>NC_050093.1:8974727-10361362 GCF_009764565.3 Dermochelys coriacea
TCATGTATCCTGAGTTCCAATGCCATGCAGCAAATAATAATTCCCTAGTCAGATTTGCAACCTTAACATTGCAGAATTGTGCTACTACACAAAAAGTTTTCCAAAGTTCTCATTCATCTGGCTCAGCATTCAGGTTCTGAATATTCTCTAAATACTACGGATGTTCAGATTTGGGACTTTTGTTTAGGATCTGTCATGGGTATTGACAGAACTGGTTGGAAAAATTCTCACATTTCAAAATTTCAAACACAAAAAAATTCCCCACCCTCCCAATTTTCAACCAGCTTTACAGCTAGTGAAAGCATTTGATGGAAAAAAAGAAGAAGAAATAATTGCAAAACTTACCATGAATTTCCCCTCCCATCCCTCTCCCCCACCACCAGATTCAGACCCCAGACCTGCAAACAAATCCATGCGCACATAGCTGTACCAATGTTAGTCGTTTAACTGACTTCAGTGTGACCACACATGTGTGAGATGAAACATGGGCATTAAACTTACATGGAACATCCTAGTTAAGCACCTAAAAGAAGAGAACTAGTGTTTAAAATACAGTGGTAATAACTACGGCAGGTCAAAAAATGTCCATCAATGTTGGTTTGACCAAGTTTTTGACTCAGAAAAATGTTTTGCAACAAAGAATCTGTTTTTCCCAGAAAAGAGTGATTTTTCTTTGTAAAACATGAAGGCCCCCAAACAACAAATCAATTCTGAAATGCTACCCCAGTGGCTCATGGTACCATGGGCTGGACTACCCAGTCAGGCTTAATTTCCCATGATGCACCGCAGCCATGTGACTGCCATAATGCCATAATGATGTCCCAAAAGGGGACATCAGGGTGCATCATGGGAGATGGTTTCCAGTCAAAATATTTTAGATTTCAAGTTTTCACCAGATTTTTTTTTTTTAATTTATTTCTTTCAAAATTTTCTGCTGGAAATCCACCCCCGCCAACCAGTTCTGGTAATAACCAATAAAAAAACCATTCAAGTGGGGTAATATGAGTAAACAACGTAGTGCTAATTGAAGTATAATTCTCAATAGTGAAAATATTCTCAACTCTGGCTTCACTTTCTTTGTAAAGAAGCAATCCAAAATCTCATTTCAATTTTGTTTACAGCTGCGAGCTTGTGATTTAAGTCATATCATTGTGGTGATTTCAATAATCATCATTATTGAATTAACACTGATCTTTAACTACTAGTGACTCCAAGATTTCCTTTTTTCCATGTCCCACGTGATACAATGAATGGCCTTCTCTTCTAAATCTAGCAGGAATGAAAGGCTACAATTTAACTACTGTCTCAACTTGAAATAAGACAAAACTGAAAGCTTTACACCAATTTACAGTACATTTACCTTTCAATAGAAAGTTCTGAAAAAACAGTGATTTGGGGGCTGTTTAAATCCTGCCTCTATAGTCAAAGTAGTGAGATGTAAGTAAAATGTAATAAATGAAGCCTTTTACTGGATATCAAGTTTAGAGTTTGCATGGTAGCTATTAAAAATCAATCATTTCAAAGGTTTGAAAGGATAAAGAGAGAGACAACAATAATATTTTAGCTCTAGTATAGCACTTTTCACCAGTAGATCTAAATGCATTTTACAAGAGGTGGATAAATATAATTTTCCCCAAAAGGAAGTGAGTTGCCTAAATTCACATTGCATGTGACTGACAAGTCATGGGATAGAACCCAGGCCTGTTGACTCCAAATTCAGTGCCTTATATGCTAGCTTGTACTGGAGATGCAACTGGGGCAACCGCCATCTTCGCTGTTACACCAGGGACACCCAGAGTTAATAGCGTGAGCTACAAAGTGAAGGCTGTATCGGTGGGGCTGCAACAGGCCCAGGACCTCTGCGGATTAGACATGCACGGGAAGTGTAACCCACTCGCTAGTGGGCTATATATCATCTCTTCATCAAGTTCTATTCTGTCATCCCTCCTGTTCAGAATGAAGCCAGTGGAAGATAAGACACACATTGGACTGTAGGGATATCAAGATGCTGAAGACCCTCAGGCCTGGGTCACCTTTTCACTGTGGTCTCGTGTTTCTCACTGTTGAGCTAAAATAGGTCCTGAATGAGGGCAAGCTGCCTGGAGCTCAATCCTGGCAAGATGGATGTAACACTGGTTAGAGGGCAATGCAGAGGAAATGATCAAGCTGACAGCTGCCCTCTTTCTAGAGGAGATTTGCCAAGTTTTGAGAGCATAATCCTAGGGGTTGTGGTAGATCCTCAGGTACTCCTGGATGTCCACATCAGCCTTTCACCTTTGACTCAGTTGGTTCTTTGTTCATCTTGCTCTGCAATTATGTCATTTTTGGTGCCTACATGGGATCAGAACTCTTAGCAAAATTGGGCGATAGCTCAGACACCTGGAGGTTACCAAGTTTGAGTACTCTGAACATTAAACTTTCATGCTTCCAGGCATAGGCCAACAGCTGACTGATGAGGATTATGAAGAAGAGTCCTCTGCAGGAGAATTATGCCATAATTACCCAAATCAGGCTACCTTCCTCTGAAACATCTGGTGCGTGGCACTTTCAGAGGTAGGACACTGGCCTAATTAGTCTTATCCAGTGTAACAAATCTGTATGTTCCTTATTGTGTTATACAGGAATACTCATTCCCTTCCAAAGCAGCATTTCCAGTGATGACATTTCACTGCAAGTCCATACTGAGTGTAAGCTAGCTAGGGACACTGTATCTTCTGGGGAAATAATATACATGCACACGAGGGTACAAACAGATCTTCCAAGGTATTCACTGCTACAACCAACTATTTTTCTGCAGTGGATTGTACATCAGGCAGGCCAATTTTTATGCTGTGGTTTTAAATTTAATTTTGCCAGGCTTAGGAGAGGCACGCATTTTGATCCATCCTAGTTACCAGTGACATTATAGTCCTGAAAACACAGAGTATTTATTTGGGGAACTTTTCCACCCTAGGTTGGTGAGATGCCACCAGTGAGGGGCATGGTATAAGAAGCAGAAGAAAGCATTTCACTACATACCTAAAAATTAACGTCCTGATTTTCAGAGGTACTGGGCACCCACACCTACTGCAAAGAGACAGTCTGGCCGAATGCGTAAGATACTGGACTGGTACTGCATAGACATAGGTTCTATTCCTAGCTCTGCTACTGATGCGCTGGGTGACCATGGGCAAGGCACTTCCCCTCTCTGTGCCTCAGGTTCCCCATATGCAAAATAGGGATTTGTAGTGTATTTGGAGATCTATGGATAAAAAGTGCTATATAATATCTAGGTATTATTACTGGAGCAGAAGGTGCCAGCATCTCTTAAAATTAGACCTTAATTGCTTTATACTGTTAAAAAACCCCAAACTTTGTATAGAACTCCTTCAGTAAAGTCCAAACGAACAGCAGCTTTCTAAGAAAGCTGAATGCAATGAAAAGAAAATTATATATATTAAGATACTCAAGAGTTAAGCAACATTCATTGACCATGAAAAGCTATAGTGCATAGGGCCATATTCTGCTCTATGTCAGACACATTGCCTGATTTACATATCTGAGATGAGCAACGCAAATAGAAAGAATGTTGTGTTCTATCCATCAGAAAACATCATCACCTTTGCAATGACACGAGGAAGCGGGAACTGCACAGCAGCCAACTCAGAATGGCACAAAACCAGTAAATTTAGATAAAATTCTTCCATTCTGGAAATTATATGCTCATGGTCTAACATCTTGCAGGTTGGCGCAAATTCATAGGCACCATAAGGTACAAGCAAGCACCAAGATTGTTTACTCTTTTCAAAAATAGCTATACTCAAGCAAATTTAGCAAAGCTAAATTAATAACATACAAAGAGTCTCATCTTGCAAGTTATCAGCAGCTGAATTCCTGTTGAAGACAGAGGGAGTTACAGATTGTTTTGACCAACAGTATTTGTTATTATGCAGAAAGGTAGTAAAATGTCATGGCTGATGATGGGAATTGATCCCATAGAAGGATTTTTCAATTCAGGATTTAAAGTCTTTTTTTATAGATTCATAGATAGATACTAAGGTCAGAAGGGACCATTCTGATCATCTAGTCCAACCTCCTGCACAGCGCAGGCCACAGAATCTCACCCACCCACTCCTATGAAAAACTTCCCCCATGTCTGAGCTATTGAAGTCCTTAAATCATGGTTTAAAGACTTCAAGGAGCAGAGAAGCCTCCCTCAAGTCAACCATGCCCCATGCTACAGAGGAAGGCGAAAAACCTCCAGGACCTCTCCAATCTGCCCTGGAGGAAAATTCCTTCCCGACCCCAAATATTTTTTGAGGGAGGATTTGTCTGTACAGAGGACTGGGAGCCAGGAACTCCCACATTCTAACCCTGGCTCCGATAATGAATCCCAATATGTGGTCCTGGACAAGTCACTTAACTTCTCTGCTTTCATCTCCCCTATCTGTAACATGGAGCTAACTACACCACACCCGTCTCCTAGGGGGGTCGAGAGGAGGAATTAGTTAGGGAAGGCCTAATTCTATGCAGCCTTGCATACTGGGCATACATTTACACGTGTAAAGTGCATATCTTACCTAACAGAATGATTGCCGTGGAGTTATTCCAGTGACTAGGAATTGGTGGAATACAGCAAGCTCTGGCTGCACCCCTTGCTGTCCAGGAACATTGCCGGATGCCCAAAGGGGGGGCAGGATGGGGGAGGACAAAGAGCCAGTACTGTCTGCTTTATGTGCCCGGGACATCATGGAAGTGTCCAGTTAGGGAACCTTTATGTTGCCTTTGTGCACCTAGCACAGGGCAAGGAGAACAGAACCAAGGATCAGAACCTGGCCCTCAAAGATAACTTCAGTGCAGAAGACAATCAACTCTGGTGTTCCTCCAGTGCAGGCAGCAACATCAGCTGTCAACACGAGCATGTCCCGGTCAACGATGGAGCATGAGAATGAAAGGTACCCAGTTAGATGATGATATACATAAAATCAGGTTAATGCTTTTGCAATGGATGGACATTAAATTTGGCATCACCCTCTCCCCTCACAGAGCACCTCCATAGCAGCAAAACACTGGTTAATGTGTGCTCTTCTGAGCCATACCTATTCAGTATTCACAATCTGCAGTTTTCATTGGTTTTTACTGGGAGATGGCTAAATCTTTCCCCGGCCATCTTTTTTAGCCTTAAATCTTTTAGTGAGAGTTGGAATGAGCTGCTCTCTTGATTAAACACAAGACTATCTTACTCCATCATTTCCAGTATTATCACTGAGAAGAAACACATAAAACGCCTGACTATAAATGAGTGTAGTTAATGAAAGAGGGCCACGTGAGGCTTGTAAACCATCTCGCTCTTTTGGACTGTGCTCCAATCTAAAGCAGCCAATCTTCCTTATAGGAAAAAGTGCCTCATTGTAAATGGATCTCTAAATGATTTATGTCCAAGAAAGATAATTGGGAGTGGATGGGCTGCAGAAAGCATCTAGGCTGGCACGATACTCTCTTTGGAGAAAAGTAAAGGTGGAAGATTGTGCCTGAAATGGTAATGGCACAGAGTCTATCACCCACTTTGTTGAACTTGATGACCCAATGCAAAAAAAACACCCCAAAGTCAATGCTGAAACTTTTATGCATTTTGGCAAGTCTCAGGGAGTACATGTGTCTACACATACACACAGGTAGAGCTGTCAGAATTTCTTCCCCAGTTCACAGAACCTTTGACAACTTTGTAAGTATGGATTAGAGTTTCAATTCTGCTGTTAGTTATTCTGATTAATAATAAACTCAAGTGATATATATACGCCATATATAAGGACCCGATCCAAAATGCATTCAAGTTTGCTTTGACCTCAATGGCTTTGGGTGAAGCCTCAATGCCAGAACCTCTATTTTGAATATTTATGATAGTAAAATAGTAAATATACGGACACAAAGAGATGAATATAATGAAACAGCACATGGCTCACAATAAATCATTATTGATTTTAGTAGGCTCTCCTGAACCTGTTTAAATGATGGATTTAAGCCTCTGAGAAAACCAGGCATAGACTACAATACAGTTTGCAAACTATCGCTGAGACCCAACGATCAGGCCTGAGCTAATTCATTTGTTCCAGCAGCTCACTCAATGCATATCCATTAATAGCATGGAGAAATCCAGTCTCTTTCCCTATTTCCTTTAGTTAATTTCTATACTCTAGTTGGTATGTCCTGGGTAAATCTTAATAATTAAATGGCAGGTGCTTGTTCTAACCCAGATCTGATTTCAGATCTTGCAAATCCTCCTCTTTTAAATAAAAAAGAAAATTGGCAAGACACACTTGTTTATGACATCCACAGACTGGCTGTTTTGTAATAAGAAAAAATATTACCCCAAATTAATTTGAGGGCAGTACACCTAATGCAGCATATCAGTCTTGCATGATTTATGGGATTGTGACTACATAATAACTGAAAACGAGCATTGTGTTGCCAATTACCATTACTTTACTGTAAAGCATTTGAGTGCCGTACACACATTGATTGAATTCATTGTAACAGCTAGGTTGGCGTTCATGGCATAAGACTGCTACCAAAAAAAGAGCTCTTTACATTTTGCAACAAATACTTCCTTTGGGAATACAAAACTCTCTCATGTCAAAAGCACCTTCATAGAATCTCAGGGTTTGAAGGGACCTCAGGAGATGATCTAGTCCAACCCCCTGCTCAAAGCCGGACCAATCCCCAATTTGTGCCCCGGATCCCTAAATGGCCCCCTCAAGGATTGAGCTCACAACCCTGGGTTTAGCAGGCCAATGCTCAAACCACTGAGCTATCCTTTCCCACCTTCCTCTGCTACTCCGAGGTTCATTACGTCAGGCGTGTTGTAATAAAAATCCATTACTATATGCATGGAAGACAGTCATCACTCTCTGAATCACACACAAGCAGCATTAAGGGAAGTATCCATGACCTTCAGTTTCAAGAACATGAGGTTCCACCCCCACTGAGAACATAGTAGTTGTAGGCTTTTATCTTTCACAGTCAGGCAGTTGTTCACCAACAGTGCACTGAGGCCAGTGACTGCAAAGTTAGTGAAATCTATGCTACCTTAGATGGTAGACACATTATGTTCAGTCTGTGCTCCTAGTACGGTGTGGTCCATTTTAGGTTGACAGATATATGCTTTAATTCCATCAGATAGCCAAAACAATTCTCAGTTACAGCTAGTGTAATAATGAGGGCTCTGTTAATTTCAGTAGCATTAAAGACCAGTGCAGCAGAGTAGAATTTGCTACAATGCCACAGACTCATTCTCTGTCAGGGACGGAGCCTTGAAGATGCTCAGCACACTAGCCCTGATCCTGCAAAGCACTGAAGTGCATGCTTAACTTAAGTGACTCCAATGGAAAAAAAACCCTCACAGGCTTAAAGTTAAGCACGTGCTCAGGTGCTTTGCAAAAATTAACATCAGAGTGTGCTCAGCACCTTGCAAGACTGAGCACTCAGTGGGAAAATCAAGCCACCAACTCCTAACACCAAAATAGCAACTTTTCCCCATGCAACTCAAAACCTGAAGCAGGATCCAAGTACCTGATGAGCAGTGGGCTCTGTCTCACCAGGCTGCTTGGTTCTTTGCCTTACCCAGTGCTCATCTGTTTCTCTAACACAGGAGGCCCTGTGGAAGCCAACCAATTTGGCATCAATGCTACCCTGGACTGATTCAGAATATGCCAGACTCCTTTAATGGGCTGCCGATGTATACTCAGCCATTTGCTATGGATACACTGCCCACTTATTTATGGATTCACATCTTTCCTCCCATGAATGTTTCAAAATCAGGAAGAAAAAACCCTATATTTGTATTTTGACCCGCTTATTTTTGAGGATAAGTTGCAGCCTGGATGGTTCTAGCTTCACTACAGAACCCACAGCCCGACTTCCATGGATTCAAGAGGCGCTGCGGGTGCTCAGCATCTGTGAAAGCCAGGCCACCAGCATCCAGAGGGATTCTGAGACTTGAACATAGGGATTGCATTACTGCATCAGAGCAGTGGGTCACCTCATTTCATATATTACAGGTGACAGCAGCCTCTACAAGCTGCTTCCAAGGAATGTCTGAGAAGCCCTCACGTCTAGCCTGTCAATCTGAAAGGTTTCTTCCGAATCTTTTCCATTCCTTCCTAACCTTCTCCATTCAAAGCTGGAATATACCATGGAGGTTTATATCTCATCCTGTCTTTTAAAATAAATCTGTCCTAATGTAACACTGGATGGTCTCGGTATCTATATGAAGGGGAATGTGACAGCAGGGTGGTCCAAACAAATCAGCAAGACCCAATTCAGAGGGCGTTAGCAAAAACTAACAAACAAAACAAACACCAAGGGATATCTTTCTATAACATGACATCAGTCTGTTGACCCATCCAAAGTACTCAAAATAATCTAACAGACCCAGGTTCCTCCGGGTGACCCTTCCTCACCAACCTAGCTACAGAGTCCAAGTTGCAGGGAGGGAGTCGGCAGTTTTATGCAGGGCTTCCCTATTCAAAACCCTTTGCAAGAAGGGAAAGCCTTCCCTTGTCTCTCTGGATGATTGACAGTGTGGCTAGCTAATCAGCTCTGTCCCTTACTCTCATTCTACAATGGCTTCACCCCATCACTCCATATAAATGTCCGGTCCCTATTCTATGTGTTTAAGTCATTGCAAAATCAGGGCCAGATTTTTAGAGATTCTGAGCACCCTGTTCTATATCTGAAACAAGTGAAAGCTTCTTATGCCGAATGCCTCTGAAAAATCAGACTTTTGATGTTCACCCAAAAATGAGAGCCCATTGTTGACAATACAGCTGCAAGTGCAGGGAAACATTGTGCATACACTCTGTTCAAGGTATTCTATTCCTCACCCTTCTCCATCGATAATTTATTTGAAGCTATGCTTTCAGTGATGGCGTCACTTGTTGCTAACCACAGTAATTTACTCATACATACAAAATAAAGAGGCTTCATTAGATTATATAATGTCTATCAGGAATAGAAAGGAATATAAATACTGAGGAACGTTCCAGCTATGTTAATGTGACTGTTCAAGATATGAGTTTATCTGACAGAAGCAGCAACTTTCAGGCTTATACAGTATTCACTCACACTTGAATCAGTAATGCAGCATCTTTAGTTGGCATATTAGAGAGACAGGCAGACTCTCAAGAGTGCTTAGCACTTTTGTAACAGAGGTCTGCTGAGAATGTCGCCATGAGCGTCACAACTGGTAGCTGGGCACTTCAGAGAATCTGGCCTTGAACTCTCTTGAAAAATCTGGCCCACAGTGAACTTGAAATCTAGTCAATTAAAAAAAGGCAATTGCAACATTAGACACCTGAATGCCTTTATAAGTCTGGCCCAAACTTACTTTTGAAAGTTTTACCCTGTATGCCCACAGGGTTCTGTAAATCACCTTGCATGGTTTTCAGTGACCAAACATGAAATACATCAATACACTACCAGCTGTCGCCACCCAAAACCAGAAGGCGGAAAGTGCGCTCGAAGTCTGGAAACGTGTCAAAGTTTTGATGGTTCAAGTGACGCCTAAGCATCACGCTGGTCCTCCGCACAGGGGTGAATTCCACCCATTAGGATTATGCTTTTTGCCAACTGCTCAAGTGTCTTAATTCCCCACAGATGGTAGATTAAAAATCCCTTCTTGGATCATTTTTTTCTGAAGGGCACTAAATACAGTCCCACATTTACATCCTTTATACAGTATAAGGATAATAATACATAATGAGTCACTAGACTGCCAAGCTGCTGCAATGGGGTCAGCTGCCTCCAGTGCACCCCCTGCACTGCCCTTCTAACTACTTCTCCCCCAAAGGGCTTCTGAAACTCCATACAGGCTTTTCTTGGCTATTCCCCACCCCTTCTCTGGGCTCTAAGTTTATTTGCATAAATAAAGCCCCAGAATAAAACACAGTCCCTGCGGTTTACTCTCTTGTAGGGTCACACTCAGTTTCAGCAGGGAGAGTCCACATCCCAGGTCTTTCTGCTGGAACCTGCTCATACCCAGCAGTCTTCAACTTACCCTGCTCCCAGGCCTTCCTCTGCTTTGCCAGGCCACTCCCAGATCCTACCTCTCTGGAGCCTCAAGTTTCTGGCTCTGGCTTTCAGACCCTTCCAGGGTCTTCCCTGCATTCCCTCTAACTGCCTGCATTTTCCTGAGCTTGCTCCTTCACTGCGGCTGGCCACTGATCCAACCCAGGTGTGCTACTTTAGTAATCAGAGTTGGCTTGCCCCAGGCTCCCCAACCCTTAAGGGGTAAGCCACCTTGTTACAGCTGCCAAGTAACCCTTTAAGTTCCCTCCCATTGACACTGCTGCTCTCTTTTTTCTTTTCAAAACTCTGTGGGTTGATTTAATTTAAATTTAACGTTGCTTTAAGCAGAAATGAACATTAAAAAACTCACCTCTACTATTTATTATTTGAATTGAGGTAGCACTGAGGAGCCCCAGACAAGCCTATTGTGCTAGGTTCTGTACAAACAAAGAACAGACTAATGCTGAAGTTCACAAATAGATTTCAAGTCATCATGCTAAAGAAAAGAGCGACAGAACTCTCTCCGAGCAAGAAAACCCAAAGTAAAAGGCAGCCAGTCCATCTTTAATTCATTCCACTGATCTGAAACAATGCATAAAGCTTCAGATCAGTGAATTATGTTGTCTCTCCTACTGTAAGTGCTACAATAAGAATGAACAATGACTAAGACGGAGAACTGGCCTCTTCCTTTGCATTTCAATAAACTGCCTCTGTGTCCCCATCCTAACTGTAACCTCTGCACACTGCAGGTAATGCTATGCTATGCTAATTGTACAGTAATTAATCTCTCTCCCTTCAAATCCCTCATCTTCAGAGAATTTATGGCAAACATTCCCGACATCCTGTTGTTAGTTAAAAATACCGCAAATGAAATATCTGCATGCTGACATGCCTGCCACCTCTGATGCACACTCTACCCTCCCCGTTTAAAAGATACTAATGAATTCCTATGAAAAATTGATCAGCATAATAGGGTGAGTATGCCTGATAAAAGCCCTTTGATTGCCAGCTTTGATATGCTGTCTCTATACCATCATCCCCAGTGCAGATGACTTACATGCATTATCATAAGCACAGAGTCATATCCTTGGCCTCAGATAAGTCCCCCCTTTGCACTCCTCCAGCTGCACAAAGGAGGGTTTAAAACTGACTAAAGCAGTAGCTGAGGATTCCCCTTTCCTAGCCCAGGGCCCCAAAAGAGGCAATCTAGGACTCTAAGCGCAACACAGCACAGGTCCCTTTTGGCTCCACCCCTATGCCAAACTCCCCCACTCACCCTTGGAACAGAGGGCTCAGGGGCCATCCTCTTCCCACCCAGAGCGGTAATGGTAGAGGATGGCCTTCTCACCCTTCCTTCAGCAGCAGGGATGTCTTCTATTCTTGGAAAGGCCAAGGTGAAAGTAGGGACTCCCGACAAGAGCTTACACCCAGTGTTTGCTTGGGTTAAGAGGCTGGCCCAGAGCCACTGCACACTTCTTCTACCATACCAAGGTTTTTCTGGTGGGGCCCCACTGAGCAATGGATCTGATAGCTAACAGATCCATGGAGAGGTCCCTGCCTCTCAGAATCACAGCTTTGGGCTGCAGACTCAGGCAGATGTTGCATTCAGTTATGCTCATGTCTCATTTTCAATCTTTTCTCCACAACTACAGGGGCTAGAAACTTACTTTTTCTTAAAAAATAACACTGAGATTCTAGTGTAGATAATCCCAACTCCAGGATCTGGGCCCCTCGGCACAGATCTAAATCACAGGATCTCAGGGTTGGAAGGGACCTCAGCAGGTCATCTAGTCCAACCCCTGCTCAAAGCAGGGCCAATCCCCAGATTTTTGCCCCAGATCCCTAAATGGCCCCCTCAAGGATTGAATTCACAACCCAGGGTTTAGCAGGCCAATGCTCAAACCACTGAGCTATCCCCCCGCAACCCCCGCCCCCGCCGCAGTCCTAGACAGTCTTACATCATCCGTCTCAACCTCACAAACATGCCATATGTTCTGAGCGAAACATGATGGGAGTTGAAACATCATGTGCACTGGCCATCTGGGCTGGTGGTCCCCACCTCCTTAGGAGCCAGCTATCTGCCAGCACACATTAGAGCAGCCCTGAAGCTGCTCCAACTGGTATCAAGCTGCTGATTTGTCACACAGAGCTCCCCCCTCCCTCCCCCAACTGGTTTTGGAATGGGAGGCTGTGTATATATATAAGGGGACGAAAGGTCACATATGTTCCACCCACTACGATACGTGACTTTTGCTGCATTGATTTTGAACATGCCAAGGCATAAAAAAAAAAACCCACAAAAAAAACCCCAAGATATAAACTAAGTAATGTAGTCTGCTAAATACCACCCTGGCTTATTGCTAGGAATGGGCAAAACAAATGGCATGTTTGCCAAATGCTTCAGCATTGAAATCAGCATTGTTTTGCCAGATGTCTATTTCCCAACACCAGTCCAAAAATATTGGCATGATGAATATTCATTTGCCCATGCCTGGAGATAATTAGTGCTCCTTTAGCTCTGTTGACCTTAACAGGATATGTAAATAGATGTATCTGGTTTTACGATCTGAACCTATTTAGGGTCTAATTCTCATTGAAACCAATGAGACTAACTAGCTGAGTAAGGGCTATAGCACTGGGCCCCTTTAATTAAAGGCCAGATGATCACAGTGATTCCTTCCTGCTTTGGAATCTATGATTAAATCAATGACAATTCTGTTTGTCAGGACTCTCCATTTCACTGCACAAACAAAAAAGGATATTGTGTTAATCGAGAAATCATTTGTAAGACATGTTCAAAATCAATGCTAAACAACACGGAGTACCTTTTTGCAATGGATTTTTATTTGCCATGTTGCACTGGCACATTATTTCATAATTCAAATTGCAGTTCCAAAAACCTCTATTGATATCTTTCATCCAAACTTCCAACTCCACAAAGTGTTGGAAGAGTGCCTTAAAATGGTCTGTTATCAGTTCTGACCTTTACTGTTATAACTCAAATAGATACACTATCCGTGATCATTCTGATAAGGGGAAAAACAAAAACCCAGCAACTTTGAAAAGGACATCTACACACTCAGTACATACAGATTTAATATCTACCTGCCCCCACAGCAAGAGCTTATATCATAAGCAATGAGTGATTGGATGTTTCAATCAGCAACTCATGCAGTTTTGGAAACCCAGTTATCTTCTGCTATATGAAGCAATATTATCATGAATGAGAGATGGTCTCAAGCCAACAAGTTCAGACCCAGATCTGGATTTTTAACTTTCCAAAGCTCTTGGAGGCTTGGGATGGGAAAATTTGTCTCAGATCATTCACCAGCATTCAAATTTAGGTTGGGATTCTAAACCCCTAATATTTAGACCAGGATGACTGGGATCATTTCAATTATTAGTCAGTAAAGGGGTAAATATTCTAGGAAGCCAGGACGTGATTTAGTAATATGAGAATTTTCCCAGTGGAAATTTTGGAAACGTGCTAAAAATCAGATGGGCAAATTGGTTTGGACATAGAACCTCCTTTGAGGCAGACACTTACTTAAGGTTCCGAAATATCAAGAGACTGCCTCCCTTCTAGCCTCCATGTCCAGCAAGGAGGAGAGGCTGAAGAACATAAATGTTATGGGAAGACTGCTCTCAGGGTAGATATTTCTATAGCTGGGAACTGAAATGGAGAGACCTCATTACAATGACATTTGTAGCCATTCTGGAGACTCAAGAGGTTCATAAAGTGGAGATAGGCTTTGGATAAGCATCCAAAACTTCAGAGTATTATCTTAGTTATACCTGAACTTTTGAGTTTAGCACAAACTGCAAGTGGGTTTTTAAATCAGGTTCTTAAAGTATCTATTAATAAATAGTTGAATTAATAAAATTTTGCACGCACACACTGGAAAAGTAGATTACACTCCACTCTATCCTCCACCAGAGGATAACAACGTACTAATGTTATCAGCTAAAGAGTTACTCCATCTCCAGTGCCTGTGGTCTGTGCTGAAGATCCTGCTGTTGACCCGTTCATGGGGGGTCATGACAGCAGCATCCTTAATCAAAGGAACTCAAAAATTAGTATTACTATCATTTTGCACACTGATTTGCCCAAGGTCACACAAGAAGTGAGTAGTAATCCCAGTCTCCCAGCTCCTAGCCCCTGTTCTAACAACTAGATAATACGGCTCCCTGAGGATCATTTATCATCATGCTGCTGTGACATTTCTACAGAGAACTCTACATATTCTACACCACAATTGTTGAAGTTACTGATTGAGCTCGATTGCTCTACAGAGCCCGCAAAGGATGACAGAGAAAATAGAGCATTTGCCTGTTGATAAAAAGCTCAATTTTTAACACCATTTTTCTTTCTGGTCACAACAAAATAAAAGCAAATGTCAAAACATGGTATAATTATGTTTCACAGGAGTTTCTCTCAGTACAGATTGTTTTTTCTTCTCTAGCACAGATACACCCAGAGTGGATACAGATTGAGTACACTGTTTCCCTCTTGAAATAAATAGTAATAATAATAAATAATAAAACCCATTGAGTTGTCATTTCTTTGAATTGACAGCTTAATTTAGACATAAGAATTAGAATGAATGAGAAAGCAGGGTCAGTGGGGAAGGCAAAAGAGTGAAGCAAAAGCTACCAGATAAAATAAGTACCTAATAAGTTAAGTTAAGTTAATAAGATAAGTACCTAATAAGTTATTTAAAAAGGGAATTGCCTGGGCATGTTCTACGTTAGTAAATAGGGACCTGGATCCAATGCCCATTGAAGACAATGGAAAGAATCCTATTGACTTCAGTGGGTTTTTGAATTAGGTCCTATATTAGGAATAATAGTGTTATTCTTGCTTCCTTACATTCAAGGGTTGTAGACTTGATCCAAAGCACATCAAAGTCACTGGGAGTCTTCCAGAGACTTCAGCTGGCTTTGGATCAGGTGCCGTGTACTTCAGATAGGGCAGTTACCGAAACACCAGTCACAACTCCACTGTTAAGGTTGAGCTCTGTTTTGCATTGAAAACAGGGATTCGATCTCTTGGCTAGGTAGGAAAAGCACCGTTTCCCCCCTCGCCAAGCAGTACTTACTGAGTATAGAATGAATTATCTGAAAATTTACAAATAAATCTGTTTATTAGTTGGAGTTCAACTTAATCATAAATTGGATCACTTAAGAAATTTAGCATCTCTGACAGCCTTTTTTCATCCTGAAAGATCTTCCCACTTTCCATATAGTTAAGAATAATTGCAATCTTGTGCACAGGCAATATTTGAAGAAATTAGATTGGAAATAAGCTTCGTTATGAATGATTTTTGTGTCTGATTCTTATGATTGCATAGGCTGCAGAGAGGTTCAGATCAACAGCTCAGGTAACTCTTAAATGGGTTTGCAACACCAGAAGTAACAACCCATCTCCAACTTTTGTAGACAACTACTTGGCATGCAACAATTCTAACAGTTGAAATGACACAGTGAACGAGGGAGACTGAGTTCCCAGTAGTAGTTTATTTGGTCCAACTGCAATTGCTTTTTAAAGGTCCCAAAACTGTATGGTAGCGTGGGCATCAATGCTTGAAAGGCTGTCCGTGGCACTGCTGCCTTGGCCTTCACAGCACAAGAGATTCAACAGGCAACGAGGGAAGAAAATGTCCCCTAAAAGGTGCCCTTTTCCATACCGGAATGTGTTCAGATTTCTTTGACATTTAACCTTAACTCTGAATTTCCTGTGTTTATAATGCTTGGTTTTGGGATACATCCCTGGAATGCATCTTTATTCTAAATTCCTGGGACACACTCTTTATCCCCATTTTATTGTACTTTTTGCCTGGAATTATTATATTAGATTGGATGGATGGACGGATATGCAATATATAGAGCTAGACTGTGGCATTTAGTTACTACCATGAACAGGGAGCATTTCAGAACCTCACAATCTTAGGGAGAATTCAGAGGCACAATTCCTCCCCAGTCTCCCCATTGGACAGGAGCAGCGTGTAGGATACACCTTGCTTCAATCCTTCACTCAGTTAACTCATCATAACACTGTTTAGAACCTAGGATTACAGATAGGCCTTGAATGTCAATACATGGAGGCTTTGTTGAGCCCAAAGAAGAAGCAAGTTCCACAGTTATAGACTCATAGATATTAAGGTCAGCAGGGACCATTATGATCATCTAGTCTGACCTCCTGCACAATGCAGGCCACAGAATCTCACCCATCCACTCCTGCAATAAACCTCTCACCTATGTCTGAGCTGTTGAAGTCCTCAAATCATGGTTTAAAGACTTCAAGGTGCAGAGAATCCTCTTGCAAGTGACCCGTGCCCCATGCTACAGAGGAAGGCGGAAAAACCCCAAGGCCTCTTCCAATCTGCCCTGGAGGAAAATTCCTTCCCGACCTCAAATATGGCGATCAGCCGAACCCTGAGCATGTGGGCAAGATTCACCAGCCAGATACCCAGGAAAGAATTCTCTGTAGTAACTCAGATCCCACCCCATCTAACATCCCATCACAGACCATCGGGCCTATTTACCATGAATAGTTAAAGATCAATTAATTGCCAAAATCATGTTATCCCATCATACCATCTCCTCCATAAACTTATCGAGTTTAATCTTGAAGCCAGATTGGGCTTTTGCCCCCACTGCTTCCCTTGTAAGGCTGTTCCAGAACTTCACTCCTCTGACGGTTCGAAACCTTCGTCTAATTTCAAGTCTAAACTTCCCGATGGCCCATTTATATCCATTTGTTCTTATGTCCACATTGGTACTGAGCTTAAATAATTCCTCTCCCTCTCCGGTATTTATTCCTCTGATATATTTATAGAGAGCAATCATATCTCCCCTCAACCTTCTTTTAGTTAGGCTAAACAAGCCAAGCTCTTTGAGTCTCCTTTCATAAGCCAGGTTTTCCATTCCTCAGATCATCCTAGTAGCTCTTCTCTGTACCTGTTCCAGTTTGAATTCATCCTTCTTAAACATGGGAGACCAGAACTGCACACAGTATTTCAGATGAGGTCTCACCAGTGCCTTGTATAACGGTATTAACACCTCCTTATCTCTACTGGAAATACCTCGCCTGACGCATCCCAAGACCACATTAGCTTTTTTCACGGCCATATCACATTGGCAGCTCATAGTCATCCTATGATCAACCAATACTTCAAGGTCCTGCTCCTCCTCCTCCATTACTTCTAATTGATGCATCCCCAGCTTATAACTAAAATTCTTGTTATTAATTCCTAATTGCATGACCTTACACTTCTCACTATTAAATTTCATCCTATTACGATTACTCCAGTTTTCAAGGTCATCCAGATCCTCCTGTATGATATCCCGGTCCTTCTCTAAATTAACAATACCTCCCAGCTTTGTATCGTCCGCAAACTTTATTATGACAGTTGAGGCTCTCTCAGCGAAAGTGTCCAGCTGACATCCCCCGCTCCACGTACATTAATTATTGTGCATGTTTAGATTGCTTTGTTCCTCCAGTGGTGATAGAGTCTGCCATCGCTAAGACTTGTTTTGACAGCACAGCAAGCTCTTCATAGACTTCTATTATCTCTTTTTCAAATCAGCTCAGCTTGATAATGTAATGTCTCCACAGGCTTTCACATTCGCAGGGGCACAAGATTGTTGAGGCAGTTCCACACCCCAGTCTAGGAAATGGGGAATTATTGTTATTAGAAAACTGAAACAAACAAAAATCACAGATCTGCACAGCAGCCATTTCAAATGCAAAGACTAAGACTTTGCTAACACATTGTCCCCTTTAACGTAATCAGAGATTGGAATCATAGAATATCAGGGCTGGAAGGGACCTCAGGAGGTCATCTAGTCCAGCCTCCAGGACTAATCCTCAATTTTTTGCCCCAGATCCCTAAATGGCCCCCTCAAGGACTGAACTCACAACCCTGGGTTTAATAGGCCAATGCTCAAACCACTGAGCTATCCCTCCCCCGACCTGCTTGACTTTGATGGGGTTCTGTACAGGCATAAGACTCCACTTGAATGGATCCAATCATAGGATGAACCCACAAATGAGACAGTTCAAGCTCTAAATTGATCAGAATGTAAAAAACAAAAACAAAACAAAACAAACACCCCCCGCAGGCCAAAAATACCAACAGCCAAACAACCAATACCCAGATGTAGACATGACACGTCAAGAGCCAAAGAACCCAACCCAAAATTCACTATTAGTATTATCTCACTCTTATTAACTCTCCCTTTAGAGCACAATATACACAGAGCCATGGGAGTTAGACTTACAGCAACAAAATACACATTTCCTTCTTCAATTGGCTTATATAGAAATTCTCTGAACTGCATTTGTGAAATACACTTTAATCATACCAGTGGCATTCTACACAATCTAAGTTCATTAGACCAGGATATGCTGCTGTTGTTAATGTTGAATTGGTACCTCCATGACTAACCCTGTTGTTTTGGGTTTAAAATGCTCAGTTTACAAAAACACCCTGGACTGAATGCAGTGGGAATTGCCCTGAACAGCACCCAGCCAGATCCAAACTTTTCAGCTCTGATTGTATACTTTACTACAGGAGTTAAAGATATGTAAGGACAGATAACAAAAGGAAATGCCTTAATGATCTATGCAGAGAAGTAAAAAAACTAACCTACTCATCCTCTGAAGTTAGCATAATTAAAAATCCAAACACTAAGAACAATTTCGAGCCACCATAAACAAAAATTGGATGGAAAATTAATGACCTTTGTTAACCGTAATGTAAAAGAACACAGTAATATTTACTAATTATACAGCTTTGCATATTTGTAAATTACAGGCTCTGGTCCAGTAAATGAGTGTTTTTGGCATACCTCTTAGAAAACTAATACAGTATGCAGGTTACCATAGTTATAGCAGAAAACTGGAAGGAATTTTTCCCCCCCATTATAACTGAGACATTGTTATTTAAGTGTCTGAAATCTCTCTCCATTTTCAATGTGTTTGGTGATAAATTGGAGATGGATGAACTTTAAAAGGTTCTGCTCTGATACCATGGTGATCAATATAAATTCCTAGATGTATTATGTTATTCAAGCCCCAGCTCAGCAATGCACATACTTAACTTAGAAAACAAATGCCCCAGCCTCATTATCTCTGGAAAAGACAAAATCTTTCAAAATGTGGGAAAAGAAAAACATTTTTTTACAATTCTCAAAACTGAAAGAATTTTATAAATTGTTTTATATCAGAGTCATACCCCCAGGCCTGAAAAGGGACAGGGGTGCGATTGTGCTAGGTGCTTCACAGACACATAGTAGGAAAGAGCCCCTACCCCAAAAAGCTAACAATATTCATGAGAGGCTGTTCAGACTGTATACCCTTTAGGGCAGGGACTGTCTTTCACTTTACATTTGTACACCACCTAGGACTGTGGGGCCTCAATACTGGTGGAAGCTTCTAGCCATTACTGAAATTTGTAAGGTGAGGCCCTTTTTATTTATTTGTTTGTTTACTTATGTATTAATTAAATAATTTACTGGGTCCTGAAACTGAAGACCTCAACTCAAGCTCTGAGTTTTGCTGGTCTCTAGTGGTGTCATTATTCTATTGAAATATATAGGTAGAGCAGATCAAAATTTTTTGGATAAAATTTTTTTTTTTTGCTCTGAAAAACACATATTTGGAATAACAAACTCTTCATGAATTCAGATCAAATTCACCAAGTTGTTTTGGCTGAAAGAAAAAACTTCCACAAGTCAAAATATTTGGTTGTGACATTTTGTAAATGGAACATTTTCATTGTTCAATTCAAAATTACTTTTTTGCTAATTTTACTTCCATTTTCTTTTAAAAGAGGTAAAAGAAACCCTCGAACATGAAACTTGCCATTCAATCCTAAAACTTTTTTGTTTGGCCAAATTTTTTTAAAAAAATCACTTTGGGACAACCCAGGCAATTTTTTTAAATGAATTTTTGATTTGACAACTAAACTGAAAAAAAAAAGAATTATTTGCATAGCTCTATTTGTAGGACACAGAGAAATCAGATTTCATAGACTGATGGATTTTAAGGGAAGAGGGGACCATTAGATCACGTCGTCTGACCTGTCAAGCATAGTCCATTACATTTCACCTAATTACCCCTGCACCGACCCCCTTAACGTTTATTTGGTTAAAGCATATCTTCCAGAAAGGAACCCAGTCTTGATTTGAAGACATTTAGCCTTCAATCTTCCTTTGCACTCCATAAAAGGGTTATGCTAATACAGAATATGGTCCCTGAAGTGGGCTCATTGTGTTTTCACAGGTCTTCTTTAAAAGTCATAAAGATGTCTGATAAGTTTTTTTCCTTGTGGGTAAGAGGAATCCATACCAGTAGTTTCATCATCTTACATCTCTATCTACTGCAAACTAATGCAGCTGGGATTGGTGTAACAGAATCAGAAAAGTTCATTTATGTTCCTGTCTCAGTTTCTGTTCCACTGCCCTGAATGGGTTCAGGGTTAGAGATCTTTCTGAGTGGGAAACACTACATGTACCTTTCCATGGCTTCAGAGTAGCAGCCGTGTTAGTCTGTATTCGCAAAAAGAAAAGGAGTACTTGTGGCACCTTAGAGACTAACAAATTTATTAGAGCATAAGCTTTCGTGAGCTAAATGCATCCGATGAAGTGAGCTGTAGCTTACCAAAGCTTATGCTCTAATAAATGTGTTAGTCTCTAAGGTGCCACAAGTACTCCTTTTCTTCTTTCCATGGCTATGAACAGAGAACTACCAGTAAGAAGGTCGGGATAACTACTTTTGCCTATATGAAACATGTATTCTCCATATATTAGAAAATGTTTTCCCTAATCAGTATTTTATTAATTTAGCCACTCAAAATCTTTGATACGGATGAGTTGCCATGATTCACAGGAGAACAATAGCTTTAATTTTATGGTGCTTCTTATCAGAAGAGACTTTGGCAAAACTTGATCATCCATTGCAAATACAGCACCGTTTATAGAACTTATATGACAAGTAAAACACTTTGTGAAGAATATACATAAAACCTTTGTGATAAACTCCCTCTCATTATATAAAAGCTCTTAATGTATTATCAGTTAAAAAAATCTGCCAGCAGGGATATTGTCTCTGTTTAACAGTAATGGATTCAGATTATGCCATTATCAAGTATCTCTTTTCTGTGGTTGAGTACAAGCTAAAGGCTTAGTGCTTGAAAACAGTGATAACCTCGCTGGTTTATGAAGCTTGACTACAATATAATTAAGCATCTTTCTGTTTATCCAGAAAACAATTAACTAAAATGTGTATCTATCTGTACATAGGTGTATGTGTCTATTATGCACATACAATATATATATAAAATACTTCTATGCACCCAATCCTGCAAACCATTATTCTTTGGGGCTCTCTCTCTCTCTCTCTCTCTCTCTCTCTCTCTCTCACACACACACACACACACACACACACACACACACTTACTTGAGCGAAGGATACTGACTCTACCATCCCTGTTGATTCAGAGGAAGGCTTTGGTAATGCTCATCCTTCCTCAAGATCTTCCTACAAAGGGTAAACCCAGGTAAACCTGCAAAATCTTAGTTTCCCGAGTAGTCCCATTGACTTTAATGGGATTATTTACATAAGTAGGGAAGATGCATACGGGTCTCATCTACAATCTATTGATGTCAAAGGATTTTAGATCAGGCCCATGCAGAGAAAGGATTTGCAGGATTGGGCCCATATACAGTCAAACTAGGCCTGATTCTTTTCATTTAATGCAAGCTTTATGTTTATAGAACTCCAGTAGGTTTACAAGTGTAAGTGAGAGGAGACTCAGGCCCAAAAACTACACACACACACACACACACACACACACACACACACATCAAATAACCAAAAGCATAAATTTAAATACATTTTGGAGGAGGAGCGCCATGACCCCACCAGAATTAGGATTTAATGCAGATTCTTTTCTGTCCCTCCATTTAAGCATCTGTTTGTAATCTCAGATGGGTGGCATTTATAGCTGCATCTCTCCGAAATATCCATCACCATGTGCTGATTTTCTGAGATGTGCCTGAAATTAAAATCTCTGCCATTACAGCTTCGCTTTAACATTCTGCTGGTAGTTTATCATTTCAGCAACAGACTCCCCACTAAGCTATTTTTTTATTATTGTTTTCAAAGAAAGTTGAGGTTTCAGAGTAGCAGCCGTGTTAGTCTGTATTCGCAAAAAGAAAAGGAGTACTTGTGGCACCTTAGAAACTAACAAATTTATTAGAGCATAAGCTTTCGTGAGCAAATGCATCCGATGAAGTGAGCTGTAGCTCACGAAAGCTTATGCTCTAATAAATTTGTTAGTCTCTAAGGTGCCACAAGTACTCCTTTTTTTTTTTTTTTAAAGAAAGTTGAGTGATGCTTAAAATAAAGGAAACAGTTCAATGTGATCGACCGTAAACTCTATATCAAGCAGTGCTGAAATCTCTTAAAAAGTTGTCTCTAAAATGTAATTTTGTTTGATGAAACAGACATATTGCCCTCATTTAAAGTTGTCACACTGGCATCTTAGTGAAGTACAGAATGTTCCACTCAAACTGAAGACATTCTTTTTTACACACACACCCTGGTAAGCATCAGAGGTATATCTTGTGGTGAGGGGAGACTGGGAGTTCAAGGTTTGAGTTAATTATCCCCCATTTTATAGCTTAGAAGTGCATTCCATCTCTGCAATCTGCATGGGTGGACTCCAAACAGGTGTAAGGGATCCACCTGCAGTGGTCAGACTATAGGCTCCGGCCACAGGTTATTTCTATTTATTATTATTATTTGTGTTACTGTAGTGACTAGGAGCCCCAGTCATGGTCCAAAGTCCCCTTGTGCTAGGCCCTGTACAAACACTGCACAAAGATATGGACCAAAGAGCCTGCAATGTAAGGGTATCTTTACATTGCAACTAGGAATGCTGCCTGCAGCTCCCGTAGCTATACCTGTTCTAGCTTTAACCTAGCTACCTTGCCAAAACAACAGTGAGAATATGTCAGTGCAAGCTTCAGCATGCGCTGCGGAAGCCAGTATGTACTCGAGGGGCAGGGGAGGTCAGTCAGGCTTGTGCAGCTGATCCTGAGGCCCATGTTCCCACTGGTATAAGACAGAACACAACAAATGGACAGAGGCAGACATATGGGGCAGCGCAAGGAAATAATGAGACAATATTGGTCAGCATGATAGGCAGCAATCTCAGGGTACCAGTGGCCTAACCACTGTCAAGTTTTTTTTGTAGACATCACAGCATAGTAGAGTTTTAAGGAGGGATTTGAAAGAGCACAATGAGGTAGCTATGCCCAGGTTTACCGAGAGCTCCTCCCAAACATAAGGAGCAGCAAGAGAGACAACATTAGGTATTTTTCAGCACTAAAGGGGTTAAAGTTTCTCTCTCAGTCTCTCAGGAAAGGTCTTTATCATCAGCGGTCTGAGCCTGGAAGGCAGGGTTTAACAGATTATTGTTTTAAGGAATAAGGTCAAGCCCACGAGAAATCATTTTAATCTTCATCCTTTTTTATGTCAGAGAAGGGTCTGATCACCTTAAGAAGATCTGAACAGAGGTTTGAAGGCCATGTGGGACAGCATAACCACTAATCCAGGTTGCCTTGTAGGCCTTCATCACTTCCCTCCTCCCCTATGATTGCATGCACCCACACAATAGGACTTGCTGTTCTAAAATGATTGTGACCTTAGGTCAACGAATAAATAGACTGCAACCATTGTTTCCTTCATTCACTTAACATTCTCATGGATTATTCCAAAGGGGAAGATTAGAGCATTACTGGCATTTCAAATAGTTCACAAATCACACACGGAAGCAAGCAATGCATGGGTGGGGAGAGAGAAGAGGTGGAGGGGGGTCATAATTTTCTGCATTTGTGACTTTTGCTTGCTGCTTTATACAGTTCTGAGACAGGCGATAACGGGCCAAATCCTCATCTGGTGAAAATCAGCATTAATTTAACACAAGTTTCTGGGTTCAATACAGGGGTAACTGGGTGAAACTCCATGTCCTGTGTTGTACAGGACATCAAACTAGATCATTTAATAGTCCCTTCTAGCTTTGTAATCAAGAAGCACAAGAAGAAGATCTGGTCCAACATCCTGCATGTAAATACCAGGCCAAGAAAATTCACAAGGCAACTTAAAAATAAAGATCTGGAATCAGAGTAAATAATAAGATTTTTACCAGAGTGAGGCAAAATCTGGCTTTAGACATGCTGCACATGGGCCTATATCTCACTGATTTGGATGTTATGCCCATTTATCTGGGAGCAGAACTGAGCCCAGTGCCTTTCAATAATGTGTCAGTGGTGCGCTATGTATAAAGTATAGTCCCAGAGGTTTCTAATCATGTCTGTCCTGTCCAGTAAATTCCATGGAATATCATTGAGTTCCTGTAAAACAAAGACACTCCTTATCTATACAGGATAGGTGGAATTTTAAGACTCCAGGGACCCTGTTCTCCATTACCTTGTGTAGTCATTTATGACCGTGCAAAGTGGGCGATTGCACTTTACATGCTCGTTGCATTAAGGTAAACGGCCACACATGGTAGAGGAGGGACAATGTCTAGGAGCAGAAGCTAGATAATCCCCTCTCTCTACAGAAAACAGATGAACTATATAGCATTAAGAGCTATTGTGCAATGGTGATAAATATCGTAAATATTTGGGAATGGTTAGAAGCAAGAAGTTCCTAGCTATCAGACCATCTCAGCATTGAGAGAAAGAGGTGGTTTGTAAGTTTCTGGAGGTCTGTCTGTTTAAGGATAATCCTTCTAGACAGAGATAGAGTTTAAATTAAACTCTAAAGCAGAGATTCTCAAACTGTGCTCAGCAGACCACCAGTGGAGTCCGCGAGTTTCATTCAGGTGACCCACAGATAGTTCCATCTAAGGTGCACTCCTGGTCAGCCGCACACGAGAGAATGAAGGGCCACCCATCTAAATTAGTGGAGCCACACAGACATGGCTTCATTAATTAGGTGCCTGGACCCTGGAGAAGATGCACATGTAAGGTGAGGTGGTGGCCTTGGAGGGAATATCGGGTAGATTGGAGGGAGCAGTGGGCTGAGAAGAGGGGGTGGGGGAAATCTGGGATGTGCAGGGCTGCAGTGGCCAGAGAAAGAGGCAACTTTCCCAGGCTCCAGGGCTGCAGCTGCCAGGGAGAAATTACCCTCTTTCCCAGCCTCAGCTCTGTGGTGGGGGAGAGACCCCCATCCTTCCCAGCCCCAGCTCGTGGGCTGCTGCGGCGACAGAGAGAGGGCACATCCATTGCATTCAATATTAAAATATGAGTTGCGTGCTTTTGTTTGTAGACCAAAAAAAATGTTAATTATCATTAAGTTTTTTTATATAGCGCTTTTATCCAAAGCGTTTTACAATAGTTAGCTAACGATACAAACAACATTTGGAAAGATCATTAAGTGGTCCGCTGAGACCCTTAGCAATTTTCAAGTGGTCCGCGAAAAAAAAAGTTTGAGAACCACTGCTATAAAGCATGAGCAGATTTACAGAATTTCCTTATTAGCACTGAAAAACTACTGCGTATGAAAAAGAATACTTTGTCGCCCTCTTTTTAGTTAGAAAAGAAGCCAATTGACAATCTGCCATTGATTCATTTTCAGCAAATATTAATGCAGAACACAATTTTCTGCCTAACACAAATCGCTTTAATTTTTACCAAGACGAATGTTTTGAACAGCAGAGAACAATTAAATCATTTTTGGATTCAAAAGAAGCCTCATATTCTCATTGTGTCTCTTCAACATTTTGTAAGTTATCTAATGATTTTCTGCTAGTTTAAATATTACTTCCCCATACCAAACTGATTAGCTAATGTGAAATATACACGACAGAACTAGTTCCAGAACGTGCCGAGTTCCTAAATCACTGAAAGATTTCCTGCTATTGTGAATATTACTATCCCTATGAAGCGGATTAGGATAATGCAGAACCAGCAGGGACAGATTCTTGTTTGTGCTACTGCTAGCACATTTCAAAGTGAATAATCCACTGTAAAGGCAGAAGCAAACAATTAAATCAGATGAAGCATAAGCATTAGCATCCTGCCCTGACAAGGTATTTTAAATCTGTCCAAGAGGGGCCTTAACTCCATAGCTGAGAGAATGGTCTTGTCTCCTGGCCCACTTTCATCCATGCAATGAGTTCTGACACCCTCTGATGCCAGTGGTGGCATCTGTGAGGTGGACGTCTCTACCAGGCTGCATCCACCTACTCATTTCACTGAACTGTCACATGATGATAGTTTTTGACAAGTTTCTTCTGAAAAACAACCAATCTCTCTCCGAAAAAGAGAGATCCTCACACCTTACTTGGGTGAGTAAGTAGCTTCATTGGTTTCAACGGGACTGCTCACCTGGCTACAGGTTGCATGGCTGGACCCACTTTTCCTTAACACAAAACATTTTTGCATTTCTCTTTTGTCATTCTTATGTTAGTGATGGACAACAATGTAAAGGACCTCGGTTGTTACCCCACACCCTCCCCAATCATAAGAATCACTGCATGTCCTGGGTTCAATCCCTAGCCACAATCAAGATGATGGATTGTTACACAGTGGCTCTAATTTTCACAAGTGACTTGTGATTTTTGGGTGCCTCCATTTTTAGGGTACCCAATTGGGGCCCAAATTTCAGAGTGGGGGAGCTCAGCAAATTCTGATCATCAGTCCCCTCTCAGATATTTGAAGTTCAACACCCAAGAGTTGAGGCACCCCAAATTTGTGAACATTTAGGCCTACATTTATTAATATACCTCTATTATTATATTTTAGTCTTTCTTCCATTTCAGAGCCTGTTCTTGCTTATATTAGTCAATGACATTGCCAAAGCTACTAAGTGTCTCATTTTATCTCTAGTTTCAGAGTAGCAGCCGTGTTAGTCTGTATTTGCAAAAAGAAAAGGAGTACTTGTGGCACCTTAGAGATGCTCAAATAAATTTGTTAGTCTCTAAGGTGCCACAAGTACTCCTTTTCATTTTATCTCTAATAGCCCGTGGAAAACAAAAATAAAGGCGCCTATATTCCACCAGAGCTCCTAAATCACTTCTGTTGAGATGACATAGTATTGTCCCTTATCACGATTAGAGATAGTCTCCAACAAAACCATAGATCCAAATGCCTCCAGACTTTAAGGAAATTCAGACCCTGCCTTTGCCAAGTTACCTATCTTCTCTTTATAATGAACCAAACCAAAATCACATAGCCACACAACCCTCAGTTTTGGAAAACTCTAGATCTGGATCCAGTGTCTAGTGTTGTAACAAAAAAATGAAAAGTATCCTTCGCTGAGGTTTCTGAACAAACGCAACACCCTGTGCTTCTCACTGGCTCTCTATCTCCCTTCACTTCCTAAGCAACCTGTGCTGGAAAGTGGCACTGAACATTGTCGCCTAATATTTGAGCCTGGAAATTAGCAGTTGTGGACAGGTGTTGCTGATTAAACTTTTGGGCCTGTGTTTAAATCATTTTACCATTTAAAATAGATATGCATTAAAGTTAGATGGGAAATAATTTCTTCCCGTTGGGGGAGGAGGGGAAATCATGTTTTCCTTGAAAACCCAGAAAACTAAAAATGTCAGTTTTCAGCAACTAAAACACTTTGACTTTAACTGAAAAGCCTTCAGTTGCTGAAAGTGAAAAAAAATCAAAATCAACTTTCAGTTTTTTGACAAAACCCTGAATATTTTCATTAAAAAAACAAAGACAAAAAGTCAATCTGATACACAGAGAAACATAAAATCATATTTTAATATGCAATTCAAATCAAACATATCATAGCTGTAAAACTGCTGTTAAGAACCAGGGTTCTCTCCTTTTTATACGGTGGAGGTGAATAATGAATATGGAGCAGTTTGCAGAACACAGGCTATTTCACTTTAAGAGCTGTGCTCGAGAATGACTTGCCTTATCTGAGATTTACAGAGGGAATCTTACTTTTATGGAACTTACTCCCAAGACGTGTAAGCAGGCCTTCCCTGAGCAAATTACATTCGACAACATGACTCAGCCAAGTGCGTGCCACAGCACAAACCTGCGGCAACTGGAAAGGAATGAGAGGTTCAGGAGCTAGGGGATGGTAAAAGGGAAAGGATACAAAGTGAAGGACACTTATTCTTCATGCATCATAAAGACCTGATTCATAAATACTAAGATTACCACCGGTGAGAATTATGTTATTCCACAGGCGAGCGTAACTGATCTAAGTTGTCAGCAGCACAAATGCAGCTCATTGGCTTCTTCAGGAGGGTTGGGGACAAGGTTTTAGTGACCACTCTATAGTGGAGTAATAGCAACAGCACTACCTTCTGCAAGATGTCCCCTCCGCTGAGCCCTTTCCCCAAATGAAGATGCAAGAAAAGAGCTGCCCCCCAGTGGGAGGAAGCACACAGAAGCACCTGGAAAGGAGAAGGCATGGACAAGAGTAACAGTATGTGTTATACGTTCCCCCTCTGTTCCTGATCCACAGGGGATCTCAGGCTATAACTACTGCCAGCTAGAGAGTGTCGCTCTTTAGCTCAAGCTGTAGTTCTGGTTCAATCCCTGGTGTGTCGACCAAAATGGCAGCCATAACATCAGGAGCTGCGGTATAGTCAGCCATCTCCTGCAGACCAAAACTTAGGGATATTCTTGACAAGGACATTAGGCAGGACATGTTGTGTTTAACCATCCTGAGAGATTCAGAACCAGAAAGACCTACAGTATCTTCGGAGTCCAGCACTTTGATTAAAAGAATCCCCTTCATGACAACATCTTTCCTCTACTATGAGGGAGACAGTCATGCTGAAGTGTTTTAAATCCAATACATGCCTGGAAAGGTTACAGAATTGGGTCATCTGAACCATCCTTTCCAAATTGCATATGATGATGATGATATATACACCAAAAAAAAAAAAAGGATCAAGTGACATTGGCTTAGTGTCATCTCCCTTAATCTCCCTCTAGTTCTGAACATGTTTATGGCCAGAATTTCAAAAGTACACAACACTAGAACTGGGAGGGAAATAGCGTTTCCATTCTGTGAAACTGAGATTTCAAATATTTTTCCCTCCCTCCCACCAAATCAGGATAGATAGTTGAAATCTTGAAAATGTTTGCAAAATTTCCCAAAGTCTGAAATTTTGGGTTAGTTGAAACGTTTACTTTTGATTTTAATACCTTAAATTAACTTATATTTAAACATGAAAAATTAAAAAGAAAGAATTTCAGAACAGTTGAAACAACTAAGCTTCTCCCCACCTCCCCTGAAAATATGGGAAATTAATCCAAACTGACTCTTTCGTACACACAGTTTTTGGTTAACACAAATGAACATTTTCTGATGAAGAAACATTTCATTAAAAAAAAAAAATTTGCAACCAGTTCTACTCAGCACCAAGCAGTTTCTCACTGGTGGCCAGATTTTTAAAATCTCTTCTAAAAATATGCCCAGTTATTTTCCTGCTTAAATGACACCTGAGCTCCTTTGAAAATCTGGCCCTCAGTGTACATCCACACTGCAACCGACTCAGCTCATGGGTCTTGGGCTAAATATTTCAGTGTAGACCCCTCATGGTGTTTCAGAGCCCAGGCTCACGAATCCAGATATCTACACTGTAATTTTTAGCCCTGCATCTCCAGCATTTGGGCCAGCAGGAGTCATGCCATGCGTCTTTTATTGCTGCATAAACGTACCCTGATCAAAACAATTCCAATCTAACTCAAGCAACGTGATTGGAGTTACTCCTGATTCTCACTGGCATGAGAATCAGGCTCACAACTGGGGGCTGGTTTAGCACATGGGGGATGATTATGTGAGTTGTGTACACAAGCAACAAAAAAAGTTTTGCTGGAGACAACATTGCCTGATTATGGCCAAAGCTACAACGTTCGGAGAATTGATTTGACAGCTTTGGGTTGTTTTTTTTTTTAAGTGTACTTGTTGCAGCCATGGTGATGGGAATACCAGTGACGTCAATGAAAATTAATGTCAGATAGACTCTTGGATCGCTACATTTGATTCCCCATCTGTAAGTTGTTCCACAAGGGCGGATGCCTGCAGAGAGAGATGATTAGCCTTGCGAGATCAAGATCTTGATGAGTTTTCCAGCCCCCTCTCACTCTGCTTGCTATCATCTAATGTGATAGCCCCATCCCCATCCCTCAGCTGTAAGAGTTTTTTTCCATTGAAGAAGGAACAGATGAGGCCCATGCAGCAGGAAGGAATACAACTCATCTGTTACAAAGCATGCTTCCCTATTTCTGAGATCACGACGCGCCAGATATCCATAGCCCCTCCTGCACCATCACCGTGTTTTCCTAATGCAGAGAGCAAGCAGCAATATTGCTCGGATGGAGGTTCCATACTCAGTCTTCAGCCAATGTAGGGATAATTCCCAAGGGTGGCCAGTTTTTATGCAATCTACACGTCTAGCCCAGTGATTAGTCTACACATAACATTAGGAAGACCTAATATTTACACAGTCTCCAAGCGATGTTAGTAGCAGATCATCATCTAGATAAAATGATGATAGCACACACAAGACAACAGAATATATGTGAAACAAAAAGGATCCATTAAAAAAAAAAAGAGTACACAACTGACACCATCCACTGGGAATAATGGGGCTTCCCAGCAAGAGCTTGCTGGGCCATCGCCAGCTAAGCCTAGTTTCTTGCGCATCTGTCAAACAGATGGCTCGGATCTCCTTGATTGACAGAAAGAATTACCCAACGATGACAGCACCAACTTGGGACAGGTCAGTTCAATTCTCTGCTCCTCTGCAGACTTCCTGTGTTCCCTTGGCCAAGTCACTTAGTATTTCTCTTTCTCACACAGGAGTTTTGAGAGTAAAGACAATAAAGATTGTGAGGTGCTCAGATCCTACAGAGAAGGATCCAAAATGGAGAGCTGAGACATACTCATGTACAAAGGAATGCTACAATAGTCATTTTAAACTTCATTAGTAACTCAGTTTTGTTCTATCTCAATCCAGTATAAGCAGATTCTACCGTCACTTTTTTGTGCTTATAGAAACTTTCTGGTGAACGCAACATCCTCATTGCTGAGTATCCAACTGTTAACCCATTTTCTCTAAATGCCTTTTCCATTGTAAAAATCAGCACATCAGTAAGGCACCAGGAATTTGTTACAGCACCAGGGATGCATTTTACTCCTTGAACTGATACATTATAGCAATATTTTACAGTGTGTGCAATATTCTGGGGGTGCAGAGAGACCTCTCAGTTATTCTTCGGAATTTCAGCTTTCATTCAGAAAAGAAGAGGCTTTAATTGTTATGTTTTCAGCGAAAACCTTCAAAATGAGATTATATGTAACTGATGCAGATAATAGTAATAATTATTTAATAATGATTTTCTCAAGCCTCACCCTGCAAAGGCACTCAGGACACGGAACAGCAATCCTAAAAATAATTTCTCAATCATTAATAAAAGAACATCCCATTCTCAACAAAACTTTCGTCAAGGTACAGGAGGTACAAAGTAACAAAAACAGCAAGTACAAAACAACCAGCAACAACCATAGCAATTTAAAAACACCTGAGAAAAAAGAAGTTTAGATTTAGTGGGGAAGAGATGAAACGAGCCATATTTCAGGAGAGAGAGAGAGAGAGTTTCATACCCTTGGGTGTACCACAGCAAAAGTTTCATCATCCACCAATGTCAGACACAATGGCAGAACTCCTACGCACCAGACACAATGAGAACATAAAACTCCGAACAGGCAGAGGTTCAAAGAGTAGATCTCGAATAGAACATTTAGAAGAGAGGAAAAGGCAACAGTGCTGAAATAGCTCATTCACGTCAATGGGTGCAAACTCAGATACCACTGATGATAATTACCAATACTGGTACATAGAGTATTTCATAGCTTACCAAAGCAGGGACGAAAGGAGAGGAAGGACCATATTACATATTACCATAAACACCCCAGTGTTTCCTCAAAGTGGGAAGATACGGAGAGGTAGCCAGGGAGTAGTGAGAATATTAAAGGTGTAAACACTAAAAGGTGTAGCTTTTAACACCCAATGGTAGGTTCGCAGGGCTCATGATTGGTTTCCGTACAGTCAAGTGGGAGCTCAGCATCTGAAAACTTGGGATATGCTAAAGTGGTTCAGAGCAACTGAAAGCAACAACTATCTTACCAGTCTGTTTCCTGTGCACATACCCCACTAAGGTGTACACAAGATTTACTGGTTAGAAATTGATGCTTTTTACTATTTGCTCTACAGATCCAAAAATTTTTCCTCAGCTGAGATACAGTACAGGCAGTAACTCTGACCCTCAATCCATTTAAGTAACAATGGCCAATAAACGTTAATAATTTGCACTTAGACTAGGCCCAAAAATTTAACCATTTCACACACAGTAATGAGTTTAGCCCCCTTGTAAGCCATAGTACCGTTGTACAGATGGGGAAATAGACATGAATTTCTCAAAGTCACAGAGGGAGCCAGATTCACCATAACCTTGCACGTGGTGTTGCCATCTACACTAGCACAAAGGTGTGTGAAACATTTCCAAATCATAATGATAGTGTTTCACATGCACGTTGCACTGGTGTAAATGATGACATAATGTGCAGGCCAATGGTGAATTTGGTCTTGGGGCCGGGGGGAAAGGAAGGAGGGGAGTCTATTCACAAGTAGCCCCTTCTTTCTCAGAACATATCTGCTCTGTGTGTCTGACTCACAGATGCTCACTTAAATAACACAGTTCTGCAGACCTAGTACAGCAATGGAAGAGATGGGTTCTATTCTGGAGCATGCAACAGGTATTCAGATACCACAGTATGGGAGAAGCATAAGCACGTGAATAGAACAGAATGAACAAAATTGCCAGTTATGTTCTAAATGGAGAATCTCTCTTTCTGGAAGATGACAGGAGAATGAACACAATTTCCTTTTCAGAGCTCAGGTTAAATTTGCAACACTGGACAAACGGGAAGGGAGAAAGTTAGTGGAATCATTTGAGTCTAAACTGAACAAAATTTATTCCAGAAGTCAGAAGGGAAGAAACTAAGAAACTTCAAAATGTCTTTTAAAAGACTTATTCTTTTGTCTCTAATCATACTTGAAATTCAGATTTGTTTCATAAGAAAACCTGAATTTTAAATAGTGAGACTGAAAAAATAATCTTTTTATTAACCATCTGTTTTTTCATTTGACAAGTTAACAACTGTTGTCGGAATTATCTGAGCATCTCATTGAAAAGAAACAAGTGCTCACTTGTTTGAGTGCAGCATAAATGTAACCTTCCTTTCCCACACACTACAAAAAGTGTTGTTTTTCTATTCTGCTATAGAAGTGACAAAAAATAACCCCAACAGATAATGCCATTAAATACTATTTCAATGGGGAATCCATTTCCCCACTGAAATATTAAGCACCCACTTTTGTACATTATGAAGTTGTGCAGAAGGAGTTTGCCATTGGGGAATAATAACCATCAGATGAAGATTAAATATTTGGTGGATGTTTATTGAGAAGAAATGAAGACAACAGGAGAGGATGATGCAGAGCTGTGGGTGGAGGAACATCAGAAGTGGTGGAAGGTTTCAGAGTAGCAGCCGTGTTAGTCTGTATTCGCAAAAAGAAAAGGAGTACTTGTGGCACCTTAGAAACTAACAAATTTATTTGAGCATAAGCTTTCGTGAGCTATAGCTCACTTCATCGGATGCATTCGGTGGAAAATACAGTGGGGAGATTTATATACATACACGCAGAGAACATGAAACAATGGGTTTTATCATACACGCTGTAAGGAGAGTGATCACTTAAGATGAGCCATCACCAGCGGGGGGTGGAGGGGAAGGAGGAAAACCTTTCATGGTGACACACAAGATGGGCCATTTCCAGCAGTTAACAAGAACATCTGAACAGCGGGGGGCATGGTGGTGGGGGGAGAAATAACATGGGGAAATAGTTTTACTTTATGTAATGACTCATCCACTCCCAGTCTCTATTCAAGCCTAAGTTAATTGTATCCAGTTTGCAAATTAATTCCAATTCAGCAGTCTCTCATTGGAGTCTGTTTTTGAAGCTTTTTTGTTGAAGGATAGCCATTCTCAGGTCTGTAATCGAGTGACCGGAGAGATTGAAGTGTTCTCTGGCTCGTTTTTGAATGTTATAATTCTTGACGTCTGATTTGTGTCCATTTATTCTTTTATGTAGAGACTTTTCCAGTTTGACCAATGTACATGGCAGAGGGGCATTGCTGGCACATGATGGCATATATCACATTGGTAGATGCGCAGGTGAACGAGCCTCTGATAGTGTGGCTGATGTGATTGGGCCCTATGATGGTGTCCCCTGAATAGATATGTGGACACAGTTGGCAACGGGCTTTGTTGCAAGGATAGGTTCCTGGTTAGTGGTTCTGTTGTGTGGTGTGTGGTTGCTGGTGAGTATTTGCTTCAGGTTGGGGGGCTGTCTGTAAGCAAGGACTGGCCTGTCTCCCAAGATCTGTGAGAGTGATGGGTCGTCCTTCACGATAGGTTGTAGATCCTTGATGATGCGTTGGAGAGGTTTTAGTTGGGGGCTGAAGGTGATGGCTAGTGGCGTTCTGTTATTTTCTTTGTTGGGCCTGTCCTGTAGTAGGTGACTTCTGGGTACTCTTCTGGCTCTGTCAATCTGTTTCTTCACTTCAGCAGGTGGATACTGTAATTATAAGAATGCAAGGTAGAGAACTTGTAGGTGTTTGTCTCTGTCTGAGGGGTTGGAGCAAATGCGGTTGTATCGTAGAGCTTGGCTGTAGACAATGGATCGTGTGGTATGATCTGGATGAAAGCTAGAGGCATGTAGGTAGGAATAACGGTCAGTAGGTTTCCGATATAGGGTGGTGTTTATGTGACCATCGCTTATTAGCACCGTGGTGTCCAGGAAGTGGATCTCTTGTGTGGACTGGTCCAGCCTGAGGTTGATGGTGGGATGGAAATTGTTGAAATCCTGGTGGAATTCCTCAAGGGCTTCTTTTCCATGGGTCCAGATGATGAAGATATCATCAATGTAGCGCAAGTAGAGTAGGGGCATTAGGGGACGAGAGCTGAGGAAGCGTTGTTCTAAGTCAGCCATAAAAATGTTGGCATAATGTGGGGCCATGCGGGTACCCATCGCAGTGCCGCTGATTTGAAGGTATACATTGTCCCCAAATGTGAAAAAGTTACGGGTGAGGACAAAGTCACAAAGTCCAGCCTCCAGGTTAGCCGTGACATTATCGGGGATACTGTTCCTGACGGCTTGTAGTCCATCTTTGTGTGGAATGTTGGTGTAGAGGGCTTCTACATCCATAGTGGCTAGGATGGTGTTTTTAGGAAGATCACCGATGGATTGTAGTTTCCTCAGGAAGTCAGTGGTGTCTCGAAGATAGCTGGGAATGCTGGTAAGGTAGGGCCTGAGGAGAAGTGGCGGAAGAATCACAAGGAGAAGAGCAGTCGGGACAAGGCCATATGTTGATTTATTAAGCACACAGTTGTTTGACTCCAGAGGGGAGGTTTGCAAATTAAGGTTCAGTTAATACTCTCCAGTTCTGCAGGCCAAGATGAAAGCCTAGCAGATTAATCGCAAGGGAAATGGAACGGGGAAGTCTGCTTGGCATTGCTGTTCTCTACCTGTGCAATTATATTATCCATCCACTAGATGGCTGTTTGCTGTACTCAAGGTTCAGACATGGTGTGGTCCTTGGTAAACAAGGGAAACAAAGCTGGAACTCAAGCTATGTGGAAACCTGTTGGTTTCTGTATATAGACAGTAGCTGTTTTCCTTAATAAATACCTCCTATTAAAAATGGACCATAATTCCATATATGACGACACCGGATCCCACCACCAAACAGCTGAAGATAATTTGTGAATTCTCCTTGTGTAGGGGAACTGCTGAAGGAAAGGTGGCAGAGGAGGCTCCACCTTCAGCTTGTGTGTCGAGATGCAGGTACTCAGCAGGGAGGCCAGCTGCAAGCCCTAATGAGGGCTGGCTCAGAGGAACATGCTGAGCTAAGTAGTGACAGCTGGGCTGAGGCACAAATGGGCTATAAAAGCCCTGGGCAAACGTCAGTCGGAAGGCTAGCCTGGGAGGAGACAGGAGGGTGGTATTGCTGTCTCCTTACCAAAGAAGGAAGCCTTAAAAGCCAGGAGACCCTGGGGAGGGTTTGTGGGGCACTAGCTGTTGGGGGATCTGGGAACTGGAAGATTAGGGGGTTTACTGGAAGGCGTGGAAGATTCTTTATTATTCCAGCCTAGACACAGGGAGCAGGCTCAAGAGAGAGCAAACCTGCAGGGACCCTGTGACAAGGACCTTGCACCAATTGTGAAAATAAGAGCAGGTCTCCTTCTAACCTTTACCAGTGCTGGACAGCCAATGACCCAGGAACTGCAATCAGCTCCCTGCAGATGTCACTCTCCACTGTGTCCGAACAAAGAATCAAAATCATAGTATTATCACAGGGCTTCAGCCCATAACAATAATATGGCTAAGTGGCATGGAAAATAGGAAGACTGCAGCATGTAGAGCCAGTTGCAGAAGATACTGATGCAGGAATATGAACTTCAAAATACTCTGTGCATGGAAATTAGGGGGTTTAATGAATCCATGTGGTGGCCTTTCACAGGGGATATAGTTTCTTTGGATCCAGTGGAACTACTCACTTGAATAAAGACTTTGCAGGGTGTTCTATTAAAAGAATCATAGACACCCTGGTGATGACTGCAGGATACAAATCAGCATAAACAGATATGTTGCACCAGGAGAGGTGTGCAGAAAAGCTTGTCCAGCAACTGCCAGACCTGAGTTTGGATTCAGCCATAATTTTTATAATATCAAACTTGATGTATCAGCACTGTATGAAAACGATTACAGACTGTTTCGTATTTAGAAATAAAGTGGATGACATCCATAAGCTTAATGGTTATCTAGTGATTAGTCCTGTTTGCCATTTTGCTTGCTTCACAACTGTCCTAGATCCACAAGGTCTGGTCTGTACCACAGCCTGTAACCAGTCCCTTTAGAATGACCCCTTCAGTGTGCCTGACCACAAGGGTCCACACTGTTCCACAGAGGCAGGAATAGGAGTCACATGACCTGTGTTCTATTCCCAGCTATTCCAGTACCAAAGCTTCTAAAAATCTTTTCACTTATCTCGGTCTTATTTTCCCCATCTGTAAAACAGGAATAATGCTGCTTACCCACCTTTGTTTGGTGCTTGGAGCACCATCTTTTCATTTGCAACTACAAGTTAGGGCTTGAGTGGGACTTAGCTCAGGAATAGTGGATTTTTGCATATTCCTTGTGAAATGTTTGCTTACATTACAGGTGCATTTCTAAATAGTTTATACAAGGTTATTAAATGAGTCAATAGTTATAGAGGTCGACAGTCTCTTATTACCATTGATAACACTTCTTACTGATGTCCTTACATGATGGCTACCATCTTGGCTGACACTGGAGTTTAAATGAGGGACCGCCATAGCTCATAGCATGAGTGTCTACAGCTTGTGCTGGCAGCTGTAATTCCTATATGAATCAGGCCCAGAGAGGGACATAACACATTGACCAGTGAGTGACACTTATAATCATCTGCAACATAGCATTAATATCAACCATTTATTAATTCTTTATAAATGTACACTTAATATAAAGTGTGGCCAAGAGTTTCGATATACTGCACATAGAAATGCAACTTTCGAGACTGCCGAGAGAGGAATAATTTAAATGTCATCTGCCTTCTGTGTCAAGTCATTTGGAGTACCCAACAATTGATGAATTACAGAAGAAGAAAAAAAAACAGTGTCTCTTAGGAGTTCAAATGCAGAGGAAAACTTTTTATGCAGTAACAAAAAAAAGTAGTCTTAAAATGCTAATGTCTGGATAGAAAGAAAAAGAGGCATCAGTTAGATTTTGTAAGTTGATAATAAAACATTTCACACATAATAAATGTTATCCCTCTACTCATTTTTATTCAAGTTAGCAAGGGAAAGTCTCTTGGGAGGTCATCTGCTCCCCAGCTTATGGGTTGACGTATGGGGGAGGGAGCCTCATCTAATTCTCACATCTGAAGCTGATGCAAAGCTTGGAGATGACAGATAGCAAATGTCAACAAGATCACAAAGATGGAATTGAAAATCTATGATCATCTGAAACACTGATATCGGTCGCAAGAGAATTAAAAATAAAAATAACTTTGACTGTCATATTGGTGAAAGTCGAAAGAGAACATTTTAAGAAAAAGTGTACTAGGACACAGCAATGATTTTCCAAGTCAGGTAACAAAAGTTAGATACCTAAATTCACAGGAGCTAAGTAAATAAGTGATGCCACGCTGCCACAGCAGGGGTACTCGCAATGGAGATCAGGGCTGCTGGTTGGGCTCTCCATTGGCATGATCTGAACCTCATCAAAACCCATGGGAAGACCTGGATTTATTTCAATGGGCTGTGGATCATGCTTTCTGTGGAGGGACGACGACATTTGGAATTCACTCTCCCACCCTGGTCTGTAAGAGTCCAGAGCTGATGGCACTCAGGCATGTTGCAAAGCATTTTTATCCGGACACTTGAAAATAAAGGTGGAGGACAGGGTGAAGAATTGTTGGAAGGAATAGTTGTGTTTTAAGTTACCAAGCTTATTGGTGATGGGTTATACTGAATTGTACTGCTGCACTTAGGGTATAATTGTTTATGTATTTTAAGTTACGTCAAAGATTCCTAAGGCATATGGTTTGGTATCTCTTAAGCATTTCTATGAATCTAGGTCGACCCCTACCTATTAGTTACGGTGCACGTACTGAGGAGAAGAATTGCATCTTTACCCCAAGTGTATTTTAACCTCGTTGCAAATAGTATTTCCTGGAGTTTGGGTTAATAGTACATTTGAGATATATTTGTGTATTAAGACTCTTTCATATTAAATAAAGAATGAACTAAATTTTTTCTTTGATGCACACGAAGCCTTGATGTTAACCCATCACACAAAAATATTATAGTACTGAAATGTAAGTGACTCAGCCACATCCATTTGTAGGCTGCATAAATACATCCTGATAAAAAAGCATGCCGCTCTTAAAGTTCTCTGCAGTCAAGAAGGGGTCCAGATTGCATGGCTGATTACAATTCAGGTCTCAAACTTTGCACATACTCTAGAGCATTACACATAGAGAATCCAATGGGTCCAAATTTTCTCTTTGATTAAACCCACACAATCCCAATTGACTTGACAGTGGGAGCTGAACATGTATAATCAAAGACATAATTCAACCATGGGCTGCCTAAATTCAGCATGCTCTTCAGTGTAAGGCAATGAAATAGGACTTCTAAAAAAGTGCCACTAAGGTGCCCAAAATGCTCCTGTTTCAATACATGTATTCACTTTTCCCTCCTTTTGTTATTATCACTATTAATACAATAGAACCGAGACTATGCCTCCCTCATAGTAGGCATAGTATGTAATAAGACACAGTCCCTTTCTCTGAAAAGCTTACTATCTAAATGGACAAGGCGGACAAAAGGTGGGAAAGGAAAGAGAAGCACACAAAAGGAAAGTGACTTGCCTGGGGTAGCCAATCAGATAAGAGGATGAGACAAGAAAAGGACCCAGATCTCCAGACTCCCAGTCCAGTGCACTAGTCACTAGACCACATTGCTTTCCCTTCCATTTGACCTTGGGATTTATTTTGCGGCCAACCGAGTGCCTGTGTTCAGTGGTGCAATTTCATTCTGCCTCACCAAGAGGGGTTGACATGCAGGGTTGAGGAGAGGGAATAATGAATAAGCACAGGGATATAATTTACATGTGGAGAAGTTCCTCTGCAGTAAAGAAGCAATACTCATGTGGAAACATTCTGAATCATTTTGTTACAATTATGTTATTTCTTACCAGCATCTGGAACAAACACATGAAAATGGTTCTGAAAATTGACAATAAAGGCATAGATAATTCTCTTGGGTAGCTAGTGGAACTGAATGGGAGATGTTGTACATTTCCCTACCATATTTATTTTACAATAATCATGGTTTTGATCTATATTAGTGACATTTATTAATAGAAAGGCTATTAAAACCCTCCAGGAAAATTGTGCGAGGTCAGTCCCAGCGTGATCCTAGCTGCCCTTCAGTGGCGAGCACACTGGTGTACAGTTAAATAATAATAATAATGCCTGGCTATAATAAATTTCACTCTCATGTGCCGCAAGCAAATCCACGTAAATCCTTTCTCAAAAGGAAGCTTCTTTCAGTGGTTATGAAGATAACATCACAGAGACAATATACAGTTGTGCCATAATTTTGCTATTTGCTGCACTTTCAAATCCTGCAGGTTAAAAACAGATATACCTTTGCTACAAGTGATCCGTCACAAATCATCAAAGAATCTAATTCACAGACCTACTGATTAACTGACAAATGACTAGCTCTGCCAAGTGATTTCAGCTCTGGCGAATAAATAAAGCTTCCACCAGGCTCTTTTGAAAACCATGTGGTTTAATGGCTTATCGACACAGGGAGTTATTTCAGAATAGCTATTCTTGATTAACTTCATGTATGGACGCCCTTATTCTAGAATAAGAGTACCTCCTTATTCCAAATTAGTTTAACCATGTCATATCATATTAACCCTCATGGCATTTACATATAGCAAGGGTTCTGTTTTACAACAAATATACTCTACAGGGTATTTATGAACCAATAGCTACAGCATCTGCCAATCTCCTGGTCATTTCTCTAATACAAAAGAAAAAAAATAAAGAATCAAAGGCATTTCATCCTGAGAGCACCTGTATAATACAATACACTATGTCTCCATAGTCATCTAGGCCCAGATCCTCAAAGGCATTTAAGCACCTCATTCCCATTTAGTTCAATGGAAATTAGGAGCCTAAATACCTGGATCTGGCTGCTTGCGTCTAACAACTACTTCTGCAATGCATTTCTCTTTAATTGTAGAACTATCGGGTGGCAGGGATAGCTCAGTGGTTTGAGCATCGGCCTGCTAAACCTAGGCTTGTGAGTTCAATCCTTGAGGGGGCCATTTAGGGATCAGGGCAAAAATTAGGGATTGGCCCTGCTTTGAGCAGGGGGTTGGACTCGATGATCTCCTGAGATCCCTTCCAACCTTGATATTCTATGATTCTATTCTCACATACTCAATCTCCCTTTCCCACCACACCTGCTTTGTAAGCCTCTCTTGCTGAGGCAGCCCAAAAGATGTATTGTGTGTCATGGGAAGGTCCATGCTATCTACAATTGATATCAGCATGCCACATTTATATCTGTAATTAAAATACTCACTCAGTTGTATTCAAAACTCAAAAATACTTCGGTCTTAAATTGTAGCTGGATATATAGTGAGGACTGGAGGTAGCCGGAGTCAGATTCCCGTAAGAACCAGCACAGAATTTTTTTGATTCAAAAAGCTGTTACTTTGCAAAAGGTACATTTTTGCTTTACTGACTGAGGCATTTATGTCCTTTCCATCAGCAGAGCACATTTTTGTCATTTTTTAACATGAAAAAATTGTTGTAATCTGTTTAATGAACATAAAAAACAGCGATTTGTTTTACAGTGAGATTTTCCCCTTCCTTCCCTGCAAATTACACAACCTAATTACTCTCTACCCTCATTAAAATATGTCACTTTTTATTAAGCCATTTTACCCTGTAGCCAATTACATTGGATCCCAACAATACTGAACTCAGTTATAAAAACAGTGCCATCTTTATGACATCCACTGCAAACTACACCACTTAAAATCTTTAGGATCCTAAAGGGCAGTTTTGTAATTAGCCAGGATGGGAGTTAATGGCTGATGTTTGACTGGCAATACTGGATCTGAGATTACTACAAGGCTAAAAAACCCAAAACTGCAACCACTTACGTGGGTAAACTGAGGCCCAGAGGGTGAGCCAAAAGCCTTTTATTGGCTCTTTGCAAGGGGATGGATTTCACCCAGAGAAGATAAGTGACTTTCCCCATGGTTAGCTCAGTAACTCAGTGGCAGAAACAGGAAGAGACCTCAGGAGTCATGTGCATTTCTTAAGGGAAATAAATGGTCCAAGTTCATTTCTGGTATCACATGTGAAATCAAGGAACAAATATGACCCTTTGTTTTTAAATTCAGTTTTAAAAACAAAATTCATCAAAAAGCATCAAGGGCTAAGTTTTCAGCTCATATAAGTCTGTGTGACTCCACTGATGCTGTGCCAGTTGACACCAATAATTTGGCTTGAAAACATTCAGCCACACATGGGATCAAGCTCTACACCCTTAGCTCTTGAGATAATCATAGTCCCCCTCAGTCTAGGGCAGTCAAGGGCTGGGAGAATCCTAAACCAAGGACCCTGCAGTCATTGGCCCTAGAATATCCTTCTTTCTCCCATCAGCAAGCCCATTTGCTTTCCTCTGCTTCAAACTTTACTAGCAGCTCATTTTGAATAAAAGGCCTTTTCCAGCAGGTTTTAAAGAAAGAAACAGATACACACGGATGCAGTCATAAAGGGCTGAAAAAAAAAAACACTTTGAGGAGCAGATGCTAAAGTGAATACTTCGTTTTAAGCAATAAGCCCGTTTCTTGAGTTTATGAAGATCTGTACACATTAGCGAGGAGACTCAGCAAGGCTTTCCGTTTTCACCTACCGGCGAGGGAGGCAAACTCAAAACTGTCAAATCACATACATAAGGCCTAAAATCTCAATCGACCACTTTGAAAGCTTGTCATAAAAATTAATTACCCACTTGATTTAAAGAGTGCATTTTTGTCCCCCGCAATGACGGCAGCATTTAACTATTAAAATCTTCTAGTGGTCAACACCTGACATGCAATTCAATTCATAACATAGGGTAGGGTATAACTTAGCGTATTCAGAATGGACTTCAAAATTTTACAGACACCCAATTTTTAGATAAGGATATCCCTTCACTTTGGTTTCTATTTAGTTTTTGTAATGATTACTGGAAAATCCATCAACCAAGTGACGCGCCTGCGCACATACTTCCTCTGACTCAAAAATTAATTGTCTGCCCCACTCGTGAACTCTGACAAAGAAGCAAATCAAGGCTCCCTGGGTGTCAAGCTATTCACTTGAGTCCATTAAGCTCACCATGAAAAAGGAGCCGGAGAAGTCATATGGTCTAACAGGAGACTGTGAATAAGTGAAAATGGAGAGACCTGCAAGCATGCAACCCAGTAGCGTTCCTGGAATTAAATATGTTTTTTGTAATGAGATCAATGGATCCATAAGCAAGGTGGGAGTATGATTTTTTTCCCCAGAGGAGAGAGAGAACCAAAGCAAGTCTTGAGCCACAGGTACTGGAAAGAGGAAGAATGAGTAAAGAAAACAGCTTTCAAATGCATCCATGTTGTGAGTTTCAGAGTAGCAGCCATATTAGTCTGTATTCGCAAAAAGAAAAGGAGTACTTGTGGCACCTTAGAGACCAACAAATTTATTTGAACATAAGCTTTCGTGAGCTACAGCTCACTTCAACAGAGTTGATTGGATAGGAGGAGAGGACAGAGCAAGAGCACGTAAAAGAGCCCCTCAGAACACTATTTCTTGCTTTAAAATCCCACAATGCACAGTGGCAGTCAGAAGAGATGGAAGGGATTATCTTTCCTCTTTCCTTTTCTTTGCAATTACACAGCACAGCTCACCAGAGGAGCTCAGAGCACTTCATAGCCATGACTGAATCAAGCTTCATGATAGTCTTTTGGAGGTAGGTCCAGAATTATTATCCCCATTTAATATGGATGAAGTGACTTACTCAAGGTCATAAGATGAGTCAGTGGCAGAGCTGGAACTTCAAGTTGCCTGCCTTAGCCAATAAATCATACTAGTAGAAACATTGGATCCAATCATACTCACATTGACATCAATGGAGCATTGCCAGGGCCATCAATGAGAGTAGGATTGGCCCGTTAACTGATTATCTTTCTCACTCTGCAATCATAGTGGAACATAGATGTATGTCCATTACATCTCATCCAGCAATGGTGCTCTCCAGACTGAATATTCAGGACCTTGACTCTGCTCCCTCTGAAGTCAAGGGAGTTTTTACCATTGACTTTTTCGAGAGCAAAGGAGCCAGACTTTCAAAAGAGTTCAGAATCCAACAGCTGCCCTTATTCTCAGTTTCCCCTTAGCTCTTATGCTTGGGATTTTCAAACAAATGCTCCGCATTTGCCTAACTCTGCTCTCATTGACCTCTGTGAGAGCCTCACCCAAAAGAGCTATTTAGAAAAGCTGGCCTTTTTTTTTTTTTAAATATGGGGCTAATTCTGGTTGCTGAGCACTTTTGAAAAAGCTAGTCCAAGATCCTCAATGGATACTGAGAGTCAGGTAAGCACAAACTCTTTAATACATGGTACTGAACTAAAGACACATAAGAGGCTCAATTCCTATTTTCTTCTGCTCTCTTTCCATTTTTTGATAGCCTCTCTCACTATCTAAACTCCCTTTAAGCTGCATATCTCTCTCAGATACTTATATGGCACCCATTACTGTAGTATAGGAGCATCTCACCATCATTAATGTATTTATCCTCCTCCCACCCACGTGAGGTAAGAAATGCTACTGCCTGAGCTTTACAGAGTTAGAACTGAGGCACAGAGACACTAAGCGACCTACTCAAACTTACACAGGAAATCTGTTGCAGAGGAGGTACCTGAATTCAAGTCTTTGGAGTCCCAGGCTAGTATCCTAACTGGTGGGCCACCAATCGGCCCTCATCCGCCCAGGTGTGACTCCCAGTGGTGCAGCCAGCTCTGCATCAGACCCTCTGATGAGAATGAAGTGACATCTATGCAACAACAACTCTATTATACTAGGGCAGCAAAGAACATTTTGTTAAAAAAATAATTTTCTCCTATCTTAGTCTTCTAGGAGATATAATTTGGCAACATGCCGAAGGGAAGTCAATGAATATAGCAGAACAAATGTACTTACTGGTGAATTGAGCCAACAGACTTTCAAGTATTTAACTTTGTTCTCCCTTTGTGGTTCTTTTGCTGAATAATGCAAGGTGAGGTTTAGTAATTGTTCTTTGAGCTTACTGACAAGAATTACATCTAAAAAGTAATTATGTGTCATTCATCAGCATTTCACAATGTCCGTGTGGTTAGGTTTTGAGCAAGTCATTTGAGTTTTAGGGGTTTTATGTTCGATTTTTTCCCCTTGTGATTTATGCTGGTTTACATGTTATTAAAAAAAAAACAAAACAGGCCATAAAACTGGCCTAATGTAGATATGGGCTTGGGTTGTGCAAAACAATGAGTATAAGATCGAACTAATTCTATTACCTAGACAAGATGGATTCCTTGTCAGTGGGCTAGCCTTAGACATGGAAGACGGTTTTTTCTTGGCTTGACCGGGTCAGAGGAAAGAAAAACTGGTTCCTTTGAAATAATGGCATGTAGGAACCAAGTACTGCCATATCAGGTCAGAGCACTGTTTCATCTAATCCACTGTCCTATCTCTGGCAGTGGCCAGTATCAGCTACTTCACAGGAACCTCTGAATAGGCAGTGATGGGATAATCTGCACGTGGGGAAAGATTCTTCCTTACCCTTGTTTAGTAGTTGTCCTGAAGCATGAGGATTTCTCAAGCTACTCCTGCTTCTCCACAATGACCTTTTGAGATTTGAGAGCATTGGCTCTGACTGGCTGCTCCCCTGGTGAACACAAATGGAGACAAATAGTCCAAACAGTGGCCCCCTCAAAGATCTAGGGGAATCAGGGCAAAGAGAGGGGAAGTTACCGGTATTTCCTTCCCCTCATATGGATTCCCAAAATAACATATTCTTGCACTTGGTGGAGGAAGCGTCATAACAATGGTACCTGTGAATAGGATGATACTCCCAAACCTTAATAAACTTAAAGGCCTTCTGCACAACACAAAGGGCCACATTTTTAAGAAGAGCTCACCTCTAGATCTGGCCAGGAACTGGATGTCCCATCCCAAGAGAATTTTTCTTCAACTCAAATTGGGACCAATAGTTGAAATCTCAACAATTTTCATGTTTAAAAAAGAATTGGGTCAGATGAAACTTACTTTTCAATAACATCAAAATGTTTTATTTTGATTTTGACTTCCCCCCAATTGAGTCCAAACTTACTATGATTTTGACATCCTCCCACCAAAGCATTTCATTTAGAAAATGTCAAAAGGGGACATTTTGATGATATCAAATCTAGCCCTCCCCCCCAAAAAAAAATTCAGTTGTGAGATTTGTCAAAACCAGCCCTGTTTCACTAACAGCTTGGGGATTCACAAAAAGATTTTTTTTAATTACAAAAGAATTCATTGCAAAATTCCTAGCCAGCTCTACTCAGCACCCAAAACTGGGGTCAGTTTTAAGAGATCCAGAAGAAGGGGACATCTTTTCCATGAGCTCAACATGTTTGAATATTGGGTGCGAACCTCTTTTTGCAAACACGTACCCACACGGTTAGTTCAACACCGCACACTCACACAACCTTGCCACCCCAACACACACATCCCCTTGTCCAATGATACAATTAAACAATCTGAAGGAAGGCAACCACCGTCTTGCCAAAAATGAAACTCAGAGCAGGAGGGATTTGGCAGCACAAAATATCATCAATCGTGTGTCGGCTGAAATTAAGCCAAATACAAGCTAAGAACTACCACTGGCCACCTAAGGTACATCAACACAACAAGTGGCCCTCCATGGCAGTGAGCCTCTGAGTCTGGGTCAACAGATGCAGGCTCATGCTACCAAACTAAAAATAGCTGTGTAAGCATTATGGCTTGAGCTGGAGCTCAGGCTCTGTGACTTAGGGTGGGGGGTGAGCTTTAGAGCTTGAGCCTCAGCCCAAGCTGCAACGTCTGTACAGCTACTTTTAGCGCAGTAGTACAAGCCCGAGTCCGTCTATCAGGCTCAGATGCTCACTGCCATGGGCTGTGTAGAAGTACCCTTAGAACACCAGAGGGACTGACGTACCATGTCACACTCCAGTAGCATTCTGAAGATATTATTTTCCTTTTGAACTCAGTATGGACAAGGGAGAGTGTGGTACACTGGTTTCAGTTCATAGGAGGTTCTGTGAATTCTGTGAACAGAATTCACTAGAGAATGATCTTTTCATGTTTATTTCTACAAATACACACAAGGCCCCATTCCAATGTACATAATGTACAAACACAAAAAGACTACGATCTTTATGGGCAGGCACAATCTAAGAAATAATGAGGCAATATCGGTCAATGGGTTCACCAGCTGTCTAACTATTGTCATCTATCCTCTGTATGCATCAGGGCAGAGAAGAGTTTGGGAGGGATTTGAAGGAGGACAATGAGGTGGCTTTGAAAAGATCTATGGGAATCTGCTCTCCAAAGCTGGAGGGACAGGATAGGAGAGGGCACAAAGGTGCTTGTTTAAAAGTGGATAATAAAAGCTGCTATCCTTGGTGGAGTAGAGTCAGAAGCAGACATCTCAACGGCCTATGAAAGATGAGACGGGTAGGGACAGGCCACGAAGGATCTTCCAAACAAAGACAAGTGATGTGTGTTTGAAGCAGAGGAGAAAGGGGAGACAGAGGCTATATCTACACACAGGCATACATACATATCTATCAAAACAAATTAAATTATGGAGTTGCTCCATAATTGAGCATCCTATATTACATTATATTGCAGGCATATAATTCTCTATTATATGCTACTGGATGGTTCAAAAAAAAAACCAGTAGAAAGGTTTTTGATTTAATTTGATAGGGCTTTTTCCATAAGGGAGTGAAGAAGAGTGCTAGACTGGGTAGGCAGAAATGCAGGCCTCGAAATAGGATTAGGTTGTTCAGAGGGTTCATGCTAGCTCTCCGGACAGGGTTCAGTTTCACTTCAAACAATAAGAAAAGGAGTACTTGTGGCACCTTAGAGACTAACAAATTTATTTGAGCATAAGCTTTCGTGAGCTACAGCTCACTTCATCGGATGCATTTGGTGGAAAATACAGTGCGGAGATTTATATACACACACAGAGAACATGAAACAATGGGTTTTATCATACACACTGTAAGGAGAGCGATCACTTAAGATGAGCCATCACCAGCAGCAGGGGGGGGGGGGGGGGAAAGGAGGAAAACCTTTCATGGTGACAAGCAAGGTAGGCTATTTCCAGCAGTTAACAAGAACATCAGAGAAACAGTGGGGGGGATGTGGGGGGGGGGGAAATAACATGGGGAAATAGTTTTACTTTGTGTAATGACTCATCCATTCCCAGTTTCTATTCAAGCCTAAATTAATTGTATCCAGTTTGCAAATTAATTCCAATTCAGCAGTCTCTCCTTGGAGTCTGTTTTTGAAGTTTTTTTGTTGAAGGACAGCCACTCTCGGGTCAGTAATCGAGTGACCGGAGAGATTGAAGTGTTCTCCGACTGGTTTTTGAATGTTATAATTCTTGATGTCTGATTTGTGTCCATTTATTCTTTTACGTAGAGACTGTCCAGCTTCAAACAATATAAAGGAGAGCTGCACTCCAGGAACGAAAGCGACACGTTTTATCCAGTGGAGGGAAAAATCCCTAATTTGTTGCCAAACAAAAAATGCCTAGTGTTGTTAATGAGTTACCAAGGGCAGCTGGAGGGTTATCAAGGAGATGTATTATTGCAAGACGAGGAAAAGTAAGGGGAAGGCTTCAAGATCCTGGACCCAGCAAAGCATTTAGATATATGCTTAACTTTAAGCACATAAGTAGTTACATTTACTTCAGTGGAACAGTGGCTGCTTAATTTGGAGCACCCGCCAAAGTGGTTTGCTGGATCAGGGCCCAAATTTTGAGCAACAAGTTGCTTTTAAAAGGATAATCACCCCGTTGAACTAAGGTTGTTGTTGCTTCACCGATTCACTCCCTTCCCCAATGTGACAAAATCCCTCCTCCCTGCCCCCTTGCAGGATTAATCATTGCTGAATGCATAAGCCCTTTGGCAGTCCAAAAATATCATTACATAAATAAATAGCACTTACATGTCTTCTTTCCACCCTGCCTTGTGTGTAATAACCTATCTGCCACTCTTTTTGGCAAAATTTTTAGGAGATTTATTTAAGTAGCCCAGGTCTCACCTCCCCCCACTTATTTTGCAAAATATTTTTAACTCAAAGCTCTGGAGGAATCAAATGTCTGAAAGTGTTTTTTTGCTTTGTCTTGTGAATGTAGTTCTGGAACTTAGCAGAGCTACTGTTCATCATCACAAGTGAATTAAGCCTTGTCTATACAGTAGAATTACACTGCTTTAACTATACTGGTACCTGAGTTTTGACTGTACTGCTTTCACTATATGAGGGAATGAAGAGCTATGAATGGATTAAGTCTCGTCTATGCATAAAAGTTGTACTGCTATAATTATATCGGTAAAGTGATACTACTCCCGTATACGGACACAGTACCATTATAAAGGGGCTTTTCACTACTAGAGCTTATTCTCCTTCTCATATAGGAGTAAGTCATATTGGTATTAGTTCCTTTATACTGGTATAATGGCATCCTGGTGACGGTCTATGCCTGGCATAGTTATGCAGAGACGTACACTGTCTGTAGACCAGGCTTTAGATGCTTAATGGAGTTTGACTTGTTTTTACAATATGAGGGGCCCATGCTGCTATACCTATGTTCAGTTTTCATTGCTTCCGTTGGACTACCACATTAATTGGTGGCAAACTCATGGGCGCATTATTGAGGCAATAATACAAAGTTTTGTTGGAGAACCAACTTATTCAAAAAAAAAAAAAGACGTGGAATGCTTCAAAAAAAGATTTTGAGGAAAACAAACAGCACTGGATAGCTCAGGAGATGGTAAGGGGTCATAAGCCCTTCCAGTCCAGATAAGTGGTACCAACCCAGCCCAGATAAAATGTGTAGAAAAGTTAGTATCATAGCAACTAACAATCTTAGTTCAGCTACTGGGAACTGCAGTGATATTCTTGGTGCACTCTATAAGAAACAGACCGAGACCCACCACTAGCTCACAGTCCATTGGAAAGTTAAGAGATGGAAGCTACATTTAGTCATTACCAGCCTGGATGTGAATCAGGAGAAATAACTGAATACTCATTGGTTGGGATGGTTTCAATGGGAGCAGAGTTTGGTCAACACTAAGTGATTTTGAAAATCCCTCCCGTTAAGATCTGAACACAAGAAACTAGTTCTCTTTTACTTCAAGTCAGAAAGGGCCAGAATTCCTCAGAAACTCACTGGCATTACCATAAACTTTGGATACATCCTTACCTAAAGTGACCTAAGTGACAGGGAAAGCCTCAGATACTGAAACACACAGAGATTTTGTAGAGGCTCACAATTGTAGCCAACAACTTAGACTGCAAGAAGAATAAGCACCCCCTACCCCGTAACTTTTGGGAATGGGATGGTGGGTTTGGTTAGGTTTCTTGCAGGCTAAGCTGGAAGAGAATGGAGAAGCAAAAGAAATAAAACAGAAAGCTAGAATATCTATTATCATATTATTGGTTTAGCACTGACAGTGTGCTTCATACTATGGAGAACAGTGATCTGCTGCATTAGTTCAGATCGAGCTGCTGACGGTTACTTTATTTTACGCCAGGAAAAAAAAAGTGACTGGCCCACTAAAAAAGACTGAAAGTCCAAATAAATTGAAGCACTTTATTAATGTGAAATTCTTATGACTCAGGATTCTAGTTCAGATCTTAACCCAATACAAGACAGAAGTTTAATTCCTTAACTCCAGGCATGTGTGTGTCAGGCTGTGTGTGTGTTACAGGTCTTTCCCTGTGCGTAATCTGCAAAGAACCGGGGTCTGTTACAACCCTAGCTCAAGCTGTAGCAACTCATGCTTTTAACTTTGGAAGTGCCCCTTTCAGTCCCTGATGTAGCAAGGAGAGAGGAGGATCTGTAACGCCAGCGGGTTACACAATCAGGAGTAAGAAGGGCTAAGCGCCTACTTATTCCCTCCTTGGAGAAGGGGGCAGCCACTGGGACCCTGTCTCCAACCTGACACTTGCAGGCTAGTGTAGTTCAAATGTCATGGAGAGCAACTAGTTTGCGGCTGGTATATGGAAGCAGGGGAGGAATTCGGACTCGGGTGTGCAGGGTATGCCTGCATGGTATCAGAGGTGTGACTGCAGCTCAAATAAGCATACCCAGGCAAGCTTTAATCTAGCCAGCACAGCTAAAAATAGCAGAGAAACTGCAGCAGCCCAGGCTATGCAAGGCCACCCAGAACCCTTGGTATTTCTTGCCTTGCGAGCTTGCACCAGGATCCATGCTGTTGCAACTTTGCCACTATTTTTAGCCATGCTACCTAGATTAAAGCTAGGACAGGTATATCTACATAATCTGCAATTCTACCTTCAATTGTAATGTAGACCTGAGTCATCCTGCCCTTGGAGGTTACTCTTGGGGAGGTGCAGCTGATGCCTTGATCAGGGCTATGCCTCAGGGAACAATATAGCCCAATGGGTTTAATAAGCACCATGTTTGGATTGGAGGATCTCAAACTGAGCTTGACATCCATTACATTGAGTATATTTCATAGCATTGTCCAGTCATGTTGACCACACTACAGATACATTGTTCTTGATCATCCAATTTCAATTTTTGGAAAAAAAATGTGAAATTAAAAATAAAATAAAATAAAATACTGAGATTTTTTCCAGCAGTTCCAATAATGGATGCATTGATTTCACTAGGCCAACTGCTGCCCTTTGCATTAATCAGCTAGCCCCAGTGACTTTATATTCATGTGTACAACCAACATTGATATCCACAAATAAGTAACCCCCTTGAACAACAGTGAATCAAAATTAGAGCTGTTTATTTGAGAGTATATATTTTTTGTCATTATTCAGCCAGCTCAGACAGATGAACAGCTCCATAACGTTCTGTAAAACAAATCAATACAGTGTAGCAGACAAGAGTAGTTATGACACTAACCTTGACAAAAGTAAAAGCAAATACACAATGATGGCTAGGCAGTCAAACACACTCCGCGCCGGTGTAATGACTTCAGTTTCTATTTGACTGTTTACTGTGTCAGATGGCTCACACTGCCAGATGTACCCTAGTACGATATTACACTTGCCACAGACATGTGTCACTGCCAATGCTTACTTTCAAATCCTAGCCACTGATGAGTATGAAGGCCACACAGGTGCTTGAAAAGCAGGAAGCCTTAAAACCTAAGAAATGCTTTGTTTCCAGTGGAAATCAGGAGTCGTCTCCACCTGATTAACAATCTTGGATATACACTCACCCTGAGCAGAATGAATGACAAATAGTTAGCCACGACCAAAGCCAAGACTATAACAGGGTTCAAAAAAGAACTTATCTGCTTTGTTAGTCGGGATGGTGTCCCTAGCCTCTGTTTGCCAGAGGTCGGGAATGGGCAACAGAGGATGGATCACTTGATGATTACCTGTTCTGTTCATTCTCCCTGGGGTACCTGGCATTGGCCACTGTCGCAAGACAGTATACTAGGCTGGATTGACCTTTGGTCTGACCCAGTATGGCTGTTCTTATGTTCTTATGACCATGGAGCATCCTTCAATTTGTAAAGTGCTTACCAAATTTCCAAAGATGATTTTTCATTATGTCTCCCTCCCCATCCTTTCACAGAGATATTGTTGGAGAACGTCATCAACGCTGTTTCAAATCTGTCAGATATAATCTTCTAATCTGCCAAGTTTTCACAAGGCAGAGATGAGCTCATGTACAGACTGACAAGATGTGCTGAAAAGTCTGGGCTTTCTCAAAGCCTGTTAAAAGTTTAAGTTCCCCCTATTGTGTGAATACTGTCAAACTTGGCCATGCAATTTTTATAATGACAGCTGCTGTCAGTTTAAAAGGGTAAATTATTCAGTTCAACTGGGAATGTTGACAGTAACTGTAAAAAAGGCCTTAGCAAGAAAAAAAAAGAAAAGGTTCCAGGTACCGTGGAAAGATGATGTAGTGAATTTGCTAAGTTGCCTTGCGAATGTTCAGCTGAATGAATTTTCCCAATTTCACTCCAAAAACATGGGTAATTATTTTATCTTTATATGGAAAGGGTATTGCAGAATTTAATCAGACTAACACCAGAAGGGAAGATTCTATATCAGAGACTTATGGCCAGATTTACCAAGATTCATAGATTTTACGGTCAGAAAGAACCACCAATGGTCTTATCTGACCCCTTGGATAACACAGGCAGTAGGACTTTCCCCAAGTACTCCCTAGACCGTATCATTTAGAAAAACATCTGATCTAAATTTCAAGATTTCCAGTGATGGAGAATCTGCCACAGCCCTGTGTAAATTGTTCCCATGATTTAATTACCCTCACTGTTAAACGTTCACACCTCATTCCTAATCTGAACGGGTCTAGCTTCAACTTCTAGCCATTGGTTCTCATTATTCCTCTGACTGCTACACTGAAGAGCCATCTATTATCAAACGTCTGTTCCCCATGTAGGTACTGATAAATTGTGGTCAAGTCACCCTTTAAACTTCTGTTTGTTAAGCTAAACAGATTGAGCTCCATTTTTTCCCAACATCTTTCCGGAAATGCGGACACCAGAACTGGATAGATTATTCCAGCAGTAGTCATACCAGTGCCAAAACGCAAAGGCAATATAAACTCTCTACTCCTACTCAATATCCCCCTGTTTACGCATCCAAGGATCATATTACCCCTTTTTTCCCACAGCATGTCACTGGGAGCTCACATGCAAATGCATAAGTTCCTAACTCCCATTAATGTCAAATAGGAGTTAGGAGCCTAACCTACTTATGTGCTTTTGTAAATTCTAGTAGGTGCTTATCTACATCTTTAGGCATCTAAATACCTTTCTTAATCTGTCCCTTGGACTCACCTGTGTAACACTGAGTGAGTCACCTATATGTCTGTGCTTCAGTTACCTGTTCTGCAAAACTGGGGTAACAATATTTAGAATCACAGAATATCAGAGTTGGAAGGGACCTCAGGAGGTCATCTAGTCCAACCCCCTGCTCAAAGCAGGGCCAATCTCCAATTTTTGCCCCAGATCCCTAAATGGCCCCCTCAAGGATTGAACTCACAACCTTGGGTTTAGCAGGCCAATGTTCAAACCACTGAGCTATCCTCCACCTTTGCAAAGGGCTTTGAGATCAACGTCATCAATGCTGTTTCAAATCTGTCAGAACTTTATCCATCTTTGCAAAGTGCTTTGATATCTACCATTGGAAGTGTCGCTATAAATGCTACCTATTATTATTATTAAAATGAACGAGAATGGAAAAGCAGCAGCTATTCTAGGACCTTATTCTGCCTTGCCCTGCTATTTGTGTAGTCATGTAAACATGTACAGATTCCTAATATTCTCATCTGATAGCATTTTACACCCACTTTGTGCTTACTTTATACAGGTAAAATATATACACAAGTAGCAGGGCAGCAGAGAATTCGTGTTTTATGAATTTCTTTCTGATGTGTCAATCTGCAGTGGTTCTTTTTGTTTCACCTGGAGATATGCAAACATTTTAAGGTGGCAGCTTGCCAGAGTATGGCAACTGTGGCATTTATAAGGTTCAAGATATATTGGGGAAATATAACATATCACTAGTCTGCTTCTGGCTCCAGCTAATCTATGCAAACACGAACGCACCAGGCTTACTGCTTCATAATGAGATTCCACCCTGAAAAAAAAACTGGGTTCCATTCAAAGCTGAACTTCAGTGTAATGTAGTCATCAACCCATAGCATGACTGCTCAGACACTGGGAAGTACAGTGTGATGATGACCCTAGGCAGCAGAGTTCATGTTTAGTCATGAGAGCTAGAGAGGGTCAAAACTAGATACATAGGGTCAATCTGTGACCAGCAGCCTCATTAAAGAATCTTCTTCAAACCCATTAGATCAGGTACTCTCTATTCTGTACCACAAGGGACACTGCAGTCAAGGTCCACAGGCTGCTGAGAAATGCTTTTGTAGCTCTGGATCCCAGCACTCCTCAACTCTAGGGCAGTTTGGAATTCAAAGCTGGATCCCAGGCTGAATGTTACTGCTGTCTCCTATCCCTGCAACTGGCCAAACTTAACCAGTGAGTCAGAACATACTGAACTTTGGGCTGTTCAAATCCCAGCACTATATTTTGCTGCCATTTGCCATACTGATGAAAAATAAATAAAACCAGCAAACCTTTTTCAGCCCAAGCTTGGAAAGATTTGCACTGATCTAGCAAATGCGAAATGTATATGCCTAAATGCCAAAGTGGACATCTCATTAAGACACTTGTATCACTAAAGCTGTTTAAATTAAACTGGATTTGTTGATAACTGTGTCTACAGAGGCATTTTCCACCAAATTACTAGCAATTACAAAACACTACAAACAAAAATATTGTAATAATGTATACAACAAACCCACAATTAAGTCAGTAACTATTCTAATAGTATTCTAGTCTCTTATCGACTGCACGGTCATTACATAAGCAAGTCTACCTCCCCAAATCACATCAGAATAGCTGGAACTAAGCACAAATCACAGATAGGATGTTAGGCTATAGGACAAAGTATAGATGGTCAGGTATTGACCTCTAAAAATGATGGTGACCAAGTAATCCATTAGCCATGACAGACACTAAAGTAACTATAAAAAGATATAATTGCCCTGAGTAATGGTCACCATCCTTTTGCTCACTAAAGTAAAAAGTCAAGTCTTGCTGGCTGGAATTACATGCAAGTTGATAGCATCTCTTCTCCCTTACGTTCTAATTCCATGCACCACTATCAAACCGTGCCTTGACAATTCAGAGCCATTCTATCTATTTGGAAGAATTTCACCCTTTATAAGCGTGCAAGTTTAATACACAGCATACATTAGTAAACCCAGGATATACTCATCTCCAAATGGCATGGACAGTACATGAGGTTAATCTGGGGCTAGGGCAGGTCTAGCATTTACAGGCTTTTGTGGTGGCAAAGGATAACAGGTTCAGAATCTCTTTTATGCTGCCATGCCGTAATGGGAAGTGGGGGAGAAAATGCCTGAGCTGTGTGTCTAGATGGCCCCAAGGACCACGTGACTTCTACTGCAACAGAAACACATTTGAGTCTATGGCAGTTTAATGAACATTCTAAATTTGTTCGTAGCCCTTCTCCAGTGCCTGGGTCAAACCAGCACTCACTCTGCAGGGAGATTTGTTACAAGCTGTAAGCCATCCCCTTAAGACGTTTGCAGTACATTCAGCTTCAGAGTCTAAGAATCTCATAAATCTTCCAAAAATGAAGCTAAACTCATGAGGAGAAACTTCTAGAACATGCTTGGATTTTAAGTTCTCTTTCTCCCTGTAGCTAGGGCTGAGTGGGGCCATAATTTGCTCTGATTATCAGCCTGTCCATGAAGTATTGCCCAGCACTGCCTTAAGCTCAGTGCTCAGCCATTTGCTTCCTGTTCATAACAAACACTGAAATCAATTCCTCTTGCTGCCTAATTGTGCTATTAACTTTATATAGCTGCACAATAACTGATGATTCTGAGATTTTACAAGGTCCCTGGATTATCTTTTAAAACCGGCTGCTTATAAATAAAATGGCAAAAATGTACGTTCATCAATGGCATCATTTATAACCAAGTCAATCATGCTTCCCTCTCATTGTTTTGTGAAATACCATCTTTGTCTAGCTGACATCCGCCCTCCACCCCAACCCACCCCACACAGGGCACTGGTCTGAGAAATCGGAAAATAATATGGAGGGTTGCACAATTGCGGCCAGGGGAGTTAACTCCTTAATGACAAAAAGAAAAGGAGTACTGGTGGCACCTTAGAGACTAACAAATTTATTAGAGCATAAGCTTTCGTGAGCTACAGCTCACTTCATCGGATGCATTCGATGAAGTGAGCTGTAGCTCACGAAAGCTTAAGCTCTAATAAATTTGTTAGTCTCTAAGGTGCCACCAGTACTCCTTTTCTTTTTGCGAATACAGACTAACACGGCTGCTACTCTGAAACCTGTCCTTAATGACAGTAGATGTTGAGATTCAAAAAGTTAAAGCTTAAAACTGTTATCACCCAAATGGCCACCATCATATGGCAAAGTGTGCAAACACTCTTAAATCAAAGTCTAATAAATTATCAATCAGCATTTTTCTTATCTGTAAATTCTGATCTTCAATGGAAATTTTTTTTTAGTTTTTTTTGTGTGTGTTGTGACAAAGTTCCTCCTCTGCCTTGGTGGGTCCTGCGCTTATTGGGGGGGGATTTTCTCGCCTCAGAGGTTCATGGCAGACCTGAGTTTGGCCACTTTCGTGGCTCAAATCTGCCGTTCACTCAGTTAGCCTCATCACTGGCTAGCATGGGGAAAGGAAGAACAATAATCCCCGCAGTCTCTGCTGATCCACCTACTGGATTGGGGAACAGGCCAGACACCTTCCCCTCTGGTGGAACCCACAATCCATTTCAACTCCTCCAGTATCAAGTAGGGAGTTATGGGGATGGGGGGAACCCGGGCCCACCCTCTACTCCGGGTTCCAGCCCATGGCCGTGTGGATTGCCGTTATCTACAGTGGCTCCTGTAACAGCTGTGTGACAGCTACAGCTCCCTGGGCTACTTCCAACACCTTCTTTATTCTCACCACAGGCCCTTCCTCCTGATGTCTGATAATGCTTGTACTTCTCAGGCTTCCAGTCGTACACCACCTCACTCTCAGCTCCTCGCACCCGCCATAAACTGAAGTGAGCTCCTTTTTAAACCCAGGTGCCCTGATTAGCCTGCCTTAATTGATTCTAGCAGCTTCTTGATTGACTGCAGGTATTCTAATCAGCCTGTCTGCCTTAATTGTTTCCAGAAAGTTCCTAATTGTTCTGGAACCTTCCCTGTTACCTTACCCAGGGAAAAGGGACTACTTAACCTGGGGCTAATATATCTGCCTTCTATTACTCTCCTGTAGCCATCTGGCCCAAACCTCTCACAGTGTGTGTACAGGGAAGCTGACATTTACCAATAAAAATTTAATCCTTCCAAGCTTAAATATAACAAATAATTCCTTCAGTTTCAGATCTTTGCCACTTTTGGCAACAAACAAATATGCCATATTTAGGGAGGAATGCTATTTATGAAACCAATTATTTTATTTCTGAATCCAAGAAATAGACTGCAGAGCCATGTACGTAATTGCCTTGTATTCTTACTTGCACTATACACAATATCTTTCTAATTCATCTCCAGCAGGGCTACTTTATTTACCTTATAAAGCAGGGATTATTATTTTCTAGCATTCTGAGGCCCTGACCTGTTGGCATCTAGGTGCTAGCACAATATAAATGTTAAATAATAACTATGTTTGTACAATGCTGATCACAATGTTGCCCAAATTGTGGCTGTTGTATTGACATGTCTGGTATTACAAATTAACAGAACAACAATAAAAATATCAGCATTTCAGTGCACAGAGCAGCCTCCAAATAGTGGATTTTTCAAACATTTAACCCCAGAAGGAAATACTTTCCCCAAATGTAGCAGGAGGCTGGAACAGGTCAGGGCAGAGATGGCTAACCCATCCGTGACAGACAATATTAGTAGCTTTTGGTTTCCAAAGCTGGGATAGAAATCTTGCAAGAAAAAGTTCTCCACAGGAATTTTCCAGTTCTTTGCCTCTGGTCCACACCGGAACAGACGTTTGCCATGGTGCTTTCACTTCTAGTTCTAGAGAAGGGATATGAAGGAGGGAGAAAGGAAAGTTGGGGGCTGTGTGGAGAGGGGGTTCTGAATAACTCAGGACTTGATAAAAGGTTCCATTTAAATTTTGTTCAGTGGATTCTCATTTTTACTTGGCTGGTGGGCCCATTCCCATTTTATGGTAACTTAAAAGCTTTGTCTTTGCATATATTTGAGCATGGGCTTTTGGTCTTCTCTATAGCATGGGCCCCATTTTAGAGAGCTTGAACTCCAGGCTACTTTGCTCATGTCATTCCTCATCCCCCTGCTCTGTCCTCTCCCCCTCACAATCTTTCACGCTGCTTTCACTGGTGATCAAGCAACTTCCCCATGGTAACTAAAACAACTGCTTATGTGGAAGAGAAACGTAAGGAAAGTACCTAATGTATCTAAAGGTTAACTCCCTTGTAATGAAGTTTAGCTGCTGAAAATAAGGAAGAGGAGTTGGTATGAAATGAGCAGCCAGCCCTCCAGAGACTCCCAGTGAGCCACAAGCCACACTTTAGAAAGTTCTGTGTTAAAGGAGACTAGCACAACATTTCTTTTACATTGCAGATAGAGTTGGAGAACGCTAACATTAACATGTTCTAAATAAAGCCATGCTCAAGAGATCATTGGCAAGTTGGCTTTATTGCCCTAAAGTCTTTGAGAGTAGTGGGGTTGCTAAGAACAGAGAGAATCCGGGGGGGGGGGGGGGGAAGGAGGAAAACTCTGCAATTTCAAGTAGCCACCTAAGACAACAAAAAAGATACATTGATAAAAGACTTCCTGAGCTTAGAGAATCACACTGAAATCTTCTCTTGCGCAAGAGGCATAGAGCGTGCGAGCTCCATCCATGACCCCTGGTTATTGGCTCTGTAATCACAGGAGCCATCGTGGATTATACAACGGATTCCAAGAGGCTGATTTCCTTTTCCCTTGCTCCTCTCTCCAATACTCTACACCAGACCACTATATTCTGAGCCAATGTAAACACATCTCCATGGAGCATAGATCCTACTCCCAGCCATTCCACTAACAACCGCATGCAGGACTACTGCAAGGATTCATTGGCACAAAAAGAACCTTACACCTTGCCAAATGGAGGAGGAACTGCACAGTTAGCACACAGCACTTGCTTCTACTATAACATCCCCAATTCCTGTATTTGACACTCACATCAGCAGAAAGCGTCTCACCTCTATATTCTACTCAGAACTGCGTATACCTCCAGTAGATCCTCTTTTAATCTTTCCCAAATACGGAGCTGGTTACTCTAATCATTTGTGACTAAAGTCAGATAAGCAAGTTCCCTGTATCATTTGGATTGCCCTCCATCTGCACTGCCATTTCTACTTCTGAAATGTCCTCTCGATAATGAGGTAGTCTGGCCTTCACATAGCATTCCAAATATGGCCTTATGCAATAGTCCTGCGTACAGTGCTAGAATACATTTTCTCCTCCAGTACATATTTGATGCTTTAGCCTCTCAATTTTATCTTGGTTTGGTTTCTTTTATTGCTCTTAAGCACCGTGACAAAACATTTAGCATGTCACTCGTCATAACTTCAGCGTTTCACAACAAATAACTTTACCTAAATGTGACATTGTACGTGTGTATGTCTGTCCTCAGTCTCCTTATATAGATTATTTAGATGTATTCAAGTCAGCAGGGCCTGATTAAATTCATTCTAGGGTACTTGAACTGACTGAAGCAATCTCAGAACCGTTAGCAATTATCTTTGAGAACTCTTGGAGGATGGGTGAGGTCCCAAAAGACAAGAGAGGGGCAAACACACCACCTATCTTTAAAAAAGAGTAATAAAGAGGGAATAATAGAGCAGTCAGTCTAACTTAAATAGCTAGAAAGATAATGGAACAAATGATAAATAATTAATTTCTAAACACCTGGATGACAATAGGATTATAAAGAAGAACCAGCATGGATTTTCTAAGAGCAAATCATGCCAAACCAGCCTAATTTCTTCCTTGAACAAAGTTATAAGCCTAGTGGATAGGGGGGAAAGCAGTAGAGGTGACATATCTTGATATTAATAAGGCTTTTGACATAGTGCCACATGATATTTTCATAAGAGACAAGGGAAATGTGTTCTCGGTTGCTATTTTTTTTTTATTTTTATTTTATGTATTTTAAAAAAATATTTTATTTTTTATTTTTTTTTAATTTTGCTATCAAAATTGCTATAAGGTGGGTGCACAACTGGTTGAAAGACTGTATTCAAGAGTGGCTATCTTTCAACAAAAACGCTTCAAAAACAGACTCCAACGAGAGACTGCTGAATTGGAATTAATTTGCAAACTGGATACAATTAACTTAGGCTTGAATAGAGACTGGGAATGGATGAGTCATTACACAAAGTAAAACTATTTCCCCATGTTATTTCTCCCCCCCACCCACCCCCCACTGTTCCTCAGATATTCTTGTTAACTGCTGGAAATAGCCTACCTTGCTTGTCACCATGAAAGGTTTCCTCCTCCCCCCCCCCCCCCGGTGCTGGTGATGGCTTATCTTAAGTGATCACTCTCCTTACAGTGTGTATGATAAACCTATTGTTTCATGTTCTCTGTGTGTGTATATCAATCTCCCCTCTGTTTTTTCCACCAAATGCATCCGATGAAGTGAGCTGTAGCTCACGAAAGCTTATGCTCTAATAAATTTGTTAGTCTCTAAGGTGCCACAAGTACTCCTTTTCTTTTTGCGAATACAGACTAACACGGCTGCTACTCTGAAACCTGTATTCAAAGAGTAATCATCAATAGTTCACTGTCTAATTAGAAAGGCATATCTAGTGAGGTCCAGCAGGGGGTCAGTCCAAGGTCTGGTACTAGTCAATATTTTCATTAATGACTTCAATAATGGAGCAGAGAGTATGCTTATAAAATCTGAAGAGGATACCAAGTTGGGAGGGGTTGTTAGTACTTTGGAGGACAGGATTAGAATTTAAAACGACCTTGACAAATTGGAGTATTGGTCTGAGTTCAACAAGATGAAATTCAATAAAAACAAGTGCAAAGTACTTCACTTACTAAAGGCAAAAAAATCAAATGCACAACTATAAAATGAAAAATAACTGGCTAGTTGGTAGGCCAGCTGAAAAGGATCTGGGGTTACAGTGGCTCATGAATGAACATGATTCAGCAATGAAACGCAGCTAGGAAATTGGCTATCATTATTCTGGGGTGTCTTAACAGGAGTGTCGTATATAAGAAAAGGAAGGTGATTGTCCCACTCTACTCATCATTGGTGACACCTCAGCTGGAGTAGTGTGTCCAGTTCTGGGCACTACAGTTTAGAACAAATTGGAGAGAGTCCAGAAGAGAGCAACAAAAACAATAAAAGGTTTAGAAAACCTGACCTACGTGTAAAGGTTAAAACAAAAATATGGGAATGTTTCCTCTTGAGAAAAGATGACTGAGGGGAGATAGATAACAGTCTTCAAATATGTTAACAGCTGTTATAAAGAAGATGGTGACAAATTGTTCTCCATGTCCACTGAATGTAGGATAAGTAGTAATGGACTTAAATCAGCAGCCAGGGAGATTTAGATTAGATACTAGGAAAATCTTTCCAACTATAAGGGTAGTTAAGCTCTGGAATAGGCTTCCGTGGGAGGTTGTGGAATATATCACTGGAGATTTTTAAGAACAGGTTGGACAAACACCTGCCAGGGATGGTGTAGGTTTACTTGGCTCTGACACAGTGCAGGGGACTGGACTTGATGACTTCACAGTCCCTTCCAGCCCTACATTGCAATGATTCTGTAGTTATATTTCTATGCCATCAGTGACACAAAATAACTGGTCTCCAAATCTTTCTATAGATAGCTTTGGAGCCTGATTCTCAGTGGTGCCAAGCAGCACCCACACCTCCTACTAAAGTACAGATACTCAGGATCTCTGAAAGTCTGTTCTGTAGTCTACTGATCTGACCATAGGACTGGATGCCAGGAATTTTAATCTTGGCTGACACTGGTTATGTGGGTGGACTCCAGAAAGCAATTTTAGATTCTTTGGGTGTTTCTACACTACAATCAAGGTGCAATTTGCAGCTCAGGAAGGCATACCTGCCCTAGCTTTCATCTCGCTAACAAGCAAGCAAGAACAGTGAAAATGTAACACAAGCTTCAGCACAAACTAGCAATGCGAGTACACACCCAGGTTCCTTTCATGCTTGTATAATTCACACTGAAGCCTAAACCACTGCTTCTTATATTTTAGTATGCTAACTAGATTAAAGCTGGCACAGGTCTGAGTAGCTGACATGCAATTGCACCCTCCGTTGCAGTGTAGACACAGGATTTGTCTCAGTTTCTCAGATTCCAGTTAAGTTACAGCATCTAACATTTAACACTGAATGTTTATGGAACTCTATTTCTCAACAGTGAAACCACCCATCACATTATAGCAACATCATCTCAGAATCTATACTTTGTACCCCACCAGTTCAGCATGCCTTTTCCCAAATGCCCAGCAAAATAGGTGAGATTTGTAGCGTGTCTGGACATTTAACAAAACAAAAAAAATTTGTCAGATCAAGGAAGAAAGGGATTAATATTTACCTATCTCATGGCAGCATTGCCAGAATTAAATAATTAGGGCTGATTCTCCTTTCTCTCATGCTAGATGTCAATAAGGAGTAATTTCACTGATGCCTATTAAATTACACTGGTCGATAATCAAAGCAATAGGTGAATCGGGTCCTTAATGCCTGAAAGTGCACTGAAGATTTAAAGCACCGTATATAAACATCAAACAAGCAGATGTCCTAAGCAAAAGCTCCTGGACTGGATGGCATTCCAGCAGTGATCTATAAGCATGGTGGCGATCACGTTACAAGGCACCTCACATGGCTCTTCTGCATTATCTGGGAGCCAGAGTCAGTGCCACAGGATTTCAACTTTCTATAAACCATAAGGGTGATAGGACAAGCTGTGACAGTTACTATGGCATCTTCCTACTCTCTGTTGCCGGGGAAAATTTTGCATGGATCATACTAAACAGACTTAACACACCTCACTTGTGGAAACCATCCTCCCTGAGTCTCAGTGTGGATGGGGCACGACAGACATTATCTTCACAGTACATCAGCTTCAGAAAAAGTACCAAGAGTAAATCTGTGGTGTTTATCTGATGTTAGTCAACTTAGATGAAGCTTCTGACTCCACGAGGGACTCTGGAAACTTTCATTCACCTTTGATGCCCTGTAAAATTTCTGCCATTGAGTCCTTCCATGATGGGATGATGGTCAGAGTGGTGAAAACGAAGAGATAGTTGACCCCCTCCCTGTTCCTGATGAAATCAAACCAACAAGGTTGGATGCTGGTTCTTACACTCTTTCACATCCTTTAATGGGCTATGCTTATGGATGTACATCATGACATTAACAGAGGAGTATTTATCCAGTTCTGCACTGATGGAAAGCTGTTTAATCTGCAACGTTTCCATACTTGCACAAAAAGTGGCAGATTTACTCATTAAGCTTTTGTTTGCCGATGACGGGCATTAGTTGCTCACTTGACTGATGACATTCAATTTAAAACTTATCACTTCACTTGTGTAGTCTATAGTTTCGGTTTCAGAACTAGCTTAAAGAAAACTGAAGTGCTGGTCCAACCTGTAATGGGGGACGTGCATGTCTATATAGTTATTAAGATCAACAATGCTCCTTCCAAATCCATGGAGAAATTTTGCTACCTACGGAATATGTGATCATAGAATGCCACAACTGATGAGGAGATTATTCATCGCATAGCAAAAGCCAACTCTGCATTTGGAATACTGCACACTCCCTTTGGAATGATAGGGGCCTCAAAATAAGCACTAAATTAAATGTCTATCAGGCTGTTGTACTTAGAATACTTCTATACAGGTGTGAGATACACAATATATTGCTGCCACATCTGGAAACTTGGTCAGTTCCACATGCGCTGCTGTCAGTCTGTTCGCAAAGTCAAATCATGGGACAGGATTCCCAATATCAAAATCCTTAATCATTGTTGGATGGCTGACATTCAAATCACACTAACAAAAGCTCAGCTTCTTTAGTCTGGATTTCTCATTCATACCCAATGCCATATTTCATGGTTAGCTAAAGTGAAGCACCCATTCTCATGATGTCACATACAAATGATTTAAAGACACACTGAATACAAACTTGAAAGCATGTCGGGTTGACCCCAGCAACTGGGAAGCAACAGCGCACAAAAGAGCAAGTTGGCAGCAGATTTCTCACCTTCAACCAATCTGAAGACAGATATGTTAACACCTTATTTGAAAAATGCAAATAGCACAAAGCAAGGATACAACAGCCTGCAACGATCATGGAGAATATTTGCTGTCCCACATGTAACCTTGCTTATGGTTCTCACATTGGTCTGATCTTGCACATATGTGTTCACTACAATGTTTGCTGAATCCTTGTGCATAGGCATCAATGTGAAACTCTAACACCACTAGTTTACAGAAAAGTCTTTAGGTGGAGCTATGCTGATTTATACCAATTGTGGATTTATCTCCAGATTTAATCAAATTATACATAAGCATACGTGTGTATACGTCCTCTCTCTCTCTCTCTCTCTCTCTCTATGTTTGTATATATTCTTTCAGACATAATACTTGTCATATATATGTGTGTATACCTCATATATATATATGAGGTATGCTATATATATATATGAGGTATACACACATATATATGACAGGTTTCAGAGTAGTAGCCATGTTAGTCTGTATTCACAAAAAGAAAAGGAGGACTTGTGGCACCTTAGAGACTAAAATTTATTTGAGCATAAGCTTTCGTGAGCTACAGCTCACTTCATCGGATGCATCTGTAGCTCACAAAAGCTTATGCTCAAATAAATTTGTTAGTCTCTAAGGTCCCACAAGTACTCCTTTTCTTTTTATGTATATGACATGTATCATGTCTGAAAGAATATATACAAACATATAGATAGATCGATTGATCGATATAAGAGGTATACACACACATATATATGACATGTATCACATCTGAAAGAATATATACAACCATTTACTCACACCCTTTATGTGAGATGGTAAGTTTCAGTACATCCTGCATGTGCACAATCAGCACCTTGGACAGAGGCTGTCCCACACCTCCTGAGACATCTGGAGGCAGATGCCAATTTTCACCGCTTCATTAACGTCATCTAAGTTTTGTCCATTTACACCAGCTGAGGATCTGCTCTCTGGTGAGCAGTGAGTTTCAAGAGTCCAGCTGTTAAAAGCTCACATCAGCTATGGGTCTGAACCAAAGCACATTGAAGTCAGTGGGAGCCTTTCACATCTCAAGAGCTGTAACCACCACATACAGTGCAGCCTTCTCTCTCAGCTAATTTTCACTGCACCATCCCATGCTCAGGATCAGCAGGACATAAGGAAGTTTAAATAAGCAACTCATTTTGTTGGGCATAGCTTTATAGCTGGCATGGAGGAAGCTGTCCTTCCTATCCATTTTGACTGCCTGGCACCTGACTGCCTGGTTTGTGATGGACGAAACCCAGTCTCCCTCCCACAAAACATATTTCCTCTACCTTTTACCATGTATTTGGATCACAGAAATGGTTAAAATAGACTGTGCTCTAGAAGAGGGAATTTAACTTGCATCCTTAGAGAAAAATCAGCTGTAAAACTGCCTATGTAAGCTGCAGAATTGCTAAAGCTCATACTCAAAGAGCTACTCCATTTCCTTTTAAAAAAATATTATTGTCACTGGGTTCTTTGGGGCAAAATAGACTTAGCAATAAAGAGAGTGCTTTGGAAGTTTACAAGTTTAATTTAATAAGCCATTCAGGTAGACAGTCACATCTACATCAAAGTGAAGGGAATGGAGGGATTTCTGGAATAATTGAATTGAATGGAAATATGAGTAAACAGATTTCCTCCCTTTTATCAAAAAAGCTGCAAAGGTTGAATTTACATCCAGCCAACAAGCACTTGTCTTGTTCCAACTTCTTTTCTCCAACGGCTCTGGACAAATATTAGACCTGGATTAGAGTCAAGGAACAGCACTGTTGCACCGACCGCAATGCTTGAGCCTACAAATTCCACTTCTCCTGCCAGTTTTTTTTTTTGGCACGCTGCACATGCACACAAAAGGTTATTGCTGAATGGACACACAGAAAATTGTGTTGTATGAGAATAGATACATAGTTAAAATAAAATATGGTCATTCTATAATGAGCCTTCCCTAGAGAATTTGGCAATTTTCCAGGGTAAATTCACCGTTGTATAGAAAGCCAGCACAAAGTCACAATGAATCACTTAAACCCTATTTTGAGGGCTAAAATGGGACTTAAGTTGAGCATGGGCCTCGTGCTAGTCCCAGAGGACTGAATTTCACCCTAAAGGACTAATTCAAACTAAGCTGAAGATTTAATATCCTACAAGGTGTTAAACGCTGTTCAGTGATCTAATTTTTAAAATTCCTTCAGTACAAAACTTACACAAATATCAAAAACACTGGCCAAGGGGAAAAACAACAATTCATTATTCACATGGAAATAGAACCTAGGCTCCACCGTGCTAGGCACTCTACAAACATAACAAAAAGTAAGTCCCTACTCTAAAGATCCGCATTGCCCTTCTAAAGCACCTTCCACGACAACTCCAACAAATATTAATCAATTAAGCCACTCAACATCCCTTTCAGAGGCAAGTAATACCAACACATGCTATATACTAGAAGAATACTATTTCTGAAATAGCTTGTGAGCCTTCTAGTAGCCCTCATGTTCTATGTTGTTAAAACCTCCAGAAATAAATCAGAATAGCAGTATGTATGTAGGGAGGTCTGGCATATTTATGTGTAGGTAGTAAAAGGTATTACCCAACTGTGCCCATGTGGTTGTGTGGTTTGTTTTATTGAATAAAGACTAGAAAAACCTCATTTCACAGATGAGAAAACTGAGGCACACAAAGACTATTTCAACCATCTTAGGGTTCCTCTCTCAGTACTGCTCCACTCACACACTGAATCCTCCCTCCCCAGACAGTCATTCCCATTTCTTTTATATCCATAACTGTTAACAAGCCACCTGTCTATGACTCAGCAAAAGCCACTTAATCCTTTCTTAGCAGGATAAACATCTACTAAGAGGGACGGGTGCGTCAAGCAAACTCTGCCAGCCTGTTACAAGTAACTAAACCTTTCTACCATAGTTGAAAAATGAAAATACACTTATTTTATTGCAAAGGAATGAATGGGGGAGAGGAGGAAAAAAATGCACAATGCTGTTATACATCAGATCAAGTTTATAATTATGTGATGGCAATTCCCAAATAATTTGCCACCTGCCCATTCTTAATCAAAATAGAAATATTTCTGCATGCAAACCTTGACCTTAGAATTTCATATTTTTCATACTACAGTTTGTCTTTTAACTTACATGGTATCTTTATTGTTCCTTTCCATTCTATTTATAGAGAACATATAATAGCTCTAGGTATTTTAAAATTATATATATATATATATATATACACACACACACAAATTATAAACACACAGAAACACACACACACTAAGACACCACACTGGTGAATGCAGTATAAATAGAGAAGATGGTGTTTAAAAGGATAACATAATTAAGGTGTAAATTCCCCCATACCTTTATCATCCTTGGAAACATTGCCATATGTACTTTTGAGCTACAGTAAAAAGGCTTTCCCAATCACCAAACTCAGCATCCCTAATCCATAACTATTCAAGCATTAGCTTAGACACCTGGGGGATCAAGGTAAATCAAAGCTTACAAGAAGATTTCAACTCAGAAGTAAAATTATGGAAATATTTACACAAGAGAATGTTTTAAAAAATTGCCAGAAGTCCACTCATTTAAAGCGAAGCCTGCTGGCAGGATTATCTCAGCGGCTTCACACACTTTGCAGACAGGAATTGCTTGAATAGTACTCCCTTGCAAGCTCTAGTCTCTCCAAGGGAACAGTTCACTAAAGTGAAGCTGCCACGTTCCACACAAAGACTGAGAATCTCTCAAACACATTTCCATGAAAACTCTGGCTTCTGACTGAGGAATTTTTCAGAAATATATTTATATTTTCTTAATGCTACATGTTTCAGGGGAAAACACTACATTGCTCTCAGTGGATCTGTGGCTTGTTTTTTTTTTCCCCACTGCTGAGTGCCACTGTAGGTCATCTGCAGTAACAGAGAAAGGAATGGTTTCAGAGTAGCAGCCGTGTTAGTCTGTATTCGCAAAAAGAAAAGGAGTACTTGTGGCACCTTAGAGACTAACAAATTTATTTGAGCATAAGCTTTCGTGAGCTACAGCTCACTTCATCGGATGCATTTGGTGGAAAAAATGTCATTATGCAAGGCACTGAATTTAGCCGTACCTGTCATTATGCAAGGCACTGAATTTAGCCGCATCTCCCCTCTGTTTTTTCCACCAAACGCATCCAATGAAGTGAGCTGTAGCTCACGAAAGCTTATGCTCTAATAAATTTGTTAGTCTCTAAGGTGCCACAAGTACTCCTTTTCTTTTAGAGAAAGGAATGTGTGTTCAGTGATTAAAGTAGAACCAACAGAGCCAGCATGCCTGGATTCCATTCCCGACTCTGTCACCTACTCATCTTGTGACTCTGGGATGTCACTTAAGGTGAGATTTTCAAAAGCATTCAGCAGCTCTGGGTTGTACCTACCCTCGCTGAAGCCAATGGGGGTTTTTATCACTGACGTCTATCAAAACTGAGTTAATTTAGGCAAATGCTGAGTGACTTTGAAAATACCACCACCACTATGTTTATAGCCATGCTTTTCTACATCTTGTGTTGAGATGCTTAATTACTCCCCAGTTGTGAAAGGAACTAGATTGAGGCAAATTTTTATTAACTAAGGGGTCCCAGCTCCAGAAATTATTTTCTCCTCCCCATCTTGATCTGACAGGCCCCCCAACTTGTTCACTTTCACAGCTATTGCAAATCTTGTCTGTTTTCTCAGAGGCACCGTTCGAGAGGATGGATGGATGGAGTAATTGTTATGGTTGCTAACACAGGATTAGCAATTGTTCAGTGCTGACAAATGTATGGTTTATTTTAAGTACCCTTAGATCGACAGGCACATTTATATAAATGTGAAAAAAGTGGAGAATGTACAGGAATAGCATTTTTTTTTAAAACAAATCTATCTTATGTTTTTCTGATATTTCAGATTTTTTCCTGCTTTGCTCAGTCTTAAATTTAAGCCCACAATCAAAAGTTTGTCCCTTTTCAATACTACCCACTTCTCTGTATCATCTTCCAAGGACCATTAAAAACATTAAAGTAACCTTCCTCATAGAGTGAGTTGAATTTTTCCCAATGTCAATTTTTCAACAATATTTGGTCCAAAGGTCTAATTTCAAAAACACAATTTTGAGGAAATTTTTCAATTTTTTTTTTATTGGCAGGGGCAATTTTGAGCTGGTCAGAATTTTTCCATTTTGGAAAAACTTTGCTAAAAGTTAGACAAAAAGTCAGAATTTACCAAAAAATGTTGTAAAAAAATTCTCACCTTTACCATTTTTTTTTAGCGGTTCTACTTCCACGCTCTTTACAAATGCTAATGAATTAAGCCTCACAGTGTACCTTTGAGGTAGTTATCTTCCTGATTTTACAGATGGGAAAACTGAAATGCAAGAGAGATGAAGTAATTTGCCCAAGGTCACACAGGCAGTCTGTGACTCAGACAAATATGGCACCCAGTCCTGTGCTTTACCCATAAACTCCCTGTCACGCAGGTAGCTGCCTCCCAACCCATTTGCTCTCCATCCCTCCGGGCCCTTGAAGAGCTCACAGTTCAAAGGTAATTCAAACAATTCCCACAAGCGATCCCATTTGTTCAGTCCTCAGGTGAATACTGGCCTTCCAGGCCCCAAACGCTAATTCAGGCTCTCTCACCAAAGTCCAAAACAACAAAGTCTTTCAAAAACAGAACACAAACTCACAGAGTCTTCATCCCACCTTCAGGGGGTCAGAGCCCCACCTCCCAGGGGATTGTATTTCTGCTTCCCAGCACCACCTACACAGAGTTTGTCTCATTCCACCAGACTTTCCAGATGGTCCTTTGCAGTCTACCTTTTGTTGGGACAGAGTCTCTCCCAACCTTCCCCGCCTGGGGAGTTTTCCTCACTCTCACCTGCTTCTTGAGCTTTTCACCTGCTGACTCCTACAGGAGTCCTCTTGCTCCCTCCCTGCAGTCTCTACAAACATAGCTGTAGATTCCTGCACTTACCCCTTTCATTGCAGCTTCTTGTTCCTTGTGTACTAGGACCACCTGATTACTCACAAGTGGGGCTCATCCTGTAATCAGGGTTGGCTTAGCTCCAGATTCTCCAGCCCATAAAGCAAGCTACCCTGTTACATTCATCCTTGTGTTCACTGTGATAATGTTTGTACTGCCATAGTGCCCCTAATAGTGCTTGGGGCCCTACTGTGCTAGCCCATCATGGAATATCTACATTAATATGCATTTTACAGTATAATTTTAATGCATAGTTACAGAAGCTCACAACCAAAAGATGGTCCCTGCTCAGAAGATTTTACAATCTAAGCCTGTCAACGATATCTCATTTTTGTGAATAAGATTTGCAGCAGTTTTTCCTCCCTGAATGCCAGTTCAGCATACCCGCTATTGTTTTCTCAGCAAGCATACAGGAATTACCTTAGGAAAGGAAGAAGTGGGTGATGTGGTTAACCAAAGTGAATAAACATGAACAGGAGGTTAACAGTTTTCAACACGGTTGTGAAGGCAGCAAGTACCTTTGGAGGAGAAATCGGTTTAACGTCAGGCAGATATGACCTGAGCTTTATGACATCGGTCAAGTATGTTGTATTGTGCTGTAAGGAAGATTATTATATTGCCACAGCCGCAACAGACACCAATGATTAATAACACCTCCTCTTTCCTTTTCCTCACCCACCATTTTCTGTAATAGGTGTAGCTCATACAAGGAAATAAGCAGTCAAGACCCCACATCTGGGAGCTAGGAGGTAGCCAAGGGTGACAGATTTTAACTTTCTAGAACAAAGACTATATCCTTCCCCTTGATTCAGAGAGCTTGGTAACTGGATAATCCTGAAAGACCTCTGACAGCAATCTGGATGTGGTTTCTAGTACAGGGACAGCATTATGATCATCTCCTGTGGTAAGCGATGTGAAGAGGGTCTAAAAGAGATGTGTGGATGACGCTGAAAGAGATATGTGGCCTGGGAACTCCGCACAGGATAGCGAGTGACATCTGTATATCACTCTAAAGCCAGGGTCTGATTCCCCGCTACCTTGCAGAACATGCAAAGTGAAGGCAAGGTATCCCCATTCCGGTACTGTTTTATCTTCCCTTTGTACTGGCATATGTGACTCAGGGGGAGCAAGGTGTAAAGAAACAAGCCCAGTACTTGTAAGGGGATGATGGAAAGAAAGACTTACAGGAGACAATGTCATTCATAATGGAATGTTTCTACTTGTGTAGTACCTTTCCTCTGAGACCCTCTCAGTGTATCTACCTTGGACCTGATCCTGCAGTATCTCTGGGGGTGAAGCATGCAGTGCAACTGGAGGATTGGACCCACCAATTGATGTCCACACTATCTCTTGTGACATTGTGGTGTTGTACCTGTATATCAATTGGGTAAACTGAGGTGCATAGAGGTTGAAAGAAAGTTTTCTAAAGTATCCACAGATTTTGGATGGGTCTGTTTTTGGGTGCTCAGCGTTACACACTTGAGCATCTGAAGCTGGGTTCCCAAAGACTGCAGCATTCAAACGTAGTGGTCACTTTAGAAAATTTGAGCCCCAGGTTACAAACTAAGTGAATGGCTGATGGCAAAGTTGAGGGTAGATTGCAGTCGTCCTGACTCCCACTCACTAGAAAACACTAACTCCTTACAGGGGAAAAAAAGCCATCAAGTTAATTGACTCAAAAGGCAATGATAGTGGAATGAATCCTTTGGAAAGGACTGAAAATCATCACACCAAAACAACCTTTTGATTGCTAATCATCTAGATTCACTGTGGTATGAAATCGGGATAGTTCTGTGGTCATAAATAAATTATAGAATGAAATGCTTCAAGGCACCACTTATGATTTAAGTGATTTAAAAGTTGTACGAAACCAAAAATCTTCTCCTTCATTACTGAAAAATTAAGAGTGTGCCACTTTGAAACTTTGCAAGAGCTGAGACAGTTCTGAAAAGTTAAAGAAAGTATTAAAAAAGGGGGGGGAGGAGGGAGTGTGTGGAAAAAATTAAAAAGAAATGAACAACAAACAAACCCCCAACCCTGTTTCAAAATCAAAAAAGAAAACATTTCAAATTCAAAATTCCCATTCTAAAACAATGGCATTAATTGCAAACAACCTTTTCCCACAAAACGACACAAATAATAATTTTCAATGAAACCCCATTTTTCACCAGGAATGTATTTTCAGCGAATAATTTCAACCCACTGTACAAAATAATCTCTTGATACGTTATAACCTTGGTTTGCAATATCAGGGCACTGGAATGCTGCATAATCAGGGGCCCCATTGGATACTTGCTTATGTTTTCAAAAGGATGAATCCCCCCACCTCAGACTGAGAAGGCGGCTTTGAGATGGGGAACTTTTCTGGAGAGCTAAGGATAGGAAACAGTGGGGATTGGGACTGTTTCTATACCCCCCACGCCCCCTTTCCGGGGGCGGGGAGGAAATACCAATTTGTCAAAACCAACCTGTGGGGAAACGTCTGTTTTGATGCAAACAACTAGGAAAAAAGTTTCACAAAAACTGTTCAGGCATCCCATGTTGATATTTCTAAATAAAAAATATCTGTTTTTCTGGTTCAAAATGACTTTTTGTTTATAAAATAATTAAAATGGTTACAATTCAAGTAATTATTTTTAAAAAAGGTTGAAATCAAACATTTCGATTGAATTGATCTCTCTCTCTTCCCCTTCCCAGGCGATCAGATTTCAAACATTTAAAAGATGTTTGATATTTTACCCTGATTTCAGATAGGAAAAGTTTTTGAAATCTTAAAATGCCAGGATAGGAAAAACATTTCCGGCCCAGCTCTAATAGAAAACCTGCCCGCTATACCAGTGAGTAGCTGCAGGGCTGCTATAAAGCTGCTACTGCAGCATCCCATGAGTTTGATGAATTTCTGTTCCACTGTCAGTAGATCCAGACAGAGGTGGATGCTCTGTCCTCTAACCCACCCTATGCCTTTCTTCAAAGCCGAGCTCTAAACTCCACCAAGCTTGGAAGCGACGGCAGCTTCTACACATCTGGGCTATGTGCTGTATAAGAGATACAGACCCCTCAGATCCTTTGGAAGTGTAATCACTTCTACTTGCAGGGCAGGATTATCCCCATAAGATTTTAATCTGCAGTAAATGCCCCAAAACTGTCACATTTGCTCACTTTTGTATCTCACTGGAGAGATGGATAAAAACAGCTTGAGTTCATCAGCAATGAAAACCTGCAGTTGATATTATCTATTTGCCCAGTCCTGCAAAACAGTTAAGCATGCATTCAACTTTGATCAGGTGAGCAAACCAGTGCACATAGATTCATAGATACTAAGGTCAGAAGGGACCATTCTGATCATCTAGTCTGACTTCCTGCACAGCGCAGGCCACAGAATCTCACCCACCCACTCCTATGAAAAACCTCACCCATGTCTGAGCTATTGAAGTCCTTAAATCATGGTTCAAAAGACTTTTTTCTCAAGAGAGAAGAAAGCAAGCCTCCCACGCTCAAGCAGAGACGCCAGAGAAGCCTCCCTCAAGTCACCCTGCCCCATGCTACAGAGGAAGGCGAAAAAACCTCCAGGCCTCTCCAATCTGCTGGAGGAAAATTCCTTCGACAAATATGGCAATCAGCTAAACCCTGAGCATATGGGCAAGATTCACCAGCCAGATACCCAGGAAAGAATTTTCTATAGTAACTCAGATCCCATCCATCAATATCCCATCTCAGGGGATTTGGCCTATTTACCCTGAATATTTAAAGATCAGTTACTTACCAAAATCCCATTATCCCATCATACCATCTCCTCCATAAACTTATCGAGTAGAATCTTAAAGCCAGATAGATCTTTTGCCCCCATGCTCAGAGGGCTGCAGACAGAGGGCCTATCTCCCAAAATATTTATATGGCACTCACACTATAGTAACTGAACATCTTACAGAATTCAGTGATGGCTGACATAGGAAAAAAAAATCTAGGATAAATAGGTGTACTGTGGAACAGCTATTGAGGTTACAGAAAGAGTGGAACCTATGCCACATTTTTGGATCCCAGAGACGCATAGGAATGACTATGGTGCCAGTGTGTGTAATATTATAAATTTTATTACACACACACACACACCACCCACTATCCACTCCTCTTGCCCTGCAATATGACTGAAAGTCCCCTCATGCTTTTCTGAACTAGTGACCCTAGGTGCTCGACAGAAACTGTAGGAAATTGCCATACAACACAGTTCTGATCTGATTTCCTCCCCTGTTCTCCTCCTACACACATTTTTTTTTAGAGTGAAGGGTATAACCTTTGGAGAAGGAGACACTTTATGCAGAGACAGGACTGCTAGAGCAAAAGAATAAAGGTAATTACCCTACCAAGCACTAAGTAAAGGTCTTGAATTAATAGCTCAACGCTGTGCTGCAAACATTTTTTAAAAATATATAAACGAACTGAGGTCTGATGTGTATTTGAAAATGGCCCAAGTCTATCAAAACAGTCAAGATTGTTATTAAAATGATCGAAATAAAGGTGTAAAAAGCCTAATTTTCTCTCTTTGGCACCATTACAAAGATTTTTATGATTAGACAATTAAACAAGGCACAGAGCTTGCGAGAGACCATGCATTTTTACACACTACATTGTTCCCCAAAATTACTTCTGATGATCCTTTTGACAGCTTGAAAGCATTCATAACAAAGTGCAGATAAGCCCACACATGCACACTACAAGTCTAGCTAATACTTTTCCTTCCTTTGGTAAGATGAAAGCAAACCCAATAGCAAGCTGCAACTTAGTTTAAAAAAAAAAACAATGTTATTACACTCAGTGGGATGAAACCCTTTGCAAGGGCTTGACAGCTGAGAGAAATAATGTACATTAGCTCAAAGTAATGGAAATAATGAGAGGGGGGAAAACATTAGGAAGTCCTATTGCTGTGAGTAAAACTGAGTAGATGTGTGAGTAAGCTACTATATATGTCAATAAGCTCATTCAGCCTCAGCTCCAAGCACACTGCGGTGATATAATGATTGAAGTGAAATATATTCAAAGTACCTAAAGAATTCTCACCACAGCAGAATGCTCTGCATTGCATTAAGCCTCATTATCAAGGCCAGCGGCCTAAAACACATACACCCACACCTCAGATTTGATTTTGGGATTCAAGTGATTTGTGCACTGGACAGTAAGGTCAGGCACAGCCATCAGGTCATAGAACAGGGATCTGACCATGGATATGTCTACATTGCAATCATCGGGGTGCGACTGCATCTTTGATAGACCTACCTGAGCTAACTGTAATTTAGCTAGCCCATGCTAGCACAGTGAAGGACAGGGTAGCCCCTACCCCAGTAATTCCCCAGGGTTCTGGGCAGGATTGGATAGCCCATGCTGCCATGGCTTCATTGCCACCAGTACCCAAGTTAGCTAGATTAAAACTAGTTTGGGTATGTCTACACGAGCTGCAGTCAAACCCCCAGATTGCAGTGTAGACATACTCTTTGATGCTGCATTCTCAATGCCAGGAAAAACTTAGGCAAATCAGGTGGTGCTCAGCAAAGGGCAATAAGTGATGGCGGCTGGAGAGATTGATAGATGAGAAAATTTTAAAAGAGTTTGTCCCGCACAAGATACTTTCTCATCTCATGTCCTCATGGATATTCTGGCTACAGTCTGGGATAAGACGCCTGAAGATATACTTTTTGGGAATATCCCTTTACCCCTATGGGAATGTGTTGGATGATCCAAATGATTTTCCTACTCTAACTTGTATTAGTCTCAATATTAGAATTTTAAGGGAACCTGCATACAAACATTTTGAACAAAATGCCTTTTATTATTTGGGGGATGGGGGCTGGACTGATTTTTATTTCCCTCATTTTTTCACCACAAGAACAGATTTTTTTTTTAAATCTCCAAATGACAAACTTCTGAAACTAATTTCAGATGAGTGTGAAGTGCTCCAGTTATCTTTTAGGTTACAATTCAGCCCTGAGAGTTTATAGATCTCCTCCAGGTTCTTATTCATCCCCTGAATTCACATAATAGTCTCTTTGGGAATGGCATCAAAGCGAAAGATGTGTCCAAAACAAAATCTCTAAATTCATCCATCCCTGAACCGGGAACTCAAATTTGCAATTTGTCCTATATCTAAAATGGGACACAATTGTGGATCACAAAAGTCTGGTATTCTGAGGAAAAGCCTGAAAACTAACTCACTCATTCTCTAGTTTATTGTCCAAGGTATTATTAGGGTGTGTGCAGCACTTTTTGTGCTTAAAATCCATAGAGTATTTGGAATTCAGATACATTGGAGAGAGTGTTGCAATGTCACCGATAATTATGATTTAAAGGGAGAATATGCTGAAATAAGAAGCAGATTAATTTTTTAAAAACAGTATCTCAGGGAGGCAGTGTTATCAAGGGAAAGGTCATCAGCAGATGTGGGGTCTATTTCTGGCTCTGCCACTCATCTGCTGGCTAACCTTGGGTAAAGTCTCCTTATGGCCTTATGCCTCAGTTTCCCTACCTGTAAAACAGGGATAATGATACTGACTTTCCTTTGTAAAATGCTCTGAGGTCTATGGAAGAAAGGAATAATGTAAACAATCACCATTATTATTAATGTAACTGGCCTCAATAATAATAAAAGTGTCATTAAAACTAAAATTAAAAAGAGAGTGATGATGGTAATACAGAAACCACATAATGAAAGAGCACAATTGTTTCTAATTACATTGTTTCCCTCAAATGCTTTCCAGATGGCATCACAGGGTCTAATACTATCAGACGTAGCCCAATCACTTCTTCTAAGCTAGCTTCAGCTAACAAGATTGGCATTTTGTTTCCTTGGGTATTGCTCTTGTAGATGTAGAATGGAATGTAGAAACAAAGGAAGAAAACATGCTCCTGACCTTCACAGTTGTTAACAAAGGCATTAAGTAGCATTAAAATTATTTGTATAATGATAACACTAATGATTCCCATTAGCAGAGGTTTATTTGCCCTATTTAACTATTAATAACTCTGAATATTGTGTAAATGTACTAATGAATCAATATCTTAAACAATAACTGAGAAACAATGTGTCTTTTTTTTTAATCATTAGACCACAGGCATTCTCTATGTCTACTGAAAATATAATACCAGTTTGACTCTCTCTCAAATATTTATTAGAGATGGGTCCAAGTCATAGAGTTTCTACCTAGAACGGATGTCTGGATCCAAGATGGATGCATGGGTGTGTGTGTCTACACACTTACACTTGTTCACATTTATGATTTAGAGGGTGAAATCTATAAAGGTTACATATACATACACAACAAGGGTTTCAGATGACATTATGAGTTGAAGATTAAATAGTTTGCAATGCTATTGGAACTACAAAGAGGTTATAAAATAATTTGGTGTTTCTTCTTGCACGTAAAAAACTCTATACACTTCCCATCTATTAGGTCAGAGCTACAAAACACAGCCCTCAGGCAGCATAATAGTTGTGGATAATACTGGGCTAGATGGACCTTTGGTCTGACCCAGGTGGGCCATTCTTATTTAACTAACTACTGTTAGCAAAAGGCTTTGAGGAAGATGCTGCAGAAGTTAAAGTTTGACATATAAAACTGTATTACACACTGAGCCAAAACGCTCTGCTGGGCCTTTCTTTTCTTAAATGGGCAAATGTTCCCTCTCCTTGCAACAGCCTATGCAAGAGATGATCGTAAGGGAAGTCCCTGTGATCAGCAGTTGTTTAATTCCCTCGTGTCCTAATGAGTATATTGTACAATATGGGTGCACTGAGCCCATGAATCAGCAGGAGCAACCTGCATCCAATTCAAGAAATTTCCATTTGGAAATGGTGCCTCTTCCCAGAGATTGTGAAGCCCTACAACTTTAACATCTAGCCCTCATTACATCTCAAAACATCCCTGTTAGGACCCAATCCAGGTCCAAATAAAGGACAATTGAATTCAATAGATGCAGAATTAGGCGCGTTTCATTACACCAGTTTCTCTTATGGTCCAACTGAAGACAGGAAAGGTTTTGCACAAGGTAACACAAATCAGTGGCAGAGCTCAGTATTAAAGCTGATAAAAAAAAATCTGTCTTAACTGGTTATTTGATGGAATTTTTTTTTTGTTTGTTCTTTGTGTGAAAAGTGTCCACTTTCTGTGGAAAATTTCAGTATTACTGAAACACCCGATTTCTTAAAACATTTAGAAAACCAGCATTTTGGGGGGGTTGGACAAAATATTTCAGTTTTGAATATTTCAATTAAAAGTCAGAATTTTCTGCAGAAAATGCCAATGGAAAAAAGTTTTCTTTTGTCAGAATTTCTCCTGGAAACAAAACCATCTTTTCCAACCAGCTCTTCTCAGTATAGAAACTAGAAATCCTGATTCCAAGTATTTGCTCTAATCAAAAGACCAACTTCTGTTGTGGGTGGGGGAGACATCATGATACTTGAAAGGAATGTAATGACTACAGAAAGTGTGTGTGTTTGCAAAGGATTGCATTTCATTGCAGCCGTTTAATTTCCATAATTCTGTACCTGTGAAGCTGTTGCAAAGATACAATGGGTGCACTTGAAAAGTTCAGTCTAGTTTTAGAGATATTTTAGGTTCTACTGATATTTCTTAGACATAAAATGGGAAACATTGCAAGAACCAGTCAGTGATTAGGACTGGAATGAACTTTTTAAGTGCAATCACTATTGTTAGGATATAGATACTTAGGCCTGTCTGTAAAGGCCTATACTATAAGAATGTAGGTATATGTTTATCATTTAGCTAGTAATAGAGGTAAATAAGAAAGAATCTGTGTAAGGGCCTTCTCTCACTGTGACAGTCTGAGGCCCTGTTCTTAGGCCAATGCCTTTGGCTAAGCAGCAGAGGCAGCCGTAAGCTGGGAAGCGACCGGTCACATCCTCACATTCCAAACTAGTCAATATGGGGCCGTTAGGAAGGGGATCCGATCTATCACCTCCAGAGAAAGGGAAGAGCCTAGAAGATGTAAAAGGAAGTTTAGGTTGATAGTTTTCTGTCTGGTAAGAACTCACTTATCAATAGACACAGCTGGGAAACTCTTATGTCTTTATAGATGTAGGTGTGAAATCCTCACTTCTGTATTGTTTTGTCATTATAGTTCCCACTTTGCTATTGTTTATTGGCATGGTCTCTGTCTGGTTCTGTCTGCTGAATAATTAATTTTGCTGGGTGTAAACTAATTAAAGTGGTGGGATATAATTGGTAGCTAATCATGTTACAATATGTTAGGATTGGTTAGTTAAATTTCAGTCGAATAACTGGTTAAGGTACAGCTAAGAATATTACTATATAAATTAGGGGCAAACAGGAAGTAAGTTGGGATTCGAAAATAAGGAAAAAGGAACTTGGATTTAAGCTTGCTGGAAGTTCACCCCAATAAACATCGAATTGTTTGCACCTTTGGACTTCGGGTATTGTTGCTCTCTGTTCATGCGAGAAGGACCAGGGAAGTGGGAGAGTGAAGGAATAAGCTCTCTAACAACTATGATACATTATTTTCCATGTCATGAAAGGCTAAGATCAATTCATTTTTTAATACTGAAATATTATAAGCTCACTCTCTTCCTGCTAGACACATGCAAATGATTCACAAGTTATGCTGAGAAATCAATTTACTAGTATGTGCAAATATTGTAATTAAAACAACCTTCATTAAACATCAGAGTTGCGATTTTCAGAAGTGCTCAGCATTGGCTGAGCTCTCTTCTCACTGAAGTCAATGGTGAAATTCCTGTTGACTTCACTGAGAGCAGCATTATGTCAATGTTAAATGCTTTTGAAAATCCCACCCTACAATTTCAAATCTCTGTACAATGGCCTGTGATAGGATTCTCTTCTCCACCCTTTGGACCACCATAAACAGGCTGGATGCTTTCCAGGTTTATAAAGCACCAGTGTGTTATTTATTAGGTCCCCTCCATCAGTTCATTAGTGCAGCCTTGTGTAGCAACATGGACATAAACTTCCCCCTTAGCCAACTCTCCAGAGAGGGGGAGGGAAAGATCTTCTCATTCTGAGTTCCTATATCCCTGACCCCTTCTGGTCTTCCCCTTGTACGTCTCTCCTGTCTTTTAACTGTTCCCAGCTGATGGGTTGATTTCTCTCATTATCTCATCAGCCCCCTGCTTAATTAGCCATTGAGCACCCATCTCCCAATTAAATCCACTCCAGAGGGAATAGTTAGTACTTTCATGACCAGAGTGCTGGGTCTGCTCTCGGCATCTAGCAGACTGTTACATGGCCAAATCCTCCAGTGGAGTAAATTGAAGCCACTCTATTGAAGTCAATGCCAATTTATACCAGCAGTGGATCTGGTCCAAAGCCCACAATTTTCATATGTGGGCATCTAAAGTTAGGCACCTAAATCCAAATTCAGGCACTTAAGTGCCTGAATTTCAAAGATGCTGAGCATTCAGAGTTCCCATTGATTTCAGTGGCAACTGGGCCAGGTTGGCTGCTGTGGTGAGACAGTCAGAGATGAAATTACCTGGAAGATTTGTGGGATAGTGATTAAGGTTTCTCATGGATTTTCAGCATCCACTACTTTGGCTTCTCCTGCAGGACATTTCAATCAGTTCCACGGGCCCAGAGGAGTGAGCAATGTATTAATCCCCTTAAATCAAGGCCTTTACAGAGCCAGAGATCACTTGGGCTCATGTTTCCTTCTAAGCACTTGTTGTTGTTTTCTTTAAACACACTGGAAGTGATGGAGAATAAAGATAGGACCTTTAATTGAAAAATAGACAGGAAAAGACTGCTGTTAAAATATCAATAAAATCATATAAGGACTGTTTTGCGTTGTGCATCAGACACAGTGGAAGAGAAGTGGAGAGATACAAAGATGGTGTTTTCTCAGCCTTAGTGGATTTTATATTCCTGTCCCTTTAAAATTTAAAATATGCAGCAGATAATAAAAGTGTCTTGTCTCCTAAAAGACAGGAAATCAATGTAATTCAATAGAATTCAATCTGTTGGACAAAATTAATCCCTTTAAATAGCCACAGTCATTTATACTGCAGTGTGTACATATAACACTCAAGGCAAGCAACGGTAAACAATAATTTATGTTGCTGAATATTTAACATCTTAAATTGGAAAGCTGGGATATTTTACCTTTTGAATGTACATAAGGTGTCAAGACACGATCACACATAATCTGTTCAAACCAAACCTAAAATAGAGCCTCAACATAAATATACAATGCAATTAGAGAGAAACGGTCACCTCGATATTCCTGTACTAATAAGATGTGTCTCTATGAAATGACTATATTCATTTAATTAAAAAGCCCATTATAGATCCCATTCAAAATGCTGTTCATTGAACGCTTCTGAATAAATCTAATTTGTTTTAGTGGGATGTTTAGGGATGTCATTTTAATTTGTACAAACAGGTCCTGAACCACCAGGTTTTGGGAAATATATCAGTTTCTCATGGAGAGGTTTTTTTTGATGATAGATGGCTGCTAAAATTTGAACAGAGAGATTGTTTTCTAAAATACTCAGTTTTCCTTCAGTGAGACCACAACGTACACCACACCCAATCACTCCCACATGTACACGAACAGCTTGTGAACTGAGCAAGCCACAGGTAAGGAAGGAGGTGAGAGAAAGATATTTTAAATACGTATCAATGCGTACGTTGAATTCACTGCAAAAGAGGTGTGTGCGCTTTTGCACAGGGAGTGTGTTACTGTGGGATAAGTAACATACCTTAGCTATCCCACAGTAATATCCTAGGGGGAGACAAGGCACTAGTTTGTACCATGAGGAAATAGGTAAGGTCAAATCAGGGGAGTGGTACAATGTTGACCTTGCCTACCTACCTCATGGTAAACCCTACAGAGCCTTGTCTTCACTAGGATTTTACAGCAGGATAACTGGCATGTGTTAGATTTCCTATAGTAAAAAAAAAACAAAACAACACGACTCTTTGGGGGCAATGAAGACAAAGCCTTAGGTATTACTGTACAGATAGAGGGAAAGAAAACACGACTTGAATTTTGTAAGATGCAGATGTGGGTCCACATAGTCCATTCCGAGGAAGGGCAGGGTTATGTGTTTGGTAAAATGGGAAAAGCGTGCTAGAAGAGACCAAGGACTGGTTTTGTTGAACACAGAGTGTAATGTCATGGAAAAAAACAAGCACACAAATGTATAAAATTCAGTTGCCGGTTTTACTATGCAGCTACAAATGTGTTTCTTTCATTGAGTACATTAATTTCACTTAATACTAGAAGTTATATATAAAAATGCTAGAAGTTAATAACTAGAAGTTACTTCACAGCAGTGTTGTGAGAGAAAAGACATTCAAAGATTGTGAGGCACTCAGATACTACATGAGGTCCATATAAGAAATATAGATACGTACCCTGAAATAAACAGATGGAAGAGACCTATTAGGGCACATATCTAATCCATAAAAAGAAAAGGAGTACTTGTGGCACCTTAGAGACTAACAAGTTTATTAGCATAAGCTTTCGTGAGCTACAGCATCCGATGAAGTGAGCTGTAGCTCACGAAAGCTTATGCTCTAATAAATTTGTTAGTCTCTAAGGTGCCACAAGTACTCCTTTTCTTTTTGCGAATACAGACTAACACGGCTGCTACTCTGAAACCTATCTAATCCATGAATCTGACCCACCACTGCATTACTTTCATTTTATGTTGTTGTAATCTATGGTGACCAGAGGTCCCAATTTTATAGGGACAGTCCCGATATTTGGGGCTTTTTCTTTATAGGCTCCTATTACCCCGCACCTCCTGTCTCGATTTTTCACACTTGTTATCTGGTCACCCTAATGTAATCACATTGATTTCAATGGAATTCCACTGTTGGAAAAGTGGAGTAATGCAGCAATCATTCAGGTCCTGCCACTCTTCCCACATAAGACTGTGCCCCCTACAGTGCACTTTCTAAAATTCAATTGTTATTTACTAACAAAAGTTAAATGGTCTGTTTCTCAAAAGTGCTGAGCACCCACAACTCAAAGTGAAGTCAATGTGAGCTACGAGTGGTCAGCATCTTTGACAACAACAAAGAAGAAGGATGATCTTGAGATCAAGAAGGTGAGTGGAGAACTCAACTCAATGTCAAGATCTGTCATAGACTTCCCATGTGACCTTGGGCAAGTCATCACTCTCTGTCCCAGTCCTCCATTCATAAAATTAGGATAACACCATTTCCCCTTCCTTCAATTATTCCTCTCTCCTGTCTATCTAGATTATAAAGTCTTTGGGATCAAGCACTGTCTCTTGCTATGGATTCCCATTGTACTATACACACAATCCTGTTGGGGTCTCAAGGTGCTATAGTCATAAAAAAGAAAAGTTGCTGTATGTGGGAAAGGTGCCCTGAGCTCCAGGGTTAAATCCTGATTCCAAACGTAAAATTGGGAGATACACATCAGAACATTTGACTTACTCATGTGACTGTTAATTTTAAGACTCAAAATTTTAAACAAATCTCTTGCGCTCTTCTCAGAGAGATAGTATTTCTCATGCATATTTACTGCTAACCAAAGCATGTCATGCCGACGACTTTCATTCCAGATCTTGGCTTCACTTAAAATTTAGTGCACTGGAGACAATTGATCAAGTGCCGCTAATGCTTATGCTCCATACAATCCCAGTGAAATTAACAGGACTGTGCGGCATGCAGGCGAAATTTGGCCAGATTAAGTAAGAACAAAGCACATATGCTACTTTTATTGCAGAGTATGCATCATGCCTTTGTGCCTCCAGGCACAGATGAGAGACAGCAAGAACAGGCCAGAAAGAAGCACTTGCTTTCACCAAACCTCCATTTGTCCTTTAGTACTTTCAGTAATCTATCCCATTTTGCAGCATTATTAGCTTCCACATACTCTGGGAAATCAGGGATGCATAAAAGACTCAGTAGATCATTCTGTCTATTTTCCATTGAATGCAAGTTTGTTCCATACTATATGTTCCTAAGTGTTTTGGCTATTCTAATTAACTAACTTAGGTTTTGTATTGTCACCCATTACCATAGTATCTGAGGACCTTCCACATAAAATAGATTGGCAATAGTGAGATCATTCGTGGCCTCAATCATAGCGTCTCTTGGCTTTTTTTCCTTGTTTGGTTGCAGAAAGATCTGCTTGGGTTAAAGGTCAGAGTCTAGATTTGTCCCATTTCTTCTGGAAGTTCATTTAACAGCCAAATCCCCATCCACTAAATTAATGAAGATCAAAGACATCATATTGCACCATATTGGTGTGAAATATTTTTTGCAGCTAGTACCAACAATCCCTGTGACCTTGATTGCCCATAGTGTAAATTATTTGCCTTTACTTGAGTGATAGGATTTTATGTTGTTGGAGCTGGAGACTTTGAGGTCCATTTCTGCTCTGACCATGAAATAGCATGCAATGTGGGGATAACTATGTGCTTCTAGGTGGCCAGAGATTTGTTACAATAGAGAGAGGGGTTGTTAGTCTAATTTTGCAGAAAGTCCCAGATTTGCTTGACTGATTGTGAGGTGATTCTCCATATCCATTCAGTCCTTGGCTACTCTGAAAGCACCGCTTAGTTTCAATGTGGAACTGAACTAAGACGGCCAGCTAACATCACAGAGGTTACCTAATCAATTTGAAAAAAGAAAAGGAGTACTTGTGGCACCTTAGAGACTAACAAATTTATTAGAGCATAAGCTTTCGTGAGCTACAGCTCACTTCATCGGATGCATCCGATGAAGTGAGCTGTAGCTCACGAAAGCTTATGCTCTAATAAATTTGTTAGTCTCTAAGGTGCCACAAGTACTCCTTTTCTTTTTGCGAATACAGACTAACACGGCTGCTACTCTGAAACCTGTAATCAATTTGAGTAACTACCAATAGAGCCCATTTTTGCAAACACGACTGAATGGCACCAATGGGACTACTCGTGGTAGTAGGTGCTACGTCCAATGGCAAGTGTTTTCAATTGGGCCCATAGATTCAAATGTGTAGCCTACACATGAAAGGATTCATAGTTCATTTTCACATTTCATTTCTCACAGCACAACCTGAGTTGATGGAGGCTTAATAGTGTGAGCTGGTAAGAGAGGCAACACACCGCAGAAATTTAGTATTTGTTAATTTCCTCTGAGAACAAAAAATAGAAATAAACAAGGTTCTTAGAGATCTTGAGTTTAAATTGTGCAGTTTTCACATTAAAAACATTATCTGGTTAACATATCCATTATGCATGCACAGCACTAATTTACATGAGTGCGTGGGGGGGGGGCATCATAACTTGGGTAGGAACTATTTCATTACATTAAGGATATTGACATTAACGCATGTCCTAAATAGATATTGCAATTAACAAAGGAACATACTCAAATTAGAAAGCACATCTCTTATGTTTTATGAAGCACCATGCAGAACTAAAGGCTTAATTTATTACAGTACTACATTCAGTCTATACAGCTATTGTGCTCCAAAAGCAGGGAATATCTACAGTCCAAATTTCACAGATGATCAGGAGAATTTAATCTGAGACTCCACAAACAGTAACAATTTCTGACCAGTTTCAAATGGCAACATAGATTTAGAAGGCTTAGATAATTATTACTAATCTCCTGAGCATGTCTGCATCCTTCCCCGGATGCTCTCAGTTACAAATTTAGACTCTGTTTTAGGAAAGTACCCAGACCCAGGAAATCATTTAAACATATGCTTAACTTTAAGCAAAGCTTTTAAGTTCCACTGAAGTCATATACTTAATGAAGTGCTGTCCTGGATAAGGATGGACTTCAGTATGAGATTATGTGTTTTCCTGAACCAGGGCCTTAAATGGTGCTATTAAAAACAGTGGTCCTGATTCTGATTTTACATGGACAACTCATTCTATTACCGTGCCCGTTCTTCAAGGGCTAATTTATAGCTTTGCCACAATCGCTGAGCAAAGGGCAGTGTGTGGTTGTGCTGCTCCAGGAGCAAAATGGGAAACAGATTGTGACTCGGTAAGAAGCAATCTAGTCCATGTTTTCCTCCATGCTCCAGGAAAGATGCAAGTCCTTTGTAAAGACAAGTGCAGAGAGTACCTCCACCATGAGGAGGTGCTGTTTCTTTATCTTGGTGTTAAATTGCTGATGTGGTTCACTGGTGGAAGGAGATGGCTACATGTAAGTTGATTCCTGCCTGTGCATGCATTTGCATTACAGAACTATGGTATTTTGGCTTTGGACAGACACAAATCAATCAGTGTCACAAATCAGTTAGTTTCACTCACATGGAACAGGTGAAAGGGAAAGTTATTTCACAATATCAATAAAACTAATCCTCAGCAGTTGGTTAACTTGCCTTCAAGTGGTTGTTGATAATTAGATTTTTCTGTATAGCACCATGAGCTTAATTTACAATCTCTTCTGTTTTCTGCTCCAAAGTCAGGTTTTAAGTAATACCAAGTGCTAAATCTTGCCTTGTGCTGAGAGTTGGCCATCTAAATGCCAGTGATGCCTTTGAAAATCATCCCAAAGCCCTGAGTGTATTAGGATGAAAATTTGTATTTTTAAAAATGTATTAGCAGGTGAAGCTTTTTATCCTGGCCTGGACAGGCCCTTTGATGGAAGCTCTTTAGGAAAGGGACTGTGTTTTTTTACCCCTCCCACAATGGGGCCCCAGTCTCAGCTGGACCCACAGGTTGCTGGTGTAATCCAAAAGCATTTGGTCTCCGTGTGCGTGTGTGTACATGACCTTTTCGTTGCACCACCTACAAAAATCATAGCAACAGATTTCACCAGCTGGAATTGTCATTGGAATCAACATTTTTTAAAGAGAATGTCTACAGAAAGAAAAATGCTGAACTCACAAATGCAAGCATTAGCAGCAGCTGATTCTAAGGCTCCGTCTACCCGACGAGCTAGAGGTTGGATTCCCAGCTTGTGTGCACGTACTCATGATAGCTTGGTGTGACATGGCATGAGTATAAATGGCAGCGCAGCTGTGGGAACATCGATGGAGGCAGCTGTGGCAAAGCTTAGCTATGCCAAGTACAAACCCGCCTGAACTCTGAGGAGACCTGCTTGGCAAGGCTAAGCCATGGCGCTGCTGCCCATACTACCACAGCTACACTGCTAATTTATACTCACCCTAGCTCAGCGAAAGCTAGTGCATGTGTGTGTATACAAGCTGAGAATCACTCCGCTAGCTCCTTGAGTAGATGTAGCTCAAGAGTATGTCTACATGGCAATCACGAGGTGTGACTGTAGCTAATATAGACATGCCTGCACTAGCTTTAATCTTACTAGCTCAGGCATGACAACACCATATGCTTCAGAGCAGGATAACCAATTGAGTCATTACTCGGGATTCCATGCAGTCTGCGTTGAAGCCTGTGCTATTGTGGCTTCCCTGCTATTAGCACCCAAGCTAGCTAGATTAAAGCCAGCTTCGGTACGTCTACATGAGCTCCAGTCACACTCCACAACTGAAGTGCAGATGTACCCAACGAGCCACATTTGTTCAAATAGTGAACAGAATCAATACTAAATGATTCCTGGCCATTTTGGTTACATGTAACAAACGGCTTGTGAACGAACTACAGTCTGGAGCTAATGGGGGGGCTGTATACATTTGAGGAAGTCACAGACAGTGTGCAAACAGAAAAAAGGAAGCTAAATATATAATTGGCTATTCATTTTCCCATTACATTCTAGTAACAATAACCTAACCAAAATACAGTAAGGATAAAGAATCAACTCCTAACCACTCCTGTCTTCTGGACAGCTATATATCAATAATTACATGGAAGCATTTCCCAATGAGCAAAATGTTTCTTTTAGGTGTTACAACATCTGTTCTGACTTTGTAGCTTCTTTTCCAGGAGGTTCAATGATTGGAAACAATACAGTCAATCAAGAGTGACTCTAACAAGTCAAAATTAGCATGTGTCAATGGGTTTTGACAGAAAACTATTATCTCCATTATATAAAACACATAATTTTAATAAAACTATTCGTTGGTATATCATTACGCTACAATGACATTAGGATTCCAATCACCTTGGATATTGCTGTGAATACCCTTTAAACTCCTAGTTGACTTAAAAGGGAGCGCGTAGCAAGAAGAGCAGCACTGAGCTCTTACATAGCAGTGATTGACATGTCTAGCTCATTTCCTCCAAAGATCACACAGCACTCAGCAAAGTAGATGTAGAATGGGCTCCAGGGAACATTACTTCTGGCGTGGAAGGCGGCAGTAGCTCAACAGAGCACAGCAACACAGTGCAATGGTTTAGGACAGAAAGTGAAAAGCACTGCATCCAACTTAAAATACAAGGAGGGACTTCAGTGAGGAAGGATGTAAATGGTTCTTGTTGGAATCGGAGTGTGATTTTGCATTTAGCACCCTATTGTGGTGAAAATTGCCCTAAGGTCGTAACAAGGACAAGTGCTCAGGGACATTCATTTCATATCTGTGTCCCTTAAAACCTTGCTGGGGTACTGCTTCAATAGACTGCTGACGAAGAGAAAAGAGAGCCACTCTAGCAAATGAGCCGGCTCTTCCTACAACTCAGTGACAATTTCTCCAAACTGCCAAAACATTAAGGACCTGTCTACTGGGGCTTTTCCACACTTGTATAGCTACATCAATGCAATCCCCTGTTGGAGAGGCAATGTGCAGATGTAAGAAATGCAATTACATTAGAGGTTTGCACTGGTATAACCACATCAATGTAGTGACATGGGTGCCAATTTCCCTAGCCTAGACAAGCTCTAATACATACCAGTTAGAATTCCCTCATCTTGACTTATCTTTGAGTTGGCAAAACTTTCCCATACCTCTTAATAGGGCAGCTCATGGATACCACAGTGATGGGTGCATTAGACATGCCACATTCTCTTGCAAACCCTAGCCCACAGGAAATATTGCATTAAACATGATCTCCTGTCCTTGTTTATGACATCCCCACCCCCAGCAGTCAAAGCCCACGTGATACTGCTATTGCAAGCTTCATCTAACAATTATAATCCTCACCACTATGACTGGTCAATGGTCATTATTCCTACTTTAAATAACTGAATAGCAATGGCAATTATACAATGAGAGCTGTCACCTTAATCAGCCAGAGAGGACGACAATTTCCTTTCAATGGGACATTAATTTCAGACTAGCTAAAACGAAACCTTTTAGCAGCGTAATGCAAGAAGGGGGAAAGAATACCACGGATGTCTCTGTAAACCCAAGCAGCTGTGGATAAAGAATAAAAAGGGCTATCATGAGAGGCAGCGGAGATTGAATTCATCCTACATGTAAGAGAATAATTAATAATGGATAGATTATGTGTCAGGTCTTGTCTTGTATCTTGGATTAAGTCAATATCCAAGATACAGCCATTATGTATTCTTCATAGTGTTTGCTTAGTAAATAAACAAACAAACAAACAGTGAAGGTCAACGATTTACACTTGCAAAAGAGAAGGTGTGTATGCACAGCAGAGAGATAATCCAGATTAAAATGGCAAATCCTCCAAGAGCATTTTAAAGGAATCCCTCTACTGTCGATATCCTTATGGAAAAGTCCTATCACAGTTAATAAATTCATCTCTCTATAAGCTGGGATTTCCAAAGGATCTTAATGGAGTTGGGTGCCCAAATCCCACTGAAAGTCAATGGGAGATTGGGTCCCTATCTCTTAAACACCTTTGAAAATCCCAGTCGTAAATGTTAGGAACCATCCCATGTAATGGACAGTTACATCCCTGCTATACAATTTGATAGAAAGGTTCAAGAAAGTTGTGGAAAAGATCTTGTTCTGTGTAGATGTTTAAAGTGCCTTATATTGGATACTAATACATGTTTACGAAATCCTATTTAATTCTACAGGATTTTTCCATAGTGGGTTTCTCCCATCCATTTGCACAAAGAAGATTTGAGAACTAGTCCAGCATTGGCCTTCATATTAGGGAAGGTTAGTTTTACTTAAGACAAATAGATAAAGCTACTCCATGTCTGCAATTTACCAATCTAGGGAATAAAATCTTATTTACTATCTAAGGCAATTGGCAAGTTTTAAAGGGCCATCCGTGTAGCTACTGAGAGACCATATCAACAAGCTTACTCTACAGTCATTGCTATAGATGTCTTTACTTGAATGTGAAACAATCTGGCTGAAAATTCACTCAAAATATTTTCAGGCTTGAGGCAAGTTAATAGTGGGAAACACATAAGAATGTCTGACCCAGTATGGCCAGAGGTCCATCTAGCAGAACAGGTGATCATCAAGTGATCCATTCCCTGTTGCCTATCCCCAGCTTCTGGCCAACAGAGACTGGGAACACCATCCCTGCCCATCCTGTCTAATAGCCACTGATGGGCCTATCCTCCAGGAATGTATCTAGTTCTTTCCTGAACTCTGTTATAATATTGACCTTCACAACATCCTCTGGCAAAGACTTCCATAGGTTGACTGTGTATTGTGTGAAGAAATACTTCATTTTGTTTGTTGTAAAGCTGCTGCCTATTAATTTCATTTGGTGACCCCCTAGTTCTTGTGTTATGAAAAGAGGTAAATGACAATTCCTTATTTACTTTACTTATCCATATCAGTCACGATTTTATACAGCACTATCATATCTCCCCTTAGTCATCTCTTTTGCAAGCTGAAAAGTCCCAGTCTTATTAATCTCTCCTCAAAAGTCCTGCAAGATTTAACAACAGATGATAACATTTTCTATACGTTGTTCGAACCATCCTATGCTGTATAATTTAATAGAGAATTGTATCCCTGATACAGAATTCTACAGCATGGTTCAATAAATCGATAGAAATGAGATCACTCACGACTGAAATCTGAAGAACTCTGTGTAAACTCAAAAGCTTGTCTGCCACCAACAGAAGTTGGTCCAATAAAAGATATTTTCCTCAGCCACCTGGTCTCTCTATTACAATCTGAACATTCAAGGACCATTTCTATAGAAGCCTACTGGTTTCATCCCTGTTGAGTTCATCAGAGGAGCAGGGCTGTTCAAAATAATCTGTATAATTATTTTTTTGCAGATTTAAAAAAGAAGCATGAATATAGGGGGAAAATAACTTCAGTGACTCTTCTTATACAGCATCTGTACAAACAGCTTTGCTTTACTGTCTCCTAATGAATGTTGAAAGTTGAAAAGATCTGGAAATGTAGCATGATTGACACGGACACAAAAATATGAATTTTTAACTCTATCATCGTATCTGTCTTCCTTTAAGAAACAGAAACATGGAAATCTACAGCAGAAATTGATAAGAAAATCAACTCATGCCAAAGGAAATTCCTGTGGATGATATTCAGAGTCCATTGGAAAGAGTTTCTTTCAACATCAGGCATTTTAAGTAGAGCAAACTAATCAAAACCATCAAATATGGTAAGATGACAATGATGGACACATTTAGGATACACTTCAAGGAAGCCATGAATACAGCAAAAGATAATACGGACACCACCTAGAAAGAGGGCAACCTAGAAAAACATTAAGCAGAACAACAGAGAAGCCAAGTCCATCAACATGACACTCAGAAGCCTGAACAGACCAGCACAAGACTGAAAGAAAAGGTGAAAACTGGCCAATGCCCTATGTACCTCAGTGTGCAAGAGGGTTAAGAAAAGAGAGTGAATGAATGTTGATTCCAGAAGAGATTAATATTACGTATGGGCACAGGTGTTTACTTGTAACATAGGATTTGTCTTTGTTACAATAGCAAAATAGCACTTTAAAAGATATTAGAAAGATGGCAAGAGGACAGGATTAAGCAATAATGAGGAAGGAATCCTGATATTAAACATATCATACTGCTTCAGCTATTGTAAAGTCAAATAAAAGTTTCTAGGTAAGAATTAAAGGGGTTATAGACTTTTTATGCTTATGCTTCCTCATTATTCTTGCTCTGAAATTATGTAGGGGAGTGTGGTCTCGTGGTGAGAGAACACTTCGTCTTCAGAACTTCTGGATTCCAGTCCCTTTTCTGCCAATGACTCATTGCTGTGTGATTTAGTGAACGTTTCTTAACCTCCCAGTGCCTCACTTTTCCTAATGCAGATTATTCTCTCTTTCTTTCTTTCTATTCTTTCTTTCTAATCAAAAATGATTAGGGGACTAGAACACATGATTTATGAGGAGAGGCTGAGGGAACTGGGATTGTTTAGTCTGCAGAAGAGAAGAATGAGGGGGGATTTGATAGCTGCTTTCAACTACTTGAAAGGGCATTCCAAAGAGGGGGATCTAAACTTTTCTCAGTGGTACCAGATGACAGAACAAGGAGTAATGGTCTCAAGTTGCAATGGAGGAAGTGTAGGTTGGATATTAGGAAAAAACTTTTTCACTAGGAGGGTGGTGAAGCACTGGAATGGGTTACCTAGGGAGGTGGTGGAATCTCCATCCTTAGAGGTTTTTAAGGCCCGGCTTGACAAAACCCTGGCTGGGATGATTTAGTAGGGGATTTGTCCTGCTTTGAGCAGGGGGTTGGACTAGATGACCTCCTGAGGTTCCTTCCAACCCTGATATTCTATGATTCTTCATTTGTATTGGCATAGCAACTAGAAGTCCCAGTCATGGACTAGGGGACTGTACAAACACCAAACAAAAATATGGCCCTTGCCTCCAAAGAGCTTGCAATATAAGTATGATAATATGAAAGCCTCACAAGATGCTTGAGTGGTCCTTGAGTGTAATTAGCTTATTAACATATCCAGAGTGCAATGAAATAATCACGAAAGAAGTGCTAATTATTATTAACCAATCTGCAAATGGTAATTTAAATAATACCCTTCCAATTTTCATTCAGTTTGTCTATCCTACTAATATTAAGATCTTTGCTAATTCTTTTTCAACGTCTGTGACACTATCTCTAACATAAGATATTTTAATTCAGAATAATCACAACATAAACTCTCAAGGTCTATGGTACCTGACAACTAAAGAACTCACTCCATCGGTCTGAAGAAAACAGAGCAAAATACATCACTGTGATAAGAGCGGGAGAATGGTCTAGAGGATTCAGGTTTAGGAGACCTGGGTTTAATACCTGGTTTTGTTACTGACTTTCTACGTCACCTTGGGCAAGTCACTTAGTCTACCACGTGTCTCAGGATAACAATTCCCTATCTTATAAGGAGCTTTGAGGATCCAGTCCATTAATGATTTGAGGAAAATCAGATACTATGGTGATGCCCAGCCATTATGAATTGAGTCTGTAGCCTCCAGCATCTTAAGTTATAATGCTATTTTGTGAAACGCAAGCTGTTGCTTGAAGCATACGGACCCTCCAAAGCACACGTGAATAATGCCTTTCCATAGCCATCTGTTTCTTCTTCTTCTTCAGCGGCAAATGGCAAAAAGTCCATAACTTGGAAAGGTTGCCACCCCCGTGATCATTCAATCTATGGGAGCCAGACAGGCTACACATAGTTTAATGATAGTCAAATCTCTTATTTTGGATAAGAGTCAATGGATTCTTAAGGTGTAAACCTGATGTCCGTAAACTCTGTACAAGATGATGGAATCTGGTTTTTCCGAGGGTGGGATATGTGGCTTTGTTTTCATTGCTATTAAATTCTTAATACTTTCCTTGTATAGTACTGTTTCAAGAAGGAGCTGAGACATGGAAGCATTACTGCCTGAGGCAACTTCACTAGCAAGCTAGTCCTTTTAAGTCCCATCTACAGTAGGCAAATGACCTATTGTATTCTCTATAGGTTCTTATACCATCCTCATCACCATTGTATCTGAGCGTCTTCCAATTGCTCATTAAGTGACATAACTAATATCTGTTACATAAAGTGTGCCCTCTCTCTCACCTTCTCCGCTGCGGGAGAATTATATGTGAAGAGTAGGTTTCAGAGTTATGCTCAAATAAATTTGTTAGTCTCTAAGGTGTAAGGAGTAGGGGTTTGTTTTGGTAGGGATTTGGGTTGGTTTTCTAAATAGACATGTGTTTATATTAGGGAAGGCAAGTTGCAGAAGTTTCCCTTGCACTTGGAATGGAAGGTGGGGAGGTCTGTTATAGTCCTTAGCTCCTGTGGGAGTTAGTTCCACAGCCTCAGACCAGGCACTGAAAAAGCTCTGTCTCCTGCAGAGACGAGTTTTACCCTCCTGTGATCTGCAACAGGTGTCAGGCACTGGCCACCCCTGACTCTATGCATTTGGGTGAGGATGGTTTTGCTGCCGGTACAGACAGAGCCAAACTGTTTTACAGCTGTTAGAGACAGCATGGCAGATACCTGGTGAGAAGAGGAGATCTAAGACTGTTGGGGAGATTCTCAAAGTAGCTTACGGGACTTGTATACAAATATTTAATCAAAGTTAGTGAAAGCATATCTAAATTCCCTGCAATGCTTTGGATAGCTCAGTCTCCTTCTCTAGCAGAGATCTGAAAAACGAGCTGTTACACCCAGACAGTCATGTTTATCAGCTGCAAGGCAGCTCTGAGCTCCCTTTGCCTGCACCTAGATTCATAGATTCATAGATACTAAGGTCAGAAGGGACCATTCTGATCATCTAGTCCGACCTCCTGCACAGCGCAGGCCACAGAATCTCACCCACCCACTCCTACGAAAAACCTCACCCATGTCTGAGCTATTGAAGTCCTTAAATCATGGTTCAAAGACTTCAAGGAGCAGAGAAGCCTCCCTCAAGTCACCCATGCCCCATGCTACAGAGGAAGGCGAAAAACCTCCAGGGCCTCTCCAATCTGCCCTGGAGGAAAATTCCTTCCCGACCCCAAATATGGCAATCAGCTAAACCCTGAGCATATGGGCAAGATTCACCAGCCAGATACCCAGGAAAGAATTTTCTATAGTAACTCAGATCCCATCCATCTAATATCCCATCTCAGGGGATTTGGCCTATTTACCCTGAATATTTAAAGATCAATTACTTACCAAAATCCCATTATCCCATCATACCATCTCCTCCATAAACTTATCGAGTAGAATCTTAAAGCCAGATAGATCTTTTGCCCCCACTGCTTCCCTTGGAAGGCTATTCCAAAACTTCACTCCTCTGATGGTTAAAAACCTTCGTCTGATTTCAAGTCTAAACTTCCTGGTGGCCAGTTTATACCCATTTGTTCTTGTGTCCACATTGGTGCTGAGCTGAAATAATTCCTCTCCCTCTCCTGTATTTATCCCTCTGATATATTTATAGAGAGCAATCATATCTCCCCTCAACCTTCTTTTAGTTAGGCTAAACAAGCCAAGCTCCTTAAGTCTCCTTTCATAAGACAAGTTTTCCATCCCTCGGATAATCCTAGTAGCCCTTCTCTGTACCTGCTCCAGTTTGAATTCATCCTTTTTAAACATGGGAGACCAGAACTGCACACAGTATTCTAGGTGAGGTCTCACCAGTGCCTTGTCTAATGGTACGAAAACCTCCTTATCCCTACTGGAAATGCCCCTCCTGATGCATCCCAAAACCGCATTAGCTTTTTTCACAGCCATATCACATTGATAGCTCATAGTCATCCTATGATCAACCAATACTCCAAGGTCCTTCTCTTCTGTTACTTCTAATTGATGCGTCCCCAGCTTATAACTAAAAGTCTTGTTGTTAATCCCTAAATGCATGACCTGGCACTTTTCACTGTTAATTTTCATCCTATTACTATTACTCCCCTTTACGAGGTCATCCAGATCGTCCTGTATGATACCCGGTCCGTCTCTGAATTGGCAATACCTCCCAGCTTTGTATCATCTGCAAACTTTATTAGCACACTCCCACTTTTTGTGCCAAGGTCAGTAATAAAAGATTAAATAAGATTGGTCCCAAAACCGATCCCTGAGGAACTCCACTGGTAACCTCCCTCCAACCTGACAGTTTCGCCTTTCAGTAGGACCCGTTGCAGTCTCCCCTTTAACCAATTCCTTATCCACCTTTTGATGTTCATATTGATCCCCATCTTCTCCAATTTAACTAATAATTCCCCATGTGGCACGGTATCAAATGCCTTACTGAAATCTAGGTAAATTAGATCCACTGCATTTCCTTTATCTAAAAAATCTGTTACTTTTTCAAAAAAGGAGATTAGGTTGGTTTGGCACGATCTACCTTTTGTAAAACCATGTTGTATTTTGTCCCATTTACCATTGACTTCAATGTCCTTAACTAATTTCTCCTTCAAAATTTTTTCCAGGGCCTTGCATACTACAGATGTCAAACTAACTGGCCTGTAGTTACCCGGATCACTTTTTTTTCCTTTCTTAAAAATAGGAACTATATTAGCAATTCTCCAATCATTCGGTACTATTCCTGAGTTTACAGATTCATTAAAAATTCTTGCTAATGGGCTTGCAATTTAAGGTGCCAATTCCTTTAATATTCTTGGATGAAGATGATCTGGGCCCCCCGATTTAGTCCCATTAAGCTGTTTCAGTTTCGCTTCTACCTCTGACATGGTAATATCTACCTCTATATCCTCCTTCCCATTTGTCATGCTACCATTATCCCCAAGATCCTCTTTAGCCTTATTAAAGACTGAGGCAAAGTATTTGTTTAGATATTGGGCCATGCCTAGATTATCTTTAACCTCCACTCCATCCTCAGTGTTAAGCGGCCCCACTTCTTCCTTCTTAGTTTTCTTCTTATTTATATGGCTATAGAACCTTTTACTATTGGTTTTAATTCCCTTTGCAAGGTCCAACTCTACTCGACTTTTAGCCTGTCTCACTTTATCCCTACATGTTCTGACCTCAATAAGGTAGCTTCCTTGCTGATCCCTCCCATCTTCCACTCCCTGTATGCTTTCTGCTTCTTCTTAATCACCTCTCTAAGATGCTTGCTCAAGCTTGGTCTACAACTCCTTCCTATGAATTTTTTCCCCTTTCTTGGGATACAGGCTTCCGATACCTTCTGCAGTTTTGATTTAAAGTAATCCCAGGCCTCCTCTACCTTTAGATCGATAAGTTCTTCAGTCCAATCCACTTCCCTAACTAATGTCCTTAATTTTTGAAAGTCAGCCCTTTTGAAATCAAAAACCCTAGTTGCAGATTTATTTTTGTTAATCCTTCCATTTAGTTTGAACTGAATTAGCTCATGATCACTTGAGCCAAGATTGTCCCCTACAACCATTTCTTCTATGAGGTCCTCGCTACTCACCAAAATTAAATCTAAAATGGCATCCCTCTAGTCGGTTCAGCAACTACTTGATGAAGGAATCCATCAGCTATCGCATCTAGGAAAATCTGAGCCCTATTATTATTACTAGCACTGGTCCTCCAGTCTATATCTGGGAAGTTAAAGTCTCCCATGATCACGCAGTTTCCATTAGTATTTACTTGATTAAAGACATTAAAAAGGGCTCTATCCATATCCAAATTAGATCCCGGAGGTCTATAGCACACCCCAAGCACTATCATAGGAGAGGCTTTACTAGTTTCTTCCCCAATGTAATTTTTGCCCAGACAGACTCTGTCTTATCCATTGCATCGCTTCTTATTTCTTTTCTCAAACCGTTTCTGTGCCAAGCACAGGGTCGTAGCAAGAGAGAACCCACCACCTAATCTCTTCAAATTCCCTAGTCTTCACGGAGTAGCTCAAACTCTTTCTGTAGCAGGTGCTGACTCTGTCTACAATAGCAGGTAAGACATGATGTTAGCACTAATTGTCAACCTAGGCTTATTTTCTTTATTCTTGTAGATTGTGAAGATCGGTCCAACTCTGTTTCTGGTTTAGGATCTGAGCTTGGATGCATTGAGACTTGGGATTTGGGGTCTGTGTCATTTAGACATGACCAATCAAGAACTACAGTAGGTGAGGAGCTGTCTACTCAACAGAAAGCAGGGAAAAGTAAAGATGTCATTAATAATAATGGATGGGATTTTCAAGAGCGCTGAAAATTGACCTACCTCTCCTTCCACTGGGAATTTTAGCTTGGACTTTAAGGGGAGCAGAGTTAGACCATTGCTGAGTGCTTTTCAAAATCCCACACAATAAGCTCGAAGAATACAGTGGCTCACCTCACAATTACTCATTTTTATCTCCTTTTTACCAAGGCTAACTTTCCTGAAGAAATGGTATTTTAAAAAATATTTGGCTGCAGTAATGGAAATAAAAAGAGGGGAAAATGTTTATTGTCTGTCTATACGATAGTGATAGCCCTGCATGTGACAGCAGTCTCTCTCTCTCTGGGTTTGTACTTGTATTATTTATATATATATATACACACACATATATATGTATATATACACACACGTGTGTACACACACACACACACACACACACACGTATGCGTATATATATATACACATGGTGATTCATGCACTTTATAATATAAGTATCTGGGAGATGATTCTCCATTCTACCTCGGTCTTATTATTCCAGAGGCATAAAGTGGGTAAAAATGGCACCTGGGGTATATTCCTGGTTGACTAGACCTGCCACAATGATTCTGCACTGCACCTCCTGGTGTAAGGACCCTGGACCAGAACATGGGGTGTCCACCCTATTCTAGGATGATGAGTGGCCCATGGGGGATGTTGCTCGCAATAACACAAGATAGTTCAGACATCAGAACGCTGAGCAGCCACCTTTTGTGACATGCTCATTTCTGTGCTGAACAGAACATGGAAATTGGAACCGCCGTCTCTCAAAAGTGTCTATTTCTCTATCTTAGAGTCCCATATTCAATTCAGTGATGTCCTGCAACTTGATATTTCCCTTCCATGGCTATTTCATGTTGTGATTCCTAAAACAGCCCTGGCCGGTTATATGTAGCAGGAGGAAAAAGCTGCCTTTAATATAAAAAAGGACAAAACCCCCTCAGAAATATCATTTCATTAACCATAGTTCCGATACAGTAAATCTCAACCTATAAGACATTGGATACCCCCATAGTGCACACTCAGCAGTTTTTCCCCTAGCTAATCAACCTAGGATGGCTGGAATGATGAATAACCTCAAGAAAAATCTGGGAACCAAAATTATTGTAACCAGTTTTTTTTCCTGAATTGCTTAACTTCACTTGGCACTTAAGCAAATATTTGGCTGCTTCTTCCCCAAACCCAAGCAGACTAATGCACACTTTTAATATGATACATAATTATTCTCCGCACTGCAACCCATTGTATCATTTGTATTTGCTGCAATCTATGTACATCACTTGAATGCAAATAGCATATGGGAAACACCTGATCGCTCCCAAAAAAACTCGTCATTTTTCTTCTGGATGCCACCACCACGAGTCTAAAGATGCAACAAATTCAGGCTACTGAATGGCTCAGTCTAGCTCTATTGCAAAAACTTCTATTACAGTAGCATCCAACTGAGGTCAGAACATTGTATTAGGTACTATACAAGCAAATATCAAGAAGTTGGCCATGAGCAGAGGCGATTACTACTATCCACGTAGACAGGAGAGAAAGGGTGTTAAGGGGAAACTGAGGCACAGATATTTTTTAAAGTGACTTACCCAAGGTAACACAGCAGTTAAGTGGCAGAGCCAAGAGTAGAATCCCACTGGACCACTGCACCCCTGGGATGCTATCAAAATAGATAACTAAATAATAATGACACACACCACTGGTACTTAGCAAGCACTGGGCAGGGAAAACCCAAAGGTGCAATATTCAGTAGACATCAGTTTTCCAGTTTTATTATACAAAAATGATTAGGCATGAATAATCATATATGTTTAAGTGTATCCACATCATAGATTTTAAACAGTGACCTTTGACTGTGCCCTAGATGGTTCAGAACCATGCCTATAATAATAGTTCTATTTACAAGGGATTCCTTCTGAAGTCAGTCCTATACTTTCTGTACAGGTTTCACATAATCATAACAATCAAGTTCCCACTTCACACAGAATTTGAAGAAGGACAACTTCCTATTTCTAGGCAGGATAGAGAAGGATGGAAGAGTGTGTGGTGCGCATGTGTGAGTGAGAGAGAGAGAGATCCCGCATGCATGGTATAGTCATGCTACTATCATCCTTGATCAAATGAGGCCTGTTCCCCATTCCAAAGTACAAACTAAATACTGCAACTTTCTTAGAGCTGGGTGGCCTAGACAGTTTGGACGAGTCCTTAGTGCTTCCTGCGCTGACATGGCTCTCGTGGATAATAATGACATGCAAAACTCCTGACGAGATTATTTCTTATTATTGGTACCTTCCACCTCTGCTTTGTCACTGGTGCTCAAAGAATGGCAAATAAAGTTGTAGCTGATTTGTACAGTGACAATAAAAGCAGAATTGTGAAAGGCACATGCAAGATTTGGGAGCATTAGATCTGCAGGCGCTCAGTCATTCAGACATGGAAGAGAAGGCAATCTGCTTCCGGTATGAACCAGCAGCAATTACTTCTGCCCTGGAATAAGAGGAAACCAGGAAAAGAATAGGGCTGGAATGATGGAAGGGTGAAAGAGCGTATGGCTAGCGTGCTTTGTACTTTGGGTACTCTGGGCTCTGGGACTGATGCTAGCCAAGTTAAAGGAGCCCCAGGGCTGCTCTAATTTATGCCATGAGCTGAATTGGCCTGCAGCAGCCATGGATTTCTGGAAGTATAAGGTGGCATAAAGGTCATCTCCAAGCTGGCCTATATTTCATTAGCTCAGAATCAGATGCTCTATGTCTCCTCAGTCACATGTAAGAGACCAAAAGAAGAACTTAACTTCACTTTGATGAATCACCAATATTTTGTCCTTAAAAGCATGGCAGGCAATGGATAGTGTGTCTAATTTCTACAGAATGAGGCTTTATCCTTGCATTTAGGCACTGAAATTTATATTACAGACTGCTGCATTACACCCTCAGCTCTACAACAATTATAAGCATCCACCAGATAATACAAGCAACCAGCCCTCATGTAAAAGGCAAAGGAGAAGAAATGTGTATATTAATGCACACTAGCTGTATATTAATATATATATATCATAGCTTGCATATTATTATTTTGTCCTAATGCCCTCTGGGAAAATTGTTTTTAAGGTCTACAATTATGGCTGCCTGAGAGCCCCATGCAAACCTCTGTTATGCTGCCATCCCTTGCCTTGAAATAGTCGTTATTTAAATCTCCCAAACCTTTCCTGGTTGTGCAAGCAGTAGGACTTTAACTTTTAAACTCCTTGGCCTAAATTCAAAGGTGACACACAAAGATGTTGTAACTTACAAATTGGTAAGTATGTGTAATTCATGCATCAAGGAGCTGGAGGACAGAGAAGTAGCAAGAAAAATAACTAGAAAGACGTTGTAAATCAGTGTAAATTAATAATAATTTTGCATGGTGTCAAGTATCAGGGGGTAGCTGTGTTAGTCTGTATCCACAAAAACAACAAACCCCATTACTGCCACCTGACTCCTTGTTGTTTTAATAATTATTGTTCTGTGCTGCTCATTTGCACTGGTCCCAGTTCTTATTCCACTTATACGCAGCTACTGATTTCTCCTGGTTTACACTATGTAAGGGCCTGATTCAAAGCCCCCTGAAGTCAACGGAAAGACACCCACAGACTACAAGTGACCTTGGAACAAACTCTAAGATATCTTGTATATCTCACTTAATCGTTTTCCTGCCATTGCAGGAGCCTCGGGCTTTGGTGCACCTCGGTCCCTCCTATTCTCTGCCTGTGGCACATCATCGTGTAGTCTCCTGTGGGCTGTGATACTTTGGTCTAATTCTGGTGGTTGTATTTAGCATGCAGGTTGTGGCGTGGTGTTGGTGGCCTATGATAGCCAGCAGGTCAGACTATATGATCCGGTGGTCTCTTCTGGCCTTAAACTCTATGACACCAAGATACAGAAGAATCAGTCCCACTGGTACTTACACAAGTAGCCCAAGTGAAGAGAATGGGCATATTAACACAAGTGAGACACAAGCAAAGGTTAGGGTATAGTCCAGAGGTTAAGGCATCAGCCTGGGGCTCAGGAGACACATATTTAATTCCCTACTCTACTACAGGCTTCCTGTGTGACCTCAAACAAATCACTGAGTCTCGCTGTGCCTCTCTTACCTATCTGTAAAGTGGGCATAAGAGTTCTGGGTTGCCCTAAGGATAAGAACATTAACAACTTTTGTGGGCTCAGATGCTATAGTAATGGTGCCATATAAGTACCCTAGAGAGAAGGGGCCTAATTATGTGAGAGTGAATGAGAAGTGTGGTTTAAGGAATCAGGGATTTTGGCCAGCCCACACACTGACTTTCCCATTCTTACATTTCTCTAAGTAATAATTTTGATATCAGTTACATCCATGTCAACTCAAATTAGTTCTCTTCACTTAATGGATTAAGGGCCATATTTGAAAGGTTTTTAGGCTCCTAACTACCATTGAAAGCAAAAGGAGATAAGCACCTAAAAACCTTGAACAATCTAGCCATTTCTCCAGATTTACACCACAGTAACTAAAAGCAGAATTTAGCCATTGGTAGGTAGGTTTCACTATTTTACACTGAAGCCCCATTACTGTTATGTTAGTTATATCACCGTTCATATCAGCTCTAAAAGTGAACTTTAATATCAAATTCAGACCAGAATTTAAGCAAGTGCTACAACATTGAAGTTAATGGAGTTGCACTCACTTCCATTGGGTCTTAATTTGTCACATGTATATTGGTGTTACTTTTTTCCCCTTAGATATTTAGGTTTTATCGTCAGTTGGGACCAATGTGATGATCTTGCCTGATGATCTAGTTTTTATTAAAAGTAAAATAATTCTGAGAAGGTGAAGCTGTTCAGAGCTAAGTTAAGAGTTACACAAGCAACTTCTTAATTCCCAGGAGAAATACATTCCATTTGTTTAAGGTTTCCCAGAAATAAAGCAAAAGTAACATTTCTAAAATTTACACATTCAGAACACACATAAGACAAACTATTGTTAATAAGATGTATAGACCATCTAAAGGTACAGCCCTTTAATAAATCGATCTCCAGTGATACAAAAAGTGGTGTTTGAAGAAAGATTTTACAATATTCCGGAACAAAAATGTTTCTCTCTCCCAAGTTACCAGCACACTGTACCCCTAACTCATGATCCTGACAATAAACATCTCACTATAATTCAGCCTTTCCTTATGGTTCATTAACTTTTTTTTAAAAAGGGGGAGGGAACCAGGGAAAACACAAACAAACATTAATGGGGCTTGATGTATGCTATCTTATAGCAGACAACGGATTCTACTGTTGGATACGTTCTTTTCCCCCACAGTCCAAGTTCATTGTTTCACGGTAGGATTTGAGAATGAGTACAATGAGGCTTTTTATTTTGCTTTAAATGAAATAATCTAATTTTATAGATGTATATGAACTTTGTGTTGACAAAGGATATTGGAATAAAGTGTTGGGATTTTTTTTGTTTTTGTTCTTGTTTTTTACAGACAGCTATGAGATTAGGGAGGGAAATTTGCAAAGCCACAAATGGAATTCAGGACACACAACTCCCATAGACTTTTAAGGGGATCAAGGTGCTTAACTTCTTTAAGACTCCTTTGAAAATTCCAGGCTACGTTCTCCTGTCTTCTGCTCAAGAAAGTTCACCTGGTACAGATTTTCACAAGTGCTCATCAATAGTGTAAGTCTGCTTCTAGTGATTTTTTATTTATTTTACCATTGGCTTCAACTAGAGCAAAGTTAATTCAATGCTGAACGCTTCTGGCCCAAGTAGCCAGATTTTCAAAAGAGCTCGACATGTTCAGCTTCACGTTGAGTGCATCCTGAGCTTCTGAAAATCTAACCATGAGAGTCAGTGGTAGCTGCTGGTTGCTGAGACTTGTAAATCTGTCCATAGTATAATTTGTCAGTTTAATGTGACCATGTCCCTCTCCCCATGTCTCTACTGTCCGACCCCAGCAACCACAACATTAGCTATTTAATGGAATTATTTCTTTAATTCAGTTGGTAGAGTCAGAAAGCCCCAGTTTCAATCCCTTCTGAGACCATGGGTCCTGAATGCGAGCAGCCATGGTTCATTAGAAGATGACTTATCAACAGCATGCAAATGTGCCGTCACATGCACCCTAAACCCACAAGGCATTGTAGCAGTGCAGGCGAAAGTAAACAACAAGAAAGCAACCAATAAATAATTAAAATAATATACGGACCTTTGGGAATTTTCCCTCCCTGAATCTCAAAGCACTTTAGACTCATTAATGAATCAAATCGTACAAAGTTGTGATCATTACTAATGCACATGGGATTCTTAACGACAAGGACAGCAAAGATCAGATGCCCAGTTCTATGCACCAACATGGCTACCATTGAGCACAATGATTTGAGTCTGAAAGATCAGAGAGGAAGCTTGAGGAAACTGTTTTCTATGTCTCCAGTATTTCTGTACTTGAAAGTTATCTTCTGAGCGGGCAGGATAAAATACATTAATGGACACCAGCGAGACACTATTCTTGTCCTACACATAACAAGGCTCAAATGTGATCTGAATGATTCCCAAGTGTTTGAATTTATATTCTACTTGGGGGCATTGGATATTATGTCTCGCCACAAAGAGCTAAAAACATTGCAAACGTTTATAAATCTTTGAGAAAAAAGCATTTTCCTAGCTGCAACTATGGCAACAGGCAACCCAATATTGAGCTGAGTTGCATGGTGTAATGTACCAAGGGTTTTTTATTTCTCTACCTTCTGAGCTAGTTTATTGGAAAAATCTGGGACAATTAGGATGCTTTCTACACATTTCTGTAGTAAGGATGGATTTCATATACTGGAATGTTATCTAACGAGCACCTACAGTTTTTGTTGTTGGGTTGTTTCGTTTTTACTTAATAATGGAGAAGAGCCTGAAAAGAAACCCTGAATCCAAACCTCTCCAAACTTTGGTAAGGATCCACTCCAGGTCCACAAGTCATATTTAAAGTTCACACTCAAACCCAATTAATATAAATGAGCCTAATTAAGTCATCAACACTCCTAAACTTTAGGTGCATTTGGCTGTGGATTCGAACATTGCAGGCTAAACTCCAACATAGAAAGTTGATTTCCTTTCAGATATCCTGGGATCCCATTTTTGCTTTCACTTACCCACTTTGACCCCTGTGCAATGCCATGACTTCAATGCAGTAAAACTTAATTTACATCATCGCAGGTGGGGAAAAGAGTCAGGTTGTATGTCTGCATCACTAATAAATATAGCTCAACATATGTCTGGATTTTGTTTTTGTTTTTTACTAAATACTTGAACTGTTGAACTTCTGGCACCAACCTATTTCAATTAATTGTGCTATTGGTGTCAACTGCTTGCACATGTTTAGGGTATTGTCATTCAAAATTATCACTTTACAGGAGAAAATAAAATAAAATAATAATGCTTATCGGAACATTTGAGAGAGGAAATAAAGTAACCTCCTTGAATTATTATTATTAGTCATTCATTTGTGGCGTGACATTCCCATGTCTCATGGAAAAGAAATCAGAGAGAGCCAGAATCTAACACTCTTTCCTGGGCAGAACCTTATTTGACACATACTTCCACTGACTTCACATGATCATGAGTATGAGTAAAATCTGGCCCATAAAAACTGATGGATCCAAACCTAAACAACTCCAAACATTCAGCAACTCTAGATCTCAATCTGCAGTTCAAGCACATCAAACACACAGTCAAAAAACCCAACTTAAGAGACTTCTGATACGTGAAGCTCTTTCCAAGATTCAAGACCCTCTTTTAAGTCAATGGAGATCTATCACAGAGAAGATCAGCTGCTCAAGAAACAATATCCTGGACAAATTCTTTTTCTCCTGGGAGGTTCTACAAAGTAACATGTAGCCCCTAAATATCACCGACTTAGATGCATCACCTTTCTTCCCAGTCATTCACTGCTCTGTTTATTCTTTCTCCATTTGTCTACCTTCTCTCTTTCTGTCTTACACAGATCATCTTTCTCTCTCTCCACTACTACTTTACTGTTCACCGGCTCCACTTACCTTAGGGTTGGATCATGCCCCAAAGGAAACGGAGTGCACAGATTTTACACCTCCCATATGAATAGGGGCAGCTGTCTCCGCAGCATGACTCCCTTACCTCCTTCCCAAGACCACGCAAGTTCTCCATGCCTTACTGAGAAGTACAACAGTTAAACTGTGGCCCAGAGCAGAGGAATAGCAAATAGTACCTTTCATTCAAAGGTGCCACAAGTACTCCTTTTCTTTTTGCGAATACAGACTAACACGGCTGCTACTCTGAAACCTATTGAACACTGTCATCTTCCTACATAGAAGGAACCTTACATGACATTAAAAACACTATCAACATGGAACGAGCCAACTCTGTTACAGCACACCAGCAGGGTCTGAACTGGGGACCTTCTGCACCAGAGCACAATCTTTCGTCACCTGTGACACGCTGTAAATTAAAATTGCACCTTGTAACCCCCATACTCATCATTTGTATATGGTTGTGAGGTGTCATACAAGGCACGCATTGTAAGGTACCACATGAAAGGTAATGATCTGTTGAAACTCATTGTTCTGTCAAACTATGTATATCGTTAGCGTTTACGAAGTGATGAGATTTTGTTATACGGTTGTTACTGAAATATGTTGCGAGTTTGGGAGACACACACAGCTAGCTTTCCAGTGACAACAAAGGTGGTGACCCACACCCAAACGGGCAGTAAGCGACTATCACAAGCCATTGACCAGCAAGGGAATTGTAAACAAGAGATTTACAATTCTATGAGAGAGAGAGTTGGGCAAGCACCACACAAAGAGGATTGCTCAATTCTATGACTCCGTTGCACAAGCACCACGCAGTGGGAGATTACTCAACTCTGTGACTCAGCAAGGCCCACCAGGATATGCCTGGGCCAGTATCTTCCCTGGGACATGAACTGAGAGTATAAAGTAAGGGACAGTGGCACCACCTCTCTCCTCCTCCAACCTATGCTGAAGGCAACAAGAATACTGGGAAGACAAAGATTTTGAACTGAGGAGATTGGTCCCAGGCTGATAAGAAAATTCAGCCTCTGTATTAAGAGCTGTAACCTACCTGGAACATCCAGTGTGGTGAGAAAAGCTGTTTGATTCAAATCTTGCTTAGTCTGAAAGTTTAGGAATTAGAATGTGTGTTCACTTTTTATTTTCTTAGGTAACTATCTCTGACCTTTATGCTTACCACTTATGTTCACTTAAAACCTTTCTGTAGTTAATAAACTTATTTTAATGTTTTATCCTTACCAGTGAGTTTTTCTGAAGTGCTTGGGGAATTTGCTCAGATTACTAAGGCTGGTGAATGTCCACTATCCTTTGATGAAGTGGCGAACTAATTAATGAGCTTGCGTTGTTCAAGAGATGGTCTTGAACAGTGTAAGACAGTACATTTCAAGGGTGCAAGGCTGAAGGAATTTGCTGATGTTTCCCAGTATGTATGGTTCATGAGTGGCTTAGAGAGCATTTATGCTATTTAGCTGGGTGTGTCCCTGCATGCGGTAGACTGAGTGACCACAGCACCAGGAGAGGTTTGCTGCTTGTAACTAGGAAAGCAGCATGAGAAACAGTCCAGGCCAGAGAGTTAAGGGGGCACAGCAGACCCAAAGTTCCAGGTTGCATGCAGGGCTCTTATCACAGCACCTAACCTAAATATCTTAAAAATCTGGGCCTAACTCTCATACCTAGGAGCAGCAGTAGGTGACTAAGTGCTGTGGATCAGCCACAGGAGGAGAGTACATAAAGCACTTTACAAGCATGATACCGTGGCATAAAATATTTTTTGAATAAAATGACACAGGTGCAGTCCTTTAAAACCAGGGGATGGGGCAATGGACTGTGGCTCAGGAGACCTGGCTTCTGTTGCTGACCTACTGGGTGTCCTCGGGCAAGTCACCTCACTTCCCCGTGTCTCAGTTTCCCCAGCTGTAAAATGGCTATGATGACACTGATCTCCTTTGTAAACATCCTGAAATCTATGATGAAAAGGGTTATGCATTATTATGGCTGCTTTACAGGTCTAACCTGAAATCTCCCGTTCAGCTCATAGAGTCACACAGAATCGCGTAACAACTGAGAACCTGGTTATATAAGAATTACCAAAAAACGGACTCCAAGCACTTGCATATTCTCTTATTTACCCCTTACAAGGAGATACAGAAAGTACAATCTTTTTTAACTGTAACTGATATCAAGTATTTACATTTGCCTTGTCCCAGTGTTTACCCAGAACGTTATTTTCACAGCTGCCCAGAACATCATTACCAACTGAACAGTCAGGCTGAATGATTAAGAAAACAGAACAACTGATGTTTCTACAACATGGAGCATTCCTCATCCAAATCCTGAAATCAATTATGCCAGACATTAGGGCCCTCTGTCTTCTCTTGTGCCAGTTTCTAGATCTAGTATTTTGTCATAATTTGTTCTGACATTATAATTGTCCTTTGACTTTGATTAAGCTCTTCTTAGTCTATGCTCTAGAGCAAAGAGACTTTTTCTCTCCTTTCAACACATAAAATAGCTCACTCTTGTGGGTGCTTTATCTTCCCCTACCCTTTATAATCCCCTTATAGCTGAATTTGTTTGTCTAAAATGTTTTCTGAAGACATATCTTTCCCCCTCCCTTTTTTCCCTTTTGTTTTCAGTCTTTACAATCAGAAATAGATGTTATTCTTTGTTAGGGTTGGGGTTTATTTTTATAACACAAAGCCTTCAAAACTGATAGTGGATCAAAACACGGTAATGCTTTACTGTTTGAAGTGCACCTCTGACTTTGTGGCAGGAGCTGACATTTCTTCTCAAGTCAAGTTTCCTAATTATTGAAGCCATCTGAACAGTTGCCAGTGATTTTGGGTGTCCAACTTGAGACCCCTGGGGCTTAATCTTCCAAAAAGCAGAGCACTCAACTCCAACTGATGTCAATAATAGGTACATGTGCTCCTCCCATCCAGAAGTTAGTGCCATGGTAAATGAAATCAGGAACCCAAAATTACATGTGAAAACATTGGCTTGTTTAGTTCCACTGAGCTAGGCACTGTACAAACATAAAAGAGGATATTATCCCTTCCCTGAGAGGCTCATACATGAAGGAAATCCTGATGGTTGTGGATTTTTTTTTTTAATATTGGGGTCATGCAGCAAAGTAGGTTGCGCGGTAAGAAGCAGTGATTTACACACCGAGAGCCCATGTCACATGCTCATAACTCTCCTGTTTGTTTCTATGCCACATCCGGAAGCAACCTTCAGATTTGGGATACATCTGTACTACAGGTGCTACAGTGGTACAACTGCAGGATTTCAGTGTAGACACTACAGCGACAGGGTTTTTCCATCACTTTAGTAAATCCACTTCCCTGAGACGCGGTAGTTAGGTCAATGGAAGAATTCCTCCATCAACCTAGCAGTGTCTACAATGGAGTTTAGGTCAACGTAACCACGTCCCTCAGCAGTGTGAATATCTCAAATCCCTGAGTGATGCAGCTTGTCCAACAAAGATTTTAGGTGGAGACCAGCCATCACATTCCTCAGCCTCTAGCCTCTCACCTTAAGTGATCACTCTCTTTACAGTGTATATGTTAATACCCATTGTTTCATGTTCTCTATGTGTGTATAAATCTCCCCACTGTATTTTCCACTGAAAGCAGCCGATGAAGTAAGCTATAGCTCATGAAAGCTTGTGCTCAAATAAATTTGTTAGTCTCTAAGGTGCCAAAAGTACTCCTTTTCTTTTTGCGAATACAGACTAACACGGCTGCTACTCTGAAACCTGTCAACAAAGTATGTTCCTGCTGAAACCTGATCTTCTCTCCAGTTCCATTCATGATATCAAATGCTTAGCCTGGAAGTCTCAGAAAAACCTCCTCTCATTTTGTTTCCTGCTCTTTTGCTTCCCTTTCCAAGTAGAAACAAGCAGCACAAAAGGACAGAATGGAAAACGAAACTGCCTTTAAAAAAAAATAAAATAAAAGTTACGAAACGTTTTGAACCATGAAATAAATAAGTAAGAAGGCACACTGACATTTGAGTGAACACTCACAGGAGTCCTCCATTTTCCAATTGGTTTGTTAGGATCATAGAGCTTTAATAAACTCACCTGCCCTGCAAAGCAATTTCCTACTTTGGAGGCTGTATTCCATTCAACCGCATTGAATTCCTGTATAAAATGGGCTCCCCCTTCCTGCAGTCTCCAAAACCATGATCCTGATTCAGCAAGATATTTAAGCACACAGGATTATTCATGTGCTCAGTGCAAAGTATGGGTTTAAACAGCTTGCTCAGTCAGTGATGCCCATTCTAACCATAATGCAATTCTCCATTTTTTAGCAAATTGGGTGTGTAGGGCTTCAGCTGGAGGATGGAATTCCACTGTTGACAGAGGTGGGGAAAACAGAAGGTTAAGTGGTTTCATTAAGTCTTCATGCTAATTTCAAGGCCTAAAATCCTGTCTGGGAAAGGCTTGGACTGATGCCTAGAAATGGACTTGTGTGATGCAGACTCAGAGCTGCTAGGTTTTGGAACCGATATCGTCAGCTTCATTTAGCGATGGCCCTTTTATGGGCCTGCTGAGAATGAATGGATCAGGGTTGGATGAAGATAATTATTGCTCAACCAGAAAAGTTAATTATCCAGACACAGACTTTTTCCCAGCCCGGTGGTGGTGGTTTTTGTTACTACCACACATCATAGAATCATAGAATATCAGGGTTGGAAGGAACCTCAGGAGGTATCTAGTCCAACTCCCTGCTCAAAGCAGGACCAATCCCCAACTAAATCATCCCAGCCAGGGCTTTGTCAAGCCTGACCTTAAAAACCTCAAAGGAAGGAGATTCCACCACCTCCCTAGGTAACGCATTCCAGTGCTTCACCACCCTCCTAGTGAAAAAGTTTTTCCTAATATCCAAAACATCAGATGATTTGACTTGACTCATATTTACTTTTAGAACATTCTTGGGTGTCAAGAACCTATCTCGAATCTTAGCTCTCTCTTTTCTGCATAGTCTGGCTCACTGGTGTAAGCACCAATTATTTGGACGCATATTGGGCATCAACTGAAGTCAAAGGCAAAACTGCTACTGACTCCAATGGGAGCTGGATTGGGAATAAAGATCAGTTAGTCCTTGGGTGACCCAGAGCAGGAAGCACTCCTATACAAATATCAGTGCATATTATACATAAGCACATAAGGTTAGAATTAGAGCTAGTTCGCCATAACTGAGCAGCAGCAACTCGCAAGCCAACACCCCTCATGCCAGCTTCCTTATTTAAAGAGGGCAGGACAAAAAAGGGCGAGAGTGTAAACAGAGAATGGATTTGATCTGAAGTGAGATCACCATTGTGCTATTTAAGTGCTTAACTACACGCTCCTCTCTTTGGTTTCATGGCTGCAATTAGGCAGGAGTAGCATTTTCAAAAGAGCCTGGGACAAGATTTTCAAATGCAAAGTCAGCACCCACAATTTCACCCAGATTATAAAAGTAATTTATCTTCCATTTGGGCTCCTAAATAAAATCCAGATTTTTAGAAGTACTCTGCAGCCAGCAGCTCCTGGTCTGACACTTATGGCTGGATTTTCAAAAGAATTCAATACCCAAAATGCTGAGCTCCTTTAGAAATATGACCCGAATTGTGGGTGCCCAGGTCTTTTGAAAATTCTGGCCTTTCTGGCTGGGCAGAAATAATAAGGCACAACCATACTCATCTACACACTCCGTCTAGCTCATTACTCTATCTTGTGTTTGAACACACAGCCCTCCGAAGCTGGTCATGGTAGGATTCTTGGATGTTTGATCAGGAAAGTAATGAGTACGAATAGAGAGGTGAGGTGGTTTTACTTCCATATACAGCACTGGAGAAACCAATAGTGAAATACTGCATCCAATTCTGGCTGAAAAACTGGAGAGGGTGCAGAGAAGAGTCATGAAAATAACTGGTGGGTTAGAGAAAATGCCCGACAATGAGAGCCTTAAAGAGCTCAATCTACTTTTCCTCTCCTCTTTCCTTGTACATTTTAATCACCACTTCCCATTTATTTCAGCTCACCAAATCCCTGAATATACGTCACAACTAAAAAGTTCGATGACATTACAAGTTGGATCATGAAAAATGTGTATTTCAGGTGTGTGATATTTCAACATGATAATCATGCCTAGCTCTTACATAGCTCTTTTCATCAGTAGATCTCAAAGCATCTTGCCTTTGCAATGCACCCACTGCCCGTTATTTTGAAACATATTTTCCAGGATGAGGACATGTGCTGCATCTCACATACCCAGCCAAGGGCTTTGTCCCCCTGTCCACCCTCAGAACAATTCAAGCTTGTTTGGATTAATAATAGCGAACCACAACAATGCAGATTACTTTCCCTCTTCTGAACAAATCTCCACCTCCTCCCACTATCCACAAAATGATCATTTTCCTAAAGGCTATAAATACCATGTCCCATAATTGTTGCGCTCCTCTTTTCAAGATGTTTTGCTGTCCTCAGTGGAACCACAGTGCATTTACTTCTAAGATTGCTCATGTAGAAACCAGCATGCGAAATTTATGTCTGGCTGGAGTCTCATACCAATTTTTTAATTTGCTTTAATGAGAGGCTATTTTAAACAACTGCAAAGAAATAAGACTCAGTGAGTGTTGTGAACTCCTCAGGGACAGGGACTGTGTTATCCCTTGAGTTATGTACAGCCCTGAGTTCAAAGTGACTAGATTTTTAGAACTAGGACTCTACCTCATGAGAAGAGGAAGCAACAGCCTGAACAAAGGCCTGGAAGGTACGAAATAGGATGTCAAGTGCTATTCAGACTTCTGGTGGGGCCAAATCCACTGACCAAGTTCTGTGGACGTTTTGTATAACTAAAGACAGCAGAATTTGGCTTATAACATGATCTGATTATAAGTATCCTTCAGCTTTCACATAAATCTGTCAAGACAATGCAAACAACATGGCCATTCCAAATATGGACCTGCTCCCAGTGTTGCTAAACTCTCGCAATTTTATCACAAGTCTCACAATATTTCTTTTCTTGAAGTCCCAACTCCTGGAGTCCTGTTATCACATAAGACTCTTATCTTTCATTAAAAAACTCCAATAAGTTTCTAGCCCTCACGGATGTGGAGAAAAACTGAACCCTGAAGACTAAAACACAAAAGGAGAATCAAAAGACCCTAGGATTTACTATTTTTAAGGGTAAATTTTTAAGCCAATTTCATGAGTTTTTGAAGCCTCTCAGTATCTTTGAATGTTTGGAGTTGACAATTTGTCCCATGTTTGTACAGCATCTAAAACTGTGGATCCTGGTCCATGACTGGATCCCCTGGGTACTCCTGTGAGATCCACTCACAGTGACTTCAGTTAGAGTTGCAGGGATACAATACCATGCAAAAGGAGTTAAGAATCTCTCTGGAATGGCTTTTGGATTGTCCAGTCAGCTGTGTGGTAATTACAAAAGAGTATGTACTGCCATGCCAGCTTTCCAAGAAGCACACGCCAGGCAAAGAAGAATGTGTTTATTTTATATATGTCTAGTACACATTTATTATAAAATCTGGGTACTGTACATGTTACAAACCTATATGTAACACACACTCAGAAAGTGGCAGGTAGGAATCAAGTCTCGAGGAATTAGATTGTTCAGAGCTGCAAAAATAGCAACACTTTTAACCATCTCCAACCAGAAGTATTGACAGAGTGATAGAAGGCTGACAATACCTTCCCAAGTAGGGTAAGGATATTGTAACCAAGCAGATGATCAGTTTTAAAACTTTTAATAGCTCTCAGTCCACTGCAGTCTGATGGAGTGAGCAGGGTTGATACCCCAGGGAAATGTGAAACTATTTTATATCTCATTTGCAGGAATGAACACCCAGGAGGTACTTTCCTTTGTCAGAAAACATAAGACCTATCTGAATACATTGCATTAGCTGTCTGTGCTGCTGCATACGGCAGGTGTGATATTTTTATCCTAGAGTAAGCTCATTAAGCAGCCTGGTTTACAACAAAATAGTAAATGGAGTAGGAAATTTTGAGTTTGGTTTTGTGTGTTCTGGGTACAGAATACATTATGTACCCAGAATACACAACACGAAAATAAAATTAATTAATGCTTGGGGGGGGGGACCACTAGCAAATGGTACCCCAAACCATGTTGGCTTTAAAGATAAAGGATGGGCAATACAATCTATTTAAAATATGAACTGACCCAAAAATGGATTGGAAATTGAGAAAAATATTTCAGTTGATATGATTGTGATGGTATGGACAAAACCCCACTTTGCATCAGAGCAGGAAGGGATTAATGGCTGTTCTAGAAGCAAGGGCTGAAATCTCTGTACAGTGGTTAATCAACAGAGTGTACAAGAGCCTATTACTTCTGGCAGATTTACGGAGTTACTCCTTTAGCTCAAGTGATAGGAGACTGTCTGATAGGGAAAAGCCCGCCAATTTAGGCAATAAAAGGGGTAAGAAATGACCTGACATGACACAAAGATATTGGGTCTGAGTCAGCAATGACCTAGAGCATGGGCTGAGCAGAACCATGTTGGGAACAATCAAGTCTAGGGAGAAAGCTTGTACTGGACTTTCTGTTGTCTTTTGTTGTTTGCTTGTTTTCTTGGAACGGGGTTAAGTTAAACTCAGAGAGCCAGGTTCTCATTTACACTATGGCTGCTTTATCAAACAACCATAAAGGGGCCCTAGGGTAACTGAGTATAACCAGTAGAACTGTCCCAGAGTTCTTGATCAGTGGGTTCTCTGCTGAAACACCTAGGTCTGTGTCTATTCTCTCTGTTCCCACCACAAGTAAAATGTTGACCCTACATGGGGCATACAGACTCTGTCTTCGAGCAAGTGAAAAGGTCACCTGGATACAGTAACCATATCCCAGATTTCAGAGTAGCAGCCGTGTTAGTCTGTATTTGCAAAAAGAAAAGGAGTACTTGTGGCACCTTAGAGACTAACCAATTTATTTGAGCATAAGCTTTCGTGAGCTACAGCTCACTTCATCGGATGCATTTGGTGGAAACCCATTGTTTCATGTTCTCTGTATGTGTATATATATCTCCTCACTGTATTTTCCACCAAATGCATCCGATGAAGTGAGCTGTAGCTCACGAAAGCTTATGCTCAAATAAATTGGTTAGTCTCTAAGGTGCCACAAGTACTCCTTTTTTTTTTGCATATCCCAGATAACTGCCTTACACACAAAGCCTTTAACCTGCATCACAATGCCTACAAATCACTCTGGCATTGCTTAGCTAAGCGACAAGCTGAGACTTCTGCTTTTCAAATGAGCTTCATTGGTTTTACTGTTTTTATTGTTACCTCATCTTTCCGAACCAACCAAACCGATCTGTGTGTTTCAGTTGCCTGTCGCATCCTGACTGATGGGCAGATTATGAGCCCTCTAGGTCAGCGACTGCTGTCTTGGTTACATGCCTGTGCAGTGCTAAGCATAGTGGGGCCCTAACCCGTGACTGGGATTCCTAGGGGCTACCATAATACAAATAAATAATAACGATGATATACATGATTAATCTTTTCACTAATCCAACCAAATTTACTCTACAGAGCTGCCTAATGACCATGTGTGGGATGACATTCACAACCAAGCTCCCAGAGCTTTCACACCAGTATGCCGCCACAACAAGAGGTCCTCCGTTGCAGCAATATCCCCAGAAGACTGCATATATATTTTTAGCAAACAAGATTAAAATTCCAGAATGAGCTTTCCCACCCCAAAGGTATAATGTGCTCCTAAGTAAAAGTTTCATTAGTTCACAAAGTGAACAGCGAGCCACAATTTTTGCAAGGAAAATGTAATATTGCAAAAATTACCAGAGCCATCCTTTTTATTAACTTTACTTGATAAAAAGTGAGAAGAATCGTGTTAAAACTATTACATTAATATTCCTTGGAGAGTTGCGCTATAATTTTAGCCTCCCTTTCTCACCCTCTCTCTCTTTTGCCCTGTAAGTCAATGTAGGAGGCTGGCTGGCAATCAGCTCTAGCAATTATCTTTCTCCTAGATTTGAATTGTTAACCGTAGCTTCCACTAATAGAACTGCAAATGAATAGTATCCTTTTCACTTGTATTTACTGGATGAATATTAAGCTCAATGACTCTTCTGCTCAAAGCAGGATGCTGAACAGAGGGCAAAGAGGACAAGTTTTTTTTTCTACTAGCTTGCCTAATGGCAAGAGCAAAACATAAAAGACAAGAGCAATGACCAAAGGACCATACTAGCTTGTACAAGGTGACTGAATGGCTCAGCGACTGCTCAATGGGCTACATAGATATTGAGAAAAAAGAAAAGGAGTACCCGTGGCACCTTAGAGACTAACAAATTTATTAGAGCATAAGCTTTCGTGAGCTACAGCTCACTTCATCGGATGCATTTGGTGGAAAAAGCAGAGGAGAGATTTATGTTCTCTGTGTATGTGTATATAAATCTCTCCTCTGCTTTTTCCACCAAATGCATCCGATGAAGTGAGCTGTAGCTCACGAAAGCTTATGCTCTAATAAATTTGTTAGTCTCTAAGGTGCCACGGGTACTCCTTTTCTTTTTGCGAATACATACTAACACGGCTGCTACTCTGAAACCAATAGATATTGAGAGACTCTTTATAGAGACTCTTACAGATACATAAGGGAACATTTTCAAAAGTTCCTACCTCACTTTGGGACTCAAGTTTCACTGATTTTCAGTACGACTTAGGCTCCTCGGTGCCTAACTCATTTTGAAAATGGGACTTAGGCATTTTTGAAAATTTTACTCATCGAAGCAGTTGCTACCTATTGGGTGGCTAATACAAAATGACCTGGTGCTCTTCCCAGTTGGCCTGTGAGCCCAGCTCATAGACCACTATTACTATAAGAGTAGAAACACTAAGGACAGAAGGGACGATAAAGACTGAATTCCCCACTCATGTTGATCTTTCTAGGTCATCATGGAAATAAATTAAATAAGTAGACAAATAGAAGTATACCTTATGTAAGATGCTCATAAACTTTGTGCCACATTCCCGCTCACGGTTCATCCACATAGAGGAGAAGAGTCTAGTACTGATGCTAGTAACTGGAATTATGCCTTCAGCTTTCGTGGTAAAAGTTTGGGCATTGGTGTTGAAGATTGTGGGGTCAATTTCTACTGAAGATTGTTATACTTGCACTGCCCCATTTGGTCATTTTTCGGTGGTGGCTAAACAGAGAACTTCAGCTTCCTGTAGAATTCGTTGATTAAAACAGTATATAATTAAGATTCCACTTCCTTAGGAGTATTTAAGTAACACTCTATGAAAATGTTATGTGAGGGAAAAAAAAGTTGATAATAATTGGCTCTTTCTGCCTGCCAAGAACACAGCTGGTATACTAGCCTGCAAGCCACACATCCATTGATTCGGCTGCCCTCACAATAGTTTAGATGGAGCAGGAAATTCCGTCCATAAATTAACGCTTTGGATTTCATGCCCATATATTTGTTTTATGTTTTGGCAATAATTATATGTTCAGACACTCACAAGATGGCTGCATTTATTTGATCACACAGGTAAGCTCTTGCTAGGAACTCTCTTTGCTGGCACTTGGAATTTGTCATTAATCCAAGTCAGATGTTCTGGGAAAGCCATTCCAGGCGAACAAAAGAGGTAAGAAATGGCAGGTTTCCAAATCAGCGGTAGCCATACTAAACAAATAAGAGAAAGGAAGGAGACCAGCAGGCCAGGTAACAGCCTGATGCGTTTGATGATGGTGAAGTCATTATTCTGAGAACCTATGTTACTACACAGCATTGGCAAATGAACATGGGACAAAGGATCTGAGTCAAAAGGAAAATAACAGTTGGAAGGTGAAAGGCAGGTAATACAGAGTTTGATCCATAAAAATAGTATGATACTTGAGAGAACGGGCCTTTCTCCGCTACAATAAGAAAGAAAGGAAAACAAAAGGAATTAGTACTAACCAGCTGCAGAGGAGAGGCATACAGCAAGCAGCAGCCAGTTACACAGTGGCCACTTTAGGGTTGTAGCTATTTGGCTCCACCAAATTTAAATGTCCGATGCCCAAAAGACATGCAGGGGGAAAGTTCCTGTCAGAAGGCAACACTATATTTGGGGGAATCTAATTGTCTGAAAGTAAAGAGTTTCAGAGTGTGTCCCCCCAATACATCAGAATTCTCAACTGAAGTCCCCATCACCTCTTTCTTTTGGAAAATGAGAGAAGGACCAGGGAAAGTCCACTAGCTTCTCTTCTTGTAGATTCCTCTGAATTGTCTTGTTAAGAGGGTAAAAGAATGGTCTTCCCATACCTCAGTCTCAGGGTGTGTGTGTTTGGGTGTGCTGATCCTTCCCTAAATCTCACTGGCTCTGAAGGACTAGGACTAGCCTCAGGTAAGCCCTGAACTAACTTCAGAGTTGTCTGGTCCTCCTTGCTGGCTGCTGGCAAAATGACTCCAAGGTGGTACAGAGACCAAATTATAATGTAATGGTCTCTCAAAGCCTAACTTTTGGATTATTAAAAAGGATTCCTAAATAAATGTGTGTGTGTGTGTATATATATAAAATGCAGGAATAGTACAGCACAAAAAGTGTTCAATCTAAGCACTGACAATTTCAGTTGTTAAGTATTTAGCAGGTATCTTCCTTGGTAAAAGGTAAGCGCAAATCCTAAACATTTCTTTGCACCACTATGTATTGCTGCACAGCTTTTAAGGTGCTTTACAGCTGAACAAAATATGCCATGTTACATCTGGCTTCCCACAAAAAAAATTCTACCCTGAACTAGATTAGTAATAACTGCTTCTCTCTGCATCTCAAAAATCCAACCCTTTTTCTGTCTGCCAGCTTGCATGCTTGCCAGTTTCTTGGTTATCTCCTTAACTTTTGCAATCTGCTCCTTTCTGGCCTCCCTGATTCCCCTTGCAGCTCAATCAGAAATACAGTACCAGAAATACAGCAGCCAGCAGGCTGAAGTGTTTTAAAAAATCTAGGTTGCAATTATCAAAAGCATCTATGGGATTCAGGAGTGCAAGTCCCACCGACTTTCAACGGCTTTCAGTTTGAAGCTGAGCTCTTTGCAAGACCTGGGCTAGAGTGTCTAATAGCCATCCTCCTCTGCTTTTTGAAGCCTCATCTTCCTCCTCCTTCTGTCTTTCTACCAACTTCCCTCTTGCCTTAATGCTTTATATAGCTGTTGTAATTTCTTACCCCTGAATACTCCCACAACAAAAATATATGTGGGCTTTGAAACAGGCCTGGATTCATTAAAGGGAACCAATATTTACTAACTTCCTAATAGCCTTTTTCTGAAAATTTCAAGTTGCTCTAAGGTCCAATTTTTGGTCCTAGTGACTTCATTGGTGAGGAGCACATCACAAAGGCCGAATCCTGGTCCTATTTTAGCCAATGCATTGCCTTCTACAGGAGCAGGATCCGATAACAAAAATCTCTCTCCCACTGAAATTACTAAAATTGTTTGCTGTGATTTAAGCTGGAGAAGAATTTGTCCTGCAGCCTAAAATAGTTGTAATACATAATCCACATGTAAACCTTGTTTGTCATGAAGACATCAGTATGGCACAATTCTATTTTATGAATTAGGAGGAAACCAATATGTTGGGTTAACTGTTTAGGGTCTGTGTTGTAGAGTAAAATTAATAGCTTCTGCCTCCATCCCCCGGCCCCTTATAATAATATTAGCTCTCTTTACAGATTTACAGCAGGAATAGAAGTTTCCTACACACGTTTAACTATTTATAACAACAACGTTCCTCAAAGCATGGAAGATAACGCATGACTGATATGATTAAAAAAATAGATGCAACGGGTCACATAATTCACATCTATAAAGCATTACAAGCAGTGGAATTTGCAGTTTGCTCAGGCAGGGAGCAATTATGGGAGCTGAACATTGGGAAAGCATCTTCACATTACGAACCAGAGACCAGGATTCTGACAGGGAGTTAGACTGAACGGGGCAGAGATAATTCAAGCTGGCTGGGTTTGAGTCCTTGCAGGAGGTTTGCATTGGTTCTTGGGTTAGATGAACCGATCACACCCACTATTATTTAAGAGAAGCCTTAATATGCATGGCCATTTTAGGTTGAGGTTTTTAAATCTGCCTCAGGTAGTCAAATCCCAACTGAAATTAATAGGGATTGGGAACGTATGGCCTTGTAGGTGGTTTTGAAAGCCTTCACTCCCTTAGTGTATATAATAATCTACAACCCCCCCACCCCCATTCCATCCTTCCCTATGTGTAGGTGCCTAGGGTAATACAGAGCATTCTACAGCGTCACGATGCAGAACAGTGCCTTCAGTACTATACTGATCGGCAATAAGGAAGAATCGTAAAATATAATTAGATAACAGTGCAAAACTGGCTAATACTCCAGGCCCACACACTACAAAGAAGGGAGAGACCCCAAAACGATCCGAATAAAGTGCATGCTGACTGCATTGTACAGCACTACTTGTCTAGTGCTGTACTTAAAGTCAGAGGGCCTGATTCTCCATTGCGTGGCACCTCAAGCCACAGGTGCCAACTCCGTGGGTGCTCTGGGCACCCATGAAAAAAATAGAGGATGCTCAGCACCCACCAGCCACAGCTCTTCATTGGGGTCACTGATTAGCTGTTCAGCAACTGGCAGGAGGCATTTGGGAGAGGGCGGACAGCAGCGAATGGGCCAGGGGCCTCGAGGGAGGGGGTGAAGCAGGGCAGGAAGAGGTGGGGCCTCAGGGAAAGGGGCAGAGAGAGGGCAGAGCACCCATCGGGAAAAATAAAAGTCAGTGCCTGATCACATACCCTTAAGCAAAGTGGATGAACTATACCACCATTCTCATTTGGCAGCATTTTAACTCATTTTGCATGGATGTAAATATGCATCAAGGTACAGGGAAACTGATCTACAGGAAGGACCTGGTCATGTCAACACTTAAGCAAGTGTTTGTACATGCATACATATGTATTAGTCATGCCAATAAGTGTTTTCAGGATCCAGGGGGGAAAATCTACTGTACCACGATGATCTTGTTTGCCGAATATTTTTCATTTGTAAAAAAAAATGTCTCCCTCATTTAAACATAGTGGGTCAAATGTAACTGCATTAATTTTGATGGAATTCAACAGCAAGGTATTTGAGCCAGGACAACCTTTCATTTCATATTCTGCTTTGTATTAAACCTATAACAATACAAAACTAAGGATTTGATTTTCAAAAGAGATCCGTTTCCGTTTAGGCACCTCATTGAAGTAGATGAATTCTCAAGAGATGATTAGCCACCCAGAGGCTCCCAGTGAAATTTTTGTTCTCAATTACAGCGGCTGAGCAAACTTGAAAGTCTCATTGCTTATTAGGGCACAGATTTTCATAGATTGATAGAATCAAAGGTCAGAAGGGGGGCACTGTGATCATCTTGTCTAACCCCCTGTAAAACAGAACTCCCCAAAAATAATCCCTAGAGTATAATTTTATAAAAACATTCAATCTTGATTTTAAAATTGTCATTGGTGGAGAATCCATCATGACCCTTATTTCAGTAGTTATTTACTCTCAGCATTAAAAAAATCTTACCTTATTTTCAGTCTCTCTTTGCCTAGTTTCAACTTCCAGACATTGGGTCATGTTATATGTTTCTCTGCAAGTTTGAAGAGGGCTTTATTAAGCATTTGTTCCCCATGTAGGTATTTATACTATGTCATCAAGTCATCTCTTAACCTTCTCTTCGTTAAGTTAAATAGATTGAGCTCCTTGAGTCTATCAATTTAAGGTATGGGGTTTTTTTTCAACCTTTTAATCATTTTTGCAGCTGTCCTCTGACCTCTCTCCAATTTATCAACATCTTTCTTGAATTGTGGGCACCAGAACTGGACACAGTATTCTAGCAGTGGCTGTATCCGCACCAAATACAGAAGTAAAATAACCTCGCTATTCCTATTCAAGATTCTCATTTATGCATCCCAGGATTGCATGAGATCTCATGGCCACAAGGTCACATTGGGGTCCCATGTTTCAAAGAAGTTGAGTCCATGTTGGGTTCTGAGCTCCGGACATGAGTATCACAATAAGGAGTGCTGAACACTTCTGAAAATCTACCCTTTATTTAGAAGCTTAAATGGGGGGGCTGAGCTCTTCTGAAAATCAGACCCCAATTGCAGGTGCTGAGCTCTTGAAAAGCTAGCTCTGAGCTCTTTTGACAACTAGGGTCCACATTTCTAAATAGGAACTGTTGGATGCTGGCTTCTTTTGAATGCCAGGGCTCCCAAACTGGATATTCTGTATAGACGCCGACACAGAAACATGTACCATAAGACGGATAATACTGTATTGTCTTCTGTTTCCTGGGGTATCACGCTGTTAGTGTTGCTTTTCTAATCTATTTAAACCATCACTGAAGAAAACAAGACTTAATAAATGAGTAGCCACTGGTAACATTATTACTAAAAGCCCCATCTACTGGCTATTGGGGAGTATTCAAATCAGAGACACAGCCGTCTGTCTGTCTACATTTTAGTAAAGGTGTCACAACCATGATTTAATTTCTCTCTCATTACTTCGGTGTTCCCTTTGATGTGTACCTAGGTGTCCTGCATGATGTGTTTAAAGGTAAAAATGTCTCGAATGTAATCTGTACACTGTCAAGAGCAAATTTCAGTGAATTGAAATTGCATGTACACCACCGCCAGCTGACTGCAGACCGACAAGGCAGAACAAAATCAAAAGAGAAGGCTTTTTGACGGCTGAGCGATTTTTCTTCCAACCTATTGCTCTACCAGATTTCAAGTTACACATTCTAATGAAACACTGAACTGTCCTCACTCAGGCTCTCACCACACAAGGAGAGGGGGAGGGAGCCCTGAAGCTGCATGGAGCCCCACTGACTTCAGTGGGGCTCTATTTTTTTATGTGTATATTTAAAACTACAAAAAAGATGCCTATCCAGGGCTCTAGGCACTTTTTCACCTTGCCTGATGAAATCCCAGCAGCACTGAAATAATCACACCAACAGGCATGCATGCACGGTTCTCTTTACAGGCTTGCAATCTATGTATGAACCTATATAGATAACATAGAAATGGTTCTGAATCTCCACTCTCTCCAAAATCGAACCTTTAATGAGAGAAAGAGTACAATCCATGGCACTCAACTAGGAGTCAAACAAAAATGGTTCTCTTCCTAGCTCTGCCACCAACTTGCTGTGTGACCTTGGGCAAGTCACTTCTCTCGCCAGCTATGTTGTTCCTTTGTCTGTCTTGCCTATTTAGAATACAATTTCTTTGGGGGATGGATTGCATCATACTATGTATATATACATAGCACCTAGGACAAAGATGCTCCATTCTCATTTGGGACATCGAGTTGCTCCTGTAAGTCAGGTAATTATTAATAATGACGAAAAGAAGGTTGGCAATCATTTGTTACTTTAAAAAAAATAAATCTGTGTGAATTCCTTTTCTTTTAGAACAATAAAATAAAAATAAACCCACTCTGCTATTTTTTCCCCAATATTCCCCCAGCCCGTCGGGAAGTTTATTTTAATGCGCCACACACATTAGGTTAAGAGGCATCCCAATTAAAATCATGTGTTGTAAAATAAATGTCTCAACTGTGTTGTTAATAACATTTTGGGATAGTAAAATAGAACTCATTTTAATTTTCACTACTGACTGTTTTGTTCACTATTCACAATTTTGTTTTATTTTTGCATTGGGAACTCATTTCCTCACCTTGTCCCATATAATGATATGTTATTTTATTGTATTATTCAGCCACTAGGTGTCTCTCTGTGCTCTATAGAGGTCAAAATAGGGTGGGTCCCTGGTAAACAAGGGAGACAAAGGTGTGACTCAAGTTGGGCGGAAGCCTGTTTGTGTCTGAGTGTTACTTTAGTAAATGCTCGTTTAAGAAATACTGTGATTCTGTATAGCATAACTATTTGTAATAGGACTTGTTTGATGACGTTCAGGGAATGCTGCAAGACCCACCTTGTATCCCTTGCCCATGATGGATAGGGCGGGGTAGCTGTTGTGAGTGACCATTTGTGGGGATTCCGAGGGAGCATGGTCAAGGGCGCTGCAGTACTGAATTTTTGTGTTGAATTTTTGCCTAGGGACCATGACATTTCTTGTGTTGCCTGATGCACCTGTCAAAGGGCCTGATCCAAAGCTCACAAACACTGTCAATTACTTCAATGGGATTTGGATCAGGCCTAAAGAGTCTATTAAACACACACTTGTGTGGCATATTGTAAATGTCACTGTGTCAGGCTACAGGACTCAATCCTGAATAAATTACCCTTTTACTCCCCTTCCAGGCTAACTCAAAGGACACTAATTGCGCTGGCTGATATACCCTGTAATGTTTTGTAATTCTTCAGCACATTCCAATGAAAGGTCTCAACACACTTTACAAGCATTAAACAAACACCCTCAGTCCCTCTGTGAGTTCTTAAGCCTAATTCAAAGATATGAATATTGAGACATACAGACACAAGGCAGGTGAGGGAATATCTTTTACTGAACCAACTTCTTCTGGTGAAACAGACAAGCTTCCGAGCCACACAGAGCCCTTACTTTTCTTAGCTGAAGGAGAGCTCCGTGTAGCTCAAAAGCTTGTCTCTCTCACCAACAGAAGTTGGTCCGGTAAAACAGATTACCTCCTTCACCTGGTCTCTTCTAATGTCTAAGGACCAACAGAGCTACAACAACACTGCAAAAGACAGAGATGTCAGATGACTCGTTCAAGGTCACACAGAGCCCAGGCAGAGACCAAGCTAGAACCCAAGAGTCCTGAGTCAGGAATGCATGTTCTAATAATTAATCCTCTCCCTCCATTTCACCACACTTTGGCCTGGCTTTAAAAATCCTGTTTCGCAATTCTTCCCATCAGCTAGTGTCTATTTCTTGGTGCTGCCACATGTACCTAGAATGAGCAGCATTCCATTATGATTTCAGTGGAGCTTTAGCAGATCAAAGTGGTTTCACTACAGGCCACTAAAGCACCTTGAAGGATCATACATATTTTAAGTAATAATTAATAAATAATAACATTCTTTTACAGTACTTTGAAATCAGGGCATCAGATGCCAACTTATACTTATTTATATTATAATAGCACCTGGAGGGTCCACCTGAGACCAGGACCCCATTGTGCTAAGCACAAACTATACAAACACAAAGTAAGAGACAATTCTCGCCTAGAAGAATTTATGATCTAAACAGACAAAGGGTGGGAGGGGGATCAGACACACAAAGAGGGGAAGTGACTCGCCCTGAGTCACACAGCAGGTCAGTGGCAGAGCTGGGTATAAAACCCAGGTCTCCTGAATCTCACTAGGGTGCCCTATCCATTAGCTCTCACAATGCCTGGTTTTTAAGATCGCAAATTCCTCAGAGGAGGGAGTGTATCATCTTATTTGTTTATACGGAATGTAACACAACAGGGCTCCAATCCTGATTGGAACCTCTAGATGCTACTGTTACTCTAATAATAAATCATAATAACATGAAGCTTGCACTACTGCTTCAAAGACTTAAAAACCAGTCCCTATTCCAAGAGGGATAAAAAAAGATCTAAAGAATTATGTTGTTTGCCCAGCTTGTAATCTAGAGCACTAAACCCCGCCTGACTCCTTATTCCTGATAAGAAAATGTTATTTTATGGAATAGGCTTTGTCTATTAACACCATCGGCCTTCATGATGCAACCTATGATTCAGACATCTTAAAGTAAAATTCAACTTTAAAGGAACAGCTGGATTTGTTTTTATTAGGGGCAAGTATAGAGCATCTCTTTAAAAGCAAAGGAATTGGCATATTATATATATGTAAAGCTAAGTACACACATGTGCGCACACACACACCCATACTCACACCCACACTGAGCTGTGGCTACCGCCATAAGCCACTTCTGGTACAATTTTTTTTTCTTTTCCTACCCAAGACATAGATCACGAGTTGTAAATGAAGACACAAGGGTATCCCCACAGATTCTGCAGATGAGCGGGTGGAGGAAAGTAGGGAAAAAAATAGAGGCAGCTTATCCACCTGCTTTCTACAATAAAAGTTATATTTTGGTTCGTGGAGAGGAGTGTGAACAAATACTTTGAACGTGGCACTAGTTTTTACAGATGGTTGGGAAATCATTTTTCCCCCTCCTGTACAAAGGAAATTTCACTGAAAACAGAAGCGATTTCATTTTTTGTCCACATTTTTAACAAAAAATTCTCAGGTTTTCAATTAAAACAACTAAATACTGGTTGACTTGGTGTCCTTTCCCCAATCAAAAACTGTAATTTTGAGAGGTTTCAGTTTTTTTATGACCCCACTTTTTTCCCCAAAACAAAAGTGAACATTTTCCATTTAGGTTAAGAAAAGAAAAGAAAAGAAAAGAAGTTTTCTATCAAAATATATGTTGAGGGGCAAAATTTCAACGAGCTCCAGTAGCAATCAGGACTCCTGACTTAATTTCCTGATTCTGCCACTGACTTGCTCTGATGTAAATTAACTTCTCTGTGCCGCAACTTACCCATGCGTAAAAGGTGGAAGATGAGAACAACAGGAGAGATTTTAAACGGCACAAAAGCTCAGCTGATGTGAAAATCTCCAGACCTACTTCAATAAATGGGCCAAACGTGACAGTCAATTAAACCCTCACAACCTTCTTGGCTTAAATACGGTGATTTTGTATTTACACTGATGAATCAGAGAAGAATCGGGGAACCAATAAAATGTCAAATGCATTTTACATTTTAAAACAAAACAAACAAAACCCTCTACCTCATCCTCAGACCTAATCTACCTATTATGAGGCCACCATGCCTTTCTTGTGGGTTTCTGAGGTGTGGGAGCTAAAAAAAACAACAGGTTTTTAACGGAACTCACTCGCAAAGTGTATCGTGGAGAGACTGCTGTCACTCTGTAAAACATTTTAAGCATTACCTTGATGGGTGAATTTCACTATGATGCTTCATTTCAGATAGTTTAACAGAGTTTCCTTACGCTAAGGTCTTGATTCTGCCACTGGACCCATTCAGGAGAATTTCTGTGCCTATTCAGAACCCCAGTGATTTCAATGGAGCTCTACATATATGCAAGGATTCACTAGCAAGACTGGGACCTGAGCCTGGATTTGTGGGGGTTATGTTCCAGCCCATCTGCAATTAGAACATTGCTCTCATCTTACATTTCTAGGGGTTTGATCCTGCAAGGTGCTGAGCAGTGAGAACTCTAACCCAAATCAGGAAAGCATATAAGCATGCATCTTAGCTCCATTCCTATTCCATCAAGTGGTTAAACCCTGGGCTCAAGTAGTGATAAACTTCAGCATATGATTAGGTATTTGACTGAATTGGAGTTTTAAACCACCAGGAACACTTGTGTGTAAAGTTAAATTCTTTGTTAAGTGCTTAGCTCGATCAGGGCCAGGCTACTCAGGGTGGGGCCCTAAATTAATCTATACCTTCAGGATGACGTGCTATATGAGCCTATTTTTCATTGACATTCTCAATCCACACCAGACTCAGTCCAGACACAATAGGTCTATTTAAAAATAAATAAATAAATAAATAAAAAGCTAGAACTTTTGATGTGAATGTGGGAATGATTTTTGGCTTGACAGCAGTCAATATCAATTTAAATGGCAAAACACAGAGGGGTGGGTTTGCGCTATGATCAGAAAATGGGTACAGCATTGGACTCCCGATGCTGTCAATTATTTTGTTGGTTGTTGTTTTTTTTTTTAATTTTATTTTATTAAAATTCTCTCTCATATTTCTTCTTCCAACCCTTCACCCCTTCTCTTCTTCTCTTTCTATCTCTCTGCCAGCTAACATCACACTATTTAGATAATACTTAGTCCTGCCATGAGTGCAGGGGACTGGACTAGATGATCTCTCAAGGTCCCTTCCAGTCCTATTATTCTATGATTTTTCTTTAGGCAATGAGAACAGGCTTGAGGCACTGTTAAGAAACTGTTCCATGAGTAGAGAGGGCAAGAGTTGACACTGACACTATCCACTTTCTCTTCCACCTAGGAAATGAAGTGGGTTAGCGAAGTAGCTCTCAGACTCTCTTGATCCCTGACAGACCCTAATTTGGGGTTGAAATAGCTGCATTTTGAAGCTGGAGTATTTTGTTGATTTGGGTGCAAAGGGGAATCAAAATGTGACAGAACTGCAATGTTGGTGATTCAGAATATCTGCTTATTTTTGTATAACCGGAGCATTTTTCAATAGTTCAGTATGGAATTTCTAACCCCTGCCTTACCTGGCTTGAAATCTTGTGATATTTCTTGTCACCTGGAATAAAATTCCGTTTCAAAACACCCACTGACTTTAACAAGACCAGGATTATAGCCACAGACTTGTTTGCTAGTCTTACAGGCTGCAATTCCGACAAACATGCATTGAAGTGATGCTTACAGATAAGCACATGCTTAAGTGTTTTCCTGAAATGGAACCAAAGATTGTAAGGATGTTTTGTGTTAGGACCCGTAATTTCACATCCATGGTTCAATCCTGCAGATAGTAAAGTGACCTCATTTCCCATTTATCTCACTAGGTAAGGTCTTAATGGGAATGAAAGATGGTCACAAGCTGCTAAATTCAGACCAGGATCCAGCATCCTCACTAACCTATGGTTCACAAGTGCTCTGATTTCTCATTCCAGTACCACTCATCATAGGCAAGCCTGAGAGGTGATGTTCAGCTCTGGAATTAAGTTACCCACAATTTGTGGTTAGGGCACTAGTTTAGGACTTGAGAGAAATGGGTTCAGTCCTCTGCTCTTGCCCCAGACTTCTTGTGCGACCTTGGAAAAGTCACTTACTTTTGTTGTGCCTCAGTTCCCCATCGGTACAATAAGGATAACAGCACTTCCCTACCTCACAGAGTTTTGTGAGGATAAATACATTAAAGATTATGAGGTGCTCAGATAATATCCACAAAAACAACAAGGAGTCCGATGGTACCTTAAAGACTAACAGATTTAATTGAGCATAAGCTTTTGTGGGTAAAAACCCCTTACCCATGAAAGCTTACGCTCAAACAAATCTGTTAATTTTTAAGGTGCCACCGGACTCCTTGTTGTTTTTGTGGATACAGACTAACATGGCTACCCCCAATATCAGATAATATCGTGACAGGGACATAGAATTACTTTAGGTAGATAGATAGTAGGTGTTTGGATCTGTTGGTCTGGCTTGGGCTTACCCCTTATAAGAAGAGATTGCATTGGGGAGTGGATGGGGGGCAGGCATTGGGGGTGCAATGCATCCCCTTTGATGTTTTTGCTATTTTTTCTGCGTTAGCCAGTTTGGCCTGTGGGCTAGAAAACTCCTGAGAGGAGGTTTTATTGTGACATTTCCTGATAGTAGATTGGCTGAAATACCAGGAGAAATAGCCAGGCTTACTGTATTTTGGCACTTTATGTCTTGGGTAGAAGCAGAAATTGCTGACTGGGTGAGAGAGAGAGAGAGAAAAGGATGGAGAAGGGGAAGAATTAACAAACCTATGAGGAAAGTTTTTAAAACGCCAAGTCTGCTTTGGTGTGAGGCTTGGGTGAAGATTGGAGGGAGAATAATATACTTTGATTTTAATTATCCAGTGCAGATTTCCTTATCTTCTTCAGTTCTCATTCCTACAGAGCAGAACTGCTGCCTCTGATACAGGATGATATTTAGTCTGGAAACGCTCTTATTGGCTAATCCAGGGCTCCAGGGCATCTCTAAGAAAAACAGCACTTGCATCATATAGGGTCAGATTAAACAAAAATGGTAGGCCTGTATCTCCTTTCACATACATGGTGAAATCAGAAGTAATTCCGCTGAAGTCAGTGTAGTTAGATTGGTGTTAAGTGACAGCAGAATCAGCCACTCTGTGTCTAACTTTTGTAGGTGGAAAACCACTCAAATCCACACAAATCCTCAAAATTGATTTTCAAGGAGGGCCAGAGGCAGGTTTGAAGTGTGACAGGCTGGCAGAGCTTTTATTGAATCTGGTCCTTTTTCCTCTTCAATCATCCTCTGATCTGGCACATATGCACAAAAGACTTCAAAGTTGCTGATCAATGTAGGGCTTGTGCAGTGCATAGGAAGAAAATTAATCAGTCCTCAGTTTAACCCTGGAGCCCCCAACACCCATACTTGCAAATGTATTTGCCTATTGTATAAGCATCTCCTACGTCCACCCCAGACAGCCTTGGCTAGGGTCACCAGATATCCCATTTTTAAAGAGACAGTCCCATTTGTTGGGACTTTTTCTTTAAAAAGGTGCCTATTACCCCAACCCCCGTCCCGTTTTTTCACAGTTGTGATCTGGTCACCCTAGCCTTGACATGATTTTTTGTTGTAATTGTCAAAAGGCCAGAGAGGGGAAAATAAATGGTATTGTATTTTTGTACTTCAAACAACAACATGGTCTACTATCAAAGCACAACTCCATATTGGGCCAGATTCTCTGCAGATAGGAACCAGTGCACATGGGGGGATTTCAACAGGATTTTCACTAATTTTCATCAGCTGAGAGGCTGGTCCACACCAGCCAGATTTCAGAAATTCATAGCTTTAAAGAGAGCCAAAGTTGAGAGAGAAAGACAGACAGCGCTTGGTGATCCTGAGGAAGAGGCTGAAAGCACTGAGCGAGCCAGACATTTTATGAGCTGCCCTCCACACCGCTACACTTCAATGGTCTTGTTCCTGGCACAACAAATGAGCTTCTTATTGCCTAATGAAGCATCAGTACATACAAGGAAGGTGAGGAAAGGGGTGCGTTTCAGTGACTAGCCTTCACAATGACATCTCCATTTTTAGATCACCCTGAAGTAAAATTGGGCAGTTAAGGCCCCTTTGGTATCTACCTTACAAATCACTAGCTCATTGGGACTGGAGATAGCTCTCTGGAAAATAACCTGGCAAAAGATAGTAGCCCTATAATCATGGCACTGGACTGCGACTCAGGAGATATTGATTCAATTCCTGGTGCTGCCACAGACTTCCTGAGAGATCAAATCACCTAATCTCTTTTTAAAACAGAGATAACACTTTCTTACTTTGCTGCAGTGTTGTGAAGATAAAATAATGTTTATGAGGTACTGGGTTCAATATAAATATCTGAATTGGATATCACTCAGGAGGGGCTTCTAACCACCATATCATCCTGGCAAGAACGATATCTATACATCTGGAACTGAAATACCATTCCTGGAGTAATGGAAGTGATCTTGCAAGCTATCCTTTCCATCCTCCCGATGCCCTAACATTCCAATGAAGAACTGATGTAGAGAACACCCAGAGGAAACCATCTGCAATACTGAAGTTCTCCTGGTTCTACAAAACCCACATGATTTTCAGCATCGTCTACCGACACTTAACTATTAATTATTTAAAAATATACAAAACTAGAGCACTCCTGCAACAGTTCCTTCCTCTTGAATCACAGAACTTTGGCTTCCCATAATTTTTTTTTTTTTTAAATTTCTTCTGCTTTGCATCATTTAGCAATCCATAACATTCCTTGTTAGTTTTGGGAAGGCGGGCCCAGTCTTGAGTGTATTGCACAATGAAGAAGCCATTGCTTTTTGGGTGGTTTTTGCATTTAGATAGGAATATTTCTCATACATCTAGGATGAACCTAGGTGCCGAGCCAAATTCCACCTCGGGCAGTTACATTCTTCCTACCTAAATTCCTCCTGCAGTTTCATTTTCATGTCCGGTCTTAAATTGTTGTGCCCTATTGTTTTGTGCTGTTAAACTGTTACTGTTCCACCATAGCAGCAGCTGTATTTCAGTGTTGGATGTTGAAACATCTTTAGAAATAATGGTCAGAACACTGGGCTGGCATTCAAACCTATTGTGTTCTAGTTTACATGGTGAATAGAAGACAAAGACATACAGAGTAGACAAACCAATTAGATAGTCCCTCTTAGTCACTGGTTTCTTTGGTGCTTTTGGAGAATTCACTTAGAATATATCTCCTCTTCAACTGGAGATTTGTTTGCAGATAAGGTAGACACACCCATACTACTATGGCTAAAAATAGCAACGTAGATGCAGCAGTGCAAACTTCAGCAATGATTTTGTTGGGGTTGGTCCTGCTTTGAGCAGGGGGTCGGTCTAGATGACCTCCTGAGATCTGATCTTCTTTGATTCTATGAAAGTAGGAATCCAGCGTTCCCAGCATGTTTTATACAGCATGGTTTGAAGCCCATATTGCCACATTTATACTGCTGTTTTTTAGCACGCAAAAGGCTAGTGCAGGATGTCTACCCACACTGCAATCACACCTCAGATTGCTCTGTAGACCTACCCTTAACCTCTCTGTGCCTCCATCTGCAAAATAGGTAAATTACTTTTTATTTCACTAAATCGCCAGTTCAGGAAAGCAGCACGGGCTTAACGATAAAAATGTGCTCAAGTCCCATTAACTTCAATGGGACTTAATTATGTGCTTAAAATTAAGCATGTGGTTAAGTGCTGTCCTGAATGGGGAGGCTTCCTTGAATTGTGTCCAAAGGGACAGATCCAAGAATTTCAATAGGCATTGGTTCAGTCACTATTTAATTAGTCTTTGCAAAACTGGGATGTTTGGAAAGCACTTTGAACTCCTTGGATGAAAGGTGCTATGAGCCTCTCTTTTTGAAAGGGAAGATTATTATAATACACTCCTCCCTTGTAAAAATTTCACTGACGAAAAGGCTTTTTCTTTCCCCTCGATGTGGGAGAAAAAGAAAAATTGATTCAAATTTAAACCTTTACATTCACTAATATTTCCCTACTGTGATTTAAAATAAAAAACACAAAAAACAATCCAATCTGAACAGCTTTCCAGTTTCCGGTCACCTTGAGAACGTATTTGAAATATACAAGAGCAAAAGTTAAAATGACTGATGGGGGGTCACAGATGCCATGAACATGCCATATTTTTAGTGACATCCTTCAAATGTCAATCAGCAATCACGGGAGATTAAATCACTGCAGGTTGCATATCTTTGTTTTGTTTATCTTTCAGAAGATTGCTCCCAGTATCCTCTTGATACTGTAACTGACCTTTTTTTGGGACAGGTACTTGTGTGGAGCTATTTGTTTTGCTCTCCTCGTGGATGTTTGAATAATAATTAAAGTTTTGTGAGGGAAGCCATGTTATTGGCATGATTTACAGCACACCAGATGGCTAGGATGTCTGCTAGATTCCAACATTTGACTGCAATGAAGAGTAAATTGAAGACTTCCCTCAATCACTTATCAGAGGACAGAGATTACTGCCGCAATTACTGCATGACTTCCATTGCTCCCTACAACACTTTGTAAAGCCACTGGCACTGCAATTACTTTTGTGCATGACCCATCTTATTTAGAGTGTGTGTTATTCCATTAAATTATTTGGCACAGCACAGTGATGCTGAGGGTGATTAAAGTGCCAAGTATTTATATACAAGTAAGGTTATGGTAGGTTTACATCATGGGTCTTGGTTTCAAAAAAGTCCACCCGACAGGCATGGAACAGTTAGGTCAGGAGCACATCCCCTTTTCCTTGTGTGGAGACAAAACTGCAGCACCTTCTGTGGATACCATTGCAAGCCCCATCTCATAATCGGGAAGAGGTAGGATGCAGCTTATTTTGGGCAATCTATATCTAAATGGATTCAAATGGATGTGATAATCCCATAAACTCATCCCTTATTAAATACTGATGTCTGAGTGTTAGGGAGAAATACACAGCAGTCAAAAAAGGATATCAGATGAAGTCCCAACTAAGGAGCTAAATGAGAAAGTTAAATGTTGAGCCACTGTCCTTGACCTGCATAGGCCACGACCACATCCGAGTTAGGCAGGTGATCCTAAATTCATGGCAATGAAACTGTTACAGCTATTCACACATGTATTCTATAGGCAGGTGTGCACGTACATATATGCATAGGTATATGCACACACATTGTATCATATTCACATATAGACACACAAACCTGCTCCACTAGACATTTTTGGGAACCCTCTCACTTGTCCCTGTACCAAGGCTGCTGTTCCACCATGGTAGCAACCCTGGAAATCTAGCGTATACCAGGCCATATCCATCCATCCATTTGTTTTTTCTATTTCACCCATCCCCATCGTCAAACATATTCACAATGACACCTTAGTGCTTGCTTGTGCTGGAATTATTCCCTCATTAGTTGACTTTATCGGAGAGATTGGAAACACTTGGGTGGCCACAATCTTATCTTTCATGTGTTTTGCAAACCACCTTGCATTTCAGAGGCAGTATGACCCAGCGTATAGGTCAATGGACTGGAACTCCGGGTGCCTGGGTTCTACTCCTAGCTCTGGTACTGATCGTCCATGCTACACCTCTGTGTTTCTCCTTCATCCCTTAAAGGCTGCCTTGGCTATTCAGATGTGAAAATCCTTACGGAAGGGGATGTCAAACACTATGCGTTTGTACAGTGCACAGCACACGGGCCTGATCTTGACAGGAGCCTCTAGAAGCTACTGTATTACAAATAAGTAGGGGACGCAGTCTGTATTTCAGTTAACAACTGCATCTATTTAAGGCCTTCTGCATTTCATCAGGCATGTCAGCACTCTAATTTCAGTGCACATAATATGTGCCCTGCGTTACCCAATCGACACAACTACAAAACATCCTGCAGCAATAAAAACAACATACGACCTTTTAATTAAACATTTTAAAGCCATTCATTTATTAAGACGACACATTCCTGAGTAATACTTCATCTAGTTTATTCTGAGGCTGCTGCATTAGCAGTTTTAAGCCTGACTTTTTACCGACCTTCAGGCAAGATAAAGAGTCCTGAATTATATTCTCCATTCTTAACTGGCACCATTAAATACTTAATTGTTCTCTTCCGGGGTAAGCTCTACCAATGGTGTGAGGACAATAAGGAGGAAGACAACAGGAACTAGGGACTCTGATGGAACTATAATTATTTACATACCGTACACTACAAACATTACAATGGCACAGCTACACCACTGCAGCATTATAGTGTGGACACATGCTCCACTGATGGAAGGGATTTTTCCCATCCCTTGTAGTAAACCCATCCCCTCAAGAGGTGGTAGCTAGGTTGACTGAAGAATTCTTCTGTCAACCTAGCGGTCTCCACACCAGGGCTTAGGCTGGCTTTTTCACACCCCTAAGCAATGTAGCACGCTCATGTTCCTGCCTGTGCTTACACTCTTGCTCAACTTTAAACATGAGTGTAGTCCCATAGAAGTCTACTTGCGTGATTAATCTTAAGCACGTCTTACACATTCACACGATTGGGCCTAATTGGACAAGGCAGAGAAAGGCTATGTCTACACTTAAAACAGTACAATGGAGCTGCTGCAGCACGACACTGCAGACACTCACTATAGCAATGGGAGAACTCTCCTCCCCCACACACAGTTGCTGTGGTAAATCCATCTCCCCAAGATGTGGCAGTTAGGTTAATGGAAGAATTCTTATGTCAACCTAGCACTGTCTACACAGTGACTTGGGTTGGCTTCACTACGTCACTCAGCGGGGATTTTTCACACCTCTGAGCAACTAATTTTCTAGTGTAGACTGTCCCAAAGGGTTAACCATTCTGGGTGGGGGCTTGTTTCTGTACCTGAGAGCACAATCCCTTAGGTGCTTCAGTGTGCTTCCCTCGTTGTGACTGGATAGCTCTGCCCCCATGCCCTACCTCCTGTCCCTGCTTTGTGTCCCTGAGATCCCAGGGAAGATGCAGAAGCTCAAGGGAATGCAGGCACTGCAAATTCAATGTGCAGGGGTTCAAAGGCCAAGTGGAGGCTTTCTTTGCTTGTGCACCCATCTGTCTCTCTTCCAGGAACAATCTGGCCCTACATATCAAGGGGAATAGGAGCTGGAGAAAGAGAGAGAGCTGCACAGAGAATGCAAGGAAGGAGACACACAAAGCAACCGTTTTGGGCCAAGCCAGCCAGAGGTAGGCCATCTATCATCAGCCCAGAAGGACAAGTGCACTCATTCATTTAGTATAACATGCTTTAAGTACTTGGCTTAGGATGAGGCGAGTGGCGGTCTAGCCAAGAGTGCAGCACTACACTTTCAATGAGGTGCCACTTGCCTGTTCTGTACAGTGAAGAAAAGGATGGTTAATGGAACCAATTAAGAGGTTTGAATGTCCTTCTGACCTTTGTTTCCCACTTTCCCCTGCCTTCCAGGTCAATAGGAGTGTAAAAGGGAGGGAGAGGGGAGCAGCCCATTCAGCCCGTTAGACTAAAATGGTTGGGTGTTTTATGATTTTTAATTAAAGGCTTTTAAGGTTTAAATAAATTGACATTTTTCCTGCAAGGGTGGGGGCTGGGTGGAAGAGGTGGTGTGTGGGTGGGTGGGAGGGTTGAAGCTACATCAATTATTTGACAGAGAATATGCAGGTCAGTGTACTCCGAGTGCTCCCATGCATGCACGTATGTGTGTGAACATATACGTATGTATATAATTAGCAACACCTTTCCTCACAAAGTCTTCCAAGGGCGTGACAGCCTGCCAGATGGAGACAGCTGTTTAACAGCACACAGGAATGCAGTTTAGAAGGGAAAGCATATTGCTCAGTTGAAACATTATATTCTCAAGTACACCCTGGCAGTGTAAAAGGACTTTAAAGTGGGCATAAATGGTCCCTTGAGAAGATGGCCATGCAGATGGCCTATCCCAGCCAGCACAGAACTGGGGTAAGGGCTCTGCACCAACTCTGCTCCTAGAAGGTTGGGATGGGGGAGGAGACGAGGTGCAGTCAGAGCACACTGCGTTCCTGTTGTTGTCTGAGTACTTGGACCCATGGGAAGCAGACCATAAGGTCAAACTATCCTGAGGTTGAGGCGTTGGCTGCCCCAGAATACAAAGAGCATAAAGATGGTTTAAAGCCTCCTTAACTTCCTGCTTTCTCCGGCCTTGCATTCTAGCATTGCCAACATGAACTGTTAACAAAAAATCATGTCATATGCAAAAAGGTCATGAGATCGGCTTAAAAATCATGATATTTTGAAAAATAATACATTTGGAGTTCCTCTTATTAGCCTTCAGATTGTTGAGACTTTAGGGTTCGCATTGTCAAACTTTTCTCTGCAACCACCAGGACTAGGAACTCCCCCAAACCCCCCCACCCCCATGAAAGCTTAGAGTCTCTTGTAATCACAGGGCTCCAGGAGCTAGGGTAAAAAAATCCTGAGAGTTGGTAACACTGCGACGGTGATAACTGGCTCTAGGGACCTGCTTCTGATTTCACTTAGACCAACATTAACCTGGACTATCTCTGGTGACTTCAGGACAGTTGCTCCAGATGCTCACGAGTATATGAGAGAGAAAGAACAGGTGCTGCTTTTTGAAAATCAAGCCCTGTATCCATTGGTTTAATAATACACAATTTGTTTCCTACAAGTCCAGCTTATTTTGTTCTTTATGAAAGACATAAGGTGCACTGAATAGGACAGCATGAGTGCCTTTGTCACGTAGTAAGTGCTAATAATTATTTTCTGTGAGCAAAGTAGTTATTGTTCTTAATCTAGTAGCACCTTCAAATGAAATTAGTGCCCCACTGTGCTAGGATTTGTACATAGTGAGAGATAGAACCATTCCCAAAGAATTTACAATCTAAACAGACAGACACAGTAGGAGAAAGGAAGTGTTAGTCTCTCTGTTTTACAGATGGGAAACTAAGGCACAGAGATTAAAGACCGGTTTACACTTAAAAGTTAAGTTGACATAGCTACAGCAATCAGGGAATGTGAAAATGCACACACCGAAACCTGGTAGTTATGCCCCTTTAATCCCTGTTGTAGACTTGGCTAGGTCATTGGAAGAACGTTTTGTTGACCTAGCTAGCGCTGCACAGGGAGGAGGAATTCCCATAGTAACAGAAACACCGCCCCCCACCTCCATTACTGTAGGAAGCGTCTATACTACAGCACTACAATGACAGTTGTGGTGCCGTAGCTGCACCACTTTAGTGCCTGTAGTGTAAACATGGGCTAAGTGACTTGCCCATGGTCACAGAGGGAGTCTGTGGCAAAACAGAAACTGAAACCAGATTTCTGGTGTACCCAGGACCTTAACCACAAGACTACCCAAGCTGCTTTTGAATCCTTTGGGTAGCAGCCCCTGTAGAAATGCGAACTGATTTTGTTCCATATTGCTTCTTTGGAAATACATGCAAGCAAGGGAGACCTTCCCAGCTTTCTGAAAAGCTGTTGAATCAGGGAAGTTAGAAATGGAAAAGAGGTGTTAGGTCATCTAGTTCATTCTCCAGAAAACTGGTAACTGGGTTGTTGAATAACTACATGGGATAATCTTCTTTATATCATCCACATCATCTTTACTGATGATGATTACAACATTTTCTTCTAAATGCAGGCACAGCCCTGTGCAAAGCTGGCTGGATATTATTTGTTTGATTTAAAACATTACGCTCTAGATTAGCGATCAAGACTTCCCCTGGCTTTTCAGCAGATCCAGGGCATGGCAAAGCTTGTCCCATCAAGAGTTTGTAATGTTCGGATTATAACATCATTTTCCAGTAAATTAGTTATTTGCAAATTCTATACAACTCTTTGGGAGAATTCCATTAGGCATGATTCTCTTTTATACCAAAGCCTTTTTACACCACTCTGACAGTGTAAAGAGGCCTTGAAGTGGTCAGGATCTTAGTGTAATGACTTGTCTCTGCAGGGAAATGAACCAAAATAGCTATTCTGGAATAAAAGCATCTGCACAGCAAGGTTTTCCAGAATAGCATGTTGACAGATGTTCAGCTGCATGTGTGTGTTCCCCCTGTGTACTGTCCCAGCTCTGCTCAGACAGTTGGCACAGTAGACCTCCAGCGAACTGCTCAATCACCACCAGATCCGTTAAGGCACAAAGGCACCCAGCCGGTTTATTGTCGATGAAGCACGGTACTAGCATCCCGCAGACTCTATCGCACCACTAATACATGTATGCCCGTAACAATGGACCAGTTTAGTGAATGGTGGGACTTTCTGTTCCTCCCTAAGCTAGACAAAGACACTCGCTCTGAGATGCATCTTTATAACTTGATACAAACAAGTTCCATACTGCCCCTCTGACATAGTTACTGCCCTCTGATGTGGCTAGTTATCACCCATCATTTGTACATGTTGGTTCAATCAGAACAGCTCTACTACGTAATATCGTCCTGACCTTGCCTTTTAGGAGGGGTCAGTGTATTCCTATTATCCTTGGGGAATGTTTTTGTACCACCCTTGATATCGGGATGTTCTGGTACCACTGGATATTCGGATGTGTTTGCGTGAGTACTCTGTGCCTAGCAGTTAGGAATGTGTATTTCTGCAATGTTTCAGAGTAGCAGCCGTGTTAGTCTGTATTCGCAAAAAGAAAAGGAGTACCCGTGGCACCTTAGAGACTAACAAATTTATTAGAGCATAAGCTTTCGTGAGCTACAGCTCACTTCATCGGATGCATTATTTCTGCAATATCAGCCCTGCTCTTGCCAGATTCTGTGAGCAGGTCCTGCCTCTCACCCACAGCTTGTCTTTGCTTTATATCAGTAAAAGTTTGACTACTACTTTAGCCCAGGCTTCATATCAGGCCTCTGATCCAAGGGCTCACATGTCAGGCTCTCTTCCGACTACATTGCTGTTCTGGTTAATTTCCCCATGTAGACAAGCCCAAGTGAAAATCAGGCTTGTGAGCTGGAACCAGGATATACTCTTGTATTGGTTTTTCAACCAATGTCATGGTTAAACTGAAATGATGAGTCAGCGTTTTCTTTGAGGGTTAGATATAATTGAAAGCCTGCAATGTTATAGTTATATTTATATGAAATAAATTAAATTGGTCCAACACGGAACAATTCTCAAGATAGTGTTATTTTTATATAGGCACTTGATTTGAAAGATTTACTTATTCTATTAACCTTGATGTGAAATTGCTGCATCCTTAAAAAGTGCAGGACCTTTTCATACATAATCTAGTAAATTCAGGCAGGGGGTAAAATTACCAAAAGCTTCTGAGTCCCACTTAAAAAAAAAAGACTTAGGTTCTTAGGAGTCTTAAGACAGAGATTTTTAAAGGCATTTAGTGACCTAATGATGCAGATAGGTGCCAAGTGGGATTTTCAAAAGCACCTGCGCACCTAACTTTCATGGGAGTTAGGCACTTAGGTGCTTTTGAAAAGCCAACTAGTGATCTTTAGGTGCTAAAATAGTTTTACAAATCTGGCGCTGAAATGCTTTTGAAAATTATACCCATAATCTGTATTTCCAATAGAGATGGGAATGGACCTAAACTCTGGATCTGGATCCCTACTGGGCCAATTTGAATGGAAAACCCCAAACTCTGAATATGCTCTAAATTTTACACCCCCACGTTTGGGAACATTTGCACGTTACGTTTTTGCTCTGGAAGGGATTGATTTGTATCAGGCAAGGTACGTGGGAAGTGTGTTGAGTTCAAATCAAAGGAAAAATAAAGAGAAGTGTGGTAAAGCCACTGATGTTTGAAATTCCTTCTTTGAGGCTTTTGTTGAATTTTGGAGGTCAGATGGCCTCATGGTAAATTTAGTTAATATTGAAGAGCATTCAGTCCTAATATCCTGCGGGATGGCAGGAGGTAAACCTTGAATGCCATGCTCCTTGCTGCTGAGGTGCTTGCATTAGGGATGAAACTGTTCATTGTAATGAGGACAGGTTGTTAATGAGACAGTGTTTTGGAGGAGAGGTTCATGAGTCATTTGCTATTCTTGTCACAGCTCAGAGTTAAGCTGGAATTGCTAGGTTGACATTAACACATCTCACTGAGTGTCAGAATGCCCTGGGATATGTTGTAACAATGGGCCCGTGCATACACTGGGTGAGTAAAAGACATGATAGGACCTAATGCATGTTTCTGTGTGCGTACCTTGCCTCGCACAATGGGGCTCTGATACATCCTAGGCACCTTGGCATGACAAATAAATCACAGTAGTGCTTCAAGGGGTGAAAGGAATTCACAATGCCAGCTGCTCATAGTCCCTGCCCTGTCTCACTATATGCATACATTGTGCCGAGCATCAGCATCGTGAGGTGCTGATCTCAACTAAGATCTTTAGGCACTGCTGAAATTCAAAGAATATGAGTAGTGCCAGGCCAACCATGAATTTACAATTTTTTCCAAGTCATATTAATTGTAGTAAGTAAATGCAAACCTGTATTAGAAAGGAGCAAAGGCTGAAAGTATGTTTAAGTGGAGTCCAATTAATACTCCAAAAAACAATAAGAAAATTAAACCAGGATGCAAGAATCTAGAAATGCACAGATAACAGATCCAGACAGTTCCCCGCTGCCATAAGGGAATGTAGGATCTCCTGATCAAGTCCAGTCCTCTGCTATCACAGGCAATCATAGAATCATAGACGATTAGGGTTGGAAAAGACCTCAGAAGGTCATCTAATCCAACCCCCTGCTCAAAGCAGGACCGACACCAACAAAATCATCTCAGCCAGGGCTTTGTCAAGACAGGCTTTAAAAACCTCTAAGGATGGAGATTCCACCACCTCCCTAGGTAACCCATTCCAGGGCTTCACCATCCTCCTAGTGAAATAGTGTTTTCTAATATCCAACCTAAACCTCCCACACTGCAACTTGAGCCCATTACTCCTTGTTCTGTCATCTGCCACCACTGAGAAAAGCTGAGCTCCAGCCTCTTTGGAACCCCCCTTCAGGTAGTTGAAGGCTGCTATCAAATCCCCCCTCACTCTTCTCTTCTGCAGACTAAACAAGCCCAGTTCACTCAGTCTCTCCTCTTAAGTCAGGTACCCCACGCCCTGATCATTTCCATTGCCCTCTGCTGGACTCTCTCAAGTTTTTCCACATCCTTTCTGTGGTGGGGGGGGGGCCAAAACTTGACGCAATACTCCAGATGTGCCCTCACCAGTGTCGAATAGAAGGGAATAATCACTTCCCTCCATCTGCTGGCAATGCTCCTACTAATAGGGCCCAATATGCCTTTAGCCTTCTTGGAAACAAGGGCACACTGCTGACTCATATCCAGCTTCCCATCCACTGTAATCCCCAGATCCTTTTCTGCAGAACTGCTGCTTAGCCAGTCGGTCCCCAGCCTGTAGCAGTGCATGGGATTCTTCCATCCTAAGTCCGATGCCATCATACAATTGATAACCCCATTATATAATTGTATATTCTTTTATCTCTCACTATTGTTCTTGAAGAAGGATGGTAAAAATTGCAGCCCCTTTACAGAATTTTAGCAAGCCTATAGGTGGTATGTAGGGGTTGTAGTGGTGAGAATGGGATATGGGATGATGGAAAAGGAGCCGACAGACTAGTTTTTATCCACATGGCAGGAAAGAGAGAACAAGCACTTGTCCTGCAACATCGGATGTGAGCAGGTCATTAAGGATATGTACAACTGTGAAGGGGGAGGGTGTCAGAGCTCAGGCTCCAGCTTGAGCCGCAATGTGTACACTGGAATTTTATACCACCACAGCCCGAGTGCCACAAGTCTGAGTCAGCTGACTTGGGCCGGCTGCAGGTGTTTTACGCCAGTGTCCTAACATATCCTAACACATTGGCTGGCCAGCTCAGGACACCATAGTTAGCCATGGACTTTCTAAAACCCGAGTCCCACAAGCTGCACAGAGTGGACAGAACCCCATACGAAGCTCTATTGAAGTAAAAAGGTCTCCACACAGCAGGGATCAGTCCATGCAGAGCAGCTTTCAGGATCGAAGCCTAAATGATCATGTGACTCTTTGGTCCTGGTCTCCAGAAATTGTTCATTTCTCTCAGTTAGTTTATATCACGGAAGGGGAAATTCATGCCAACAAAGCCTTTCCCTTTGCTTCATGAAATTTAATAACCAACAAACTGACTCAGTGATTGGGGGTAAAATTTGCCTATTCACATAATGCTGTGATGGTGTAAAGCAAGCAACTCGCACTGAAAGAAAAAAGCAAAACTACAGAACATTTTCAGAAAGTCTCAGCTCTTTAAGTACACCCTACACTGTTCATCACTTTACTAACCATCTCCTCGTTATGTTCCCTAATAGCCCCTTGTTAATTTGACTCCTTTTAAAGTACGGATGCTAGCTCAGTTATTATTTTTGTTTTTAAATTACTTAGCTATGTAATGATGAAAGTACTTTTTCTCTTGAAAGTACTTTAACGAAAGTGCATCTGACTTACTGTTTTGCTAGATAGCAGCACTATGTTCACTAATGGTGCCATACAGTGCAAATAACAATCGTCTCCGTGGCCCCCAGCTATGAAGTACATAAACATTAAGATGTCTGCATTTTATAGATTGGGAAACTGAGGTAAAAAGATGACATTTCAGAGGGAGCCAGTATCAGCCAGAATTAAAAGCCAGGCTCCTGCCTCTGTGCTCACACCATTACAGCTCACCTCTTTCTAATTACAGATGTCATACGGTAAAGATTAATGTATTGGTAAATTAAAACCATGATGCATCACATTTCCTCACATCCATCCTTACATTTGAAGGGCCTGTGTTTTCTCTGAGTGCATGCCTGCATTCCAGGATCTATGGGAGATTATTGGCGAGAACTGTGATTGCATGGATTTGTGACCGAGTTGTCAGTTCTTTGAAGCAGGGGCTGTCTTTTCATCCTATGCAACACCTAGCACAATTGAGTGCCAGTCTATGATGGGTTCCTACAGTGAGACAAATAAATTCATCATCATCATCAACACGAGTTGTGAGATTAATTAAAACATTACAAAACTCCACAGCTTCAGCTATCTCTGCTGGTGTGAATCCGAAATGGTGGGTGTTATAAGATCATATGTGCACTGGGATCAGGACCACACAAGCTACAACTCTGTTTAAATGTTTTTGCTAACAGAGCTCTAGCATAGTTTGCCTGACCAGCATAAACAGAGATATGTCTGTCAATTTAATCTAGTGCTAAACTTCCTATCACCATTAGTAATCTGCTAACCAAACTATGCTCAAGATAACAAAGATATAACAGGCAAAAAGGATGCATCTATACTACCAAATTTCCAGCAACTGTCCATCCTTACATTGCGAGGGACCATCCCTTCTGGAACATCTCCATGGTACTCCAGCTACAACTTTGTTTCATCAGCATTTTTTGCAGGAACAAAACACATTTCCTGAGCAGCTCTAACTGCAAGCTTTTTGGGGATGGGTACATCCAGTGTACGATAGCCCCTAGCACAAGGAGATCCCAATGCAGACTGGGGTCTCCAAATGCAATGGCAATAAGAAGAAGTATAAGAGAGCCTTTTGCAGCAAAACAGCCCTGAGCAACAGTGCATGTGTTGAGGTGGATTAGCTCCACTGTAATGATTGTTACTAAGTATGTAAAAATTAGCAGGCATAGTCAGTATAGTGGAAGTTTTCTTACAACAATATACCCAGGAGGGACAACAAATTCTAAAAAATGTCCAATATGAGCAACGTCTGCAGAAATCAATGGTCCACCTGATCTTGTATTGATTAAGAGGTCCTTGCACCAGGAAGTTCTCGAGCCATTTGATTTTTTTTCTCAATTATAATGTTACACAGAAACCACTCCATTGATTTTTCTCCCCCACCTTGCTTTCCACTTAAAATATACAGCTTCAGATGTTGCTTACAGTTGCCTGCAATTTCAGCTCCCTCTGGTTTCTCTTTCTGCAGAATCCCCTCAGAAAAACGTGACTCAGATAAATAAAAATGGGTAAGTATTATATCACCTTTTGGTACAAAATAACTACAGCATTACCTGCCGACTGAGAGGTTCAGATAAAATCCTTTCAGACTATGTACTTAATACATATTTCTAATAGCTTTAGAGCAACAGATGCTTGGGTGGGTGGGCTCTGGACCCAGCATACCACATTCTCACTCTCATTATGGAAGGTTACTACCAATTTGCATGAAATATCATCCGAGTAGTATACAATCTTTAAGGCTCAACTCTGCAACTCTTGCTAACCACTGAAGTCCATTCAGCTCCTTGTGAGAACCAAAGTTCACCACTGTCATTAAACTGTCTAACAATTGGGCCCTGGGTAAACTGAGGGACAAAGGACAATTCTTTTCAAAATAGCCTCCAATCCTGGGTGTGTGACAAAGGTCCTCCTCAGCCTCAGTGGGTCCTGCGCTTATTGGCGGATTTGCTCGCCTCAGAGATTCACGACAGCCCTCAGTTTGGCCACTCTTGCTAATGGCTCAAACCTGCCATCCACTCAGCTAACCTCATCACTGGCCAGCATGGGAGAAACGGAGAACAATCCCCGCAGTCTCTGTGTCCCACCTAGTGGGTCAGGGACAGGGCAGATCCTTTTCCAATTTAGACCTTCCCTTCTGGTGTTTCTCACAGACAAGGTCATCTCCTCCTGTGTCCAGTGTTCCCTGTATCAGCTGCGTGACAGCTACAACTCCCTGGCCTACTTCCCCATGGCCTTCCCCCGAGCACCTTCTTTATCTTCACTGCAGGATCTTCTTCCTGAAGCCTGATCAAGCTTGAACTCTTCACTCCTCCAGCAGCAGCCTTCTCACTCCCTGCTCCTGGTGCGCCCCCCCTGCTAACTGATGGGAGGTCTTTTTTAAACCAGTTGTCCTGATTAGCCTGCCTGCCATAATTGAATCTAGAAAGTTCTTAATTGGCTCCAGGTGTCTCGATTAGCTTGCCTGTCTTAATTGGTTCTGGCAGGTTCCCGATTGCTCTAGGGCAGCCCATGCTCTGGTCACTCAGGGAACAGAAACCTGTTCATCCAGTGGCCAATATATTTGCCTTCTACCAGACTCCTGCACCCCACTGGTCTGGGTCTGTCACAGGTGCCTCATTGTTTGTGCGGGGATCTGCCACCTCTCAGATGAATATCCTAACCCCTGGATTATTTGTGTATTCTGATGTGCACCTCTCTCCATCTCGCTTGTTGAATTCCACTTTCATTACATATTAATTGGGCCACGGATAAAGTAAGTATACCTCTATAGTCCACTGGTTAGGATGCTCACCTGAGAGGTGGCAGATCCCTGTTCAAATCCTCTCTTCTCAGCAGAGAAGGTAATTGAACCAGCGCCTGCTGTGTCCCAGATGATTAACCAAACCACCGGGCTCTATGCTATAAGGAAGGCCTCTCTCCACACCCAGCAGGTTTGTGTGGAGTTAGGCAGGCTCTGAGCACGCCTACCTGATCAGGCCTAGCAGGAAAGATAAGTGATCCGGTGCCCATTTTCCCCTGCTCTGAGGATCACAGTTGGGGCTCTCAGGGCCTACACTGACGATAGCTAGGATTAGCCCCTTTAAAGCACCCCAAACTCTTTTGGACTCCCTTTCTCCTAGTCCTTATCACAATCCAGCTCGTCCTGAATATGACTGAATGATGAATTTTCAAAGAGAGAAGAATAAAGTAGGGTGTTTTTTTTCTTTTTTATACAACTTTTAGACGTATCTATTTTTTCCCGAAAAATCCTTCATTCTTCTCCTGAAAGCCCTGCCAAATTTAGGCGCTATTTCTGGGTAGCAATTAGCAGAAGAATCAGTCCCCAAAATACTGCAGTTACCAAGCAGCAGAGATTAAGGGAAGAAAAATAAATCCAATGCTGTAGCCCCCTGGTATGTGCTATGCTTTTGGAACATGAGCAGGATCTCACGCCACATGCAGTTCTTTAATTTGAGAATCCAGTGATACACGTTTAATTGCCTGCTTTTTTCCCTTTGCACCACAATTATATCTTACCACGTCCCTGGAACTGTCTGATTTCCTGATCCCTGAGCGTTAATTGATCACTTACACCTGACCTATGTGGCCATGAAATGTCTTTCCTTTCAAAGGTCAGGTACTGCTATGGTTGAGCTTTGCCTGCTGCATGCAGAGTGAGCATGACTCTGCCCTCAATTAGATGGGCACGAATGTATTTCACTCCATAAGATAATAAAATAAATAATATCTAGGTCTTATATAGCACTTTCTATCAGTAGACCTCAAAAGAACTTTACAGAGGAAGTCAGTATCATTATCCTCATTTTACAGATGGGAAAACAGAGCAGTCAAGTGACTTGCCCAAGGTCACCTGGTAGGCCAGTGACAGAAATGGGAATAGAACCCAGCTCTCCTAAATTCTAGTCCAGAACTCTATCCACTATGTCTCCCTAAAGTTAATGATATTCCACCCTGATTTACGTTACTGAGAGAGAGAGAGCAGAATTTGGCTCTGATGGCCTATGTGAATGCTATATGACAAATGGAGGAGTTGACTGAAGTTCTGTGATTACCTATGGTGACGCCGAGTTGAATAGCATGTATGACCTTACAAAGGGCCTGATTCGGCAGTCCCCATGTGAGCAAAACTCCTTTTACGTCAGTGTCTTTGATATACCTGCTTTATATTAGGTTGGATTGCTCAGCATGAGTTAAAATGGCGAATGCACATAGGGGGCCAGTATCAGAATGCCACACAGACTGAAACACCATAATCCCTACCCCCCATCACACTTCCTGTATTCAGTACCCATGGCATTAACAGTCAAGACACAAGTGCACAATCCTCAAAACCCTATACTCCTAAAGCCAGACCCAAAGTCTGTTGAAGTCAGTGTAAGGACTCCTACTGACCAGTGAATTTTGGATCAGGCCCAAAGTAACAAAAACAAAAGAAAGTGATCTTCCAAGTTAATTTAGGGCTAAATTTTGTCTTTTCGGCACAGCTCAGAGCAAGGGATGATGCCTAAGATGCACTATCACAGGGCATGGGACCCCAAGACACTCCTGTGAATCACAATTGCCTCTGATACCTCTCTGCCCATTTATGCCTGCAGTAAATTGCTCCCCACAAGCACTGGCTCTGCTACTCTGGCAAATAAGGAGTGGGGGCAAAGGATCGGCCCAATCCCTGCCTCAGTTGCCCCAGAAAGGGAGTAAACAGGTAAAGAGCCCCACCTACTCCTTTCTGCCCCACATGGACCCAAGAACCAGGTATCCCATTTAGGGGTTTAAAAGAAGGTCTATTCCCTCACATGGGCACATAGCCTGACTCTTCTTGTAATGAAGGCAAGTCAGCGACAGGGCCAGTCTGGGAACCATAAGTCCTGACTCATAATATTCATTTCTAACCATCATACTACATCGCTTCCCAATAAATAACAGAGATCATGACCACATAAACATTATAGAATCATATTCTGCCTATTCATGTTACTGACTGTATTGAAGACCAGCTCAGATGAATTGCCCCACTGGAACAATAATCATGCAAGAGTGACAGTTAAGGCAATTTCCCACAATGCTCTTAAAAGACAGTATGATATTAAATGTGTGTATTACTGTGGGCCGGGATTTCAACTAAATTCTCTATGGAGAACTCGAGATAAATATTGCAACCCCAGACAGTATATTTGTTCCATTGTTTTAAATGAATGTAGGATTGAGTTCTACTCTATGGGGGAGGGCTATCAGAGCTCCTCAGGAACTAAGAACATTGGGTAGATATTAAGGTAAATCAGCCAGGTTCTAACACCCCCAGAGAGGTACCAACGCATGCGTAGATTCACATACACTAGTTCACACTGGATTCTCCAAAGACCAACAGACAAAGAAAGGTCTTTGGGGTAAATAGTCTGAGTTTAAATTGATTTGGGACCCTCTTTCTGATCTAGCAAATGGACAGGACCTTCTGTCCAAGGAGGACCCCATCCTTAGGGAAGGGTTGGAAGGACTGACACTGAGTAGACCCATTGCTGGAGCTAGGAAGATCTCTGGTGAGCATATTTGCAGGCGTTTTGGTTCTTTTATTGTTTTTAACATGTTTTCTCTGTAATGCTTTTAGTATAAGAATAAATGTGCTTGCTTAGAAAGAACATTGCAGTAACTTAACTGTGGGCCATTACCTGTTGCTAGCCTTCAAACTGAAGGCAAAGCAGAGACACTGGCCTGTTTAGGTGCTCTGTCTTGCTGGGGATATCACAATGTAAGGAGGGAACTTGTGCACCCTAGAAAAATCCTGATCAAGACGGAGAGAGAGACATCTCCACTCAAGAAAGGTGATGGCTGGAGAGCCAGAAGCCTGAGTGTGTGTGTCCTTGTTGGGCCATGGAGGGAGAACAGAGCTGCAGTTGCCCTGAACTGTGACAGCAAGAAGTTTTGTTCTAGACATGGAAAAAAGGAGTAGCCCATCCATGAACAGACCTTGAGACAACCCTCCAAGATAAAAATAACGAGGTTTAGAAAAGCTGTCTCTCCCTACAGACTAGCAGACAGAGTTCTGATGTGCTGCATGCATTTCATGTTGACAAGTAAAATGTGTAACGGAACACAGGGCTCCTGCCTCTGTTCAGCAGAGAGCGTAAAGAAACGGTTAGTGCTCCTTGTGATTAATGGATACTTCTCAGCCATTTTTAGTAGCAGGGATTTCTGCAGAGGTGTGTCTTCAGCTGATCAGTGAGAAATGCATGGTCATGCTCTACTAAGTAGGGGTTAGGTAGTTCACTAAAGTGAGCCGTGTGTGAGATTCAGTTAATGGGGCCTGATTTACAGAGATGCTGAACACATGCCGCTCTCACTGACTGCAAGAAGAGTCTGGCTCTTCTAGAAATCAGTCCCATTACTATATTCTATCCAAGACACGTGCTTATTTGGATATGCTAACTGAAGGCTCAAGTCAGTGACTGTAGAAATATATGAAAATACTCCAGTTGATTTACTTCCTGTTCAGAGGTCCATCCACATGGAAAACCTTGCAGGACTGGGGCCTAGGAAATAAGAAAAAAGAAAAGAAAAGACCTTGCACTTCCACAGCATCATCCATAGTATCTCAAAGTTTTCAAAGAATTAACTGAGTAAACACCGCTTGTTTCGAAATGTATAAACTGAGGGACAGGGGGTGTTCAGTGATTTACCCAGAGTCACGCAACTCATCAAGAAGCCGATACATTAATGGCATTACTCCAAGAATAATAGAACAGCTCCATAATAACAACTCCCCATTCAGTCTATTGTGTAGACATCCCACCAGTTCATCTGCTTTTCAAATCTCAAGGAAAAAAAGAAGATGGGCTTTGCAGAATTGTGAAACTAAATACTTGAAACCTGAATCCTGTTCTAACCCCTAGACTGTGCTGTCAAATTAAAAGACATTTATTTTTGTTAGGTACCTTCCCATTATTTCAGCCTGTCCAAAATCCTCTTAAATAAAGGAAGAGTTCTCTACACTATTACCAAAGTGCCCTTTCAGACTAATCTACAGGTGAAAATTGGTACCTGCACTTCAGATAATAAGAAAAAATTAACAAAGTGGACATGACGTGACATGTCGGGGGGTGATGCTATCTACTCATTATGTGTAGAAGTGTCGAATGAAGCACTCAGCTTTTCCCAAGATCAGGCCCTAAGTGCACTGGGACCATTTCTAAAAGTAAGCCAGGAGCCCTACAGGAATTTAGCCTACTTTTGAGTTATCAGGAGACAAAGGTGACAGGCTAGGAGAATTTAGGTGGACTGAAACACAGTCAATAGCCAGGATTCCAAGCCTAGCCAATCTTTAGATGCTTTTTGAGAACTGAGAATGCTGTTAATAAGCAGATGTGATTATGTGGCACATTTGACTACATGCTTATTTTACAGCCACTGCTAGAGGCAACATCTAACAATGGGGTTATTTTCCATGGTTGCACATTTAAGTATAACACTAAGATGAAATATCTAAGCAAAAAATTCTCAGGATAAATAATATCTCTTCTAAAGAAACTTTTTAAAAAGTGTGTTTTGGGATAAGTACCTTGTTTCACTGTTACTAATTTGTATGGATATGAGTGAGAAAGAGAACATTTTCACCAAAAACTTCTATTAAAAATTTAGACTGTCTTGTATATATTTGTACATAGAGGCCCTAAACCTGGATGGGGTCTTTGGATGCTACCACAATATAGATGATTTTTAACAACATCATCATCAGCTATAATAATAGAAGTATGGTAAATGATATGCTAACCTTGTCGTCTTGTTTGAGATCTTAAAGTATCACGGGTTAATAGTTAGCCACAATTTGCATTATGAATAGTGGCATATCTAAGAAAATATTTCAACATTAATGGCTCCAAAGAGCAAAAGAAATTTTCTAAACAAATTCACAGGCACAAAATCCTCTTAGCTCTTTGGAGTTACAGAGGTATTTGTATGCAAAGGTCTGCGCAAAGTCCCCCAAACAGTCCCCATGCCCAGCAGGTGAGCAATTAGAAGTGATCACTGCTGGTATTAGAACTGAAGTCTCCATTTTTTCAGAGAACTGAAACCACTTCAGATCAGCCTCCCATCTGCTATAGTTAATCCAGAGAATTATTTCAAAACTTGGAAGTGTAGGGTAAATGAAAACCACAAAGTGCTTTTCAACACCATTAACTAGAATTAGCCCAGTGAAGCCACTGCACATTGGCTGTTTATATTTTTCATATTTAAATGGGGGTGGACAAGGGGAGAGGATGCTTGGAACACAGCAAGGAGTATAATTTTAGTTTTTTCTGTAAAAAGGAATAAATAAACAAACACCCTAAAATTAATTCTGAGAGATGGTATTTTAGGCCATGTTGCTGTGCATGAACCTAAGTGCAGCAAGTTCCTCTAAAAATAAATATTTGCAGAAGAGATTAAAAGAACAAAAAAGAAAAGTTGGAGGTGTGATGAGATGACTAATGGCTCTAAATTTAAGCACGCAGCTTATTGCCTGGTTTCTTCAGCTAGATGACTGCTAAATTGTTAGTGGGTTTATGTAACTAACATTGCTTTTGATTTTACAAGCCGATGCTCAGTAATCCGTCGCCTCTCAAAGGTCTGTTTTGCTTTATGCCTTTTAGTTGCTGATTTTTTGTTGTTATCACCGACAAACAGAATCATTGACAGTACAAATTATTCTCTCACATCCGTATTAAAGGGGACCTGATCCAAAGCCATAGACGTCAATGTAAAGATGTCTTCAGTGGGGTTTGAAGCTGGCTCTCAGAGCCCAATCTAAAGCCAATTAAACCATGAAAGTAATGCACATTGGAAAACAATCTCAACTATACATACAAAATGATGGGGTCTAATGAGCAGTTACCACTCAGGAAAGAGCTCGGTTGGACTAGATGACCTCCTGAGGTCCTGTCCAACCCTGATATTCTATGATTCACTGTGGAAAGTTCTCCGAAAACATCTGCTCAGTGTGCAGCAGCAGTTAAAAAAGCTAATGGAATGTTAGGAAGCATTAGGAAAGGGACCGATAAGACATAAAATTTCATAATGCTTCTATATAAACCCACGGTATGCCCACAACTTGAATATGGCACACAGATCTGGTTGCCCCATTGCAAAAGAGATATATTGGAATTGGAAGAGTTACACGGAATGACAACAAAAATGATGGAACAGCTTCCACATGAGGCAAGATTTAAAAGACTGGCACTTTTCACCTTGGAAAAGAGATGACTAAGGGGGAATATGAAAGAGGTCTATAAAATCTTGACTAGTGTGGAGGAACTGAATAGGAAAATGTTATTTACTCCTTCACATAATATGAGAACTAGGGGTTACACAATGAAATTAATAGGCAGCGAGTTTAAAACAAACAAAGAGAAGTACTTCTTCATACAACACACAGTCAACCTGTGGAACTCTTTGCCAGGGGATGTTGTGAAGGTCAAAACTTTAACAAGGTTCCAAAAAAGAACTAAATCAATTCATGGAGGATAGATCCATCAATGTCTATTAGCCAGGATGGGCAGTGATGTAACACCATGCTCTGAGTGATCCTAGCATCTGTTTGCCAGAAGATGAAAGAGTGGACAGCAGAGGATGGATCACTCGATAAATTGCCCTGTTCTGTTCATTCCCTCTGAAGAACCTGGTATTGGCCACTGTCAGAAGACAGGATACTGGGCTAGATGGACAAGTGGTCTGAACCAGTCTGGTTGTTCTTAGGTTCTTATAAAAGACTTTCCATTGAATTCAGGTCCTAAAGGAAAGGGTGGTGAATACGGAATATGAGGGGATACAGCCGTGCTTGGGTAGTGCTGGCGATGAAGTGCAGTAGGCAGATATTTGTGGTTGGGGCTGTGTGCTACTAACACTTGTATCTATGATTTCCAACCAACTAACCCTGTTTGACTCACATTTCTCCAGGCAGGGTCTGATCCAAAGCCCATTGCAGTACACACACACACATACAACAACGAAAAAGGAATATGGCATAAGTAGTGGCAGCCCCACTGATTGATTTTATGGGCTATTTCATAGACTTTAAGGTCAGAAGGGACCATTATGATCATCTAGTCTAACTAGGGCTCTCACCATAACCGCGTTTTGTAGTGTCACAATACTGATAAGCATGATCTGAAGTCAATGGGACATCTCATGTGCTTAGGGGTAAGCATGTACTTCAGTGCTTCTATTTTACGCTATACAGGTTCTTGTACCACCCTCATCACCATAGTATCTGAGCACCTTCCAGCATCTGTCATGTGTGGTTCTCTCTCTCTTTCTTCCTCTCCCCAGGGGGAGAATTGGATAGTGTAGTATTTTGTTTTGGAAGATTTTTTTTTTAAAAATGCACCCATTGCTCTGTGTGTGTGTGTGGCATTTATAGTTAGATAGTCTGGTTTTGGGGGACATGTACCAGCTTTTTCTTCCATTTGTACAGCACCTAGCTCAAAGGGGTCCTGGTCCTGACTGAGGCTCCTAGACACTACCACAATATGAATAAACTGATAATAATAAATGTAGAGCAGGCACATCAAAGAAATGCACCTGGCACTTGGAGCAGACGGTGGTGAAGCTTCCACTGGTCCTTAGTTCCTGTGGGAGTTTGTTGCACAATCGTGGACTGGCCCCTGAGAAAGCGGTCTCCTGCCCAGATGGCTATATCTGCATAATACAACAGCTTTGCAGAATCAGACCCAGAGTACTTGCACCTTGAAGGATCAAGCCCGTACTCTTCAGGCAGTTCCAATGGAAACCAATATGCTCAACATTAACATAGAGTATCAAAATCCAGCTCTATGGGATATTTGCACTTACAGTTCTGACAGCACCCAGAATTTTGAAATGTTTGCATTTTCACTCGTTCACAGAAAAAAAATACTGCACTTTGGAACGTATCACATACCTTGGAGAAATTAAGCAAGGCATTGACATGACACAGAAATATAAAGATCTTAGTGAGTAGCAACATGCTACATATACCACCCCAAATTGGACATTATATAACCCGTCTGACGCAGACAATGAAAATGAATTACAGCGCACAGGGAAGCCAAGTTAATGCACAGGTGCTCATTAGTGTGTTGCAAGAGATGTGAAATGCCTTCAAAAGCCAGTGGAAAACAATGGGACGCTGGCTGGTTCAGGGAATTAGCAAATGGATACAAAGTCATTCAGCTGTAAGTTACCTGATTGAATTTGAAACCACAGATAATGTCTAGTAATGACTGAAAAGTGCTGTCATCCAAACAGCCTATTGCAAAATAAGAGGGGGGTCTTTTTCCCGATCCTAAGGGGGACAAGTAGCCACCACAGAGTTAGCACTATTTGGCATCCTTGTTGGCCACCTCAGTAGCAAGACCAAGGGAAAGGGAAGGAGGGAACTCAATTCATTGCTGAAGCTGCTTGGCGTTTAGCTTACTGGACAGGGCAAAATGAGGCACATCCACAGAGCTGTAAATCCAGTGCCTTACCTGAATCCTGAAAGCAAAGCAACAGCATCATCACTGGAATATTAAACTAAAGAAAAATAGATCCATGCTTAGCCCTTGCCTGTTAATTTTCTTGGCATCCAAGCTCTCAGCACCCCATGTCAAGAAGGAAGACGTCAAAAATGGGCTGAAATACAGATCCAAGTTAAAATTCTGAGTTTGCCTTTGAGTAGCTATCAAATAGCCTGCTGTCTGGTCTCAATCAAAACTTCCATCCTTGGCCATTGTCTGGTCAAGATGTTGCTTTCACATTACTTTGGGCCTGAAAAATGACACCATCAGAATTGCTGTTCTGAACCAGACCTGCAGCCCATCCAATCCAGTATTCTGTCTCTGCATTCAGCTCCAACTGCTTCGGAAGAAGGGGCACGGGCAATGGTTTGGATGAAGGACAGTCAAACTGGCTCCTTGCCATTTCCCTAATTCATCAGCTTCATTCTGAGGCTTTTTTGCCCGGTTTAACAATGTGCAGTATGCTGGTTGGCAATGAACAGAGCAGCAGCAGTGCAGACAGCTGAAACGTTTGACAGATTATCTGCCTGCTAGCTAGATAGCAGCGCCTATTAAATAGCATAAGTACCTGTAAGGACAGAGAGATGTTTATTTTTTATTTTAAATTATCTCATTATTTTAAGGCCAGCCTTTTACACGGGGAAACACAATACAGACAGGTAAGAAGGGACTGAATTCCAAACACGGTATAGGAAGTGGGGACTAGTGGGTAGCAGAGGGAAATGGGGTCTATTTCTAGGCTCTGAGTGGGAGGGTTGTCTTGTAGTCAGAGCAGGAGTGACTCAGAAACAGGAATCCTGGGTGCTATTACTGGTGCTGTGGAAAGGAATGTGATCTAATGATTAGAGCTGGAGTGACTGGGAGACAAACACCTGGGTTCTATACCTGGCTCAGTAAGAGTGTGTTTTGTGATTAGAGCACAAGGATTGAGTTGTATGCCCAGGGTCTCGTATTCAGAGCACAGGGCAGGACTCCCGAGGTCTGTTCCTGGCTTTGGGAAAGTTGTGTAGTGATTAGAGCAGGTTGGATCAGAAGTTAGTATTCGTGTGTTCTATTTCTAACTCTGCTACTCAACTCACTATATGATCAATGGCAAATCACTTAATCCCTCTTTTTCAATCTTTAAAAAAAATGAATAATTATGCCTACTTCATAGGAATGGCACCAAAATCAAGTAATGTTTGATCTCCTGATGGCAGATGAAAAACAGTGTTCATATTATTATTACAACATTTGTATCATCTTCACCAGACAGGATTCCTGCCTCTTGCTTCACCAGTGATTTGAGCAATTTGCTCTGCAAATATCAACCAGCACAATGTTTGACAGTTCTTTCCTAAACATGCAAGAATTAAATAACAGCTTCCTTCTATCAGTGGATCTGTGAGGTACGTATTTACTTTAAGCGCTTGCCTTGGGGACATATTTTGAAAAGTAGAAAAATAAATAACCTTATTATCCTCACAAACAAATCCCTCATTTTAGGTTCTCTCTCTGCCACAGGGCCTGACATCTCAGAGTTCATGGAGAAACAACAGAAAATGTCTTTAAAAGACAAGAAATACTCCTCTTATCCATGCAGAATTCAGCAATAAACGAGATTGGGGTGCAGCAGCGGACCTCCTCCTATTCTTTCACACCTCATTCATTTGGTTTCTGGAACACCAGGAACATTCAGTATTTCATAGCCCCATTAAATCTTTTTTTTCCTCATCTCCGAGATGGGAAAGCCAGGAGGCTATTTACCTTGATAGATAAAATGCAGGAGCTGGTGAGTTTGCCAAATAGACAGTAAGAGACATTCTCTTTCCTGAAGAGCTTACAGTCTAGAGAGACAAGACAAAGGGTCAGAGGTGAAAACAGAACATCAATAGCAGTGAGTCTGTAGTGGCATACTTGTGGCACCTTAGAGACTAACAAATTTATTTGAGCTTTAGCTTTCGTGAGCTACAGCTCACTTCATCGGATGCATCCGATGAAGTGAGCTGTAGCTCACGAAAGCTTATGCTCAGATAAATTTGTTAGTCTCTAAGGTGCCACAAGTACTCCTTTTCTTTTTGCAAATACAGACTAACACGGCTGCTACTCTAAAACCTGTAGTGGCATAGACTTCAGTGCTGGCTACCCGCCCAAGAAAGTATCCCTGGGTCCCAGTTGACTTGTTCAGTCCGAGCTGACACCCGTGTTGCTGTGGCTTCTTTTCTGTTGATACTTGAGCTAGACAGGTTAAAGCTAGATCAGAGATTTCTACATATCACACCTCCCGATTGCAATTTAGACATAGCCCTAGCTTTTGGTTCTCATCACAAAGCAGTTTAGAATTAGAGATACAGTCACCTTGCACAGAACATGTGCTAACACAAGGAACTTGGACAGGTCACTTCAACTCTCTATGCCTGTGTTTAAAATGGTGAGAATAATCTTTACCTTTCTCACAGGGGGCTACCAGTGTCTTATGTGCATACAAGGAGCCCACTTGAGGGAGGCATGCAGAATTGTGGGGGTTGGTGTTTTTCCGGTGCCCTGATGTGAAGGGCAGGCAGGTAAGGTCATGGCTGTGTGACAGGAACTAGCAGGCTGCATGGGAGGGAAACAAGCAGCACCCCAGCACACAGTGCTTCCTGGGGCTTCCCCTTTGCAATCTGGCACATTCTGGTCCCTTTACATTTATAAAGGGCTGTGAGATTCTCCAATGAAAGGTGCTAAACAAGGACCAATCAGTGACAGAACCTATGACTGACATTGCAACCCCATGCAGTATCTTTGGGGACCATTGTATTAAATTTATGAATAGTTTGTGTATGATTGTGCTCTTCTCCACGTTGGGAAGGTTACCACGGCTCTTCCAGGGACTTAAAACAGCAGGGGGTGATTAAGTCAGGTCTCTGAGACTACAAAAAACTCCAGAGAGGTACCATGCCCTAGGGCTATAGAGATTAAGTCTTTGGAAAACTCAGTTTGAACCAAACAAAGAAAGGGCTTTTGGTATAAAAAGCTGAGCTTAAACTGATCTTTGGCCTTCCTTTCAATTCAGAAAATGGACAAGACTTTTGATCCTTTGGGGATGCCAACCTTTGCTGAAGGGTTGGAAAGCATTTGGCTTACCATGGCCCCATAGGTCTGACTGGCGATTTATGGTACATTTAGTGTGTTGTAAATCCACTTTTTCTTTTATACGTTTTCTCTGTATGCTTTTGGCTATAAAATAAAGATGCTTGCTTTTGAAGAGCTACATGGTAACTTTTAATTGCTGGCATATCCTGGTCTTTGGAGAGCAAGCAAAATGCAGGTGCTGACCTTTAGGCAGACTGGCTTATTGGGCATATCATAGTACATAATAGGGGGCTGTGTAGGCTTAAAACCACTGGTCAAAAAGGGAAAGGGAAACAGGTCCCTGTCCAGAGACAGGTGGAGGCCTCACAAGTGACTGGACACCCCTGGAATGGACCGCAGAGTGGGAGAACAGGTGCAGTTACCATAATCTATCAGAGTTTCAGGCCATCTGGAGACCCTAGGACCAGGGTCTCATTATGCTAGGCACTGTATATACACAAGGAGCCAATCCCTGCCCTGAAGAATTGGGTTCCCCCCCCTCTCTATATATACCTATCTATGTGTGTATGTATATATATATAGATATCTATCTATCTACACACACACACACACACACACACACACACACACACACACACACACACACACACAGAGAAACAAGACAAAAGGTGGGAGAAAGGAAGCATATTATCTGAGGCACACAGAAATTAAGTGATTTACCCAAGTTGGCACAGGGAGTCTGTGGCATAGCTGTGGAATTGAACCTAAACCTCTTCAATTTCAGTTCAGTTCCTTAATCATAAATTCATCCCTGCCCTCACCCCCCAGTATAAGCAGAATACTCAGAACCATTCCATGTATTCCATGAGACACAGTTGTTTCCCAGGGGAACATTTCTAACAGAGGATGGTTCCCCCTCTTCTTTCCTTCCCTTTCTTTCTCCTTTATTCGGGAGAGAGGGAGGAAAGCGGTAGGGGATCTGATACATCATCTCCTGTAAAAATATGCCGCTAGCTATCTCTGCCTTGGAGCCTCATCCTCTACTGCATCAGTCAATCACACCGGGCCAGATTCTGATCTCAGCTATAACAGGTGTGAATATGGAGTGATTCCCTTTTACTCCCCTACTTATCAGTGAAATCAGAATCTGGCCCACGGAATAGCAGGGCAGGCCTCATTTTGGGAGAAGAGACAGATGCTGTCCAGAGGGCTACTAACAGATAGACTGATATGTATGTGCACAAATTACTACCTGTGCTTCTGAGGCAGATTCATAGGGTTTAATGAAGTCGTCATTGACCAAGAACTTCCTTCAGAAAGTTAGAAAAAAAAATGTAATTGACTAAAAATGTTAAAAAGAGGAACACGGGCAGGTAATCAAGTTCCCTCCGCACTAAAACCACGACTGCTGAACAGATTAATTGCTAAATTGCATATGATGAGGGATGGGGACCTGATTTAATCCCATCCACACAGATTCATTTAGATGGCAAGACCTTTGGGCAGGGACCCTCTTTTAGTTATGTACGTGTTTATGCAGTATCTAGCATAAACACATACATACCTAGTGCTCTGATCCCTGAATAGGACCTCTAGGCTCCCTCTTTACAAATAATAATTAATAATGATAAAAGGTAAGTCTGGATTTACAACAGAGGGACTCAGATCAGAATCTAGCCCAGTGATTTTAGCTCAGGGTGAAATTCACCTCTGCACATAACATAGGGACAGTCTACTGAGTCCAATCACTTTTCAATTTAATTCAGCTCTGAATTGACAGTGGCCAATAGCAGCTGCTTCAGAGGAAGGTGCAAAAAACTCTGCATTAGGCTGTTACAGAATATCCTATCCACAGGGAAAGTGTGTTCCCCAATCCCTATTATTAGTTAGGGATTGGTTTGTGCCCTGAAGCATGAGGATTTATTTCCCTCCCAAGAATCTTGACATGCTGTTCAATCCTTATTATTTTAACTCTGGGATGTTCTCATTACCCATATACAGTCATTTTTCTTTACACCCACTAAGCTCTCCTGTCTCAATGAGTTCCAAAGGCTAATTAAAAATAAAGCTTTTCTGTTTCTCATGTTTAAAATCTGCTGCTTTTTGATTTCATTGAATGTTCCCTTGTTCTTGGGTCTTAAGTGAGACCTCAGTGGTACATTACTATTGTGCTGTCCCCCTGATCCAGGGAGTTATCCTTAATTGAGAACACTGAAAATGATGGACCATATCCTCAGCTGATGTATATTCTTCACCAGCTGAACATCTTGCTTAATACGTTAATGCCCTTGGGGAAAACTAGGTAATGAGAAAACGTAAATAGTCCATCATTATTTCACATTCTTTCAGCTTTATTCCATAAATCACATGTTGTAATTAACATACGGTAATTGCTAAATCACATGCATGACAGTGAAGTAAAATCCTTCCAGATGTAGTAAGCAGAAGTGACAGATTTAGGCATAACAGAAGCTCACATTTTATTTATCCCTTAATAGGAGTGAATTTTTGTGCTGAACTTTAAATGATCAAATTAGGTGATTTCAAATACACCTCTGAACTCAACGTACATAGAGTAGTTTCCATTTTCTCAGAAGCGATGGCTGCTATTTTACCAACAGATATTTTTTATTCCTCGCGTTCTGAGTTTTGGGCACAATATGTATTCCAGCAGCTTTGTGGATATGATAAAAGATCATTTGAACCCTTCCCTGAAATAACTAATGGGTTCCGTCCACTCAGCACAGATAAAAATGAAAATAAATTAGATCAACGAAGTAGAAAAAATGGAGTTTTACAATCAGATTACTTCACCTCAGGTATACGGAGGAGGCTTCCTTTTTAAAATAAACTAACTAAGCTTCAATGGTAACATGTCCAAGAATCGTGCTACCTGAAAAGGTAGTTAATAGTTGTACTTGAAGGTATATAAATATATATATATATATATATATATATATATATATATATATATATATATAGTATAACTGGATGGGGATTTTCAAAAGGGCCTAAGAGAGTTAGGTACTCAGAATCCCATTGATTTCCAAGGGGAGTTGGGTCCTTTGAAGATTTCAGCCTTTAAGATATTGAAACAAATCCATAGCTACCTAGGGATTTCACCATCACGGTGAACACCATAGCCAATGAAAACTTCATAAACAACAGCAGATCTGAGTTCTAAGTGTACAGTGGCCTCCTCATTCCCACCCTCACCCCGGTCCTTAAATGCAAGGAGAATCTCTATTAGCTGTTGTGAGTATAGAGACTATGACACACAGTCCTGATTCCATCCATTAGAGAGAGGCACTGCTGTACACACATAAGTGCCAGTTCATTACTATGTTATTATTGCAATCACGGTTAAATGCAAAACAGGACATAATAAAAAGTCCTTCTGTTTCATATTGATCCCAGTGCATTGTTCCCCAGAAAGGCAAAATTCCTATTAACTTCAGTGGGTATTTTGCCTAAGTAAGGACTGTAGAATCCACTATTAGAGACTGATGCAGCTGTTCAAGTAAAATAAACATCATGAACCTCCTTTCACTTTCAGATCCAAACTCGAACCAAGACTTCTCTGAGGTTTAGATAGGATGTTTTTCTAAACAATGATCTTCAGTTCCCAGAGATCAGATCTCTACCAGCTGGAACTAGAAGCTAAAGACAAAGTGCCACAAGGAAGGCTCTTCTTGGGATCAGAAGTAGGAAGAAAGCAGAAATCCCACAAGAAACCCTGTTCTCAGGAGCTTTCCAGCCTAGCATGGTTGACTCAAGAGGAGGTTAGACTAAGCTTCAAATAAGAATGTGAACTGACCTTAAGCTCAAAGCCTTTTGAGTTTCAGCTATCAATACTTTGCATGGAGGTAATGGAAACAGGCCACCAAGTACCATCCTTACAGTTTAATATGCAATCCTGAAATCAGATCTGCTTTAGTCCACACTTATGTCAAGAAATACAATGATTTTTTTTTTATTTTTAAGTTACAATATTGTAGTATTAATCTTGCAAAATGCTCAGTTGTAGGGGCTACCTGATGGCAGTATCAGGCCCCATGTCTTACAATTTGGTGTAGAACATTGAAAACAGAGAGATCACTACTTTTTTTTTAATTATTACTTGCTCTTCATGTAAGGACAACCTATTTAGCCTTAGAAACCAATAGCTGACATTACAAAATGATCTTAGCCAAGGCAAATCAGGGGGAACAATCTTTTTCACTGTATTGTTTTATACAAGGTTACTTATATCTCATAGGATTAGATGACGGTTGGAGACTGGTGTTCCAATTTGTATAGGAATATCTTTACAAGTTTAAACTATTTCTATGACCCTAAATTATGCAAAGTCATCTTAAAAGCACTTTAAACTGCATGTTTCAAATGAGGTTCCTTTTACAGTGTGGCATGCTCAGGATTCTCTCCTGCCAATCATATCTGCCTCCTACTGCTCTATCAATACTTACAGGGTGAAATCCTAGCTCCATTAAAGTCAATGGCAAAATTCCCATTAATTTGAATTTCACCCTTCATATCTAGAGCAGAGGGGACTTCCTGCTCATAAACTCACTTTTATTTCTTTAAAAGAAAAGGAGTACTTGTGGCACCTTAGAGACTAACAAATTTATTAGAGCATAAGCTTTCGTGAGCTACAGCTCACTTCATCGGATGCATTTGGTGGAAAAAACAGAGGAGAGATTTATATACACATATACACACACACACACACACACACACACACACAGAACATGAAACAATGGGTTTATCATACACACTGTAAGGAGAGTGATCACCAGCAGCAGAGGGGGAAAAGGAGGAAAACCTTTCATGGTGACAAGCAAGGTAGGCTAATTCCAGCAGTTAACAAGAATATCAGAGGAACAGTGGGGGGTGGGGTGGGAGAGAGAAATACCATGGGGAAATAGTTTTACTTTGTGTAATGACTCATCCATTCCCAGTCTCTATTCAAGCCTAAGTTAATTGTATCCAGTTTGCAAATTAATTCCAATTCAGCAGTCTCTCGTTGGAGTCTGTTTTTGAAGCTTTTTTGTTGAAGGATAGCCACTCTTAGGTCTGTGATCGAGTGACCAGAGAGATTGAAGTGTTCTCCAACTGGTTTTTGAACGTTATAATTCTTGACGTCTGATTTGTGTCCATTCATTCTTTTACGTAGAGACTGTCCAGTTTGGCCAATGTACATGGCAGAGGGGCATTGCTGGCACATGATGGCATATATCACATTGGTAGATGCGCAGGTGAACGAGCCTCTGATAGTGTGGCTGATGTGATTAGGCCCTATGATGGTGTCCCCTGAATAGATATGTGGACAGAGTTGGCAATGGGCTTTGTTGCAAGAATAGGTTCCTGGGTTAGTGGTTCTGTTGTGTGGTGTGTGGTTGCTGGTGAGTATTTGCTTCAGATTGGGGGGCTGTCTGTAAGCAAGGACTGGCCTGTCTCCCAAGATCTGTGAGAGTGATGGGTCGTCCTTCAGGATAGATTGTAGATCCTTGATGATGCGTTGGAGAGGTTTTAGTTGGGGGCTGAAGGTGATGGCTAGTGGCGTTCTGTTGTTTTCTTTGTTGGGCCTGTCCTGTAGTAGGTGACTTCTGGGTACTCTTCTGGCTCTGTCAATCTGTTTCTTCACTTCAGCAGCCTAATCACATCAGCCACACTATCAGAGGCTTGTTCACCTGCGCATCTACCAATGTGATATGTGCCAGCAATGCCCCTCTGCCATGTACATTGGCCAAACTGGACAGTCTCTACGTAAAAGAATGAATGGACACAAATCAGACGTCAAGAATTATAACATTCAAAAACCAGTTGGAGAACACTTCAATCTCTCTGGTCACTCGATCACAGACCTAAGACTGGCTATCCTTCAACAAAAAAGCTTCAGAAACAGACTCCAACGAGAGACTGCTGAATTGGAATTAATTTGCAAACTGGATACAATTAACTTAGGCTTGAATAAAGACTGGGAGTGGATGAGTCATTACACAAAGTAAAACTATTTCCCCATGGTATTTCTCCCTCCCACCCCACCCCCCACTGTTCCTCTGATATTCTTGTAAACTGCTGGAATTAGCCTACCTTGCTTGTCACCATGAAAGGTTTTCCTCCTTTCCCCTTCCTGCTGCTGGTGATGGCTTATCTTAAGTGATCACTCTCCTTACAGTGTGTATGATAAACCCATTGTTTCATGTTCTCTGTGTGTGTGTGTATATATATAAATCTCTCCTCTGTTTTTTCCACCAAATGCATCCGATGAAGTGAGCTGTAGCTCACGAAAGCTTATGCTCTAATAAATTTGTTAGTCTCTAAGGTGCCACAAGTACTCCTTTTCTTTTTGTGAATACAGACTAACACGGCTGCTACTCTGAAACCTTTTATTTCTTTGTTGCTTAAAGCCCTCGATGAGGCAAGGACGGCGAGGTCTCAAAATAGGTACATCAGAACATTTTCCCCCTCCCTGAGAATCAAGGGGCTATTGACTTCAATGGGGGAGTTGGCACCAAGTATTATTGCATATAAAAACCACAGCCTGAAAGAGAGGAGTTGTTGGTCTCATTTTCCAAAAAACCGTACAAGAGTGGCCACCAGTACAAAATCAGTATTTACCAACCAGTGGCACTGGAAACACCAAAGTTTACCCCATACCTAAAAATCCAAATTTAAGGCTTGATCCAACTCCCATGGAAGTCAATAGAGAGCCTTTCATTGGCTTTAATGGGTGCACGATTAGGCCTTTAATGTGGGGTGTGTGTGAGAGATTTGTTGGTAAATATAGCCTTTTTAATGGCTTCCATCACATTTCTAGCAATAGCATTATTCCATTGGTCAGTCCCGATTGATCCAGCCTGGGGTGTAATTGCCATCAGTGCTGCCTTCTTTCAAATTAGCATTCCCCTCACCCCATATAATGAAGTAAATTGCATTAATTTGCTTGTAATTAAACTAAGGTGGATAAGTAGAAGCTTTCAATGCTACCATCTGTGGAACCACAGTGTTTGTAATGGAGCTTTTTTAAATTCATTATGAGAATAATTCAAATAGGAGTTTACACCTGCTATTGAGTGAGGCTTATTCCAGTTTTGCTTAATCAGTTTAATTCAAAAGCTGTGGTGACATTATCACCTTAAAAGAAAATTGCAGCCATTTTTGCTCAGCCTGGAAATCTGCAATTTCAAAAGGTTGGAAATATTTGGCAACAAACTCGTGCTATTAAAAAAAAACCTGTTAAATGTAAGTCAGATTATGAATCATTTACTCTCTTTAGGGAGCAGTTCCTCACACGAGAAGTCTCATTTGACTTCAATAGGACTACTCGTGTGAATAATTGTTCACCATTGAGAATAAGGGATTTGCAACCTGACTTTTTATTTGAACAAGATTTTATGAATGATTGTAAAGGGGGTAGCATCAATGGGGCAGAACCTTAGCTGTATAAACTGTCATAGTTCCACTGAAGCCAATATATCAGCTGAGGACCTTCCCCAGTCCAAGCACCTTCATGAATGGATGTCCTGTGGGATATACTGAATTAATTATTTTCAGTGATTTAGTAGTAGTAGTTTTGGATAAGATAATTTGTCAACAAAACAACAATGAATCCATGTTCCCCTGCCTTTTTACAAAATGGCCTATACAGGAGGTTAATGGAGTTTGGAAGGAAACCAACTTTTCTCCCCGGCCCATAATATATTCAGTGCTAATCTGGTTCTTCCTCATCCGTACCTATTCAGCATTGCAAGCTCTCATGATTTTATTGTGAGTTTGTGTTTTTCTTCAAGCCCAAGCTCATGAAGTGATGTGATTTAATGAAAACCTCCACTTCCATTTTATAAGTAGGTAGACTCCAGTTTCCATGTCTGTGGAGAAAAGCCTGAAAATGTTAACTGAGTGCACCCTAAAGAACAAAGAAAGCCCATCAAAAAGAAGCCCAGTTGCTTTTTTTAAAAATGGAATGATTTTTAAGCCAATATCATGATTTTGGGGGACCTGACTCATGAGTTTTGAATGCTTGGGGTTGGCAATACTGCTTTTCTTTCTCTCTGTAGTTCCTTCCAGAGTTGCAGGGGCGCCACTCTGTGTTTCATGCCTCTGCTACACTGCTTCAGGCCAGATGTCATACATTCACAGTCTCTGCCAAATTGGAGACACGCTCTTCAGGTCTGTTCCTTCATTTCAAACCCTCCTTCCCCCTGCCCTTTGGCAGCATGCTGGAAAGAATGCTGTACTTGCTGTAGCTTAAAATAGTTATATAAAACACTGTGTTCTTAAAAATGACTATTTCACCATTTCTAGAAGATACAAATCAAAATACTCCCTTTTGTAAATTAATGGGTCTCATGTCACAGCTAGGTATTATGTTTTTATTAAGCAACATCTGTAATCTACAATGAACATGCTCTCTAAACATGGTGCTAAAACATAGTGGAGATAGCTTCCCTAAAAGATCCCTGGGTCAAATGCTCTGCTGCAGTAAATAGGTGAAATTCCATTGAAGTTTCTAGAGCTGCACCCATTTACCCCAGCCAAGAAGTTGGCCCCAAAACTTTATCCCTGTCAAATATGCTCTCAAATTTTTGGGGCAGGGGTTATGACCCAGCATTTGGTCTCAAGTGATCTCATCTCAGCTCTACCACAGACTCACTGTATAACCAAGGACAAGTCACTTCAACTCTGTGCCTCAGTTTCCCTATCTGTAAAATGGGGATAAGCAATACACATGCCTCACAGAGGTGGATCCTGTCTTAGGGCTGCATTATGCCCTCCTCTTCTTTGCGTTGAACAGCACCTTACTCCTTGGCTGGTCTCATTGAAATCAATAGGTTACTAAAGGAGTGAGGCACAGCTCAACATGACTAAAAGCGGTAGAATCTGGCCCCTACTTAGGTTGCTGTGTGCAGTGTTTGGGTAATAGGAAGCAGCACTGCACTGTATGGTCACACAAAGCGAAGACAAGGGAGTTGTAGTTTTAAAATTTGTTAGCAGGTCAAAGGAAACAAGAGGAGGAACCCTAGAGTTTACCTTGACATGCTAACACGTGTTAAAACTACAGTGGCCTTGTCTTCACCAAGGTTCTGTCCTTGTGTTAGTTAGCACATGTTAGCTAATGTGTCGTAAGAACACTTTTTTTTTTTTTTTTTTTTACAGTGAACAAAACCGCATGAGTCCCCTTTGTACCATTCAGGAGGTGGTCAACAGGCCTTAAAATCAGTGTTACTGTACACACTTAAAGGCCCTTTTACACTGCCAGAGTGTTATAAATAGGACTCAATGGACATGAGAAACAGGCCCCTTGGTAGTTAATCTTCAGTAAAGCACCATACCATCACTGTAGGGCAGGTTGCATCCTGGCTTGGTAGTTCTCCTTCTCTATTCTGCAACGCTAACAGATACATGCACTGAAGGATAAGCAGCATTTGTTCATCCCTTTATATTACCAAGAATTGCCCTAGATCTTATACTGCCGCCAAATGGCAGTTGTTGCATTTGTTTGACATGTGAGCAAGCTTACTAATTTCATAAGCAGTTTGCAAGCTGCCATTATATATATAGTTTTCTAATTTTGTTTTAAACACAACAGAATGAGACAGACATAAGAAGTTATTGGCATTCATTTTCAACCTTGAAGTCACCTGCTCCATTAGCCCTGACTGCCCTGACAGCTCAACACTGATGAGCTGCTCAGAGTCATGAAATTTGGCATGCACAGCTTATTTCCATTCAGGTTGGAAATGCAGAGCTGGTGCAATGCACAGTAATGATATTAAAGGAAGAAAAACAGTCAGGTCTGAATTTAGAGACAGGCTACCCAGGAGACCACCTGAGGTGCCGGGCTTGTGGGACTGTTTTTGCTGTTAGCGACAACAGGGGAAATAGAATGTGTGAAGTAAAATATTTCAGGTATTCTGTATGTGGATATATTTTTCACTAACCTAGAATGTTCTGGATCTTTGTAGAATCTCGTGGAATCTTCCAGACTTTCTGAGAACTACATTTTCCTTGAACCCCCTAGAATGTTGTCAGTCATGCCCTCGCAGATATATAGAAGAGGCAGGGCGCCACTAGTCAATCAGCGAGATATAAGAATGAAGTAAAGTGAGAGCCCAGCTGCGATATCGTGAACCTTGTTTTATGGTGTAATTGTGAAATGTACTTGTGTTTTAAGACATGAAGAAAGTAAACAGCAACTAATAATGGACATATTTAATGAGATGCCAGAGATAACTATCGAACCCCTATCTATGCAAGACTATAAAAGTAATACTTCTTTTGCCATGCTTAACATATAATGTTTGATAACTTTCTAAGACTTCTGAAGCTCAGGCTCATTAAAACATGTCTTCGACCAACAATGGGTGATGAGCGACTGACATCGCTGGCTGTTTTATCACTTGAAAATGCCATTGGCCAATCTCTGAATCTCTCCGACACTGTGCTTCAGTTTGTGAAGGGCAAAGGCAAGAAAAGCAACCTTTTGAATTAAAGGACTAGGGTTAACATTTTAAGGGCTTTGTCTCCACTTACCGGGGGATCGACGCGCAGCGATCGATCCACCGGGAGCTGATCTAGCGAAGACCCACTAAATCAACTGCCGATTGCTCTCCCGTCAACTCCAGTACTCCACTGGAATGAGAAGCATAAGGTAAGTCGATGGGAGAGTTTCTCTCATCAATCCAGCACAGTGTAGACACCACAGTAAGTCGATCTAAGGTACGTCAACTCTAGCTACATAATTCACGTAGCTGGAGTTGCGTAGCTTAGGTCAACTTAGCCCCATAGTGTAGACCTGCCCTAAGGCAGTCACCTACTCTAACACTATTTAATAGTAGTCCACCCAGTGTTGGTGCACAGTTCAATTTCTTCTGGTTAGTACATTTCAGGTATAGAAACTTTTTAATTTTAAGAATAAGCTTAGAGGGAATGATTATTTTATTTGCTTCCATATGACATGTATAAATACAGATTTACAGATCCTAGCGTGCAAATTTATCATTTTATATGACAGGAATATATCATGCAAATTGTGCATTGAAGGCATGAAATGGGCTATTTTCATTGCACTAGCATGAATATGCATAAACGAGTGGGGAAATCACACCCGTAGCTCATAATGTAGATTTAACCTAAGAGACTGAGGTGCCCAAATCCACGCCTCTAAGTCCCTTAGACTGTTTTGAAAATCTAATTATTGTTTGACCACTGGGGTGTACAAAGCATCTAGAGCTGGCCTAACTCTGCACACATTGAAATCAATGGGGATCTTTTAGTGTGCAGTTACTTGGTGCACATGGACAGTTAGTGCACAGCATACCTAAGAGCTGTGGTATTACAACCCAGGTTCCCATTCACACAATAGTAACAAAAACAATAACTCCATTAAAGTCAGTGAGATCAGAATCAGGCCCCATATCTTTCCACAAACACTCCTTCTTAGGAGTGTATTTTTTTGTGTGTGTGTCTGTGTCTGTGTGTGCGCACGCATTTTAAAAATACAAATTTGTTATATAATAATACTGTGGGGAATAATCCTCTTCTGAACAGACAAGGAAGGGATCCAATGCTAATTTCTATTGTAACATGCATCTGCTATGCAATTGAAACCTATACATTGAGATTTAAATTATATTAATTCCAGTTTTTCAACTGTATTAGTAGCCTTTTTTATTTGATACATTTAAGAAAAAAGGATGATAAAATACATTGAGAGGAAAATAAGTTTTATGAAAACCAGCCAGTCTCTAGCACAGCTTTAATTGACTTAAGCAAAGTGGCTTCTACCACTTCATTTTGTGAATGAATTCAGTCCAATAGATCTCAAATAAAATTTTCAAAAGTGCCTACATCACTTTTGAAAATAGAGTATAAGAATTATCCCATTGACTTTGTCTGGGACTTAGGCTCTTAAGTCCATTAGTCACTTCTGAAAATTCTACCCTTCACCACTGAGAAATGTTTTCAGGTTAGTCAGACTAAATTTATTTTTGATTAATCTCATCCTATTACTCTTAGCTGTCTTCCCTGTGAAGCACCATCAACAATTCTTTTCCTTTCATGGCATTTCCACACCTCAGAGGCTTATAAGCTGCTAACATATTTCCCCTTAGTGATTATCAACTGGAAGACTCTGTACAAACCCGATATATGCTGTCACAATGCACCAGAGCCCATCTTCCCTAAAGCTGACTTTGCCCAGAAATTCACCAAGAATTTGAACCAGTCATGACCTGGGTTTGGTCAAAATGGCAGTCTCATTCCATCCAAGGATGGCTGGCTGTACTAGTTGTAAGTACCATCAGTTGGATTGTGTCCTACAAAGGCACACTAGACACGATCCCAGGATTTTTTAAAAAAGCTATTTAAAAATACAGCACACATTCTTTTCTCCATGAAAAGTTCTTTCTCGCCATGATTAATTCATAAAACAGCCGTGTTCTGACCATGCATCCTATCTGGCCTATTATGGTAATATGCATGGAACAGATTTGATTCAAGCAACTCACACCGAGGCCCTGTAATCATATACAGTAGTGTGGATAAGCAGATGAACATGTTCTGTCCATGGGCCGCCCGAGGGAAATGAAATCTCTGTGGACGAACCACAAATCGCCATTTGCAAAAGGATCTTTAACCAGAACATTTGAACACACTGCAGGAGATGTAAAAATTCAACTGGTATTTATTTAATCCCTTTAACCCCTTCCTTTGCCTTTCTGTTCATGGCAGCTGCATTCTTAAGAGGGTAATCAGCATCCTCTAAGTGAGTAGCAGTATTCACTTGGACAGGTTTCTTCTAACCTAGTGCTGAGCACTTTCAACCCACAGTGATTTCACTGGCATAGTGCACCAAGATACAAATCCAAAAGGTATTTAAGTTCCTAACTTACATTCATTTCACTGGAAGTTAGTAGCCTAAACACTTTTGTGGATCTAGTTCCTAGAAATTTAGGGCCAAGCATTTATTGAGTTCCACTGGGCGTTTTCCCATTGACTTTGAAGGAACTGGCCTGATGCATCACTCTTGCAACAAGCTTGAACTCTGCCAGTTCAAGAAATGGGAGTGGATTCCTTCTTGTTTAACATTGAGTGGTGTCCTCATTCCAATAGGATACCTGATGTGTTTTCTTTGTAACAATCTTTACAAGCCAGTGATCATCCATAACAGGGCATGGATAAAGACCTGCTTTTTGGGGGGTTGCCTATTACAAAAAAAAACTTGGTCATAAGATACACAGGGCAACTCAAATAGCAAAAAAAAAGCATATGCAGAAAAATAATCAAGAGGGGGAAGCAATTGGTTTGCACCACAAGGACCTGAAGCACTCAAGCCCCAACCCTATGGGGAGAGCAGTGACAATTCCCTTCTGACAACTTGGGTTCAAGTCCTAGTTTAAGTGCCAAATGACAATGAGTTTGGTTGGCTCAACCTATGTCCCTAGTGGAGCACAGTCCACACTGCAAACCCACCACACAATGTAATATAAGCAGCCACCACCGATTGCACAGCCTTAGAAACCATTTTGCACTCTGAGCAATTCTTCTGCAACTCTTGAGGAAAACAAAAATAGCACTCCACTATCCATATTTCTCCCCTGAGGAGAGGATGAGAAACCAAATGTGTGATAGAAGATAATCATGTTGCTTACTGCATGACTGGAAGACACTCAGATACTACAGTGATAAGCATGGTATAAAGAACCTATACGGAATAGAAGACACTTAAACACATGCCCAACTTTAAGCATATGAGTAGCCTCATTGACTTCATCAAAGACTGCCTCAGCATAGGCACACGCTTAAGCAACTTGCTGAATTGGGTCCTTAAATGAGTCCTTAACTTTAAGTCCCATTGAAGTATTTAAATACCTTGCCAGATTGAGGCCTCAAATGCTTTAAATCTAAAAAAAAAAAAAAAAATTAAAATCCTGAAAACACAGTCCATATTATTGAATAATGGCATGCATTTCCACTTATAAAGTATGTAAAAAGAGCCAATTGTATTTATTTCTTTTCAGGCTGTTGTCTTGCAAAACAGATTTTCACATACCAAAATACACAAATTAAAACAAAACAAACATTGTTGTTATAATATCAAGGCATTTCACTTTAAATTTCTTCTCACCATTAAAGTTTCCCAACATGTTGTTCTCCTAAAATAGGGTTGATGATGGAATGCCAACAGAATCTTAATTACAATAGCACAAACTCCCGCATTTGAATGCGCCCCCCCACATTGCAATATGTATTAAGTAACACCTCAGTGAGACAGCATTATGCAAAAGAGCTGTCACTGCAAAACGTTTTTATTGTGCTGTGCCTGATTATGCTAATTCTATCTCTACCAAGTCACTTTGCTTTCATTCTCTCTTCCCCTCCATGCTTCTCTTTGCAGTCAGCAAAGGGTTGTTTTTTTAAAAAAAATCAGGAACGTTAAAGCAGTTATGAAATAGAACAAATTAAATGGAACATTTGTTAGCGCTTTCCTTTCACACGGCATTTTGTATATTACAGTAACGTGGCTACAGTAAATGGCAGATTCACCTTACAAGCGATCTCTCTGCTTTTATTTTTAAATGGTTCCAACATTCTTTTTGAGTGGAGACTCTGAATACTACATTAAGGACCAGGTTTTCAAAGAGTCCAGAAGCCTAAGGCTATTTAGCATTCTGCATGTCATTTGTGTGCACAGTTAGACCCAGATCCTGCAATTGTATTTTTATTCGGATCCACACAGAGCCTTGTTGATTTCAAAAGGGCTCAAGGCAAACATAAAAATCTAAGGTTTCAGAGTAGCAGCCGTGTTAGTCCGTATTCGCAAAAAGAAAAGGAGTACTTGTGGCACCTTAGAGACTAACAAATTTATTAGAGCATAAGCTTTCGTGAGCTACAGCTCACTTCATCGGATGCATTTGGTGGAAAAAAAACTTTTTTTTTTTTTATAAATTTTATAAAAATCTAAGTGCGGGATTTTGGGCCTTAATATGATTTCACACCCAAACCAGGTATTTGCATATGCAAGTAACTGAGGTGGGCATCTGCATGTCCCTTTATATATGCAAACACCCAAAGAAATGCACATTTGTAATAATCACATTCGCAAATGTAGGTGAGCAATTGCACACAGTTTCACATGGAAACAGGGCTCCTTTTCTGCAAAAAAGTTAGCCCTATTTCTCCATGGAGACCCAGATTACTCAGGGATGACTCTTCCGTAAGCACCATCAGAGAGAACTAGAAGAGAGGGTCAGAAAGTTGATGTACATGACGACTGGTTGGGAAAATAAATAGAAATGGTTACAAACTAGGTCCATGTTTTCAAAAGCTGATTTTGGGTGTGTTAATTTTCAGATCCCCAATCTGACACACCTTGGGCTTGATTTTTAGAAGAGGCTACTACACACAATGCCAGCTGAAATTAATGGGTTTTTCAGGTGCTCTGCATTTCTGGAAATCAGGCCCAAGGTGTCTCAAGTTGAGGCATCCAAAAATCAGTGGTCATACAGTTGAATGCGTCAAGGAACTCTTAAAATAAATAATTGTATTGTATTTTTTGTAACACACAAATAGAAGGAAAGACACAAAAGTACAAGCTTTTTGGGGCACGGAACATCTTTTTGTTCTCTCTTTGTACATGGTCTAGCACAGCAGTTCTCAAACTGTGGGTCAGGATCCTAACATGAGTTGCAACCCCATTTTAATGTGGTCACCAGGGCTGGCGTTAGACTTGCTGGGGCCTGGGGCTAAAGTCTGAGCCCCACCGCCCACCGTCAAAAGCCAAAGACCAAGCCTCACTGCCTGGGCCAAAGCCTGAGGGCTTCAGCCCTAGGTAGTGAGGCTCAGGTTACAACCTCCTCTTCCCTCGCACCTGGGGCTGAAGCTCTTTGGCTTTGCCCCTCCCCATTGCCGAAGCAGTGGGGCTCGGGCAGGCTCAGGGTTCGGTCCTCCCTCCTGGGGTCGTGTAGTAATTTTTGTTGTCAGAAGGGGATCATGGTATAATGAAGTTTGAGGAACCCTGGTCTAGCACAACACAAGTAAATGGAAGACTGGTCACACTGGGCCTGATCCATAATCCACTGAAGCCAATGGCAGCTTTTCTGTAGCCTTCAATGGGCTTTTTGAATCAAATGCAGACAAAACCCAGAGGTGTCACCTCACCTCTGTGAGCAAGTCTGCCTTCAGGTTTCTGTTCCTATATGTCAGTGACCTATAGGTGAAACTCAAACAGTCACAGTTTGAGTGATTGAAACTATGTGAAACCACAAGCTTACCTAGGCGTTAGCCCAAAATTTTGCTGAAACTTTTCCAAAGCTCATCTTGCATGTAGGTCCATGATGAACCTCAAAAGAGACTGAATTTTTGAGGTTTGTTGCCAAAGAACTATGCTACTATGCAAAAAACTATGGCAACAATATTAAAAAATCCAGTCTCTTTTGAGGTTCATCAAGGACATAGCTCTAATGGTATTCCCAGTCTCAAGCTAAATTAACGTTGATATGGTTGAACACTTGGGAAGTTCACTTTCAGTGCACAAAGTCTTAATTAAAGAGGGGCCTAAGACATTTCAGATATCAAGGTGATGAGCGTAGTATAAATACCTAGATTAGATGGGGACTGAGATACTGAAACTCTCCAATGAAATTCAGGCATATTCCAATCTATTGTTTTAGTTTAGCTCATTGAAGAGCTAGATAGTCCGATTCTGTATTCTGAACCACTCAAAATTTAGGGGTGCTTGCACTGATTTCTCCCTCTTTCCCCTCCATTTAGAGAGATCACTGGGCCAGATAAACTCATATAAGTTTAACACTAGAGTCCAGGAGAGGCAAATGATGACTCTCTGATTCCCAGGCTGAATTTATACCTGACCCTGACCATTGGGGAAATTCAGAGCCTTTGGAGGCTGCCCTAACTTAAGTCAACAGGCTATATTCTCTGTGAGAATATATGTCAGTTGTGAATAGCTGTATCTCAGATATACTCCTCCCACCTACACCAGTGTGTGAGGAGAGGGCATCTGTAATAGGAGCCAGCAATGACTCTCTGTGCCAGCAGGTAGCTCCTCCGTGTTGGCAGAATTCTTAGCTGGATTAATCAGGGCCAGTTTCGGTAGGTGGCACAAAGTGGCCTGAACAAGAGGAAATAATCTGCAATCCCTATGGTTCGATTTGAATGTATATGGCTGGGTTTGCTGTCTCTTTCATACTTTTATTCACAGCACAGAACACTTTTTCCCTCTCCCATTCTCTGCCCCCAGGAAAGGGGCTTCCATCATATCCTATGCTACGGTATTAGAATTTATATCCATTCCTCAACTCAGCAATATCAAACTTTCTCACCCCACTTGTTCATTTGTGCAGAATAATATTGCCTTCATCTTGCCCTCTAAATCTGGTGGGCTTTCAAATCATGTCTGCAAAATTAATGATAAACAGCCAGTGCCTAATAAATATTCATTTCCATGAGGGACTCCCAAATTAGCAAGTCTGATGTCATTATACATGTAGACCTTTATTAACTGCTGCATTATGTGGTCACTTGTTGATACATCTGTCACGTCAGGTGCCCAAAGCTCAAATAATTGTGAATATATGAACCAATATATTGTCATATGTTTAAAAAACACTGATTAATGCAGGCAATGAGATCATAAATATCCTCTATCCTTTTGTACAACATTCTCCACTGAGAAGCAGTCAAAAGGAGAGATGAAGGGGTTTTTTCCCCATACAAATTCAAAAGCAAATTTTGACTGAGTCATGTTTCACAACCACTTGCCACCTATATTTGCACACTCATGCTTTAATAGCACAAATACTCATGAAAAAAGTGAATCTTAACTTCAGGATATTCTGTTCAAAGTGAAATTCAGATTGCTTATTTGTTTGTACCACTCACAATATTTGCAATTGTTGCTCCACTGGTTTGTTACATTACCCACAGGAGCAGGCTACGGCTCTTTAAATTAGATTCATTCAGCTCCATCCTGACTAGCTGGCTGTGATGCCTCTCAAACTAACAAAAATTGGGCAAAAAAACCCCAATCACAACCAAATGTCCTTTTTCTTCCCAAAAAGAACGAGGAGTACTTGTGGCACCTTAGAGACTAACACATTTATTTGGGCATAAGCTTTTGTGGGCTAAAACACACTTCACCTGATGCATGGAGTGGAAAATACAGTAGGAAGATATATATATTTACAGAGAACATGAAAAGATGAGGGTTGCCATACCAACTCTAACGAGACAAATCAATTAAAGTGGACTATTATCAACTGGAGAAAAAAAATCACTTTTGTAGTGGTAATCAGGGTGGCCCATTTCAAACAGTTGACAAGAAGGTGTGAGTAACAGTAGGGGAAAAAATTAGCATGGGGAAATAGTGTTTAGTTTATGTAATGACCAATCCACTCTCAGTCTTTATTCAAGCCTAATTTGATGATGTCCAGTTTGCAAATTAATTCCAGTTCTGCAGTTCCTTGTTGGAGTCTGTTTGTGAAGGTTTTTTGTTGTTGAAGAATTGCCATTTTTAGGTCCGTAATTGTCCGGGGAGGCTGAAGTGTTCTCCAACTCTCTTTGAATATTATAATTTTTGATGTCTGCTTTGTGTCCATTTATTCTTTTGCATAGAGACTATCGATTGTTACTCACACCTTCTTGTCAACTGTTTGAAATGGGCCATCCTGATTATCACTACAAAAGTTTTTTTTCTCCTGCTAATAATAGCCCACCTTAATTGTTTTATCTTGTTAGGGTTAGTATGGCAACCCTATCTTTTCATGTTCTCTGTATAGCTATCTTCTTACTGTATTTTCCACTCCAAGCATCTGATGAAGTGAGTTTTAGCCCACGAAAGCTTATGCCCAAATAGATTTGTTAGTCTCTAAGGTGCCACAAGTACTCCTGTTCTTTTTGCTGATACAGACTAACACAGCGACCCCTCTCAAACCGTTTTCTCCCCAGGCATCTCTGGCGGTTTTAGGTTTCCATAGATTCCTCCACAGTTTGGGGGCAGAGTCAAAACATTCCAGCCTCATTCTCCCTGACTTAAGAGAAGTATCCTCCTCCTGTTCGTGTCTCTCCCCATAATAATGAGGGTAGAGAGATTATATGCTGCCCCACCCTCCTTCCTAGAACTTGTCCTGATTGGCTGAGAAAGCAGAACCCTGCCCTCACTACATGGCTCCTAATTCCAGGCCCTAAACAAAACTCCCCCCACCCCATTTTGAAAAAAAAATTAACCCATTACTTCTCAAAAACAACTCTTGGCAGTTTAGAACATCCAACATCCTAAGGCAGGATGGTTTAATTGGGCCCAAGTTTGCTCAAAATGTTTGCAAACCTTAAGCAAAAGTTTCACTGGACATCTGTTAAGCTTTTAAACACATCAAAAACCAAGCTGCTCTGTCACAGTTGTGCAATAGGTGTAACCATTCACTATACATGCTAGAAGTCAGACATTTACATAGTTCATTAACAGATATCCTGTCTGAGGCAGGTTTTGGTCCAAACACCTTTTGTAATAAGTATACTTGCATTTTATTATGTATCCACTAGATGTCTCTGCGCACTGTAAAGAGTTCCAGGCTACCACTGGTTGAAATTTTCTGATTTTTCAACAAACTTTTTGTTAAATTGTGACAAAATAAAGTGACGAGTTTTCATTACAATGTATCCTGTTTTTTGACCACTCAATGAGCTTGTTGAAAATTTTTAATTTCAAATTTTTGATTCGAAAGTACGTAAAAATTTCATTAAGAAAAATCCCCACTCTTCAACTATTCCAGAAAAAAATATGGTCCCTGGTAAACAAGAGGCAAACCTGAAACTCAAGCTGTGTGGAAGTCTGACAGTTTTCTTCAATAAATGTTGCCAATTTAAGTAGGTCTATGACTCTACAAACCAATTAATCCTTGAATTTAGGAGTGCTTGAAATCTCAAGCTGTATAGTATGATTGTGGCCTCCCTAAAGTTAGAGGAATGCTCCTGGCTCTTTTTCTTTTTCAATGCACCATTGAAAGAGAAGAGAAACTCTTGGCAGTCCTCTCTTGAGAGCTAGCCTGAAAAATCAGATTTTTTTTTCTTTCCAATATACAGAATATAAACAAACATATATAGAAAGATAAACCTGTTCTTCTGGCATTCAAATTAATTTTCCCTGGGGGCAAAGGGAAAAAAATGTGTTCAAAACCTTTCTAAAATATTTGAGCAAAATATCTCAATGTTTCAGAAAGATCTAAGGATCCAGTAAAACATAGAACTTCTTCACTCAACTCAAATATCATTATACAAATAACCCTTGTCTCTTCAGAGCATTTGGTGATATGGCAGAAGCATCTGGCTAAAATAAAATATTGAACCCGAGGAGCTTCTTTAGCAATACCCTAAATTCTCAGTGTGTTTTGAGGATAGAAACAGAAAATGTTTTGAGGCTTCAAAATGGGGAAATACTATGTTATCTGAGCAATCAGTCTAGGTTATAACTAAATTAACACACAGCAAGTATGAGAAGCGGACACTGATTTTAAGTATAGCAGCCTTGCTTTGGGGTTCAGAGAATACATATGCGAATCAGGAGTTTTAGGTCCTAATTTTGACTCCACCACTAAATCCAAAGCAGGTCATTCCTTCTCTCTGTTTATGCCTACCAACCAGCAACAACGTGCCTCCCAGCCTAGGCTAACAGACTAGGGCTAGCAGCATTGATGCTAGCGCTCTAAAAATAGCTGTATAGAAAGCACTTTGAATTTGCAGCTCAGGCTCTCAAGACTGAGAATGGGGTGGGCTTCCAAGTCTGAGCTCCAGGCTGAGCTGCAACTTCAAAGTGCTGTCTTTAGAGCGCTAGCACGAGACCTGCTAGCCCAAGTTTGTCAATGCAGGCTGGGAGGCTTGCTGCTGCAGATTGTGTAAACATACCCTATGTGTCTCTGTTGCCCCTTTCCCCCTTTTTTAGTCTAGGTAGACAAGACAGACAGGATTCAGGAAGCTGTTGCAGCAAACAGGCGATGAGCATGGGGCCGAGCAAACCTGTAGATCATCTGTTGAACTGGCGCTACCTACCTCACTAGGTTGTCGGTGATAATCTTCGTTAGAAGATCAGAAGTTGCAATGTAGTTTTTCCCAAGTAATTGGACTGCTTAGGGCAAGAATTTTAAAGATATTTAGATGCCCAAAGATGCAGACAGTGGCCTAGCTAGTGAAATTTTCAAAAGCAGCTCGGCACCTAACATCCATGGCAAAGTCCCATTAGGCGCTGACTTGCATCTTTAGGCATATAAATACTTCTAAAAATATGTCCTGATTCCCTACTGAAGCACCTAAAAAAGTACTCTGGTTTTTAGGGGTGCCGAACCCCACAGCATTAGAGGGAATGGCAGATACTCAACACCTTTGAAAAATCAGACATTCATTTAGGTGACTAACTTTAGGTATCTAAGTAGGAAAATGTTGGCTTTGAATTTTATCTTCTGTGAATCAAGCCCCAGGGGGCAGTTGCTTTCACTCTCCCTACATTATACCACGCAAATTACAACCAAAGGAAATATTCACAGGAACCCCTGTGAAATGAAACTGCTATGTTTGACACTGCTGTATTCAAATCCCTTTTGGTATTCATAGTTAACACAGCACAATCTCAATGATAAATCCTTGCTAACCATCTCCTCCCATTTCCAAAAACCTGCCTCAGTCAGAACATATGGAAAGTCCATCCCAGCTAATTGGAGGCTGGTATTTAGGAGATTTCTGCAAAAAATCTGTCTAAGGGTTGTCATATTTACCCCCTCTATTATAATGGTAGAATAAGTAGGTAATACTAAATAAAACAGCGGTAATGATATACAGTTTCCAGTAACATCCTGAAGCATGAGACATTACATCTGCATGTCCTGGAGTGGATTTTGCTGCATGAAATTAGATTTACACAGAACTTATCCCCTCTTTTATGAAAAAACACCAGAATTTTAATTTTTAAATAATTAATTTACATTTCCATGAATAATATCGTCCCATCCCTGAAACAATAATTAAATCCAGGAGGAGTCTGATTTCATGCAACCGAGTCTTCAAACTTTCTTTCCTATTTTACATTCACTCCAACATGCCCGACTACTCTCTCCAGGCTATCTTAGATACTTGCATAGCTCTCCATCACCATGATACCTGAGCACCTCAGAATCTTTCACAGATTCTACCTTCACAATTTCAATCTGAAATAGGACAGTCCTGTTATTCCTATTTTACAGAAGGAAATAAGGCACAGGGAGACAAAGTGATTTGCCTAAAATCACACAAAGAGCACTTGGTAGAGAAAACTGAATCTGGGGAGAGGAGACAGGTCCTAAATCCCAGGCTACTACCCTAACCACAGGCCTGTCCTTTCTCTCTGACCCTCTTGTATCTATGAACAACTGAATGTATGGACTCAATTTTCAAAGTCCATTTTTCCTCTCTTTCCTTTTTCTGGTCTACCTGAGTAATTTGGGGCACACATATTTAATAACCGTTGAATAAGGTTGAATCTGCAATGGCAGCCACTGAAGCCAGTAGAAACCATCCCCATCATGTGACAGGGATATTAAGCCTCACAAAATTTGACTGGGGTCAGGAAATTAAGTTTCCTGACTTGATTCTTTCGAGCCAAGATTTGCTTGAAACAAGCAATGATTCGGGTTCTCTGGGAAGTGGCTACAGCTTCCTGATTCTCTGCCCTCTGCAGCTCCAGCCCCAGCATTAGAATAGGTTACAACAATCATAGAAGATCAGGGTTGGAAGAGACCTCAGGTGGTCATCTACTCCAACCTCCTGCTCAAAGCAGGACTAACACCAACTAAATCATCCCAGCCAGGGCTTTGTCAAGCCGGGCCTTAAAAACCTCTTAAGATGGAGATTCCACCACGTCTCTAGGAAACCCATTCCAGTACTTCACCACCCTCTGAGTGAAATAGTTTTCCCTAATATCCAACCTAGACCTACCCACTGCAACTTGAAACCATTGTTCCTTGTTCTGTCATCTGACACCACTGAGAACAGCCGAGCTCCATCCTCTTTGGAACCCCCCATCAGGTAGTTGAAGGCTGCTATCAAATCCCCCCTCACTCTTCTCTTCTGCAGACTAAACTAGCCCAGTTCACTCAGCCACTCCTTGTAAGTCATGTGCCCCAGCCCCCTGATCATTTCCGTTACCCTCTGCTGGACTCTCTCCAATTTGTCCACATCCTTTCTGTAGTGGGGATCCCAAAACGGAATGCAATACTCCAGATGTGGCCTCACTAGTGCCGAATAGAGGGGAGTAATCACTTCCTCCGATCTGCTGGCAATGCTCCTACTAATACAGCTCAATATGCCTTTAGCTTTGTTGGCAACAAGGGCACACTGCTGACTTATATCCAGCCTCTCATCCACTATAATCCCCAGATCCTTTTCTACAGAACTGCTGCTTAGCCAGTCGGTCCCCAGCCTCTAGAGGTGCTTGGGATTCTTCAGTCCTAAATGCAGTACTCTGCACTTGTCCTTGTTGAACCTCATCACATTTCTTTTGGCCCAATCCTCCAATTTGTCTAGGTCACTCTGGACCCTATCCCTTCCTTCCAATGTATCTACCTCTCCCCACAGTTTAGTGTCATCTGCGAACTTGCTGAGGGTGCAATCCATCCCTTCATCCAGATCACTAATAAAGATGTTGAACAAAGTTGGACCCAGGACCAACCCGTGGGGCACTCTGCTTGATACCGGCTGCCAACTAGACATCGAGCCATTGTTCAGTACCCCTTCAGCCTAACAATCTAGCCAGCTTTCTATCCACCTTATAGTCCATTCATCCAATCCATACTTTTTTAACTTGCTGGCAAGAATTCTGTAGGAGACCATATCAAAAGCTTTGCTAAAGTCAAGGTATATTCATAGATCCATAGATATTAAGGTCAGAAGGGACCATTATGATCATCTAGTCTGACCTCCTGCACAATGCAGGTCACAGAATCTCACCCATCCACTCCTGAGATAAACCTCTCACATTTGTCTGAGCTATTGAAGTCCTCAAATCGTGGTTTAAAGACTTCAAGGTGCAGAGAATCCTCCAGCAAGTGACCCGTGCCCCATGCTAGAGGAAGGCAAAAAAAACCCAGGGCCTCTTCCAATCTGCCCTGGAGGAAAATTCCTTCCTGACCCCAAATATGGCGATCAGCTGAAACCCTGAGCATATGGGCAAGATTCACCAGCCAGATACCCAGGAAAGAATTCTCTGTAGTAACTCAGATCTCACCCCATCTAACATCTCATCACAGGCTATTGGGCCTATTTACCATGAATATTTAAAGATTAATTAATTGTCAAAATCATGTTATCCCATCGTATCATCTCCTCCATAAACTTATCGAGTTCAATCTTGAAGCCAGATAGGTCTTTTGCCCCCACTGCTTCCATGCTTTCCCCATATCCACAGAACCGGTTATCTCATCACAGAAGGCAATCAGGTTGATCAGGCATGACTTGGCCTTGGTGAATCCACATTGACTGTTCCTGACCACCTTCCTCTCCTCCAAGAGCAATCTTTGGATTGCTCTGACACACATAAACTGGAAACGGCCTCCAAGGACCCATATGCTAGCTAAGAACTGCCGAAGTACAGCAGCACAACCCGTGTCCGCTCCCTTCCTTGGCTCACTTCCAACCTCAACCCATCCCTTACACCAAGTCCAGGGTGAGGAATCATGTAGGAGCTGGCTCAGCCAGTTTGAGATCAGCTGAGAGCTCTCTCCAACCAGGGAATTCTCAGCTGGCCAATATCCAAGCCCTTTGTGCCACATGAGCACCCCAAAGTTCCCAGTCTCTCTAACCAAACAGTCTATCCTTCCATCTCTCTTCTGTGAGTCATGCCCTTGTTACAGAGTCCAGTTTGTCAATTATATCCTTCTTATATTATATTTTATTATATTATATATATCATATCGGGGTGGCCAAACTGACTGACCCTCTGAACCGCATGCAATAACCTTTAGAAGTTTGAGAGTAGGGTGTGCCTGCCAGGGCTCGCAGCTTCGGCTCTGCTCCTGCTGAAGCCCCAAGCTCTATCAGGTGCCTGCTGCAGGGTAGAACCCCTGAGCTTCCCCGGCCCCAGTCTGGTAGTTGGAGAATGGGTGGGGTAGTGTGGGGGAGTCCGCGAGCTGCACTTTAACCATAACAGAGCCGCACACGGCTCACGAGCCATGGTTTGGACACCCCTGTATTAATTATATGATAGTATATTATAGTATATCCTGCCATGTAGCACCCCAAAGCCTTTCTGAACTGCACCTGCTTCATAGGCAGACCACCTGAAGCCTGAGCCGCTTACAGGAGGCTCTGCTGTCTGCATGGGTCAGACCTTACATACAAACACCAACCACCAGCAACAGTTTATATTCTACTAACCAGAGTCAAATTCTAAAAGATTTCTTTTTTTTTTTTTTTTTTTTTAAGAAGCTTGGCAAAATCTAAACAAAAATCTGCATCTTTCTGAAGTTCTGACACTTCCAAGAAATGAGTGTTCCCCGAATGTGATGTCAACTGCAACGCCTAGGAAATCCCCCTGCTACCATAGATGCTACATTTAAAGTTCAAAAGCCTTCCACTGACACCTTGACTTGATGCAGAGCTATCATAAGAGGCTTTGAAATAAACAGAGGAATGGAATATTGACTGCCTAAGACATGCCAAGTCTTTAAAAATATGCCCTTCTCTTTGTATTTTGCTAGAACGCTGGAAATTACTATTATCCACACATACACACAGACAGATACGCTGTAGGTTCCTGTTTTATAGTTTTACACAGACCTTTGCAAACTCAGGGACTGATCCAAAGCCCATCAAAAAATCAATGGAAATACTCCCACTGACATCAGTTGGCTCTGGATCAGGACATTAGGCCTCAATTTTGCAAACACTTATGTTCACGCTTAACTCAATGACAGTGGGACTACTCATGTGAGTAAAGTTAAGCACATGAAAAAATGTTTGCAGGATCAAAGCAACAGAGATTCTGTGTGTGTCTGTGTGGTGTTTCTCTCTCTTTCTCTCTCTCAGCCTCCCGCCTCAACACCCCCACCTGGGTTTTCAGACTTCATAAGCACTTACAGCTCAACAATTGTGGAAATTAGTCTTACAAAGTACTATCAGTTTTAAGGGTGTATGATTGCCTGTTACATTGATTACATTATTCTTGCCTTATTTTCTCTGCTCGCTTTTTAATAGAATCAAAATGTAAGTCTACAAAAGACAGACTTTGTTTCAATGTTTCTTCTTTGTACTACATTACAATTTTCTTTCACTGCCAGCTGCCTCTGCTCTTTCTTAATTGAATTCTGTATTTTGACTACTGTATTGCAGTTTAGAAACAAAATTATTGTAATAAACAGATTAAATGAAGAAGCAAATAACTCCAGAACACTGTGTATGCCTTTATTCAACTAGATCTGTTTCTTTGCCTGGGCTGTTATACAAATTATCTCCTTTTAAAAAAGGACTGGTGTTTGCATATTTAACTTTGAACCAAACTATCTCCAACCCTATAAGTAACCAAATTATCTCCAACACCTGTAAACATATATGACAGGGGTGGCCAACCTGAGCCTGAGAAGGAGCCAGAATTTACCAAGGTACATTGCCAAAGAGCCATAGTAATACGTCAGCAGCCCCCTATCAGCTCCCCCACCCCGTCCCCAGTGCCTCTCACCCACCGGCAGCCCTGCCAATCATTGCCTCCCCCTCCCTCCCCACACCTCCCCATCAGCTGTTTTGTGGCACGCAGGAGGCTCTGGGTGGAGAAGGGAGGAGCGAGGGCACAGCAGACTCAGGGGAGTGGACGGGAAGGGCTTGTGTCAGAGCCAGGGGTGGAGCTGTGAACACCTCCCGGCACATTGGAAAGTTGGCGCCTGTAGCTCCAGCCCCCGAGTCGGTGCCTAGACAAAGAGCCACATATTAACGTCTGAAGAGCCGAATGTGGCTCCGGAGCCATAGGTTGGCCACCCCTGACATACGATATCCCACCAAGGAAAATAAATGAGACTGTAAAAGACTAACTAAACCGTAACCATTCAAAGCTGTAACTATGCACCAGTTCTATGTTTACAATTTCCAATTCCAACTGTAGTTACAGATATTTAAGCACCAGCAAATCTGTATCAGAACACAGCATAGCCTGTTTGTTACTGAAAGCCCAAGCTATCTGTCTGTCAGGATTAAATTACAGATTACAGATTTAGCATAAAACAAAATACAGGGACTCAATTTGATCTCTGGTTGACAGAGAAGGCAGCAAAGATGGTGCCCTCTGTATTTAATTGGAAGATAATTAGGTTCGGAAGGATTTGATTTACAAATCAGTAAGTGTCGGGAAACATTGATTTCACCATAAACACACACAGGACCAAAAACTATTTCCATCAATAATTGGTGAAATTTACAGATAGAAAAATGCTGCTTGAGCACATCAAGTTTGATTTAAGGATATTTCCTTTTTATATTTTGACCTGGGATGGTGACAACTGATGTTTTAACAGTTATAAATCTTTACCTATTTTAATTTCAATGTCGACTGTCATTACATAATTATTACCTGCTGCTCCCCCCCCAATAATTTTGTGCAACTCTGATCATTTAAATTGATAAAGATCTAAAAAAAGCTTAAAAATAGGCACCAATGTTATCCATCAAAGTTATTTTTTTAAAAAGCCTGAATTCTATCAAGCTCAATGGTAGCGCAAAGTATTTTGTCTGTTGTCACTTGTGACACAGAACAACCACAGATGATTTTTATTTATTCATATTTTTGTAGGGTCAGATTTTTCACTGCCTTTCATTTTGTGCTCTCTTTGATGTCAGTGTAAGTTATATGTAAATCATTACCATTTTGATTTAGTAGCATTTTACACTAGCCTACGTGACTGCACAAGAAGCAATGCTAAAGGGAGTCTAGCCCTGTTATGTTTGGCTCCAGAATATCTTTAAAGGAAGGATGGTCTCACGGATAAAGAACTGGATTGGGACTCAGATCTGGGTTCAGTTTCTGGACCATCCACAAGTTTCCTGTGTAAACTTGGGCAAGTCACTTCATCTCTCTGTGACTCGGTTTCATATTTGTAAAATGGAGGTAACAATGCTCTCCCTTTCCTACTCCTTGTCTATTTAGATCGTGAGCTCTTTGGGGGAAAGGACCATGGCAACAGCCACAAGGCTGCCTGGATTTCAGATGGAACCTCTAGGTGCTAACATGAACCAAGCAGTATCTTTACATTCATGCTACTGATCAACCAGAATCAATCCAGGTTTTGGAAACGACAAATTAATTCTTTCTTACTGGGATATTTATCTTACTACTGAAGCTAAGGAGATTTCATCCTGCTCTATTCTGTGGTTTTCTAATGTTCACCCTTTTATTGATATTTTTTCCGATAAGAAAATGACAAAACAAAAAGAATGCACAATGAAGTTAATAGGGGATGAGATATGAGACACACACTTGGGTGGAGAATGATAGCCTAACCAATATTCACAGTCAGCAATGAAAGATGATGTTGTAATGTGTTTTTAGCTGAAAGATGTGTTAGCTGGTTCCCATAGCTTGTGAAATGTAACTTGTTTATCATTTTAACAGCATAGAAGTTTTCACATGCATATACCAGGGACACTGCATGCAAATCATGATTTATATTCAGCAAATTCCTGTTAGGGAACTGTCTAAAATGGTCATGTTTTTGTATAAGTAGGCAAGAATTCTTCTTTTGACCTATTGCTGTCTATAACAAAGACTTAGGCTGGATTAACTACATAGCTCAGGAGTATGAATTTTTCACACCCCTGAGCAATGTAGCTGGGTCAATCTAATTTTCTACTGTAAACCAGCCCTCAGGAAAATTAATTCCAATGAACTTTTTTAAAGTGGATTCGTCACACTTCATTAAACGCCTGGGTAGGCCACTTTTATTCAGAATTAAAGTGGCCTTAATTCAGTTTATCTTAATCCACTTCCAAAGTAAATTAATGTAAATCAGATGAAGTCCACTTTAATTCTGAATAAGTGTGTCCACACAGGTGTTTAATGCACTGTGACTAATCCACTTTAAATTCGCACCTTTAGTTACTTCTGATTAATTTTCCTGAGTGTCTCTGCATAGACAAACCTTAGAAGTGCTGTATGCTTGCAAAGTTAAAACTCAAGTTTCTGACTCTGAGCATGTGCTTCATTCACATTGAAGTCAAACTGAATCAAAGCTTTAATGATTAGAGATTATCAGCACCATGGGTTTTATATCTCACTTTAAGCTAATTCTCTCCAATATCACAATGCCCTACGGGAACACATTGGGATGGGGATGATCTATCAGGTGAACAGAGATCTCTACCATCTATCGAATGACCAACAGCTCTTTCTGTAGCATCTCTGTTCATTGGAGTTAGGGACCAGTTCCATCCCACTCCCGCCAAGTAGGATCTTATTCTGAAAACAGGTCTAATGATTGCAATGGGTAAGGGACTGCTCTTTGTATGTGAGCAAGGGGCAGACTCAGACCCTGAATGAGTAGTAACACTATTCTTTTCATGGGGCAGGGGAAGTGCCATTTCACGGAACAAAAATAGCAAGTTTCACAGGGCAGCAATTTCTGTGCTAATGACACCTCAAGGACAAAGCATTAAATGAATGGAAGGGCACATATGCCACCATTTTATTCCTTAATAGAAGGGGTGGAAGGGAGACAGAATAGTTCTTGCATCAAAGGGCAGCTGCAGATAATATCTGGGCCATTGACCACCTCTACTTATGACTGCTAATCAGGAGACTCAAGGACTCTCTGGTCAAATGGATGCACCCTATAGCCTACCAGGACGTGGTCATCTGTTTTAGGAGACCATACACCAGTTTGCTCCCTACTCTTACGGTGCAGACTCAGGCCAGTTCCTAGCAGACTCTGCTTTAAGAACTCTGTAGCTGGCTGATAATGGTGACTGCACACAGCTCTAGGGTGCAAGCTACATGGTGTTTTTTATCACTCTGTGCTTAGAAGCTTCTCCTGTTACTCGTAGCCAAATCCAGTATCTTGTCAAATATAAGGTGAGCTCTCATCTGATCTGCTTCATACTTTAAGCATTTGCACAAATACTATTGCAGGCTGTTCTACCTTCTTAATGTCACATAACATTGTCACTTGGAGCAAGCTTTATGACAGAAGAGATGCAGCGTTATCTAAGCATTCTGCATGGGTGAAAACAGCAAGAAATTATATATTTCTCTTTGGGATTATTGGTATTAGATACTGAGACTATGCCTTGAAACCCAAATAAAGGATTGTGGACAGCTCTTCTTTGCAATTAGTATCGAGCGATGTGTCCCAAATTCAGCAGGTGGATGACGTAAGTGTCAAACTGAAGTAATCAGTAGGAGGCAGAGTTTAAAAACTGAAAACCTGGCTCCAAGTGTCACAAGGGGAGCTGCTGGGTACCGAGTGCTTTGGAAAATCTGGCCCTCATTTTGGTGCTTAAATGGAAACTGAGCTATTTTGAACATCTGGCTCCAACCATGAGCGCTGACCACTCGAGAATCTGACCCCATGTTGTTTTTCCCTTGAGCTTGATTACTAAGGCCCATTTACATTGCTCGGGTAGCGCAAAGGTGCAAATTATATTGACACACAGGGTAGGGCCATTTTATACTGCGGGGATGTTTGTTGGAAAGGGGCCGTAGTATAAATGAGAACCAGGGTTCTACTATTTGGTCATATACGCAGCATTGTCTTTCACAAACTCAAAATGGCATGCAGTTTCACTGAGATTTCATGTTTTTTTGCACAGCAAACTATTGATTTCACATCACCCATGTAGAACATGTAATATACAGCCTCACTGATTAGTTATGTCATAGTCGGCATCCTCTAGAGTATCCATGCAGATAATTGTGTCCTTTTAGATGTAATTTCCAATTTGTTGTAACAATAAGACTCTGCAGGAAGCTCATTTCTAGACTAGTATTGCTTATCTACTCACTTAGGTTGAAATCCTGGCCCCAATTAAATCAAGAATAAAACTCCAGTTTATTTCTGTGTGACTAGGATTTCTACGCTTAGTCTTGACTTCACCATACGTTGGAAACCTATAAAAACAATCCCCTCAAAGGGAAGCAGACTCTGTTATGCCTTCTGGCATAAGGGCAAGCGGAAAGCACAAACCAGGAGGTAGACACGCAAAGAAGAATAGCACCAGGTGGTTCAGAAAATCAGGCACAACAAAAGAAGAGAACAAGATGTCTAGGTGCTCACAAGCACATAGCTATCTCATGGTAGGTTTTGCCCACGGGGGCCTATCCTTTGTGTAAGAAGGCTAGTGTTTCTACAGTATAGAACTGGTACTCTCAGTTGAGTGAAATTGGCTAGCTTTAGCTGTTACAAGAGAAAAGGGAAATTAATGGAAGAAAAAACCCTAGCATGTGAAAATGCTTTAAGATGGTAACAATAAACATTTTCTTCAGTAGCACCCTCCCACATAAAAATGTGCCAATCCAAGGTATAGGTGTCAGAAATACACAAGGGGAAAAACCTGCTCTTCATCCTAAATCCAGACAGTAATTAATCAATGCTGAAATCAAGACCCCAGAAATATCTCCTTACAAAAAATACCGACACCAATCCTGCCCCACAGCAAAATACCTTTTTAGCGTGTTCCGGTTCTCAACAAATTCGGGCTATTTCAAACCAAGGTGCAGCAGAGTTCAAATGTGTCCCCCTCACAAAGAACTTGCTTTCTACCCCTTCTCATTTTTTGACCAGCCCTTGTTACGACTCATTTTAGAAACGGTTCCTGATTTTTATATATAATACAATACAAAGAAGACCATAGATGGACTCCTTTCTTTAGTCTTTAGCCATCCTATATCCTCCCTTCCCCCCGTCAATCTATTTAATACTGCCAACTAATTGTGCTACAAAAAGACCTCAAAACAGATAGAAGCCAGAGTTGAGGGTCACTGAACACTACGCTTATTTCAAATGTATCCCAATTACACAAAGACCTGGGCTAAGTAACTTGGTGCTCAGGCACTGTGAGGATTCAGTGTCTAATAACCCTCAACATTTCTCATTTCTGTGTGGCTGCATGGATTAGTGCTCCCACACAGGGCTGCTATGTATGACGCTCTTCCAAGATCGCTTTCTCTCATGCAGTCCTCTTTCTTACTTAGAATGACAGAACTGGAATGGACCTCGAGAGCTCATCTAGTCCAGTCCCCTGCATTCACGGCCGAACTAAGTATTATCTAGACTAGTGGTTCTTAACCTGGGGTGTGAGAGGCCTATTCTGGGGGTGCGAGACATGCCAGATTTTTTTTAGAATGTAAATCATCGAAAACACAAATTAAGCACAGGCACGTAAGTACAACTACTTTGTTTCATCAAACCTATGCATTTATTAACATTATACATTTTTTATGATTACTGTAATATACAAACAAAAAATATATCTAGGTTTAAAGAACTGACCTACTTCAACGATTTTCGATAACAGGTGCGAAAACATATTTTGATTTTTGATGAGGGGTGAGAGAACATATTTTGAGAACCAAAAACGGGCGTAGGCTGCAGTAAAGGTTAAGAACAACTGATCTAGACCATCCCGACAGGTGTTTGTCTAACCTGCTCTTAAAAATCCCCAATGATGGAGATTCCACAACCTCCCTAGGCAATTTATTCCAGTGCTTAAACCCCCCTGACAGTTCTGAAGTTTTTCCTAATGTCCAACCTAAACCGCCCTTGCTGCAATTTAAGCCTATTGCTTCTTGTCGTGTCTTCAGAGATTAACAAGAACAATTTTTCTTCCCCCTCCTTGTAACAATCTTTTATGTATTTGAAAACTGTTATCGTGTCCCCTCTCAGTCTTCTCTTTTTCAGACTAAAAAAACCCAGTTTTTTGCATCTTCCCTCATAGGTCATGTTTTCTAGACCTTTAATGATTTTTGTTGCTCTTCTCTGGACTTTCTCCAATTTGTCTACATCCTTCCTGAAATGTGGCGCCCAGAACTGGACACAATACTCCAGTTGAGGCCTACTTGTCACTGTGTACATGTTTGTGCTTTTGCATTTTATTATCCAGCCCATTCAAACAGGGAAAGGGGAGAAAAACAGCTTTTAAAGATATTGTTGATGAGAAGCAGAGAGAACAGGCAGAAACTGAAGGGAAAAGACACAACAGAACCCCAAGATACAAACTGACCTTTCACCTTCAAAGGCTCACACGCTGCAAAACTAAAGCCTCAATTCATTAAAGTACTTCAGCACATGCTTAAATTTTAGGTCAATAGGACTAGTCCATGCTTAATGTTAAGCCTGCACTTAAGCACTTTGCTGAACCAGGGACTAAGTGCCTTATATGCCAAATTCAGGCATACGAGATCTGAAGAGGTACAAATTGAGATTCTGATGAGATTTGTGCTCCTAAGCCATACAAGCTGTTTCGAAAATTTCATTCCAACAGCCTTAGAACATTGTTGCGTAAGGTCTTTTACACTGACAGCCACCTTGTAAACTCCCCATGAACCAGGGGGATTCCTCTAATTTGCATATTTACATAATTTAAAAGACAAAACAGAATGCATACAACCCTGATATGCTTCACATTTGGATTGACTAGCTAGGAAATCCTACAGCTGGTGATTTTTGGAACTACTCATAGAAAAAGGCAAGTCCAGGACTTTATTTGAAACATTTGGTCTTTGGTTTGCTCACCTCCTGCTTTAAGGGAAGCGAGCAACTACACCTTTGGTGAAAGGAAACATGGTCTAGTGATTGAAGGAGCTGGTACTGCATCAGCAGAACTTCCCTGTGTGGTAAGTTTAACCTTTTGTTGCTGGTTATATCAGCTTTAGGGCTGCTTTGCACTACCAGCATGGTAAAAACCACCCTTAACTCAAGGGAGAATCAAAGCCACAATCTACATACAAGGAACAGGGTAAGCTGTAGCTTAGCTAGGGAGTGTTAGTCCAGCCCCAGGACAAAGAACCAGCTTCTTCTTGTACTTAAACAATTCTAACCATCTTTGCTTTTAAGAAAGTGCATTCAATTTCAGAGGAAAAAATAGATTCACAAATTCAAAGTACCCCAACAGCAGATCACAAGTAGTACTGGGTAAAGAAGTGATTTTGCTGGTACATTGGCTATTCTGGAAAACTGGGGAAGGAGAGAGAGAGTCATTTAGGTTTGAATGTTTTGAAATTTTTGGCTCAAACAATGTTTGGGGTTGAAATTAAAACTTTGAATGTTTTTAGCGTTTGTTTTTTTACCGCAACCATTTGGCACAATCAATACAAATTCACAAAATGTTTCAGAGTGACCAAATCTGTCTTTTTTTTTTCCTGCGGGGGGGAGGGAGGGAGGGAAGGGTTTGGCTGAAAAAGTTCTGCTCTAATCACAAGGTTCATAAAACCTTTCACTCTCTGGGCCGGGTTTTCAAGTGCTCAGAACCCACAGCTGGGATCAGACTTTTTAAAAAATGCTCAGCACCTGATGTGCTAAGGTCTTTTGAAAATCTGGCCCAAAGAAACTCCCCCGTCCCTACCCAGCAGAAAAAATCCATGCTAACACGGAACCCACTGTATATGACATCTTGGGACTAAAAACAAAGCTATGACTTTATCTGTTATGACATTGACTCTATTAGCATGAATAGGGTGTAAAATAACTTTGCCGAGTTGCTTCTTCTAATTAATGTGACCTTTCAATGGTGCTACAGTTACATTTCCACTTGGCCAACAGTGATGGGTTTTATGAATTTTTGATCAACTAAGGTCTTTAGGATAGTTAAAGAAATCAAAAAAACATCAAATAGAAACTTAAACACTGAAACAGGAGACTTTATTAAATATGCCCTTCAAAGCGCAAAGGCAGAAGAATTTATGCTTTGCCTTTTGCAGTAGCATGACATTATGAATTCCTTCAGCCCCTTTAATAAAAATCCATTTGTTGACTCATGCAAGAAAACAAGATAATTGTCTTCTCTCCACTATGATGCATTTTAAGCTGGAGTGTTAAAGCTGTTTGACCCAATATTCAAAATGGAAGAAAAATATACATAATTCTGTGCTCCTAGGGAAAAGGGTATAATCCTTGTACCTGTGTGGACATGTGAGTGAAGGATTTGTTAGTAAAATTGGTATATCCATTAAAAATAATGTACGATTACACATTTGTCTCTTTCCTTCCTCTTCGTTCTTTTTCCCTTATTCCTTTCCCATTTCATTGTATGGCTATTTTTATTTGTAAAATGGTAGTATGATGAAAAAGAATTGGCCAGTAGTTAGGGTATTAGCTTAGGCATTTGCAGATCTGGGATCAAGTCTCTGCTGTTCCACAGACTTGCTGTATGACCTGGGTTAGTCATTTAGCCTCTCTGCTTCAGTTCCTCCTCTGTAAAATGGAGATAAATTCACTGCCCTCTCATATGGCTGCTGTGAGAATAAATACATTGCAAAAGTAATGGTAATAGGGACCACATTAATATTTAAGAGACAGATCTAAAGCCCCCAACTGATATCAGGGCCCCATCATGAACGCACAGCACTTGCCACCTAGTAAGAGACATCCCCTGTTCCAACGAACTTGCAATCTAAATAAACAAGACAAAGGAGCAGTGAAAAGAGAAATAAAGACAAAAATAAAGAGGTCAGTACTATCCTATGCATTTCATCCCAATTAAGTGCCATAGATCTTTGCCATACAGAAGAACCAACTCTAAAGTACCTCCTAATTCAGGAATTGTGGAGATCCAGGATTTTGGTCTCTTTATTTTAGAGATTTAATTATTTTTATTTCGTAGTATAGTCAGTGAGAAGAGAAAAAAATGCCAAAAAAGTTATAATTTTCATCAAAGGTAAAAAATTGAAATATTTTGACTCGCTCTATTTAGCATCTATTAAGTGATAGTGATAAATAATAACCATACTGAGCCTTTTCTTCCATAGGTACAAAAGAAGTTACGCACAGTTAAGCCCAGTCCTACAACTAGGGAAACAGAGGCACATCCATTTCTGTGACTTAGCTTTCCCAGAATAAACTTTTCATACAACCTGCACATTCCACCTTTTAAGTACTCCTGCAGGTGGAAAAGAGAGAGTTTTGTTGGCTGATGGTTCTTGCTATTACATTGAAAGGCACTCACTGATAATAAGGAACATAAAAAGTACAGAATTTAGATAACTCAGTTAAGTGACATGGACAAGGTCATAGTGAGTCTATTTAAAAGCCTGAAATAGACTTTAGATCTTCTAATCAGTACCCGGTCCATTGGACCATTCAGACACGTGTGGTACAAATTGCATCCCAGAAAAGAAACACTTCTCAATTGACCACTCTAAGTTCATATTTTAATATGACTGGATATTATTTAATGGTCCAGAAAATAGGCAAATATTGCAGTTAAGAAGAATATCTTATTTAGATGAACTATGACAAAATCTAATTTAGTTTGTTTCGCTGCTGGCTTTATTGCTTTTCGCTGCTGTCTGGGAATGCAAAGCAGCACGAGACCCGGGTGATGAAGCGATTGTCTCAACTCTTAATAGCTAACATGAAGATACCCTGTTCAGTACTAAAGTGATGGCCGCCATCTTGGCTGACACATACCAGGGATCAAACCTGGGACCTCCAGAGCTAAGAGCATGAGCTGCTAAACCACAGAGCTCCAACAATGGCTGTGACTCACATCCTCAGTGGAGGGGGACTTGCAACACACACCCCCAGTGGTTACACTATTATTAGTTAAGAATGAACAATAGACTCAGTGCTGTATGTTACACAGAAAACGACATAGTCTGGGATTTACAAAGGTGCCTGAAAGGATGTGGGTGACCTACTCCTATTGAATTGCAATGGAATTGATGTGCCCATCTCCTTTAGGCTTCTTTGAAAATCCCGGTCATCTCTCCTGCCCACTGTGATCAAAAGGAGCCTTCCTGTCAATTCCATTGGCCTTAGCATCACGCCTTAACATGAGGCAAAAATACATGAATATTTGACCCATTAATTGACCATCCTACCATACACCAATGAACCTTCTTCACACATCCAGGGCTCAGAGTCCTGTGGAGTACCCCCATTGTTACCAGTCAATCTCAGAAATGGAGGACACCTGAAGGAGTATTCAAAGTGGTGAGAGATGGGTGTGTGGTAAAGTGGTCTGTGTTGTTGGATGGGAAGGCAGGTTCTCCTCCTGGATTCTAATTGCAGATATGTCACCAGTTTCCTGGGGCAGGGGAGGGGGGGCATCTTTGAACAGTCACTTTCAGAAGAGCTCAGATTTTTAATTGCCGAGGACCCACAAATGGGACCGGAGCTCAGCACCCAGAAGCTCTCATTGTGACCTTCAATGGCTCAACTTGCAAACAAACTCAGCACCCAACACGACACATAAGCGCTTTTGGAAGCCTATCCCCAGCTAGTTGCTGAGCCCTTCTGAAAATTCTGGCCGTAGAGTCTGATTTTCAGAGGTCTAGAGCACAAATTATTCTAGGAAGCCAAGGAGAGCTGTAGGGTTCTGCATCATAGAAAATCAAGCCCTTGATCTTTCTTCCTTGAGGATGTAACAGTGACTGGCTACAGGCTCTGCCCTAGAGGTTCAAGAGCCTTTACCGGGCTTCACTTTGCATTGAGCATTCCCTCCAGGCCAGGGGCACGACCAACATTTTCCTAAGGAGGGGACCCAAAGCTCTTCCTCCATTGCCGTATACCCAGACCTAAGATCTCTCTCCCTGACACTCCCCCATGCCCAGTCCCACGCTGTCTCATGCTGGCTCTGCCCCCAGATCTTTGCTCTCCCCTCTGCACCCAATCCACATACAGTCCCCTCCGGCTGCCCCACATATAGCCCAGAACTCGTCCTATCCCATAGTCTTACCTAGAGAGGTGGTCAGGATGAAGAGCACCATCCTCACCTGGGATAGGCAGTTATGAGAGCCCCAGGCCCCATCCTCCTCCTACATCTCAGCTTCTCCAGGCAGTGCCAAAAGCCTAGACCCAGCCCTCCCATCCTCTGGGGATGCTGGGTTCCTGGTGTGCCCTACTCCACTTCTCTCCAGGGGCTGGTCGTGCCCGATGCCCATGGACACCAGAAATGTTGCACAAGGGGAGGGAAGCAAGCCGGCGCATGGGGTCACAGCACCACTCAAATTTGGCCTAGCAGCCCCATCATACCAGCAAGGAGGGGCCTCCACCATTATACCACCCAGCTCCGGTCAAGGGCCAAAGGCATGGGACTGGGGCCCCATTCACTTTCCCTCTTCTCCAAGCTCTCAGTTTTTTGCAGCCTTGTTAGCTGGTGCCATCATCCCTCAGACTCAGCCCCTGCAGCTTTCTCAACTGATATGTATCCTGCACCAGCTTCCAGCTCCTTGCAGAACTCTCTCAAACTCTCTCTTTCTCAGACTCAGGCAGCCCTTGTATTCCTACTCTGATCACCTTTCCCAGACCTGAATAACTCCTCTATGGAGCTCAAAAACTCTTCTCTTTCGCACACAGAAGTTGGTCCAATCAAAGATATTATCTCTCCCACACTGACTGTCTCATATCCTGGGACCAACACAGCTCCACCAACCCAATACCAACTTGATTTTCCAAATAGGCTTGATTCCAAATAGGAGCATTACCAGCAGATCGAGGGAAATGATTATCCCCCTCTATGCGGCACTGGTGAGGCCACACCTGGAGTATTGCGTCCAGTTTTGGTCCCCGCCCTACAGAAGGGATGTGGACAAATTGGAGAGAGTCCAGTGGAGGGCAATGAAAATGATTAGGGGGCTGGGGCACATGACTTATGAGGAGAGGCTGAGGGAACTGGGCTTGTTTAGTCTGCAGAAGAGAAGCATGAGGGGGAATTTGATAGCAGCCTTCAACTACCTGAAGGGGGGGGGCGATTCCAGAGAGGATGGAGCTCGGCTGTTCTCAGTTGTGGCAGATGACAGAACAAGCAGCAGTGGTCTCAAGTTGCAGTGGGGGAGGTCTAGGGTGGATATTAGGAAAAAACTATTTCACTCGGAGCGTGGTGAAGCACTGGAATCTCCTTCCTGAGAGGTTTTTAAGGCCTGGCTTGACAAAGCCCTGGCTGGGATGATTGAGCTGGTTTTGGTCCTGCTTTGAGCAGGGGACTGGACTAGATGACCTCCTGAGGTCTCTTCCAACCCTGACCACCTATGATTTCTAGTTATATGCTCCCATCCCATGACCCTTGCGGTCATTTCCCTTCATGTGAGGAGGGAGTCTAACCCTGGCACAGGTGTGGTTCAGCCCCATCCCTCTTAAAGGGCCAATGAACCCAGTGATGAGGAATAATACTTCCCAGTGCTTTAGCTAGGATTAATGAATGTTAAGAAATGTTCCTAGAAAATCTGACTCCTAAATACACTAATATAGTGAGAGAATGGATTCCACAATCACAGCAGAAATATTTATTTCAGTCATCTCTGACCCATTTTTATTTTCTCCATAAAATCATGTGTGTGTCTATATTTTAAAATGGAACACCATTAAAATCAATCATCATCAAACTACGAGGAACTATTCTGAAAAATATGTTCCAGGCGGATATTTACAAATTCATTGCATTTGACAAGAAAATGACAGATTCTGAAATATTCACGGCAAAATGTGCAAAAAAGATCCCAGTTGCTGTGGTTACCCTAATGATCCTATGCTCACTGGAATGATCTCTGGAACTTTCACAGCCACACAAATGCTGCATTTGGGCCACATTTCTATCTTGCTGCCTTTCCTATAAATGAAGGGGAGGGAATAAAAGAAACACTTCCTTGCAGATGTAGTAATTATCACTGTTGTTCTGCTCCTTCCTCATTCAACCGACAAATTAAAATTGTGATTTTTTGAACACACAGCTTTGAACACCTCCAGTTCAGGGACAAAGAGGGAATGTGCGGTAGGGGAGGGAGGGAGTCTTATAGGGAAGGCTGATATAGGGAAACTATAAATAAAGCTCAAAGGGATAAACTTCCTTAGTTGGTACATATGAATTGCCATACTGGATCAGACAGATGGTCCATCTACTTCTGCATCTTGTCTCCAACAGTGACCAGCACTAGCTGTTTCAGAGAAAGGGGGGGAAATCCGGCGTCAGGCAGATGTGCAATAATCTGCCCCGTGAATGTCTCATCCTAACCCCTATGACTAAAGATAGGTTTAAGCATGAAGTCTGAGGATTTATATCTCTTTTCAATTTTTTTCATTAATCTATTATAACTATTGTTATCCATGTAAATCTTCAGACTTTCTTTAACTCGAATAGTAATTTTGGCCTAATTGAGATCCTGTGGCAATGAATACAGCTTAATCATGAGCTGTATGGAAAAAAATGTTTTCTTTGATCAGTTTTGAATTTGCCACCTTTCAGTTTCATCTAATGTTCTGCTCTTCACATATTATGACACAGGGAGAACAGAAGACTCCAATCCTGTCTTCTCCAGACCATTCATTATTTGGCGTATTTTTAATTACATTTCCTGTAATTAATCTCCTTTCCAAAATAAACAATCCCAGTCTTTTTACTCTCTCCCTCCAAAGGTATGTCTACACAGCAAAAGCTGTCCATGGGCTAGCCTGCATCCAGCTAGCAGGAGTAACACAGAAGTGAAGACCACATAGTGCAGACTTGAGCATGGGTTGTAAAAGCCCAGCCCAGACCTGGATCTGTCCCCTGCTCACAAGCGCACACTGCACTGTCTTCACTGCTGTTGTTACACCCACACTGGCTGGATTCACGCAAGAATGGGTAGGCCAGATCATGCACAGCTTTTGTTGAGTAGACCTACCCTTGTGCTACGTCTACACTGCAAGGAAGGGGTGTGATTCCCTTGCTTGTGTACACATACTCATGCCAGCTGTCATTGAGTGAGCCCAAGTACAAATAGCAGCGTAGCCCTGTAACACTGGTCGTGGCAGTGGAGGCACAGCCAAGAGTCCATACCCACTGGTTTTGGGTAAATATGCACTCGGTGCATCTCAGCTGTGCCTCCACTTCCATCACCCATGCTCCTGCAAAGCTACCCTGTGATTTGTACTCCTGTTAGCTTGATGAGAGCTAGCGCAAGCATGTGTATATGAGCAGGGGAAATCACACACAGAGACATCGCATTAGGGAGCAGGGATCCAGTGCTGCTGACTGCTGGTAAAGCAACCCAAAAATAAGCAGCGGATATGAAATTAATAGACTTTGGCAACTGAAGACCAGAGGGATTATGCAGTGCTAATCTTCCAGTGCTGATATGAAGAACTGATATCATCTCATAATTCTAAATGTCAGGTCTTCTGCAACAAGTGCTTCAAAAGTCTATGAGCAGCGCCACTTTGGAATGCCCATTCAGACCGTGACATAGGCTATCTCCAAATAACTTGTACAGCCAGTTGCAAACAGTCTCAATATCTCAACCCAAAACAGCGGCTCAGGGACTGGAGGGCTCGGAGGCGTACCACCCACAGCTCCTCTGGTCAGTTAGCATCATGCCTTCCACCTCAGTGCTTTGCAAATGGTAGTGATTTGAGCCTTGCAACTCCTGTGCCAGGATGGGAAGAATTATCAACCCCCAAACTGAGGTTTTCAGGACTCCAGTGACGACTCTTACCCAGGTGACAAATTACTCATGACACAATTATGGGAAGAAGCACGCGCTAGTGGACTGGGAGTCCACAGACTTAAATTCTATTCCTGACTCTGTCACACTTTCTTGTCTTCTCCGAGTCTCTATTTCCCCTTCCACCATTTACCTGTCTAGTCTATTATATTGAAATCTCTAGGAAGAGACTGTCTCTCACTATGACCTTCTCTACACAGAAAAGTTGTATTGCTACACCGATACAGCCAAGTAAGTACAACCCCCGCACTGTGGATGTAGTTATACGGTATACATGTGCTTATATCAGTAGAGCTTAGACCCATACAGGAATGGAAATAAACTACACCAGTATAAGGTACCTTTACTCTAGTGTAATTGGGATGATATAAAGCTGGTATCCAGTAAAGGAGGGAGGCAGCATTACCTAGTGGATTGATCAATGGGCTGGGACTCAGGAGACTAGGGTTCTATTCCTGGTTAGGCCAATAGCCTACTAGGTGACCTGGGGCAAGGCACTTCAGCGCTGTGTGCCTCAGTTTCCCCATCCATGAAATGGGGATAACAATACTGGCCACCTTTGGAAATCTACTGATGAAAAGCATTGTATAAGAGCTAGGTAGAATCAGAAAACAAAATCAGGCCCCTGACCGAGAGTTTTAACAGTACAAAATCTTTGGGCTGGACAATCGGACCACAGCAAGTTGGGGCGTGAAGCTACCCTGCACTACCCTTCCGTGGACGAACTGTCCATGTGGACCCCCCTGATTAGTGTTAACAGTTAGTTATTGTGCTCTGATCTGTCCTCTCTGAAACGAGTTTGTGCATTAACATGCATCAACAAGGTGCACATGGACAGTTAGTCCACAACAGACTAGTTTGGGATAGATTCCCACCCGATATAATAGTTCGTGCAGACAAGAGCTGTGTGTAGATCAGGCTTAAGGGTTCAGCATACAGCACAATGAGGTTTGGTCTCAACTGAGACTTTTGTAATGCAAACAACAACAGCACAGTACAAAATGTTGAAGTGAACAGTTTACAAAGAAAATATAAGGTACTGTTATTAACTATTGGGCAAAACCATCAAATAACGCCATAGAAATCAAGATCAGTTTGCGAACAAATTCATTAACAATGGGGGGAGAGCTAAATTTGCCAGATAATTTATTCGCAACGAATAATTCCACCAGCTGGAATAAAACATAATTATATACCATATAAAGCGTTGTGGGTACTAATTAGTTAATGTTTGTACAGCATGTAAAATGTAACATGCTTAAGTATTATTATTAACTGAAGAGTGTATTCAGTTTTACTTTTTTTTTTTTTACACACCATAACCCAGAGCAATATCACCTGCACTTTCTCTAAGAGGCATGATCAACTGTTCCCATGTCATGAAATAAGACTCATACCACAAATTAGGTTCTAGGAAATAGCATTAACAGCTCCCTTGCTTTTGAGCAGATTAGGAACGAGATGATTTATTGCCACTCTAAAGGAAATCCCTCTTTGATATAGAGCTGTAGCCTTTATCTGATCCCCACCAGATTTTACCAGCTCAAGCTAATCAGGTGGGGATCAGATGGGGACTGATTTCACCAAGTGCTGAGCACCAGCAGTTTCCTTTGACTTCAGACCCCGATTTGCAGATGCTCTGTCTTTCCCGCAATCACTCCCCTCTGAATCTTTGTGGCTCATTCCCTTATGACTCTGATTCAAGACACGGGGATTCTTCTACCATCCAAAAAAATGCCACTGGCCACTGTACATTTATTCTCATCTGACTGTTAGCATTTGGAAGTGTTTATGCAAAATAGCAATGGCATTGAGAGCAAACTGGATTCCTGCATTACAGTTGCAGTGATATTACTACCAAGAAGATTGAACCTGCAAAGGGGAGCAGAGGAAATAGAACACAAGGAGGACACGAAACCTCCCTCTCACAACACAAAAGGGAGTATTTAAGGTTTTCAGGATACACAAAGCTTGACAGTCGTTAGGCAGCTGGTGTGATGAAACTGCTGCCTATCGTGCTGACCAATTTTGTCTCATTGTGCTCCCCTATCAGTTTGTCTGGGTCCACCTGCTGTCTCTTGTCTTATTCTTAGGTTGTAATGTCTGTGGAACAGGGTCCGTCTTTTTCTTCCAGCTTTGCCCAACACCTAGCACAATGGAGCCCTGGTCTATCACTGGAACTTGTAGACACTACCACAGTACAAACAACAACTATTGATAATATGAATGAGAGACTAAAGTTGCCTCTGGGGTTTTCACATTGTGCTGATTGATTGATCCTGTCTCAGTCTCCAATTCACTCTCCTTCAGTTCCTCATTTTCCCACACTACAGCCTTGCCGGTCTATTTTGGTCCTGTAGTAACTCAACAATGAACTTGAGATAATTAACATGACTGCTCATGTTAACATAGAAACTCCCCAGGAGTTTGTTCCAGGACACAAAGACTTGACCCTACTCAGTTCCAGTGTCATCCAATAATGTATTAAAATCCTAGGGTGAAATCCTGGGTCCACTGAAGTCAATGGGAGTTTTGCCATAGGCTTCAACAGAGCAAATAGGATTTCACCCTTAGAGTAGGCAAGGTGTGGCTTATCTTGGCCAACTTTGTGATAAAACTTCAACATGCTTTGTCTATACTAGGATTTTAAAACATGTTAAAACACATCTTTTCCCTACTGTAGATGGGTCCCTACTGTTGAATAGTAAAGGGATGGAGATCAATTTTTGATTATCTAGCAGATTAAAATCAGTGCACACTTCTTACCAGAACACTGCTGAAGAAAATCAGGACATATTAGAGGACGACGACGATCCAGTGGTTAGGACACTAATTTAGGATTTCTGAGACATGTTTCAAGTCATACTCCACCACAGACCTTCTGTGACTTTCCCTTAGGCCAGTCACTTAGCCTCTCTGTGCCTCAGTTTCCCATCTGTAATAGAGAAATAATAGCACTGTCCTACTTACAGATGTGTTGTAAAGGTAAATACATTACAATACTATGGTAGTAGGGGCAGATAAGTACCTGAGATAGGTAAGATATTGCTTGTACTAGGAAAGGCAGAAGCCACAACCCCAGGTATATCTAAGTTTTAGTTTGCTTCTGCCTCCTCTCATGCTTTATAAATCTTCTAACATCCTTGAGAAGGAACAAACATACTACCTCCTGCTAAATTTAGTGCACAACCATCACAAAATAAAAATAAGCAGCAGCTATTTAATATAAAAAGTTGTAACATCTGCTTCTGGGATTCCAAATGACATTTGAATTATCGAATGCAGCATTATCATAGGAAAAGGCATTTATTTACTAAAATGCCCACTGCATCTAAGACAAAAGTGACTTACTGGAAAATATCACAGATTGGTACACTGCAGCTAATGATGCTAGATAGTCCAGGGCTTTCTCTTTCCAATTATGCAGAGGGAAGCGATGACTAGTAGAAGTAATTCCATTTTCATGTCACTCTGTGTGTTCAAATATAGTTACCAACCACCAAACATACAAGTTTGGTGCAGCACATGGCTAACAGATGCACTAGCAAGGCTAGCATGGAGTTTAAACTATACAGACAATGAATAATACCTATGGAGATCTCACTTGAAGAGTCAGATAAGATGGAACATTGTCAAGGCCAAATTAAAAATTTTGAGAATTGTGCTTGAGTTTGTTTGCAGATATGCATTAATTTTTCCTCCAGATTTCTCATTAATTTGTAACAGCCATTGATGCAGCTTCTATTTAATAGCCTCACAGCCCCTTAATACAGTGGCATAACACCTTGATTCAGTTAATTGTATTGATGAGCATTTTATGAATTCAATCTCCATCACATTCTCACCAGGATATCATTATAAAGCAATATCCTCCATCTCAGTAGGCCCCGGTTATCTATCTTGGTTTCTTGGCTTGCAACCCTCCTCATCCCCACCCCTCCTATGGTGATATTTGCTGCGCTTAGATGGCTCCTTCTAATTCACCAGGAGATAGGGGCCCCAGGTGACTCCAGTTGTTGGGAGGCTTTGTCAGAGGGGCTTGCCACTGCCGCTCCCCTTCGGTTCCCAGAAAGGAAGGGGAGAGTAATGGCATGTTTCTTGTGTCTCAACTGCAGTGAACAAAGGGAAAATTCTTTACTGAGGCTGCTACACACAGACCAACTTGATGGTTTCCCCTGGCTACATTTTTTTTCCTCTTTATTGCATGATGCATTGCAGGTAGGATGATACCTGCTCATTAGCTCTCTGTTGTAGCAGCAAGAGTGTATACACTCCTGGTCCTGGCACAGCCTCATTGGTTTGGGGTCTGAGTTGTCTTACAAGTTGCTTCTTGAGAGTTGTTTCCTCAGGACTAGCACTCTGCCAATGAAATGCTCCCCAAACCAGGAACCAAATCATGGGCAGGGGGTATGAAACACTATGGCACACCACCAGTTTTTTGGAGTTCCAGAATTGAAGCTTTCGCTTAAAATAAAAAGCCTCAAGCCCTTATGGTTGGGAAGAAGCCATTCAAAATATGAATCAATCATAGCTGATGCACTGAGATCTGTACGTTAACCACGAGGCTGAATCAATAGTTCTGTGCGCCTGTTCATTCCCGATATTAAGTTGGATGCCAAAGGTGGTAATTTAATGTCAAAATTGCTCCTCTACCATGAGTGATGCCTTATTTTGGTTCCACAAATGGGCGGCACTTAGGAGAGTTCCACCACTTCCACCCACGCCCAGTCAAGAAAGAACCAAGCCCAAGGAGCAGAGCAGAGCCCATGGGTACAGAGATCCCCCACTGTATGGAAACTAGAGGTGTAGGTGCGAGTAGTACCCTTTCCGGCACGTCAAGTGGACAGGACTAATTACATTATCTTAAGTAGACAGAGCTTAGAAGCGTAACACTACCTCCTCTCCCCCACCTTCCCCAGTTCAACCACTGCACGGATTAATTACTTTCTTGATCAACTCCTACATCTGGATCTTAGGTACTTATGTGGCCCTCATTACCAGAATATCTGAGTGCCTCATAATCTTTCGTTGATTTATCCTCGCGACATCTCAACAGGTAGGGAAGTGCTAATATCCCCATTTATGGATGAGGAACTGAGGCACAGAGAGGCTAAGGGGTTTGCTCAAGGTCACACAGCAGGCCTGTGGTGAAGCAGAGATTGGAACCCAGGTCTCCCAAGTATTAAATGACTGCCCTAATCTCTGGCCCATCCTTGCTCTCTATAGCTGCGCTCCCACTCTAACACTGCTCCTTAAAGAACCACACCTTTTGGCCAATGTTCACGTTCATTAGTCACCGCCAAGAGAATCATCTATTTAAACATTTGTATTTATTAGGAGTAAAATCCCTCTGAAATCCTGCAAAAACACAGATCACATTCTGTTGAGAGGCCAGATTAGAAAACACCCAGAGTAAGAGCCACTGTTCTCTGGTTCCTAAATTAAAAATAAGATCCAGAGTAGTTTGCCTATTTTCCATTAGATGAGGCTTGTGATACCAAGTCACAAATACCCAACAACAAACATGACTCAGAGGAAAATGGCATCCGATCAGCTGCTATTAATGACAAGCTTGGAGGAAATTCTAATGCAACCACAGGACATTGCAAAGAAAGACGATGAAGTACGAGAAAAAGGAAGGTCACAGCTAAGTATATCTGTGTTTTCTGAAAGGCGGAGGGAGAGATATAATAGGCAGGATTAACTATTGCTATCGCTGCTTTCAATTTAAATAATTCCTCCTCTCTGAACCAAATGAAAAGATCCATCTCTGGCAATTTTTAAATAAAAATTAGGGTACCCCCCTTAAAAGATATTGTCTAGTTCAAACAGGAATTATTTCACAGAAGTTTGTATGCCCTTTGTTATACAGAAAGTCAAACTAGACAATCACAGAAATCCCTTCTAGCCTTGGGAATCTCTGAATTCACACCCTAGAATCCCAGTAAATTAGTGTTTTCTGAATTTTTGGTGCATTTTTATTTTCAAGTTTTTTAATTAAACTATTTAAACATAAAAAATGGATTAACACTAATTCTACCAATCATGTTCCATCAAATGTCCATCATTATTCAGGATCAGGCCCTACTTCCCTCCCAGCTTTAATGTCAACACACTGCACTCACCAGGAACTGGCCCTCAATTCAAGAGGGGATGAATGGGGTTTAGAATGCGGCGACTGGAGTGATACAGTACATGCAAACACCTGTGAAGAGGAGATGGGTTGAGCACAGGATTGGAAACTGAAGTCCCCAGTTCCAGTCCTGACTCGGAGTGGATCAGAGTCCATTAATTCTTCATTATTGATTTCTTCAGCAAATTACGTCCATGTGCAGGCATTAGTGTGGGGCTCTGTATGGACCCATATGTGTTTGCAGGATCTGAGCCTTTGAGCACATCTATGCTGCCCTACAGTTTGGACTAAAAGGGTGTGAATAGCAGCGTGCAAAGTACGGCGCTATACCTCCCTCATGTGAAGGCCTCAAGAGTGAACTTAAAGGTCTTGAGTTTGCAGGATGGGGCAGTGTAGACATGGTCTTTGTCTCGTTTTCTGACTGCAAAACTTGTTTTAAGAGCCGATCATGATTTTCTGGAATGTATTTCTTATTCCAGTTTATTTCCCAAATAAATATTGTGACTGATTCTTGGTCTGTCAACCTCATGAGAGCAACTTCGGTGAATGTTCAAAAACTGGGCTGTTTTGATCACTCAAGGCATTTGTGATGTTTCTGACCCTTGTATATTGCTTGTAGTTTTCCCCAATTCTCCCATGCTCAAACCTGATTGGGTAAAGTGCAGATCCTCCAAAGACTTTATATAAAGTTTTATGCAGTCACATTGCTTACAGTAGGATTACTCACATACATGTCAGTCTTTTCAAGAATTTGGACCTAAATCTGGAATACCAAGTACTGTTAGATTTGTAAAACAAACACACCTCATTGTCTCAAAATGTATTATATTCCTGTCTTCAGGAAGCTCTAATGATATAGTCTGCTATAGAAAATTAACTCCATTCCTTTTTAAAGAAAGGATCCTTGGTTAAAAGTTAATGCTCCCTAGCCAAGAACTGAGAGCAGCATGTGATCTGTGATAGCATGTACTAGTATTATGAATACTTTTGTGAATTCTTAGCAACACTTGTTCACCCTTGGCTAAATCAATAAGCAATCTCCCTGTATGTATATGATATACAGTAGCTGTGACAGGGACCAGATGGCTTACTCTATCTGTAATTGAGTTTTAGTATTTTATGAAATAATAATAATGACAATAAACTGAATGCATTTAATATAACTAATTATACCCTTTCATGCCACCTAATACCATAATAATAAAAGAAATAGTAAATAATGGTGCAACAACTCTGTGGCCAAGTAGAAAATACACAGATGCTACTATGCTGCACATTGTAGGCAGAGACAGCGGAAATGGAATGCTTGTTCTAAAAGCAAAAGGTCCCTACCACCGAACCAAATGGAGACTCTTCATTAGCTCTTCATCATATTGGGCTTCCAATCCAAAACTGGGCAGTTACTGCACCAACCTCGCAGAGGGTGAAATTCCTCCCAGGAATAGTGCAAGGTCTAAATGCTGCTTGAGACACAAATATACCAGCTGAATATCTTTTAAGTGGGACTTAAGATCTCTCCCTCTCTTATATCAAAAGGATTTCAGCTCAGGCACCTCTGCTGACCGCAGCTGTGGCAGTTTGTAATGAGGAGAGAGAGATTTATTTACATTTATAATATATGTAATAAAACAGCACCCATCACGTCCTCTGGGCACCCTTGACCCTATTTTATTTTAAAGTACACTGAAATACAGAGAGCCATCAATCCTCCCAGTGCAGCCGCTGTGAAAAGCTGCAAACAAAAAAAGACTTTGAAATGAATCAACCCTCCCACACATACAACTGGCGATGCCGAGAGGAACTTGACAAGTGAGTTAGCCGTTACACTGACACTCCTGCTGATCATGGTGACCAATATTGTCTCATTATGCTCCCGTCAGTGTCCACCTGTAGTCTCGTCTTATGCATAGACTGTAAGCTATGCATAAGGGACAGTCTTTTTGTTCTGTGTTTGTAGAACAACTAGCATAATGTGGTCCTGGCCATGCATAGGGGCTCAAATGCACTACTGCAATATAAACAATAAATAAATAATCATCGTCATCATCATCCCCAGGCTCCCAAAGCCAGACCTATCTAACACTTATTTCTTCATGTGCTTTGGGGGGGGGCAGAGGGGAGGGGGGAGGAATAGCCTCACACAGTGCCTTGAAGACTGACAAACTTGAGTTGTTATAGACCTGGAGAGGGGGTACCCATGGCCCTGACAGAAAATGCTCTACCAGCTACCCTTCCTCTGTTAGTTCAGAGCTAAATAAGCTGCACAGAAGGTCAGAATGTGCATTGACTAAAGCAGGTGGTTTCTTTGGGGGGGAATTTAAGGAAAGTTCATCAGACTGGCAGCCCTGTGGACTGGTATCCCCTTTGCAGCCACCAACCAGGTGCAAAAGCTGTGCCAGCCTCTCCACAGAGCACTTCAATCCTGAGAGAGAGGGGAAAACTCAGTCTAAAATTCCTGGTGTCTCTGCTGAAGCGCCAACCTGTTTTCCTGAGTAGTTTCTGAAACTACTATTTATCTGTACTAGAATAGTGCCTCGGATCCCCAGTCACGGACCAAGATCCAATTGTGCTAGGCACTGTACAAACTCAGAACAGGGCAGAGATGGTCCATGGAGAAGCGAACTGAGAACAGCAAACTCCTATCAGCACATAGTGCTGGAACCATCAGTCACTAGCCCCCAGGGCTGGATTCACACTGACAAACAGCCATCAGGATCGGTTTACTTTTCACGTGAGCTCTCCCATCCCACAGCCACTGTTACACTGGTGAAAATAAGATCAGAATCCATCCCTCTACCTTGCTCCGCTTCAGTGCGCTATCTGGTTGTGTCTACGAGCCAATTCAGAAGTGCAAATTGTGTTTTGCTGACATCTGGCCCCATTTCGAAAGGTGCTGAGTTCCTACTGTGAGCCTCTGAGTTCTCCCAACACCTCTTGACTTTAATAGGAGTTCATGGGGGACTCAGCATATTGCAGGAGGTTGTCAATAGCTTACAGAATTGGGCACATAAACCTCCAACCGTGCCTGGACCTTTGTTCTCCCTAGGCTATTTTTCTGTTCTGTAATAGCTGCTAAATGAGTCAACCTTACCATATATATATATATATATATATATATATATATGTTTTTAAAATAATACTTTGCTCTGTGCCTACTTTTTTTTTAAGCAAGTCACAAATAAAGGAAGCCTCTCTCTCCCTGGCACAACGCATCCCTATGAGCATCAGTGGATCAGGAAAATCTCTTAATTGGCATGTTTCACTTCCCACCAGGGGGTGCTAATTAATAGGATTCTACCAAACCGCCTGCTGTCTGGGTATTTGAAGAAATGGCTGTGCAGCCAGAGCAGGGAGAGACCTGGCTTTATGCCAAAGGCAGGCAGTGACCAGTGGAGCTCCAGTCTAAGATATGCTTGTGCTTATTAATCAAAGGGAGTCAGGGAGAGGTCTAAGCCCTAAGCTGTCCCTAGGATATTGGGCTAATGAGATATTCAAAGAAGAATGGACACCAGGACTGAAGTCCTGTGGCTGCTGCAGAGACTTCTACTGGAACATGTGTTGGAAAGACTCCAAGGCACTAAATCAACTGCTTCCTGAGCGCATCCCTCAGGGCAGAGATGGAAACGTAGCGCGGTTAAAATAATATGCACGAATAGCACACTGAACTGAGCAGAAGATAAATTGGATCAAATTTCCCACATTCTTTCCGAAGTGGGTCAGAGTCCCCAGTGCTTCTAGGGCAGAATCCCTTCCCGTATTTTCCTCTCTGTGCTGGTCCACAGAGGATATGAGTTGCTATTGTCCCCACCTGATCAGCCCAATTTAATTCCAATATGTCAGACAGGAGGATGCCTGTACACACACACACATTAGTTTTTAGACAGATAGATCCAAAAGCAAAACTACCTTCTATTAAATTTTGTGTGACTTATGCATATGGGACGAGGTTAAGGATGGGGACATAAAGGGCAGTATGGGAAATTTGGACATTAGTGAATTAGGTTGAGTAAAGAGCCTCCCCTAAATTGCAGTGACTAGACCCGATCCTGCAATCTTAGCTAAATGGGTAGACCCCGGTTCTTGTTTGGAGTCCTTTTCAGAAGGGCTGTGCACCTCTGTCAGACTTGTAGGATCAGAGCCTTTATTCTGTAGTAATACAACAGGGAAGAACATGGCTGAGGTTAAGTGGTTGTGGTTAAGGACTAGACTGCAACAAGGCCCTGCACAGGAATTCAGGATATGACATGAGGATTCAATGCGTGGCTCTGCCACAGACTACGTGTGTGACCTAAGGTGAATTATTTAATCTCTATGCCTTGGTTCCCCATCTGTAAAACGAGGACAATAACCCTTCTTTTCTTGCTGTGATGGGGTGGCAGCCCCTCACTGGCAGAAAAGGGGTTAAAAGCAGCCCTAGGGAGGCTGCGCTGGAGGCAGCCAATCAGAGAAGGGCTGAAGGGAGCAGCCAATCGGAGCCAAGCAGGCCCATATGAAAAGAGAGCTGCAGGGCAAAAAAGGGAAGTTCTCTGCTGGGAGCCCAAGGAGAAAGGACTGTGTCTCTGGAGGGCTGAGAAAACTGCCAGCACCCTGGACAGAGCAGGGCTGCTATCAGGGACCAGGGGAGTGAGAGATGGGTCCTGGCTGGCTGCTGGGGTTTGCAGGCTGAGTCCGAGAGGCAAGGGCAAAGAGGATGTTGGGTCCACGAGGAAGTGGCCAGACAATTTGTTGCAGTAGCCACTAAGGGAAGGGGGGAACACAGGGTGTGGCACGGCCAGATGGCTGCGTCGCTGAAAAGGATGCCGCGGTCCTTGGAGAGATGTGGGTCTCAGAGCAGGAGTGATGGTGGTGAGGCACCATGGGAAGAGGGCACAGAGCTAATTCCCCAGACAGACAGCAGGAGGCGCCACAGTGGTGTCATACTTTTGTATGTTTTGTCTCTTCAGATTGTAAGATCTTTGGGGGCAGGGACAGTATCTCACTATTTCTTTGTACAACATCTAGTGCAATGGGGCCCCTAGTCTCAGCTGGGCCTTCGTGGTGGTACTGTAATTCAAATAAAAATGATTATCAATATCCAAAGCACGAGCTGGATACAAAACATGATGAAGCTTTTCAAGGTGTAGGAAATTTTTTGCTGCAACATTTAATATAGCCTTGTCAATGATAGGGGGGGATATCATATCAAGCTCTCTTAAAATAGATAGCATGAAAGCAACTGCCTTTTCTAAGGATCCTTCCCATAAAAAAACCTGGCAAGTTCAAGGACCTTCCCTGAAGTAATCAGCTGAGTCTCATAAGTAAGTAACAAGAGAGGCCAAAAAGCCAAAAAGGGGGGGGGGGGAGAGACATGTTTCAGACGCTAAAACATCAAAAGGATGCAGCAGTAGAAATGAAAAATCCGAACTGACTCACTGGAAAGAAGACAGGTGGCAAGCAAAGCTTCTAACAGCTCTTTCTTTGATATTTACTCTGTTGCTTGATTCAGAGAGGATGATGAAATAGTCCCAAGCAAATGCTTTTAAAAGGAAACAAAGCAGACCTGGCATCCACCTAATTAGCAATCAAACACAAGGAGAGAGGGGGAAAAAAATCTAAGTGCTCAGCTGAACAGAAATGAATAATATGGCCTCTTACTGCAACAAAGCTATTGCCTGATGTACAGGGAAAACTCTAAGCCATCCGCTTCCAATGAGATGGGGATGTATAAATATTTATTCAGTAAACATAAGAAACAAAACAAAAGAAAATATCTTCCCTTCCCCCAAATTTAAACTACTCTATTGAATCTAAATAGCAAAGGTTACACATTTGTTTCTGTGGGCTTTGTCTCTCTACATACCAACTACACACAAAGAAAAGGAGGACTTGTGGCACCTTAGAGACTAACAAATTTATTTGAGCATAAGCTTTCGTGAGCTACAGCTCACTTCATCGGATAATGCATCCGATGAAGTGAGCTGTAGCTCACGAGAGCTTATGCTCAAATAAATTTGTTAGTCTCTAAGGTGCCACAAGTCCTCCTTTTCTTTTTGCGAATACAGACTAACACAGCTGCTGCTCTGAAACCTGTCAACTACACACAGTAATTCTCAGTTTGGTCCTCTGCAAACAAAGCAGCTCACGGATGGTACATTCATGGCTGTTACTACTTCACCTGAATCTTTGATATCATAGGAATGGATGGTCTTGTGGTTAAGGCACTATGCTGTTTCAACATTTTTTAATGAAAAGTTTTGGGTTTTGTTTCAAAATCACTTTTTGGTTTGAAATTTTAATTTATTTTAAAAGTAATGTAAAATTAGAAAGGGTCAAAATTGAAAGAAAATATTTCAAAATTATCAAAATGAAACTTTTCAATTGTCCCAATACACATTTTTCCTGATTAATATTTTGTGTAAATTTTTGAGATTTTGACTTTTCACCTCAATTTGGGATGGGAAAATTGATTCCTTCCCAGTATCCATTCTAAATAATCTAGGGTACGCCAGATGAGACCTCTGAAATGGGATTGATTTCGGGTATACTCAACCTTAATTAGTAGTAGTAGTATTGTTACCTTTGAAATTCAGGCTTCCCTTTAAGTTGTTACAAGTTGGTAACCCAAAAACTGAAGGGTCCAAAATGCAAGTCTCTTTTGAAAATCTAGGCCCCAAATTTCAACCTTTTGGTTTATATTGTGTTTATTTCAATTACGATCCAAACCTACATCTCTAAGAAATATATCCATAATTTGTAGCTGGTGCAGTCTAGTTTGGCTAAACCAGTAGCAGACATTACTTCTGTCAGCTCATTGCATTGTTTTATGACTATAGATTATTTTGGCATACTTAATCCATTGAAGGTGCATTTATAAATACCTATACCGGGTTAATGATTAATAGATATTTTAAGAAGTGGATAATCAATTGTTACAGATTCTAATAGAATCCAATTCTATAAGGCTTATAGCCATCTATAGCATCTTCCTCTTGTTGTACTTATTACCATCTTTAATATATACTGTTCATGTATATTAGGAAATCTATAAATCATTTATTAATGCTTAATGTATATCGAGGCTGATTAATTGATACATGGGATGAGAAAGCATCCTTTTGGTTAATGATATGCTGACTTCTGTGCCTATCAGGTTGTGGTAAAGTTGCAAAATATTGTACTTCAGCCATCATGATAAGAATAAAAAAAGAACCATTTTCTCCGTCAACATATATTTCATTTTCTGACGTACAAATTCTTTGCTTTTGTAAGCACAAAAAATTTCATAAACAGAGAGTAAAAACTTTAACTATGGCCCTAAACTACTATGAAGCACTTTTCAGATGATAGAAAGACCTTTATTGTGGGAAGACAACAAGACTTTAACTGAGGGATACATTCCGCATAAAAAAAAAGAATTAAACCTAGGATCACTCTCAACAGAGTTGCAGTCCTGAACAAAGCTCATCAGACAGTAACATATGGATAAAGCAAAGGCTTGAGAATTTAATTGGATGCAAGTGAAAAAAACCCAGCTTCTGCAGAACTCTAATTAAAAAAAACCTTAAATTAATTACTTCAGGAGAGTCGGGATCAAATTCTCCTTTGTTACCATCGAGCTTCCAAGTATCTTGGAAGATATTTGGCAGCAAACTGTGTACATTCCATGCTGTATCATCTTGTAGGTAAGATTTAGAGTCTCTGTTGGCACGAACCTTTGATATAACTGAGCAGAAATTTAGCAGTGTAATTTAGGATGCCACTAAAATAACTTACTCATTTGCTAATTCAATTCCCTCACAATAAGCACACTTAAAACTTAAATGTTAACACCGTTATATTAAGGAGCAAGCATGCTCCAGCAATTAAAACACTGGACTGGGACTGTTTTCTGTTCCTGGATTTGCTACATATTTTCTTGACAGCCTTCAGCAAATCACTTAGGCCCAGATACTCAAAGATATTCAGGCTCCTTACTTCCATTTTACCCAATGGGAGTTAGGCACCTACATACGTTTGAGACCTGGTCTAATTAGCCTCTCTGTACTTCAGGTTCCTCTGATAATGAGGATAAAATTACCCATCATCATCATTGGGGAGTTCCAAGAATCATTTCATTCATGGTTGTACCAGGGCTGGGTGAATTTAAAAAATAATTTCACCCCAAAAATCATTTTTGGTGGAAAAAAAATAAACAAAATGAAAATTTTTGTTCTGAACTTTTTTAAAGCAAGGATTTAGTTCCTGCCCCTCATTTCTCTCTTTCTCCCTACTTTTCCACTGAGAAACAAAAGAAAGGAAAAAAGAAAAAAAATGAAACAAATGCTGAAAACATGAAAAATTTCAAACCATTTTTTATATTTTTTCTTTCAATCCAAAAGCCATTATCAGAAAAACAAAAAACAAAACAAAATATAAATAAATAAAACGGCCAAAAAACTGAACTAATTCTTGTTTGTACAATTCTTTGAATTTCTCTAGTATCGTCTGTTCAAGAACATTTAATTTTTATTATCTGAACATATATATTGTTAAAGGAATGAAAGAACCTGTCCCACGGAGTGGGATTTTCAAAAGCGCTCACGGTGAGCTTAACTCTGCTTCCATTGAAGTCTATGGAAGCTTTATTATTAATGTCAGTGGGAGCAGAGTTAGACCAGTGCCAGCTGCTTTTACAGCCCTACCTATAATTCATTTGGATCACAGATTTCCACAAGGGTATTAGATATGCAAATACAGCCCTCGAAACACGATGGAATTCATTTTGAAAAAAAGTCATCCATTCTGGCCTGCAAAATGTGCACCATCTGCAAGCCTGGCATGTGCACATGCAAATATGTATGCAAGGACATGCTTTGCACAAATGCAGCCCTAAAGGTGTGACCTGCCTACAAGATAATTGCCAAGTTTGGAAAATTTGGGCCAAGAAATCCAGAAGCAAAAAAGTGTGGGGTGTTCATTTGAGCAGGAAATAGCACATGCATACCGTACCTAAGCCATGAATTATTTCCATGACATGGTACTAGTAAAGTGCAGACACTACTGCTTGTATTACTCTGCCTATAGTCAAGGAGAAACCATCGAGATTGAAGAGGGCTCTGGGGAGCCTTGCCATTGCAATTTTTATTGACAGAACAAAGGTCAATCCCCGCCTCACCCCCCGCCCTGAGAAATCTCTCTGTGGTAGAGTCTAAATGAACAACTATGCTGTTAAAGGCTGACAGCTTTTATAGGAATCTCTTCCGTCTGATGGCACCCCCAGGCTCTCAGCACTCCGTTGGCTCTCAGTTCATTTCTATATCCAAATCAAACTTGCCCTCATTTTTAAAGCCCTCTGTGGGCCTCCTCTAGCAAGTCTCATGGACACTGTCCCTCTTTACTCCTTTACCTGCTCCTTCAACAAATCCACATCTGGCCTTCTCCCTTTCCTTTTATACAGTATTGCCACTCTTGGTGCAAGAGCCTTGTTCTCAGCAACCAATGGAGTGTCACACTTGCCCTGCAGGAATGCCTACTTACTGTTGCTTCGAACCATGTAGGAGTCAACATTAAACTCCGTGGTTTCAGGCCCTAATACAAAACCCAATTAAGTCACTGGATCTCTTTCCTTGGATTTTGATGGGTTTGGGATTAGCCCTCTATAAATTATATTGAATTTCAATTTTGTTTTACTCTACACCAATGATTTACTTCTCCATCCATACACTTGACTGTCTGCAGTGGTGCTGGGACAATTTATATAGTGGGGGTGCTGAGATCCACTGAACCAAACTGTAAACCCTGTATATGATGGAAACCACTTGAAACCAGGGGGTGCGGCAGCTCCCCCTGCACCCTTAGTTCCACCACCTATGACTATCTGTGTAGTTTTTTTTTTTAATATCATCATAACATCTGATTGCCTCTAAGGTCATGGCAATATTTGCAAGGTCATTAAAAAAAACAAAAACAAAACAAAACACCAAGCCTCCTCCTTGCCAATGCTGTACGTTGTATGCAACGTATTAAATCCAGGTGCCAGATGTGTCACCCTGACACATTGTTTGCCTTAAATAATTGTTTTCACTTAAGTCAACACATTTCTGATTTCAAATTAGACTTTTTGAATGTAAGTGGCAGGTGTAAATCACAAATCCACCTCCCATTTCTATTCTGCTGCTTTTTGGTAAAAATATACACACACACATTCATTGTGAAATAACTTCATGTTTGGAGACTCACTCTTTCACCCGCAGCATTCAGATGTGTTTATCAGGGGCTCATTCTGAAGTCTGTATTTGTTCCTTGATTAATAGGCCATCATAAGAGCCCTCTGTGCTTGAGAAAGGTGCTCTAACACAGCGTGGAACGTTATTTGACTCAGGCTGCTTTAACATCCATCTTTCTTTCTTTCCTTTTTTATATTTTAAATGTTGGCCTAGAGTCAAAGCTGCTGCTGAGGCATTAGTGCGGGAGGAAATGTATTGCTGCAATTGTAGCAGCATTCTGTGAAAAGACTGCAGAGGGCATGGTTCAGCAGAGGGAAAACTTCCACATAAAGGCATGAACGGTGGACAAAACTACAAGCCTCACAGATGTTCTCTTTCGTAGGGCTAGGAGACGAAAGCTGCAGTTACGCAGTGGTAAAAATAAGAGCTTGCTTTAGACAGGATCGTGGGTGCAGATGGGAAAGAAGGAAAAGAAACATCCGACATGAAATCTAAGGTAAAATTCAATAGCTAAAAATTTATATAGCTGAAATAATAAGCTTGCTGCTCACAGTAAAAGTACTATCACTAAATAGATGGGAAATAGTACAGTGCTAGGTTGTAAATCAAAATATTGCTATTATGAAAAAGAAAGAAGCAGTAGCAAGTGGCTTCCTTATTTTCCTTGAGCAGAATTCAATTTTCCTACTAGTTTTTATAGATATTTAATAATTATTTACGATAGCAGAGGGGATGAGATATAAAGTGGTTCTGCTAACCGTTTGTGTATCAGAAAGGATCACAACTATTCTTATATGCCCCTGTTTTGGGGGGTGAGGTGAAGTCAGAGGAGGAAAAGATAATGCTCCTTGGGGAGGGAGAGTCATTTGTGTCATGTGTGTTGTCTCCCTGACACACATTTTAGGGGAATAAATTAACTACTACTGTTTAGCTATGAACTAATATGCTGCTTCTTAAAGCAGAAATGTAAAATTTAGATTGGAAGCTCTCTGAGGCTGGGACCATGCATTTGCTCATTGTTTGTATAGTGCCTTGCACAATTGGGCCTTAATCTACGACTGGGGCTTTGAGGCACAACCACACTACAAATAATAATGAAAGTAAATAAAGATAGTTATCTTTTTAAGGTTTAAATTCAACTAATACTACTGGACTGATAGGACTGTTGTTTGATTTATATATTTTTAAATGAAGATTGATTTTTCTTCAGAATGGAAATTTCCAAGAAAAAGGATTATTATTTACAGAACAGAAAGTAAAAAAAATGGGTTTTCAGTTTTTAATTCCTGAAAACCAAGTCATATTTTATTTTGGGGTTTCCTTTTCTTTCAAGAAAAATCTACCACTTTTGAAGCAAATAAATTGTTGAAAACCTTTCCATTTTTGTTGAAAAATGTATGGGAATAACAAACATTTTGTGACCAGCTCTGCTATCCAGCACACAGCCTCCATATATACTTAGGAGGGCTCTGTAGGGAAAGGAACGATATAATTTTATTATAAGTATTATAATTTAATATATTATAATATGTATAATAATTCATATGCAGATCTGAAAGTGCTTAAGCACCATGAGTAAGTCTCACTGCTCATTATTCCCATTGTGCATCTGGGAAAATAGACAGAGAGAGGGGAAGTGACTTGACCGAGGTCAAACAGCTGGTCAGTGGCAGAGATGGGAATAGACTATAAGTCTAAGTCTAGAGTTTTATCCACTGGAAGATGCTGCTGCCCCTGCTTGAGGCCACAGACAGCCTCAAGTTCCAACAGCTCTCATAGCTCTTTCCAAGGCAAGGAGGCGTGAGAGAGAAGATGGGAAATTTTATGCACAAGCAGATGTCCCAGTTGTCCGCTGTCCCACCCCGAGTCACTTCACAGCTGAGCTGTGAGCTGCTCACTGGTTACAAATCCCTTTCACAGGTCCCTCAAATCCACCCCATTGAGTTCTGCTTCCAGGAGGACCTATTAGTTTGAGGAGACACGTTGCCGAGTACAGTTTACCTATCAGTAAAATTTCTCCCTGGGGATCCATTTAATTGCATGCATCCCAGTGAATTCCATTTGGACGGGGACATGCTAAAAGACCGAATGCATTCCCACATACCTACCCGTTGCTCTTAGATGAGCAGGTGATGGAATGTACACGTGCGATGGAGATGAGGTACCAAACTCAGCTTTCCTGGAACACACACTCAAGCGCTTAACTGATTGACAGAGACAACTGAAAACTGCATCATCACCGGTATAGGCTTTCGGAGGATGAAAAATGACAGCCCGCCTTGTTGCAGGTGATACTGTAATTATGATCAGCTATGTAGGAAACATTGTGGGAGTAAAAAAAATAAATAAAATAAAGCCATAAAACAATGTAATATATACATTTGGTTGAATATAATCCCAGAAGACTATATGCAAATATCCGATGCATCATTTGCTTTTTGTGTTTGAGGATCTTTAAAAAACCCCCAAAAATAAAAACAATGGAGAGCAAAAACACCTTTTAAAAGCATGAATGGGGAAAGGGCCCGATCCTGTAATGACGTGAACCTCTTTGATTCCTTCCGAGAATCAGTGGAACTCCACAGCTGACAGAATCCAGCCCCAAACCTGTACTTACATCTTGATATCTGAAGTTATGGAGGTAACAAGGTTTTTGCACCATCATCATGTAAATGTATATATATGGGAATTTTTTCAGAAGTAATGAAGTGACCTAAGCTCCTAAATCCCATTTTCTTGATGTAGTAGGCTTCATCAAGAAGTATCTATAAAAATTATTGTCATTTGCATATAGTTAGAGTTGGACTATATGCAGGAGATGTTTAGAATCCAGAATCCTCATGAAATGAGGCTGGGAACAGGCGGTTTCTTCCCCTCCCCCAGCCAAGAATTTCCCATTTAGATTATAAACTCTTTGTAGCATGGACTGTGTTCTGTTTGGACAGCATCATGTTCAATGGGGCAGTGTATCCAAGTGCATAAGGCACTTCTTTGAGAGTCAAGAAGTCTGTGTTCTAATCTGGCTCAGCTCCTCACCTGCTATGTGACCTTGGAGGAGTAATTTCACTTCTGTGCCCTCTCTCATCCTTTGTATTGTCAGTTATTTAGTTGTAAACTCTTTGAAGCAGGGACTATCTCTTAGTGTGTGTGTGTGTGTGTGTGTGTGTGTGTGTGTGTGTGTGTGTGTGTAGAACACCTACCACGATAGGGCCCTGATTTCAGTTAGAGCCTCTAGATATCTTTGCAATACAAATAATAAGGGTGCCTGGATCCTAACTGGGTCCTGAGTGCCCTTGTGAAACTAATAAATTCTGTATAATGATCATCCCAAATCCATGGACATTCACAGATCCTGACAGGCTACAGTTTTCTTAAAGAAAAAAAATCATGGAATCAATTTGTAATCCTTCCTATGGATGGATGCATGCAATAAGATCTGCAATTATTTTGTTAAAACATTCCAGACCTTGAAAGCAAGTTGTATACTAAGTCAGTTTCCAAATTATCCTCTTCATAAACTCTGACTTTCTTAAACTTGCTTCCCATGGAAATGTAATGCTTTACAGTTCTGACATTACAAGAGAATGTTCTGCACTGGTATCCCTATGACCTGCTTCTTGTATATTGTTGGGCTACCAAATACTATTTAAATTCTATTTAAGATATCAAATCAGTTTTGATTTTAATCTGCCTCTGTGTGCTGGGGTACAACTCAGGGATACAGGTTAGAAAGAGGGACTCCTCTTTTGTATTGGCAAGTTACTACAATGTGCACTCTATCAAAATGTTTTGTTTATATATATATATATATATATATATATATATATTACACATACACACATATATACACACACAGAGAAATGTGTGTGTGTGTGTGTGTGTGTGTGTGTGTTTGTGTGTGTGTGTGAATATATATTTATGAAGGCACTAGTTGAGCTGCCACAAAAATTGTAAGCACCTTGGGGCAGGGATTGTGTTTTGTGCTGTATTTGTACAGCACCTTGTACAATGGGGTCCTGGTCCATGACTATGGCTTCTAGATGCTACAGTAACATAATAAGTTAGTTTTCATTTCAATTCGGATATATGGATCAGATATTCAACTGGAGTAAATCAGCCACTGACTTCATCTTATATATATATATATAAAATAGTAGTCCAAACACAGTGCTTTTCATTCACAGATCCTGAAGCGCTTGCTAAAGGAGTCACTATCCAGCCCCGGACCACCCTCACCTATGATTGGAAGGGCTGCTGGTGTCAGCCTGCAAGGAGTAACTGGGTTGGTGGAAGCCAAGGTGCGATTGCTATACTGTAAGCACACTGCTGATGTCAGGGCTCTGAGCCAGAGGTGCAAGGCACAGAAGCACCCAGGATTACAGGGCAGGTGGTGGAAGAACACCTTATTGGTCTGGGTGACCCTCAAAGCATCACAGCCCACAGTTCATTTTATATCTGGGGAAACTAAGGCATAGAAAGTGGAAGTGACTTGCCCGAAGTCACCCAGTAAACCAGACACAGAAATTGAACCACAGTCTCCCGAGTCCCAGTCTTGGTGGGGGGGGGGGGCGGAGATAGCTCAGTGGTTTGATCATTGGCCTGCTAAACCCAGGGTTGTGAGTACAATCCTTGAGGGGGCCATTTGGGGCAAAAAAAAACCTGGGGATTGGTTCTGCTTTGAGCAAGGGGTTGGACAAGATGACCTTCTGAGGGCCCTTCCAACCCTGATATTCTATGATCTACTGGGCCACACTGCCTCCCTATATTTAAATACACACAACACATCTACTTTACAGACTACAGTTTGTCATCACTTTTATGCAGAAGAGATCCAGACATACCTCACGCTTCCATTAAAATGATCAGGCTATCACCTTTATTCCAAATGCTTATGGAAAACCAAGGTTACGGATGTGATGTATTATAAAATTAAATAATTTATTACTACAGGGCAAACAGCACTCTAGGAACTTTACAGACCAGTATAGAAACAGGAAGACAGGACCTCTACCCAAGCAGCCTTATGGGGGGTGGGCAATATAAGAAAAAGCAAGAGGATTTAACCCATTTTTAACAGTGAGAGTGATTAACCATTTGAACAAACTGCCAAGGGAAGTGGTGAATTCTCCTTTTCTACATGACTTCAAATCAAAACTGGATGCCTTTCTGGGAAGATATGCTTTAATCACATGTAAGCCATTGGGCTCAATATAGGGGTAACAGTGAAATTCTAAGGGCCTGTGTGCACAGGTGGTCAGACCAGAAGATCTAATTGTCCCTTTTGGCCTTAAAATCTATGAATCTATTATCTTTATCAGAGTAAATTGTCCCCTCTTTCGGTCTTCATTAGATGTAATAGATAATGGAAGATATTCTCCTATTCATGTCTCTTGGTTACTATTGTCAATAGAAATAGTCCAAATAGCCAAGTCCCATTGAAAGTCCATGGGAGTTGGGCACCTAACTCCCATTTGTGCCTTTGAAAGTTTACCCTGACATGATTTGGCCAAACTCATACTGCAGGCTAATGGCAGCAGCTGGAATAAACCTCAGGTCTCAGTCAATGTTCCAGACCATGCTGCCTTCCAGGTCCACAAACAGAGGGTATCCTCTGGACATGGACAGAAAGGTTGTGGCACCCTCAGTGACCCCACTGAGCCCTCTCTATAGGATCTATGATCCATGCTGAGGGAGAGGGTAGAGATTAGGCAGCTCTGGGGGAGGAGTTAGTGGGACAGGTGTGGCACTATGGTGAATATACACCATTCCACTCCAGCTTTGCACAAAGTTTTCCCAAAGAAGATAACACACCCCTGTGTACCTTTATCACCAACATCTTCCAATCTGCACCAACTGTGGTTCAGCCCCATAGCATAAGCAGCTGAAACTGCAGTGTTGTGCCTGCTCTCTCCTCAAGCCGAGACATATTACCAAGGCTGGGTTCACTCAGCACAGGGATAGGCTTCCAGTTTGGCAGAAGAATAGAATACTCAAGTGACAGTTCCAGGATTCCTAGCAAAACTTACGCATAATTCTACAAGTGAAGTGACAAAGGGATGGGAAAGGGTCACTGACCTGCTGAGAGCTATAATAAGCAAGGCTCATTCAGTCAGAAGATCCCTGCAATGGCCTCTCTTCCAGAATGAGTGTGTGTTGAACATGACAGGTTAGGCATCTCCAATGGACCTTCACTCATTTTTATCTTGACCAAAGGCAGGGGAGGCTACATTACAGCTGATTTTCACACCAGCTCCCAGTAGTTTCAATACTATAATAGTCAGCAGACCAAAAGCCTTACAGCACGTGCCTTCCATCGTATCACTTCTCCTGGGTTGGTAATCGCTGCCTCCTCCCCCTGGCTAAACTTGTGCCTGGTTTGCAGGTAAAGCTGTGGAAACCTATAATACTCTGAACATTATGTGAGATGCACAGGCAACTGAATGGAGGGCTTTAGCCCTTAGAAAGCTTCATCATCTTCCTCCTACTTGGCTGCTCTAACTTATGCTGGCTGGTAATGTCCCTGAATGGTCCTTTATACAGGCAAGATGTTCTGGTCATGCCCCTGAATGGGTAAACTCTGAAATGGCAAATTAAACCAGTTTTATGGTTACTTTTCACCATTGGAGTGGCAAAAAGGGCCATAGCAAGGCGCTAAAATGTGGCCCTAAATTCTTCCATGAATTCAAGCCTAGAGCTCACGTGGCAAGTTGCCTTGTGTTTCTTTTCAATTTTTTGATCTAGCCACTGTGGCCTGACCTATAGATTATGTATTAATTGTATTGATTACTTGAGAATCCCCAGTTATTTTGAGGCTTGACAGGTTCACATCCCAAGACCAGACCCAGTATTATTCAAATTATTATATAGTTGGGAGCCCCGATGTGCTATAGGAACTCTTCTATATTGACAAATAGTTGATTAATACATTTAGCACAGTCACAAACACTCCCACTTAGGAAGGTAGGTAGAGATACTCCAGAATTTACATCTGCACCTCCACATCCTCACACCATCCCTTGCAGCACAAACTGAAATGTTAGCCATCATCATCTTCATCCCCGTCACCTTCCCCCTCGCCACCATTGGCCAACATTCTGGCACCGACAGGCTACATTTCCCTCCCCTACTGCCCGCAGGCTGGGATGCAACTTTTATACTATAGGCTAGTATATTAATGTTCGGAATTTATCATCACATGTCAATTTGTTGCCATGGCATGCTTGTGGTTGGATGTTCTTTCCCAAACTTTCCAAAAGCTGGTGTTAGCTCATCTTTTTGTAGTTGGATGACGCCATTATGCACAAAATGCCTCTTACACTCTATTTCCAGTTCTCCAAAACTTAGGTGTTACCATTGGGTTATTTATCTATGCCAAAATCCATAGGCCTCAAGCCTTATGCTAAGTGCTGAGGCCAACATCTTACAGGATACAGGCCTGTAGGTTCCTTCCATTATTGTTGAATATAATAAAGGCAAGCTATCCCTAGGGGGTACAAGTATCTGTACAATACTGTTCAGCAAGAACCTACCAGGCATGTCAGCAAAACAGTTTTGGCATCATCCACCTAATCCATAGCACTTAGCACTGTGGCATCTACGATTCTAACTGGCATTTGTCAAATGACTGTGGGTGGCAAGGCATAGAACATATGCTGAAAGCTCATGTTCGAAGCAATTATACTTTCCAGTGCTTTCTCACCTAGTCTAGATAAAATGATATGGTGAAAACCAATATGGATCAAAAGTGAAGGAAAAACTTTGCACAGTGATCATCTCGATACCCCATGCCAACCAAAGCTGCTTGGGTTTCATGTAACTCTACCATTCTGTCTTCCCTGGGAAAGAAGATGAGGATGATAGAAGCTCCTACTTGTTTCTAGTCTATCTACTAATATGCTTAGAATGAGGGTTCCTTCTCTGCCATTTACAACAGGGTGGATTAGGTCCCTTCTTGGGTAGAGGAACCTGCCTGTGAAATCCTGATCCTCAGTTCTTCTCATCATACAACCTGTCAAATTAAATGGATGACTTTGACCCTGAACATAAGTTGCCTCATTTTGCATAATGTCCATAAAGAACAATGTAATTGCCCAGCCGTTAAGAAAGGCACCGTCAATTATTTCAGGACAATGAAATAACAGTCAAGATATAGAGTCTGAAATAGGAAGGACTCGTGTCTGATGTACAGTTTAAACAATAGTAGTTTTACTTGTCATTCATACCAAATTGCTTTGGGGAGGCGGATATAGACTATTTATAACCTGTCAGTCTCTAGAAACTACAATTATGATGATTTAATTAACACATGGAGAGGCTTCAGGCAATCACATCATTCTAAATTTTAAAAGTAGCACATTTCAGATTCTTGACAATTTAAAACATTAACAAACGCTAGTAGAACCAGGGCAGGAATTTGCTGGCCCTGGTTTCTTTTAAATTATCCATCAAGGCACAATGATAATTAGATGGATGAATAGTAACGAATCAGAGCACTGAACAAGCATTTGGGATTTTGGAGGTCATCAAGTATAAGGGAGAGCTATTTTTAAAAATGAGAACCAAGTTTGAGAAAAAGGGAAAACAACTCAAATCTAGCCAAGGTACTGTACACGTCTACACTATTTTGAAAAATCAGGGTTAGGATAAAGTGAGAAGCAAGGTGTTCTGAGAGAAATTCACCTTTGTGAAGAGGGCTTGACAGGCACCACTCCAGTGACAAATAGTCCTTGTGCTGACTCTCTGCAATTGTGGGATGGACCTTCAGTTAAACAAGTTAAATGGACATACAAGTGTGAAAAGCAGAGTTGTCCCTTGGCTAGGGCACTGGAAAAGGTCTCTGAAAAGTTGGGTTCTATTCCTGGTTCTCCCACTGAGCTATTGTGTCAGGCTGGGCAAATCACGTTACCTCGTGTGTCTGTTTCCCTTCACATCCTGTGTCATTCTCGTTTACGTAGATTGTCAGTGCTCCAATGCGCTCTTATTACATGTTTGTACAGTGCCTAGTTCAATGATTTCAGTTGGAGCTTTTAGTCAGTACCTTAACAGAAATAATAATAATATGATTATGTTGAGTTTTTCTGCAGTGCTTAAACTCGTTTCTAACTTTTTTTTTATTAACTTTCTATTGCAGGCTTGTTAAATAGCATCTGAGGAGTCTCTGTCTTCTGAACTAAAGAATTTCAATCCAGTGGCTTGTTTACTGAAATGGGTAGAGTGTATGCCAGGCTTAGGGCAGAAATTTCATTATTTTTTGTCTCATTGTCTTTGCATAAACTCTGGATGAAGGTCTCTTTTAATAAGATCATACAATGTGCTTTTCTGACAATATATATCATATCAGTGGTTTTCAACATGGGGGTCCGCAGACTACGCCTAAGATTTCCAAAGGTTGTCCACACCTCCGTTCAAAATGTTTTAGAGGTCCCTAAATGAAAAAAAAGGTGGAAAACCACTGTGTTAAACCTATTGATCGTACTTGAAAATTTCTGCACGCTGGATCTGTGTTCTGCCCTTTGCAGTGAAGTCAAGGACACACAACACACCCACAATAAATGTAACATTCAGCACGGACACTTAAAAACTTGCAAATCAGGCAAAGGTTTCTAACCATCTGAGCAGTGAAGCTCTGGAACAGCTTTCCAAGGGGAGCAGTGGGGGCAAAAAAACCTAACTGGATTAACGACTGAGCTTGATACGTTTGTAGAGGGGATAGTATGATGAGATTGCCTACAATGGCATTCAGGCCACTGGCAACTGCCAGAAGCAAAAATCCCCAACTGCTAGAGATGGGACACTAGATGGGGAGGGCTCTGAGCTACTACAGAGAATTCTTTCCCAAGTGTCTGGCTGGTGGGTCTTGCCCACATCCTCACGGTCTAACTGATCACCATATTTGGGGACAGGAAGGAATTTTCCTCCAGGTCAGACTGGCTGAGACCCTGGGTTTGGTTTTTTTTTTTTTTTTTTTTTTTTTGCCTTCCTCTGTAGCATGGGGCACGGGTTACTTGCAGGTTTAAAGGAATGTAAATGGTGAATTCTCTGTAACTTGAAATCTTTAAGCCATGATTTGAGGACTTCAGTAACTCAGCCAGAGGTTAGAAGTGGGTGAGGTTCTGTGGCCTGCAATGTGCACGAGGTCAAACTAGATGATCACGAAGGTCCCTTCTGACCTTAAAGTCTAGGAGTCTATAACATTCTGTAGTGTTGTATAGAGGCAAACTGTAATGACAATAGAACTCGACAAATTTCAGAATCAAAATCAAAACTCAGTTATTCAGTTTACCTTTCCCTCATTTGGTTCTTCTCACACAGACAACACTTATTTACATGCATACAGACATGACAAACAATAAAATTCCCTACCAACAAATGAAGTTCTTTCTCCCACAGACTGACAAGGAAGAAAGACAGTTATTTTAATTTCCATTTTTAAATCCTTAGGCAGCACTCAGATACTACAGAGTAGGGAGACATTTAAATAAAAGAAAGAAAGAAAAAAAAGGATTACATGACTATGCTCCATGCACTTGCATTTCAGAAAGAAAGAAAGAAAGAAAGGAAGGCTAGCTAGATTGTTAAGGCTACTAGGATCATCTAGTCTAATTTCCTGCATAACATGGACCATATAATATTACCCAGCAAACCTTGGTAATCATAGAATCATAGAATATCAGGGTTGGAAGGGACCTCAGGAGATCATCTAGTCCAACCCCCTGCTCAAAGCAGGACCAATCCCCAATTTTTTCCCCAAATCCCTAAATGATCCCCTCAAGGATTGAACTCGCAACCCTGGGTTTAGCAAGCCAATGCTCAAACCACTGAGCTATCCCTCCCCCCCTAGAATATCAGAGTTGGAAGGGACCTCAGGAGGTCATCTAGTCCAACCCCCTGCTCAAAGCAGGGCCAATCTCCAATTTTTGTCCCAGATCCCTAAATGGCCCCCTCAAGGATTGAACTCACAACCTTGGGTTTAGCAGGTCAATGTTCAAACCACTGAGCTATCCTCCACCTTTGCAAAGGGCTTTTATGAAGGATCGATCCATCTGTCAGGCAACTGAAAAGAGTTTTGTTTATTTTAAGGAGGACCACAGTCAATACACATATTCTCAAAGTTCAACCCTATATTTCATGTCAAAATCACTCAGATAAATAAGGGGGTTAGAGTGGATGGGGGGGGGGGAGAGAAATATCATATCAGTTAGCCATGATTTAAGTAAGCAAAAATTATCAGTTGGAGAGTAGTTGGACTAGTAGGGTTCCACTGGAGATCAGCATTCTGAGATGCTGCACCTGGAGATGCGGGAGCTACACCATACTGAATGAACATCTGGAAGCAGCTTGCCAATTCCTTTCTATTTTTCCAGCAGAGGGGACTAGAGGATGGAATGTAACACTTAACTTCTCCCCTCACCCCCAAGCTTTTGCCTTCAAGCTTGACTTAAAACTAGTCATTATCTGTTTATAGCAGATGGTAGTGTAAAGTAAAAGCAGGCTGTTGAATCAAAATGAGCATGTTGTTCCTATCCATATGCTTTGATCGAAGGAGAAGCAATGGGATAAATATGAGACAGGTCAGCTTTTCGAAGCTTCCTTCCTTAATTTCAGCTGCTTAGGTATTTGTTTTCCTCGTAGCTTACTATACCAAGAGCGAAATTCAGCCCAGGTTCTGTGCAGCTGTCCTCAAATGCAGACCCAGGTGTTGGAAATGAATGGAAGTTACAGTGAAGCAAAGGGCCCCAATCTCTCCTTTGCAGCTCACAGGGGATCTGAGCAGGTTAAAATTCATGTGGAACTGGTTCAAGAGCAGACACAGCTAGGGCAGCTGAATGGTGAGGGAGGTGATAAGCTGAGTCAAGACAGACAATTGTGGCAGAAGCAGATGAATGCAGTATTGCCTGGTTTACCTGAAAGAGTGTATGGGTGGAGGCTGATGCTATGAAAGGCCAGATCAAAGATACAGGAATGGCAGAGCTGCAGAGGGCTTTGTAGGTGAAGACAGGAATTTGAGGGTGTATCTACACTGCAATTAAAAATCTGCCACTGACTTGGGCTCAGACTAAGGGGCTGTTTAACTGCAGCGCAGATATTCAGGCTTGGGCTTCAGGACCCTGCGAGATGGAAAGGTCCCAGAGTTCAGGCTGCAATCTGAGCCCGAATGTCTACAATTAAACAGCTTTGCGGCCCAAGCCCCATAAGCCCAAGTCAGCTGGCACAGGCCAGCTGCAGATGTCTAACTGTAGTGTAGGCACACCCTTGGATGAAGAACGAGGAGTCAGTAATGTGATGTGGCCAGGTCTGCATGATTATTATCTGTACCACAGTAGTGCCTCGAAGCTTCAACCAAGATTGGAGCCCCATTGCTGGAGGTGCTGTAGAAACACATTATAAGAGAGTCCCTGCTGCAAAAAGCTCAGTCTTCATAGATAAGACAAAGGGCGGGAAGAGAAACAAAGCATGGACAAGAAGAGACTTATGGTGCAGGTCAATGGCAGATCCAAGAGCCAAATGCCCATGACCCGAGTTCTTGATTCTTCCTGACAAACTCCCCATACTTTGGGAACACTTCAGTGTAGGGTTTTGGCCTAGAACCATCTCTATTAGGAAGATGCAACATATGTCAGTGTTATTTAACTGAAAAGGAATTTGTTTTGTACATCACTGATCAAAGAAATAATTTAGAAAGACCGTTCTTAGTTTCTTTATTTTTAACTGAATACAGAATGAGTGAAAGGAGGCAAGTAGTCAGGCCTTGAGACTAAAGAGGTGGTAGATAGAGCTCTGGTCCATGACCGTAGAGCACTGAGCTCTATTTCCAGTTCTGCCACTAGCCTGCTCGGTATCAGTAGGCAAGGGGTATCACTTCTGTGCCCCAGTTTTCCTTTTCTATACAATGGGGATAATGACACTTACCTAAAATAAAGTGCTTTGAAAGCTACAAATAGAAAGTACTATATAAAAAAGTAGGTATTTTATAGCTATAGAACAGATACAAAACGGGCAACAGCTAGTTCAAGAATTCACACAAAAGTCTTGCCAACATGACCCTTGCCTAACTCAAAAGGGTGACTTGCCACAGGCAGTTCAGTTCATGGCCACAGGGTCCTTCATCTCTGTGCTGAGACTGTCTATATCAGGAGTTCTCAGCCTTTTTCTTTCTGAGGCCCCCCTCAACATGCTATAAAAACTCCACAGCCCGCCTGTATCACAACAATTGTTTCTCTCCATATAAAAGCTACAGCTGGCATTAAGGGATAGGAAGCAGGGCAATTGCCCAGGGGACCATGCCACAAAGGGCACCATGAAACTAAGTTGCTCAGGCTTCAGCCCTGGGCCCTAGCGAGTCTAACGCCAGCCATGCTTTGCGGACCCCCTGAAACCAGCTTATGCCCCCCAGGGGGACCCAAACCTCTGTTTGAGAACCACTGGTCTACATGGCAAATACATATTTAGTCCTCATTATTCCCAGGGACTTTAATATTTGTAGCTGTCATACTTTTAAGACTGAGGTATTTTTTTTTAATTTACCTTGTTCTAACGAAACCACTTTAATGCAATGCTTAGAAAGCATCCCCCAATCCAGTTTTCAGTGTTTTTTTTTCCCCTTTAAACTACACAGAACTTTCCAACAAGTTCAGATGATGCTATTAGGAACTGTTGTTTAGGTGAAGTCATCTTGACATCAGAGATACTGACTTAAATCACAAAGCTTTTAGAGAGGATTTAGTGCATTTTTAATCACTATGAACTTCCAGTGCCCTACCCAATGACATTTCAGCGTATGGCTACATCAGGGGTTTTCAACCTTTCTCTTTCTGAGCCCCTCCAACATGCTATAAAAATTCTATGGCCCACCTGTGCCACAACAACTGTTTTTCTGCATATTCAGAAGATTAAAAGCCCAGGCCAGCGGTAGGGAGTAGGAAGCAGGGCAAACGCCCAGGGCCCTACACCACAGGCACGGTAGCTGATTATAGATCATCATTATCTCCTGGTCTTTCCATCCTTCCCTCATCTTGGACAGTGCCTTCTTTTCAGAGACAGCCTGGCAAGAATAATGCTGAGATCTTCAGCAGTTAGAGCTTTCCACTTCCGTGCATTCTCCCCACGCAGCTTCATGGTAACAAGGCAAAACTAATTCATTACAGAGTCCACCCACATAGGCTAATACTCCCCAGCCCCCACACTCCAGGTCTTGGATAGCTGTAAACTCGCTGCTAGGTAAAGTGGCAGGAGCTCCTCGGAATTCACTGGGAATTGATCCATTTTGTTTTTTTGTATACACAGGGAGGGCTACAAACAATCTAGCTTATTTGGCTGCAGCACAGACAGATGTGATAAAAGCTGATTAGTGTCTGAAATGTTTACCACTGCAACCCATCTGTGTTCAGTCCTAAAATACCTGGCTTGAAATGGCCAAGTACCAGGAAGTCAATGGTGCTGTAAACAAAGCGTACAGGAATTTTTCATGTCAAAATGTTTATCTATAGGACTGATCACATATTTATTCTGTGTAACTCTTGCCTGTAACTCATACGGGTTATGATCTACAGATATCTATCATTAGATAATTATCACACACATGCAGAGCTGAGATTTGAACCCTAGAGTCTCAGCTTCAAAAGTCACATGACTACTACTTGAGTTAGAAGAAAGGTTCTTTAGCTGGACACAGAGGATAAGGGACCCATCTACTAGGACAGCATCATACATTCATGTAGAGGAAGACAGCACGTGGACAATGGTAGGTCAGAGCCAGAGTTTTAGATGGGGATCTCAAAATTGTCTCAGTCAGAAATAGTAACCAGTTAATAGCCCATTTCCAAGTGGCCCTCAGTGCTCTGTTGGCTGCTGTTTCGGAGACCTTTGCTGGAACACCATTGCTGCTTCCCTCATCTGGAAGAACTACTCTGCAATCATCAGATGGGAATGGCACATGGGAATAACATGAAGGTAAACTTCAGTTGGATTTGTTTTTCTCGTTTTCCTGAGAAAGGCAAGGCCCCAATTATGGCAACAGCAGAAAGCTACTGTCCATGTTCCAGTCCTTGATGTTCAGGGCATCAGCAGAAATGTGCCCCTGTTAAAACTTCACCACGATTTTGAAGGCAAGGTTGGGCACTTTCTTTATCACCAGTGGAGCGCAGCCTCACTTTGGATACTAATGACCACCCTACATGGATCATGAGAAAGGTCTGAAACCCAAACCTTCAGCAACTTAGCACAGATCTTTACCACATGAGCTACAGAACTAACTCTCTCAGTCAGAAATCGTAGTAGACTTCTCTTCCAGTGGACCAGCCAAAAAAAGGAAGGATGCAGCACACACTTGTCTAGTCTGTTACACACAATCATCCTTGCCACTCTATGAGAGGCAAACGTTAGCCTTTGGCACGGTACAGATGGTAGAGAGTTCCAGAAAATCTCAAAAAACATTCCTGGGAAGGACAACTCTCCTGATCCTCCTACAAGGACTGTAAGCCACATCTCCCCGCTCCAGAAGTCAAACTCTGAGCTATACTCAATAGGCCTTATTCTCATTGACACCGAGTCCCCTTTACACCTCACTAGCAATGTACAGAAGCTACACAATGGGTGTAAATTACATTTAATTCACCTCACACTGGCAGGAGCGATGCGGAGCAAACAGGCCATAGTGTCACTGAGTGTCAGGCCCTGTATATTATTCAAAGAACTACAGCTGAACAATATTTCCAGCCACAGGACACGTGCTAATGAGCTTGTTTGCATTCTTTACAGAAAGCATTTTTATTTTTCAAGGGAAAAACAAACTCATAGGTTCCACAAATTTCACCCTTCTTCTGTGAACATTTTCCCTCTAGCCTGAGCTGCATCATGGGCTTAAAATGGAAAAAAAATAGTGAAAATACTGGCAGCACATCACAGGCTGCAGCAGAGGGAGAAGAAGGGGAAGAGAGAAAAGGATGTGAGAGATGAAGAGGGCAAGCTGCACAATTCCACCAACACAGGGATTTTTCATGGGTGATTATAATAGGAGTGCAAATATTTTTCTTCTTGGACAAAGCTTTTCCAATACAGAGTCCTATCTGTTTCATCAGTCCTTACCATGTATAAAACACACGTGGTATTTCTAATACTAAGGGGGGGATGATTATAGGAAGAGAAACCACACCCGTGATTTTCCACTGACCAGTGCAGGAATGTTTTATAAGTAGGGAAGGATTTGGTGCACTTTGAGAGCTGCAGGTTATTTAATTATCAACCTCTGATTGATAAATATTGGCAAGAGCATATTGGATGCAACGTCGTTAGACAGAAAGGGCTGCCGAGTGGTTAGGGTACCACTGTGGACTTGGGACACCTAGGTTCAAATTCCTTGCTCCACTACAGGCTTCCTGTAGGAGCTTGGGCAAGTCAGTGTGTGCCTCAATTCCCCATCTGTATAATGGGGAGAATAGCACTGGCCTCCCTCACACGGATGTTGTGAGATTAAATATCATGAGGTGCTCATATACCTTGCTAACAGGGCTCATGTAAAGTACCATGGTCTTCTCTCCAGAGCATCACCACTGAGAAATGATCTCTCTACTGGATGATGTCTGTAGTATCAGGCCTTTTCCTGTGGGAAGAGGCAGAGAGGAGTCTGCCATGGGACACTACCTTGAGCTACTTCTCCTCATGCATTTACGCTTTAAAAAAATCCAAGAAACTCTTCTTTGCAATTGAAGGCCCCATCATTTCAGACCCCCATTTTTCATTCAGCTTTATACAAAAGGAAACAAACAACAGAGTGGGATTTTCAGGGGCTCAGCGGTGCACACAGTTTAGCCCACATTTTTAGAAGAGTTCAGCTCCCACTTAAATACCTAAACAAGGACCTAATATGATTCTCAAGAGAGTTCTACATCCAGAAGCTGCCAATGTGGTACATATGGCCAGACTTTCAGAAGCACGATGATGCTTTTGAAAATCCAGCCACTTACTATGATGCTTAAACAGGAGCTGAGCTCATTTAAAAACATGGCCTCATTTTTAAAACTGTGCACTTAAATATCTGGCCCAGAGCATGTATAACTACAGACTCTCCCTAGTGTGTTGTTGACATTCTAATGCATAGGCTTCCTTTCTCAAAGCACCAATTCCTACAACTGGGCCAAATCCCGAGGACCTTTCCAAGACTTACCCTGTCTTCACTCAGACAACCTTCCAATCGGTTTGAGCTTGAGGTCGTCTGCCTGCTGCAGTACCCTGCAACATTAAAAATTCTCACCTCCTTCATACAAGCCAGCACTTATACATTGAAACATTTTCCATGGGAAATATTTCATTAAAGAGAACCACATTATTTTTCTCCCCATTCGATTTCCTCATGCAAACACAGAGCCTTTTCAGGAGCATCTGCATTTTGCAGGAAGTGAAGTTTCACCATTTGTACTGGTGAACATGACACATGCAGTGGGGAAGATGGCAGCCAAACCACAATTAGCAGAAAAAGACCAGGAAGCACAACAGTTGAACAGGGGTGCAAAGAACCTAAATTCATTATGTCCATTCTCAGATACTCCAACAAATATTAATCATAAAGGGAATCATTATCTTTGGCCGTATCTAGAATGATGCCTTCAAAGGGTTTCGATGCTAACAATGGCAGCCTCCTTGCTCCAGTCATCTCTTGACCCTCTCATTTCTATGCCATTCTTTAGGTATGGAATACCCTTTTGTCCCACTTCCCCAAGCCACTATCCTCTCTGCAGTCAAACCCTTGCTGAAGATTCCCTCCACAAGAAGCAAACAAACAAGAATTAAGAGCAACAATTGTTTCAAGCCCTACAAGTTATTCCCTTCTTGGGGTTTTCCATTGTGTTTAATTTTCTCTCTGTTTTATGCCATGATCCTACAAAGGCACATATTTCCCATGATATATGTGAGCAATCTCACTGATGCCAAGTTAAGCACACATTAAAATCTTTGCAGAATTACAACTTTAGACTGTAATAGGACCTTAATATGTGTGTCTTATATAAACATTGTTGGTGCTTAAATAAATAGATAGTAAATGTCAATGGCATGTCAACATTTCCCTCTAAATTAGGCTTAAAAGGCATAGGTCCATAGTGTCTCAACTGGTGCGCATACGTTAGGATTCCTTTAGTCTAAGTCTATCCTTTTCCAATAGCAAGAGTAGAGGAGATGAAATTCTGAATGAGTATTATTTAATGTGACTGATTTAGTATGTATCATTGAAAATGACAAATGCCTTGGCTTTCACCCCAGTGAAAGGCACAGGAGCATAATGCAGATGATATTCTTCTACCTGAACAGGTGGGCTTGTTTGTCAACTGATGAAATGTGGTTAGACTGCAAAGAGAATTGGCAGTGGCATTGTGAGGTTCTAAGTCTATTACAGCTCACTGCTTTTCATATCAGCTGTGGGCAGTTTACAATGAAAATATATGTAACTGCAGCCTCGCAAACTTGCCCTGAGATTCATAAGTCAAGTTGGGTTCTTCCCTTCTCGGACATCACCGTATGTTGTGCAGGCCAAATGAAGCCTTTATTTACTACCATGTGATTCCAGGATCTTCAAATTATTCCCCTAGTGACACTTAAGTAGTCCTGTGTGCCTTCAATGGGATAAGGAGGGACATGGATCAGTGTTCATGTCGCACTCCCTGTCAGTACCCAGCCCAGGCAAGCTAATGCTCCAACCAACTGACTAAATTTGGTGATGAATCCTGGTCACGTGCCACCTGAGGCATGTTGCGCATATGCTAAGAAGAAGAATGGAATAGGATCATCTACCTCACTGGAACTCCAGGAACATCTCTCTTGAAGATGCACAAGAATTTTGAGCAGGGGTGGGACTAGATGACCTCCTGAGGTCCCTTCCAACCTTGATATTCTATGATTCTATGAATTACTAGACTCAAGTTCACTCAGTTATAGCTGCATTACCTTTGCATGGCTAACGGGAGTAAAAAGCAGTAAAGTCTTGGTTTTGTCACCAAAGAATGCAGATAGTTCTCTCACACAGGGGGGCAGACCTGATGAGGCTATTTTTACATAAGAACTTAAACTTATCTTTAAAAATAAGGTTCTTTAGTCTTTACAGAGGTTTTTGCTAACCAGAATTAAGTCGGTTATTAAAGGTTAAATTTATTCATAAGAACATAGGAACGGCCATACTGGGTCGACCAAAGGTCCATCTAGCCCAGTATGCTGTCTTCCAACAGTGGCCAGTGCCAGGTGCTCCAGAGGAAATGAACAGAACCGGTAATCATCATGTGATCCATCCCTTATTGCCCATTTGCAGCTTCTGGAAAACAAAGGCTACAGAAACCATCCCTGCTAATAGCAAATGATGAACCTCTCCCTCCATGAACTTATTCCTCCACAGAAGTCCTGCACTAGGCCTACATACATCACTTATGTCCCAATAGCTGGCCTATTTCCAGGGCTAAAATGGAACTTAACTAGCGCATAGACCTTGTGTTAAGTACCTGCATGGGGGTGAGCAGTAGTAGGTGAAGAAACTTCTGCTAGAAGTGGGTTTTTTGTTTTGTTTTTTGTAGCAGGGTTCCATCTCAACGTGTATTTGCATGGGACATGTTATGTGCATCATAATACAGTTTGGCTGATAAAATTGCCTTTTCACTGTAGAGGTGTGAACAGTAGTGTACAAATGAGAGAGATGAAGTATGTGCACACACAGGTGTTCAACGCAAATGCCAAAGGAAGCTAGCTGCAGTCTGCTAACAGAGTGGTAGGAGCAAAATCATAAGCCTTGCCAGATAGCCAAGTGGAACACTTTGGGCCAGGTGTAACCAATTATATACCATTGATCCCGGTGGAGTTTCACCCATTTATAACAGGTTTGAATTTGGCTCTATATTTGTAAAACTGGAAGTAAAATTCTCCTTGTTTCACTTAAACAAAAAAAAGGCCATTTTGAAAATGTGGGCAAGCAATTTACTCCCCTATTTACAGGATACGGTCCTGATTCCGTAGACCACTTAAGAACATGAGCTGCTTTAAGGGTGTGAATAGTCCAGCTGGAGTCAATGCATCTCCTGATCTGCTTAATTGCTCTGCTACTTAGGGCCTAAATGAGTACCCAGGTGCCTTGTGTCAGTGCCAGTTATGTATGAGCAAATATGGCATCTGTATCTGTAGTTTAGCTAAAAAGAAAAGGAGTACTTGTGGCACCTTAGAGACCAACAAATTTATTTGAGCGTAAGCTTTCGTGAGCTACATCCGATGCATCCGTTACATCATGATACATTTAGTGAGATGCATCCGATGAAGTGAGCTGTAGCTCATAAAAGCTTATGCTCAAATAAATTTGTTAGTCTCTAAGGTGCCACAAGCACTCCTTTTCTTTTTTGCGAATACAGACTAACACGGCTGCTACTCTGAAACCTGTAGTTTAGCTGGGTACATCTAATTATGGGATCCGTACAGCAAAAGCAATAGGTGACCTGACAGAGCCTATACAGCCCTAGCCCAGGCTTGGAAATCATCTTCTAACTCCCAGTGTTAGAACATGCCAGCACATTTCCCAGGTTATAATGCAACGAGGTCATTAATTCATCATTTCCTTCCTGCAGCACACACATTTTTCAAGTGCAGAGACGGTTGCTTTTGCTTTTAAGGGTTTTTGGAGGCAGACAAAGATTTAAAGGGAAAAAATAGTAAAATCAATAAAAAAACGTTGAGTAACTTCAATGTGTCCTTAAAAATATTAGCACTTTATTATGAGAACTTGACCTTCTTTTCCCTCTAAATCTTTCTTCTTTGCAAAAGCTGAGCTTGGGCACAAGGAATGAGCCAGTCAGACCTGTGGGAATTGATAGCCCTGAGTTATGACTCTCTCTCCCTTACAAAATATGAGTCCTTTCAGAAGTATATCTGCCTGAGTATTTAATTATTAATAATATATTCCATTCCCATTTCCCCCCAATTATGAAACCTTTTATTGCTTAAGATACTATGATTTTTATTTCCAATTTATAAGTACTGCATGGTGCATATCTACTCTTTTACAAATGGAACTTGGTAGCTATGGAGACGAAGAATGTTAAATCCAAGTCAAGGAAGGGCTTATTGAGGCTACATGTGTCTTCAATGATCAGGTGCTTTAATGTGTCCCTGAGACTTCTGCACTGAAACAGCTAGTGTTCAATAAGTCATTGTGCAAATACAGGGCCAAATTCCCAGCAACTGTAAACTGAAGTAGCTTCATGGATTTCAATGTAGATTCACTGATTAACACCAGCTGATTATCAGGCCCATAGAATACACAGTCTATAGCCTGAACCTTGCCAACATGCACATGCTTAACTTTACTCACATGAGTAGACGCACTGAAGAAAATTATTATTTAATATTTGCATTGCAGTAGCACCTGAAGTCAGAGAATGGTGCTCCAGGGCACTAGGCGTTATATAGGCAATAACAAAAAGGCAGCCCCTGCCCCAAGCCACTTACAATCCAAGTATAAAACTAGAGACATTAGCTACAAGAAGAGATGTAAGAAACAGAGAGATGGAGCCCATGACAACAGCAAGATATTAGTGAGTAGCAGGAAAAGCAGTGGCTGCCACACACCAGTTGCCCAGCCATTGTCTATTGTGTTGTTAGCATCACAGCACAGGTGAACTTTAAGGAGAGATTGAGAATAGGACCGTTAACATGAACAAAGGTTATTAGTGTCTTTGGAAGATCATGACCCATGTGATTAATTGCGGTCAACCTTGGCTGAAATAACAAGTCTCATCATGAACGTAGGGCAAGATTTTCAGCCTAGCTCCACTGAAGTTAATGGAACCACACCAATTTACATCAGCTAGGATCTGGCCTGTAGATAGTTCCTCTACCAAACTGACCCTGGATTCTCCTCTTCAATATTCTTCAAGACTGGATTGTTATTTAGTGGTAAAAAATATCACTCACCCAACTAAGCAAGAAACACTGGCTAAAGCTGGAGCTACATTGACTTTCAGCAGCTGAAAATCTAGCTCACTACATGAGACTGCATTTAAAGGGAGTGCAAATGTTCCAATTAAATGTCATCACTGCTTCTATGCCTCTGAATGTCTATAGTTTGACTATGAACATTCAGTTATCAAAGCCTTCTAACTGCAGGATAAGATTTGAAAATGTGTTGTCAAAAGTTATGTTGCCTTTGCCATCTTTTATAACAAACACTGGCAAGGCAAATGGTTTGAAAATCTTGCTTAAATGATTTTGTTTAGCAAAGCAATCTGTTGTATCAAACAGATACTAAAACATTGTATTGCAAGCAGGTGACCTCTGTTTGGTTTATAGCAGCCTCACCATGACCTGACTCAGCCGTTAATTTTGCATTAAGATCAACTGCAGCATGAAGAAATTATGCCATATAAACACTGTGTTTATTGCCCAGAGAAGACCCACACCTTTCAATTTGGATGCCATGATTTCACCAGTGTAATTTATTTTCAAACCTAATATATATATAGCATCTTCTATGCACTAATGCCATTATAGTAGTTCCTTTGATTTCAATAGGCTTTGAATCATGCATTAGAGTGACCTAATTCTCCTCTGAGTTACTCTGGTGTAAATAAAAAGGATCACTGAAGTTAATGGAACTACACAGGTATAAAACCTCCGTGAGAAGAGAATTAGACCTTGTGAGTCAAACTGCACTCCCAGTGCCCCCAGTGCAAACCCAGAGTAATTCCATTGACTTAAATTGTTTTCCACCGGTGTTGCTGGCAGCAGAATTTGCACCTTCTTTCTCAATTAGTTTTGATGGCAATGATGGATAGAACGGGTCATTCATTTTCAACAGGGATGTTGCTCTAAGAAAAATAACCACGAATCACAGCCTTTCACTTTTTCTCATCAGCCTCTTTTAGTCCAACATGTTCCAAAAGCAAGTGGTGATTTTGGATGCCCAACTTGAGACACCATAAAGGGGCACTATTTTCAGAAAGTGTGGAATAACTAGCCTCTAAAAATCAGGCCCTTGGAAAGTATCTCCAGTTGGTCACCAAAATCACTATCGACTTTAAAAAAATACTTGGCCTTAATCTTTAAACATGCCTGGTTTTCAAAGAGACTGGCCAAACTCTCTTCTGATTTCAACCTGACCCACTGACGTCAGTGGAAATATGAGGGATGTGAATCAGGCACAATACAAACTTAACGTTTCCTGTTAGGGTGTCCATAACAACAATGGTCCACCACTGTTTTAACACCAGTAGAGCGCACACAACATTAAGTTACCAAGTATTAGTTGCTAATAGGACACACTGTAAATGCAGAAATCCTTTTTACTGTGTATAAATGAGCCGTGGTGATCAAAAGCAACCCCCCTTTCTATTTATCCACGTTCGAATAATTACAGAAAATGTCTGACAGCTCAACTTTAAGCTGACAAAGTTAAAGAACCTGGGACACAGACAATGATGGCTATTCCTGCCTGTATCTACCAAACACTCAGAACCGAAGTGACACATGGCGTAAGAGGGTACAACTCTCTTGACCGCAATTGAGGCGTATCCACTGAAAGTTTATGGCAAAAATATCAGGCACTTGCAAAAGTATCTTTTGACTTGGGTCTTCTTCACGACCCCAGTTCAGCAAAGCACATAAACAAGTGCTTAAATCCATCATTATTCAGCAAAGCAGTTAAGCAGTGCTTAACTATAATGTTGCCATTGTGCTTATGTGGTTTGCCGAATCAGGGACCAAATGTGGAAATGCTAGTAACAAGTTTAAACAGTATAATCTTTATGAGTCCATTTTTGTGATGTGATCTGGCATAAACTCTGATATAAACACTTGTTTAATACTACTAGTCTATCTGCACTCTCTTAAATAGCAGAGGCCTTAATCCCCTCCAACTGGGGAGTGACTCTCGTAAAGCCAAGAGAGTTACACCAGTGTAAAAAGGGTACATGCAAGAGGAGAATCAGGCCTCATATGCCTTTAACATGGCTGTTTATTCCAACTTAATCTCATCCTTGAATGAACTTCTCTCAAGTTTTAACTGTTGAAAATAGCCATCACTTCCCTGATTGTTGTAATTTAATTAAATAACCTTTCACACTGAGCAAACCCAAAAGCAAAAAGGCTCATTAATCTTTCTAGTGATTAGAAACACCTCAAGAGCTTCAAACATTTACCTCTCCTTCTCAGCAGCTGAAATGGTTTTAGGAGGATCATGGTTCATACCTCACATTCCCTGGAGCCAGAGATGGTATATGTGCAGGGCCCAGATCCATTAACAGATACATCCATGGTTTCAGAGTTTGTCGGCTTGTAGTCCACGTAATACTCCTGTAAAGGGGAGTTCATTTGCCTTTCGGACTCTCTGGCCTTTTTCCTGCGCTTCTTTATGAGAGAGTGTTGCTGCAGTTGTTTCATGCTGGCTGGGTACCGCTTCCAAGACACGTAGATAACCAACAAAATCATAGCCACTGAAAGAAAGAGGGCGACACTCCCAGCAATGATTTTATGAAAGGAAACATGCTCGTATTCTGGTTCTGCTCCAGGTGTAGGTAAGTCTGGAGAAGGAGTGGGTATCACAGAGGTCATTTGATTATTTTCCAGTTTGGAAATGGTAGGTTTGGGGATAAAGAGAGGTCTCTGGGGAGTTTTAGGTGGCTGGTATGATCTTTCAGTGACCACAACCTGGATTTCGGCACAGATATTATATGTTTCCACAGCATCGCCCACCTTTTCACCCTGGATTTGCTTAGGGCCCGCGCATATCATAGTGCTTTCTTTATTTCCCTTGAAATTCTTAAGCCAAGTAACAAGAGGGCAAATGCTTCGAGTACATTCCCACATATTTCCGGACAGAGTGATGGATATTAGCGAGATCCACGCATTGACAGTCTCCTGAGAGATGTTGGTGAGTTTGTTGGAATCCAAGTTCAGCTTTTGCAAGTTGGGCAGGCATTTGAAGGTCCCAGGTTCTATCCCAGTGATGTCATTCCCCGATAAATCCAAGTTGTGCAAGGAACTCCAAGTCCATGTTAGCCCTTGGTTAAGAGACCGGATCCTATTCCATTGCAAATAAATGGAGCGGAGGTTGAAAAGACGTGGAAAGTGGGCAAAGTTGATCTTCGAAAACTGATTGTGCTCCAAGTGGAGCTCTGTGAGCTTCAAGAGGCCAGCGAAAGCATTACGGGATAAACTCCGCAGACGGTTGTAGCCCAAATCCAGAAAATCGAGATTTCGGCAGTCTTGAAAAACTCTGATTGGCACAGTTTTCAACGAGTTCGACCGCAAGTGCAAGATCAAGAGTTTGCGAAGGCCCTTAAATTGCTCAGATTGCAACACCTGTAACTTGTTGTAAGAAAGGTCCAGATTGCGGAGATTGGGGACTGGGTGAAATGTTTTGTTGTGCAGATGGGTAATTTTGTTGGAGCTCAGAATTAATTCCTTCAGCCGACGGATCCCCTGAAACGCATCCTCATCCACGGAGCTGATGTAATTATGATCAAGATAAAGCCATATGAGCTGATTCAGGCCTGCAAACTGATTTGATTTAAGCTTCTGGATGCTGTTGTACCGTAGCGATAAGCCTTGAGACCCTCCAGAAATATTCTGAGGGATATCTCTGAACGCATGCGATTCACAGTACACAATTTTGCCATCACATCTGCAGTTCTTGGGGCAAGCTCGCTGAGCCCCTGCGAGCGTAAGAAACAGCACCGTAGGCAGTAGCACTAACACCACACTCATGTCTCTCAGCTGCTTAATTAAATGGAAACCTACAATATTAAAAAGAAGACAAATGTCCAGTGTAAAGCTATTAAAATAAACCATCGGCAGATTACTAACATCAATGGGGTTTCTGTTAAGGCATTAGTGGTACAGTTGATTTGAAGACAACCTGTTTGGCTCCTTTCTTGCAATGTTCACTGTATGTCTGTCTGGTTTTTTTTGAGTTCCTATCCTACCTTCCCTCACACCCCCACCACTCTTGTTATTCAATTACTTTTGTGTGATTTATGACCCCTTAGGATGACTGGGAACCCATTTCCTAGTCACTTGTTCTCCTGCACTCTTCGTAGCTGGTATACCCTTATCATTAGAAGCTGAGGCTTTAGCAATACACATATTTGTCAAGTCACTGTGCTGAATTCACTGTACAGTACTATTGGAAAAGGAAATGAGAGACAGCTTCTGGTAGTTCAACAAGTAAAATGGTCCTTAATAAACGTAACCACAGGTAAATCTTTCATAGTCCAATCCCAAACAATTCATATAAAATAAGAGCTACCGCAAGTGAATCAATATATAATAAACTTTGTCCCTTGCCTTTATAATGTCTCTTTATTGCATAATGGAACATTAGATGTAAGCGTTACCAAACAGCGTTCTGAATAATACTTCTAAGACTGCATTTCAGTGACTTCTCATTTCCATACATGCACACGTCACACAAACATAGATGTGTATCTATATCATATAACATTTGTACCGGACCCAGATATCATGCCGATAGTTACATTAACATTCATATTTCATAATAAAATGATCATGATTAAAATATATATATACACGTGCATAGATATAAGTGACGCGTGAATAAATATCTATAAATTGATAACACTATATATGTATATATTGTATACACTGTAGGTACATATATATACACACACTTATATAGGAATGTTGCCTTAAGAGCAGCAAAAACTACGAAGTTTAAAGAGTGAAATTTGAATCTGAATCCCTCACCTCACTGCTGCTGGATTTTAATATTTTGCACTTCAGATATCAGATTGGTTATTTGGTATTAATGCTGTTATGTGAGCATAGTCACATTTTCTACATTCTCTGAATAATCATGAGCAGACGTCTCAGAAAATCCAACACACACACACACAGGCGTGCACACTTTCTCAAAGGCTGTAATAATTTTGGGACCACTGGCTCTCCCCAGAGTTGTAATCTTACTCACAATTAGGCTGCTTTCTTCCATCAGAAGAATTTATCTCCTTTATAAATAGTTGCTTTCTGATTTGTGTGCATGTCTCACACACACACTCAAATACTGTGCTGCAGTTATTTGCTTTTATGGTCCAATTTTAAACCGAGAGGCAATCAGTGCAAGAATTCTTAATCCAAAAAGCCCCTGACTATGTGTCTCTGCCTTTCACTTTAATGGCTAGGTTCTTAATTTAAAGCCTGATCTTTCACTATTGCTTATGTGCCAACAGCAGCCCAGAAATATGTTTGAGCTATTATAGACTGGAGTGAGGGTGGGGGAGATAAACCTGTCACACTTGAAAAAATAAGACTGGCAAATGACTGCTGGAAATCTAGCAGCTACGTTAGGGGTATCTTTTCAGATATCCAGTGAGCCCTTTCAAAACCACCTATACAACAAAATCCATTCCCCTCCCGCCCCCGCCCCCTCCCACACACACACACACTCTCCTCACAAGCTGCAAAGTGTTAAACATCCTTCTTGGCAGCCTGCATAAGAGATCTACAGGCTTATTTAATATGAATATAAATCCAGAAGAAATCCTCTGTGTATCTCTCATGGATATATATGTGTGTGTGTGTATTAATCTATGTATGCAGATGTGTGTGGGTGGGTTGTATAGATTGTGAATGTACTTTGTACAGTCCTTAACTCACTGCATGCATTTAATTAATTACATATAAAAAGACTGCAGGAGGAAAGAAGGGGGAAACATGATCTAAAAATATAATAGCAAGTACAGTGAGTCACCTGGCAAAGAAATGCACTGCTGCTGTTTAGATTGTTCTCCCTCTTGAACAGCAAATAATCTGACTGAAAAATATACTGTACAGTTGCAACTGGGCTAAGAAGAATACAGCAAAAGTTCACTTACCCATCCTTTTGTCATCCACAACTGTTTCCCCTTTTTCTTCCTCCAGCTGTTTTCTCCTCTCTGTCTCACTCTGGCTTTTGTGTTTTTTTTTTTTTAAATTGGTCTCCTTTCTTTAAACCATTGCAACCTTCATGTCACAGCACAGCTGCCAGTCACTTCACCACCATCCGGCGTGCATGCCAGTAACCCACACAAAGTTCCCTAGAGAGGACAAGCAAGAATTTTGGAGATGTGGAATGGAAGGGATGGGGAAGGGGATGGGGGTGGGGAAGACAGAACCAGGGATGGGGGTACAGAGGAGATGTGGGGGGACCCTAAGCTCTCTGAGCCATTGTGTAAGTCCTTAGAGGACCAATAGCATTAACTATCAATCTGCACGTAAAAGCAATAGCACACTATGAAGGTAAGCCAACTTCTCTGGGAGAAATAAGAAAATCTTCCCCGGTACCTAGCATCCCTTATTCTGCTGCCTTTTGCCATTCCCAGACACAGCAATCCATCTTTCAGCTCTCCAGTTCTTGAATCAGACAGGCCTCCTGCGCTGTATAAGACGAGCCCAGTTTAAAAGCTATGCAGGATAGGTTTATCCATTTAGCTGGTCAGGTTTAAAGTGTTTTGTAGCTGTGCTGAGAGGCAGCTCTTGTCTAATTCAGAAGGCTTTCCAGAGAGTGATGATGCTCTGGAGCTTGTTGGTGCTAACGTTCTAGTTTGCGATACACTGAGTGCCCTCCACTGGAGAAAACAGATCGCACATTAAAGGCATGAACAAGTGATCCTGTCATTGCTATGCAGACTTTCCCCTTTCAGAAAAGAAAATTAAAGACACAGATTGCTTCTCCCCCATCCCGCCCCCTACCCCATCTCCCTGCCTAGATTATTAAATGTTTATGCCATGGTTTTCTTGCAGTGACTGTAAAAGACTAAATAAAACACCTGTTTCCTGCATATTTAGCAAGCTGCATGCTCTAAAAAAATCCTTCTAACCTGAAAAATTTTCTTGTGCAAATTATAAATTGTTCTATTTTCTTTATTCCGCAGGAGAAGAGGAGTGGGGGAGGGGAGAGGAGGGGATACTTGGAGATTTAAAATGAAAGTGATTTTAAAGGGGCCAGGCAGGGGCTGTGAAATATACAAATCAATCATCCTCATAAAAGGAATTTAATTTAAAGTGCCACATTACAATGTAAATATATTGAAAATGTGTTCTCCCCCCGCCCCCTTAACTAGGTTAATTGCTTTTTGTCAGAAAAATACAAAGTTCAATATCCAATGCAGGGATGGAGATGCATAGTTATTTATACTTTATCCCCCATTCCCATACCTTTTTCAGATTCAAAAGAAGTGTGGTGCAGCAGATAGGGCACTGGACCAGGATGCAGGAGACCTGGTTCCTACTCTCATCTCTGCCACTGACCTGCTGTGTGACCTTGGGCACGTCACTTCTGTGACTATGGTTCCCCTCCCACCCTTTGTGTATCATGTCTACTTAGGGCCTCGTACACCTTCCATGTAAGGGGAGGGACAGAGTCATAGGGCGGCCGCCACTTGGGGTGCCCTCCTATGCCACAGCACGAGGGTGACTGCTTCCGTTTCCCCTTTCTTCCGCACATGAAAGGATCACAGTTTCTCAGTGTCTGATACAAAACCCATCTCTGGACATAATGTCTTGCTGTACATGTTCAGTAGTCCACAGAACCCTCCTGATAAAACCATCCCTCCCAAAATACGACATGTTCACAGCAGTTTTCCATGCCCCCTCCCGGGTCGTTATTTCCAGCTCATCCTCCTGAGAGTGCATCTCCAGTCTCTTCCCAGGATCTGCCCTTGTTCTAGGCCTCCACTTTCCAGGCTACCTCCTGAGAGCTCCCAGGTTCGCTTCTTTCTCATGACTCTTCCCCAGCAGCAGCAGCCCCAAGTCAGGTCTCCCATGACAAAACACCTCATAGCATTCCACTGCCCCAGACCTCCCTGCCTGTGAGTCCTACCCCTGCTCAGGGAATCCCCTCCAAGACAAACCCCTTGTTCTGGGCTCAGATTTCTGCAGCCCCTCCCCACTCAGGACAGCTGTGAGGGCGATTCCCTTAGTGTTACTCCTTGCCTGGGAGTCCTAGCCCTCCAGCACCAACCCTCTTGTTTTGGGTTCTTTGGCTCAGGAAGGTCAGCAGGCTAGCCGTCCACAGGCTTCCTAGCCCCCAGACCTTTTCAACCTCCTGGCACGGGCTCCCTGGCTGAGGATGGCCAGCAGCCTAGCCGTCCACCGTCTTCCTGATAATTCCTCTCTATCTTCCTGCTCTCTCCAGCTTTCCCCAGAGACCTCCCTTCAATCTCCTTATCTCCCACATCTCTCACCTGCCAACCTCCTGGACTGACCCACTCGGTCGTCAGGCTCTTCCCCTTCTCAGGCCCACCAAGTGCCTTCACTTAAACCTAACTGGAGGTCACAGAATATCAGAGTTGGAAGGGACCTCAGGAGGTCATCTAGTCCAACCCCCTGCTCAAAGCAGGACCAATCCCCAATTTTTGCCCCAGATCCCTAAATGGCCCCCTCAAGGATTAAACTCCCAACCCTGGGTTTAGCAGGCCAGTGCTTAAACCACTGAGCTATCCCTCCCCCCTCTCAGGCCAACGGAACAGTTGCAGGTGCACTGGCCTCTTTCCTCTTAAGGACCAGTGTCAGCCTGTAACAGACAAACTCATGCTATGGGTCAGATTTTCTAAGGAACTCAGGTCCTATTTAGAAACCTACATAAAACACAGATTTTCCCAAGTGCTCAGTGCCCGGTGTCCCCTCTTGTGACCTCTTGCAGACAGGTTTTCAAAAGAGCTCAGCGCCCAACCTGCAGACCTTTCTGAATAATCTGGCCACTTATATATGAACCTGAAAGGGAAGCAAGCTCTTTAGAAAAAAAATCTGTCCTCAGTTATAGATACTGAAGTCTTCTGAAAATACTGGCCTACGTGTCTGCACAGCACCCAGCGCAATGGAGCCCTGATCTTCCCTGGAGTCTCTGGATGCTGCCATTAGCAATTCCAATACTATCAACAATAATAAAATCTGGTATCATTCAAACCCTGAGCTCTTTTATTCCAGTTTGACTACTGGCTCCAAGGGGAATTTTGCCTGAGTAAAAACTGAGGTTCCGATCCTGCAATCAACTCCAGATGAAGTCAAGAGGGGTGTCTGTCTCCCTCTTCCGACCCCATCTCCCCACTTCACACAAAATCAAGTGCAGGATCTAAACCTAATTAAAGATATTTGGCCCTCAGTAACTAGGGATGGGGAAACAGCTCCAGTAAGAACTAGAGATGGGCGCAAATAAGTTTCTTATCCAGACCCAACATCTCAAAGTTCAGGGGAGTTTTGATCCAGGTTTTAATTCGGGCCTGGAATAAAGACATGAGGCGATTTACAAATCTCCTTTCAGGCTCCGACCTCAGATGAAGCTGTATTAGCAAATGTTACTATGTTTGATTTTTAACAATCAAGTAAGCTAATCTGATGCTGGGACCCATCCTACTGGATTAATGGTTGAACCATAACAGGTGACATGATGCTAGAGACAATTTGTCCATGTCTACACACACAACAAAGTCATGGTCAGCATCATGTTAGCTAACTTCACGGTTAAAGGTCATTTTTAAGCATGATAAAAATTTCTAATATAGACAAGGACACAGCCTTTGGCACTGGGGTTTGGTACATACAATTATTTAAGAAAAATCTATCTAATAGTTTGTCAAAAACTCAATCTAAATTTTAGTTTGGGGGGGAGGGGGAGGGAGAAGGGAGAATAGAGGGGCGAAGCTAAAAAGCCTACGAAACTTTCCCCATAGTTTTCATTTTTCTTGATGTCTGTATTTCTCGCTTTCATATGAAAGCAGAAGCCAACTCCCAGAAGCTGTCACACATTCTATATCGCAATAGAGGTGGTTGGAATTTTTTTTCCCCACTGAAAAGTTCCACAAAAATGAAAATAATTTTGTTTACATTTTAGATTTCCTTTGAAAAACCCCAACTCGAAAACTTTGGGAATTCAGCCAAAACCAAAAGAGTTTTCAGTTGACAAACAAAATATTTTTGGCCTAAACTAAATATTTTCTGTTTTCTGACCATGAAAAAAAAATCATATCCAAAAATGTCAAGGAAAGCAGACTCTTCCCATAAAAATTTTAATTGAGTCAGAACCCCAATTTTTGACTAGACCTAAAGCCTAGCCCAAAAGGAAGCAAGTTGTATGAGAAAGATGAAAATGTCTGTTTTTTATTCCCATTCTATTTAAGTAAACCCAAAAGGTAGAGAGTTTACATAAAGTTTTAGGTACTCAGCTGATCCCAATCCAAATGGCAAGGTTTCTTGCCTGCTGCTACCAGAAATCTGCAGAAATTATCAATACTAATAACCCATGAGCCTGTTTACACTGAAATCTACTCTTTATCATCCAGACTGATGACTCTGTATTTGTTTAGTTAAGCTTTTGATCAATATAATAGCTGTGATTAGGGTTTTTTGTCATTCTGTCAGGGCGCATGGAGGTTTGGCCTTGAGCCTTTAAACTTAATGGTTAGTATCTCATTTCATAAAGAAATGATAATAATAAACAATAGAGAATAAACAATATATTGCACTTACATGGCACATTACATCTTCAAAGTGCTGTACAGACACTAATAACCCTTAAAACATGCATAGGAGGAGAGAGAAATTTCATCACAAATCTACCAACACCACCACACCTATCACTATACTGCAACTGTCAGTAACTTGGAACTTCACAGTGACATCAAGGATAAAACTAGATCGGGACAGGAAAATGGTTTTCCTGTCCCACAAGAATTTTTGAGATTTCTGAATAAGTTTGCCACCATGAATTGAAACAAAAAGCTAAAATCTCAAAAATGTTTGCAAACCAACAAATCGAAAAACAGTTCTGTTTGGGTTGACTGAAACATTTCATTTAGATTTTGACCTTTTTTATTTGTTTTTAATTTCTTTTTAGCATAAATTAGGTTATATTTCAAAACAAAAAGTCATTGTGGACCAGAAAGAGAACTTTTCCTTTAGAACATGTTGAAACAGCACAATTTGACAATTTCAAAACCTTACCCCCTGTACCAACACTTTTTCGAGTCAGCCATAAAACAAAACGGTTTTGGCAAAATATTCCTGACTTGTTCTAGGTACACATCCAATTACTTTACCCCAAAAGTGTCAACTCACACTCTTTGGCTTTGTTTACACTTAAACCACTTGTAGGAGCACCATAATACTTCAGTGTAGACACGCCCTGCAGTGGATTTTTCACACCCCTGAGCAACATAGCTGAGTCAACCTTATTTTTTAGTGCAGACCAGGACATAGGCTATATCTACACTACTATGGGAAGTCGACTTTTGCTAGGCAACTCCAGCTACGTGAATAACATAACTAGAGTTAAGATACCTTAGGTCGAGTTACCGTACAGGTCTACACTGCGGGGGGTCAACGGGAGAAACTTTCCCATCGACTTACCTTCCTCTTCTTGTGGCGGGTAGAGTACAGAGGTCAACTGGAGAGTGATCTGCTATCGATTTGGCGGCTTTTCACTAGACCCACTAAATCAACCACCTGTGGATCGTTCTCAGAGAGTCGATGCTGACTGTAGTGTAGTGTATTGGAAAACGTCCAGTGGAGGGCAACAAAAATGATTAGGGGACTGAAACACATGACTTATGAGGAGAGGCTGAGGGAACTGGGATTGTTTAGTCTGTGGAAGAGAAGAATGAGGGGGGATTTGATAGCTGCTTTCAACTACCTGAAAGGGGGTTCCAAAGAGGATGGATCTAGACTATTCTCAGTGGTAGCAGATGACAGAATGAGGAGTAATGGTCTCAAGTTGCAGAGTGGGAGGTTTAGGTTGGATATTAGGAAAAACTTTTTCACTAGGAGGGCGGTGAAGTTACCTAGGGAGGTGGTGGAATCTCCTTCCTTAGAAGTTTTTAAGGTCAGGCTTGACAAAGCCCTGGCTGGGATGATTTAGTTGGGGATTGGTCCTGCTTTGAGCTGGGGGTTGGACTAGATGACTTCCTGAGGTCCCTTCCAACCCTGATATTCTACGATTCTATGACATAGCCTTAGTCAGATCCTTCTGATCTGACTATTGTGAGCGGTTCTTCTCTGACACTCTTACCATCCCTGCCCAGTCCATTCAGAACACAGGTTCTCTGCTCATGTTCATATGTTTAGAAAACATGTTCTCTGCTCATCTTTCAGATCATGTCATCTCCACACACCTCCATATCTCTCAAATGTCTTTTTCTTTTACTCAGTCAGCTTCAATCCCTTCACCATTCTGTCCTTCCCTGCTTCGCTTTTATTGAGCCTGATGAAAATAACTCCCCCTGAGATAGCAAGAGATATGAGAGTGACAAAGTGGGTAAGGTAATACCTCTTATTGGACCAGTGAAATAGGCAAGCTTTTGAGTAAAAAGAGCTCTTCTGAAGATAGTCCAATAAAATATATTACCTTACCCACCTTGTGACTCATATCCTGGGACCAACACAGCAACAACAACATTGTAAATAGCAAAAGATAAGTAAGCTTATGAAGTATCTGGACCTTCTATCTGTTCCTGACCTCCTTTACAAAAGACAGAACATTTGCACAGTATTGCCAATACCCAGTGTTCAAAACTCACAAGTCAGGCCACAAAAAAAAAAAATAATAGAATCATGAGATTGGTTTCAGAATCACTAGACTGAAAAGAAAAAATAATACATTTTGGATTCCTTGTATTTACCTTCTGGTTCTGAGCCTTTGAGGTGCACTTGAGTCACCTCGTCAAGCTTTTCTCCACAACCACAAAGCTAGGAATTTATGCTTAAAAAAATAATAAAGCTGAGATTGCCACATAGACACCAGCAGCTGGGACTCTAAAGAAAATACAAAGGGCAAAATCACGACCACATACATTTAATGGAAAATTTCCCATTGGCTTCAATGAGGCCAGGATTTCATCCCAGATAGTTTCAGACTCCAAATTAAAAGTTGAGTGCTGGAGACACTGTTTATATTTGGCAAAATTCATGGAATTCAGATTTTAAAAATACCTGGACAAGTGAGAAAGAGTTGGTTGGAAAAATGTCTGAATCAAAATGCTTTGGATTTTTTTGTTCTGATTTTTGGAAATTCAAAACATTTCAAATAACTCCATCAGGTGAGATTTTTTTCAAAGCACTTAAGCACAGTTGGGCATCTGATTTCCACTGACGTTCAGTAGGAATTGTGAATCTCACTGTCTTCCATGCTTTTAAAAATCCCAACCATTTATTGGTTGACAAGTGAAAGGGGGAAAAAAATCACAACAAACTTTCCCCGTTCATTTTCATATCTCATCAAAAATTCTAAATTCAAAAAACTTCAACCAGTTCAAATAAATATCCAGATTAACTGGCTGTATACCAGTCTTTACATTCACATAAGTGATATCATGTGCACTTACAGAATATGTATAGACTAACTATGAAGGCCTTGGCCAGATCCTTGTCTGATTCCTTTAATAGATTCATAGATTTTTAAGCCCAGAAATGGCCATGATAATCCTCTACTCTGACCTCATGCATTACAGTTGTCAAAGAACCTCACCAGAAATCTCTGCATTGAGCCCATAACTTCCATTTGAGTTACTGGGTGTCTTAAAAAGACATGCAGTCTTGATTTAAAGAAGGCAAATGATGGAAAATCCACCACATCCTTAGGTAAATTGTTCCAGTGGTTCATTTCCCTCAATGTTTAACAGCTTGAGCGTCAGAGCTCTGGCTAGGAGGTCTTGGGAAGCTACTGTTTATTCTTTCAGCCCACATATTCAATCAAATACTATTTCATCTATTTTCCAAGTGCATGGGTGGAATTCACTTGCCTCCATCATGAGCCACCATTACCTCATCCATTCACTACACTCCTTAATGAGCAGTTATTTATGACTGTCATGTGCACCATGCACCCTATTTCTATAATAGAATGCCCTCGAACACCAAATATGAGCACCCTGCAGATTTTGGAAAAGTTTGGTTTAGATCAGAACTTTGTGGCTCAAACCCACGACTTGATATTTTCACACTGTGGTACAATCTGAACAACAACTCAGAAATGACTATACGCATAGGTATGACCTAAGTGCCTAACCCTGCACCATTCAATCAATAAGAGCTATGCCATTGTCTTCAAGGGACACAGGATCAGACTCAAACACAAACATATGTTTCATGTCTGCTTTATTGTCTGGAGCTACTGTAACCCACCTGTGAGGATGTGTTACAGCTCCCTCCCATGTTATGCCCATTGAGAGGATATGAATCTGTTACCGCCTCCTCCTGCTACTGAGTCTTGGCTCTTTAGCTCACATAGCAGCTCATGCTTGTACCTCAGGAGGTCCCGAGTTCAGTCCCACATGTGCTGGATAAGATGGCCGTCATCATACTAGTACCAGGTGCGGGTGGCATGGAGGAAGCGGTATTTAAATTGACGTTTGGATTAGGAGAGGAACCCAACACTTAAGCCTTTAGTGCCTGAATGCTCCACCCTCGGTCAAACCATTAGCGAGGTTCTTGTTTCTAGCTGCTTCTGAGCCTATTTCAAACCAAAACTTTCACTGTTAATGTCACATTCACCAAAATTCATTTTTATTATTATTTCATTTTTATTTGCAGCTTTTAATTGAAACTTTGCTTACCTATTTAGACATTTGTTTTTTTTTAATTTATAAATTAATTTGATTAATTATAAATGCCTAACCTCAGCTCTAGCTGCTTTTAACACAAATTTTAAGAAGCCCAAGTGTAGCTACAAAAACATAATCCACCATGACACAAATCTAGCAGCCTATCCTCACCCCTTAACCAAATTTCACCACACACACACACTTTCATCTTCACATCAATCCCTGAGCACAAATGGTCTGATCCAGAAGTCAGTGATATCAGTGAAAATACTCCCACTTACTTCAGCGGACTTTAGATCAGGCTTTAAAAGCATGTGAATATAGCTCGTCTTAGAAACATGCCATAAAGGACAACAGATTCAGACATTATGAACCACTGGGTGATACAATTGCTCTGACACCCTGGTTGGGCCTTTGGTTGGGTGTCATCCTTATTGGCCATATCTACTACGGGAAAACAAGTCATGTTAAAAATGTATTAACTGATGCATTACAAACAAAACAATGTTAAAAATATTAGCACCTAGTGTAGACAGCAACAGGTATTCATGCTGAAAACATATTGGCTGGTCATGATAAGCCCATGCTCTTCCTTGGGTTAACCAAGACCAGCGAGCATTACTCTGCTTGTCCACACTAAGGGCATATTTGTATTTAAAAATCATGTCAGTTAAAACATTTGAGCTGGCACATTGTCTAGTCTGTCACATTTTTCCGGTGTAAAAAAAAAAAAAAAGCTACTCTGGTCAGTTCTTGCATTGCTTTGTAGTTTAGGATCTACTGTCTGTGAACACCAAACTAGAGACTCATTTTGGAATGATGATTTAATCTTTTATAAAAAGGGTTTTCAGACCTCCTCTCCCTCCTCCTCTGGATAGCGGTATGAGTTTGTTTGATGGCATCTGTGCCCCAGAAGCTAGACAAGGTCTTTTTCTTTTATTAATATTTCTGTATATTCCTCTCCACCTCAAGGGCAGTAAAAATATTGCCTAGGTACAAACAAAAATATATGGTCAAGCTTCTGAAGGCCTTACTGTACACAAAATGCAACAGGATAGTATGGGCTGGGGCAGTATGAAAGTGAGAGAGAGCACGTGTGAGGGAGCCTAACTGAACCCTTGTAACCGGATTTTCAAAAGTGCTCAGAGTCATGTTTTCAAACATTCAGATGCCCCTTATTTGGGGCTGTATTTTCAAAAGGGCTAATCAACCATTTAGACGTCAAAGTGAGTGGCAACATTTTCCGATGATCTGGGTTCTGAGCATCTTTCAAAATCTGGCTGTTACTTAGATGCCTCAATGGGAACTGAACTCTTCCGAAATTCCAGTCCTTATTGTGGACACTGCTGGGAAGAGTTGGGTGGGAAATGGGTTTTCACAACCCTGGAATATTTTCAAAAGTCCATTTTCCGCCCATCCCCCATTAGGAAGAAAAGTAGAAATCTCAAAAATATCCACAAACCAAAAAAAAGATTTTTTCAGTTTGGGTCAAATTCTTTTGATGTCAACACCCGCACTCCCAATCTAACTAGCTTAAATTTTTTAATCAAAAAGTTGGTCCAAATCAGAAAAAAATGCATTTTTCATTTTAAAAAGTCAAAATTAAGTGTTTTCACAGTTTGGAACCTGTTTTGGTTTAGATGAACCAGTATTTTTAGATGCACAAAACTTTTAATTAAAAAAAAACCCTTGATCAATTTTACTGGATCCTATGGAAACTATGACCCTCAATGTCTTCCTCTATCTTTCTGACTGAAAACTATATAATGGGGCATGAAGAGGCACTTTTTTCTTTACTGAATCGGGAGAGGGGAAATTAACCAACCCCCCTTTCCCCACCCCCAACAATATCAATGTGATTATGAGTCAATGCAGCCTACTTGGAATACACCCACAGCTTCTAAAAATACTGTATTGCTTGAAAGAATATCCTCAAAATATACCCAAGCTATAAAACCTCTTTTTCAGTTGCATTTGCCAGAGCTCTCTGGAATCTCATTATAAGCACCTCAATTTCTCACTATTTCTCTTCCTAACACATGAAAATCCAAGTTCTTCAGATACTATATCACATGTATAACCTTCATACATTTAGTTTGTGCCACCAGAACTCAGCCAAGTCAAATCTAAGTGACAATCATGTGAACTCAGTTCAGATAGTCTGAATCAGCTTATCAACCCTTTGGGCAGGAGACATTTAAAAAAAAATCTCTGCTGTTGTGGTGTAGCAAAAATGCACATTCATCAGTTAGAAAGGAAGGTCTAAAGGCTCCCATCAGCCTTTAGTTAACTATGAATCAGCACCAGAGATGATCTTTTTTTTTTCCAACAAAAGTTCTTCATTGACAAATAGATTTTTGTCAGAACAAAATATTTTCACCGCAACAAATTGCTTTGGACAAAAATATTCAGGTGTTCGTAAAACACCCTATACACACATAAAAACAAGCAGCCAACCCCGATTTATTTCCACTTTTAAAAGGAAACCTTTTTGTTAGCCAAAAACCAAGTTTCAGTTTGGGGGTTTTACTCTTTCAACAAAACCCCAAAATGTTCACAGAAAATGTTTGACAAAATTGAAAAACCTGGTTTTCTTTAACAATTTTTACAGGAAAAGAAACTAACAAAAATACTTGCAAACATCTGCCAAGCTGCTCTCCTGAGCTCCTGTTGCAATCTTGTCTTTGTGGGTGTCAGACGTCACGGTGACAGGAATGATAAAAAGACCTGACTAGAACGGAAGTCAGTGTGAAACTAAACCATTGCTCCCCATTATATATATTTTTTCTTAAAGCATTACAATACTATTAAGAATACAAAAGGGACTAAAAGAATGGGTGTCCCTTGAAATAACCATCTCTGCTTCTTTCCTTCATTTCGATATAGCAGCCAAAATTTTAAGTAGACACTTGCCTGATTTTAAAATGGCTCTCTTTGACCTGTGCTTAAATGTGGGCACTTGAGCCTACCTTCAGGCTCCAATTTAGTAAAAAAAAAAAAAAAAAAAAAAAGAAAACTTGGCCAGGATTTAGAATGTGCCCATCACCTGATATTTAGGCATCAGACTTATTTTTAGACTGATACTCATATTGTTCATGAGGCACTCTGGGCTCTGTTCCCTACTCCTTCCCACTCCTTTCCCCTGTAAAATTTCTGAGGAAAGTTATCCACTCAGAAGCGTCAACCAGGAGAGTGTTGCTGGCTTGAGACTGACTTGATGAAGTCAGCAGAAACGTGAGAGGAATGGGTTGGAAAATTGCAAACCACATAAGTACAGATGCTTCTGATACCTTTCTAAAAACTGCAGGCAATCAGGTCAACCCAAACTGTGCCTGGAAACAAGCAGCTGAGATTTTGGGGGAGGGATAGCTAAGTGGTTTGAGCATTGGCCTGCTAAACCCAGGGTTGTGAGTTCAATCCTTGAGGGGGTCATTTGGGATCTGGGGCAAAAATTAGGGATTGGTCCTGCTTTGAGCAGGGGGTTGGACTAGATGACCTCCTGAGGTCCCTTTCAAACCTGATCTTCTATGATTAAAACATATTTAGAAGCCAAAGAAATTAAATTGAAACCTGCACAAGAAGCCACCCTTGTTAAATTAGCTCCGGTCTCAAAACTATTCCAGAGTATCAAATTCTTGAGTGATATTCTGAAGTATGTATGTTTCCACCTCTGTCAAGCAGCGGTTTTTTGGCAATCACTTGGGAGGGTATAAAGACAGGTTTCACTGTAGCTGCAAAAAATTAAAACAGAGAGGATTTAAAGGAATGGATTCCCCCAAAGGGTCATTTGGGCACGTGTTATGTACCAGGGTATATTTTTATTTGGCCAAATCCTGAGGCTTCATCTATCAAATAGATAATCTTAGGCACTTATTTATCCCTTTGACATGAGATCCTCACAAGCTTGGATGTATGCAGTTACCCCTTTTAGGCAGGAAAGAGCCATTGTTCACATGGAGAACTGAAGCACAAAGAGTTAGTTCACTTGAGCTGAGGATGTATGCCTACCCCGCACTACCTTGGTACGCTCCACCAGTCCACGTGGACCCTGCTGATTCACATTAACAAGCTGTTAATATGCTTTGATAGAATCCAGTTTCAAAGGTCTCGAAGGAACTATTAATGCACATCAGCAAGGGCCAGGTAGAAAATCATCATGCAGAGGACTAGATTCACACCCCAACTTGCCTGGAACTAAATGTTCATGTACACAAGCTCTTAGTGACATGACCAAGGTCACACAGGAAGTCTGTGGCAGAACAGGCAATTGAAACCTCATCTTAGACCCAGGCTTCTAAGCAAATCTAAAAGATTGAGCTTCAGAGAAGCTTTCCAATTTACACCAGCTGAGGATCTGACCCCCTAATCACGAAAAGATGTTAAAACTCAATTTGGGTACAAACTATTGTGGAAGCCACCTGTTTATTATAGGGTTTTTTTTAAAAAAAAGGGGGGGCATTCAATTTGAAAAAGTATTAAGAAAAAAAACATTTCTGCTAATGAAACACCCCTCCTCCCTCTTTTAAATTAAATCTCACCCTTTAAATTCAAAATGATGCCGAGACATAATATGCCATTTACCTTCCTTCCATTCCTCCCATGCACAGTGTTGGAGGTTATCATTTATATTGAAAATCAGCCTTGAGTTAGTTAATTGGGCCTCAAGCTCTATAAAAATAATTCAAACTTGGCAATTGTTAATAAATTTCAAGCCCTACAATTCATTTCATCCTTGGAACAATTCAACAGGCTAAAAAGTCACTTGTCTTTATTCCTAATGATATTAAAGGAGGAAATGTCTAAGCCTGGCAATATTATGTTAGTGCATTAATGTATGGCCATTTATGTTTCCAAGGAGAAAAATGTAAGTGCTGGCATTTGGGAATGCCAGCAAAGTCAATTTTTAAATCAAGACAAGATTTACTAAACATGTTTATAATGTTGTAACATAGCCCATTTGACAAGCCACAGAGGGAGCAGTTTCACACTCCTTTTCTGGCTGATTTCTCCTCAGATAGGAACCATTTTTATTTTAGGTAATGGGGATGGTGGCATAATAAAGACCACCGCAGCAACTTGCTGGCCAGAGGCTTGGTAAATACTTCACCATGGTGTGACATCCACGAAAGGATTAATTTGTAAGAGTGGGTGAGAATCCACCCCTATGCAGGGGGACAGTACAAGGCCACTGAGGCACTTAAGCCCTCAAAACCAGGCTTAAGAGGTATAAAAAAGCCTTGCTTTGGACCTCTGCACAGGAGACAATTTCATCCAGAGGCGGCAAGGTGACAGGATCCTGCCATCATCCCTTAAGAAGCCAATGAGATTTTCATCATGACAATTTAATACTCCTTACTTGTGTTTGATTGACTGAGCGTAATGGTCATGCTTTTTTTCTGCTAAGGAAGCATTTTACTGGTACTCTCACAGCAGCTCCAAGAACATTTTATTTCTCTATTCTCATTCATAGATACTAAGGTCAGAAGGGACCATTCTGATCATCTAGTCCGACCTCCTGCACAGCGCAGGCCACAGAATCTCACCCACCCACTCCTATGAAAAACCTCACCCATGTCTGAGCTATTCAAGTCCTTAAATCATGGTTTAAAGACTTCAAGGAGCAGAGAAGCCTCCCTCAAGTCAACCATGCCCCATGCTACAGAGGAAGGCAAAAAACCTCCAGGGCCTCTCCAATCTGCCCTGGAGGAAAATTCCTTCCCGATCCCAAATATGGCAATCAGCTAAACCCTGAGCATATGCGCAAGATTCACCAGCCAGATACTACAGAAAATTCTTTCCTGGGTAACTCGGATCCCATCCATCTAATATCCCATCTCAGGGGATTAGTCCTATTTACCCTGAATATTTAAAGATCAATTACTTACCAAAATCCCATTATCCCATCATACCATCTCCTCCATAAACTTATCGAGTAGAATCTTAAAACCAGATAGATCTTTTGCCCCCACTGCTTCCCTTGGAAGGTTATTCCAAAACTTCACTCCTCTGATGGTTAGAAACCTTCGTCTAATTTCAAGTCTAAACTTCCTGGTGGCCAGTTTATACCCATTTGTTCTTGTGTCCACATTGGTGCTGAGCTGAAATAATTCCTCTCCCTCTCCTGTATTTATCCCTCTGATATATTTATAGAGAGCAATCATATCTCCCCTCAACCTTCTTTTAGTTAGGCTAAACAAGCCAAGCTCCTTAAGTCTCCTTTCATAAGACAAGTTTTCCATTCCTCGGATCATCTTAGTAGCCCTTCCCTGTACCTGCTCCAGTTTGAATTCATCCTTTTTAAACATGGGAGACCAGAACTGCACACAGTATTCTAGGGGAGGTCTCACCAGTGCCTTGTCTAATGGTACTAAAACCTCCTTATCCCTACTGGAAATGCCTCTCCTGATGCATCCCAAAACCGCATTAGCTTTTTTCACAGCCATATCACATTGGCGGCTCATAGTCATCCTATGATCAACCAATACTCCAAGGTCCTTCTCCTCTTCCGTTACTTCCAATTGATGCGTCCCCAACTTATAACTAAAATTCTTGTAATTAATCCCTAAATGCAAAACCTTACACTTCTCACTATTAAATTTCATCCTATTACTATTACTCCAGTTTACAAGGTCATCCAGATCCTCCTATATAATATCCCGATTCTTCTCCGAATTGGCAATACCTCCCAGCTTTGTATCATCTGCAAACTTTATTAGCACACTCCCACTTTTTGTGCCGAGGTCAGTAATAAAAAGATTAAATAAGATTGGTCCCAAAACCGATCCCTGAGGAACTCCACTGGTAACCTCCCTCCAACCTGACAGTTCGCCTTTCAGTAGGACCCGTTGCAGTCTCCCCTTTAACCAATTCCTTATCCACCTTTTGATGTTCATATTGATCCCCATCTTCCCCAATTTAACTAATAATTCCCCATGTGGCACGGTATCAAATGCCTTACTGAAATCTAGGTAAATTAGATCCACTGCATTTCCTTTATCTAAAAAATCTGTTACTTTTTCAAAAAAGGAGATTAGGTTGGTTTGGCACAATCTACCTTTTGTAAAACCATGTTGTATTTTGTCCCATTTACCATTGACTTCAATGTCCTTAACTAATTTCTCCTTCAAAATTTGTTCCAGGACCTTGCATACTACAGATGTCAAAGTAACTGGCCTGTAGTTACCCGGATCACTTTTTTTCCCCTTTCTTAAAAATAGGAACTATATTAGCAATTCTCCAATCATTCGGTACTACTCCTGAGTTTACAGATTCATTAAAAATTCTTGCTAATGGGCTTGCAATTTCAGGTGCCAATTCCTTTAATATTCTTGGATGAAGATTATCTGGGCCCCCCGATTTAGTCCCATTAAGCTGTTTGAGTTTCGCTTCTACCTCAGATATGGTAATATCTACCTCCATATCCTCATTCCCATTTGTCATGCTACCATTATCCCTAAGATCCTCTTTAGCCTTATTAAAGACTGAGGCAAAGTATTTGTTTAGATATTGGGCCATGCCTAGATTATCTTTAACCTCCACTCCATCCTCAGTGTTTAGCGGCCCCAATTCTTCTTTCTTAGTTTTCTTCTTATTTATATGGCTATAGAACCTTTTACTATTGGTTTTAATTCCCTTTCAAGGTCCAACTCTACTCGACTTTTAGCCTGTCTCACTTTATCCCTACATTCAGTTTCATCTAAGCTCAGACTAACTAAATGGTTTCCCTTTTTATGAAGGGCACATTTGTAAATAGTTTATAAAGGGTTAATAACCGATTAATAGGAATGATGGTCCAGTGGTTATGCCACTAGCCTAGGACTTTGGAGACCCGGCTTGTATTCCTTCACCCTTCCACAGACTTCCTGTGTTACCTTGGGCAAGTCTTAACCCCTCTGTGCCTCAATTCCCCATCTGTAAAATGGCACTTCCCTCCTCAAGGTGGGCTAAGTACATGAAAGATTATGAAGCACTTTGAGATCTGCTGACGAAAATCCTGTATAAAAGCCAGGTATTATTGTTATTCAATATGAGGTTAATCAGTTGCTACAGAGTCCAACAGATTGGTTGTAATGAGTCTGCAGCCATCTATAACACCTGCATCTGATGTGATTATTACCCCGCATAACATATACAACTCATGCTTGTCATATATATTAATCACTTATTAACCCAGTATCAACTATGCATTACATACCTTTAATATGAAATGTAACCAATTTCACGCAATAGGTTAGCTCTGTAATTTGCATTACGATCTTCTACCTCCACAAACAATATGCACCAATGCTAAATCCATCAAAGCCTATGAAGAACGGGGGGGGGGGGGGGGGGGAATTTGCACCCCACCGACCTCTGCAGCAGCTCAATTCCTGGGCCGCAGGTTGAGTCCAAGGACAGATCAGAGAGAGAGCAGGCTAGAAAGAAGAAATGGGGCTTGATTCTCAAAGTATCTATGTTTAAAGGGTCAGCTTTTATAAGGGCCCATTTTCAAGTGTTCAGTACTACAGTTGGTCAAAAAAAATGCCCATTGTTTTTCCTGGGAGATTCAGAAAAAAATCTATTTTTTCCTTCAAAATTTCCTTATGTTTTTCGTAAAATAAATGAATGTACAAAAGATTTTTCATGAAAAAAAATGGAAAATTTGAAATGAAGCGAAAATTTTCCATGAAAATTTTCATTTAGGAAAAAAATAATTTTGTACTGTGGGAGTGGGGGAGGCAGCAAAAGCTTAGATGGAAAATTTTAATCCGTCTGTATTCATCATCCACAAGCAGTGACAGATCTTCAAAAGAGCTCAGCCCCCCAGTATTTGTATGCAACATCCTCTGCAATTCTGAATATCTCGCCTCTGATGAACTCTTGAGAGTTCAAGGGAGCTGAACTCTCTTGAAAATCTGCCTCCAGATTTCCTAACTCTTCAGCTGCATTTACAGTGCAATATTGTGTGCATGCATTTTTTTGCCTCCAATATTTAGTGTTTACTAAAGGTGCCAGATTGATCAACCTGGAGAATGGCCCTGTCTATTTATCCAGATCCTTGGTACGGCAAAGCCAGAAACAATGCAAGCTTCTCCCATGCTGTCCTGCCCATGTGCTTTATTCCTGGTGTGGAGTGGGGAAAAGTGGGAAGAAAATTTAGTGTCCACAGCACATCTCAAACTCTTGGCACCTCTGCTAAGCTGGTCACTGAGGTGGCTTAGTCGTGCCAGTCATGACGGTGGTTTTGTGATGTGTGCGCATCTGTTTCCTAGGATCTGGACTGGGATCACCAAATAATTGTTACACAGAGCATCGAAGAGCCACTAGCCAGTCTTGGCTGGGTTTACAGCAGTCTGGATTCAAACCAATGACCTGGGGGTGACAGACTGTGTCGATGCGTTTCCTTATTGTTATCTAGGCAGATAGATATTTAATCAAAATAACTAGGATCCAGGGACCATTCCAACTGGACAGTTATCCAATTCAGTGACATACAACTGCAATTCATTTAGAAATAGTTTTACAATCACAAGTCACCTCACGTGACCTTTGCCTCTTTGCAGCACTCCTGCACGAAGCCTTGCAATGCTGGACGGCTCATCGTAGCCCTGGATGGCAGACTGACTTCACAGAAGGGCCCCCTCACTCCTGTTGAGCTGGGCAACTGAATTCTATTGTGCTCTGAGTAGGCAATTATGGACAAAAACATAGGAGCTGAGGTAGGATCACTGGATCCTACAGAGAGCCTCAGGGAGAAGCACAGACAGACAGCGGCCATTAACCCTGTTCGGAGTTGCAGCACCCCTCAAGGTTGGAGTGTAGGGTGGATTTTGTCCCCCTTCCTCCCGTATGGGGCACCCCTCCAGGATGTGGTGTTCTGTCCCCTCTAGTGGCACCGAGACCACTTAGAGAGTGAGAGAAAGAGGTTAATGAGTCTGCTCTACAGCGTTAGCTAAGAGCCAGTTGTTTTTTAGCTCATGCGATAGAGGCTCAGGCACTAAGCTCCAGAGGTCCCAGGTTCAATCGCGCCTGCCGACGACTGGGGTCTGTCGGTATTACACCTTCATAAAGCCTGCTTATGTAGGCATTCTGCAGCTCTCCACAATCTTGCCCCGTGTGCACATCTATTGCATTATGATGTAGGAGGCCACATTCTAACCAGAGCCGGCCATAGATCAAATGGTGCCCCAGGCGAGGAGCATCTTCAGCGCTCCTGACCCTGCATTTGTTAAACTGTTGAATACCTTACAGCACTCCGAACCTGGCACCCCCAGTGGTTGCGTGGGTCCTCTGCTCATAAATCTGGCTCTGATTCTACCCTCAGTTATACTGGTGTTAGTTTGGAGCAGAAGCCAATGGAATCGCTTTGGTTTTACACTGGAGCGACAGGGAGAATTTGACCTTGAATCTTTCATTCCACTAAACAGTGAGAAATACTATTGGACACCAATTTATTTTACAAATATGGGTTAACTCTATTGATGCATACATAGATCATAAACACACACACACACACACACACACAAAACCAGATTATAAACTAAGTTCTTCCCGGATGTATGCCCCCATTGAAATGAGCAAAGTTGCAGTAATCTCTGCAAGCCTTCTCTCAATGCACCTGGAACTTACTAGCACAAATCATAATTGGGGGTGCAATTTAGAGGTCAGTTTTCTGTCTACACTAAGTAGCTGATTGCACCTGCAAAGGAGACCTGGCTAAGAACAGGCTGGAAATCAGTCCCCATCTGTCTAAATTAATGTATGAGAGTTTCCCAGCAAACTGAGCAATTGGCAGAGCAAAACAAACACACACACAAACAAAAGAGGTCACATATTTCCGTTCCAACATAAACAACTCTCCTTGTGCTTGAATGACAGAAAGGGCCCGATCCAGTCAAAATTTGCTTCCAGAGTTGCTGACCCAAAAAAGCTCCATAGACCTTCTGGGTTTTGCTGCAATACAGACCTGTCACTAGCCTATACATGCCACATGATCCCCTTGGTGATAGGTTATGCTGATGAACCCAGAGATAGCTGTAACTAGCTTAAAAAATAGCAGCAGCTTTATTCACTTTTTGGAACTTCAACATGAAGTCACATTCATTTTGTGGTACTTAACACTAGTCAAAGACTCTCGTATGTCCATGTCTCTGACTCAGCAGCCCAAATCTGTTCAGCAAAGCACTTATGCATGTGCTTAAAGTTAAACAGATGCTTAAATATTTTACTGAGCAGGCATATTGCATAATGCTTTACTGAACTGGGGTCAAAGTTAGGATGACTGGTGTAACATCAATTCTGTAAGTCAAGACCTTTGTGCAATTAATTGAACTCTCAGCCTCAATGCTGCATTGGCACAGATTTTTTGCATAGAATGAAATCACTGGTACCAAATCAAAGATCAAAACCTATTTATTGCATCACTAATTTTTCAAATTATGTGACAAAGATCAGGAGAAATAACCAGCTTATTAAACTGAAAAAAAGAGATGGATATTTAATAAAACACATTTCTTTATTAAAACTGCTTCACTTTTAAAATGTAGGATGAAATTCACTCCCATGCAGAAAGTCAATGAAAAGGTTATTCACAACTTGAGGTCTATTTTGAGAACTTCTGTGGTCTATAGGCCTGGGACCCTCTATATAGGAGTGAATTTCACTCTAAGTTTTGGAAAGTGATTTTATTATTTTATGGTTATTCTTTATTATTTGGACTGCGGTTGTGTGCCTAGGAGCTGTTGTCCCAGACCAGAACCCCAAGGTTCTATGTCTGTACATTATTCATTAGGTGCATTATGGTAGCACCTAGCAGCTTCACTCATAGACTAGGACCCCATTGTGCTAGCTGCTGTGCAAACACTGAACAAAAAAGATGAGCCAGACCCCAAGAGCTAGATTTTGACACATGTAACATGAGTAGTATGAGATGATAAATATTCAAAAAGTAATCTCCATAAGAGAGATGGGTTCGAACATTTTGTAGAGACAAACCAAAACCAAGAACATTTTTGCGACATTTGAGAAGTTTTGAGAAGTTTTAAATTAATTACATCATGTGAGGATATATTTATTATTATAATTGATCATTTATATTGTGGTAGTGCCTAAGGGTCTGAGTCACAGACCAGGACCCCATTGTGCTAAGAGCTGCACAAATACTGAAGACAAAGACAATCCCAACCCCAAAGAACTCACAGTCTAGATTTACCATCTGTACGATGTGATTTCCACTGGTGATGGAACCGATTCACAAATGTCACTAAGGGCTTGCCTATGACACTAATTTGCACAGATTTAGTAAAATGAGTTTATTTCAGTAAGTAAAAACCTTAATCTAGACACTCCTATTTCAGTTTAAGAGTGTCATTGTCCATGTCTACACTATTGGGACTAAAGCTATACCAGCGTAGCCCCATGTTGTAGATGCAGCCGTAGCGTATGGGGGGTTTTCTGTCACAGTAGGAACACCACCTCCCCCACTGATGGCAGCTAGCTCAAGGGAAGCATTCTTCCTAGCCACATGTACTTCAGAAGTTAGGTTGGCATAACTACAGCACTCAGGGATGTGATTTTTCACACCCCTACCCCCCCCCCCCCCGAATGTCATTACATTGACGTGAAGACCAGGCCTTATTTTGTTTTAGCTTAAACCTGCCCCTAAGGCCTTGTCTATGACACAGACTTGAAAAACCATTTTGTTAAACTAGTGCACGTTCCCTGTGTAGGACATGGTTTAAGAGAGACTTATTTGGTTAGCTTAAATCTGCTCTTAATCCATTTAAACTAAACCAACATGAGTCTGCATTAAGGTTCAGTAAGAATGTTCACACAGCCTTTTGCATCTGTTTGACTAAAAACAGGTTTAAAATCTCACCCTTAGTTACCCCGAATTACCTTTCTTATGCAGACAAGCCCCAACTCTTGCAATCTGATTCTATTTCCATACCGGTTTTACAACCAGGGTAACTATTGACCACACTGGAATCACTTCTGGTTTACATGATACAAGCTAGAATCAAGGCTGTAGGGTTTCTATCTGGTGGAACTGATTACTACTACTTTGTCTTTGCCTTGTCCCGTAAATTAGGGTTGGCAGCTCTTGTTCTTCATCCCCAAGCATTCTTGTCAAGTAAGTCTTTCAAGCCAACATGAACCATCTTCAAATCTTCCTTCAAACCACGTTTTTCTAGGTCTTCCTCGTGGTCTTTGTCCCATAACTACTAGTTCTTGTACCCTCCGGCCACCATATCCCACATCTTGTTGTCTCACATGACCCAGTTATCTCAGTTGATGCTCCCTCAGCTTTTTGATGATAGGGCCTCTGCCGCACATTGGCATGGAAAGGATTAATGGAGGCCGAGGGAGGCTGCTTGGGAAGCAGCCAGAAGGAGAGGTGCTGTGAGGAGCAGCCAATCCCAGCCCAACAGGTCCATATAAGAAGAGCTGCAGGGACCGGGGCTTGGACAGGGCAGTTGCTAGCAGGGACTGGGGAGCAAGAGGAGCTCCTGGCTGGCTGCTGGGACATGCTGTCTGGGAGCCCTGAGAAGAGGGTGAAGGTGCTGGGACCACAGGCAAGTGGTCCAGAAAATTGAAGCAGCATGGGCAGACAAGTGAAGGAGAAGCAGCAGGAGACTCCTATCTCCAGGGAGTCAGAGTAGTGAGTGGGCTCAGGTCCCTGCAGGGGGGAGTGGGGAAGTAGCTGGTTATCCACCATGGCTCCCAATCTTTTTCAAAGTCACTGCCCTCCCAGGATAGAGTGGTCCTCTAAGTATGTATACATTTGTATACATTTATCTATATTAAAGCAGATCTTGTTTGCTTGTGCCAACCTCACCAAGGGATCCAATTGCTCTCAATGGACCTGTCCTTTAAATTACTTACTATTCCCCCAATCTTAGCCCTATCGGAACACTTTATCTGTGATGATTTTATGGAAACAGGCCCGGATATAGCTCAGGACGAAGAGTGTGAGAGCAGAGGACAAAGCATTCCCGAGTGAGGGGATCCAGCTATAGAACCATCTTCCAGAGGAGATGAGACCAATCCAGAGTCTGACCATCCTCTTTCAGAAAGCCTTCTCACCACAAGTGAAATTCACAGTACCAACACCCGTGCCCCAAACCCTTAATAGCTAACCCAGAAGTCACTACAAAGCCCTACCCAAGCAGAGTTTTGACCCCGGAAAGGAAAAGGGCCAGATACATCACTATTGCTAGTGATACATGCTCAGTCATTACAGTGATGGGCGGCAGTATAAAACAGATTAGCAAGAAAAAGAGAAGTGGGGAAAAAAGTTCTGAACAGGGCAGAGGAGGGGGGGGAAGAGGGTTGGGGGAAGGCTTTGAATAGGACCCAGAGGCTGGAATTGCTAGTTGAGCAGAAGGGGAAATTGGGATAACAATTCACAGGCACATTGCAAGGCTTAATTAATTAATACTTGCCAAGCGCTTCAAGATCCTGGGATGGAATATAGTATACAAGTGAAATTCACCCCTGTGCACCCACCAAATAGAACGTGAGTGCTTCATAGTCCTGATTTGTGCCTCTGCATGGGGGTGAATTTCACCCAGAGAACAAAGTACGCTGATATATATATATATTTTTACATAGTCTGTGAAGTGCGTTGTGGGCTTTCTGGTTGCTAGGATCTTCGTTTTTCCATCTTTACTGTCTTGAAAATTCTCTAATACTGCCATTGTGGGTATTCCACAGCTGACTTCCCCTTTCTTGAATGTTTTTTTTTAATTTTAATCACTGGATTTTATCATCTCATCTATTACATCTTTGTACATTTATGGGTGAGTATAGCCTGCACCAAATGGCATGGGAGAAATCCTAGCATAGAAAAGCCTAATAGTTTATTAGGGACAAGAAGTATATGAATGTATAATAGGCTGTAAGTAAAAAATAAAAGCTTTTCAAAGAGGCAATTGAATTCAGTGCCAATAAGTAATGAGATTTTTTTTTACAAACCTAAAAATAGCTCCCTGATCTCAATTAATATCAATATTGTCATTAGAAACCAAAGAAAATAATGAAGGTTAAACCTTTTAAATTCATTTTAGCTTTCATCATTACCGAAATCAAAAGCAATTCTTGTGACAGGTTTCAGAGTAGCAGCCGTGTTAGTCTGTACAGCTCACTTCATCGGATGCATTCAGTGGAAAATACAGTGGGGAGATGATTTATATATACAGAGAACATGAAACAATGGGTGTTGTCATACACACTGTAAGGACAGTGATCACTTAAGATGAGCTATTACCAGCGGGGGAGGGGGGGAGGGCGGAGGAAGAAAACCTTTTGTTGTGATAATCTATGTATATAAATCATCTCCCCACTGTATTTTCCACTGAATGCATCCGAAGAAGTGAGCTGTAGCTCACGAAAGCTTATGCTCAAATAAATTGGTTAGTCTCTAAGGTGCCACAAGTACTCCTTTTCTTTTTTGCGAATATTCTTGTGATTGCATTTATCAGATGTGCAATGAAACACCTGCTACAGTCTCGCAGGCCAAATCCAGTGCATGAGCAAGAACATGCGCACACACAGCAGCACGCACACGAGAATGAACACAAAGCTTCTGGCTTTAGTCTGAATGGATAGTTTGTGTGGCTAAGCTATTTTCATTACATCTTTTGTAATGAGGTTATTTCAGTATAGATCAGGGCCATATTGTTCAAAGATGCATCTTATACAGATTTATGCTAAATTCACAACCACATTCTCACTTTTGATCCAACTTCTTCCCCCACTCAATCAGCACAAAGGGGCCAGATTTTGGCTTTAAATGGCCAGAAAACTCCCCTGGTGGCAGTGGGAGATGTTGGAAGAACTGTTTCTGATACCAGCTACTACCTTTCCATATTCACTGATGAAGAGAAATGTCAAAGGTGGAGACAGGACATGGCAGAGCTACGCTGCAGTGATGGAGACCCGAGACCAGTGGGGTAAGTAAGAGCGAACTCGAGGCTGCTCTAACTCATGCCAGGACCAGCACAGAGTGGCCTCCAGAATCAGGAAGCTTTACCAGGTGAAATTCACCTTTCTGCAGAGGGCCAGATCAGGCCTATGTATCACAAGTCTCATTTAACTCCTATTTCACTCTATATGCATACATGCACACTAATGCATTGGCTTTATGTGCTGGCCTATGCAACATCACTCTCTAGTGGCTGGTTCACATGGAAATTAAGGGACTAATACCAAATAAGTAAGATCAAATAAGTAAGATCTCCTTTCATTCAATTGCTTAATGACTGGTTTGAGAAATGAGGGCTCAGGGTTCCCATTCTAGTCCTCCAGGTGTGTGTTATTGATTCAGTAATGGTGTTTGTTCCCTACAAAGAGTACGCAGAGAGAGAGAGACTGGAATATTGGATGAAAGTTAAGCATATGCTTGAATGTTCTTTGCTGGATTGGAGTCTCACTCCATAATCTCTGTCATTTTTAATAAGTAACACGTTTAGATTTAAAAAGCAGTGCAGTGGACTATAATTGATCATAAGTGTGTCATATCCAGAATTTGCCTCTATTGAAACAAGGGGAGCCAACATGCAGAATGGATTGTACCTTGAGGTGAACAATCAACTGCTCGTCTACTTTCAAAATTAGGATTTCTACCCAATCTCAAGACAAGAGAGAGGCCTTAGAAATGCACTTGAGTTTTTAAGCAAAGTTTTGCTATAGAATCCTGAACTGGGTGGCACCCGGAATGGCTTCCTAAGCTATCCAGCTTCACTCTTGACTCAAAAGGAAAACTTTGAAACTTAAAGGGAGGCTGCATTATAGTCCGGGAACTGGTGGCAAGATTTATGAATTATAAATACAAAACCCTCAATGTGAAATGAACATAAAAACCCAACCTCGTACCTTAAAAATGACAGGGAGGGACTGACCTGAACCAGCAATAATAATAATAATACAACCTACCTTTTATCTCATATTTTTCATCAATAGATATCACTGCACTTTACAAAGGAGGGCAATATCATTATCCCCGTTTGACAGATGGGGAAGATGTAGTAGAGAGTTGAAGTGCCCAGCAGAGCTGGGAACAGGACCCAAAATGCCCGAGTTCTGGTTCACTGCTCCACAGCAATCTTAGAGGAATTGACCAACTAACGCTCCAATGCAGCGTCACAACATGGCATGCCATCCTTGATGCCCTCTAACCGTGCTCTATTGTGTGTTGATTGGCACTTGTGCTGGCTAACATTGATGCTCATGTTTCTTCCTTTACTTCTACATCACCCCTTCCTACCTATACCTTGGACCGAACCTACACAATACTGTGTTGCACCATGAGGTTCAGAGCTCCTTCGATTCATACTCCATCAGCAGGTTTCAGTCCCTCTTTCACTGCTTGACATGTGTATGAACTGCTCGCTTAGCACCTGCTGCTGACTACTGGACTGCTCCTTCCATGCAGGGCTAAACACGCTTCCAGCTGATCCTGCTACCAGCATTCATCAAGTTCAAATCCTATTCCGTGGTTAATTGGTGGTGAATCCACCACTAGCCTGTGCCCTCGAATGAGCTGTGCCCATTCATACCAGCAGTGAATTTGTTCAACATTGACCTCACTCAGTTTCATGGGCATATGAGGGACTCATCATATTTCCCTGAGCATCAGCATTGCTGTGGAAATGGGGTTCTTCTATTAACTAGAATTGAAGTGGAAAAAATAGCTATCCACCAGGGCATCCTGGAAAACCAGCATCTACCGCATACATACATTCATACTATTCCGCCCTGGTAACCTCCTAGACTTTTTTTATGCATCCCACCCTTGCCCATCATTTCTTCCCCTTCACTCCCGTATCTGTTTTGTTGTTGTCATTGTTTCTCTTGAAAAGGTCGTGATGCAGTTAAACAGGAACCCCCATCCTAGCATGGACCCACGTACGCCAGTATAAATGTATTTATACCAGTATAGCTTATTCCACTTTGGAAAGTGGCATAATGGTATAGTGCACCTTTATAATGATATATCTATGTCCACATTAGGGGTTGTACTAGTATAATTATATTTAAAAAAATCACACCCCTAACCTACACATTTATACTGGACAAACTTTTCTAGTGCAGACCAGGCCTTAGTGGCATAGAAGGAAGGGGAAGGAACTGTCTGCTACTCTGTGTTTGTGCAGTCCCTTGAATAACAGGGCCTGTTCTTCGTTGCTCATTAATAATAATGTTGCCACCTTTTAACTCATGACAGGTACTTCGCTTCTATGGGGGTGAGGGACATATAGACTGGATTAAACGCTAGGAACCTTTTGGAGGAATGGGGAGAAACCGGAATTTACCATGTCATGCTGGACACAGAACTTATGTTAAGTAGCAGCTCTGCTGGAATGATTTAGAACAGTGTTCCTCTTGAGTCAGTTTGGACTCTCACCAAAGCTGAGAGAGACACATGATATATATCCAAAAGGTTGCAAATAAAACCGGTAGGTATCAGAATTGCACAGGGGAGTTGAAAGGACTATTTAACACAGACCTTGGGTTTTAATTTATTTACTTTTGGTTTGCTAGTAAGCTATGAATAAATTAGCAATTGGAATGAAATGGCTGGAGTCATTTCATTACTATCTTGTCAGCCTGCGTGGAGGAGGATCTTCTGACATTGAGGCTTTAATGTAATTTCTATAGTCGATGGGCATCTATAGATCTAGCACAGATCTAAACTCCACAGACCCAACTTATTTAAATCCTCATCAGTTCTTGGCCACCTGCCTTTGACCTACTGCATGACTAACAGTGGGTATAGTTTGCTGCAAAACCTTTTGGGGGTTCCTGAATGTATGTGCGTGTCTGAGTATGTATATGTAGATTAAGCTGGGATTTTGATTCAGGCTATAGTTCTTTATTATATATATTAAAGCAGTTTATACAGACTATGCAAGATTGAGGCCCCATTCGTTAGTCTGATAGCAAGGGACTAGAGCTTACAATCTAAACAGACATAGGTGGGGAGAAAGGGAGTATTATCCCCGTTTTTCCAATCGGTAAATTGAGGCAAAGGAAGATTTAATGATTAGGTCACACAGGAAACCTGGTGTATAACTTGGACTTGATCCTAGGTCTCCTGAGGCCCAGTTCATTGGCTTAACTACAACCAGCCTTCCTCCCTTACACCAACATGCTAAAACGTGGGGAATATTTGAAATGCAATTTCAGACCAGGACCCAAAGTGCCCCCTCTTTATACTGGACTGAACCAAAACTCTGCTCGCCCAAACTCTGGGTCAGACTGAATGTTGCAGCTTAAAAGTCAGAGTTACAAAGGTATTTAGCTACCTAAAGATGCAGAGAAGTACCTAGTGGGATTTTCAAAAATACCTAAGTGAGTTAAGCACCTATGTCCCACTGACTTCCACTGGGAGTTAGGCCTCTATCCCAGGCTCTTCTGAAAATCTGACCAATTATTTAGGTATCTAAAATAGGAACTGAGCTCTTTTGAAAAATCTGTCCCCAACTGCGTATTAGGAGCGCTTCTGAAAAATTCTAGCCTAGACCTAGCAACATCCCAAATGATAGTGATGTCACTTAGAAGTGTCTGTTTAATATTTCCAACACACCTCTGAACAGCATACTAACCCACAGAGACCTTCCTACCAACACTACAAAAAGAAGGATTCTGGGTGGACTCCTCCTGAAGGTCGAACCAACAGACTGGACTTCTACATAGAGTGCTTCTGCTGACGTGCACGGGCTGAAATTGTGGAAAAGCAGCATCACTTGCCCCATAACCTCAGCCATGCAGAACACAATGCCATCCACAGTCTCAGAAACAACTCTGACATCATAATCAAAAAGGCTGACAAAGGAGGTGCTGTCGTCATCATGAATAGGTCGGAGTATGAACAAGAGGCTACAAGGCAGCTCTCCAACACCACTTTCTACAAGCTGATCTTGTACATCTCTGATCCCACTGAGAGTTACCAAAAGAAACTACAGCATTTGCTCAAGAAACTCCCTGAAAAAGCACAAGAACAAATCCGCACAGACACACCCCTGGAGCCCCGACCTGGGGTATTCTATCTGCTACGCAAGATCCATAAACCTGGAAATCCTGGACACCCCATCGTCTCAGGCATTGGCAGCCTGACAGCAGGATTGTCCGGCTATGTAGACTCCCTCCTCAGGCCCTACGTTACCAGAACTCCCAGCTATCTTCGAGACACCACTGACTTCCTGAGGAAACTACAGTCCATTGGTGATCTTCCTAAAAACACCATCCTAGCCACTATGGATGTAGAAGCCTCTACACCAACACTCCACACAAAGATGGACTACAAGCCATCAGGAACAGTATCCCTGATACTGCCACGGCTAACCTGGTGGCTGAACTTTGTGACTTTGTCCTCACTCATAACTATTTCACATTTGGTGACTATGCATACCTTCAAATCAGCGGCACTGCGATGGGTACCCGCATGGCCCCACAGTAGGCCAACATTTTTATGGCTGACTTAGAACAACGCTTCCTCAGCTCTCGTCTCCTAATGCCCCCTACTCTACTTGCGCTACATTGATGACATCTTCATCATCTGGACCCATGGAAAAGAAGCCCTTGAGGAAGTCCACCATGATTTCAACCATTTCCATCCCACCATCAACCTCAGCCTGGACCAGTCCACACAAGAGATCCACTACCTGGACACTGCAGTGCTAATAAGCGATGGTCACAGAAACACCATCCTATATCGGAAACCTACTGACCGCTATTCCTACCTACATGCCTCTAGCTTACATCCAGATCACACCACACAATCCATTGTCTACAGCCAAGCTCTACGATATAATCGCATTTGCTCCAACCCCTCAGACAGAGACAAACACCTACAAGTTCTCTATCTTGCATTCTTATAATTACAGTATCCACCTGCTGAAGTGAAGAAACAGATTGACAGAGCCAGAAGAGTACCCAGAAGTCACCTACTACAAGACAGGCCCAACAAAGAAAATAACAGAACGCCACTAGCCATCATCTTCAGCCCCCAACTAAAACCTCTCCAATGCATCATCAAGGATCTACAACCTATCGTGAAGGACGACCCATCACTCTCACAAATCTTGGGAGACAGGCCAGTCCTTGCTTACAGACAGCCCCCCAATCTGAAGCAAATACTCACCAGCAACCACACACCACACAACAAAAACACTAACCCAGGAACCTATCCTTGCAACAAAGCCCATTGCCAACTGTGTCCACATATCTATTCAGGGGACACCATTGTAGGGCCTAATCACAGAGCCACACTATCAGAGGCTCGTTCACCTGCGTATTTACCAATGGGATATATGCCATCATGTGCCGGCAATGCCCCTCTGCCATGTACATTGGCCAAACTGGAAAAGTCTCTACGTAAAAGAATAAATAGACACAAATCAGACGTCAAGAATTGTAAAATTAAAAAAAACAGTTGGAGAACACTTCAATCTCTCTGGTCACTCGATTACAGACCTCAAAGTCGCAATATTACAACAAAAAAACTTCAAAAACAGACTCCAATGAGAGACTGCTGAATTGGAATTAATTTGCAAACTGGGTACAATTAACTTAGGCTTGAATAAAGACTGGGAGTGGATGCGTCATTACACAAAGTAAAACTATTTCCCCATGTTTATTTTCCTGCTCCCCCTACTGTTCCTCACATGTTCTTGTCAACTGCTGGAAATGGCCCATCTTGATTATCACTACAAAAGGTTTTTTTTCTCTCCTGCTGGTAATAGCTCACCTTACCTGATCACTGTTGTTATAGTGTGCATGGTAACACCCACTGTTTCATGTTCTCTGTGTATATAAAATCGTCCTACTGTATTTTCCACTGCATGCATCCGATGAAGTGAGCTGTAGCCCACGAAAACTTATGCTCAAATAAATTTGTTAGTCTCTAAGGTGCCACAAGTACTCCTGTTCTTTTTGTGGATACATTCTAACAAGACTGCTACTCTGAAACCTGTTTAATACTTGTGCTTCTCTAAAGCTCTTTGAGGATTTTGAGAAGCAATACACCCTTAACATCTAAACCTTATCAGTCATAGTTCCCTGTAGTAAAATGAAGAAACTGAAGCACAGAGATTAAGTTTCCCTACATACCACAAACCAGTGGCAGGGCCTGGAATGAGATACAGAAGCTCTCACTCCCAGGCCAACCACAACGCTATGCTTCGAAAATATAAAATGCTAAATATTGGACTCAAAGAAGAGCTCTGTGTAACTTGGCTCTCTCCCCAACAGAAGTCAGTCCAATCAAAGATATCACCTCACCCACCTAATCCATAACATCAAAGGCCCATCACAGACAAGTCTGGTCCAAAGTTTGCCTGGAGAGGTCCCACCTCCCCGCCGCCCATCTCACCTGCTGACCGTCCACTCTCCCTCGGGGCGCTGCTGGCGGCAGGGCCGAGCCTGGGCACCGTGGTCAGCTCCCGGCCAGTGACTGTTTAACTGATTAGAAATGACGAATTAATATGGGAGACAGTGGTGGGCAATGTGCATTAGGTTTAGGGTTCAGTCTAGTTTAACACCTACCTAAAAGTCCAAGAGCCTGATCCAAAGCCTTCTGAAGGTTCCCATTGACTTCAGTGGGAGATTGATCGTTGCCTAGATCCTTACTTTCTCAGAATCTCAAGTCTCATTGTAACAGGTTATCTCACAAGATTTATTGTATCTCAGGCATCTAACCTGTCCAGAAGTGCCCCCCCACACACACACACACAAATCCCAACCATTCCTGAAATATACTTATTCTTTGAACTTCAAAGACATTTTCTTTCCCCTTGTTATTTCTCATGCACCCCAGACTTTCCCGGTTCTACCTTGACTGGAAGTCAAAATACTACATCAAAGGCTGCTCTTGTGATGTTGCCAACCCAGTTTTGCAGACCCAGAAATAGACAGATCAGGGAGATAAATGCCTCCAACTAGGGGTGCTGAGCAACCACAACCTCTGCTGATATCAGTGTCCGTTTTCTCTCTCATTGAGGTCAATGGGAGTGGAGTGCGCTTGGCCCTAAAGTGAGTCAGATATGCTGTGGGTGTGGATGAGTCTCAGATCAACATCCAAAGCTTGAGTGCTCTGTGGTTGTAGAAGGAGAGAGAAATGTACAGTGGGCTTAGAAAGATTTGCAGAAGATGGCTCCAATTCTGCAAGCCCTCCATACATTGAATTGCCATTGCAATGATGGACTTTGGTGGGATCTCCACACCTGGAGTTCTCCCAGGATCAGCCCCCAAAAGGGACAATAAAGTAAAATCTACCTTTATATACCTTGTTCTACCTTCAGCATTTCAAGTCCAAGTGCAAACTATTTCCTACCCCCATCCCCATCTCTTGTTTTCGGCAGGAGAGGGAGAGATCGATTGAGAGGAGGCAGAAGCTACTCCTCAGCTGAAGACATTAGCAGAAGCCAGTGGCTTGGTAGCAGGACCCAGCAGCAGCAGATGGTCTTTTCCCTGCATCATTAACTTCCCTTCCTTGCATAATGACAGGTTTCAGAGTAGCAGCCATGTTAGTCTGTATTCGGAAAAAGAAAACGAGTACTTGTGGCACCTTAGAGACTAACAAATTTATTTGAGCATAAGCTTTCGTGAGCTACAGCTCACTTCATCCGATGCATCCAATGAAGTGAGCTGTAGCTCACGAAAGCTTATGTTCAAATAAATTTGTTAGTCTCTAAGGTGCCACAAGTACTCCTTTTCTTTTTCCCTTTCCTGGTTACACAATAGTGGAACAATACTGAAGAATTCTGCAGTGTGAAAGCTTCCTGTTTCTAACCTCTGTAGTGTGCATGCAGATTAAAGTTAAGAACCATGTAGCCCTACTCTCACTCATTTGCTCTCAGGCAGAGCAATTAGGAATGTCCTATCAGAAATTTTCTTGGCATTGGCAGAATGCTGCTATTTATTTAATATTTGTACTATCGTAGTGCCAAGGGACTCTAAGATCAAGGGCCCCTTATGCTAGGTACTGTACAAACATGGAACAAGACGACAGTCCCTGCTTCAAAAAGCTTGCAATCAAAGTATAAAACAAGAGATAACAGGAGGAGACAGACGGGGGGTGGGAGGGGAATGCAAGGAAACACTGAAACAATATTGGTCAGCTTGAAAGGCAGGGTTCTCATTTTTAAATGTGAATATTTACCAAGTTATACATCATGGGCTGGGTGTGTGTTCTTTAATAAAACAGACACTATCAGCACTAGAAAGGCAAGAATTGCTCCTCGAAAAGAATTAACATTAACTCATTCTCCCTCACTTTAGGTGTTGGCCTGGGATAAGGGCTTTGTCTCTGACCATGCACTGAAGAATAATTTTAAGGAAATACTTCCCCTCCAACAAACATACACAAAAAATGCACAATTAACCTGAGAAACTCATTGCCTCAAATTATCGGAAGGCCCAAGAGCTTAGCAGGAGGGTTAAAAAATAACTAGACATTTATGTGGACAATACCCAAAATTAGTCAGGAATAAAAAATAACCAAGAGTTTTGGAAGGGGTTGAAATCCTTCTGCTTTAGGATATAAGCAAGCCTCTAATTAATGGGAGTTAGGTAGAAAGCTTTCTAGTAGGGAGATTATCCCTTATCTGTCCATTGCAGGGTTTCTTCCTCTAAGACAGCTGCTAGTATCTGCTGTCGGAGAAAGGATACTAAACTAGCTCGACCATTGGTCCGATCCAATATGATAATTCCTATTGGATAGCTTTTTTTGGATCAGTAGAGTTAATGAATCCCAGTCAAGAACCTTCCACTGAGAATGCCCTCTATCCAGCTGGTTAAATCTAGGTTCAGTTAACTTGTAGGCCTTAACTGCCATGGCACTTCACGTTGGAGAGTCTCACTCGCCAATAGCCAGGACCCAAGAGTTGGGGCTAATCTCATAAATTCCTCTCCAACACTTTGCTTGAATCCCTAAATCATCACAACCTTTAAAGTGAGAAACCCAGTGGCAATGGCTGTCAGATGCAAAAAAATTTATTGTAAGAATGCAATAATAGGGGAAGATTGCACTGCTCTTCCCATTGCTTGACCTATTCTGCAGATCAAGAGAGTGAGGTTAGGGGCTGCATGCCACCAGATCCTCAGCATTCCCCCAAGGTGCTGTGCACTCTCAACTCTGATTGTGTCAGAGCTGTCATTAAGGGCACTCAGTACCTCAATAACTGAGCACTTCCCTCTCAGAGCAGTCACTGACGAGGCCTCTTATGTCAGCACAAGTTGTATTTACTTAAACAAGCTAACACATTACATGGGAAAGATTCTCTATATAAAGGTTTTTAAATTCATAGATTCTAATTCTCATTTTCACCATATCCCATTTACGCAGCTACATCAGTTCAAAGGGGCCTTACATTACACTCACTTTAAAACCCCTTTATGTTCTCAGAGCAGAAATGAAAGTTAAACCCATCTAATGGTAGGTTTCAGAGTAGCAGCCGTGTTAGTCTGTATTCGCAAAAAGAAAAGGAGTACTTGTGGCACCTTAGAGACTAACAAATTTATTAGAGCATAAGCTTTCGTGAGCTACAGCTCACTTCATAGGATGGTATATTTCTTGATTTGCATCATCACTAACTTTTAGCTATCTTTGCAATTGGAATTGCCATTGCCAGGCAATGCAGACCAAATTATCATCTCTGAGTTACACTGGGGTAAATCCAAAGGGACTTCACTGCAGTGACTGCAGACTTTTGCCAGTGTAAAGGAGAGTCATAAATTTGGCCCTTCATTTTTGAAGAGCCGTGAAACAAGAAAATCACCTGTTTAGGAACAACTCCTCCCACTTAACCATGATTTTTTCCTCCATTTCACAGTCTCATTACTAATGACACTGGTATGGAAACAAGCTCTTTAGAGTACATCCGGTCCTGCTGGTCATTCCTCTCCTAGATTCATAATTCTCTGGCTGTGACATCATAATTATTGCCATAGCAGCAGCCAGTTATGTTACAGACAGGGGATTAGCCTTTCCTCAAGACTTGTATTTCGTCATTTCCCTGGCATGAAAGTTTCAGAATGAAGCGTTCTTAAACATCTATAACTGTATGAAACATATAATGCTTTGTATATTACGTATATTCATCTGGGGTTTACAGCAAAACCCCACCTGTTGATTTGATCCTGTCGCCTCTCATAAGCTTAGCAGGGTTGGGGTAGGTCAGTTATTTGAATGAGAGACCTCTCAAACATAGATCGTTGCTGGCACTCTTCTGAGGGCTAGATTGTTACCTCTTTACTCACACTTGTGAGGAGGATACATCTCCGAGGATCCTCACTGAAGCCAATGGGACTACTCAAGTGAATAACTCCTCCCCATTATAAGAGGCTGCTCATAGTCAGTAATGACCCAATGTCCCAGCATCATGTTATAAGGCACTGTGTTGGTGGAACTCGACTGCTAGCAACAGTTACACCAGAGGTACATTGCCTCTTGGATGCGATATAGAAACCCACTGGTGAGGTCCCAATCTATGCAGATCCACAGAGGATACGAGTTGTTTAAGCCCCAAGCTACAGAGACTTGGGTGGCAGCTCATGCTTTTAGACCAGGAGGCCCCAATTCAATCCCTGCTGTGTTGGCCAAGAGGGCAGCCAGCCCAGGGCAAACAAAAGACCTTATTACATGTGATCATTAACTACCCTGATGGCACTTTATGAGACTGTAGTTACTGTAAATATCCAAATGAGGTAATTTTGCCTAGCTGTTTATTATTTGCATTAAAATAGCAAGTGGCGGGCTATGGCCCATTGTGCTAGGCACTGTATATACATATAGTAAGGGACAGTCCCTGCCCCAAATACCTTACCATTTAAATAGAGAAAAGGTAGGAGGGGAAACAAAGACAAATGGGTGAAGTGACTTGCCCAAGGTCACAGAGTAGGTGAATGGTGGAACCAGGAATAGAAATCCTTTCCCCTAACTCTCAGTCAAGTGCTCTATGTACATTCCTTCTGAAGTTTTAATTGTTTCTTATTCTATGCTTCATGCCAGAAATTGTTTCATGGCTTTGCTGTACAGCTGCTGGGTTTCACTCCAGGGGGAGCTGCATTTCAATGATAGATGGAAGGATCGATGTCTATATTTTACTTTTTTTTCCCCCCTTTTTTACAGCAGCTCCTGTTTCGTTTTACAACCCTTTGGAATGAAAGAAAACTGTTATAAATTTAATATCATACTCATAGCTACCTAAATACAGAGAAAGGCATTAGGCGAATGCACCGTGAATAAAATTCACCCCGTGTGCAGAGAGCTGGTGAAAAGTCTATGCACCACTTAAGTCCTCCTGCTCCCTCATAACAGGGCACTTTTGGATTATTCCCCCTGGGGACTATGGAACTATACCACCATCCACGATCCTGAAACACATGCTAACTTAACGGGGCTCTTTGTCCCCCACTGGTCCATGTAACAGGTTTGCGTCTTCTACTGCCCACAAAGCTACAGGAGCTGCAAGCAGTACAGCCTCATGCTTTTAGATGCTGTGGTCTCAGACATTTCAGATGAACGATCCGGGAGCGTCGTCATCGTTACACTCTTATCCTGAGTAATATATTGTGACACTTCCCGGGGGTGCTCAGGGTTGCGAGGCACCTTGCTAACCTCTGTCCTTAGTCTGTGGAAGACTTGACTGTCCCTTCAAGGGGTCAACTCCACGACTTTCCCAGCCACAGGCTCACCAAGCATGTCCTGCATGCAGGCTAGATACAAGCACACTCCAACCCCCGAGTGCTCTGAGCATCCCCGTGGCGTGCCCAGCCCCTTACCCACCGGACACACTCAGAATGACCAGATCCTCTGTTTCCTCAGGAACAAAACACCACAGCTCGCTAGTTTCATCTTAAAACACAGCTCCGCTCGACACCCAGAAATAAAACAAGATTCCCCGCTCCTGCTGTTTACGTCTTCCTGTTAGTTTTCCTTCTGAAGTCTCTTCATTAGCATTGGACTCAATGTGCAAATGGACTTCTATTGTAAGACACACAATGGTCAGCTAGGAATATAATAGGTTTCAGAGTAGCAGCCGTGTTAGTCTGTATTCGCAAAAAAGAAAAGGAGTACTTGTGACACCTTAGAGACTAACAAATTTATTTGAGCATAAGCTTTCGTGAGCTACAGCTCACCTCAAATAAATGTGTTAGTCTCTAAGGTGCCACAAGTACTCCTTTTCTTTTTTTCTAGGAATATAAGTGTTTCCCACCTGCTGTCTGGTGGAATCTCTACCTCTGGGTGACCTGTGATTAACTTCAAGGCCTTAAGAATACAATTCTTAAATATTATCCACATATACATTTCACAGAAATTATGCTGACCAGTGTGACACAAGCTTTCAGTAGACACCTGGCATGACACACTTTGCGGTGTACTAGAATGTAAATACCAACACTAGGGGATCCCTGTAATTTTATGGAAGCATTATTTAGAGGAAATTAGGGCTCTAGACAAGAGTATGGAGCCATTAAAATATCTCTACTAAGACATATTAGTAAAACAAAATGAGTGTTAGAACACCTGCAATGTTTGCCCCCCATTATTTATATGATTGCGAGAGGAAATATTCCGTTATTCAAAAATGGTGTGAAATTACCCATGCAATTTTCATCCTGCAGGACTGAGGCTGATACTAAACAATCAAACCATCGGTTGTGCAGAACTATAAGTAGTTAGAAAATATGGCCTTTTTAGTGTCCTGCTGTGTATTCTTGTTTGGTGTGAAAACAATCAGACGATCTAGGATATTGTCACTGATGAATCTTCAAGCAACTATTTAGGGGAAATCAGGAACAATCAAACAAAAATTTGTAATTTGTTTAATTGTTGAATTCATGTCACTTTTTGCATCGAACTAAAACCACCACAAGGGTGAAAATTAATGAAAGTGGATGCACTTCCCTCAGCCAAGGAAAAAAGAAAAAATTTGCTTTTCTCTAACCTTTTCCATTTTTCATGACCATCACTGCATTCCCCCCACTGAAACACAAATAAGTCAATGTAAGAATGCCTGGCAGGCTAAGATGATTATGGGATAATTTCTGTTTGCAAGACCAAACAAAATCAATCACTGTTGTTAAGGGACAAACAGCACTAAATGGCGGTGAAAGGATATTTGTTGAACTTTTACAAAATAGTTTTTTCCAACTCTGATAAGGGCTCGACTGACTAATGCCCTTAGATAGTGTTTGTAATTTCCCAATTTATACATTATAAATGGAAAGAATCATCTGTATCAGTTGTGGATGGGATAAAAAATCCTCACCGCATATATGTATACATCATAGAATCATAGAATATCAGGGTTGGAAGGGACCTCAGGAGGTCATCTAGTCCAACCTCCTGCTCAAAGCAGGACCAATCCCCAACTAAATCATCCCAGCCAGGGCTTTGTCAAGTCTGATCTTAAAAACTTCTAAGGAAGGAGATTCCACCACCTCCCTAGGTAACGCATTCCAGTGTTTAACCACTTCCTAGTGAAAAAGTTTCTCCTAATATCCAACCTAAACCTCCCCCACACCATATAAAATATATTGCTGATGAAAAGGATAGGAATGCTGGAAGAACATGTAACAGGTTCAGGCAACAGGACCAATTTAGTCTCAATTACAACAGGGTAAAGCCCAAGTCATTTAACTTCAGAGCAATTATTCCTTGAATCTCTTTGCGATGGCTGCCATGTTTGGTTGACACACTGGAGACTGAACTGGGGACCTTCAGAGCTAAAAGCATGAGTTGGCTACAGGTTGAGTTAAAGAATCCAGTCTCCCTGAATGGAACTGTAATAGACTCATCTTCTGTAGATAGGGAATGGAAGGGGACCTGTTGCATATACTCAGCAATGAGTTACATTATGCAGCTGTGATGATGCACCTCAGAAATTTAAAGGTAGACACAGACAGAACATAAAAGGATCTTCCTGTGGGCAGAGATAACGGTCATTTTGTTCTCAGAGCTGGTACAGAGGAGACTCGCTCATTACGCTCTCTCTCCTGGAGACTTCATTGATGTTCTGTGTAGATTCCTCCCCATCCACCATCCCCTTTCTATGACTGAAAGGGTAGGGCTCCTCTGTGTTAATGGAAAATCAGAAGCATTTACACCACAGCAACACACAAGAATTTAGCCCGAAGTCTTGGTGAAGAGGAACTTAATCAATTTCCATTTTTGATCCTGGCTGAAAACCAGAAAGAAACAAAATCAGGCCTAACAAGAAGCTTGAAAGGTTTGGTCTGAAGCTTGCTTCTAAAAACGGGTATAGGGTGGGTTGATTGGTTCTCCCCCCATTTCACCCCTACTAATTTATCCTTCATTAATTTCAATCCCTTTATAAATCACAGTTTATGGCACTCCGCAGTTTTTGTGACTGGCACCCACCAGGAATAAAAATTGTACACAATGAGGGGACTTCTGTGGTCCATGAGAAAAGAACCATCAAGAGCCTAGTAATGTATCTGGTTTAATTATTTATAGTCATGTTTGATGCTCTCATTACTGGGTCATGCGTGACCTCTGGGTAGTGGCCTCATCTTTCTAGGGTAATAAGTTATTGTGACACAGATAACTTGGACAATTATTCCATCTTTGGTGGCATAGAGAATAAGGTGGTTTATTTATTTATTTTTTTAGCTGAGGCAATAGGTTGCTTGCAACACACATAAATGCTCTCTAAAAAAACAGACAGAATATTTATACTCAAGAGGCCAATTATAGTTTCTTTCGTAACTTTTTATCCTAGTTTCTGTTTTATTGGATTGCGGGATGTTATCATAAAATAAACCACTAGCTTACACCTATCTCTACTTTGGAGATAGCTTTAGAGAAAAGTGCATCGAGATTTGACATATGGGGATGCTATTTCTGATTGTTTAAAAGTATCTTATGTCTGCAATGTTTGAAAACAACCGTTTTTATAGGCCAGTATATCTGTCTATTTTTGGTAGTTACCAAGCCCTCATTGCCATAGTATCCAACCACTTGTCATGTATTCAACCTCACCATACCTCTATAATGTAGGAGGTGCTATTGTCTAGACCTGTCAGAAAATGAAATTTTCATGCCATGGGAAATATTGACAACGTGACATTTTGGAAAAAAAAAATCCTGAATCGGGCTGAAAAGTTGAAGTTTTCCAGGGAACCACAGTGACCAGATGTCCCGATTTTATAGGGACAGTGCTGATATTCAGGGCTTTGTCTTATATAGGCACCAATTCCTCCCCCCCCCCGCCCCCCGCTACATCTCCTGTCCCGATTTTTCACACTGGCTATCTGGTCACTCTACCAGGGAACCAAAAATTTTCAAAAAACAAAAAAATTCAATTTAGAAACATTGAAACATTTTGTTTTGATATCAAAAAATTATGCACATGCACATCTCAAATATTAAATGTTATGTAAATATAACAAAAACATACTCTAATGTAAAAGAAAATAAACATTTTGACATCAAAATTAGAATTTTTTTCCTGTTGAAAATGGTTGAAATTGACACTTCCTATGAAACATTTCATTTTGACAGAACTGCATTTTCAGTCAGAAAACTCTCACGTCAACCATTTTTTGACCAGATCTCTGTTTTCCCAAGGCTCAGGGAGGCTAAATGACTTACCTAAAGGCTGTCTGTCTAGATGAATAGTTAGTGCGTCACAAGCTAGGGTATAAAGATCTACAGCTCACTAGCATATGACACACTAAATTGTGTATGGGGATCCTGCTACTGCACACTAAATATTTTTGTATCCTTTTCCTAATTAGTTTATGGAAGTAGGCAATTCTATACTGCTGGAGTACCCCATTTAGCTGGGCATAGCTTTCACTGAAGTATGCAGGAACAGACAACGTTTCTTTCGGTCTAAAGGCTCCACTTTGTTTTTTGCTTTGTTGGCTGCGGTCTCCTCTTGATGAGTCTCTGTGTGATGCCTGTGGGAGAGCATCTGGACCCTGGCAGTGAGGAAAGCAGCATGTTTGCTTTGATTGCCAGCATTTTTACTTTGCCCCCTCTGGGGAACCTCCCCTGGAGTGCCATTCTCAAAAGAGGTGTGAGGAAGTGCAACAAGAGATGAACTGAGACTACCGATATGATTTGCTGTATGCCAACTGCATCTTAGGCCCGGATCCCGGCCGATGGGGAGAGATTCAGCAAAGGAAAGAGATTCACTTGGTTAATGACCTTCGAAAAACCAGAGAAGAGACCCCACTGGGATGTCCTGTTATTCGACACTGTGCAGTATTAATCAGGAAACTGGTTGACAGGGTGCTGTCCATATCAATCATTTCCACAGAAAACTTACAGCATCTGATCTTCCTTTCTTGTGCCTTTGATGTTCTTTCCCTTTAACAAGCATGCTGGACTCGGCAGGCTTCATGCTGAACGGCTGCAGCTGCTCTTTGTCCTTTGAATGTGACATAGTGGTGCTGAGCTGGTTTCACCTATTCCCCGCAGTGCTGGTTTTCTAGGCATCCTCTCATGACAAAGCCTGCATTTGAATTACGAAGCAACAACATTTAAGACCATTCCCCTAGGAGAAGAGGACCATGCAGAGAGGGATGTTGCCTATGTTCTCTGATGATACCAGTGACTGGGACATGGGCAGTCATGCCTGGTGACAAGAGCCAGACCTCACGGCTAGAACAGGAGTCAGTCGGTAGGAATGGGAGCAAGGGGGCAGAGAAGGAGTCAGAGGCCAGCTGCCAAGGGTCATAGCTGAAGTGAGGAATCAGAGCGGAGGGTCAGGACCAGGTTACCTGGAGTGAGGCAAGACTGGATCCAATGCACGGTCAAGACTGGAACAAGGCAGGGAACAAGCAGGCACAAGTGCTGTTGCAGCTGCTGGCCTTTAGAGTGGGTCTGTTTATCTCCCTCAGCCAGTCAGGCAGTTTGGCCCATCAGGCATCTCAGCTGGGACCCAGCTGCACTTCTTAGATTGGCTGGCATTAAGCTAGCAGGTCAGCAGGCTCACTGCAGGTCCTTACACATGGCAGGTGACTACCAACACTCATTTTGGTGCACTCACTCAAAAGACTCAGAATTTAATCTGGGATTTTTAAAAGAGCCCTAAGGGACTTAGGTACCTATCTCCCATTACAATAGTTGGGTGCCTAATTTCCTTGGTCTCCTTGAAAATCCCAGCCTTAGTTTACTTATACTCTGGAAGCAGTACATACACATGCAGCTTTTAATGACCCTACAGTGCTATCATTTGGGATAAGACTATTCCATAACATGATTATAATGATTGAAAATTGTGCTCAAGACGTAGTGCTTATGGTAAAAAAGCTGAACCTACTTTGGACAACTCAATGGCTATGTCTACACTTGGAGTTAGGGGTGTGATTCCCTGCTCAAATAGACATACATGCTCTAACTCTCATCGATGTTGAATAATATATGCTGACTAACATAATATTCTATTAATATTATGTATTACCACACCATACATCTATAACAAGTATGCCATAAGCAGCAATACCATTAAGCACAAATATTGTAACAGGGAGATAGACTAAACTAGCTTATACCATAATCCTGTTCCATCATGTTAAGTATCCCATCACTCTTCACATGTGCTGAAGTAAGCATTTGACATAAGCATATTGGAAACTTGCCAAAATCAGGGAACATTTGTTCTATGTCTTAGTACAAGCTAGCTAAGTTCCTCCATGGACCAGCACCTGGAATGTTAGCATCCAAAACAAAGATCAGGAAAGAGCAGAACAAGTTAGGGAACCAGGACAAACTGATGGGTTGGATTTTAGTGATGGGTAATGAGATAGGTAACTTGTAAAATCATCATATAAATAATACCAGCTAAAAATAATAGTGTAGCAATGGTAGTGTCACACCCCAATGGCCCCTCCCTCAGGGAGTCTCTGGGGAAGGCAGATCAGCATTGTACGTGGCTAACACTGTTGCAAGCATCGCAAAGCATTTTGGGGAGTGTCAAAGGTGTGTGAGTGGAGAGTGGAAGTTTCCTTTGCAGAATACGAGAGACCCGGGGGAGGAGGGGAGAAACAAGAAGAGCAGAGAATGGGTTAACTCAACACTTCAGCTAGCTCCATGTGAAGGTAAGATGCTGGCCCCAGCTCAAGGTCATGGGCTCTAGGAGAAATCAGCAGCTGCCCAGCCGTGAGACGAGGAGAACTAAGTTGAGCAGAGCTGCAGAGATAGAAGCAAGAGCAAATGCGACGACAGTGAAGGCCAATAGAAGGGAAAACAAAGTCTCCAGAGCTGGGATGTTTTGGGAAACCGAGGAGGCCACAGCAAGCCGGTTTAGACTGGCACAAAGAGCACCAGAAGCAGAGGTCCCTGAGTGGAATACCTCCGCCCCCCCACGCTTCAAGGAGCCCAGGACTTAAAACCCTCCTAAGAGCTGGAGCAACTTGGAGATTTGCAGCAGACCTTGGACGACCTGGGCCCAGGACAAGAACTCCCGTTCACTCTCCCCACCCTTTTTCTTACGTTACACCCAGGCCTGGCCAGTCTCGGGTATTGCATATGAGAGCATGAAAGTGGGTTACGGCTTGGGGCACAATTGCTTTCTTCCTTCCTCTAAGTGACATGGGGAGCACCTATCACTCTCCGCTGTTATTTTATTATTTTATCAATAAAGTTTTAAAATTTAGGCACTTGGTATATTTCGTCATCTCGCCCCCCACCCCCAACGATCCTGTGACATCAGCCTGATCACCTGACACAGCAGCAGATTGGTAACAGAAATCTGTCACAGTAGTGGCAAGCGGTGGCATGGGCTAGGCACTCCAATTATGTACCCACAAGGCCCAGGTGGCTAGCCCAAGCCATCGCTTGAGCCTGCCTATTCTACCACTGCTACACATAGATTTAGCTCATCTAACCCTTGCTTACTTTAGTCAGTGTTAATGTACTATGGTTATGAGTGCCCTAGAAATACCTAATCCAGGGTAGGTGGGAAACAGGAATCAAAGAAACACGTATAAAATGCAGAGGAGTGAATTGGAATCAAAGGCAAAAAAAAACATTATAGCAACAATATGGTAGAGTGGATAGTGTCTAAGAATAGGAGGAGCCAGGGGACCTGGATTCTATTCCTAGCTCTCTCTGTGTGAGCTTGGGCAAGTTACTTACCCTCGCTCTGGGGCACCTACCCTTTTTTTGCTCATCTAATTGGGAGAGGGACTGTCTCTTACACTTTGTATTATGATAGCATAACCCACTAGTGAGTATGTCACAAGACCCAACTCTGTGTTGATCTGCAGAGGCTATGAGTTGTAACAACTGCCAGCTACAGAGGCTTGCTCTTTAGCTTAAGCTGTAGCAACTCATGCTTTTAGCTCTGGAGGTCTCATTTCAATCCTAGGTGCTAGCCAAAAGGGTGACTGTCACAGTAGCACCTAACAACCCAAATCAAATACCAGGACCCGTACAGAGAACAGAAAAAAAAAAAGTAAGCTCTTTGGGACAGGAGCCAATGTGTTTGTTCAGGGTCTGGCACAATGCAGCCTCTCCTTTCGGTGCTCACGTAACAACAATAACCACTTTCAATGTATGGCAAAGGTTTTGTCTGCTTTTATTTTATTAGAACTGTTTTGCACATCTCTGCGGTACAGTGCATGCTCAGTAACCGTAAGAGAAGATGTTTATTAGGGAGCTAAACACAGAATCATATGAGAAACCATAAAGGCTCTTTCGGAGCAAGGATAGTCTATTGGGTAAGTAATACATTTTTACAAGCATTTATAAATACATATTTACCCACCAGAGTGGAATAACTCCAAAAAGGCTGTTTTGGTCTATTAGCTAAACACACATTACAAACACAAAAATCATAACACTTAAGAAAACACCCTCTGTGAACATATTTTATTTACCTAAGAGACTGGAAAAGCCTCAAAAACATTGTGATGTGTATTATATATACATATTTGTTAAGAACAAATAACTAAATCTTGCCTTTATAATCATAATTTAACAGACAGACTCAAATGGCTCCCCAGAATGGCTTTGGTCTGACTTGTACAGAGAGTATGTATTACAGTATAAACTGTTCCAGGGACCCACTATCCCTCCCACTTGCTATAGTGTGAAAGGAGCTATTTATACCCAGGACAGCAAACACTGACCACCAGCAGAGGATGCTCAGAAACATGACTAAATATATTGAGGATATGGCATTTATTATATGGTGTAATATCCAATAACTCTCCCCTGTCACAAATACCATGTGTGGTTTAGAGGAGAGTCATAGGTTCTATTCCCATTGGCTCCCATTAGGTCCTATTAGCTCTACTGCTAAACTTCCCATGATAGTCACTTGGCATTTCTGTGCCTCCGTTTCTCCATCTGAAAAATAAGGACCATGACACCTCCCTTCTGCATAAACTGTTTGGGAAGCTATAAATGAAAGTGCTGTATAGCAGCTAGCAATCAGCAGTGAAGGGATTGGAAGAGCTAAGAATAGTTGACCCATCTATCACGTGGCACTTGTACCTGATTCTGTCCTTATTCCAGCAAAACTCACATTGACTCCATCCTGGCAGTTTTGCCCGAGTAAAGAGTAGGGAGCCCTGAGTAGCACCTGAAGGGCAAGCTCTCTTACTGTTCCCTAACCACGGCCAGAAACGGGGCTTTCCCAAGACATTCTGTGTCGGTAATTGTGCATCATTCCAAGATAGCAGTTTCAATTCAGTAGGTAGGAATGGGCATGACACACATATACTCTGCTAATGATCTGGACCAAGAAACTTACACACACACACACACACACACACACACACACACTTTCCATTTCTAAATAGAAATTTCTGGTTATACTTTGGATAGACATTTTATATGCCCTGTACACCAAAAAACACAACCTCATAAATGATGCACATAAATCCTGGAAAAGAAAGCTAACTAGTTAATACCTTCCCAGGTATTCGGTCAACTCTCACAAATACTATTCTATAGAATAACGTATTCCCTTATAGAAGGGCGGATTCTTGGGGCACCTCCTTGTGGCTGTGCATGGTGTAGCAGGCTCTCTCCTCTCCAGCAGCACTTTGCCAACAGATACTACAATCTTCCTGCCTTTTCTTGTGACTCTGGCCAGGTCACATTTAGTCCAACCCCTTCTGGGGTAACACAGTCCAACAAAAACCAAGTCTAACAAATAATTCCAAGACTTGACTTTGGGCCTAGTGGTTCTTATACCTCTCTCCTAGGGGCTTTGATCTGTCCTTTTCCCTTTACTTCTGTCCACCTTCCCAGTGGCTGGTAGGAGAACCCAGGCCCACCCCTTACACTGGGCTCTGGTTATGGGACCCGAGAACAGGCAGCCAAGGTCTGTTCCATCAGTCACCTTGCTACTGCCTTCCCTGGACTCCTTCCTACAATTAGCCTTTCTCCTCGGCTTTTCCCCAGAATCTTCCTGAAATCTTTGTAATGAGCAATTCTCAAGAATTCTCCCCAGAGATCTGCTTCCTTTCATTGCATCAGGGTCAGCCACAGAAGCTTGCTCCAATCCTGTTTTCTCCACGCATCTTTACTTTCTAGTGCCCAGAGTGCAACTGCAGAACTCTGCTTTCTCCCTGCAACTCCAGTTCAAATGTACCTTTGTCTTTACTGTCACTGTCACTTGGACTTTACTGCCTGCAGCTTTCTTCTGGCTCAGGACAACTTGCCTCTGGCCCTAGGTTTCATTGCCCTTCATCTCCCAGGCTTTCTCTCAGCTCCAGACCCTCTGCTTCTAGCCTCTCAGACTTTAGCTCAAGAGAGGAAGTACCTAGTTACCTCTCACCTCGGTCTCCTCCCCCGCCTTCTCAGGCAGCCCTCCCATGGCCCTGGACTCAATCTTTTATGAAGAACCAGCTCCTTCCCAGCTGCACTTGGTCACTAATTATACCTGACATCCCTCTAGGTGCCACTTAGTGCCTAATTGGATTCTGGCTCCTGATAACCCACCATTAACCCATGTGGGGTTTTTACACCTAATCACATTCCTATATTATTTTAATAATTTATCAATGGTATTTAAAATAAATCTATCATTGTACTATCTAAGTGCTAATTCATATAGTATATAATATCAGAATGTAATTATGAAGTGTATAATATCCTATATAATTATGTATTTTTTTCTGCCTGGTTCTACTGTGTAATTCCATTGTGCAGAGGATTTCTATATTTGGCTTTGTTAAGATTTGGAATGAAAATGATTTTAGACTGGATCCTCATAATCTCCAAGGCTACTACTTTCATGCCTTCTGCTTTTCTACTATAAACTAATCTTATTACATTAATGCAACTGGTAAACCCTCATCCCAAAGTTTTATCATCCTGACATATCCTAGAGATGGACATGGTTGGTTGAGACATGGATTCTAACTCTGCCAGAAACTGGAAGCGTTTGAAAAAAAAAAATCAAAATCTGGTTCATACCCAGCTCAGCTGTTTACAAATACACATGTATATTGATGTGCTTTTCCTTTAAAAACCTCTTGAAAAGGAGAAACTAAAGTTCAGCTTCTTGCTGCTCCCACTAGCACCAAATGTCATTTGTTGGAAGTGACACCCTGCATGTGCAGGTCTGAGAAATCTCACACTGCACTATGTCACTTACCCTTTCCTCTGTTTCTCATCTCTAACAATGGAGCAGTTGTGCCCAGGGAGATCAGAGGTTTGTCGAGGCTTTCATTTAGGTCTGATTCATCAAAACATTTAGAACAGGTTTAACTTTAAATATATGCTTAAATCCCAAGGAAACCACTGGGATTGAAGCATGCATGTTTGAGTGCTTTGCTGAAAAGTGATGGACTTAAGCATGCTTTAAAAGCCGAGATCTGATTAGATATGTAAGGACTCGATCTGGCTCTCCTTAGCAACACACATACAGACAGCTGATCTGAAATTTTTCAACACAACCTTTTTTTAATACGAAAATAATTCCCATTTATTGAAACTGTGTGCGAAACACGGTCTCTTACAACAAATCTCCCAACTAAAACAAAAATGTGAAGAAAACAAGTTTTAATTTAATTTAGCTTTTTTAAAAAACAAAAAATGGTCTTTCCTAGACTGAAAGGGCTTTTATTTAGAAATTTAAGCTAATTAGACCAAAAAGAAAGAGTCAAAATTAAAATGAGAGATTTTGATTGAACTGAACTGATTTTTTTTCCCTAGGTTCTTGGTTTTCAAACATTTCCATTATTTCAACTTTGCATTCTGATTCAGGACAGAAAAACTCTTGAAATTTTGTCCTGGACAAGAAGCCAGTTCTGAACAGTTTCCTGCTTTCGCTATTAGACTATATTCGATCACACCATAATACATGGGAAACCCTTAGTCTGATTTTCTAAGACATATCTTCCAACAGAATATAAAGCTAACATGGTTAGGAAAAAACAGGCTTATGAATATGTATTCCATGTGTAGGTTTATTGTTCTAACACACTATAATAGGATAATGGTTATTCTGTCCCAATTAGTTCTGTATTAGAGACAAACATGGGGAAATGTCCTTGTCTTTACAAATGCAGTGGGTGTCCTAACAGGGTTGATTCTAGCAGTAAAATATTAATTCAGGACATTTTAATCATCCAAATTCCAGCCATTTGTATCCACTTGCCTAGCACGCCTTCTTCTCTGACCTACATCTCAAGTACCTCCCTGCCTGTTTATGCTTCTTAGCCTGTAGTTACGTGCAAGGCTCAGAGCTATTTCACAAGACAGATGAAAGGTTCATATCTGCAGCAGCTGTAGTGGAATTAATATTGCTCTTGTTTATTATCTTAGAATGCACAAGGCACTGTCTTTGCAGTGTGTACTGATGCAATAATGCAGGAGGAACAAGGAAAAGCAAGCTGCTGCTTTCACTAGGTATGACACTGACACTAAGATATAAAGTTGGAATCTTTCAGAGGAAAAAGTAAACCTGGAACAATAGCCAAAAAGCTAGCAGTGACTGATGAAATATATAAGAAAATACTTTGGAGGACTCAGTCAATACCACTGTAGTTATGATTTAAAAAGAGAGCAGAACTAAGATCATTTATCTAAAATCACCTGCTTTAAATTTAAGGGGAGGTTGGATAAAATTGTACCCAGCTCTGAAACATCCATATCACAACCCTACGCATCCATGTCACAATCCTACGTCCCCACATCTACTGGCTTATCAGCAGTATTGCTAATTCCAAGAGTTTTAAAAAAAAATGAGTTATTTATTTTCTTTTAAATTATCAATGTTGGGTGCTGCTTTTTATTTGCATTTTGGTTTTTGATCCTTTGGGGTTCATTTCGGTCACACTTTCAAGATTTTCCTCCACCGCCATAAAGGCTAGTAACTTACTTAAAATAAAAATGAAAGATAGGATTCTCATAGAAATCTGATAGATGGAGTTTTAAGAAAGCCAGCAAATATCATGAAATTTTCAATGAACACATGAAAGTTGTTAACACTCCATCAGTGGGGATTGAACCCTATTAGTTGGTAGCAAGTAAGTAATAGCTGACTCTTATTGTCTATGCAGATCACCCATTCAAAGGGACAAAAACAGCCAGATACTGCTAAACCAACCCATCCCAGGTTCCCCGCACCCCAGCCTTTCAGTAGTTATGCTGCTATCTTATTTAGAGGCTGTTTGGAATAATGATTAGGGCCTAATCCAAGGCCAGTAGAAGTGAGCAGAAGTCTTTTCAATTGACCACAATGAATTTGGAGCAAGCCCAATGATATGCTCAAAAGTAACAACAATGTAGAATCTAGAGCTGACCTAAATAATTAAAAAATGTATCTATTATTTGACGATGGATGGGGGGGAAGTGTCAAATAAACTATTTGCAAAATTATATTAGCGCTGTAGCAGAATGTCACATGAAACAGCGAAAGGAAAACAATATATAAACCAACCTTTTATATTGCAATTTCCGAAGGTAGAGTTCAAAGGTAGACTGTATCATTGTCCCCATGTTACAGCTGGAGAAACTGAGGCACAGATGAGTAAACACCAGCCAGTAGTGGAGCCAGGAATAGAACCCAGGTCTCCTGAATCCCAACTCAATGCTTTAATCATTAGTTAACACTGCCTCCCAGGGCCTGATTCTGGTCTCACATCACTTTTGTATGATGTAACTTCATTGACTTCAGCTGAGTGCCTCCAGATTTACAAGCTATGTAAGTGAGATCAGAATCAGGGCAACTGACTTTAATTCCATTTGGCTTTCAACAACAGCATCGAATGGCCTTACTTTAAATTCTGTGTTACACATAACAACACTCTAAATATACTGCTTGTTCCTTTTTTGTTCCAATGCAATTTTAGTCACCAAGTAAACTCACACCTCCCCCTTAAAATAAAAAGAGAAAAGAACACCTCTCTCATTCACACATGCCAAACTCCCACTAGGTTCTCTCTGAAAACTTGTCCAATAATATATAACTTCAAGCTGAACAGCTTCCATCCTCTAAATCTGTTTGGATTTTGCAATCTGGGGAGGTTACTTCAATAAAAGAATGAACTGTTCAGGAGTCTAAATCCTATAAGGTTATTTATTCCTAGCATGATAACCCTCTAGGATCAAAATCTTGTAATTCACCATTTCATTCCAATTTTATGAGACATTGATGGAGTTAAAGCTCTCATCACTGGGACTTCAGGAAGACAGTGCCATGATACTACAGAGAAAATGCTACATGAGTTTTCTAAAAATGCTTCAGATTCTTCATACATATGTGTGTAGGTTTTTTGCTTGTTTTTTCATTCCATCCAGAGGCTTATGAAAAACTGGGACCTGATCTAACTCTTCTAACGTAAAACTCCCATCAACCGCATGATCAGGCCAACTGCCTTACATTAGTGAAAATGGCTGAGTCACAACGTTCCGTCGCACAGTCAATGAGAGAAAGTTAGTAGTCACCAAGTTCTGCAATGCAGCCATCTTTGGGGTGGAGCATGGTGGCTATTTAATTTAACAGCACACAGCAACAGTACACAACAGTTCAAGACAGAAAGTGCAAATACTTCTCATTAGGCTAAAACTACAGAGGGAATTTAAGGAAGTAGTATAATAAACATGTAGGACTGAGAAGCCTTCTGGTCCAGTTTCCTGCACTCAGGACAGGACTAAGTATTACCTAGACTATCCCTGACAGGTGTTTGTCTAATCTGCTCTTAAAAATCTTCAGTGACAGAGATTCTGCAGCTTCCCTAGGCAATTTACTCCAGTACTTAACTACCCTGACACTTAGGAGGTTTTTCCTAATGTCCAACCTAAACCACCCTTGCTGCAATTTAAGCCCGTTGATTCTTGTCCTATCCTCAGAGGTGAATGAGAACAATTTTTCTCCCTCTTCCTTGTAACAACCTTTTATATGCTTGAAAACTGTTATGTTTCCCCTCAGTCTTCTCTTCTACAGAATGTAATTACATAGTTTAGAGCCTTCCCCAAAGTTCAGAAATGTTAAGATCCAAGGGTGAAAATCTGTCCCATAGACGCCAGTGGGAGTTTTGCCACTGATTTCAATGTGATCAAGATTTCAGCCCAGGAGCATTGACCTGTTGAAACATGGACCAACTTGCACTTCACCAGGGTCTGGAGGTCTTTAGATTGGTGGTATTTATTCAGTCCTGTCTCAAGCAGACCTGTCCTTGTTTATATTTCAAAACCATTTGCATTTCTAAAGGGAGAAAAATCCAAAGCACTAACTTGCCATATTATAACTTACACCACTGGCTCTTCATTTTTAATTTATCTTCCTACTACTACTCCAGGTGAACTTCCTTCCTTACTGCCGATGAAAAAAATCACAAGACGTGGAAGAGAGAGGTTAGGATTCATCATTCTTCAAAATAAGGATTTAAGCAAGGATGGATTATATTGCTGGGACAGATCCATGTAGGCTGAGTCAGGGAAGTACACAACACACCTCACTGTGCCTCATATGTCAATGGGAACTCACTGTGGTTTTTACTCCACTACTTTCTGTCAGTGTTTTCAACTGGGGGAGAGCTGCTTTAAGTTTCAGTCAAAGCTCCATAGAAGGTCTTGATGATGGAAATTGCTGAGGCAGGTGTATTGAAACAGTGTGGACCAAGCCACTGTGGCCACATCCCCTTCACTGGCCAGTTCTGCATGCTATTTGAGCTACTATGGCTCCCCAGTGGTGGAGAGGTTGCCGCTACAACCTTCCTGATGGACTTTATGCCAAAGGCCTATAACAAAGCACTCACCAGCATGGTCTAGCATAGATCCTGGACTGTATCTGTCCTGTACAGGGAGAAGATTTTCCCAGTAGGGATATTGGAAAGGATGAATTGGTTCAGTCCCCCTCTCCTGAACCAAACCCCAGGTAAGCAAGTAGGGAAAGAATGGGGCTTTCAGTCATAGCACACATTGTAGGGAGTCAGCTGAAGGCCACAATGCAATGGAAGCTCAGAAAAGTTCCAGCACAGTCTGGAGATACTGGACTGGAATTCCCATACTAGTTTCCTAACTACACTGCAGGTTCTTAATAGCAAATGCTATACATTTTTTGGTTGACAGTTACTGCAAAGCAAAGCAATTAAGCAGGTGCTTACCTATAAGCGAATAGCCCCAATTCTCTTCTGTGACACTCCTCATGTGCTTAAAGTTCAATAAATGCTTCAGTGCGTTGCTGCATCAGGACCTATTCATGCACCGTCCTGGCAAATCTTCATATACTGACATGTGTCAGAAAGCACAAAATATATTTTAATTACTTGTTCAGGTTTGTTTTCCTGAAAATTTTCCATGCAGCTATGCCTGCACTTTCTTCAGCAGATGCAGGGGGCCCTTGAGCTTCCTTTGATAGCACAAACAAGTGTGGCTATCTAAACACATCAATCCCACATATGGAAGTGAATCTGCTTTTGGAAAAATCTCATCATTTGGGAAATTAGGGACTTGATCAAAAGCCCACTGAAGTAAATGGAGAAACTCTGACTTGAGTGAGCATTGGATCAGGTACTAAATCAAGCTGAACTCAAAAATAACTGGGTCAACTTCAGTTTTTAGCTTAGGTCTTTCGGAGTTGATAACTGTAAAAAAGAATGTCCATGTACCCCAAGTACTGTTGTTATTATTATTATTTTTTAAAACCCTTCTACAATCGATGACATGCCAATAAATGTCTGTAACCACCACCTGCTACTGAGCTTGTTTCATAATTCCATCTGCTCCTACATTCAGGTTTTTTCCAGCCCTGTCTGGTCAAGTCAGATCCATTGAGAATCCAAAGGCTGAGAAGAAGGCCAAATGACTTCCGCATTAGAATTCCTTGAGCAAGGATTTCCTCTTTCCACATCCCTTTTTCAAAGTAAAGGTCAGCATATTTTTCCAACTTCAGTTTGTATCAAACAGTTCCTTTGGACACCAACATGGAATATGTATAATCCAGATGAGACTATTAAAGGTTTCCATACCACCTACTTACACCTGAACTTAAATAGCTCGAAAGTTTTGGTTTCCTTTCACTTCTATACCCAGCCTCTGTAATTCACTATCTCCCTCCCCTCCCCATACCCACTCAGGAAAAATAAGAACAAATACTATGAATCAAAGTGAACAAACCAAAGGAAATTCAGTTTTCATGCTCCCCCGCCTGCTCGCCCTTGCACCTAACCCCAAACTAATGGTAACTGTAATATTTAGCACTGAGTTTTAGGTCACTCCAAAGGCGGCTCTGTATCATTATCCCCATTTATAAATTGGCTGAACTGAGGCACAAAGAAGTTAAGCTCCATGCCCAAGTTCACACACTGAGTCAGTATCAGAGATTGAAATAAAATACTCTTATTAGAACATTGGACAATTCAGTGCATCTCCAACATTATTCCCAGAACCCAATTGATTCTTATGCCAATTTAAATATAAGCAAAACTCAGACTGGGAAGAGAGCAACAACAGACACCTGTAAAATGCCCTCCTGGCTGCTACCAAAAAGGTCATATCCTTTGGATTGAAATAGCAACATAGTTTAGGCCATCTGCTAATACTCCTTGGTCCACCATAACACTGAGGCTGCTCTCTCTCACATTAGGCTCATAGCGTCACTAACAGAAGGATATTTTCTCCTCCTCCCAGGAGAATAAGAGAGTAACGCTACACCTCAGCCTTTTGAACAATTCTTCCAGCCTTGCAGTGATTTGTCATTGCACAGAATTCCTCAAAAACAATGGGATGTCTGCATTGTTTGTCAGAATCCTTCAGCCAGAATGTGCTTTGGCAATGTTCACAGTGTGGGAGGGCTGCTGTTTACACAGGTAAAATAGAGTGCTGAAAAAGCATGTTACATAAGTGCCTACCAGCAAATGTTACTTTAAATTCAGCTATCTTGGCTACAATTTAGATCTGATGTTTAATTACTCATGAAACCTGATTTATGCACTATATTTTGGAATTAACAATAGTACTTTAGATCCATAACATTATGACCCTCAAAACCTAACAGAGTATACCAGTCAAAACATGCTGATCTCTATCCATTTTAAACAAAGATATTTTCAGGAAAATGACCCAGTTGACACAAAGTCATGTATCAACACACTTGGAGCCAAATTCAGCTGTGATGTGTTGGCACATAGCCTATTGACTTCAAAGGGAGCTGCACTAGCATTGGGCAGGATTGGATTTGGTCTAGTTTGAGGTTTTATTTTCAAACGGCTTCAGCAAGTGGGCTGGTTGTTTCTTTTATTAATTAACTGAAGAATTAATGAAGATTTCAATTCTTACTGAAACTGATAACATACAGATCTGGATTAAAGTCCTCACCCTACTCGGACCCTTTTATGATGAGTAAAGGGGTCAGAGTAGCAGAAAGGGGCCCATAAGGCCCTTCCAGGAGCTGTGGAAGACAGCCATAAGGACCCCATCCCAGACTGGAGGAGGGAAGAGGGTGGGACCCTGCTGCAGATGCTCATAACGCCTCACTGAGGTAGAAAGGTGGGAAGGAAGCAGAGAGGTTCCAAAGTTTGAGCCATTGATATGGAGGCAGGACTCAGCTATGTGCAGGCTATTGGTCCTTGGATAGCTGAACTTGTGGCCAACATCACGGTGAGCAGGCACCCCACTGAAGCTGTTGGCCACCCTTGGCTCGAGACACGTATGAACTGAGCTCGGAGTCTGCTTCCTCAGACGATGGGGGAGCTTACTCCGTTGGAGACTGGCTAGGAATCCAGAGAAAGGGGTACTGGCAAAATCGTCACTGGCTTCTCCCTGGGTGAAACCTTACAGAGAAGGGCAGCAACAGTATCAGGCACTAGTACTGTACGGCAGTCAGGGCTGGAGTCAGGACCGTATGAGCACTTCCAATTCCGGTACCAGGAAGGAGTCCCGCACAACAGGTGAAGCTGGCAGTGACAGGTTCAGCACTCTTGGGCTGCCTCAAAAGCCTCCTCAGCTTAGACGGACCTGGAAAGGATTCACTATCCTGCAGTACTCAAAGTTGCACCAACACTTCAGGGTTTAGTCGTAACGGACCCTTCCTGGTCTCTGGAGACAGCAATCCCTTCCGGCTTGCAGACTGTGTCTGGGGGTGCATCTCCTTTGAGCGCGCCTCTTCTTGGTGCCTTCACTGTATATTTCAGTGGCCACGGTACTGAGTCTTCGGGAGATTTACGTCATCTCTTAGGTACCTGCAACTCAGTCAGATCAGGGGGAGCACTCCTAACCGATTTGCATGTGCTCTGTATCCATTTCGCCGGGAAGGCTCCAGGGGTGGGTGAAGTTAAGACTCCATAAGCAGATACTTGAGTCTTGCAGCCCTGGCCTTTTTTAAATCAGGATTTGAACCCTCTACAAATGTGTGACATTTGTCACTCACATGCATCTCTCCCAGAGACTTCAGGTAGCTGGGGTGTGGGTCGCTCAGCCGTATAGACTTGCTACATGAGCAATAGGCCTTGAAGCCAGGAGATTAGTTTGCTATCAAGCCTTGTAACCACAAGGGAACTAGTGACCTGACTCCAGAAAAAAAACCTACTTTAAACTTACTCTTATATCTACCTATGTACAAACACATTACACTAAACTAAAAAGTAATGCTCTAGGTACTGTATACATTAAAAGGGGGAAGACTTGCAAATACAAGAATCTCAGCTTCAACAACCGTCGCTAGTCCTAGGAAGGAACTGAGTGAGGATGGGGCAGCGCTGCCCTTTATGCCAGCATACAGTGGCACGAGGCACCAGAAGGCTCTTGCACTGCCCAACGGCTTTACCACTGAGAGATAAATCTCTAACAAGTGTGCACAAGGTGCACACACACTTACAGTGAAAAGGACATGTGCAATCACTTGAAGAGCCAACATTAAGCCTATATATATTTAGTTCCTTCTCACATAGTCCGGGTCTAACTGATTGCCACATGTGGGGTTGGGAAAGAATCTTCCCCAAGTCAGATTTTTTTGCCTTCCTCCGCAGCACGTGGGTGTGGGTCACTTGCCACTAATCTGGGTCTCTTTCACGTAATCATTCCCCGGCCATTGCAGGGCCTAGGGCACTGGTGCATCTCGGTCCCTCCTATTCCCTGCCCGTGGCAGGTAACAGTCCAGTGTCCTGTGGGCAGTGGTACTTTAATCTAAAGTTGGCTGTTGGGTTTACTGTGCACATGCCGAGTGGTGCTGGTGGCCCGTGACACACAGGAGGTCAGCTTAGATGATCTGGTGTTCCCTTCTGGCTACAAACTCAATATTTAGAATCAGCACCTAATAACAACATCATTCTATCTTAGAGGCAGTAGATTCTCAGATGAACTGCGATTAGTATCAGCACCTGTTATGTAGGGAATGGTGATAAGTACAAAAGAGGGGGAAATGGTGCACTGTATTCAAACCCCACTAGATTTTAATAATAATCTGTAGAACGGACAGCGATGGCCCTTTTGTTTATGAGCTAATTCTGGGGCTGTTAATGAGATTAGCATCCTGAGCAGTTGCAGAGTAATTCATACTACATTTTTTCCAAATACAATCTATGCTGTACAGTTAGACCCACAATGGTAAAGACAAGTTAATGCCTGTAGCTCTCAAACACAATGCGGACATGTGTTTATCTTCTGAATGGACATGATATTCTGGATAAATTTACATGCCACATAACAGCAGCATAGGAACAGCAGTCATTGTCAGACTACAATGGAAGGTAAAAGCAGCCTAAAATTATATCCCTGTGCCTTTTCTTTTCCCATGGGAACTGATAGAAAATGCATCATTTTCTTATAATATTTTGGACCACGCTACAGAATTTAATAATACCCCTGTTACTGATTTTCTTCAGGATCATTTTAAAAAAATTCTGGAAAGGAGACCACTCTCTATTACATTCTACAGCTGTTTAGAGTAATTTCTATAGGTGTCCATTGGTTCTAATTTGGCCTATAGGACAAGAAGAATTAAAGACCACAGTTTTTGATAAATTGTTTAAAAAATAGACAACTATTAACTTATTCCCCAAGTCATTGAAACATAAAGACTTAAATTGTATGGGTCAAAAATTGCAGTTTTAGCCTAATATGTAAATAATACCTTAAATTGTTCAATTTTCATCTTTTTTTTTTAAAAAGTTTAGAGAACACACATTAAATTACTCATATGAGCATTCTATTGATTTAATCGCAGTTCAATTATTTTCATACTGTGAGGATAGCTGTGCTGCTCAACTGCAGCAAAATGAAATTATTTATTCAGTTATGAAATGTGACAGTGCTAAAACAGGAACCAGATTCAGACTTTGATCTGTTTCAGAATAGCAGCCATGTTAGTCTATATCCGCAAAAAGAAAAGGAGTACTTGTGGCACCTTAGAGACTAAGGCATTTATTTGAGCCTAAGCTTTTGTGAGCGACAGCTCACTTCATCGGATGCATCTGATGAAGTGAGCTGTAGCTCACGAAAGCTTAGGCTCAAATAAATGCCTTAGTCTCTAAGGTGCCACAAGTACTCCTTTTCTTTTTGTAGACTTTGATCTGAAAGCCATGGAGAGCTTTGCTTCTGCTTTGTTGAAAATGGACACCTGACAAAAGTTCTTAAGATTCTGGTGGAACTCATCCACAATAAGCAACACAAGGATTTTCTAGAGCCCATTCTTCTCAATGGTGTCAAGCAGCATATCCATTTACCACTAAACCAAATCTTCATTTCTCCTCCCATCTAGCATAGTGCAAAACCAGGGACTTAATTCTACTCTCAACTGACCTCAGACTTGGGTAGTTTTATTAAATCGAAATATATGTCTAGATTTAAATTGGTGGAGAGAATCAAGCCTCACAAAGACAGTTTACAGTGTTTAGACTAACCCAAAATTTTCCTGGATCCTAAACACTTGCAAAAAAAAAAAAAAAAACCTGTACCAGGCCCAGTATTGCCAACTCTCAAGTGTTCAAAAATTATAAGCCAGGCCCCTAAAGACAGAAGACCGACTAGAGAATGTTTTCAAGCTTTTCTGTGAAACCTTCAGGACTAAAAACTTACTTACATAAATGAAAGCTAATGTTCTCATATAATCACCCTGAATCCCAGCAGTGGGTCTTTAAGAAACACATTCAAGGTGAAATCCTGACTCCATGGAAGTCGATGACAAAACATCCACCAAGATGCCACCCTAGATATCGAGGGGGTTGGCAACCAATACACATGTTTAACTTTTTGTACTTAAAACAGCTTCTGTCAAATTATATGTCATCTACATGCTGGATCTTTGGTGCTCATTTCCAACCCAGGTCCATAAACTTAAGATGTTTATTAGCATTTAGGGTGTGCTGTACCTTTTCTCCCTCGCTGGTGAATAGATAGATGTGGGGTAGGGCTTGTGGAGAGAGAGAGTGTGTGTATATATAAGGTGAGTCAATTTCTCTTATGCTGATTTTGTTGGTGAGTTATTTAATTTGATTGGGAATGAGTTGATAAGGTCTTTTAATTAGGCATCCGATGAAGTGAGCTGTAGCTCACGAAAGCTTATGCTCTAATAAATTTGTTAGTCTCTAAGGTGCCACAAGTACTCCTTTTAATTTTGGTGTGTATTTCTTAAAAGATTGATAAGGGCACCCAGACCACTGGATGGTTCTTTTATTTTAGTTTGTACAAATCTAACAATTGTTTGCAGGATAAGGGCCTAATGTCACTGCCTAGTTTAGTTTCTTGAGTTTTAGATTAATGTTATTCACCCAAACAGTAGGGAAATTAAATAGAGTTCATTTTAATGCCAAGTGTGTGTATACTTGTGAATAAAACAAAAAGGAAGGAGCACAGTGCTAGAGTATATGAGGAATTGCCTGTTGATGATACCTGGTAAAATACCTTTGCTGTTTTATAGTAATGCAAGTACAGTGTGCAGAAGAAATCAAATTGATTGCTTCTTCAATTTAATCTCCCATTTCACACCAGAATGCCAAAACAGAGTAAGTCAGCCAGCCACCAACCAATTTATTATTAATTGTATTACAAGACCTTCTAAAGGCCCCAGTTGAAGCTGAGGCCAATAGTGCTAGGTGCTGCATATAAGTAGTAATAGACAGTCCATGCCCCAAAGATCTTACAATTTAAATAGATACGATAAAGGATGGGAGAAAGGAAATGATACTACCCAATTTACAGATGGAGAACTGAGGCACAGAGCTAAGAAGGCCAATGTTGTTGTTTTTTTGGGGGGGGGGGGGCGGGGTAAACAGCAGTCTAACTTCAGGCTCCTAAATTAATATTTAGGCTCACAATAAGTTGGCCTGATTTTCAAAAGTGCTGAGCATCCACTGATTTCAATGGGAGCTGCTGGGTACTCGGCACTTTTGAAAATTTGGGCATGGATTTAGGAACCTAAATATGGATGTTTGGGTCCCAAATTTAGGCCACTATTTTTTTTTTCAAAGTCTCATGAGTGACTTGCCCAAGATGATGCAAATAGCCTATCACAAAGCTTGGAACGGCATTCAGATCTCCTGAGTTACAGTAAGTGCCTTAACTACAAGACCATCCATCATCTTGAGAACTGGCTGGAAAGGAAGAATGTCATCTACGGAATCTCCCACAATTCTTTTGGTGACATATAAGTACTCCTTGGTAGAGTCACCAACCAAGCAGTGACCCTCCAACGCTACTTAGCTTGTGAAATTAGACTCCATGACCGTACAGGGTAGAATAGCTTCAGTTCTAAAGACTCTACTGAGGTCATTAAACTCCTAGCTACTTAATTTTAAAATGGTCAACCTCTTTTCATAAAAGCACAACCTTTTAGGAAATTAGCTCTGTATTTTCTTCTATGCTGAGATTCTTTGATTAAAAGATATATTTTAATTTCTGGAAGGATGCCGCACGTGTAAATTTTTTAATTAATTTTTGCTAACAGCTCGATCTTTGAAAGATCAAAGTTAGTCCTTCTATTTAGGTCAGCCATTTCCCTTCCCTCCACGAAATGAACCAAATAAAAGCTTATACATAATGCTATTTAAAAAACCAACAACAAGCCTTTCAAGATATTTGCATGTTCTGTAGCACTAAATGAGTAAACAGAAATGTACAATAGATGGAAAATTGTTGCATAATTTGGTAAAGTAGGAGCCATCCAAAATCTTCAGATCCCAACCTCTGTGATTTTACTCGGGGGTCAGAGTTCTGATCTCTATTGTACTATCTTGATTAATCTACTCTACTAACACAATCCACACACTATGCAAAGTCTAGACTTAGCTCTTTGTTGACAAATATAAGAATCTTAAGTTTGGCTGCTCCAGAATTTCCCCTCTCAGTTCTGCTCAGCCCGCACATTAGATCCTCTTTTTCCAAAGAGTCACTGCCAGTTCTCTAACAGCCACAAGGGGGAATGAGCAGCAGAACCCTTTCCCATTGGAACCAGTACCTACTGAGAGGTGGAGAGTTCGGTCAAACACCATTGGCTTCTTACAGTATTGTACACATAAAACCACCAAACTTCAGTTAAGCAAAAGTTATCAACTAAAATTCAGTTCAACTTCAGCTTGTGGAATTCCTTTGAATTCCTCGGCAGAAACGAGGCCAGATCTTGCCACTGATGATTTAGAAGGGAGCAGAGTTGGCCCCTTAGTGTGAAATCTGGGGCTCAGTCTTGAAAAGCTGAGTACTCTGGCCCCAATCCCGTAAAGCATTTTACTACATGCTGAACTTTAAGGACATGGAACCATTCAAGTACTGAAGTGGTTTGCAGGATCAGGGCTAGAATGCTTGTAGGATCTTGGTACACAATGCTTCAAGCACTTGGTACACAAACATTTTGAAGCCAGCTGGAATTACTTTACTACACTCTTGGACTAACCAGATTGAAGATTCTTTAAAATCTGTTGCCCAGTTCCTCGTGTCTCCCAAACTCTGAAAATTCCTAAGGTGTGTGTTTGTTTTGGTTTTGTAAGTCCTACAGAATAAAACCTGGGGAAATTTAGGGCCAAACCACCTATAAACTATCGTGTATAATACGTAGGCTTGGAAGGACTAGATTTTTTAATGAATAAATGTCGGTAACTGTCAATTTCTTCATAAAAACACAAACCAATGAAAAAAACATTTCCACTGATAATATTCAAAATTTGCAGATCGTTAGTTTTAAAAAATTGTTGCTTTAGAATTTATTAGAGTTTGATTTAGGGATTAGATAGATAGATAGATTAATGTGACATTCACAATGTGTGTTAATCATTCAGCTTTAAATTTTGTATCTCCGTGTCATTAATTATTGTCTAACATATGTGCGTTTATTAGGTATTCTCATAAAAGCTGTGCTTGGTAGTCATTACTATGTTGTAAGATTGTCCGTTAATAATTATGTTGTTGTCAGATTAATTAATTGCCTAGAGCTTATTATACAGGTGTTTTATTTTTACTATTGTTCAAATACAAAAACGTGCCTGTGGATGTAAAATAGGTTTTATTTTATACGCCACATGCATGCCTGCATGCACTATAGATAGATGTAATCTGAGGCACTGTTTCATCCTACAGTTCATAAACAGTCAGCTCTAAAATAAATCCCTGTCTCATTGTGGAATGGAGTGTTGCCTAAGATTTGCTGGACACAATTTTAATCTGGGGATTTAATGCCTTAAAAAGAGCAGCCCAACTAAAGAACTGGCATAGCACAGAAAACAATTTAGTAGATTATCATAGCACTAAATTGTAGCTCCAGAAAAGCATATGTGGACTTTCCAAAAATAATCTGACAGTTTATCAAAAGTGGCAGGTGCTGCCCTGGGTTTTCAGCATAATGGCTAAGAAGATATAAACCATATATAGTAGTGGATGGCAGTGTTAGAAAGCAAATGGGAAGAAAGAAAAAAAAAGAAAAAGGAGAGGGACAATACTAATTAGCATGCCAAACTGATGATAGCTGGGTTAATGTGGGTGAAGAATACTAATGCGGTTGGTATACAAGGAGGATGAATTTGAAGTGGCATCCCCTCAAAACACTGCCAGGAAGTAAGAATTTTGTCAGTGATGATATTACTAAACACTTCACTATATTATATAAAATATATATTTATATATTATATAAAAATATATGAAATATTATATGTCTTTTACCTCCAAAGGCCATGTTTTTTTGTTTTGTTTTGTTTTTGCTCTTAGCAATAGCTGCTCTCCTTTGAATCTTGTTCTTTTATTCAATCAGAATACAGTGTTTTTTCCCCACTTGGCGTTATTGTATTTAAGTGCAATTCTTCTCCATTGTCGTTGCAGCAGGCAAATAGCGAGGTGAGTTGATAGGATGAGACGTTGCTGTACACGTTTTTCGATAGCACTAGACATCAGGGACAGGAGAGAGTGATTACACTTAGCAAATGTTGCCACAAATATACACTTCGGTGAGTGCATTTAACGCTAATTGAAAATATGAGAAACTCATGAGCAAATGAGATCCATACTCAGTGAAAATATTTTATCTCCAACCCAAGGTGAAAACACCATAGTCATTACTGACACCAAACAAAAGTTAGCTGTAAAGCAACATCATTAGGCCAAAGCAAGTATAAGCTTTGGTACTGAAATACTTCGATTCTCTAGAACCACAGGTTCAGGTGCCGGCAGGGTGAACTTAGCTCTCATCTTCTATAGTTGAAAAAGCTCTGTGCAATTTGCTGCCTATAGTGATCATTCAAAAGTGATCTCCAAAATATATGCCATCTGCTGTGTACTGAGCAGTTATAAAAACTGGCCAATATTTGGTGTCACAATCTGATCCCAGTTGTAGGTGTTGAACAATAGGAAAAATCTGCTCCTGATTGACTTCCTGAAGGTCACAAAGTCTGAGAGAGCATCAGGTTTTACAGCCAGGTTTCCTCTGTCTCACGCCAGTGCCTGAACCGCAAAGCCATTCTTCTCATTAAGTCAATTTTCTTTATTCCCCAAAAGAGAGAGAGATGACTTTTTATGTAAGAAAAAGATGGCAGGAGAAATAACATTATTAGATAAAAATACCTCGTATTGATAAATTCTCTGACCAGATAGCAATGCAGCTGAATCCATCTGTCAGAGAGTGTTCTACTGAAGACAGGAATAGAACTGAATTGAACTTGAGAAAGTTTAAAATGTGGGTCCATTTAGTTACAAATGTAACTTTGTCCTTTGAAGAGTAAGAAGTAATATGTTTAGTGGAGAGAGCTGTCGATTTTGATGGAGGTGATCCTCGTCCTCCATGTACCTTCTAGTTAGGTGTAATACCTATATGGAGTCTGTTTTACAGGTGAGGCACAGAGAAGTCAAATCGCTTGCCCAAGGCTAACTCACTGGTACCGACAGGAACAGAACACAGGGAATTCCCTGGCTCTAACCACTAGACAGCGTAACTGGAGCAATGGACGGGGATCAAAGATACCAAGTAAAATTTTCAGAAGAGCCTAAGTGACTTAGGTACTGGAGTCCCAATTACTTTCAGTAGTAGACATGTCAGTCATTTTGGAAAATGGAACTTGGACACGTCTGAAAACGTTACATGTTGTCATCATCGTGTTGTGGTGATGTCCAACAATGTATTCAGTGCTGCACAAGACACAGAATAAAATTCAGCCCCTGCTCAAAGAACGTTCAGGATTTATCAGAGTGCACCCCAGGGAGAGGGACTGGAGGAGGATTGCAAGTGGCTCCTTCTTACATCATTCCGCACTCGGTTCTTAGACAGCGTAGGCTCTTTGAGTTCAGGGCTGAATGCTGATAAAGAGCTTCTATGCTACCGTGGTCTTACCTCACCCAACCATTGTGCCTCCCCAGTCTGACTGCTTCAACACTGGCTAATCCTTGTCTGCGCATTCAGTGAAATTACAGCAATCTCTAAGCAGTCGCTGTGCATTTCAGTCTCAGTCAAATGCTCGCTGACACATACAAAATGCCAGGGTTAGAGAGAGATGGTACATCTGAGCTCTGGGAGTGGTACAGCTATTGCTTGTACGATTTCACCAAAAAGCTGCTGTACCTTTAAGACATTTGGCACTGGAACAGAACTTGGCCAACACAGCCAAATCTTACACAAGCTCCTTTTATTTAGTTTGCTGCTCAGTAGGGGGAAGGAGAGCAACTGTGGCAGAAACAACGTGTGACATGAACACAAAACAAATGCCTGAATTTCAACTAGAATTCCCCCCCACCACCACCACCTCAGAATCAAATGCAGAGTACAGTCTCTTCTCCCCTCACTCTTAACTGCTAAAGGATCCTCAGGTCTCTTTTCCCTTTCCTCTGGCAGTAAACTTGTACAACATGAAAAATAGTTAACAGTCAATTAAATCAAAAAATGGCTGTCAAAGGAAGTGCTGTAAATCATCTACTCAATGGTCAGGCACAACAAATGGCCACCCTAAAGTACCTAGCGTAGCGCAGGGTCTGCAAGAGGTGTGAGAGAAGAATTTTGCATGGTTTCAAAAGAAAAGTTCAATATTTCAGGGAGAATTTGAGATCCAGCTCACTTGTGGGGCCAAAACCTTTTTATTTCTTTCTGAAGTTTTCATTAAAGATTTAAAATAAATAAATAAAAAGAGTTTCTTCCTCTGTGTTTCAAGTAAGAGAGACCAACAGATCAGCTGTGGTAATGACAAAGATGGATGGCTTGGTGCCTGATTCTGATTCCACTTGCACCAGTGTAAAACGGGAGTAAATTCACTGAAGTAAAGAGTCACATTGGGGAAAAGTTGGTGAGAGTTCAGAAACAGGACCCAAAGAAATATGAACAAGCATGGTGGCACTACTGAATATCTAAGGCTTGCATACAGGGCATATGAAAAAGAACAGGGATGAGAAATCAGTTCTTTATAGTTACCTACTATTATTATTTGTTTTGCTGTAGCACCTAGAGACTACAACTGAGATAAGGGCCCCATAGTAATAGGCACATAGTAAGAGAGAGTCCTTGCCAGGAGAAGTTCACAGTCTAAGTACACAACACAAAGGAAAAGAAGTTATATCCCCCTTTTTTAAGAGATGGGAAACTGAGACACAGAGAGATTAAGTGTCTTGCCTGAGGTGTCATGAAGTTTGACCTGAATTTTTGCAGATCTGTTGAGCTCAAGACCATCCTTCTTCTCAGTTCAGATCTAATTGAGAGGAAATTGGGAGGAATCCCCGAGTTTAGTATCATTCTAATGGTTAAGGAATAGAATGTGCCTTGCTGTTTACAGGTGTGTGCAATGGGGGATGCAGGCCAGAAGGAGCCTTTTCTCCCTCATTTTTTGCCCTGGTGTAGACTCCTAGTTCTTGACTTCCCAGCACATGACAACCGGGGAGGGAGGACATAAGCAGCCTTTTCTCACTCCCTTGGTCCTCTGTACAGGGGACAAGCACGATGCTTGTTCTCATACAGGTATAAGGAGTGGAAGACGGTAACCTTCCAAACCGGCAATTGCTGTGGCCCACCTCAACAGCCCAACAGGAATACACGGAGACCGCCCAGTGCCACACCCTGTAAAAGTGAGCGTTCTGAGTAGTGTCTGGGCACTGTCCTCCCACCTCAGCACCACATAGACTCATAGAAAGGTAGGGCTGGAAGGGACTTCAGGAGGCCATCTAGTCCTGTGCTGAAGATTACCAAGGGAGGTTGTGGAATCCCCTTCATAAATCTCGGAAATCTTGCAAAATCCAAGCCAAAATTTAGATGTCAAAGCAATCCCAAACACAGCAATTCTACCAAAGATCTACTATAGTCAAATAAATTTGTAAAGAGCATGTAGCATCTTTCAAAGACCTGCCACTCTTTGGCATGACATCAAGCTCCTTACCATCTTTCTGAGGCACAGCTTCTTGGACTTGAGAGAACAATGCCGATTTACACCAGCTGAGGCTCTGACCCTCTGAGAACAATTTCAAGCTAACACGCTTTCAGAACATTTGTGGTCTGCAAGCGTTTTTAGTTAAAATCACTGGGTCAATCAGTGTTTGTAAAACGCATGGAGATCCTATTTCAAAAGCTGCTCTGTTAGAGCACAGCATTTATGTTACCCGCTGCCCTCCTGTCACATTTCACAAGCTCAGTGGCACTAGGCTGGCCCAGGCTTGGCTTGGCACATCTCTCAGTGATGCAAGAAGTGGTGGTGCAATGACTGTGTTCAACAAATGGCACCCTCAGCTTCTGCTCCAGCACTGAACCAACACCCCTGTATGATGCTCAGAGGTACTAGGCTGCTGGAGATACTGTTTTTTTTGGATAAGCTACCACCCAGGTGTCCTGATGAGCTGTGTTAATTAAAGATCCCATGGATAATTAATTGTAAGGGTAGGGATGTTACTGCCTAGTCTCCCGGCCTATTTCTAGCTTGCGTTAATATCGTCTACCTAAATTCCCTTCTGCCATTTCAGTTTTCTTCTTAAGCCCTTGTAGAGTTAGCCTATGCTCGGAAAGAAGAGCTCTCACTTTTAACTCCAAAGGTGGTGGATATTTATAAGGTTGTGAAGCAATCCCTATGCAGGGTGTGCATATTGTTTTGTTTATAAGGCACTCTGAGATGAAAGATGGTCTAGAAGTCATTTAGTTTTTAAAAAAAGGAAAGGAGTACTTGTGGCCCCTTAGAGACTAACAAATTTATTTGAGCATAAGCTTTCGGGAGCTACAGCTCACTTCAACGGATGCATTCGGTGGAAAAAGTGATTGCTGAGATTTTTGAAGGAAGATAAAGGGATGAGGTGACCTAATCTTGCTGAATGTCACCAGGATTTGCATGCCTAATTCCCTTGGGCTACTTGGAAAATCAAAGCCAACTTGCCACATGGCAGTTTATTGCACTCTGTACTGCAAAGCCCTCAGGTTGTGGGCAATTATTTTATTATTAATAACCATTATGAATAATTAATGACAATACAGTGCATCTAGCCTCAAAAGTGTTCATACAACAAATCCAGGTGGAGTTCACAAGCTCCTTGACCTTTCATAGCTCTTTGCAACAATAAAGGATGTCTTCATATTCACATATGGGCATAGCAACGTATCGCATTTGGGTGTCCTCATCAAGGAGATAACGCTTTGATTTGCTCAGACCCAGTAAGGAAACGGACCATGAAAATGTAACTAGAGAGGGTTGGAATTTTCAGAGCCAGCAGACCTGAGATGAGACACTTGAAGTCACCATTTTCCTGGCAAAGTATGATTAAGATGAAAGTCAATTAGCTCCAACAGGATTTGAATTCCAGGGCAAAATACTATTCAATGACAGTAATGTAGCAGAATTTGGCCGTTAATGAATTCCATCTAACGCGCACTGCAAGGCACTATCTCAACTAGAAGGATGAAGTATATGTATTCAGCAAACCTGTTGAACAATACATCTTAATTAATGCATAATTGAACACCACTGCATTAACTTACGCATTTTCAACTCCACCACTTTTGTCTACACTTGGTGCTAAATTGAATTTTAAAACTTGTTAATTGGTACTTTATCCATCACACCTCATTTTCCTAGTCTACAGAGGGCTCAAGAGGGGCCAAATATTAACCTCATTTTGCAGATGGGGAAACTCAAGAGATTAAGGGACATGTTAAAAGTCACAGTAATGGAGTCAGGAATGATTCTATGAACAAGATTTAAGCCAGTCCCCTACATTGTCCACTAGATCACACTGTTCTCCCTTACCAGTTTATAACTTGTTAATGATCTGAATACTCTAGACATAACTGGGTTGTTTTTCTTGTAACACCCTTCAGTTGCTAACCTTTTTCATCTCAACACCCCTGCAGCAGACAAAGTTTTGTAGAGCAACTGATATACAATAAGCTGCATCTATGTTCTGTTTTTAAAGTTTCACAAGTTACTTTTTGAAATTCTTGTCAATAAAGCTTGGTGGGGGAATTGCCTGGTGGAAGAGGCTGCTGCTTTCATTCTGTTAAAAACTAAAATGTCCTCCAACAACTTCAGCTTCCTTGTTGTTTCATTTCTTCAAAAGATATGTCCATCAGAGTGAGTGCATTGTTCATGAAAGTGAGCTTTCAGCACTAGTGTTAATCAGACTTGCTTCACACAGGCCTGTTAATGCAACTCAGCTTCCCTGGCAAACGTGTTACATTTATGGGTGGAATTTTAAATCTTGCCGACCTCAAATGTGCAAAAATTATGAATCAGCTCTCCTCCCCCAATTTATATTTTAAAGGATAATATACTTGGGGATTTTTTTTTAATTTGTCTTGTGTTCTGAGCGCCTTCAGGTATCACATTTTTAGACTTTTCTCTCCACAACTATAAGGACTAGAAACTTGCTTAAAAAAAATCAAAGTTGAAGATTCTTGTGTAATCACATGACTCCAGGAGCTGGGGTTTTACCAAAACCAACAAACACACACCCACTGAATATGCAAGACAAGCAATAAAATCATGAAAACTGTAAACACTGGATTTTCAAAAGCAGTCCGTATTAGCTTAACTCTGCTTCCATTGAAGTTAACGGTAAATCTCTCACTGATTTCAACAGGAGAGGAGTTCAACCATCTTTGAAAATGTCACTTGATGGGTTAACTACAGCAGGTCTGGATGGAGCTTCAGTGTGGATACGCATCCAAAGATCTGGATGCTTATTTGAACCTCAAGTCTGAAGAGCTGGGCTTCATGTGAAGTCTTTTGCATGATATTTTGGCGCTTCTGTATTTGGTCATAGGAAGATAATGGGCACCAACAATCCTGTTGCATGAAAATGAAACAAATTGTGGGGGGAAGTTATCCTATTATTTTTAACAAACAAAAAGACCACTCTGGATATAAGTAAGAATTTTCAGTGAGAATTCAAGCCAGTTCTTTCTTCATCCAAACAGGCTGGCAAATCCCTTAATTATCAGCTGTTCGAACTGTATGCTGGTTTTACAATCTGCACGAACAGGAGTTTGGGATACAGCAGTGATTACAAATGATCAAGATCAATGGAGATTATCCCAAAGCTAGAGACCACAGACCTCCTTTCCATTTGCATAGCATGCCATCCCAACCTCCTCAGCGCCAACGTACCAATCCTTTGCAATGGCCAACCGTCCCGCAAAAAGTAATTGTCGGTGAAAGTCAACTGAGAAAAGGGAAAATCACTAGACACACCTATTTTGCCTTTCCCATCCCTTCTCTCCTCACATATCCTCACAGTATTAGGGGGGAGTTATTTTGTCACTACATCTTCTCATAATCTCTCCTCACACATTCGGAACAACATGAAAGTGATGAAAGAAATGAGTATCCATTCTGCTTTATCCCTCTGTCTTTTAAAGGAGGGTAGAAGAGAAAATTTCCTGAGCTGAGTTAAAATTGCCTGCTCCCTCCTTCTCCTCTTAGTTATCTTTCTACTGATGTCAGTAGTCTGGCCTCTGGATCACCCTGTCCTGACACATACACATACACAAAATATACAACATTCAGTATGTGCTTATGGCACCCCGGTCTTCTTTGAACATGCCATTTTGTTTCAGCAGCTCTGCTGGAACCAGTGGTCAGAAACCTTGGAGCTTTGAAATATTTTAACCTTTACTTCAGGCTAGGATTCACTTTGAGCCTATTAAGAGGTATGTTTCCACTCAGACTTGCCTCAGAACTGTAGGCTTTTCAAAGAGAACAGTTAAAAAGGTTCATCTGTGAGTGGACAAGTTCAGTGGTTCAAGGCATCTCTGATCTTCCCACCTTTACACCTTCTGTGAAGTTTCAGCATGTGAACTACAGCTGGAAGGACTTGTTCACATCTTGGCTTTGGGTGGAAAACATTGTTGCAGCAGTGCCTGCTGAGTAGCCTTTTTTTCTGCAACTAGTGCAATTAGCCTAGGACATGGAAGACCTGAGTTAAAGTCCTTGCTCTGCCACATATTTCCAGTGTGACCTTGGGCAAGCCACTTAGCCTCTCTGTTGCTCAATTCCTTATCTGTAAATAATAGCACTCGCCTACCTCCCAGGGGTGTTGCGAGGATAAATACATAAAAGATGGCAAGGTGCTCAGCTAATACATTACCCAAAGTAGATTGAACCCTTGTCTGACCATGGAGAAATAAACATACACACAGATGACTACAGCACCAGGAATTGACATCCTTGTACCGATTCCCCTGGTCCAGCTGCATTTTAAGAGAATGTATACACAATTAAAATAAATGCAACTGAATAGGGGAGGGTTTGGGGCACAAGTAGGAGTGGCGCTGGGTTTGAATGGCAGACATATTTTCCCCGCCCACCTACTTGCCTTCCCAGAGGTCAAAATAGAGAAAAACCTGCAATGTGTTCAAAAGAATTAGAGACATGTATTGATGTACCATCAAAAGAAAAAAAAGTGAAAAGGGCATTTTCATCACCTCTGAAAGCGGTGATCAAAGCAAACTTGTCATCTTATTACAAAAGCAATCGATGCAGCTCGTTTTCTTGCTTTTATGTCATAATCTATGCTGGAGAAGAATTGCACTGATTGCTTTGCCAATGCTAGAAGGATCTTGATCCGGAGCAGGAAAGGGCTCGTGTGAAGGAATGATCTTTTTTTGAATCCTTGTAGATACATGGATTGGATAATGGAATGCTTTGACATGAAGCTGTCTGGACTGTGACTGCAGGAACAAATGAGAGCTAAGTCAGCGCCACTAAACATTCTTTTAGGGCCAGTTCCAAAGCCAATGGAAGTCTCTCCATGGACTTTAATGGGCTTTGGATCTGTCCCCTAAAGTACATATAGGGGACATCTGTCCAACAAAGCATTTATACACGTTTTTAACTCTAAGCACATATGCCCATTAAAAGCAATGGAACTACACACATGCTCAGAGTTAAGTGCTTTGCTGGAGCACATTCTGAGTGCTCAAGAAAGGTACCAAGTTAACAGTCCTAGAGAGCTACCAAGTTAACAAGTTATTCACCAAAGATGCAGTGATCTACAAGTATTTTAACAAGGTCCTCCCACAAGTACTTTGCCTCCTTGGGTTCTAATTAATGTCTAATGGTGCATATGCTTATGGAGACGAGGAATGAGGAATCTGTGTTGTTACTTGAATACAAAAGGGCTCTCTTCTAACCAAGGAAGGAGTCAACAATCTGATACTATCATATTATCCAGTCTTTTTAGTCCTTGAACTCTTTGCCATAGGTAGGAGTTTTCTATGTAAACAGCTATCCACTAGGAGCTGATTAATTTCTGATAGTCACAGAACAGCCATTCATCTCACATTCAGGGCTGGCCTAAATCAGCATAGCTCCATTGATGTCAGCAATTTATCTGAATTGAGAATGCAACTGTTGTCACTGTGGTCATAGGGCTGATTATGTAAAAGCATTCCATAACTTCAGAAGTGAGACAAACTGTATATTTATTTATATCAGTTTATAAAATATTAAACAAAAAGCCATTTCTCTTAAGACTCCATATGCCTTTGACACAGCCACAAAATTTCCCATCCTCAGACAAGTTTCAACCCTCATTCTCTTCGAAAACCATAGTAATTATATACACTTGGCAACATACCAGGTAGGCTGAGAAAACTAGAATGTGTCAAGATATATGGAATCACAATCCTTCTTAAAGACGAATATAAAAGCAACTAGGTGTCCACACATCTTGAGTCCCAGCTTTGTCTCATATTGTTTACCAGGGACCACATCTTGTATGGAAATCTATTGCTCACACAGAGATACCGGACAGCTTAATGTACTGCAAGTTAACATATATTATCACACAGACAAAGTCGGGGAAGCTGGTTTGAAAGTGTAAGGATAATGCTCTGATTCAACTGATTCATTCCTCTTTTGAATCTTTGCTCTTCAAGGTTGTGAAGTTTGGCACCAGGAGAGAGGTAGTCTCTCAAGTAGGCTGATCTCAAGTCATTTAGGGCCAATCCCCATTGGACACTGAGCTCTTTTGAAAATCTAGTCGCTTCATTTAAATGCCTAAAATAGGAGCTCAGTTGTGATGAATGGAGAAACGTCTATTATCTATTATGAATATTTTAAGTGCCTCGCTTTCCCTTGTACAATATTGTTGCCTGACTGAACACACAGAGTTAAAATCAAAGGAGGCTGTAAAGTACTTGTGATAAAACCAAGCAGGGAAAGTAAAACAAGGAGTTAACAACGGCTGGACCATCAGTTGGTGAGAGAATTTATCTCACTGGCTCCATTCAAGCTGGGATATTTTATTCTTACCAAAACAAAATTAAGCCAGAAATCAAAAGACCTTGACTCATTAAAAAAGTGCCCCTGGCAGAAAGGGAGGGAGAAGTGATCAGACTGGCTAGCAAGAACATGAAAAAAATGACAATCTGACTGAGAGACACAGATGCTGTGCACAGGAGCAGCTGCTACACACTGATAGAGATGGAGTTAGGTGGGTTGAGGAGAACTTACAAAGGTGTAAGTAATATCCATGCCTTTTACTGATAGTACAGTACACATCAGTGTAGGCCTTTTACTCTGGGCACCCTTTTCTCCAAATGCTTTGTATATTGAGGGATGAAGAACGCTTTGTTTGAGTCACTTTAATCAACTGCTGTCAAAGGCTCCGAAAGAGTAATCTTTGCAGGATCCAGCCTCAGTTGGACCCTTTGAGTTAATCAAAGTTGGTTCATAGGGGACTGTCACCCAGCTAGGCAAATTGCAGAATTCCACCCCAAGAGAAGTCAAGGCCCAAACCCCTACGTGAGTTGTAGTCAGTGGTAACCATGACACAAGCTATTTGGAAAATCTGTCTCTTTGGGCTCTAGGAATTAAAACCAACGTCTTACATTCCACCTAGTAACCAATAGGTAGCCAATACAGATCACAAAACATCAGTTCTATGCGATCCTGCTGAGAAGTGTTGCTAACCTTCTTCAACAGATCACATGATGCCATAACCTCCTCATTTAGGTACACTGAAAGCACTGGAATTCATACAAATACAACAGTATGAAGACTTAATTGTGGCTACATTTCACATCTCTTTTAATAAGACATGAAAAAAGAAGGCCACATTAACTATTCATCTACAGCGGACAGATTTCATTTACAACACATGGTCTCTTTTTTAACACATCCTGATGCTGAAAGGTCCCGTTTGACACATTTTATCTCCAGGTCAACACATAGTAATTAGACCTTCTTTTCTGAATGTGATCATATTAAATTTACAATATCTCTTCTCTTGTATAACAATCAAAGATTTTAAAAGCAGCATCAAATAGAAAATAAAACCTGGTAAATTAGCTTTAAAAACTATAGTTATTCTTATTGCTACTTAAGCCATTTGGTTTATCTCTCTGTCTCCATTGTTGTTAATTATCTGTATTACAATAGCACCCGTAGTCCCATTGTGGTAGGCCCTCTGCAGACATAATAACTGACAGCCTCTGCCCCAAAGAGCTATCAATCTAAACAGACAAAGGAGACACAGTATATGGGAAAGAAAATATCTCCTCATTATACAGTTGGAAAAGTGAGGCACAGAAGGATGACGACTTAAGTAAGGTAGAACTGCTCAAAAAAAAACCTGATGAAAACAAAACATTTTAAATTTTCATCCATTTTTTTCTTTGAGATTTTTTGAGTTTTTTTTTTTGTCAGGAACTGTTCCCCAGCCTCCAGTTTTCAACAACTGAAAAAAATCTAGCCCAAAACAGAGTTGACATTTTTAGTTTTCAAATTTTCCTTTTTCAACAAAACCCTGAAAAAATTATTCAAAAATATACATTTCCCACAGAAATGCCAGCTCTATCATCATCTGTAACAGCAGCTCCTAGGAGCCTTAGTCATGGACCAGGACCCCACTTTACTATGTGCACAGAACAAAATACAAAACAAAAAGATGCTCCCTTCCCCAATCTATAGAACAGGTGGATAAGGTATCACAGGGAGTCTATGGCAAAGCCAGGGACTGAATCCAAAAGTGCTTTAACCACCAGACCATGCTTCCATCTCTCATACAAGAAAAAAAGGAAAGTAAATAAAACAAAGTTTCGTCTTCTGAATGAAACTCTGTCATAGACAGAAACACTTCAAGACATTATTTTGAAGATTGCCTGCTATTGTCGTCTTCTTATTTGAAATCCAGGGGGCAGGACACCTTGCAAATTGCCTATTTCCCCAGGGGGGAAAAAAATCTCATCCAATTAAAGACATTCGCATTTGCCTCTCTCCTTCCTGTGAAAGCTCTGCCTTTGACTTGCCAAAAAGTTTCTGGCTTCAGGACTGTAACTTCTATTAGGAAAGGGAAAGAGGCAGCCAATTCATAATAAGCAGTCAAGGAATGGGGGAAAAGAGGTAATTTATGTATTTTTAATCTTCGAGACAATGATTTTCTCTGGCTGGATGAAAAGCCAAAGTATTAAATCTTTTAAATAAAACATTTCTTTATTATTCTAAGTAAGAGAACAAAGATTATTTGTCTTTTAAGAGTTTAAGACAGCGTTAGAGCCTTAAGAAATATCACTTTTGTTTGCTACAAAGAATGGAGTGTAGTCCACACAAATAACACAATAAATAACTTCCCAGCATCCATATATTTTTGTAACCTTCCAAGCATTCTATTTCATCTTCCATACAGTTTAACTTTGTACACCTTGCTTAAACACTTTGGAGCAATGGGACCCATTGATGCCTCCTCCCTTGCAGCAAGATGATTTATTCACAGGCCAGAGCTAGTTCAAAAAAAAAAAAGGAACAAGAGAGTCCTGCATTTCTCCTTCAGTTCAAAACATGAATGCTAAGGGAACAATACTGGCTCTGAGTAGTTCATAGCACAGTGGCTAGAGGTTTATACAAGGATGAGTAAGGCATTCAGCTGGGACTCAAGTGATCTGGGTTCAACTACTGAGTCCTTACATGACTTTGGACAAGTAATTTAATTTCTCTGTGTCTTAAATTTTCCCTCTCTAAAATCTGGAGAACATGCCTTCCTTTCGTTTACACTCTGTCTTGTTTAGGCTGTAAGCTACTCAGGGTAGAGGTTGTCTCTTACCACGTGCAACAGTGAGCAGAAAAGGGCTGTGATCTTGATTGGGGCCTCTCAGTTTTACAGCAGTACAAATAATAGTAAATATTGGAGAGCTACCTTATATACTTTGCTTGGTCAATAGACCTATAAGAATTTAATTTAGAACCATACCCCTATTTTAGAATTCTGTAGGACAATTAACAGATCTCTAGAAAGGACTGCAATCTATATCAAGTCTGTAGAATTTCATAGCAACTTCCCACCACTTGTGCCTGGCTATGCCGCCCTCTTCCCCACAGTTATTTCAAAACTTGGGGTTCACAGAACACTTCTTGGCACATGAGCATGACCCCCACCTGTTGACGGAAATAGCATTAGTTTGGGATCAATACACCAACCATGGTGAAAGGTGTTGTCATTAATAATAATTTGTTTATAACAACCACCAAAGGCCACAATCAGGACCATTGCACTGGGTGCTGTACAAGAACAGATAAAAAAGACAATACTGACCAGGGGGTGGGGGTTCTGCAATCTAGAAGATGGGACAAAGTGCAAGTACATGAGGCAGTATGGTCTGCTGCATAGGGCACTACTCTAAGAATCAAAACACCAGGGTTCTATTCTCACTCTCACCTGCTGTGTGACATTGGGCAAGTCACTTCACTTCTCTGTTCCTCCTTCCACCGTATCTATTTTGGTTGAAAACTCTTTGGGGGTAAGACCTGTCTTTTAATATGTGCCTAGCACAACGTGGCTCCAGGCTCACTTGGGACCTACAACAGCTGTGATAAATATAAGAAGCTGGGTGGTGGTAGAAACCATTCGTGAAAAAAACCCAAAAATCCAAGAGGTCCTTCAGTCACTAAGGGGAGCTATGAATAAGCTAGGATGTTACTAGGGGACATTTTCCCCATCAAACCTTCTAGGGATCCCCACAGAACACTGCGGTACGACAGGGCAGGATTTTGCCCATATGATATGCCAGTGATATTTCAAGCGATTCATGTAAGCTTACTGCAGTGGAGTTATCAAACAAATAAAGATAATGGCAAGGAACTATTACGGCCATAAAAGAGAATTAGTTATGCTGATTTTAATTGGATTTCACATCGTGTGAGCCAGAAAATATAAACAGCCCTGAGTGGTAAACAGCACTCTTTCCTCCTTCCATCACCGTGTCCCTCCCATTACCCCAATGGCAGATGTTGAGGCTATTCTCACTCATACCAGCAGCATGTGTTTAAAATAAATATGGCCAACTCGGGTACCTGAAAATTAATGATTTACGCTAATTATCCTAGTGAGGATTTCATTTTGCACTCAGTTGGCCTTTGCAGTTTGCTGGGCCTTTTTTTTTTTTTTTTTAAACACAAAACAATATTAACACACACGGTTTGTGTTTGTAGCATCCATACCAAAAATGCCACAAGCACTAATTAGGCCCCTTGTTGCTAGCCTCTGCAGATGGGCCCAGGACTGAATGGAGGCTCTTAAAGTAGTCCCTGCAGGCCAGGGATTCACAGGGGGCTAGGAAGAATAAAGTTGGCCAGTGTTTATGCTGGGTTTAAATCAAGCATTATAGACGTGATTCTCCTCTGATTTACACTACTGTAAATTGAGAGTAGTTCTGTTGAAGACAATGGCATTATACTGACGTAAAACTGGTGTAAGTGAGAGAGAAACCAGACCCAGGGTCACAAGAGTTTTCAATCCAGCACTGCCCAAGCAAGAACTTAAAAAAAGCAAACTTATTTGGAGTTTTGTCTTCCTGGTTTGGATTATTTAGTATTTTTTGACACAGTTGATGTTTCTTCTTGATAGTGCTTTTATCTTCCAAACAGGGTTTATTTTGAAAAAAAAAATATAGCTTAGTTACAGAAACAAATTAGCCATTCACAAAAGACAGAGATGCACTTTCATTTCTCTGTATTTCGATATTATTTCTAACATATTACAAATAAATACATAGGCCACTAACCTCTCATTCAGGCCCCAATTCCGCAATGCATATGCATGAATTTAAGCGTGTGCCTAAGTACATCCCTATTCAGCAAAATATTTAAGCAAATTTGCTTCAGTCCCATTCAAATTAAAGCACGTTTTAAGCACATGCTTACTCATTTTGCTGAATCGGGGCCTCGATTCCCAATTCAGCTCTCTGTCATTGGAAAGATGCCCCTGGATTTCAACAGGAGGTGAATTAAGTATTCCAATAGCTCCTCAAGATGCACTTCCATCACAAGACTTGTGAGAAATGAGACAATTCAGACCTTGCACCTGGTAGCGTGACGAGATAGCAAGTGTGAAAAACTGGGACAAGGGTTGGGGGTAATAGGTGACTATATAAGACAAAGCCCCCAAAATTGGGACTGTCCCTATAAAACCGGGACATCTGGTCACCCTAGCTCTTGGCAAGGAGAAGTACCTGGATGGGCTGGTGTGGAACCTCAGGGGAATCAATAAAGGCACCAAAGTCCACCCACATGGCTCTCCATATATTTTTGTAACCTTCCAGTAGAATGGGGATCCTAGACATGTTTTTACAAAAAAATTATCACTGCCATGCTGTGTGCTGATCTTCATTGGGGAACCTTAGTGATGTTACCCATGTCCTCCTTCCTTCTGCCAACAGAAAGGGGACGTTTTGCTGAGGACATGATTTAACTGGAGGTGGTGCAGAGAAGAGCCACAAAATGATTGGAGGCCTGGAAAATATGCCATACAGTGAGAAAGTTAAGGAATTCTATTTTTTAGCTTATCCAAAATAATATCAAGAGCTTACTTGATTATGGTGAATAAGTACCTCCACAGGGAGAACATACAGGGTCCTGAAGGGGTTTTTAATTCTAGCAGAAAAAGGGATACAAAGAACCAATGGCTTGGAGTTAAAGCCAGATAAATTCACATTAGAAATAAGGCACACTTTTTTAACACTGACAATATTAGCCATTGGAACAAACTACTCAGGAAAGTGGATTTTGCATCTCTTGAAGTCTTCAAATCCAGATTGGATGGCCTTTCTGGGAGAGACGATTTAAATCCAACACAAGTTATGGGGCTAACTACAGGGATAACTGGGTGAAATTCTATGGCCTGCATTATACAGGTGGTCAGATGAGATGATCTATAATGGTCCCTCCTGGCTTTAAAAATCTATGAATGAAGACCCACTACATAGATTTTCGAAAATTACCAGTGATTTGGGGAGCCTCCTTTTTTTTTTAAATGTTTTCTATTTTTTTTTTTTTTATGAACAACTTGAGACATCTTGAAGGAATCCAATTTTCAAAAAAGTGCTGAGAACCCATCCTCTGAAAATCGAGCCTCTTTAAGGAGTCTCAAATTGGGCCATCGAAAAATTAAGACGCATCAAATCACTGATCCCTTCTGAAAATATCGGTGTGTAAGTCTAATAGAACTTCACTGAACATTTTTCACAATTTGGCTCTAACTCAGTGTTGTGGGAAGAAGTAACCCTTGCACATTCAGTGGCCTCCCTCCTGGTTTAGAGACTGGAAAAAATCCCAAGGAATCTCCCAATTTGGCCCATCAATGTTGGTGTCATGTCTTGAGACAAAAAACAGGAATTGGGGCCCCATTGTTCTAAATATTGTCCCAGTAAATAACAGAGAGGCCTGGTGTACACTTAAAACATAAGGTTGACATAATGACAGTGCTTAGGGATATAAATCCACACTCCCGAGCACCATAGCTGTGCCAACCTAACCCTTGTTGTAGACAAAGCTAAGTTGATGGAAGAATGCTTCCATTAACCTAGATACTGTCACTCCGAGTGGAGTTTCTACAGCAACCAAAAAACTCCTGTCACTGTAGTCTGTGTCTACACTAAGAGGCTATACTAGTATAGCTACAGCACCATAGCACCTGTAAAGTAGACATGGCAGAAGACAATCCCCCTACTCCAGGGAGTTCACAATCTAGGATTTAGACAATATGCAAACTGAGTATAAACCAAAACACAGTGGGGTGGGGTTAGGAAGACCAGGTTCCATAGAGACAGGTATATTTGTGTAAGTTAGTAGTCTCAGTGATCTCAGCAGTCCTAAGCAGTCTGTAGGCATAGTGGCTATATTCTGCTCTTATTCATCATATACTACTCCCACTGAGGTCAATGGGAGTTTTGAGCAGAAACTGTGGAGCAGAAGCTAACAATAAATGCCGCACAGCCTGCTCCAAAGTCAAAAGAAGTCAACAGGAATTCTGCATGGATGGGGAAAGGTTGATTCTTGCTTAGATTAAGTCGCCTTTACTCGGAGAGTGCAAAGTGGGGGAAAATCCAGTGTAACTGACGAACTGAATTACAGTTCATATCTTACTCGATCCAAAGCCCACTTAAATCAATGATAATTTTGTAAAGCAATTCAGGGTGGAATATAGAAGTAAACACCTGATACAACGGCAGCTTTAAACATCTGATATAACTAGTACCAAGGAGAAGGAAATATTATCCTGTGCACGATGGACTGTCTTTTGAAGCTTCCTTTGAAGAAGCAAATTAACCTCAGGATGTTACTGTCTTTTGTGCCATGGGGATGTGGAGGAGGAAGGGCAGGGCTTTGGATAGGAATATCTACCTTGCTTTCTTTTCTTTTGAATCACATTGTTTAGAATCTACCATTTCATAATCTCCTTTCAGAAGATTTAGCTGGAATTTATATAACTGAAGGAAGAATGAGGTGGGGTGGAGTGGGGCAAAATCTTTAAACTGCGTCTATCAGCAAAGTAACTTAAATCTAAGGCTAATGACTCCGGGTCAGGATTTGTTTTAAATCTGCCTTGGAAGCAACTGTGTGCTTCAGGAGACTGGTAATGAGTTATAGAGCCTTTCACCCTCTCGGATTCCAGTTCAAATCCAGGTCATTAGTAGCTTTAAGTAGTAAGGGGAAAGGAGGAATGGAAACATAGCTCCCCTCCTATACTAAAATGCAATGTGGAGTTCTCCATTCTCTACCTGACTTGGATAAATCAGCGGTTCCCCAGCTCCCCTTCTCAAATGGTGCAGTGAGAGCTCCCCCTTCTGTTTCTAACTATTCTGGTTGTAAGTTATCTGGTTGTTTTGTGGCTGATATGAAATAAATGACACAGTCCACTTCCCAGTTGGCAATGTCGATATCGCAGAAAAAAACATAGTTGTCCCACGTATTGACAATCAGAGATAGTCGCTCCCTCAGAAAGTACTTACTATATAGGAGGCATTCAATAGAAATGCACTATCTAAACTAATAGTCACCCCATCTTGACATAGCATAGAATTATCATGCAAACCTAAGATTGAAAAACATATCCTGGGTATTTGCAATAGAGATACAAAATACATAACCTAATGATAAGAAAAGCACATTGCACTTGTATTGCATCATTCATCCCAAGGATCTCAAAGCACTTCAAAAACCTTCATTAACTACATCTCATAACATCCTTACAAGGTAGATTAATATTAGAACAGGTCAAAACATTTCCAATGAAACAGGATTCTGTTGGAAAACGATGGTTTGAGGAAATCAAAATGTTTGATGGGAATGTATCCATGTTGAAATTTGCCAAAAAATTATTGAAGCTCTTTATTTTGATGCCATTCCACTTCATTTTGACTAATGATTTGACTTAAGTTATATTATATAAAAATGAGAACGAAACACTTCAAACTTATCAAAATAAAATATTTTGATATTTCTCAAATAAAATTTTTTGAAGGTTAAGTCTGTGGGAAATGTTGACTTTACACTCCGATTTGGGATGAAAGGAAATTTCAAATGGTCAGAATATCCTATGGAATGGAAATTCTTGAATCCCAACCAGGTCCAATAAATATTACTATCCTCATGTTACAGATGGCAAAACTGAGGAAGAGTCTTTAAGTAGCTTTCCCAAAGCCATATAGCAAGTGAACAACAAAACCCAGTGAAAAACCCAAGTCGTTCATTCCCTGTACTCTTAGTGAATTTGACACTGCAGAGTACCAAACACACTGGCACTTGCTTAGCTTTCAGCATCTTGCTAGCCCCATTGAAAACAATGCACATGCTTATGTGCATTAATGAACGAGTGACTGAAGTGGTGACTTGTAGTCCCTCCCAAGAACAGATGAGGTAAGTATAAAATATCTATGAAATTCACTTTATGTTTCTTGAGAAGGATTAAACAGGTAGCAATTCAATAAGTTAAAAGACAACCCAAAAGGTATGAATACAGAGTCTCCCATGCCAGCAAAAAAAAAAATGCAAGTATAACTCATGGAAGATGCAAGTCATGCAAGGTTTAATGCAAAGAGTATACAAATATGATTCCTAGGTAAGTACCTACTATGTGCATTCTCCTGGGATCTTATGTATGCACGATTCTTCACTCTGCTATGGATCCTTGTACACTAAAAACTGTACTGAGACCCACCATACTCATTGGCCTAAATTGTCAAAAGTGGTTAGTCAAGTTCAAGGTCTCTATCCTTAACCTCAAGGTACTTGATAGTTTCGGCCCAGGGTATCTACAATCTCACCTAAAGCTCCTGAACGAAGACTGATCATAAACGCCTCTTCTCAGGCACAATGGAACTTTCTACCACGAGCGTAAAGCTTGTCGGTGCAGGAGACAGAACTCTCTTGGGGGGTCAATCCCAGACTGTGGGATGAACTCTTACAGAGACTAAACACCATCACAAACATCACCACCTTCCGCTCCATATACAAGGTGCACTTCTTGCAGTCTCTAATAGAACCAAAACAAAACACTACACTGAACACATCACCCCCAGCCCCAGAGAGGATCAGAGCTTAAACCACATGCTAGTCACATCACCCATCTCACTACTAGAAGACGCTCAGCTACTACTGTGATGAGGGTGGTATAGGAACGAATAGAATAGAATAGGCGATTTGAGGGTACCCTACTTGAGACACTTAAAGGGCTTCATTTTCATTGTGCACTCCACAGTTATGAAAATCAGACCCTTTTTTGAGGTGCCTTAAGTTGGGCACCCCAAAACTAAAGCCCATTTAGGATGTAATTTCCAAATAAGTCAAAAGGAGATAGACTCACAGTGAAAATCCGAAATCACTAGGCACTTAGGAAAAGTTAGATCACAAAATGCACTTCCTACTCTGCCTTGCTAGAGATGACAAAATTATTTTATTCTGACAATAATCATGCACGATTCCCCGCACTACATAGAAATTTTGAACATTATTTTATGCAACAGAGTTAGAATATATAAAACAAAGAATAACCTAACTTAGCCCCAAAAAGTAAATATCCTCTACATCCTACTCTGATTAAATGTTACACATAACTACAATTTGAAAAAAATGATTAAATGGCAATATGTGTATTTGAATGCGTAAGGTGGAAACCATTCCTTTATTTTTTTTATGTTCACATATCCTCCAAACTCTGCTTCTCCCAGTTCACATGTCAATCAGCTGTATCAGGAGACAGAGAAAGAAAGCATAAAGGTTCCACTGAGAGCTCCCTGGCATAAGAAATATAAAACTGAAAAGCGCATTAGGAACCACTCTGTTTACTGCAATTAACTCTCCCGACCCCCATTGGCAAGTCAGCATTTCTCAGTAGTTTGGTCTTTGTTGGTCATGCTTCATAAATTGACACTGCATAACTTGCTCAACAAAGGATGGAAGATTGAGTCCATCACACCAGTTAATAAGTATGATAAGCCCAGCAGCTGAAGAAATGGTGTGGGTTGAAAGGGAGGGGGGCACAATATGCTGGGAAAAGGCAATATGAATGGTGTGTGTATATATATAAAATTTGGCTGCTTATGTGAAGTGAGTTAGTGGTACCAGCTCAGTTCCTAGTGAGTAGATGTCTATTTCATACAAAGACCCACTAGCAGAATTAGTAGCCTTAGGACAGGTCTAGCAGCGGTAGTACAGGAAAGTTAGTTACGGGTGTGATTTTCTTACAACATTTTTATACCAGCGAAAGCCCTAGGATAGATGTAGTTATACTGACAAAAACAGTCCTTGTGCTCATGCAGCTTATTTTGTTCAAGGAATCAGTATCAACTATAGTGGCAACAGATTGCTTTCCCCAGTATAGCTTCAACCATGGCTAAAGTGTGATTACTGACCAACACAGCCGCAGCTGCTAACCACCCCTTCTTTAAACGCAGTTATACTATCAAAACTAAGCTTTTGTTGGTATGGCTTTTTTTTTTTTTTGCCCAGCTGTGCCAATATAAGATGCATCACACTGGGAATGCTTTGCCTGTATACTAGGCTGGTATTCCTATGCTGCCAAAGTGCTCCCAGTGTAGACGTGGTCTTATACTAGGTCCCTGAACTCTGTTGCGGATAAAAGCTGTATCTACATTAGAAGGGTTTGCTGGTACAGCTGTGCTGGCAAACGTTTTCCAGCGTAGAATAGGCTTTAGCGAAGAAGCCCAGGGTTGAGTTAGGGAATAGAGACAGTTCCTAGAGCAGGGGTAGCCAACCTGAGCCTGAGAAGGAGCCAGAATTTGTCAATGTACATTGCCGAAGAGCCACAGTAATACATCAGCAGCTCCCCATTAGCCCCCCCACCCCACTTCCAAAGCCTCCCACCCACCGGCAGCCCCGCCAATCAGCGCCAACGCCTCCCCCTCCCTCCCGCACTTCCCAATCAGCTGTTTCGTGGCATGCAGGAGGCTCTGGGTGCAGAGGGGAGGAGCAAGGGCACAGCAGGCTCAGGGGGAGGGGGCAGGGCCTGTGGCAGAACCAGGGGTTGAGCAGTGAGCACCTCCGCCCCACACACACACACATTGGAAAGTTGGCGCCTGTAGCTCCAGCCCCGGAGTCAGTGCCTAGATAAGGAGCCGCATATTAACTTCTGAAGAGCTGCATGTGGCTCCAGAACCACAGGTTGGCCATCCCTGTCCTAGAGGGAATCATTTTAAGGTTTAATTAGAGCTGGTTGCATTTATTTCTTTATTTTTACATACCATTTTTGACCAGCTCTAGTTCTGATCCCAAGACCCTTCAAGTCAATGGAAATTTTCCCAAAATTATGTCCAGCAGATACCGGACCAGGATCTTGGTCAGGACCGAATCACATACATATGGTTGTGCAGAGAGATCTAGCAGTTTTGGTGCCTATGCTGTATACGTCCTGTAGATACACTGTCCCACCTCTAGTGTTCTCAATGTATCACTCTACAGGACCATGAACGTAGCTTTTAAATCAAAATGAATTGTGTTCAGATGCCTCACTTTTAGTTGCTCCAAATCAGCCCGATTGCATATCTTTTTGAGTTTGCCCCACTGTCCACAAACAGGCTTACAGTCCTAAAATGCTCATTCAAAAGAAGGAAACAAAGGGATTTCAAATGGCAAATACTAGGCATCAAAAGATTCCTGGGTAACCTTCACCTCTGATTCATATAAATGGGAACTGATGTTTTAATTCTAACATTCCAGCCCAAATTACCTGCTGATGTAAACAGAAATGGTTCTTTTGACTTTTCCAGAGAATTAGTCCCTCCATCTCACTCACAGCAAAGAAGAGAATCAAAATATACCCTTTGGAGTCTGAGCTTTGAAATGCCCCATGTTGCTTAACATAGAGCTCTATTCTGAAACCAGTTCTTGAGAGAGAGAGAGAGAGCGCGAGCGAGCGCACAAGCGAGCTGCAGTTAGAAGACTTGAGGTACTTCTATACCCAAATATCTGAGTGCCTCAAAATCTGTAATATACATAACATAACTATGTGGTAGGGAAGTGCTATCACCCCAATTTTACAGATGGGAAACTGAGGCCCAGAGAGGCTAAGGTCACACAGAAATTCTGTGGAGGAGCAGAGAAGAGAGCCCAGGTCTCCAGAGTTTTAGGCTACTGCCTTAATCACTGAACCATCCCTTTACCCCTGGAAAAGTTCTCTACTGCTTCTGAAAGGCCAGCTCTCCAATTTTTTTTGTCTAGGTTTTGTAGAACCTGTTCAGGACTACCCGTGCTATGTGCACTAGTCAGTATGACACAAAAGGAATGCATAATGATTGGCAAGTTTTGTTGAAGCTAGTAGCTAATTTCGACTCAGCTTTCCTTAATAAATCAAGGATCTTTACTTGTCCTTTTAAGTTATCCTCAAAAGGCTTTATTTCAACATTGCAGATGAAGATATAGTCTTTTTAAGTAACTGCTTTACCCTCTTTGGGAGGCAATTAAGCCATGTAAAAAAATTACCACCTTCTGTTTCTATTCTTGTTATGGTGGATAATTGGTTTGTTTTAAAAGAGAGAGAGAGAACTATTCAGACATTGCCTTTTTCTACATTTCTAACTATTTTGAGACTATTGGTGCAAAAAACTGATTCAGAGAAGTTGAGGTATAAAATACCTGGTAGTCCCCTGAATTCACCCCCACACATCTTGTCTCCACCCCCTGCCAATCATTGCTTCTTGAACACTCCCATTAATACATACTATTGCCTCAAGAGCCGTAACATCTGCAGTTTCCCCTTTCACCCAGTGCTCTTGGATTTTCCCATCTCTTCTTGCATGTAATTCCTAATGTCCTGGTCCTGCAAAGGCACAAGTGAAAGCATGTTTAAGCCTCTGCAGGATCAGGATTCAAGTTCTCTTCCCTCTACTTCCTCCAGTCATTATGTTGCTCTGTAATTGTGCTGCACTCTAACTCTGGAGCAGGCTGTACAATTTATGTGGCAGGTGAAGGTGAATGCAAAATGAAGAGGTAATACAGACTGCACTGAATTTCAAATCTCCAGCTGACAAACCTTTCATGTTTCACATTTGGTCTTTCTGATTGGTTTTAAGTCTCATGGGTTTCAGTAAATATACCGAGATTAGGAAGAGGTTAAAAAGAAAATGATGAATTACAAATTCAAGAACATGCTTGTTACCCGAACTAACCTGTTCAGGAAAGAGGAGATGATGTTCTACTTGCTGTTCCAAATCCGCTCTGTTCTGCGGTCAATGCCTGTACCCATTAGAAGCATGATCTATGTTAACTTTTTTCAGTACAGTATAAAGCCTCCAAACTATTGTATCAATGCCATCTTTTAAGAGAACCAAGTCTGTGTAATACCTGGAACTGATCTAAGAACAGGGTGAGGAAATGGCAGAATTTTTTGGTGTTTTTTCCACACAAAAGTTCAAAAATTCAAATCATAAACACTGAAAAAAAATGAAAAATGCTTACCATAAAGTTCCCAAAATGGTGAAAAAAAAGCAGACACATTTCATGAAATTTTCCATTGTTGTTGTTAAAATAATAAAAATGCAGCCAGTTTACCCTCCATCAGAGTTTTCAGCAGAGACAGAACTCTGGATTTTCAGCTTCAAAGCTGAGCTACCTCCTGAGTTAAAGCAGCAACTGGTAGCGAAAGTAGCTTCTTATCTTTCATCTGGACCAGCCATTAGAGGGGGACATGGCTTGATTAGCCATTGTATTGCATTTTGCATAATGTGGATCTACTTCAAAAAATGACTATGTAAAAATGGTATTTTACTTTAAACACTGGATCCTTGTGTGCCTTCAATCTTAGTTCACTGTGTGTTGCACAGAATCAACACAGCTAAAGATCTGGCAGTAAAGTTTCAACTGCAGGACCCATAATTTCCCTTCACTAACACCTGTTCAACCCCACTCACTTCCCAGTGTTGCACAAATGTAATGCAAGAAAGAATTAGAAGACAGATACATCACAGGCATGTAAAGGAGGGCAGAATTGGACCTGCAGGATTTATTACCTGAGCAGAGGCATGAATGCGAAACAACCCAGCTTGACTCTCAGAGCCCTAAGTGAGAGTCTGTATGGTTCAATTAGAAAAAAAAAAATATATCCATCTTTAGATGTACAAAGTTGAGCAAATTTGATCAGACAATCATTTAGACATAACTAATATGAAACCCAAGCAATTAGAGTTATTCATCTATCAGAATGATCCTGAGTCATCCTTAGTAAAAGAATAAAGAATCCCTTTATTTCTTCATATTCTGGTATAGCAATAATGTCTAACCAGTAGAAAAGTCTGGCAAATGACAAGCACAGTATTTCACAGTGATACAAACTTAACAAGTGGCATGCAACAATTCTGAGTATTAAGTGCACTAGAGAGAGAGTTTAAGAGTAAATGAATAAAATATTTTAATAATGTAAAATGGGATTTTCAAGGGCACTCGGTGCTGGTCTAACTCTGCAGCCACGGAAGTCAATGGGAGTTTTGTGACTGACTTTCCATAAGAGCAGAGGTACAAGAACATTGAGTGCTTTGAAAATCCCCCATGAATTTTTATTTATAATGCAGTAACACCTAGGAACCCTAGTCATAGATTAGGGTCCCATTGTGCTAGATGCTGTACAAACACAGAACAAAAAGATGTTCCCTGCAGGAAAGATCTTACGATAAAGTGCAATCTGGGAAATGTAATAATCTCTATGGTTTCTTACATTTTTAATCAAAAATTGCTGTATGCTAACCAAGATTTTTGGCATCAAGTCAAATATTCTGTCTGAGTGTATCATTAACTTCTAAAATGAACTTCATTCAATCCAGATTATCAGAAAAGCAGCACATCTAACAACATGGTGACCCCTTGGGGAACTGGTTCATTACTGGCTAAGAGGAAAGAATGCTACTTACAGAATCACCATCTGAGGTGTCTCTCAGCTAACCCTGCCTAGCTTTCTAGAGTTGAAGAGATCACAGCCAAAAACAGCATAACTATGAATTTTGAGCCAGAGAATTTGGCCCTGAATTTGACTCAAGTCAAAAGCAGCGCCATCTCCTCAAGGGCAGGGCGACCAAAACACCCCCACTCCTCCAGGAGTTTAGTTTGGACAATTGCCTGAGCCACAATAAATGGCATCTCCCATTCCAAATCAATAGTGAAGTCCTGATTCTCCATTACTCTGTGCCTTGTGAAGTCATTTGCATCAGTGCAAAGTACATGTATATAGTTGCCATTCTGATCTGGTCCCATTTTGAATTCACTTTGCACTGATGTAAAGAGCCTAACAATACACAAGGTAACAGAGAACCAGGCCTCAAGTGTATAGCGGTGAGTTAGCAAGCTCTTTCATCCCTCCAGCTAGCTACATTTGCTGTAATTCCAGCCCAATAAGAACCGCACACACCATTTCACTATCTGGCTTGACTAAACATACTGCTCTGGCTTTATCTGACATCCTCTGTGAGAGCTATCATCAGAGATACAGGCCTCTTAGATAGCGAGTCTGTTACATGCTCCCCATCAGCATGGCGTCAAGTACAGAGTTGCCCACTTAACTCCTCTATAAACTGTAGGTACACAAATGCATGCCTTGCTTTTTAACTACCCTAATGGGGTCTGTCATGGGTGCCCGGGGAGTCAGATATTTGGCCTTCCTTCTTAAGCCAAGATTGTGGTACTTTGTTTTATTTCCTGGGCTTGGTAGTTATTTCCTTCAGCTGCTACAAGATGGCTTAAGTGGCCTTAGTGTATAATCTATGTTGCCTCCCTTTTTTTTAAATGTTTCAGTTGCCACCCTTGAAATCAGCAACAAACAAGTTTAAAGCACTTACCAAACATACATATAGCAACTGTATACAACAACAGCAACAATTGTGCTGATGCAACATGACTGAAATCAAAGCACAAAAGGATGGGGTTAAGCCACATCCTCAACCAGAACTTTGGATCAGCGATGTACACTGGCTGCAGCGGTATCCAAAGGGAATTCTTCTTCTGTACTTCCATTGCCTCATGAAATCATAAGGTACTGTCTTTGCCACAAGATTAATGATTAATTCAAGGTTAATGAGTTGATTCACTTATAAAAATATTGAATAGTACTGGTCCCAGAACTGACCCTGAGGACCCCTCTACATACACCCTCCCAGTCTGACAGTGATCGCCACTCTCTGAGTGCGGTCTTTCAACCAGTCGTGCACCCACCGTACAGTAATTTCATCTAGACTGCATTTCCTTAGTTTGTTTATGACAATGGCATGTGGGAAAATGTCAAAACACTTACTAAAATCAAGATATAATATATCTGCTGCTTCCCTGACATTCCACTAAGCCAGTTCAGGAAGTAGAAGGATGGGGGAGAAGAGGACAGAAATGGAGACATGGTTGCCATAGTTACTTGCCATACCAGCTGAAGAGAAAAATTAAACTGATAGGGAAAAGACAGGTATAAAGAAATACTTAGTTTGATTTTTACTACCCTCGTATTTTAGACATGACCAGTCCCTCCCTCCTTCCTTGATTGTTTGTCAGCTTGGAAATTTGAACCAATTTGCACTCATTGAAATACTTTGCACAATCTTTCAGAAACTTAGTATCTAAGTACTGTACCTGGGATTGGCCTGGCCTTCAGAGGAACTGTGATCCCAAAGCCCCTGTGAAAAGCAGACCGTATTTGTCTTGTTTGAAGAGGGAGCCTTATGCTGTTGGAAGATTTTGATACAGGAAAGAGTAAGGCTATAGTATCCCCTTTGGTTCTTGTCCCAAGGAAGGGAAGTGACCAACCACTATATCCCTAGCACAGGGGTTCTCAAACTTCATTGCTCCGTGACCCCCTTCTGACAACAAAAATTACTACACGACCCCAGGAGGGGGGTCCAAAGCCAGAGGCCACCCTAGCCCCGCCAAAGCCCAAGCCCCACCACCTCGGGCAGGGGGGAAAAAGCCAATGCTTAAGGGCTTCAGCCCAAGTTGGTCGGGGAAGGGAGCATTTGTAACCTGAGCCCCACCACACAGGGCTGAAGCCCTTGGGTTTTGGCTTCAGACCTGGGCGGTGGGACTCAGGCTTCATCTTCTGCTCCGACAAGTCTAATGCCACTCCTGGCAACCCCATTAAAATGGGGTCCTGACCCACAGTTTGAGAACCGTTGCCCTGGTGTATAATCTAGGCTATTGAATCTGTGCACCAGTGCCCTCTACTGAGTGGAATCAGAAATGCCCTATACTGCCAAAAACTATTGGAGATTCTCCGGTAGCTAAGGGATAGGGACCTGGTTTTTTTAGAGCAGGAGTTCTGTGTGGCTGTGACCTGCAGCACAGAGGGACATCTGTCTAGTCCAAGGTGACCACAGATCTGTGATACAGTTTCTTGCATTTCACTGAGGACTTCTTAACAGAATTACTAAAAACAAACCAAAACTTCCCCCCCAAAAAATTAAAACAAACCGGTATTTCACTGAACTTTTCCAGAGTAGAATGTTGTTGTTTAAATCTAACAGCTGATTAAGAGGAGGAACATGATAACCATCTATAGGTATCAGAAGGTAGCAACCTAGCAGTCAAGGAACTCTGAGGGGCTTGCTTTGTGAGTGAGTGTGTCCTTGTATGGCTCTCATCACCACAGTATCTGAGCAACTCCAAAGTACATATTCTCATAACACTGCTGGGAAGTGAAGTGTGCGTGTGTATGTTTTAAACAGATAGGGCACTAAGGGATGAAGAGATTAAATGACTTGCCCAAAGTGACCATTGAAGTACGTAGTAGAACCAAGAACTGTCCCAGATATCCTCAATACTAGTCTAGTGCCTGAACTGAAAGGCCACCCTTTCTCTCCACAGATTGACCTGAAGGGGAGACAGCTGCATTGGCAGATGACTACAGAGACATTGATATAAAGCTCAGCCTGCAAGAGCTAGCGAATGCCTATCAACTGCACACACTAGGTGTCCCAGTTAAGATAGGGTTGCCTGAAACCCATTTATAGTCATGCTCATGTGGTCAATCCAGAAGCATCTGCGGTGGCAGAGCTCGTTTGCCCTCTCCTGTTGTCTGGAAGGTGCAGGGTGTCCACGTTCTCTCCACGGCCAGTGGAAGATGCTTATGGATTTGAGGAGGGCTCAGTGCCTTGAAATGCCCCTCAAAGCAACAACAGTTGGAAAGAAACCACCTTACCCCAGTCCCCCACCACCACCCAAAAGACCTGAGGGCAGTCATCCCATAGCTGGCTGATACTTGGGGGATTTGGGATTTTATTCCATGTTGTAGGCAGCACACTCCCCTGGCACTGCCTCCCCAGTGTCAATTCTGGCTATGGGGATGGGCAGCAAGGAGCTGGGGAGCGAAGGAGGCTGACAGCACAGTGTCCTGTGATGAGGAAAGGGCACCATACGTGGCAGCTCTCTGCACAAATGCCCTGAAATCCCAGAAGGAATGGCCCTGGATTTCCCAGAAGGCTTTCCAGGCTGCTCCCCACATTGCCTTTTGGCCCACAAACCATCCCCTCATGAGCAAAGAATTTGGAGTCTCCCCCATGAGTTGCCATTCCTGAGTGACTCAGAAGCAATATTTTATGGCTGTTTTTATCTCTGAAGTCATAGTAAAGTCGGCAGTACCATGTGAGAGAATCAGGTTCCTGCTATCGCTGCAGCTCTAAAAATAACAGACAAAGGAATCTGGTTTCCTTGGTAATAGAAATCCCATGAAAAATGCTCAGAATGTGTGTCTGACCCTTCTGCCCCGAGTAGTTTGTATATAGGCTTGCATGAAAGACCAGACAGTTCCAAGGTCTGAACCAGAACACCATGCGGGGGACTGTCTGGTGCCCACTGGATTTGTGCCAGCATCTCACCCAAGTTTAGGCAAGTTAACCTCGATAATATCCCCTTTCAATTACTCAAGCGAGCATCTGATATCTACATGTTTCAGGAGCCCAAGGTATTATGCTGCCTCTTTAGATCACAAGCCTTTCTAACAGTTCACAACTAGATGAGAGAAGCAAGCCACACCCTTGGGTATGAACCCACAAGGAACTACTCTCCATGAGAGGCCCCCCATTATCTTATTTGCTAAGTGCCAGGGTATGTAGTATCTAAACAGCCCTGTTTATTCACATTTTGGAACTGTTCTCTCCTTTTGATAATAAGTAATATGCTCCACATATCTCGCCTACCATCTGAAACTCAACAGTACATCATAAATTGCAAGAAAAAGACCCTGGGGCATGACCACAGCTGGACCTGGGGTCAGCTGACTTGCGAGGTTATAAAATGCTGTGTAGACATTTGGGTCAGCCTGGATCCTGGTCTCTGAGACCCCACAAGGGGGAAGGGTCTCAGATCCCAGGCTGTATCTCAAGCCCAACCATCTACACTGCTATTTTAAACCGCTGCAGCCCGAGCCCTGCAAGCCCAAGTCCAGCTGATCTGAACTCTGACACTCACTAATGCGTAGACATACTCACAGTGTAGACATACCCAAGAGGGATTAACACACACTCATCCATTAAGTCTCACATAATCTATATGGGGCAGGTCCTATTACAGGCATTTTAAAGAGGGAGACATTGAGTTACAAAGAGATGAAAGGTAGCATTTTCAAAGTGCCTAAGGAGCGAAAGTCATTTCAGATGTGATTTAGGCACCTAAGTCCCAGCAAAAAAGTAAATGAGTGCCTCCATACCTTTTGAAAATGGTACTTAGGTTGCAAAAGCACTTAGGCCCAGATTGTTGAAGGTATTTAGGCTTCCAAGGACCCAAAGATGCAGATAGGACATTCAGAAATTTCAGAAAATTTTGCACTTTTGAAAATCCCACTCGGTGCCTATATCTGCATCTTCAGATGCCTAAATACCGTTAACAATCTGGCACCTTTGGTGCTTTGCAAATTTTACCCTAGCTGATTTCCCCAAAGGTCACACAGTAAGTCAGGATGACTAAGTAAGTCAGCACTAAGACTTACTCACACAGTAAGTCAGCACTAAGAACAACATCTAGGAGGCCTGACACCCAGTAGCTTGTCCTGAATTATAAGATGAAGCTCCCATTCCTCATGTTCTTTGCTTTGTTCAGTCACTAATTTTTATCTTCATATATTGAGGAGAAAATATTTCAATGTAAACCTCCACACAAAATACTTAGGAAACCCTACACATCTGCAAAGGGAACTACTGATTCTGAGTGCCTTACAAGACACAGCCTTCTCTTGTGAATTCTCTTCACACTAAATTTCACCCCTTCCAAAATAAAACTAGTCTAGATATTCAGTAGACTGGAAGGAAAAAAGAATTGTATTGAAGCCGAAAAGGCCTGGTTAGTGTTGCAAGGGTTAAAATATTTCTCACACTGCTCACTTTTTATTTCTTTCTTCCAAAAAGCACCAAAGTTAAGCCTTGCAATCTGATAGAAAAGCAAAGATCAGTCACTGAATGACCACAACAGACCAAACTCAGCTGCCAGTATATCTGGTGACAAAGGTCTCCATAAACATTTAAGAGCAATGTGAAATTCAGGCTTGATATATGGCAAAGGTGATGCACTCAGGCGTGTAGCGCTTATTTATTTGAACATGGGCCAGGTATAAGGGTTTTTTAAGCAGTGAATGTGCATGTCTGTTCATTAGAAGAAAGTATGGTGTAAGTGAAAAAAATTAGGGCAAGGGAAATATCGTCCGGGGAGAGCGGGAGCGCACAACCTGCCCTGATTTGAATAAGATCTTTTCCTGCTTCTGCCAAATGGATCAGAGAGCTTTAAAGGGCAATTTTACATTTCTCTTACTGCTCCTCTTTAGGGGAAGAAATCAAGGAGTTTTGTGAAAGAGATGGAAATCCTGCTGCTAAACAGAGCTGATCCCTGCTGGGCTGCTACCCTGTGACGCTTAAGGCTCATCAGCCTGAACTCCCAAGGATAAAAGCAAGGTTGGACCTGGTTCACACTCCGCATGCACATGTTGTGGCTGAAGTTAATCAGACTAAGGAAGCTGTAATCAAGGGCCACAGTAAATAGTGAATTTGAAAATCAACTAACATACCCCTTTCTCTTGGTTTTAGATTAGGGAAATTTACACAGATGCCACTCCACAAATGCACGAGGGGAGATGAGGAACAGGGATGGTTGATGGGAAAATGGCAGCTCTGAATATCCAGATTCATCAGCCAGCCCCGCGGGATGCAGAAGCCCCAACAATTACTGCCAGCCCGAAGCTCTCCATAAGCCCAGCCAACCTCTTCATGCCCATAGGCCGTTTATTTGCTCTGTGCATTCCCTGGCATGAAGATTTAACCTGTAAAACGTTTGTTCTGTTTTGTGACCGGGTATGGTCCTCTTTCCTCTACCCAAATTCTAAGCAACTGCTCAGGTCAAGTTTGCATTTTACATCCGACTTTTAAAAACCACATGAAACATAGGTTTCAGAGTAGCAGCCGTGTTAGTCTGTATTCGCAAAAAGAAAAGGAGGACTTGTGGCACCTTAGAGACTAACAAATTTATTAGAGCATAAGCTTTCGTGAGCTACAGCTCACTTCATCGGATGCATTTGGTGGAAAAAACAGAGGAGAGATTTATATACACACACACAGAGAACATGAAACAATGGGTTTATCATACACACTGTAAGGAGAGTGATCACTTAGATAAGCCATCACCAGCAGCAGGGGGGGTGGGGGAAAGGAGGAAAACCTTTCATGGTGACAAGCAAGGTAGGCTAATTCCAGCAGTTTAACAAGAATATCAGAGGAACAGTGGGGGGTGGGGTGGGAGGGAGAAATACCATGGGGAAATAGTTTTACTTTGTGTTATGACTCATCCATTCCCAGTCTCTATTCAAGCCTAAGTTAATTGTATCCAGTTTGCAAATTATTCCAATTCAGCAGTCTCTCGTTGGAGTCTGTTTTGAAGCTTTTTTGTTGAAGGATAGCCACTCTTAGGTCTGTGATCGAGTGACCGGAGAGATTGAAGTGTTCTCCAACTGGTTTTTGAATGTTATAATTCTTGACGTCTGATTTGTGTCCATTCATTCTTTTACGTAGAGACTGTCCAGTTTGGCCAATGTACATGGCAGAGGGGCATTGCTGGCACATGATGGCATATATCACATTGGTAGATGCGCAGGTGAACGAGCCTCTGATAGTGTGGCTGATGTGATTAGGCCCTATGATGGTATCCCCTGAATAGATATGTGGACAGAGTTGGCAACGGGCTTTGTTGCAAGGATAGGTTCCTGGGTAGTGGTTCTGTTGTGGTGGTGTGTGGTTGCTGTAGCCTCCTTGGTAGGTAGCTCTTAAAAGCATCTCATCTTGTAATTTGCTAACAAAAGTGCAGGCAATTATCTGCATTTTTTCTCTTTGCTTCTAAATAAAGACACAGCTCTGTCTAGGAAGCAGTATATTTTTGAGTGGTAGGGAAAGTATTTTATAATGAAAGAAAAGGGTACTTGTGGCCCTTAGAGACTAACAAATTTATTACAGCATAAGCTTTCGTGAGCTACAGCTCACTTCATCAGATGCATCCGATGAAGTGAGCTGTAGCTCACGAAAGCTTATGCTCTAATAAATTTGTTCGTCTGAAAGGTGCCACAAGTACTCCTTTTCTTTTTGCGAATACAGACTAACACGGCTGCTACTCTGAAACCTATCTTATAATGGTCTCAGGTGTTCATTATTTGCATCTGAAATCTCCGCCCCAGTAAATGGTTTAAAATTGACAGCAGTGGGAAGTTCAGTGCGGAGTGCAATCAAACAAGCTGAAGCTAATGGGAACATTGGGCTTTTTAGAGCTCTTGAAATGCAACCAACAGTGTTGGCCCTTAAAAGTAAAGGAATGAATGTGGCCTGATTCCTCCTTACCTTACTTCTAGTGTAGTCACTGAGTGTGTTTTCATGGTAATGTAAACTCAGGGTCAAGCCCAAACCCCACTTCCATCTACATACTAATCTGTCTGACTCAGGCTTGGGCTGCAGTGATGAAGAAGTTGAGCCAGGGTCCCACAGGGACTCGGACCCAAATTCCATCTTTTGCAGTGTAGAGGAAGCTCAGGAGTGGGCCCCCTCCACTTGGGCCCTGAGAGTCCGCCAGTGCTATCCCACAACCCCACAGGCCAGCGTTCTCTGCCTTCCCTAGCCGAGGCGACCCCAATTGACTCCCAAGAAACGGAAACAACCCCCCTTTTTCAAGCACAGCTGTTCAGTGTCTAACTCTTCCATTTGGTTCCGACTGGTGAGCTGCAAACACATTGAACCTTCTCCTATATTTGAAATGGGCACTGACCAGAAAACCTTTGGTTGTCACAGGAGCACAGCCAGATTTTGGTGAATCTCTGGGGTGAAGCAAGGAAAAAGTTCTGTTTTAGCACGAGTTCCAGGAATGACCACAGGTACCAGGAAATAGTGAAGAAGCTGGCAGCGTTGGGAATAACCAGACCAGCGACCAGCGCAGGAAGACGATTAAGTGGCTCCAGACTGACTATTGGAAAACCAGGGCTGAGAAGCACACTCACTCAATACATCTATGTATAATAATACCTAATGTAAATGCACAGCCCGCCCTTTCCTAAACAGTCATCTCATCCATAACAAAAATGCATAATAATCAACACCCCCATTACTGTATCCAGTTGCAGTTCCCCATTTCATAGCTTAATGTGACAGTACCTTATATACTGTAAGCCTTGCTGCACAAAAACATTAAAAAAAAAACTTTACTAGTCTACCACTTCCACTGGTCCATGTAAGTCCATAACGTGGAAGTACAGAGCATCCCTGACTTCTGTTGCCCAGCTGCAATCCTGCTCTAGCTGCGATAGGAGCACTTTCTGGCTGAGTGTACCGGGTCAGCAATCCATTACTGTCATAGCTCCATTCAGGGGCAAATGGTTCACAAAGATTGTGATGAGCACAGCTGGCCACAATAATGTGGACAGCACTGGTAATAAAGGCATCCAAACATGTCTGTAAACAGCACCAGCGGGATTTTAGTTTGTCAATGCACATTCAACCACCATTATGCAGCTGCTAAGAGAGTAACTGAATCTTCTTTTGCCAGGCCCTCTGAGATCAGAATACAGTTTCATAAACCAAGGCAAAAGGATCTATGTCGGGTCCCCCAGGATAACAATGGGAACACTAACTCCATTTATGACAATAATAGCGTCCCAGCTTGTCCATGAACGTAGACTCCCGATCGCTGGAAAACCCTGGCATTGTTAACTTTTCCAATTCAGCTCATTGTCAACAAAGGCCTGCATAATAATGGAGTAGTACCCTTTGAGGTTTACGTATTCGCATGTTCCTTGAGAAAGGCAAATTATGGTCACATGAGTCCTATCAATGGCCCTGACACCATTTGGAAACTCCGTTCTCTCAAAACCGGCACTTATTTCAGGGCTATTGTTTATACCTGCCACTTCTGAGTAAATCACTTGCTTCAGAAATCTCTACCACCAATTTACCCACAATTGACTTTCCAACATCAAACTGTTTAGCAATGGACCTGTAGCAGTCTGGGGCAGCCAGCCTCCAAACCGTTATAGCAACCTACTTCTTGACTGGTAGAGCCATCCTCATGTGTGCATCCTGACGCTGGAGGATTGGGATGAGCTGCTCACCAAGCTCCAGAAATGAAACTTTCTTCATGTAAAATTTCTGGACCCACCAGTGGTCATCCCAGCTCTGCATGATGTGTTCCCACCAGTCTGTGCTTGTGACCCTGCTCAAGAAGTATCGGTCTACACAGAGGGCATCAGTTACCAAGAGGTATGAGCAGCCTCAGCCAGTTTGAGTCTGCCTTGTCTGTGTCATCCTCTTTTTCCCTACTCAATCAGACGCCTTCTGACGGTCAGAAAATGCTGCTGAAATGTCCTCCAGTGTCTTTTGGATGCTTTCCTGAAACCAGAGTGAAAGCATAAGCAAGAGGATCTTCTGAAATAGCGACTCCTCCATGTTGCTGGCTACAGTTGCCGGGAGCACGCAAACCAAAATGGTGGATCATCAGGATGTGCAGATGGGCTGTGACAACTTCCTGTGACATGTGGGATGGACAGCCAAGTTTTCCCACACTGCCATGATCACAAGACTAGAGAGGCCACATTCAGGGAGGGCGCTAAGAACTCTGGGCTAGGGTTGGTCGGACTTGGATCTGCCTACTGCAGTGTGGTCATTGGAGCCGCTGTGTGGGGTCTGGGCTCAAAAATTCTTAATCTGTAAATCACCAATCAGTGTGGACGCACAAGCCCTAGGCTTTCACACCCAGGGTTTGTGGACTCGAGCCCCACTAATTCTGGGCTTACATTGCAGTCTAGGCATACACATTCATATCCAGGCAGGAGGAGTCTAAAATGGTAGCACGGTGTGAGTGGAGCATTCTGATTCAATATTATTTAACACTTGCATTGCACAGTTGTACGTGACTATGCAAGATGTAAGGCAGCGGAAAATCAGTTGATGATTACTACTTTAGGGTAAAACACCAGATTAAAGTGTTTTTCATGGGGGGATTGATTCTCCTTTCCATCGCAGGAACAAAGTACAAGAAACTGCTCCAGGGCTGCCCTGCTTGCATCAGGGGCAAGTTAGAGCTCTGGCTTCACTTTTAAGCCACCTTTGCAGTCCCCATATTCTGGAGCACACTATGAACATTGAGTGCAGAGAATAGCCATAAGTGTACTCCACTTCAGCCACATCCCTTCCTCCTCTGGCTCTCATCCTCCCTCCCTCCCACTCCCTGTCCCCAGCATCACCCCTCCACCAGAGTCTGGGATCAAGGACAGCATCAACTCCTTATACCAACAGCTGAAGAGAGCTTTTACAAAGAGGGTATTTTACATCCCCTTTGAGGCCCTATTATATGTAATTTCAAGGGCCTTTGCGTCAATGAGAATCAAGATTTTCCATCTACAGCTAGGGAGACAGAGATGAAAACTTTAGCCCTCCAGTCACTAAAAAAAGTGTGAGCTCTGTACGACACCTTGTACTGATTCAGTCTGTCCCCAGTGCAGAACCCCCATGAAAGCTTCAGTGAGCCATCTGGAGAAGTTCACTTTGCCTTCAGCTTGGCTGTGAACAGAAACAGGCTCGTCATCATAAAGTGGATTGGATGAGGTTACAGCCGACTAAGACAAATGGGTTTTGCTTTCAAGTGCATAAACAGAGGATGAGTTATTTGGAATCTAACTGACATTTGAGGGGATTGTCTTTGAAATTCTACCATTTGGGGTGACAAGCGCTCCTGCACTCTATCAGGTACGGAATTAGGAATCCCAACCTGAGTACGGGGCTGGGGAAATGAAGTCCCAGATTTTATTCCTCACATGTTAAAAAGTGACTTGACTACTCCAACACATCCAGAAAGGAACCAAAGATGAACCTTTGGCTGGTGCTTTATCTATCTATCTCATTGGTGATCCTTCGAGGATGATCCCTTTCACGGGTTTTATTTTTCATGGGTCCTTTGGTGACTGAGGAGTCCGATCCTTGAGCCACAGGGTCATTAGCAGATATTGCAGGTGGCGCTGGAAGACAGGGTTGGGCCGTGATTGCTGCGCGACTGTTGTCCTTCCTTTCTGGTGTTTTTCTGCGGCAAGGGCAAGGTGATTTTCCTCAAAAGTGGACGTTACCTCTCTGACAAGTCTTCGCCAGTTATCCCTCTCCTGGGCTGCTGTCTACCAGTCTGCGGTGTTGATGCTGCCTCTCTTGTTGTTTATCTTCAGGGTTTCTTCAAAGCGGCGGTAATCCCAACTCTTCTCTATGGCTGAGAGACTTCGGTGACCTACAGAAAACATCTAAAAAGCCTGGAACACCAGCACTAGCACTTACTTCAGAAGATCCTCAAAGTGGGAGGATCATCACACTGTCAGTGTCCTCACAGAGGCCAACATCTTCAGAGTTGAGGCCCTGATTTTCCAACACCAGCAGAGATAGAGTGGGCACTCTGTGTGCATGCCTGATGAATGCTTACCAAAACAACTGCTTTATGCCAACTCACCAAAGGAGAAATGAAACGAGGAGGCCAAATCTATCTATCTGTACACACACACACACACACACACACACACACACACACACACACACACGAGCTAGGTATATTATTAGGTATATAAGGTATATAAAAGAGTTAGGTACTAGATGGTTCCGTCACCATAATATATGGTCACCTCACAAACACAGGATTGCTAACCCTAAGTATTCAAAAACTGTAATAAATGAAAATTAAAAAGATCTCATGATTTTTAAGTCAAAGATAATTTTTCTGCTCCTTTTATTTGTCTTCTGGATTTTGAGCCCATATTGTTCACTTAGGTCATATTTTTTAAGCTTTTCCCTGCAGCCAAGAGCTTAGGTAGGTACTTTAAAAATATGAAATTTTCACATAAAGCACGAAATTTCATGCGACATGCAATAAAAATTGTGAGTTGGCAACACTGTTAATTCATTTATCCCCAGAAGATCCCTTTGAGGTAGGGAAGTATCATTATCATGATTTTACAGATGGAAAACTGAGGTAGAAGTGCATAGAAATTAAGTGACTCACGCAAGGTCATGCGGGAAGTCTGTAGCTAAGGCCATGTCTACAGTACAGGTGCTACACTGCACAGCTGTGGAACAGCAGTTATAGTGCTGTAGCACCAGAGAGTGGATGCTTCCCACAGTGATGGAAGGGTTTTTCCCATCACTATAGGTAATCTGACTCTCAGAGGGGCAGTAGCTCTGTTTTTCTGTTGACCTAGCTGACTCTATAGCGGGTGTTAGTTCGAAAGAGCACAGAGGTGTTAATTATTCATACCCCTGAGCACAGTAGTTACGTTGACCTAACTTTTAAGCGTAGATCTGGCCCGAGTCAGGAGCTGAACCCAGATACTCTGAGCCCCAACCCAGTGTCTTAACCTTCTTGTGAAGAGAAAGCAACTGGTGAGAGCCATGTGGTCTTCATGAAATGTCATCCCTGTAAATACTGCTCTTAAATGAAGCCCTCCCAACAATAAGCTCTCAGAGTCTGATATTTCTGGATTTGGAGTGATTTCTATCCTGGTCACATCCACAGCATGACGCACTTGTGAAACAACAGCTACTTTATATTTCAGTAATGTCTTTTGCCCAAGGGCTGTAAATTTCTAAATGAAGATTGTATGTTATTTCTAAAAGGTATGCTCTAGTTCAAACAGGGATTAATTCAGGGAAGTCCTATGGCCTTATGTTATACAGGAGATCAGACTAGATCATCACAGTGGTTCCTTCTTGATTTATAATCTTGTCTTTCTGGGGTTAAGATCATCAACTATGGGTTGATACTAGGTTACATTCCCTGCATTTACAAGGGTTACCACTGATTGACTAAAACAATGAGGAATCTTGAGGCACCTTAAAGATGAACAAATGTATTAAAGCTTATGCTCTAATAAATTTGTTAGTCTTTTAGGTGCCACAAGGCGCCTCATTGTTTTTGCTGAAACAGACTAACACGGCTACCCCTCTGAAACATTGATTGACTAGACAGTCTTCCCTTGCCCCTTAACTTTTCCATTAATCTCTTTTTTAAACGACAGCGTGTGGGGTAGATTTTTAACAGTCATCTATTTTCTTTTTGACAAAGAAAAATCTGGTTAATTAATCAATTTCTTAATTGCAAAATTAAGATCTTATTTGATTAAGAAATTTGTTCCACCGAAAAGCCATTTGTCAGAGCAGTTGTATAAAAAAAAAAACTGCTGAAAAAATCATACAGGGTCTGTTTTTTTACCACTAAATAGAAGGTCTGTCAGTATTTGCATTATAACCAAAACGACAACAGGTTTATTTCAGAGTAGCAGCCGTGTTAGTCTATATTTGCAAAAAGAAAAGGAGTACTTGTGGCACCCAAGGTTCTCCTTTTCTTTTTGCAAATGGGTTTATTATTATGTGGTCATGAAAAATCAATCTGGGCTCAAAATCTTGAGATGCAAAATTTTAGCTGGGAGCCCATTTGTATCATCCAATCTGCAAAGAAATCATTTTAAAGTATGGGAATGTCGGGCACGACAAGATGAAACAGAGGTGTCTGGTTTTGAGCTCTTACTTCTGCCAGTAGAGCAGGGTATTGATCTCACCACTAATTGACTGAGTCAGGTTCTATGGCCCAATATCTTATGCTTTGGAGGAAAGTCGTGGTTGTGGGGGGGAATGAAGTGTTGCTTAAAGCTTCCGTTTCTTTGCTCTCTAACTGCTGCATTGGCAGGGTTCTCATGGCTTCATCAGTAGCTGACAGGGAGGGCACCCAACCTATTTAAAGGGATACTACCCCATTCCTGTACACACCACCATCTACATTTACATGGCGACATGAAGCTGTAAACCTTGATTTAATTTGATTTTATCAGCATCACCACTAAGCGGGTATTATTAGATCATTCAATTGGTGTCTTCAGAAGCTAACATTTAATTAAGAAAGATATCCAGAAATAAAGCGCAAGGGAGACCACACTCATATGACAATGAAGTAGTTCACTTCAATTTAACATTCTGGAGCCTAAGCCTGATTTATATGAGGACCGCATCAAAGCCCTGTAAGTACATAGGAACTTAAAGTGGGCATAAATGGAGCTAACTACTTAGGGACTCTTGATGCTGCCGGAGTGTATAAAAGAGAGAGAACCGTGACTTTCCTCCCCTACCCATTTGATGGCTGGTGGAACTGACTGGAGTATTATAATTTGCTGATTGTACAGGCCAGCAACAAATTACCACCCCTATGCTGCTCAAGGGGAGGCTTTATGACCAAGGCCGGTCTACACTTAAGAATTTAACGGACAAAGCTGCATCAGCTAGCGATGATTTTTATCTGACAGAGCTTTGCCAATAAAATCCTTAGCAAAGACACAGTTATACCAGTATAACTGAACTTATGCACTTACAGCTTATGCCAGCTGGGGGAAGAAGCATAAATTGTACCAGTGTAAGCACTTTCATACCTACATAACCGTGTCCACACTAGAGGGTTTTATGGTTATAGCTAAAAATGGCATAACTATACCAGTACAATTCTCCTAGTGTAGACAAGGCCTCAAGAAGGGTGTCTTGAGGCACAATACCTCCCAGGGCTATTCCTGGGATGGTGCATCTTGGTGAAACTGGTCGAAGCTCAGAATTTCTGCTCTGCTTTTTGAATTTTCTTCATTTGAAATAGAAACCAAAAAAAATAAAAAGCCAATTTTTTAAAAATTTCTGATGAAAACTAGATTTCTGGAAAAAATCAGGTCAAATGAAATATTTTGTTTTGATAAAACCTGTGTTTTGATTTAGTTTTACACATTTTTATTTCATATCTATATAGAATTATACATAGTTAATATTTATTGTATTTTAAAACTAAGGGTTAATAATTTTAGCACTGTAATATAATATAAATACAATACCCAAAAGAAAAATGTATTAACATAAAAATATTTTTGAAACAGTTGTTCAGAAACAAACAACCCTCCAAACATTCCATTCCAATAAGTTCAAAAGAGAACATCTTGACCTTTGCAAGATGCTTTCTTTTAATTTTTTTCTCAAATTGAAGTTTAGTTGAAACTGATATGTTCCCGTGAAACACTGATTTCAACTAATGGATTTCAATGTCCCATTAGAAAATTTTCAACCAGTTTTATGCACCATGCCTTGCTCAGGGCTGTTCCTGGAATCAAAATCTACACCTATGTTATTAATACATTTGAAATGACCTTATTAAAACACAACATTAATGACTAACGTCAATCATGCATTTCAGCAAGAATCTGTTTGACCAAAACAAAGGGAGGGCAAAATGTGTGAGACAGATTTGGCTAGATTAGGACAGACAACTTTTCCCAGGAACTTTCTTAAGCAACCACTTGAAGCAACAGGTTTTGGTTCTTAATGGAAATATTCTTGTAATAAAGGATTAAAAAAAATGTACTCATTGCTTCTACTTATACATCAGGGTGGTCACTTAAAACAGGATGTTGCCTAGTAAAGGTGGCCTGTTGGACACAATATTTCACATTGAATTAATGAAAGAAAAATAAAAGCACACTCAAAATCAAACCGAGATAAAATATACAAAGAATGAATCCTCACAGTGTAATTTCACTAACCTAAACACATCTCTCTAATTTATCACATTGAAACTGTGTTCAGAAAGATAGAATGGGCTCACACTGTTCAAACTCATTTCACGTGACCTTTTCCATCTTCCTAGTCCGATTTATTTTTGGACACTTTCAGATCACATCTGGATTTGCAGGCATTAAAGGGTAAAGGATCAGAATAAATGCTGATTATAGAGAAGCAAAGGTCCATACTTCTAATATAAAGACAAAGAGAGCAAATATCATTCCATAATGGACAAACTTGAAAAAAAAAACCTAAAACAATTAAAACAAAAGCATAGCCTTTTTAATATTTTACATGCAGTTCAATTAGAGTTACTAAAACATGGATAAAGTATTTTTGGTTTTGGTTTTAAGAAATTACTGGAGTTAGACATTTAAAAAAATCTTATTAAATTATTTAAAATATTTCAACAGATACTAATAATGTATTTGACATTACCAGCGAGTCTTGCCTTTGCTAGAAACATAATTTATTTTATGTAGCACAAGAACTAGCTGCCACTAATGAAACCCTACTCTCATAAAATGGGCTGATAGCAGCGAGCCAGTGCAGTCAAGTGGTTACACTAGAAAACTCAGGGCACATCAACACTGCCCCTTAGTCCAAACTACAGGACAGTGTAGACATGCCTAACATTCTGGTCACTTTCCCCACACCTATTTAAGGGAACGTATTCCAATGGTCAGAGCAGGGATCTGGAACTCGGAATACTTGGATTTTACTCCTGGCTCTGGGAGGTAATGTGGTCTGATAGCTAGAGCAGGAGACGAAGTTAAGATTACTTGGTTTTCTTCCTAGCTAGCTAATCTATTCAGGTTCTTATACCATACCCAACACTGGGGTATACAAATGCTTAACTGTTACACTGACTTGGTATGACCTTGAGCAAGTCACTTGACCTCTGTATGCTTTCATTTACCCAGTATTGTAGGGTGTGCCTGCCCTGTAGCCCCCCCTGCTGAAATAGCGTGACACTGCAGGCACTCCCTGCCTCAGTTTCTCTTCTCTGAGGGCCCTTTAGGACCTTTACTCAGTCCAAGCACGTAAAAGAAAAAAATTCCGCTGCTGGGGTTTTACTTTATTAAATCCAATTTGAACTAAAGTCTCTCCTTTTGGCTCAGTGGTTGTGCGGCTCTCCTCCTCAGGCCTGCTGGTTCTCAATCCTGGGAGCCCCTGTCCTTTAAGGGGCTGTCTCTCTGCGAGCACCTCCCTGTGACTGAGCCCTGTTGGCCTTTTATCAGGCCCAAGTGCTCATTATCCAATCAACTGGCTAGATGGGCTCCATAAATTTGCTCCTCACAGGTAGTCTGGGCCCATGTCTCCTCTAAAGGGCAAATCTACTCAGCCCGTGGTAGCAACCCTCCCAGCCTGGCTCATGCTAGCATTCTACAAATAGTTGTGAAGACAGGGCTTTGAAGTTGCTGCTCAGGTCTAAGCTTAAACTCGGACGTCCCCATCCCCCAGGTCTCAGCCCGAGCTGCAACTCCAAAGTGTTGTCTACAGAGTGCTAGCGTGAGCTCTGGTAGCCCTAGTGTGTTCACCTGTGCTGGGAAACTCACCACCACAGACAAACACCAGTAATCCTGTGGTATCCAGCCATTGCGGGAGCATAATAATTGTTGCCTACTTAACTGGGGTACGATAGGACTCAATTATCTGTGTGAAATGCTTTGTAATCCTCAGATGAAAGCTGACAAAGTGAAAAGCATCATTTTTTAAAAAGTAGCATTTATTGATGTGTACATATTCACAGGGTAGGGCCTGAAGAATAGCATCTCTCATATACAAATGAATATCTTGTACTCTTAGTCCTATTTACATTTCTAGCTACAACCAGCCAATGTCCCCAACATGGAGTGACGAAAAAGAGGAAGAGCTTTACTACATTCTCCATTAATCTGTGCACTTTCAAAGACGTCTAACAAGAAATACACCAATGCATGAGAAGGAATGATACAGTCCACAGGCTAGAAGAACTGGTTGGAAAATGGAATTTTTATTCTGTGGGCAATTCTGATATTTCAAAGTTTGTTTTTGTTCTGAATTGAAATGAAAGTTCAAAATCTAATTTTTTTTTAAACTGCAGAACATAAATTCTGAACAATTTTGCCTTGCAAACATCTAATTGTTTCATTTCAATAATGTCAAAACATCACATTAAATATAATATCCTATTTTAGATATAACAATCAAAACAAAACAGGAAAGTCATAACGAAACGTTTTTAACTTAATGTTCCTTAAGACAAGGCCCATGAAATTAAATGGATTAGCTAATAGCACTGAAAACAATAGCACATTGCAATTGAGTGGAAAGATGGTGTCATGATGAAAACACTAGATTACAAGTAAGGAGATCAAGTTCATTTCCTGGTTCTGCCCCATCCTCCTATGTGACCTAGCACAAGTCAATCTCTCTGTGTCAAAGTTTTCCATCTGTATTCCTTCCAATCTGCATTGTGTATTGAGACTGTGAGCTTTTCAGGGCAGGGACTGACTCTTGCTATGTTTATGAACTAGTATTTCATTGAGGTCAGGTCCTGTAGTGCTAATACAATACAAATATGTTAATAAAATAATAATAATAATGTGTCACATCCCCACCCCCAAACTAAGCGTGAACATTATTTCAGATCTTTCCTCCAACTGATATACCTTGAGGAGTAGAAGGCACCCAGGTACCACAGTTATGGTCAGAGTATAAAAATCTGAACAGAAGGGTAAGCAAGTCCCCTAGAATAGTTAAGTGAGAGAAGGGGGAATTTGGAACAACTTGCAATAACTAGAAAGGAAATGGTTTCAGGAAACAAAGAGCCAACTCATTTATATACCATTTCTTCCTGGATGATCACCACAGACCTATATACTTTGAGGTGCTCACATGCTTTGAAACGCCAAGCTCTTTGTAATCTAACCAATTTTGTTAGAAATAAATAAGTCATTATCAGACAAAGTGAATTAAGTTTTGATTAAAGGCCTGACCCAAAGTCCACTGAAATCAATGGAAGTTTTATCATTCACTTCAGTTGACTTTGGCTCAAACCCTTCCTGCACAACACAATTGGATTGTATTCCTCCTCTCTGCATATTCCTGAGAAATATCCACATAGAGTTGGATTCTCAGACCAAGAGACTGGTGATAGGGAGGTATGTTTGGAGGAAGTGGTCAGCAAATTAGCCTGTAAGCAATCTATTTACAAGGAGAGTTGAGGTCCTCTATCACATAAGAATTAAGAAAAGTTTTACTTCAGTGCGAAAACTATATCTGTCCTTAAGAGTTCTTTGTTCCTCTTTCCCTTTTAATCAATTAATAATAAATGGACTGAGCTTCCTTCCCGCATCCTAAAATGAACCTTAAAGCCAATAACTAAAGTTCAGGTTAAGAGGATTCTTTTATTTTATCACTTCTACTCCTATCTGCGAGATTACCAGTGTCCTTGCTTATCTTGTAAATCCATTTTTATGACATTAAGCTTCCTGTTCTGTCAGTCATTTTTGGCAAACTCAGCACTGTTATATCAGGGGCCAAATTCATGCATGATGTAACATACATTGACTTCAAGAGACATTTTAGCAGCGATGAATGCGGCCCATTTATTTTTAAGCTCCATTCTCTATATCCCTTTTTTTGCACGTACTAACAATGAAGAGGAAAAGTTATGGAAATTGTTTGAAGTAGTATTTGGCACCGGTGAGGCCACAACTGGAGTATTGCATCCAGTTTTGGGCCCCCCACTACAGAAGGGATGTGGACAAATTGGAGAGAGTCCAGCAGAGGGTAACAAAAATGGTCAGGGGGCTGGGGCACAAGCCTTATGAGGAGAGGCTGAGAGAACTGGGATTGTTTAGTCTGCAGAAGAGTGAGGGGGGATTTGATAGCAGCCTTCAACTACCTGAAGGGGGGCTCCAAAGAGGATGGAGCTCGGCTGTTCTCAGTGGTGGCAGATGACAGAGCCAGGAGCAATGCTCTCAAGTTGCAGTGGGGGAGGCCTAGGTTGGATATTAGGAAACACTATTTCACTAGGAGGGTGGCGAAGCACTGGAATGGGTGTTACCTAGGGAGGTCGTGGAATCTCCTGCCTTAGAGGTTTTTAAGGCCCAGTTGACAAAGCCCTGGCTGGGATGATTTAGTTGGGGTTGGTCCTGCTTTGAGCAGGGGTTGGAATAGATGATGACCTCCTGAGGTCTCTTCCAACCATAATCTTCTGTGATTCTAAGTAGCCATTATTTATTGAATACAGTTGTATGTTTTATTACTGTGCAAAACAATCGGGGGGGGGGAAGGAGTTAAGAACAGGGGATACAAAATACATACATTTATACACAAAATGTGATACAAAGTTGGCTGTGACCCAAACCCACTAAATCCTTGCTTCATCAAAGACTGGGAGTAAAATTTGGCAGGAAATGGTTTTCCTGTCCTACATCGGGATGAAAAGTGAAAATATAAAAACATTTTGTGAACTGGTAATCCAGAAAAACAATAAATCCTCTGATCAATTCAGTCAACATGTTTTATTTCAATTTTGACTTTTTAAACCTCTTTTTAAGTATAAATTAACTGAACTTTCAAAAAAAAATTTTTTTGAACCAAAAAATAAAACTTCTCTTTTAAAAAAAAGTCAAAGAAAGCTGTTTAGACAATTTCAATTTTTTTTCCCCAAACATTTTTTCAGATAAGGACAGTCACTGAAACTGACCCTTTCACACAAAGGGTTTAAATTTTACCAAATAGGCATTTTTCCAACAAAAGAAGTTTTGTCAGAAAATTCACAAGCAGCATTTCTTGGGAGTAACTGGATAAGGTTTTTGTAGGGCTTATTACAGGGAACAGTGGTTGAAAATCAATTCTATGCATAAGCCAGTCTTCAAAATAAATCGGAAGTGTAATTTAACGTAGAAATCCTGGAAATTAGAAGACTTCAGTTTTGTTTTTAGTGTCACCTAACTCTAGATTGTGAACTTAGATGCCACTTTCCAGACTGGAGTGAAATCTTACATCTGAGTTATAACTCTGTGGAAAATGAGGCTGTTAAGATATGTATAGTTTAGAGAGCCATAATATTAGAAGACTCTTCATGACCCTATGTGAGGGACTGTCCATGAAGACTTCTTCCTGAATTTAGATTGCCCTTCTACAGAAGGTCTATAGAGCAATTCTACCAAGGCCCCAAGGCCTGTAATCTCTACAATAAAGTTCAAAAAACCTAGTTCCCAGCCAGAGTAGCTTTATTAGCACTTCTGATTAAAAAAAAAAACACCCAGTTTCACATAGCATGATGAAGTTTATTAATATGCCTCATATTTATATACCTCTCCTATTTTATGAGTCATTATGTGGACAAAATACACAATTATTGTTCTGGGGCCTGGATTCTTCCATAAATAGTGGTGACTCAGGGTATGAACCTCTCTCTCTCCCATGTTCATTGTGTAATTATCTGAGGACTAATATTACACCAACATAAAAAAAGGTGCAAGAATAAAAGAAAGTACTGAACTGTCTAGGATGACAAGTAAGATGACAACATGGGGGAAAAAAAAAAGGAGTACTTGTGGCACCTTAGAGACTAACCAATTTATTTGAGCATAAGCTTTTGTGAGCTACAGCTCACTTCATCAGATGCAACTGATGCATCTGATGAAGTGAGCTGTAGCTCACGAAAGCTTATGCTCAAATAAATTGGTTAGTCTCTAAGGTGCCACAAGTACTCCTTTTCTTTTTGCGAATACAGACTAACATGGCTGCTACTCTGAAACCTGTCAACATGGGGAAAGCCATACATAAAACCAATGTCAAAAATGCATTTGCTGAGTGTTATTAGATCTGATTGTTAAGTTTTTCTTTAATTTGGAGAAACAACTCGTAGAATCATGCAGCCTTTAAGCCCGAGGACAAAGAATGATAGTGGAATTTTCAACAGTATACAAGTGTCTTAGACCATTTCTGCACTAGAGAATTGTACTCACAATTGGTATAGTTAAAATGGTACAGACCTTAGCATGGATGCAATTATACCAGTATAGCTACTCCCTGAAAAGGAAAATAAGCTATATTGATATATAATACCTTTTATATCAGTATAACTCCACCCACACAAGAAGTTACAGGTGTAACTCGAATCAGTAAAAAAATGACATTTGTAACCAGTGTTATATTGGCAACTAACTGTGGGTAGAGCAGGTCTTAGGAGACCAAGTGCCACTGAAATTCAACGGCACTTGTGCTCCTAAGTCATCTGGGCCCTTTTCAAAATTACTCAACGTATTTATTGGGCCAGTTTCTACTTTAATTTACAATCCTTGGCCAATATCCCATTTAAGTGCTATGTAGAGTATGCTCAGATTTAGCCTAGTAACCACTAAAGACAATCCTGAAATGGCTTCCCAGTTGTATTCAAGAGAATACAAGTTCTGCTCTCAGTTACACCAGTACAAATCCAAAGGAGTTAATATATATTTAGGGCCTGAGCCAAAGTGCATAGAAGTCCATGGAACCCGACTTCAGCTCTGCACACTCCCTTCCTAAAGCATCATGTGGTAAATAGCCACTGAATTTAATAGTGGTGGAGCCAGTAGTGTTCTATAGAAATTAGGGCTGGGTTTTTCAAAATTGCCTATGGGAATTAAGCTCCCAAATTCTATTGAAATTCAGTGGGAGCTGAGTGCTTAATTTCCTTAGGCTTCTTTGAAAATCTCAGACAAAATAAGATATTATAGCAATTATCCATCACCTATAGAAGTGAATCTTTATAACTGAATAGAACTAACATCTTTTCTTCAGGTTTTTTTTTCCAACTGTTGCATAGGATTGTAAGGGAGAGGTATAATCTTCTATTAAATTCTATATGATCATTTCAAAGAAAAGTTTCTCATTTTCTATTTTTTTTTAAAGTCTCTTCCATTAAAGGCCCAGCTTCAGGGTCCCACATCCTGCCCTGTGATGCCAGGAGGGTTCAGACCATTTTCTAACCTCTCATCTCCCTTGTGTATGTATTAATGAGAGAGCAGAGTTTGCCTCTATTCATTACAGGAATATCCCTACAGAAGCTATTCTCTGGGGGAACCCAGTGTTCGTATTTTGCTGTCAGGATATTATTGTAATTTTCAATATTTTTAAATAAAATTAATTAACAATTTGAATGCAGATAGAGATGGAATAATAATAATAAAAAACAGTTCCGCTGCTGCAAACACAATATTACTGAGTAAATGCTGCTCTGTATTCCATGAGATTGCTCATATGTTAACATATTTTGCCTGAAGGTTATAGATGGAACAGATCTAGTACTGAAGGCATACCTATCCTGGGACCCATTGATTTTCATATTAAGACGGGTTGAACATTCACAAGGACTATCAAGTGCACACAGATGCACGCATACACAAAAATGCTCCTCCTGAGAGCAACACTGATTGCCAAAAGGATGATAATACAGAAGCAGAAATTCTCTGCCTTCCTGAATATTGCACATAGGAATTAAAAAGAAAAAAAAAAGAAAGAGTGATCCAGCAAGATCATTGTTCAAATACACTCTGAATCCAATGGACTGCATTTGAGGTGACTGACTATCTTTGAGGCATACAAGTTCCTGGAGAATAGGTCCATCAGTGGCTATGAGCCAAGATGGTCAGAGACCATGCTCGGCATTGTCCCTAAGAGTCTGACAGTCAGATGCTGGGACTGGATGACGGGGGATGGATCACTCAATAATTGTCCTGTTCTGATCATTCCCTCTGAAGCACCTGGCACTGGCCACTGTCAGAAAACAGGATACTAGGCTAGATGGACCATTGGTCTGACCCAAAATGGCTATTTTATGTTTATATTATCTGAATATGCACGACTAGTTCAGTCTTGTCCAGAAAAAAAATGAGAAGTTCTCCAGCTAGTTCTATAGTTCACACAATAAAACAATCAGTTTCTAGAACTGAACTTGAACCAAAATTAGGGGGGGAAATATTTCCAGTTTCTGCCTGGGATCAAATTAAAAAAAAAAGAGAAGTGTGGGACAATGGCTGCTGTTCCCATCCATAAGCAGAAGTGGCAGCTACCTCACTGTCTGCTCTTAAAAGCACAGCACAAAAATCTCATCCTTAATGTCTCAATACTCAATAGATTAAAGCCAGTTTCCACTGTGCAATGGAACACAATCCAGTGTGTGATATACAGGCTGTTTTGAATGTTCTTGCTGCTCTTATATTTGGTGGTAAGAGTAATGGAGAGGGGGCAAGTAAGAGGGTCTGGCTTTTATTTTTTCATTTACAATTACAATTGGGCTTTAGGGTCCCAAATTTTGCTATCACTAACACACACCTATATGCAGGCCCATTAACTTCTTTTAAGGTCTTCCCAATTTACAGCAAGGCAACTAAGAGAAAAATTTGGTCTCAGAAATTTTCTAACACTATAAATCTCCTTGCAACAGCTTGGGGAGAATTTATAGTGCAAAGCTGCAATATCGGGGGAGAAATTATAAGACAGGGTTAGGCCAAATTGGTGTTTTAAATTTTATTATGGTAGAACACAGAAGCAATTCCATCCAAGATCAAGGCCCCATTGTGCTAAGCACTGTACAAGTATATAGTAAGAGACAATCCTGCCCTAGAAAGCTTACAGTCTACACAGACAAGTGGCAGGAGGGGAAACAGAAGCACAGAGAAATGAAGTTACTTGTCTGATGTCACACAGCAAGTCAGTGACAGAGCCAGGAATGGAATTCTAGTGTTCTGAGTCTGAGTTCAGCATTTTGTTCAGTGTTAAGTGCTGTACGTAGTGAATTACTGTTGCTGACCCAAACAGCTTGCACTGTAACAGAAATTAGCCTCAGGTGCAGATTACCTCTGAAGAAACATAGACAGTTTTCTTTAAATATCCTTTGCATAGTTTAAGAGAAGAGAAACATGAAAAATAGGAGCTCGATCAGCAAAATTTCATCTAGATAAACACACACAGGCTTCCACCCAACCCGCATCTTTCTAAAGTACAAGAGCTGCTTTAATGCGGCTCATGTTATCATGAAATTGTTGTTCGATTTAGTTGTGACAACCTGAAAACAGTTATATATGACTCAATATGATACTACTACTAATGTGAATGAAATATTAAAGATGCACATTCAGTAAAACAACAGCTTACTAGGTAATCAGTTACTGAGTTAATGGGGAAAAATTGGTTCGTAGCAACTAAGGATGGGTGAATTGGTTTAAGCTTGTGTAGACATGCCAGTGCTAGCTTTAATCTAGCTCGCTCAGGTGCTGGAATAGCAAAGTTGCAAATAGCAAAATAGCAAATAGCACAGACTCCAGCATGGGTTGTCCAAGTCTGCCTGGAATCAGATTATTCTGGGTCATTGCTCAGGATGTTAGCAATCCCTGTGACTATAGTGTAGACAGACCCTAACATAAAACCAAACCTTTCTTTTTGATATTTAAAGCTGATGAGAAAAGGCTGGAAAAAGACTAATGGAGTGCCCATCTTTAAAAAAGGGAAGGAGGAGGATCCAGGCAATTACAGACCAGTCAGCCTCACCTCAGTCAGCATGGATTCACCAAGGGCAAGTCATGCCTGACTAATTTAATTGCCTTCTATGATGAGAGAACTGGCTCTGTGGCTGAGGAGAAAGCAGCAGACGTGTTATTCCTTGAATTTAGCAAAGCTTTTGACTCGGTCTCCCACAGTATTCTTGCCAGCAAGTTAAAGAAGTACGGGCTGGATGAATGGACTATAAGGTGGATAGAAAGCTGGCTAGGTTGTCGGGCTCAACGGGGAGTGATTAATGACTCCATGTCTAGTTGGCAGCTAGTATCAAGCGGAGTGACCCAAGGGTCGGTCCTGGGGCCAGTTTTGTTCAGTAGCTTCATTAATGATCTGGACGATGGCGTGGACTGCACCCTCAGCAAGTTTGCAGATGACACTAAACTGGGAGGAGAGATAGATACGCTGGAGGGTAGGGATAGGATACAGAGGGCCCTAGACAAATTAGAGGATTGGGCCAAAAGAAATCTGATGAGCTTCAACAAGGACAAGTGCAGAATCCTGCATTTAGGATGGAAGAATCCCACGCACAGCTACAGACTAGGGACCCAATGGCTAGACAGCAGTTCTTCAGAAAAGGACCTAGGGTTACAAGGAACGAGAAGCTGGATACTAGTCAACAGTGTGCCCTTGTTCCCAAGGAGGCTAACGGCATTTTGGGTTATATAAGTAGGGGCACTGCCAGCAGATCAAGGGACGCGATCGTTCCCCTCTATTCGACATTGGTGAGGCGTCATCTGGAGTACTGTGTCCAGTTTTGGGCCCAACACTACAAGAAGGATGTGGGAAAATTGGAAAGCGTCCAGCAGAGGGCAACAAAAATGATTAGGGGATTGGAACACATGACTTATGAGGAGAGGCTGAGGGAACTGGGATTGTTTAGTCTGCAAAAGAGAAGAATGAGGGGGGATTTGATAGCTGTTTTCAACTACCTGAAAGGGGGTTCCAAAGAGGATGGATCTAGTCTGTTCTCAGTGGTAGCAGATGACAGAACAAGGAGCAATGGTCTCAAGTTGCAGTGGGGGAGGCCTAGGTTGGATATTAGGAAAAACTTTTTCACTAGGAGGGTGGTGAAGCACTGGAATGGGTGTTACCTAAGGAGGTCGTAGAATCTCCTGCCTTAGAGGTTTTTAAGGCCCAGTTGACAAAGCCTTGGCTGGGATGATTTAGTTGGTGTTGGTCCTGCTTTGAGCAGGAGTTGGAGTAGATGACCTCCTTAGGTCCCTTCCAACCCTGATATTTTATGATTCTATGAGATATAGTCCTCCCTCCCTTCTTTTTACATTCATTTGCTGCAGCACATCTTGGTTTTGGTGTATTTCTAACCAAGAGCTGGGAGAGACAGAGAACTCAAGATTTAAGGCCCAATTTTGTATGCTCAAGAGGCTTCAGTGGTTGGAAAGAGGTTCAAATATTCATCTAAACTTTTGGATCTGAACTGAACCAGCCACTATAGCTAAAGATGGGATTGAATCAAAACAGTGGATCTGAACCAACCTGAATTTTGGGAATTTCAAAATCCAAATCCAGATCTAAATTATGTCACTTGAACTATTTTTTTTCCTGTATCTCTAGCCTTTAAGGTTCACCCATCACATGCTTGTCATTTTGTGATACATTCACTGAAAGCAGTGGCACTTTGGTTCTATGTAATTTGTCCTGCTTCAACTATTTTCTTTACAACTCAGTCTATAACTCTTGGCTGTTGGCACTAATATACAATGTTCCTTCAGTATTAATGCAGCAGCTCCCTCATTCTCAGACAAAGCAATTGTATCTTTTATTCAACTGAAGTACTGAGAATTGATTTAATTTCTAATTCCTTTTGCTGTTCCAAAATTTGTTCCTATGGTCATTTTCTATCTTCATTCCTCCCGTACTGCTCTACAGAGGCTGATACATCTTAACTTACATAGCACTGTCAGAAAAGAGAAATACTACTTTTCACTTATCATAAAGAAGCCCTTGCTTCTCAGATTTATCTGTGGTATTCAACCTCTCTTTGTTTTAATTAGTGCTGCCAGATAATTCATGACAATAGCAGCAGCTCTGGGTACTTTTTAAATTATTCTTCAGAGAATTTCTGTCAGCAAAGCAATGCTTTATAAAAGATCGACACCCATCTAAAACCTTAACTCCGAAAAGAAAGACACCTCATTTTATACCAGCTTTCCATCAGTGCTTTTCTAGCACAGAACCTACAGATGTCAGTTTCAGGCTCAGTTTACATGGGTTCCCAGTCAGCAAGGTATTTACACACAAGTTTAAGTCCATCTCTCTCCCACATGGTTTCAAGCACATATTTCACTATAAGCACTTGTTTACATGCTTTGCTGAATTTACCATGGACTTCTGAGTCAGAACCATGAATATCATTCTTTGACAGGAACGATATTCTTATGACTAAGAAACAGGAATAGGGCTCAGGACAGCTTAATTCAGTTCCTGGCTGTGGGGTGATCTTGGACAAATCATTTAAACTCATTCTGCATTTGGAAAATAGGGATAATAATTCTCTGTCTCTCTCTCTCTCAGACACACACACACACACACACCTTGTCTACCATAGGTTGTAAGCTCTTCAAGACAGAGACTCTCTCTCCATCAGTTGGTGTTTGTATTGTACAGATCGCAACACTGTGTCCCAGACCTTGGCTGGGAGCTATCATAAATAATAAGAGAGCTAGCTGGAGTGTGAATCAATTTTCCCATCTGAAGGACCAAAAAAATATATGTGACTGTGTGATAATTTCTCAGGTAATGTTACAGTTCTCTATCCAACATTTTACAGACGTTTAGCCCATATTTTCTGAATGTCTTGTCCATGCAGTGTCATTGTTCTACTAATGTGCAAAATGCTGTAAGGCATCCAAAAGTCAGCCTGCAAGATCAACCCATAAATTTAGAATAGTATTCATCAAATTACTGCTGGTAATTGTTCCATTTGAAATGTGGATGAAAAATTTAATTATTAGCAACAGATGACCATCACTGGTTATGGGGGGGGGGGAAGACTGTGGGCGGGGAGAGAGTATTTAAACATATGATTGCCACCAAGTATTGCTTGCAAACACAACTTTAGGACTCTTTTTTAACCTGACTTCTGCATTTGATCACATGTTTACTGAAAATATGAAAGGAAGTTTGCGCTCATCAGAAGGTAGAGCAAATTCGGCTTCTTATTTTGGGGTTATACATATGTCCAGGGAGGAGTGTGTAGTGTGGGGGACTGGATAGGGATACACTATTTTCCCATAGCTGTAGACTTATTTAATAATATTCATCCTCTCCTGAGATCCTGGAGTTCTGTGATACCTGTCTTTGTCTTTAAACTTTGCCTGATGTATACTGCTGAGGCAAGTGCTGAAGGAATTTTAGTTAAGCCTCTAATGCCTGGTGTGCGTCATTACACACCATCCCAAGCTGCCTCCACAACTCAGATACCCAAGCCCCTCTGAGCTACCCCCACAATAGTGCTTCTGACTTTCTATGGAGTCTTCCCCTGCTGGCAACCAATCCCTGGCAGAAAGGAAAAAAGAGTGGCAGAATCACTGATTGCATAATCAATACCAGACCTTTACTGGCCTAATTCTGCACAACCAACTCATCACATTTGAAAAATGGATTGAAGACAGAAATTTTCCAATACTTGGTTTCAGAAGAATTAATTGGATAAACTCTCCTCTTGGTCTGATATTAGGGTTGCCAACTGCCTAAGCACACAAACCCAAACACACTTGCCCTGCCCTTTCCCTGAGGCCCCGCCCCTGCCCCTCCCTTCTCCAAGGCCCCGCCCACTCACTCCATCCCCCCTCCCTCTGTCACTCGCTCTCCCCCACCCTTACCCACTTTCACTGGGCTGAGGCAGGAGGTTGGGGTACGGGTTGGGGTGTGAGCTCTGGGACAGAATTTCGGATGCATGAGGGTGCTCAGTGCTGGGACAGAGAGTTGTGGTGCGGGAAGGGGTGAGGGCTGTTGCTCCAGCTGGGCGACAGTTACCTCTGAAGGCTCCTGGTTGGCAGCGCAGAGGGGCTAAGGCAGGCTCCCTGCCTGCCCTGGCCCTGCACCACCTCCAGAAGCAGCTGACATATCCCTCCGGAGCCCATGGGAGCTGCAGCGGTGGTGCCTTCAGGCAGGAACAGCGCACAGAGTCTTCTGCCCTCCACCCCACCCCCACATCCCCGGGGCAGCAGGGACATGCTGGCCTCTTCCAGGAGCCGTGCGTGGAGCCCCCCCAACCCCGCTTACCTCACACGGCTCCCAGTCAGAGGCACAGTGAAGCTAAGGCAGGCTCCACTCCAGAGCTCCCACTGACCGCAGTTCCCGGCCAATGGAAGCTGTGGAGTTGGCTCTTGGGGTGCTGGCAACATGTGGAGACCCCCGCCTCCCCCACAGGGGCCGCAGGGACATGATGGCCACTTGTGGGAGTGGCGTGGGACCAGCTTAGCGCCACCGCTCCACCAGATTTTTAGTGGCCTAAAAATGTCCCAGTTTGGCTTCAGTAGCGCCAGGAGATAGAACCCGATTTCGGGAGACTCCCGGCAAAACCGGGAGCGTTGGCAACCCTATCTGACATAGCTTGAAGATTTAATGTCAATCGGTCAATTCACAATGACAATTTTCATGTTAACATTTTTTGATGCAACACTTCTTGGCTTTTTTTGTTGTGCAAAACGTTTTAATATTTTGACTTTTCATTCCAATTTGGATATTGCAATGTCAAAATTTCCTATGGTATCAAAATTCCATTTTCCAAATAATAAGAAATAGTACTATCTAGTTCTTATACAGCACTTTTCTTCCATAGATTTCAAATGCTTTACAAAGGACGTCAGTATCATTACCCCTATTTTACAAATGGAGAAACTGAGGCAGAGAGAGGGGACGTGACTTAATGAATGTCACACAGCAAATCTATATCAGATCCAGGAACAGAATCTAAATTCTTGTAAGATCCAGTCAAGTGTTATATCCACTAGGTCACACTGTCTCAAACAAGTCTGCTTTTCTACACCAGAGCCTAGGCTTCACTAGCATCTGACTACGAATGTTTTTACATTTCACTCCTCTCAACAGTAAAAATTATTGTGCCAAATACATTCTTAGAACGATTGTCGTCATCAACAGAGTTACACCAGGAATGCATGTGTCTCAAAGACTGTACAAAAGAAATGCCCCTTTTACTATAAGTACGTGTCTGTATTTCTTATATTATCTATCTATCTATCTTGAATGATACTTTATCCTGATAGCAGTCTGAGGCGAGATTAGATGGTAATTTGTTTCACTGTGTACTTATGTTCTGAAATTCTAAATATGAGCCCTGGTAATAGAGACCTCAGGAGGACACCATGTCAAAAATACTTATACAGCTGTGCAATCAAAGGTTTATAAAACCTCTGATTAAAAATCAATCCGTCACTAGAAGCAAAGAGCAAATTTGTGTTTGTTCAGCGTACCCTGTTTCTTTAATGGGACATATTCCAGTACCACAGAGGCAATATCCCTTTAAAGGAAGCAGAGCTGAGAAAACAGTGTAAAAAACACTGTGAATTTTGCTTTGCATTTCAACAGAAAATTCTTATTTGACTGTGTTTTCAACCCTTTCATTTGCGTTATCTTTCAGCATTCAAGCACTGAAGTTTGATTAGCATGAATACTCACAGAGAGTGAAATAAGGCCTACCATGAAGGCAGCATAAGAGTTGCTTTGATGCCATCACTGAGACATAGAGCACTGTAATCTCAACTGCAATGCACGGGGCGGGCTGAAGCTACCACAGCAAGGCAAATTCATCTAAGCTGCTTTAACGATATATAACAGCATCTTCCCATGTGTCTTCAGCAGCAATTGAACCTGGAAACCACCAGCGCTGCTTCTCATTTACACTAAGGCCACGTTACATGACCCTGGCAGTTAGATCAGGAGAAAATTATATTCACACCCACTCTGGGCCCTTTTACACTGCTAGGCTAGTGAAGAATCAAGACCACTCACTCTACCACTTAAACTCAACGAGTAACTCCATTAGTTAGAAGGCATGATTTTTGTCCTTTGTGGACCAGCTTCTTGACGGCAATACAAACAACACACAAAACAAGAGGAGTCCACATGCACTACTCAACTCTCATTTAAACCCTGCTCTGAGGACATAAGTGGTGCACACGCTTTCTGTTGGCCCGCTGTATAGGGGTGAATTTCACTCCATAAATAAAACTTTTAGCTCAGATGTTTGAACGTGGCATTGAGAATGAATTTCAGACTGTATATTTCACTGTGAAATTTGCTGTTGACAATTCTCACTGATTTGTCTAGTTACTTCAATAACCTAAAAAAAAAAAGTTAAATTTGTTGGATAAATTACACAATGGCTGTAGCAATGACTCTGCCCTTTGAGACTCCAGTGTGCAGCTACCACTCTGACAAACTGGGAAGTGGTCGTGCATAGGATATACATACCGTACATTATGCATATATGAATTATGCAGGGGTAAACCATAGGCTCTGCTTTCCCTTAAACGCACTTATGCACGTCCATGGTAGTGTTTTCATTGGAGAAGACTGAGTTCGCTAATATCCTCTAGAAGGTGGTTCATAAGATAGGCTCCAATTTAACAAGGTACTTATGTACATGGCTAATTTAAAGAATGCAAGTAACCCCATTGAAGTCAAGGCCTTACTCACTAAATAATTTGAATAGGACCACTAACATGCTTAAAGTTAGGCATGTGCTTAAGTAACAAGGCTGAATCAGGGGTTTAATGGTTTTGGAAACTAATCACTTTACATATTGTTTGCAGTCATGTTGTAGCCATGTGGGTCCCTCAAGAAGTTGGGTCCACCCTGTCTCTGTAATCCCTTTCCATGGCATCTGAATCAACAGAAAAACTACCAAACCAGAAACAACAACATCTGGCTTATATGTCACCTTTCATTCAGAAACACTGAATTTCAGTATATATAGATCAATCACGCAGGGTTTTACAGAAAGCAGAATTGTTTCAGCTATTAATTTAAATGCAGCTACCCTGCATCATGGAATTGACAGCACAGGGAGAATTTTAGGTTGCCAGAATCTATTTTTACACATCAACATTTGTTGCAGAACATCTGAGCTAATGCACCTCCGCTTTCAAAAACTGGCATGGAAACTCATGTGTGGCCATTGTAAAAAGTCCTCTGACCACATGTGCTTAGGTCCTCAAGTTTCATGTTTCGCTCAAAAGGAAGCGAGTAGAGAAACAATGGTGAATTCCTACCATTTTTACAGATGAGTTGCATTTTAAGCTTGTCACCTATGGACTGTTTCATTTAGATCAGTGACAGCCCTGGTATTGATTTCTTTAACATTTTGACGTGCGTGTTTTAAAATTCCATGTCCATCGCACTGTAAATTCACAAGCATTTCCATTGTGACTGTCATTCTTAAATATTCATCAAATGGTGACTGCCTGTCTGAGAATGACTGATCTTGTCATGGCAACGTCTCCTTTTTTAAAACATAACAGTTTATATAAAGCAGATGAAATAACCTTCCAGACTCATATTTATTTTCTTTTCCAAATTAAGTACCTGGATCTTAAATGGCCCCATTTTATTTGACATTTCTGCCCTGGGCTGAAGTCTAGTTTAGGATAAAAATGGAAGAAAACCAAACTATAGCCACCACTGGAAACTTTACATTTGCTCACTGTGGTATTTGTGTTCCATGCCCTAGAAAAAGAATAGATAGATCTCATATATCACAGTAGGCAAATGTTGACTTTTTAGTGGCAACTACACTTAGTGGAAACTAGAGTGGGGAATTATGTTAGGCAGAATGAAGATTCTTAAGAATTTGGCCATAACATCAGGCCAACCTTCCTTTTTCAAAAAAGTGCCATTGGATCTTGTTTACTTCAAAAAAAAAAAAAAAGTGGACTTTTGTATATATAGCTCATCCTGTGACATATGCGCCACTTGGAATTGAAATCTCACAAGATTCAGATACCATCAAAACCAAACGTTGATATTGGTTCATTTTCAAATCTAGACTCCAAAGCTCAGCCTAACCAAAACAAGACCTAGATCCAAACCTCACCATCTCTAGTTTTGCTTATCTAAATAGCTAATCCTTCACCAACACCAGGAATTTTATCCAAATCACATATTCACAAGATCAAACTATCATTGTACTTTACAATGCCCCCACCCCCACACAATGATTTTGACAAACTTGAAAAAATGACACAAACTCTTCGCAATCATCTTCTATGTGGAAACCTGTAATGAACTGACCAGAGAATGTAGCATTGCTCTCTACAGGATATAATCAGTCCTGCTCGGTTGCATGTCTTAAGCCTCAAATTGCTGCTCACTAATGGATAGTCTCCTTTAGCTGAATAGGTGGGTTTTGGACAGAAGGATACGAGTTTAATTCCCCTTTCTTCTCCATCTCCCCTTCTAAGATTCCAAGTAGCCTCGATAGTGCAGCAATAACACAACTTTGAAGATCAAAATGTGAGAGTTCTTGGGGTACCCAAGACTGAGAATCACCTTGTTCTCCTGCCTTCACTGAGAGATACATGCTTGTGCTTAACTAAGCGTCAGCTCCCCTACACCTCCAGCCTGTTAGCCAGCCAAACCCTCTCTTCTGAACTATGTCAGCCCTTCCTTTCCCCTGCAGGTTAAAAATAGGTGTGCCCCACTCCCCAAGCCTCCTTGAAGCAGTTCCTATAGTGCCCAGTCCCTTATCCACTGAACACTCACAGTAATACCAGATCTGCTGTCCCCAAAAGAACAGTAGACACATCAGCTTGAATGATTCAACTCAGGGTCAGCTCCTAGTATAATCCCACAGAACAGAGATATATTCAAAGTGAAAACAACAATAAACTTATTACCAAAGGTTCAAGATTTAAATAACAGTGAGAAAGGATAATGGAAACAAAAGGGCTACATATAAAACAAAATCTAAACTTTATTTCTAGAGATTAAATTTAATAGGCTAGCTTTCTGCCTAAAGAAGTCTATCTCACCCAAATGTCCTTTGCAGCTTCTCAGCTAAGGTTGGTTGTGATCCTGTTTTCATGAATATAATTGCACTGCCCCATTACTTCCTAGGTCAAGGATAAAGGTGCGTCTTTCTTGCCTTCTATTGATTTTCCCCCAAGTTCATTGTCTATATCTCAGGGTCAGGATGACCTTTGGCTTATTCTCCAGTGTGCCGCCTCCCTGTTGATTCCACTTTCCCCATTGGCTTTGTATGTAAATGACTCTCCTTTGTGCTAACTTACAGGATCTAATTTACATGCCAGAAAGAAGGTGATTAAAGATATTATGTCTGACAGAAAACCTTTGTGTCAGCTCTGCCTTGATAGAGACTTTAGGAACATATTTGCAGTATACAAACTCCTAACATTGTATCTGTACATACATTTTACCACGACATTAATGACCAGCGTGAACCTGCTTTTATTTAAAGACTTCACATGATATTCTCTATTGAATCAGAAAGTACATACCAGGATCAGGATATTTTTGTGACCCTCTTGCCAATTGGCACTGAGGCGCTTTTAGAGTCACTTTAAGGGGCTACATATTTGTTACGATGCAATGGTGTGCTGACTAAGTGCAAACAGTGCAGAGTTCTGTATACCGCTCAAGGCAAGCACCATTAATTTGTATTTATGGACATATTGTAATGAAATAAATGTTGTAACCATTGCAACTGTCCATGATGAGAATGTTGTTTGAATCAGTATTCATTCTATGTACTATTATTATTTTTTGTGCCGTACTTGAAGTTACTTGGGTTAATTGTATGCTAATGCATGCCAAATAAATTAGACAGGAGCCAACTCATGGAAGATTTATGGAGACTGAAAGAGGGTTTTACTAACAGAAACATCTGTTTTGAAATCTATCACTAAAATCTGACCTAGATCACATCCTGAAATATGTTTCACTTAAGTTTGCAAAGCTTTTTGTCGACCAGCGATTCAGGGGACTTAGCTTTTGCACGCAAGGCACAAATTGTGTTCTCAGTTCCATACATACAGATACACAGAAATTAAGAGACCAAGTTCTGGAACTCTTACTTGGCCGAATACACCTTTACTTATATGAGTAGAGCCATTTAAATCAGTGGCTTCAACTAGATTCTCACTCTCACAGACCTTGGGAGACAGCCCAGTCCTTGCTTACAGACAGCCCTCCAACCTAAAGCAAATACTCACCAGCAACTACACTCCACACAACAAAAACACCAACCCAGAAGTCAAACCCTGCAACAAACCCCAGTGCCAACTCTGTCCACATATCTGTTCAAGGGACACCATCATAGGACCTAATCACATCAGTCACACCATCAGGGGCTCGTTCACCTGCAGCTCTACCAATGTGATATATGCCATCATGTGCCAGCAATGCCCCTCTGCCATGTACATTGGCCAAACCGGACAGTCTCTACGGAAAAGAGTAAATGGACACAAATCTGACACCAGGAATTAGAACATTCAAAAACCAGTAGGTGAACACTTCAATCTCCCTGGTCACTCAATAACAGACCTAAAAGTGGCAGTTCTTCAACAAAAAAAACTTCAAAAACAGACTCCAACGTAAAACTGCAGAACTGGAATTAATTTGCAAAATGGACACAATCACATTAGGCCTGAATAAAGACTGGGAGTGGTTGGGTCATTACAAAACCTAAACCTAATTTCCCCCTACTGTTACTCACACATTCTCGCCAACTGTTTGAAATGGGCCACTCCCATTACCACTGCAAAAGTTATTTTTCCTCCCTTGGTATCCGACTGTTAATTGTATTGTCTCGTTAGACTGACCTCACACTTGGTAAGGCAACTCCCATCTTTTCATGTATTTATACCTGCTCCTGTATTTTCCACTCCATGCATCTGATGAAGTGGGTTGTAGCCCACAAAAGCTTATGCCCAAATAAATTTGTTAGTCTCTAAGGTGCCACAAGGACTCCTCGTTGTTTTTGCTAATACAAACTAACACGGCTATCACTCTGAAACTAGATTCTGATCTCTTTAGTCACATTGACTAGCACCCAACGCCGCATGCAGTCCCACTCAAATCAGTAGAACTAATTACAGAGTCAGCTGCTAATTGGCATGAGAGATGGGATAGGAATCTGGCCCCATGAGAGAAAAGGCTACTTGTATGAAGGTCAAGTGTTCTGACAGATGGATACAACCCGTGTTTTCAGGGGGAGTGACATCTGTGTAACCAAGAGCCAAGTTGGCTCAATGACTTCAAAGTGGTTGCTGTCTGCAATGTGGCCTACTGACTTCCATGCGGTTGCGCACGTGCAAGTAAGGATAGGATTTTACCCACAGAGCACATATGCTGTAGATTTAACCTGTGACAGCATTCCAGACTTAGTGAAAACTGTTCAGCTGCATATTTCTCATAGACTCCATCTTTACTGAATAAGTGCAAAAATCCATTTTCCCTAAGCATTTTAAAAAATATTAGCCATCGCTAACGAGGGACTCCATGGCCGAGAATTTCCTTGTCGTTCATCTGTAGGTGAAACCCAGCCCACATTAACCACAAGTTCTTGTCTATCTAATGGCTTTTCAGCAGCCCATATTAAAAAAAAGGAGGAGGTGGTCCTTCCGGTCTCCAGGAGACAGTTTTCCATGTTGCAAAAAGCCAGAATCCCAAAAAGGCACCCTTTATAGATGAAGAGTTTCTATGGCCAGAAGGCACCATTATCATCATCTGGTCTGCAGAACCTCCTTACGGAAGGTCATGTCCTCATTATGAACTGAGAATGATCTACCCTCTTACCCTGGAAGTGGTCCCTTAAAATAAGGGAGAACACACTTTGGCAGGAAAAGTTGCATTGCCACTTTCCGTGCTGTATGTAGAGGACTTGTGTGAGTAAAGTACTTCAGTCCTCAGCAGCAATCTGGCGTCTTTCCCTAAGGGCTATTAAAAATATGAACTATGAAAGAACACACTAGGTTGTCTTTAATTATAGTAACATACACTTGTAATGGTGTTCTTATAAAATGGTACATTTTAATTCCATTGTCGTTTGATTCTTATTCTTTAATTATGTAATAAAGTTTTCAGAAGTCTCTTTGATACTATTTTCCATTTCCTAGGTGTTGTGCCATAAAGGTTTATTAAAATGTTGACATTTACACTTGCATTTTTAGCTAAAGCTGTCATAAAAATAAATTATTATATTGTAGGATGAAATTCTAAATTACAAAGCACCGTAATAGGAAGGATAACGTCTCCCTTTCAGTTATTACTTTATTTAAGGATTTCAGAGGGAAAGCAGCAGTGCTAACAATTCTGAAACTTCAGATGCTATTGGTGAGGAATGAGTTTTAATTACAGCTGTAGGGATATTGCTAAGATGTGCTGTGCCAAATTCAACCGTGGCATGAATAGATGGAATTTCCACCGGCTTCTACAGTGTCAAAGACTTTGGCACACCATTAATAACCGATAGCCTCAGTTAATATAGGCACTCAGAGCTAATTATGCAGATATTTCAGCACCTAAAGATGTAGATACTCAGTGAGATTTCCAGAGGCACTTAAGTAGGTTAGGCACCGGAGACTTCTGGGAGTTGAGCACCTAACTTGTTAGGTATTCCAAAAATCGACTAGGTACCTTCTGCATCTTTAAGTGCCTAAATACATTTGATATTTGGTCCCTAGAACTTGCAATCTAAGAACCTAGACAGACAGGTTACTTTGCATTCAATCCCCTTCTGAAGACCCACTTGTGCCATGTTGCCTAAAGGAAATGCGCTGACTAGTACAGAACAATCTGAGGAGTAATTAGGACTAGTTTATATAGCCCTTTACAATAAGTATCACTGCTGAGTCATATCAGCAACAGCTACCATTCATAACACTGTTAGAAATAGCCATGTGCTAGGTAGATTTGGTATTTTGTAAAAAGAAAACGAGTACTTGTGGCACCTTAGAGACTAACAAATTTATTTGAGCATAAGCTTTTGTGAGCTACAGCTCAGTTCGTTGGATGCATCCGATGTAGCTCACAAAAGCTTATGCCCAAATAAATTTGTTAGTCTCTAAGGTGCCACAAGTATTCCTTTTCTTTTTGCGAATACAGACTAACACGGCTGCTACTCTGAAACTTGGTATTTTGTGCATCTATAGGTGGGTAACAGGGATTTGCAGAGAGATAGAGGGAGAGAGAGAGAAAGATGTTCTCCCTCAGTGCGGTTTCTTCACAAAGCAAGTGGAATCTTGCCGCAATTGACCAGCGAAAAAAATCGCCCCCACCCTCCTACAATAGGGAAGTAATCTTCTATAAAGCTGGCACAGCTAACCCTACTTTCCAGGCCCAATTTAGGGAGTGTGTTGGGAGCAAGAGTGGTGGGAAGCGGGCATGGTCAAATCATTGTTGCATTCATGAGTAGGATGCTCTAACCTAAACCCCGAGGCTGAAGCTGGAGCTGCACAGGGCTGAAAATTGGGGTCCTGCAGCTGGCTCCCTCATGTGCCCCCCATATTCTCCTGGTAGAACAGATCTTGGCACAGTCTCACAATTTATTCAGGCCTTTCTTTCAGACCCTAGTGAGTTTTTAAACACTATCTGATCAACATAATAGTATTAAACTGTTTTTCATTACCCATAAAAATGAAGGAGAGGGATAAAGCTGGTACTGTCTAGGCCTATTTCAAAGGAATCAATAACCAGAATCTCTTCGTATATCCTATTTTTGTTTGTTTGTTTTTTTGTTTAAAAAGGGCTACATCCCAGAGAGGAACAAGACAAATACAGTTTACACCCTCCTCAATATACACACCAGAAATGGGCCTGAAACAAGCCCCAGGTACAAATCTGAACGTCACAGCTGATGCCTTTCATGATTGTTTTTCCAGGTCATGACTCAAGAAGATGGTACGCATTGACATGCTGCAGAACAGGATGTGTTAAGTAAGCCTGAGAGCTAGAGAAAACAACAGGAACCTGCCTGTATGTAAAGGCCTTAATAGATCATCCACAATGTTCATTTACATCCAGTTCTGCCTCGTCTCTGCACTACACCTTCCCACATCAGACACACACCAACAATACTGTGCCCCCAGGTGGGTCATTGACAGGTTAAGATTCAGAAGTCCCAAGTCAATCCCCACTGCCACTGACATACCCAGGGGAACATTATAATACCCATGAATACCCCATTCGTGTTGCTCGGTTGGAGGATTTTGCGCCAGATACAATAAAAAATGGAGAGGTCTATGTATTTAAGTTTATAAAAGCTTTGTAACTGGTTGCTGTACCATCTATTAGGTCTTCATATGCATTAAGACACCTGTTTACATGCTAGAACACGTCTCATAATAATATACTGAATAATTAATATAAACAACTTTTTAAATAAAGAATTTGTACGTGCTACTTTGAGGCATTAGAAGTCTAATAACTCTAACTTTGAAAGGAAAGGCTAGATCCTCATCTGGTGTAAACCAGCACAGCTCCATTGAAGTCAATGGAGCTATGTCAATTTATACCCATTAAGGAGCTGTCCTGAAAGCTTCCAAGGCTTAATTAACTCTGTGTACCTTTCTTAAAGCATTATATTCTCAGATGAATTACTGTTTAAACTATTATCACCTGTGAGTTGGAGAGCATGCATTATTCTAAGGGATATGTGAACAGGAAGTTATTCTTGTACTGCCCTTCCACATCATGGATGAATTTCGCCTTTCACAAACAGGAACACGGGTTTAATGATGCTTCCTGTCACTAATCTAGAGATCGGTCCAGAAGGATAATAGATTATCCGTGAACAATCCACAAAAGCAAAACTGGTTCGAACATTATTTTCTTCCTTCTGTGAAAAATTGACAAAAACAATTTTAAATTTCCATCTACATTTTTTGTGTTTTCATCAAAAACATGGGGGGAAAAAAAAACAGATTTTGGCAAGCAAACACCTCCAAACCAAAAACTGTCTATGGATTTTGAATTTTGACAAATAAAGCATGGGAGAAATCATAATTTTGTCATGATTTTTCCCTTCCCTCAATCCCCTATCATCCAAAATTTCTGATTAAGTATTATAGATAGATATCTATCTTCCATCCTATCATCACAGAAATTCCACAGATGTTGGCGTGGAAACTCCTGAAAGATGCGTACTGTAATAGGAAGAGGACCTGAAACATAAGCCCATGTATCAGAGGCCTGAGCTAAAGTCAATACCTTGCTGATATAAAGCAAAGTTAAGTTGTGAGCAAGAGGTGGGCCCTGCTCAAAGAATTTGGCAAGCATAAGGCTGATATTGCAAAAACATATACTCCTAAGAGGTGCTAGGCACAAAACATTCATGCAAGCACATTCCAGAAGGGTGGTATCCATAAACACATTCCCCAAAAACAACAGGAACATGCTGACCAAGCTTAAGGATAGGGTCAGGATGACAGCATAATGAATAGAGATGTTTTGATCGAACCTACAGGTACAAGGCAATGGGTGGCACCCTAGTACGTCAGAGGGTGGCACCATGATATGTCAAGAGTGATATGTCACTTGTTTGTACCGGTGTATAAAGATGTCTGTCAGAGGCAGTGTCTTTGTCCAGCCGAGGGGGCAGTGGAAAGTCTTGCCACTGACTTAGGTGTGTCGTTGTCACGGGCATACGTGTGCTCGAGTAACTGTAGACATTCATCTGGGGAGTGAGGACCCTGCTTTGCTAACAATAAACCTAACCAAGCGCCTTTGCACCTTAACAGACTTTGGACGGTTCTCTCGAGATCTGCTGTGCCAGCTATCTGTGCAGAGCGGGGACACACACACACACACACACACACACACGCGCACGCATGCACAGCTGAACATCTGACGACACATACCATCTTTGCAAAGTACTGTCATATTGTAAGTAAAATCAAGCTACTCAAGATAGCAAGGATGAAGTCTCGGTCTCACTGTGGTAAATGGCAAAAATCCCATGGGGAGAAAATCCTAGCCACATTGAAACTTCTTGACTTGAAAGAAGTTTGTACAATGCAGAAGAATTGTACTAGCTTGGGATGGAGTCTAATGTCACTTCCCTGGTTTTACAGCAGAATAACTCCACTGACTTCAGATAAGCACAGCTCTCAATCTGGTCCTTCCTTTGGTTCTAACGTCCCAACAGGACAGTCAGTGGACTGAGGTTACTGTGCATGGAGCTCTTTAAATAATCTTTCCTTTCTCTCTCTCTCTCTCTCTCTCTCTTTAAAAAAAAATAAAAAGGGAGTTTAGAAGAGTTTAATTCCCAATTTCTTGTTTTGCTTAGTAGCACTGGGTTTAGTTCCCCCCATTATCATCACATACCCATGGAACTGATGCAGGCTGATAGCATTGGGTTTCCACACTGACACTGTAACCGGCTTGACACACACAATACACATTTAAATTCAGACACTGTATCTTCAGATTCTATCCTCTCTCATTTAGCTGGAGAATCCCTTTTGGTGACTTGTCTTCCACTTCTCATTCAGGGGCGTGCACGGGAATAAAAACTTGGCTCCTCCTGGAGGGGCACTTTCTGTGCCCCCTTTGGCGGGAGGAGCTGGCTCCCCCTACCCACTGCGGCGAGAGGACTTTTTTCTCCCTTGAGGCCTGTGGAGCTGGCTCTCCCTGCACCTCGGTCGGTGGAGCTCACTCTTCTTCAGCAGCCAGAGGAGGTAGATCTCCCCTGGCAGCCCCAGGGCCGGACAAGCTGTCATCTCCTGCCCCGCTCCAGCCCTGGAGAAGTCCTGTGCCCCCACTGATTGGGGGGCCGTGCCCCCGATTGTCCCCCCTTGCACATGCCCCTGCTCATATACATTCCCAGGGCAAGATTCCCCATATCCATTCTCCACCACTGCTGGCATGATCAGTTAAAGGAATTATACACAGAACTCTGTCCAATCTCTTCCCGCATTCTTTTCTTGTGATCCCCTACTGTCTGTCTCCACTAGTTTTTTCATATCTTATACTTAGATTGTTCTGTTTTTGTACAGCACCTAGTACAAATAAATAAAATAATTATAATAACGATAATAGCATACTGAGAATTATCTGCATTTTTTGAGATTTACCCATCCATTAATAAGTACCAACCTGGACTAATGAAATATCCTGTAGAGCGTCCACTAGGTTAGCTAGAAAGTTTTGTACAATCGATAGCTTTGCTATTGTTATCCTTGTTTAATTGTTTAGTTACATGAAGCTTCATATAATACAGCTGAGTTCAAGCTTTTTGGTAAAGGGTGGCCTTATCCACAACACATGTATTCTTTGCACTCCTAGTCACTTAAATCTGACTGTTTCTTACAAATACCCCATAACAATCTGTATTTAAAAAGCTATTTCTCTTATTGCAATTTTATTCTAAACAGTGAACATCCAGAGACATTGAAATGAAAGTTTTAAACCATTATTTACTGAACATCTAAAATGTAAGTTGTTCCACCATCATAAATGCAAATATAAAAGAAGAATAGTCTTTTATGACACCCCACCGCCCCATAAACTTAAATTGTTTATAGTCTTCAAAGGCAGTAACATGAAAGAGTGTAATCAATTTTCAACAGGTGAGGGAAGTCCTCCCTAGCAAATTTGTAACAATTCTTGAATGTTATTGGCATCGGAGCCCATATTTTCCCGAGACTTCTGAGCTCTAGTCCCCTGCTTAAAGTTAAATTTATTTCCTTGTCATGGATACATTTACAGCCTTCACTCCACTAAATAACCCAGCATCTCATCCTAATCCTGTAAAACCGTTGATTTCCTTCAATTCTCATTTATTTCCATTAGATGATGAAGTGAACTCAATACTTTGCAGAATTTAGTTCCCAAGTCATTCCCTTCCCATCCTATGCCAAGAGTACCAATGTCTGTAGACAGACTATTAAAATTGCTTAATCAGAGGTAAAATGGCACCCTCTGTAGAACCTCATCCTGCAGTCCTTGTTTATGCAAACCTCCCAGGGCTGCCAGCTGGGCATTCCCTGGAAGGGCCCAATGGCATACTAACTTGATCAAAAGTGAGGAAGGCTGGTCTGGCAGATAACACTGCAGAATCAGACTGGGACTTTGAAGAACTGGGTTCAAGGCCTGGCTTACTCATGAGTGATGAGTAATATTAAATTGTGCTGCTGGACTTCAGCATTCTTTCTGATACATTTTATGATTTGCCAAGGGCACCTATATTATGTGGACAGGTACCATTTTTATTATTTCTATCACTGTAAATAGTTTTATCTGCATTAAGGCTGCAGAATCAGACCAGGACTGAGGCTATGGGTGATAGCCGAAGCAACCCTAGCCATCCCAACAAGCAAGAGTCTCTCATCTTGCAAATGTTCATAGCCATAGGATCAGTGAATCATAGAAGATATAATGACAGGTTTCAGAGGAGCAGCCGTGTTAGTCTGTATTCGCAAAAAGAAAAGGAGGACTTGTGGCACCTTAGAGACTAACAAATTTATTAGAGCATAAGCTTTCGTGAGCTACAGCTCACTTGAAGTGAGCTATAGCTCACAAAAGCTTATGCTCTAATAAATTTGTTAGTCTCTAAGGTGCCACAAGTCCTCCTTTTCTTTTTATAGAAGATATAAGAAATGAGCAAGACCTATTAGAACATCAAACATTCCTCATGCCATATAGGATGGTCTGGATAGCATACATTGCTTTGTCGAATCCATCTCCAAATGACTCAACAGAAAAACCTCCCTGCTCATGCATGCGTGATGATGTATTGGGGTTTATGACTTTAGGAATTTCCAAAGTCAGTCTTGGTCCACTATTCCTGGCCAGAGTATGTGGTTCAAATGCAGAGCCACTGGTAGTGGGAGAATGGTGAGGAGTCAGACCTTATGAACCCAGTTCATTTGGATTTTGACTGTAACGTATCGGGTACGCATACCCAATTGCTAAGTTTATACACGCAGAGTAACTCCTGACAATCAGGGGGCTAAACAGTAATGTCTGAATCTCAAAAGGTTTAGAGTACAGGTTTGTTTCAGATGCTGTTCCATACCTCACCTGAACCTCTTGAATCTCTACAATTGAACTGGATATCTCAGGAGTGGCACTGGGAAAGCCTACCTTACAGTCTTTTGTCATTTCTGCTTCCAGTACTGAGTATGAACAAAAATATTTTTATCTGTGGAGTGCAGAACTGGTGAAAACAGGTGGAAGCACAGGAGAGTGGTTAATTTTTTTCTTAAATAGTTCACTCAATTACGGGACAGTGAACGACATTAATGTGGAAATTATTTTTCAGCAGTATTGTTGCTTTACATTCATGTCCTTTACGATCTACTCTCTGTATGACACTGGTCAAAATGATTCTGATTGGTTTTCACATCCTATTGTAGAGCCCTAATATTCTATCACACCTGAAATTTACATTACAATTAAATGCAACATGCAGCAGAGATGCTGTGCTATTTTCAGGTTGTGCTTTAGTACTTCTGCTTTGCTGAGTAGATGCTGTAAATAAGATTTCCAAATACTTCATGTGGCTTTATGATACTGAATATAACTGAGTCCTTTAAACATTTCCTCTTGAGTATGGGATGCCTTTAACTTAGTCAGTTGCAGAAGTCATCAGTGGACCTAACCTTCGGGAACATTTCACTGTAAGCTGAATGAGGTGCCAGCATAACGATACCACAGTTTTTCTAAAGCGTTAACAATTGTTTAACCTGAATATGGTTTATCTGCAGGTTATGGGCTCTCAGCAATTAAAGTGACAGCTAGTCCTCTTTAAAAACCAAAGCCTAACACATTTAGTTTCTCAAAAGACAGTACTACTCTGGAGAATGACTCCCTAGAAAGGGTGTGTGTGTGTGTGTATATACATACACACACACACACACACACACACACACACACACACAATATATATTAACAGAATATATGAAGTATATAATATATACGTAAACAAATACACACACACAGAGTAGGATTCCATATAGAGTCACATATGCACAACAACATTACAGAGTTCCTTATATAGCATGTTTCTACAATTTCTCTACCAAACGTGAACAATTTTACATAGGTAAAGAGATCTTTACAGCATGTCAACCCTATAAACAAAACCTGGGCTATAAAATAGCCCAACTGTGAGTTTTCTCTATCACACACATTACCACCAAAAACAAACGGTTACAAAAGCAAAATTATGCTCTCAAGTACATCTCTGCAATCACATCTCTGCAAGAATGTCAACCCTATAAACAAAACCTGGGCTATAAAATAGCCCAACTGTGAGTCCTCTATCACACACATTACCACCAATAACAAACGGTTACAAAAGCAAAATTATGCTCTCAAGTACATCTCTGCAATTGCTCTGCCTTCGTTGGGATTGCATAGGTATAACTGGTTTCAGAGTAGCAGCCGTGTTAGTCTGTATTCGCAAAAAGAAAAGGAGGACTTGTGACACCTTAGAGACTAAGGTTTCAGAGTAGCAGCCGTGTTAGTCTGTATTCGCAAAAAGAAAAGGAGTACTTGTGGCACCTTAGAGACTAACAAATTTATTTTAAATAATAATAAATTTAATAAATTTGTTAGTCTCTAAGGTGCCACAAGTACTCCTTTTCTTAGAGACTAACAAATTTATTAGAGCATAAGCTTTCGTGAGCTACAGCTCACTTCATCGGATGCATTTGGTGGAAAAAGCAGAGGAGAGATTTATATACACACACAGAGAGAACATGAAACAATGGGTTTATCATACACACTGTAAGGAGAGTGATCACTTAAGATAAGCCATCACCAGCAGCAGGGGGGGGGGGAAAGGAGGAAAACCTTTCATGGTGACAAGCAAGGTAGGCTAATTCCAGCAGTTAACAAGAATATCAGAGGAACAGTGGGCTTCAAAAACAGACTCCAAGGAGAGACTGCTGAATTGGAATTAATTTGCAAACTGGATACAATTAACTTAGGCTTGAATAGAGACTGGAAATGGATGAGTCATTACACAAAGTAAAACTATTTCCCCATGGTATTTCTCCCCCACCCCACCCCACCCCACCCCCCACTGTTCCTCTGATATTCTTGTTAACTGCTGGAATTAGCCTACCTTGCTTGTCACCATGAAAGGTTTTCCTCCTTTCCCCCCCCTGCTGCTGGTGATGGCTTTTCTTAAGAGATAACTCTCCTTACAGTGTGTATGATAAACCCATTGTTTCATGTTCTCTGTGTGTGTATATAAATCTCTCCTCTGTTTTTTCCACCAAATGCATCCGATAAAGTGAGCTGTAGCTCACGAAAGCTTATGCTCTAATAAATTTGTTAGTCTCTAAGGTGCCACAAGTACTCCTTTTCTTATAGGTATAACTGACTAACTTAGTTAAAAAGAGAAGGAGGATAGCCCAGTAGTTGGAGTATTGGCCTAGAACTTGGAACTGCTCTGTCACAGATTTCCTTTGTGAAGTTGGGCAAACTATGCAACATCTCCGTGATGTAGATACCCTGTTTTTAAAGTAGGGATACAGCACTTCCCTGACTCATAGGGTTGTTGTGAGGATTATTAATTGCAAGGGGCTCAGATGCTACTGTAATGGAGGCCATAGAAGTAGTTAAGACCGATAGAATCCTGTTTATGATGCACAAGATGGAACAGAATCCACCTCTGTCTTAGGTGTGCAGACCAGTGGTTCCCAAACTTGTTCCGCCACTTGTGCAGGGGGCTGCAGGAAGCGGCGTGGGTCGAGGGACGTGCTGGTCGCCCTTCCCACAGCTCCCATTGACCTGGAGCAACGAACTGCAGCCACTGGGAGCTGCGATCAGCCCGCCAAGGGCTTTCCCTGCACAAACGGCGGAACAAGTTTGGGAACCACTGGTGTAGACTCTTTAGGTTTAACTAAAGTGAAATGCATTGAAAACCTTTTCCTTGTACAAGAAAGCAGATAAGATTCTGAATACACATAAGGGCACCGCATCCTCAAGTGGAACATATTAGAATAGCTACACTGAATCAATAGAGCTATGCTGACTTACACCAGCTGAGGATCTGACCTACTGAGCAGATCTGTTGAGTAAGAAGGTGCCATTTTTACAGCCATTTTTGAGAGTAGAATGAGACTTTACGTTATTAAATATCATGCAGCACTGTAGATGCAGTTGAAATCACTCATGTACACAGTACTTCATTGCAGCCAAGATTTTCAAAAGTGACTCATCACTCCAGGTGCCTCAAGGTTTGAGTGTGCACTTTGACATACCTTAAAGGGGGAGTGATGTTCACAGTGAGTTCAGCACTATCACAGCAACCGGATGAGCCTTGCACCTCTGATTCCCCTGGGTCTCAATAAGTGCACGCTCTCTAGGTCTCAGAGCAGTTACTTGTCTCTCAGAGTGGAATCATGCAAGTCTCCTGCTCTTAGACGAGGCTTTGAGTTACACTCCTTTGCGTGATGACAGGTTTCAGAGTAGCAGCCGTGTTTGTCTCTGTCTGAGGGGTTGGAGCAAATGCGGTTATATCGTAGAGCTTGGCTGTAGACAATGGATCGTGTGGTATGATCTGGATGAAAGCTAGAGGCGTGTAGGTAGGAATAGCGGTCAGTAGGTTTCTGATATAGGGTGGTGTTTATGTGACCATCGCTTATTAGCACCGTAGTGTCCAGGAAGTGGATCTCTTGTGTGGACTGGTCCAGGCTGAGGTTGATGGTGGGATGGAAAGTGTTGAAATCCTGGTGGAATTCCTCAAGGGCTTCTTTTCCATGGGTCCAGATGATGAAGATGTCATCAATGTAGCGCAAGTAGAGTAGGGGCATTAGGGCACGAGAGCTGAAGAAGCGTTGTTCTAAGTCAGCCATAAAAATGTTGTCCTACTGTGGGGCCATGCGGGTACCCATCGCAGTGCCGCTGATTTGAAGGTATATATTGTCCCCAAATGTGAAATAGTTATGGGTGAGGACAAAATCACAAAGTTCAGCCACCAGGTTAGCCGTGACAGTATCGGGGATACTGTTCCTGACGGCTTGTAGTCCATCTTTGTGTGGAATGTTGGTATAGAGGCTTCTACATCCATAGTGGCTAGGATGGTGTTTTTAGGAAGATCACCAATGGACTGTAGTTTCCTCAGGAAGTCAGTGGTGTCAAACACCTACAAGATCTCTCTCATGCATTCCTACAACTACAATACCCACCTGCTGAAGTGAAGAAACAGATTGACAGAGCCAGAAGAGTACCCAGAAGTCACCTACTACAGGACAGGCCCAACAAAGAAAATAACAGAACGCCACTAGCCATCACCTTCAGCCCCCAACTAAAACCTCTCCAATGCATTATCAAGGATCTTCAACCTATCCTGAAGGAAGACCCATCACTCTCACAGATCTTGGGAGACAGGCCAGTCCTTGCTTACAGACAGCCCCCCAACCTGAAGCAAATACTCACCAGCAACCACACACCACACAACAGAATACCAACCCAGGAACCTATCCTTGCAATAAAGCCCGTTGCCAACTCTGTCCACATATCTATTCAGGGGACACCATCATAGGGCCTAATCACATCAGCCACACTATCAGAGGCTCGTTCACCTGCGCATCTACCATGTGATATATGCCATCATGTGCCAGCAATGCCCCTCTGCCATGTACATTGGTCAAACTGGACAGTCTCTATGTAAAAGAATAAATGGACACAAATCAGACATCAAGAATTATAACATTCAGAAACCAGTTGGAGAACACTTCAATCTCTCCGGTCATTCGATTACAGACCCGAGGGTGGCTATCCTTCAACAAAAAAGCTTCAAAAACAGACTCCAATGAGAGACTGATGAATTGGAATTAATTTGCAAACTGGATACAATTAACTTAGGCTTGAATAGAGACTGGGAATGGATGAGTCATTACACAAAGTAAAACTATTTCCCCATGTTATTTCTCCCCCCTACCCCACCCCTCACTGTTCCTCAGATGTTCTTGTTAACTGCTGGAAATAGCTTGTCACCATGAAAGGTTTTCCTCCTTTCCCCCCCTTGCTGCTGGTGATGGCTTATCTTAAGTGATCATTCTCCTTACAGTGTGTATGATAAAACCCACTGTTTCATGTTCTCTGTGTGTGTATATGAATCTCCCCTCTGTATTTTCCACCAAATGCATCCGATGAAATGAGCTGTAGCTCACGAAAGCTTATGCTCATATAAATGTGTTAGTCTCTAAGGTGCCACAAGTACTCCTTTTCTTTTTACTCCTTTGCATGTGAACCATGATTTACCTCAAGCCCCTGAAAACTCTGTTCCTTCTTGGACAACGACAGTGGAAACCAGTGACCAGAGAGACTCTTTAAAGGACAGTATTATGTATTTAGAGCCAAAGAATTGGAAAAGAAAACAGAATTTATAAACAATAGAATACACTGGACACAAACCTTACTTTTCCCCTGAAGATTATCATTTCCTGGATCTGTGAAGGAGCTACTGCTTAGACTCCCTCTGTAGTCTGTCTTTCTCAGCTGCTGCTGAGAAGTGACTCCCTTCTCTCGCTCAGAAAGGGTTTAAGGTACTTATCTAAATCTATTCTGTGGCTATCCTGTTTGCTCTTCCCACAGCCTCCTTTTAAGTTGGATGAATGTATCCATACAGGAAATTCTAATAAGCCTTCATAATTGTACAGCAATTTTACCTGAGTGACCAGGTCACTTACAATATTAATTCAATTATTACATACTAATTAATATATAGCAGCTGCATGACTGTCACAAGCACTTACTGAAAATTAGGGCCCTTTAAAGGTATCTGAAGTAGGACTCACCAAAATAATGGTACACAAAGTTAGTAGTCACTTTTGAAAATCTTGCCCAAACAGCTAAGAAATAGCCAAAAGGTAAGATATTATAAAACAAAGGAAAACCCTGATAATGATGAAGTCCATTGAGACCACCATTCATTGTGAATTAGGAGAAGTGTTTATGTGAAGCTAGAGATGTGTTTTACTCAATTGCACTATAAAATAGAGTGGGTGGAAACATGAGACAAATCTGTCCATTGTGTAACTGCTCAATCCATGAAGTTGCACCAGGGACATATTTATCTGAATAATCCTGAGTCTCCACTGTACCTTATGAAGCCATCTACATCCATTGAAAGTTATTGTAAGGCGCAACCAAAAACAGAATGGTGCCATTTTACACTCACTTTGGACTGGTTTAAGTGATGGCAACGTACAGGGCAATGGAAAAGTCCGTCTCACAATATTTACAAAGATTTGCCCACTGATCTGCTAAGGTCAAAAACAAAACATTGAACTTGTATCCCGAGCATTAAGAAACTTAAATTCTAAAAATATGTAAGTGGCTTGCCCAACATCACATGGCGGATCAGTGGCAAAGCTGGGAATATAAGCTGTCTCTTCCAATTCAATGCTTTATCTATTGGATCAGGTGGACTTTCTTTTGACCATGTTGCTTCTATGGTAGTCTGCAATATAATATTCTTGAGAGTGAGAGGCCAAATCCAGGAAGTTTGGATCAGAAGCAAAACTTGCTCAGAAATCAGGGTGGGTTGGATCCATCATTCCACTCAGGCACATCTCTAAATGTTGAAGAAAAGGTTTTGTTTTTTTCCCCTTTCTGATACTGAGAGCTTAGATGTGTCATTTCTTTCCCCAGAGCATGTATGGTAGAAATTTTTAAAAAGAAGAGAGATCTTGAAAGGAACATTATTACCTTCCAATCACTGAAGAACTGAAAGAGGAATTTATTTTTTCATTACCATTTTCTTTCAAGATTGCATAATTATAGAACTTAAGGGAAAGTCAGTAAATAATGAGATAAATAATGAGGAAGGGCACAGGACATGTCTCCTCATTACTAGAACAGTGAAAAACTTAGTAGGATTCTGCTTTGCAAGGGTTCACACACCTCTGAGTTTTACTTTGAGTTTTAGGTTTGAGCAGAAACCACATATGCATCAGATGAGCTATGATAATGAAAACCTTCCCCAGCTAAATAGAGGAACACTCTCGTTATGAGAGTTTCTTTTTTGTACTTAATAATGTCACCAGCCTATTAGCTACAGTCGTGGCTTCTGACAGTCTCACTGTAAAGAATCAGGAAGAATATAAATGTGAACAAAAAATAAAGCCAGCTTATGGAGAAGATATGCTGTGGAGATATGACCACTTGTGTCCATTAAAAATCCACTGGACTTTTTGTATGGTGTATTAGCCTGGATCTCTAGGCCAAATTTTGGTAGATATATCCTGCTAACTTAAAATTCTTCTTGTAGTTTTGATTGGATACACAATTCTTATATAAAAAGAAAAGGAGTACTTGTGGCACCTTAGAGACTAACAAATTTATTTGAGCATAAGCTTTCGTGAGCTACAGCTCACTTCATCGGATGCATTTGGTGGAATGCATCCGATGAAGTGAGCTGTAGCTCACGAAAGCTTATGCTCAAATAAATTTGTTAGTCTCTAAGGTGCCACATGTCCTCCTTTTCTTTTTGCGAATACAGACTAACACGGCTGCTACTCTGAAACAATTCTTATATACTATTCTCTGCTTCCAGTCTTAAACTAATGTGTATCACTTTGCCCCGTTAAACAAAGTCTGTTGTGTTCTACCCCAGACTAAGATATTCAAAGGCAACTAAGTGATTTTCAATGCCTCACCGTTTTTGGGTGCTCAACTTGGACATCCAAAAATGGACATACCCCAAAGTCTTTAGTTGCTTTTGAAAAATCTCAGCCCTTGCAAATCTATTGATATTTTTTTTTTAAAAAAAAAAAAAGCATATTGGCATCCTTCTGGATAAGTGGCACTTATAGAGACATATGGCATTGGGGGAGATTTTTGAAAGCATAAGGGTACCTAACTCTTAATGTTAAACTTTGAGAATTAAGCACCTAAATGCCATTTGTACCTTTGGAAATATACCCGATCATCATTATTGGTATCAGTACAGATAGTATCCTGTTCTGATCCCCATTGGTTTGAGTCCTCAGAATCCATTCTCATAGATTTTAATGCAGCACCTGAACCACAATCTGACCACAAAGATAAGTGCATGTGTGTATATGTATGTGTGTGTGTGTGTGTGCATGGGGGGAGTATATATATATATATATATATATATATATATATATATATATATACATACACACACACACACACACACGAGCATAGTACACATTCATCAGAAAAATACTGTGATAAATCAAACCCCACTGGAATGAATTCATCTATGACTTACTACTCCTGACAAAGGGAAAGATTTAGCTAAGCAAGAACTTGACTTACAGTTGCCTTTCTGGGGCCGCTCTGCTTAGCATACATCAAGAAAATGATGAAGACCTAGAGCAAGCCTTGGCAGATTTTGACCTATCCATTGATTGATTCACTCCTATTACTGTATACATTTCAGCCACACATATAACCTATTGTTTGTCTAATAGCTCATATGTTATTCTTGCTATACAAGATGGTTTAATGTGGAGTTTGACACATGATGTATTTTATGCACATTTACACAAAATAAAAGTGATTAAGTTTCATTAAAGATAAAGGAAATTGTAGGCAAATATAATTCAGGGCCAGATTCGGACACATTGATTCATGTTGAGAAATAGGTTGCCCTGAGACATCCCACTGAAATCAAGTCATGACATCTCATGACTTGAAAGTGTTTCTCAGCAAAAGTCAGGGTGGTAGAATCTAGCCTTTAGTTTGCTTTTGTTTTTTGGGGTACTTGAAGGGGAAAAAAGAAATAAGTTCTGGAGGACTCATTCATAAATGAAATGTTACATCTGCACAGATGCAGAGGGAAAATTGGGAAAAGCATTGTGTAGCAGCTGTGGATACACTTGGAGATAAGAAATTTGGGAAATTGCATGTTTGGGATGTTCCGTCTGTGAAGGCCTTGTGACTAGACTTTTGGGTTTCTGATCAGTCCAAGTGCTTCATGTTTGCTGTACTGTGAAAGATACTGAGTTACTACTATAAATGGAAGAGCGAGAGGGGAGACATTAAGACCAGAGGTGGGATGGAAATGAAAGAATTTTTGAGATTTTGAACATTTTTCCCATCCCAAACCGGGACGAAGAATTGAAATCTTGAATTTTTTTTTTTTTGGGGGGGGGGGGGGGAGTTGGATAGGGTAAATTGCAACATTTCATTTTTCTAGTTTTAAGAAGTGTTTTGGTTAGATTGGCCTTTTAATTTTATTTGTTCTTTTTTTCCCCATAAAAAGATATAACTTCAAAGCAGAAAGTGATTTCTGAACAAAAATAGAACTTCTGGTTTTGAAACTGTCTAAATGGGATGTTTTGACAATTTCAAACCTTTTAATTTAAAAAAAAAACTTTAAGAATGGGCAATTCGTTGAAACTGAACCTTTCCCCACAGAAAGCTTCAGTTTGATTTATTTGCTTTTTCTGATTTAAAAAACACATTTCCTCAAATGATTCTCGACCAGCTCTAGTTAAGAGCTGACGTAAAGATCTGCACAATTTGTAACAGCAACTAATTATATTGGTCCTACAAAATCCAGAAACTATGCTGAATATTCTCGAGTGCTCTCTGCTTACACCTTATCTGTTAACTGTTTACATACAGATGGATCTACAGTACTTTTGTAACAATGAGGGGAAATCAGTAATGACCCCTACCAACACTTCCATACATCAACACAAACAATCATATTGTTCCATTCAGATTTGGGATCCGATTCTATCATCCTGTCACATAATAATCCCCAAGTAGCTCCATTAGTTTTAGTGGGATTTATTGTGGCGTGAGGTACCATTCAAAGTGAGAAATGACAACCGAATCTGGCCCTTTGTGATCTACAGTCAAGATGGAGAAAGAACCGATTTGTAACTGTGTAGCATCCTGGGTTGTGATGTTATTTCAGTGTCAAAAAAGGTGATTGCATCCATTACAAAATAACAGGTTGGATCTTCAGTTGGTTGAAATCCTCAGCTGGTGTAATTCAGCAAAGATCCATAGGCTCTGATCCTCAGGTATTATAAATTTGTCAAGGTCGACTGAAGTTTATACCAATTTATGCCAGCTGAAGATCTGGCCCAATGGAATTCAATTTGTAAAAGTAAAGTTCAATCTTCAGTGCTTAGGCAGTATCAGATTGTTAACATCAGGGGCGAAATGAACACCAGATGTAACTCAGGTAAGACACATCAAAGCTGAATGGAGATGTATCAAGGGCCTAATTGACTCAGCGGGCTTTCTGGTGGAGGTTTGTATTTAAGACTGGCTTAGCTTTCACCAAGACTTATTTCCAGGTTCTCCATCTTAGTGTTTAGACCCTGATGGAGATTTATCCACAGCACAAAAAATCTACTAAAACATTTTCACAACAGTCAGTCTCTGCTCAAGAGTGGCCCAGGACTAGAATGACAGCATAGGGCTGAGGTATATCCACTGGGCTGCATGAGAAATGTGACAAGTGAGACACAGACACAACAAGAAAAAAAAAAAAATCGGACGGCAACTACCTTAGGGTGTGCATGTTCACGCCTGTGTGTTGGCTTTTGCCCTTAATTGGTCACTGAGTTGCGCTGGGAGCAGTCAGAAGGCAGAAATATTGTCCTCAGGCAAAAGGACTTTCCAAGAAAATATCACAATAGAGACAAAATGAGACTAAAGGGGGGTCAAATTCTGCTTTCATGTATAACTGGATGAACATACTTAATTCATCAGGCTAACAGAGTTACTCTAGATTTAAACCAGTGCAGGAGCAGAATTTGGCCCAAAGTGTCTCAAACAGAACAATTTGAAACAACACTTAAGGTCTCTATTCCAACAGCCTGGCTTTCTTATGCCACCATTTTGGTTTTGTTACACATGGGAACCATCTTGTTGCCCAGTTGGCTAGGGTCTTACTTATCCCCACATTCCTTGACCACTAATTTGTCACTCCTCAGATGCAACTCTTCTGAGACACCATAACCCATCTCCCAGGTCATTAACTTTGTACGTGCCAGACTATAAAATCATATCCCAGCCTTTTAACTGCTGTACAAAAATGTAGGACTTAAACTGAAACCAGATTAACACACCCCCATGGCTTCCAGTTTTGATATGAGAGAGGGGCCTGCACCAAACCCTTGGATTGGAACACCTCAGCACGTGCTGTGGAGGGAGGTTGCACATTTGACCTTGTATTTGGTTTGGTGGTTGGAGGGGGTCAGGAAGAAATTTTCTTCATAACTAATAGTAGGGGACAATGTGGGTCTTTGCCCCCTTCTAGTGACAAATCAACGTAAGATGATATCAGCCTGTTATTAGTACTGGTCAATTCTTTAGCTCAGCTACTGCTTTTGGTGCTAAAGGTCCTGAGTTCAAACCTCACCATTAGACCACATGGAATCAGTTTCACTTGCACACTCATTTGCTTTATCATACCAACTTAGGGACGGCCAGAATTTAGTGTGTAGATTGGACATTGTGCAAGAAAAAGCTTCCTACATCTGGGTGGGAACTGGCTATAACTATTGGTATGTAGTTGGTCATACTTCAGTACTCACAACCCAGAAGCATGGAGATGGGTAGTGGAAAGAACCCACATTTATTGTGATCTTCAAAAAAAAACAAAAACAAACTATGGTTTGCATTCAGATTTCAAAGTGAAACGTTTTTTTTTTTTCATTCAAATCAGTTTGTGTATCCTTAAATCCTAACTTTCATCTCACTCTGTGCTAAAATATTCTGGACACATTTTTTCTAAGCATGTTCTTAATAAGAAAGAAAATAGATTTAAAAGGCTGTTTTGTTGTTGTTGTTGTTGTTATTGAAGAATTCTCCTGCTTCGTGTTGCTATTGCAACTCCAAAAAATAAAATCACATCCGCAGATAAGTGGGAAATCACTCGCAGCGTATTAGTGGCTCTCAGACTTTGGGGAATAGGAAGAAAAAAATATCTTTTCTCTCCTAATCCAGATTTGTTTTAAATAACAGTCTTTTAAGACTTCCATCTTTTTTTTTTTTGACAGGAGATTGAATCTATTAATAGGGTGACTTGGGATTTTTCAGACTCTGTTCTTCATTTTGCTCTTCTATGCCTTTTTTCCCCCATGTTTGCCTACTGTACTTTTCTACAACTAATTTAATCAACTTCTGACCACGTCTACAGTATTTAGCATAAGACTATCTGCTTTATGCTAAAAAAAACTTAAAAAAGAGACATAAAACCATGGCATTACATTGATCAGAAATACAGCTTATTTAAGCCAAAATACTTATTAACTGATTTAAATTCTAATGAGACTGATTTTTATAGAGTGGCAGAACGAGAGCAAGGCTACAACACATAGAAGCATCCTTGCTGAATTGAGATTCTTTTCTTCGTCACCCTAGTAGGTGGTTAAGAATGTCCTCCTTACTCATGAACTGTCCATTTTCTTTAGAGATAGGCACAAATCGAGACCCACCTCTCACCCAGACCCAAACATCTTCAAGCTCTGAAGGCTTTGAGATATAAATCCAGATCCGTCATTTGCGAACGGCCCATATCTTTAGATAATGGGCTGAAATCGAATCAGACCTTTGGGGTGTTTGAAATCAAATCTCAATTTTGTAGGTTGAGTCCATTTTTCAATTTTCTTCCTTCCAAGGATTCTCAATAAACAGAAAAATAGTCTTGCTCTCCTCATCAATATTAACGGGAAGTATTCTTCATATGTAATACGCTGGCTGAGTATCTATTTTCACGTCTCCTCAAACTTTGGCCAGCATAGATGATAAAAAAGAGCTACGATTTCATAGCAGAAGATGATGTCCATTAGCTTAAACATTAGAGACTTATGGTTTTGGTCTTGAAGGTCCCAGGAGCACTCTCCACTTACAACTGTGGTATCTGTATATACATAGCCACAGTTCCTTTTACTTACTGTGGCAGTGCTCCAAGCTTGTCTCAGTGGGTTCCACGCTTCCTGGGGGATTACGCTAGCCCCAGAGGCTCACTGTGACCCTCTACATAGCCCTTCTTCCTCTAGAGGCAAGGGTGACAGTCTACTAAGCCATTTTCATCATAAGCCAGCAAGGAGGTTGGTGAGAGAACTTCCACAGTCTCTGTTGTCCCTATGGGCTTATTCCAGAATAATTTAGCTTCCTGTCCTGACAGGGGCCTGTCTTCCCCTCCAGGAGGTGTTTCTGTAATGGTGGGTTGGGGGGAACCCGGGCCCACCCTCTACTCCATGTTCCAGCCAGGGACCCTAATGGTAGCAGCTGTTGGCAGCCAACCTTTCACTGCCAGAGTTGCTACATTTCCCTGGGCCACTTCCCCACAGCTCTCCCGCTTCTCCCTCTCAACACCTTCTTCACCCTTACCTTAGCACTCCCTTTCCAGAGGCTTGAGGATGTCTTCATTACCCAGCCCTTCAGTCGCACTTCCTCTCCTCTGGCTCCCTGGCTCTCCTCTGCCTGACTGGAGTGAGCCCTTTTAGAGTATCGGAGGGGCCTTAATTAGAGTCAGGTGTTCACATTAACTTAACAGACTCAGCTGACTCTTAGGTCAGCTAAGGTTAATTGGAGTCAGGTGTTCTCATGAGCTTAACAGCTTCAACTGACTCTTTGCAGGCTAATTAGAGTCATGTGTCCACCCTAGCCTAAAGCAGCCCCTGCTCTGGTCAGTCAGGGAACAGAAAACTATTTATCCAGTATATGTGCCTTCTACTACTCTGCTGTACCCAACTGGCCTGGGTTTATCATATTACTCATACATACACACACGTACGTCTCTTCTCGAGAGCCACTCCCATCTCCTTTCTGTCAGGTTAGCATAATGAACCACCTCAGTGAGTCAGAAGAACCCAGCTAACCCTTTTTCCATCAGGATCAACACCTGTTAGCAAGAGATTGGTGTCATAGGCGCACTGCCAGTCTGTTCCAATATTAAATCAAGGCAAATCTCATTCCCAGGTATACATCCATCCCGCATCCCCTGCCACTTTGAGGGGGAAATATATACTTACACACATACCTATACCCTCCCCTCAGTCTACCAAACTGAGTTGGTAATTTTTCAGCTACTGAATCCGGTGATCAAGTTGCATGACATAATGATCAAGTTGCATTATTTACTGATTGAGTTGCAAATGTCATTGATTTAATGACACACTCCTCAAGTAAGTCTAGCATCATAATCTGCTGATATCATTGCAGAGTTGCATAGATGCATGATTTACTCTCTTTGTCTCAGCATATAGTTTTAATTAAGATGCACTCTTGGCTGATCTAGTTTTACTGGTTTTTATTTATTTATTTCCCTCCCTTTTCCACAATTTCAGCTCGTGCACGTCGGCGGAAGCACTCTATGTAGAAATCCAGGCTGCTGTTTCGCCGACGTGCACGAGCTGAAATTGGGGAAAAGCAGCATCGCTTACCCCATAACCTCAGCCATGCAGAACACAGTGCCATCCACAGCCTCAGAAACAACTCTGACATCATAATCAAAAAGGCTGACAAAGGAGGTGCTGTCGTCATCATGAATAGGTCGGAGTATGAACAAGAGGCTACTAGGCAGCTCTCCAACACCACTTTCTACAAGCCATTACCCTCTGATCCCACTGAGGGTTACCAAAAGAAACTACAGCATTTGCTCAAGAAACTCCCTGAAAAAGCACAAGAACAAATCTGCACAGACACACCCCTAGAACCCCGACCTGGGGTATTCTATCTGCTACGCAAGATCCATAAACCTGGAAATCCTGGACGCCCCATCATCTCAGACATGGGCACCCTGACAGCAGGATTGTCTGGCTATGTAGACTCCCTCCTCAGGCCCTACGTTACCAGCACTCCCAGCTATCTTCAAGACACCACTGACTTCCTGAGGAAACTACAGTCCATTGGTGATCTTCCTAAAAACACCATCCAGGCCACTATGGATGTAGAAGCCTCTACATCAACATTCCACACAAAGATGGACTACAAGCCGTCAGGAACAGTATCCCCGATACTGTCACGGCTAACCTGGCGGCTGAACTTTATGACTTTGTCCTCACCCATAACTATTTCACATTTGGTGACTATGTATACCTTCAAATCAGCGGCACTGCGATGGGTACCCGCATGGCCCCACAGTAGGCCAACATTTTTATGGCTGACTTAGAACAACGCTTCCTCAGCTCTCGTCCCCTAATGCCCCTACTCTACTTGCGCTACATTGATGACATCTTCATCATCTGGACCCATGGAAAAGAAGCCCTTGAGGAATTCCACCAGGATTTCAACAATTTCCATCCCACCATCAACCTCAGCCTGGACCAGTCCACACAAGAGATCCACTTCCTGGACACTATGGTGCTAATAAGCGATGGTCACATAAACACCACCCTATATCGGAAACCTACTGACCGCTATTCCTACCTACATGCCTCTAGCTTTCATCCAGATCATACCACTCGATCCATTGTCTACAGCCAAGCTCTACGATATAACCGCATTTGCTCCAATCCCTCAGACAGAGACAAACACCTACAAGAGCTCTCTCATGCATTCCTACAACTACAATACCCACCTGCTGAAGTGAAGAAACAGATTGACAGAGCCAGAAGAGTACCCAGAAGTCACCTACTACAGGACAGGCCCAACAAAGAAAATAACAGAACGCCACTAGCCATCACCCAACTAAAACCTCTCCAATGCATCATCAAGGATCTACAACCTATCCTGAAGGACGACCCATCACTCTCACAGATCTTGGGAGACAGGCCAGTCCTTGCTTACAGACAGCCCCCCAATCTGAAGCAAATACTCACCAGCAACCACACACCACAGAACAGAACCACTAACCCAGGAACCTATCCTTGCAACAAAGCCCATTGCCAACTCTGTCCACTTATCTATTCAGGGGATACCATCATAGGGCCTAATCACATCAGCCACACTATCAGAGGCTCGTTCACCTGCGCATCTACCAATGTGATATATGCCATCATGTGCCAGCAATGCCCCTCTGCCAGGTACATTGGCCAAACTGGACAGTCTCTACGTAAAAGAATGAATGGACACAAATCAGACGTCAAGAATTATAACATTCAAAAACCAGTTGGAGAACACTTCAATCTCTCTGGTCACTCGATTACAGACCTAAGAGTGGCTATCCTTCAACAAAAAAGCTTCAAAAACAGACTCCAACGAGAGACTGCTGAATTGGAATTAATTTGCAAACTGGATACAATTAACTTAGGCTTGAATAAGAGACTGGGAATGGATGAGTCATTACACAAAGTAAAACTATTTCCCCATGTTATTTCTCCCCCCTACCCCACCCCTCACTGTTCCTCTGATATTCTTGTTAACTGCTGGAATTAGCCTACCTTGCTTGTCACCATGAAAGGTTTTCCTCCTTTCCCCCCCTGCTGCTGGTGATGGCTCATCTTAAGTGATCACTCTCCTTACAGTGTGTATGATAAACCCATTGTTTCATGTTCTCTGTGTGTGTATATAAATCTCTCCTCTGTTTTTTCCACCAAATGCATCCGATGAAGTGATCTGTAGCTCACGAAAGCTTATGCTCTAATAAATTTGTTAGTCTCTAAGGTGCCACAAGTACTCCTTTTCTTTTTACAGATGCATGATTTACTCTCTTTGTCTCAGCATATAGTTTTAATTAAGATGCACTCTTGGCTGATCTAGATTTACTGGTTTTTATTTATTTATTTCCCTCCCTTCTTTCCTAAACCCAGCACCATCACCTGCTGATTGAGTTCCATCCTCTGCATTGTAGAAAGGGATTTTACATTCTTTACTAATCAAGCAAACTATTCCAGTTGTTGAGCATTCATTAGAGCTGTGAATATTTGCAAAATTATGACTGGGATGAATATTTTTCTGTTTTCTTTTACTGCCCCTGAAGCTCCCTCGACTCACCAGTTATAATACAATTGTACTATGCCAGGTTTAGAATCAATATTAGAACAGACTTCTCTTACACTATTACTACTTATTTGTATTGTGGTGGTGCATAGGCCCCATTCAGGGATTGGAGACCCATTGATCTAGACACCATACACACACAACAAAAATGAAGTCCATGTCCCAAAGCACTTACAAAGTAAGTGTAAGATGAAACAGGGGCATATAACAGAAAGGGAGAACTGAACACAAGGTAACAGTAAAACTGGTCCATATTTTTTGGTTCAAAATAGAACTTTTTGCAAAATATGTTTAACTACATTTTCCATGTTTTGGGGAAAAAAATCAAACCAATAAATGTCAGGGAAAACCCCCAATTTTCCCCATGCATTTTCACATTTATTTGTGTTTCTAAATTGTGGAAAACTGCTCACCCTGTCATTTTTTTCATACACCCGCTTCTCCAGTTTTTGCAATTAAAATGAGGAGAGGGGGAAATTTTCACTTTTCAGCTCTCTTTTTATATATGTGAGATAAATTTACACAAAGAACAGACCTTTTTTTCCAGTTTTCAAAATATTTAAGACATGAGAAAAAGTGTTTTCTCACCCTCATTTTGAAATTTTCTACGAACAAACAAATATATTTGAATGAAAATTGTTTGCATTTTCCCCTGGGAAGAAACAATAAAGACCAGTTTCAACTACGTCTAGGTAACAACAAATTATGGTCGATCACAAAGCCCTTTACCACGGATTTACAAAGTTGACTGATAGAGAAATTGAGACACAAGGAGGTGCAGTGACTTGTCCGAAGTCATTCAGCAGGCAAATGGCAGAGCTGGCAATTGAACCCACAACTCCTGAGCGCCAGTCCAGTGCCAGGTCACACTGCTTCCCTGCAGTGGTCACTGATTTATGTCAGAACAGAGAGAACTTCAGTGTTTACCTTCAGCAAGTCAATTAGCCTCTCTAGAGCTCAGATTCCAATCTGTAACATGGGGGTGATAATACTTAGTACAGTGAAGAAAATAATTAACATCTGGCAATGTATTCATTAAGCCTCTTTTTCTGATTATAAACATATTATCATTAAAATTGTTAATTGTATTATGGTAGTACAAGGGGCCCCACTGAGAATGGGGCTCAGTTGTACTAGGCAGGGCACAAACACAAAACAAACACTATTATTACTGGGGAAAAAATTTGAATCATCATACTAGTTTGAAAGAAAAGTCATGATTTGTATTTTTTAAGCCAGCGTATCAAGTGGTCAAAATTGTCCTGAAACATTTTTTAGTCAGTTTCACTGACAACCAAAAAAAATGTTACAATTTCCTCATACTGAATCAGTCAAATATATGTTTATGTATTTGTTTTACTCTATACTGTGGGTTTATCAGGAAAATTCTGCAACCAAGCTGTGTTGCTCAGTCTTTATGAGTCATATGTCACTGGCTCAGTTCCTTAATTGGATGGGAGCACAAGCACTTCTGAACACTTTTCTGGACTGGCTTTCCGAGGACACTTGTGCCTGCAAACTGTATCACTCGATATGCACAGCAAGCGAACTAAAAGTGTACATAAAAAGGCCAAAGTCAATTAATTTTAAAATGTGAAAAACTTGCAGGCTGGCATTTTCAAAGGGCCCTAAAGGGAACTAGGGCAATTTTGAAAATCCCAGCCCTTTGTGCTTCAGTGACTCAGAAGTCAATGGGAACTGGGTGTCTAACTCATTAAGATTCATTTGAAAATCTTAGCCTCAATGATCAGGTGTCAGGTGATTTTCAGTCACCAAATCTGATAACCTAGAGGGAACCGGCTCCATAAGCTCTCTCTGATTTCCAAGGGAGGACATGTCCTCCTGCTATTGCCATTCTAGACACAGAGAAGGCTGTAGCATTTCTAATCCTCACCATGTTTATTTTGTACGCTGAGCTGAGCATCCAAGCCAGCAAAAGCTGATAAAACCTGAGCTGCCATGTGTAACTGGATCCTAACTGTTCAATCTGAAAGTTGATGTGTTTTGGCTAAAGAGAGCATAGTGGGCAGTAGGGATTAGACTGATTTTTTTATTATTATTATTTAAAATTAAGAGCTTTGTCACCTTCATCTTCACACTCACCTTCCTCTTCAGCTTTCCAAAGCACATATACATCCACTCACCCCTGCACAGTTCATTTAATGATGTTATTAAATATTTATCTTACAGGTGAGCCCGAAGGTCCCAGTCAGAAGCAGAGCCCCCCAAAGTAGGCACTGTGAAATCACATACAAAGACAGCTCCTCACCAGAAGAGCTTGCAATCTATGAAAGAGTAATGCTAACTTGACACAGCAAATGAACAAACTAAAAATCACTCTGCCATGTGTAACAGTGAAGGTTGCTTAAGTACAACAAGCAACAACCCAAAACACACCAAGTCAGTGGCCGAGCCAGGAGGAGAACCCAGGTCTGTGCATGCCGTGTTCCCTTTTGTATTCAAAAGATCATAGTTACAACAGTTATGTATAACTTTTTAGCCTCTGTTCTGCGGTTGCATTTGTAAACTATTTAGCCCAGTGAGTTGCATTTGCTGTTTCGCTGACAACACACACAGTCTACAGAGGACTGTTGTGCCAACTGGACTGACCATAGTTGATAGCATTACACTGGACACTGTGTAGGTAAGTTCTCCGATCTGGCTTAATCCTGTGAATCTACAAGACTCTCAGGTGGCACCAGTTAAGGTCAAGGCATGCACCCCTTTTTGCATCAGCGAAGAGTTTGAGAGCATGGTGTTCTGGGGTGTTTTTGTCCGTGCTGGTGACATGGTTGAAAATCATGCAATGCCACTTTTGAATATAAATGAGCTATTGAAGCAAGGCCAGTTCCCTGTGAAAATTATTTTTGCACAAAGTCAAACCACATTATGCTCAGGATGTGGCTTTGACAGGCATATGGAACGCCTCAAGCTGCTCCAACTCTGCCTGTAGAAAGGTCCAGGTTTCTGACCCATATAGCAATACAGGTAGCACACACATTTGATAGATCCTGAACTTTGTTGCAGTGCAAATATATTTTTGCATCCATAACAGAGGCATGGATGGTTTAATTGACAATGCATCAAAAATTAATCTATTTTCGTAGTCCTGGCGGACCATCAGAATAGGAGATTGAGTCAAAATAAACATAGGTATTTTGGCACATGTAACTTCTCACAGTAAATTGTGTATGCCATTCAATAATATGTACTGGAACTGTTGGTTAGTAAAGTACTGTACTGCAGTTTGATCCATAAAAGCCTAATGTATAAAGTCAAAATGTGCAGCTGAACTAAATGTACAAGCATTGAGACATTAAAAGTCAGCAGTGTGGTCAGCAAAATATGTCGGGGCTTCACTCGTACTGTCTACATTAGTGCAACCAGAACAATTTACGGCATGAGTTAAGTATGCGCCTAGCAATCGGCATGGCTTCGGTCTTTCATGGCATCTCATAGAGCAGCAAAGAGTGAAAACTGCATTATCAGCCTGCAAGTATTTATTTTAATTTCAGTGTCCCGGTCAACTCAGTGCATCTCCCTCCTAGGCTTCTCAACTGTGTTCTAGTGACAGTTGAACATCATAAGCAGAAATGGGTTGAGGAGATGGTCGTTCCATTCTTGACGCTGTATTTAGGTTGGAATACAGGTTTCAAAGCCAAAGTAAGGCTAAAATTTAAGATTCAATGGCCCTGAAAAACAAACTGCTCTCCACCTGCTCCCCCATATTGTATCCTATGTTCTGACCATTCTCATCTTCCAGCTTCTTTTGTCTCTTCCCTCCACTTACGTCTTCTTTCACACCGCCCGCACAACTCTTGGAAGACCCTCTCTCTTCCAGGGACTGATCTGACTCCCATTAAAGTTACTATAAAGTCTCCCATTGATTTCCATGTAGAATTGGGCCTTCCTCTACCCACACACTCTCACTTTTACTCCCTAAATGCATTTTTGTTGCAAACTATATTGTGTACACCCCTATCCCCACTCACAGTTCTACCTCAGTCTCAGTTTATTAATAAAACCAAAAACTTGCATACTCTGCATGCAACATAATATAATTCACATCAGCTGGGGTTTTCAAATCTCAGCCACTGGGTTTGTTTTAATCCTCACTCTTCCTTTCCCTTTCCATCCATTCAGAATAATCCTTTCTGAGGCTGGTCCCATTTACATTGTAAATGTCTTTAAAAAATAATTCTGTAAAGGGCCACACAAATGTTTGTATTTCATGCCATTTAAATCCCATATATTCAAAGACTGTAAAGTCAGAAGGAACCACTGTAACCCCCTAATCTGACCTCCTGTATAAAATGGACATAGCACCTCCCTAAAGTAATTCCTGTTTAAACTAGAGCAGATCTCTTAGAAAAGCATCCAATCTCGATTTAAAAATTTCTAATGATGGAGAATTCACCACAGCCCTTGGTAAGTTGTTCCAGCATTTAATTACCCTGACTGTTAAAAATGTGTACCTTTTTTCCAGTCTGAATTTCTCAAGCTTCAATTTGCATCTATTGATCGTATTATACCTTTGTCTGCTAGACCGATGAGCCTGTTGTTATCATTTGTATGCTTACGGCTTTTGAAGCTAAGTCTTATACACATGGCTGTGTTTGTGAGAACTCTGCCACATTATGGCATGTATAAATCAGATTTTTCAACACAGGACTTCTGCAGTTTCTGATTCAACCTGTGACTATATTGATAGTGATGAGAAAAGATTCCAATATGAACTCCAGGAAATGTAGAGATGGTGGTAGTGGTGGAAGAGATGAACTGAGATTGCAGCTTCTCTACTGAAAAAGATTTAGAACTTATGCTTGGCTCAGATATGCACTCATTGATGTTTGGACCACCATACTGTTAGAAAAGACAAGACAAAGCTAACATTTCCTCAAAATTAGGGTTATTAAAAGGAGCTCATGGTGCTTTTCGTAATGGTAGAGCTATTAATTCCACTGCCCTGACCAAATCCAGGTTTGCTCAATTCAATTCATTAACAATTTATGTGGCATTGCTGTGAAATGTTAAACAGCTGCCATGATCCGCACCAGAGCGGAGTGCATTTCAGGAATGGTACAACGTTTTTCCATAAGGCACTTGGAGATCCTCTGGCATGAAGAGCAGCCTACACATGTAAGATATTTTATTGTTAGTAAATAACTATAATGATAAATGAAATGACACCTGCTGTCAGCAGGAACATTGTGAGGTTAGAAGAACAGCTGGAATTGGATACTTGGTTCAGTATATATCCCTATCAATTAGAACCTGACATTTAAATTGCCTGGCACCAATCCCAAGTGACTATCCTTCTCAATGCTGTGTTCTGATGATTGGGTGGTATTTATTTCATCTCAAGGTTATATTCTGTTTATACCTTTTTATTAGTTCTGCAACACATCATCATAATTGAACCTTTTATGATCACACAGATTCTTATGGTTATTTTTATGGCGACAATTGGTGGGTACCTGCCTCTAGGGTGCCATAAAATTATTATTATTTCTTTCCCTTTGCGTCTCATTAATTCAAGGCTATTTTTTAAAGGTCAAGGTGGAATGGTGCAGAATAATGGTGTTTTCAGATCAGAGCCACTTCCCAGGAAGCTTCACAGTAGCAGAACTTTCTTTCTACCCTACAAAATACTTGGCCATGGCTATCCCAGTCATTTCCCAGTTGTATCATTGCAATTCATTATATGGACCAGATCCTCAGCTGATGTAAGTCAGCATAGCTGTATTGGCTTCAGTGGAGCTATGTTGATCTGGTCCAGCCAGCAGAGAATGTGGTGTCCCACCTACTTAGTGGTGCCTCTTGATTCAAGTGTGTTACACTGTTCTCCACAGAATAGACTGGCTTCCAATAGCATGTGCTGGTTTGGCATTAAGATTGAGGCCATTTCCGCATGAAAATTCTGTACTAGATGGGGTGATATGGCTCGGTGGAACAAAAGTGGAACAGAGATGGCAGCTGACGCACCCTCCTCATCTTTAGCCCAAGCAGAAAAACGCAAATTCATACCCCTATCCCTGTGTGGCAGCACCAGACTGCTACTAAGACTATCAATTGGCCTTTTTTTGGAGGTGGAGAAAGAGAGATGCAACCCTGAGCTGTGGCAGCTTCAATTCAAGAGTAAGTATGGCAGCTAAATGAGTTTCTCCATTCCATCGCTGTAGTGGATATGCAGCTGGACCTCATTCACCAAGTTCTGATCTTTCTTTTTCTCTCACACACATACACACTCAATCCCTATATCAAGGATCGGTGCATGGATCATCCTGTAGAAGTGACATTCCTTGTATGATAACCTGTCAACCTTGTGCGAGTTTTCCATTCACAGCGTGTTTCCATCACATCTTCACTCCGCTCCATTAAGGTTCTGGCTATGCTAAAACAATGACAACTCGATTAGCAGGAGCACCATCAGCTCACAGCAAATGTCATGACATGTTTTAAAGTGTTGGAGAAGCTGTTCCCTTCCTCATCAACAAATGGGTTTGATGGAAAGTCTCCAGGAAGATTTTGTTTATGGTGCTGGTAAACTGGGGAACTAAAGGTAACATGAAGACACAGCCTAGACTTCAGATACTGACAACAGGGATCTTTGACTGAAATGTTGCAGACAGGGACTGCACTGAAGCAGAGCTGAGTGAAATGATTTGACTGAAGACCTACATCATACATAGGAATGAACGGCTCCATTTTCAGAAGCACTGGGGAGCTACAGCTCAGAGTGAATTCTGGGTACTCAGCATCTCTGAAAATCAGGCCAGAAGTTTACAGCATCCCAATACCTAGTGCATGAATGAAGAGAGATATTTTCTATAGAGCTGATTGAAAAATGCAAATATTTTCTGCAGATAGTGAAAAAAAAACATTTGTTTTGTTTTAAATTCCTGCAAAAACAAAGCAAAAAGCAAAACCCAAGTTTTTGGATTGAAAACAGGTTTGTTTGTTTGTTTTTGAAAATCACTTTTGGTAAAAACATTTCCAGATTCTAAAACTTTTCATCGACAAACGAAAATATTAACCAAATCTTCAAAACTTTTACTAAAAGGTTATCAGCTTCAGGGTTGTTGTTTTTTTTTTTTAATGATAAAGCAAAAATTGTCAAGGTTTTCTTAAAAAAAGCTACTTTCCTATTAAAAAAAATGTTTCGGTGGAAAAAAAATTACTGGCTCTTATTGTCTTGCCTTTTGTGCAGCCCCATCATCTCTCTTTGGTTTCTGTTAAACCATCACACGAAGAGTGTGTTATCTCTAGCTCAAAAACACTTCTGGAGATCAAGGACCTGAACCAGCATTTTTTTGAATTCCCCAAACTACTTTTCTCATGCTTCAGAGTAGCAAAAGATTTTTCTGGAGGCCACAAAACATGACAATAAAAGTTGGCCTTCAGAATGTACCAAATCATATCACATGCCAAGTACACGAAATAAAATCCATGGGGAAGGCTATGTTATATGCCACTAGAGAGTCTTATCTGCTTCCCATCTCTCTCTCTCACACACACACACACACTTTTTTTGCCTATTTGCATTGAAAATTCACTGTAAGCATGGAGTGTGATCGAAAAAAAAAGCTCTGAGCATACATTCCAAAGAGAAAGACACTTACAATTAAATAAAACCAAACCACCAGCATGTCTGTCGCACACTGGGACAATAACAGGCTGAACAGTATCTAAATACATATATGGGGAGGCAGGGTAGCCTAATGGATAGAACTGTGAATGACTCAGGAAACTTGGTCTCCTTTCCCACTACCACTGACCTAGGGACATCGATGCTGGGACTGGGGTGCGGCAACATCCCCTGGCTTGAAGTGGTTTCCATCACATACAGGGTGTAGAGTTTGGTTCAATGGCTCTCAACACCCCCACTGTACAAATTGTTCCAGCATTGCTGCCTAGGGAGTGACTGTGGGCAGGTCATTTCCCCTCTTAAGCCACGCTTGACATACAGCCACGGGTACGGTGATATGTAGCATCTGTTTAACAGCAACACTCAACAGCCATTTAGGGAACCTGATTCCGTGAGCTGCCATGCACTGTCATTTTCCAACAGTGTCAACCGGCAGATCCTCAGCTGGTATAAAACTATTGCACTATTCACTGAAGTCAAGATAAGAAAGATAAACCACAAATGTTCTAGAGACAACGTGGGTGAGGTGATATCTTTTATTGGACCAACTTCTATAAGATATTACCTCAGCCACCTTGTCTCTCTAATCTCCTGGGACTGACACGGTTACAACATTGCATGCAGAAGTGTTCTGTAATGTAACTCAGGCCTAGTTTGCATGAAAAAGTTGCACCTGTTCAACTTCAACCAGATTTGGTTAAAGTGGTGTAAACTCGTACAGATCTCTTAAAGTGAAGGAAGAGTGAGCTTATTTCAGTTTAGCTTAAACTGAAGCCATGTCTATACTATGGGGACTTAGCGGCAAAGCTATAGAGCAATAATTATGCCAGTATAACTCCATAATGTAGACATAGCCCATGCTGATGGAAAGTTTTTCCATAAGGAACACCACCTCTGAGCAACAGGAGTAACATCGAGTAGCTTAGGTGACATAAGCATTCTTCTGTTGACCTAGCTGTGTCTACACTGGAGGTAGGTCAGCAAATCTATGATGCTTAGGGGCATGAATATTGCTGTAGCTAATTGACCTACATTTTAAATGTAGCTCAGGCCTGAATCCCAGTTTATTTAAATGAAGCCAAAATAAGTCACTCGTACACTGAAATCAGAGCATCCAGACAATGGTTTGCACCAATTTTACTCAATGGGGTTGAATTCACACTTCAAGTCCAACTGGTGCAGTTAGACAAAACTTGTGCTAGATAATTAATTGACGCACATATACAACAGCTGTTTGTAGGGATCGAATCCTGGTTTCCTTACTCTTGCTCATTTCCATTGGCTTCAATGCCATTTTATGGGAGTAAGGATTGAGCAACAACAGAGTAAGGCCCTCAGGATGCAGCCCTGTGGCAATGAGCTGTAATTTGACTATGGAAGAGTAATGCAATTTTAAGTATGGGTGACACAGAGTATTCCACATGCATTGGCAACCAGGTATTTCAATTGTGTAAGACAGACAAGGCCTGTGGAGGATATTTTCATTCAAGATCCCTGACCCTCCTTTTCGAGCAACAGAAAGGAGAAAGGTTTCAGTGTAGCAGCCGTGTTAGTCTGTATTCGCAAAAAGAAAAGGAGTACTTGTGGCACCTTAGAGACTAACAAATTTATTAGAGTATAAGCTTTTGTGAGCTACAGCTCACTTCATCGGATGCATTTGGTGGAAAAAACAGAGGGGAGATTGATATACACACACAGAGAGAACATGAAACAATGGGTTTATCATACACACTGTAAGGAGAGCGATCACTTAAGATAAGCCATCACCAGCAGCAGGGGGGGGGGGGGAAGGAGGAAAACCTTTCATGGTGACAAGCAAGGTAGGCTATTTCCAGCAGTTAACAAGAATATCTGAGGAACAGTGGGTGGGGGGGGAGAAATACCATGGGGAAATAGTTTTACTTTGTGTAATGACTCATCCATTCCCAGTCTCTATTCAAGCCTAAGTTAATTGTATCCAGTTTGCAAATTAATTCCAATTCAGCAGTCTCTCGTTGGAGTCTGTTTTTGAAGCTTTTTTGTTGAAGGATAGCCACTCTTAGATCTGTGATCGAGTGACCAGAGAGATTGAAGTGTTCTCCAACTGGTTTTTGAACGTTATAATTCTTGACGTCTGATTTGTGTCCATTCATTCTTTTACGTAGAGACTGTCCAGTTTGACCAATGTACGTGGCAGAGGGGCATTGCTGGCACATGATGGCATATATCACATTGGTAGATGCACAGGTGAACGAGGATCAAGGATCTACAACCTATCCTGAAGGAAGACCCATCACTCTCACAGATCTTGGGAGACAGGCCAGTCCTTACTTACAGACAGCCCCCCAATCTGAAGCAAATACTCACCAGCAACCACACACCACACAACAGAACCACCAACCCAGGAACCTATCCTTGCAACAAAGCCCATTGCCAACTCTGTCCACATTTTTATTCAGGGGACACCATCGTAGGGCCTAATCACATCAGCCACACTATCAGAGGCTCGTTCACCTGCGCATCTACCAATGTGATATATGCCATCATGTGCCAGCAATGCCCCTCTGCCATGTACATTGGTCAAACTGGACAGTCTCTATGTAAAAGAATGAATGGACACAAATCAGACGTCAAGAATTATAACATTCAAAAACCAGTTGGAGAACACTTCAATCTCTCTGGTCACTCGATCACAGACCTAAGAGCGGCTATCCTTCAGCGAAAAAGCTTCAAAAACAGACTCCAAGGAGAGACTGCTGAATTGGAATTAATTTGCAAACTGGATACAATTAACTTAGGCTTGAATAGAGAGTGGGAATGGATGAGTCATTACAAAAAGTAAAACTATTTCCCCATGTTATTTCTGCCCCCCCACCCCACCCCCCACTGTTCCTCAGATATTCTTGTTAACTGCTGGAAATAGCCTACCTTGCTTGTCACCATGAAAGGTTTTCCTCCTTCCCCCCCCCCCACCCCGCTGCTGGTGATGACTTATCTTAAGTGATCAGTCTCCTTACAGTGTGTATGATAAACCCATTGTTTCATGTTCTCTGTGTGTGTATATTAATCTCCTCTCTGTTTTTTTCCACCAAATGCATCCGATGAAGTGAGCTGTAGCTCACGAAAGCTTATGCTCTAATAAATTTGTTAGTCTCTAAGGTGCCACAAGTACTCCTTTTCTTTTTTTGAGAAAGGAGAAAGGCACTCATACTACAATGAGAAGGAATTTGAGCATGTGAAGTGTTAGGCATTTCTTATAAAAGAACAGAGGAAAAAACAAAAAGCTCCATTAGCTAGTCCTGCCGATCCACATTTTGATGAGGGCTTAAAATGTAACTGAAAAGAGAGAATGGGGATGAAGCAACTTTAAACTTGCAACAAATCATTTTATATTGATACAGTCCTGGGCTTAAATCCAAGCACAGCTATTGCCTTAATGCAGACTGATTTCAGGAGGCTTAAAAATAGCCAGGATACTATGGTGATTGGCAGGCGTTGTAGAGAAAGCTGCCAAAGTCAAATTGATTCTTTCTTTTGAAGGACTCTGGATAATTTAAGCAAGGCTACAAATTAAAGCACACATGTATGACTTGCTGATGATTTAAACAAAACAAAACAAAACAAACAAACAAACAGGAGGGTACCTATTCTTTCCCCCAAGGGAAACACAAGGAAATCACATGTGGACTGACCTTGACAAGACTGCAACACTGGAATGTGTCCAAATAATTGATTTTCTGAGATCTAGCATCGCACACTATCATAACCAATTCATCTACTGTGTGCACGTTTCTAACAAGGGTGAACTCCAGGGCTTCTACAAATGGCAATTCCTACTATTATGTTCTATCGCTCTTCGGGACCATCTCCAGATTTCACCAGGCAGAAAACTCAATTACACTCCAGCTCTACTGAGGAGGGAGCAACAGTTACCAGAGATCACACAAGCTGCATCAGTGCATGTAGGCCGGAAGCAAATATGGACCCAAATATGGATAATCTAGCTAAGGTCCAGAGGTGGCTGGCAGTGTAAATTTTTGTATATTGAAACATTCACCGTGTGCAGAAAGACCAGGGGGGCAAAAGCCAGAAGGAGTTGGTTGTGGGGGAGGAGGAGAGGGGAGAAGAGGAGGAACGTGTTTTCTAATCCATTGAGAGTGCTCTGCCTGCTAACAAATTTCACATATCTGTCTGAGGCGCTTGAGATATTGCTTCCAACAGCAATAAAAATGAATTCAAATACACATTATGGGTCTGATTAATTTTCAGCTCGTGACATTTTTAAAATCAAATATGTGTCAAGAAAACTCCCTGTTGCGTGGCATATGACAGGTCTCGGAGTGCTTGTACCTTCCATATGTGTGAGGTTTGCTGATATTAGTAAAACTGAAGCCTTGGAAAGCCACTGACTTAATATTTCAGTGACGGGGTTGTTTGTTTAGTCAGTTACTTATTTATTAGCAGTTGTTGCTTTGGCAGTACTGGCAATGAAAACGAACACCTCAATTCATTCAGTTTTTAAGAGTTGCAATTGTTATTAGAGTAGTTCTCAGAGTTCTCAATGTGCTAGATGCTGTACATACTATCTATGGCAGCTGTTACCATAGCATCTGAGTACCTCACACTTTTTCACATATCCATCCTCACAACATCTTTGTGAGGTAGGGCATTGCTAGTTTCCCAGCTCTTAAAATGGGGGTAATGAAGCAGAGAGAGAGGCTAGGTGACTTGCCCTAGGTCACACAGGAAGTCTATGGCAGAACAGGGATTTGAACCCATATCTCCAATATCCAAGGGCAATGTTCCATTGGACCATCCTTTTCACGATAAGTCTCTCCAAAGAGTGACAATAAGAGTGAGCCAATCATTAACCCTGTCTCGCAGACGGGAGACTGAAGCACAGAGAAAGATGAAATGAATTGAACAAGCTCACAAAGTCTGTGGCAAAACTGGGATTCAAACCCACATCTCCATCCCTCTAATGCTAGTGCTTTAACCACTTGCCACTTTGACTATCCCTTCTGTCCCACTGCAAGGATGGGAAAGGCTATGTGTAGGCTAAGATAGATTAGTAATTGATCCATCTTTTATGTGGGACATATAACCTACAGTTCTAAAGGATGGATTCACTCTTCTAATACATCTTTACCATCTCTGCCTACTATAAGCCTACTTCGACTGTTCCTGTGGACAAACCTTCCCAAAATAGGAAAGTTCACCCAACAGCTCAAGAAACACAGAAGCCAAGATTGCACCTATAATGATCCTACAGAAACTAAACAGAACTGTATCTGTTTTGTATAGGCTGTGGGCAAAACTGAGTGCTGAATCCACAACTCTACTGAGATTAATAGTGTGTATATCAGCACAGAATTTGGCCTTGTTTAGATTTTAAATTTGTCTGGGCAAGGACCTGCTGTCTATTTAGCACTGTTCACTGTCCTTAGAGTGCTTTGTACACTCATGATGAGCAAACCAGAAGCAGCATTTCATTATGCATGAAAATATATATTGCTTCCAACTGCACATCTTTGCAAAATGTTTCACGGTTACGAAAATACCAGGCTTGGAATACCCCAAACTGGACAAGAACTTTGACTCAGTCCCAAGATTTTGCAATGGAATTCCTTATCTGAAATGGGGTCTTTGGGCTCAGAGGGCACAATTTCTATCGAGGCAAGCCATGAGGATGTCACGAAGTTTGTACTCTGGAGGCTTGATACAACTGGATGCATTTCAAGCGCTGCGTACTTATTCCCCTATGCCTGGGTTTCCCCAGGCTGCCAGATGGCAAATAGCCAACGCGTGTCTCATTGGGTATTTTAGTGCTCCCATGACACATCTTTAACGAAGGGGGAGGGAAATGCTGGATCCCTATTATAAAATTCTCCTACGCCAAAGACATTCTTGGTGCAATCACTAAGTAGGATCCCTATTTAAAGGTCAGCCTTTGCTCATTCCTCTAAGACAATTAAAACATAAGCATACATGTCCTGCCTAAGCTATTAGAAAAGTCAAATGTTCTAAGAAAGCATACCTTCAGTTATAAATGTAATTACACTGCCTGAAAATCACATTGCTTGCATACTTTTTGAAATACATAATGAGATTTTCATACAGAAGCAGCACAGCAAATCTGGTCAATTCTTTGTATAGTAGCAACACGTGGAAAAAAAGATCGCTGTTGGTTCAAGCAGCATGTGAAAATGATGAGGCTCCACAGAAGCGCATCTCCAATGCTTCCAGCCTGAGCCACGATAACATATCAGGAATGTGTTTGTGCCACGTTGTAGCAGAAATACAATTAAAGGTCAAGTTAGATTTTATTCCCCATTATCAATGTCAATTTTCAGGATGTAGTAGGTCAGCCACAGCTATTTCAGTATCACCCTAAACTGAAAGTTAAGGGCCAATCCTCCTCCTGTTAAAATCAATAGAAGTTTTTATTACTTACTTGTATCATGGTAGTACCAAGAAACCTCAGACAAGGATCAAGACCTCGTTGTGCTAGGCACTGTACAGACATAAGATGACCTAGAGAGCTTACAGCCCTGGTTGTAGACAGGATGTAATGGGTGGATATAATAGACAAACAGGGGTAGGGAAAGATGAGATAAGAAACTGAACAAACTTTAGCAGGAAACCAGAAGCCTCAGTTCACCATATTATACCATTAGTTTCGTTATATTTAGGATCCAACCTTTAGTACACAAATCTTCAACCCGTTTCTTCATTTATTGTTTTTAAATCACTTCAGCAGTGTCAAGGGGCATTGAATCAGGTGTAAATGTAATTGCCAGAGCTCTGTAAAGTCACCTAAGTGTAAATGAAAACCTGGCAAACCAAGGAGTAAATTATACCGTCAATACTTATGGAACAACTCATAAGGGAAGGTACTCTTAATTATGCCTGAACACACTTGCAATAGGAAAACTCAAGGGACATTAATGCATGGGGCTTTTTATTTCCCATTTTTCTGATTTTCTATCTTAAAATGATTGACAGCATCACTTCCTCCATTTTATGGCATTTCAGCATAGTAAGTATGCCATTACGTTATGCAGTTACTAGAGTATTTAGCTTATTTTCTTCCCTCTTACAGAGTCTGTTTGATTATATATAGTCCCTACCTTCCCCACCGCAGTAAAACATTAAGCCCCTCCACGATGGATCAGTTTAGACAACTGCACATCAAACACACAGTTCTCAGAGAGAGGGTTGTGTGTATTTCTGGTATGGTGGGGGTGGAGACGGAGGGAAAAGATAGTTCACTATTAACAGCCCATAGAGTAAATGCAATTCTCTGACAAAAATTAACTGTCTAACAGTTACAGAAAGTGGATAAAAGAACAATGCAAAACAGAACAAGTGTTACAGCTTGAGGTTTTCTTAGATCCTTTATTACAATTTAAAGCAACATATTGATTATGTTATTTCAATGCTTTAGAAGAAGATCTGGTCTTGCTTTTATTTTAATGACATGTTTCAATTTAGTTTTCAGAGTAGCAGCCGTGTTAGTCTGTATCCGCAAAAAGAAAAGGAGTACTTGTGGCACCTTAGAGACTAAGAAATTTATTTGAGCAAAAGCTTTCGTGAACTACAGCTCACTTCATCGGATGCATGCAGTGGAAAATATAGTGGGGAGATTTTATATACACAGAGAACATGAAACAATGGGTGTTACCATACACACTGTAAGGAGAGTGATCAGGTAAAGTGAGCTATTACCAGCAGGAGAGCAGGGGGATGGGGAACCTTTTGTAGTGATAATCAAGGTGGGCCATTTCCTGCAGTTGACAAGAAGGTGTGAGGAACAGTGGGGTGAGGGGGGAGAATAAACATGGGGAAATAGTTTTACTTTGTGTAATGACCCATCCACTCCCAGTCTCTATTCAAGCCTAAATTAATTGTATCCAGTTGGCAAATTAATTCCAATTCAGCAGTCTCTCGTTGGAGTCTGTTTTTTGAAGTTTTTGTTGAAGAATTGCCACTTTTAGGTCTGTAATCGAGTGACCAGAGAGACTGAAGTGTTCTCCGACTGGTTTTTGAATGTTATAATTCTTGACGTCTGATTTGTGTCCATTTATTCTTTTACGTAGAGACTGTCCAGTTTGACCAATGTACATGGCAGAGGGGCATTGCTGGCACATGATGGCATATATCACATTGGTAGATGCGCAGGTGAACGAGCCTCCGATAGTGTGGCTGATGTGATTTGGCCCTACGATGGTGTCCCCTGAATAAAAATGTGGACACAATTGGCAACGGGCTTTGTTGCAAAGATAGATTCCCGGATTAGTGTTTTTGTTGTGTGATGTGTGGTTGCTGGTGAGTATTTGCTTCAGGTTGGGGGGCTGTCTGTAAGCAAGGACTGGCCTGTCTCCCAAGATCTGTGGGAGTGATGGGTCGTCCTTCAGGATAGGTTGTAGATCCTTGATGATGCATTGGAGAGGTTTTAGTTGGGGGCTGAAGGTGATGGCTAGTGGCGTTCTGTTATTTTCTTTGTTCAGCCTGTCCTGTAGTAGGTAACTTCTGGGTACTCTTCTGGCTCTGTCCATCTGTTTCTTCACTTCAGCAGGGGGGTATTGTATGTTAGGGGGCTTATTCCTTCACCCATTTACTTCCGTGGTCCTTCTTGCATGAACAGAGAGCAACGATACCCGAAGTCCAAAGGTGCAAAAAATTCAATATTTATTGGGGTGAATTTCCAGCAAGGATGATTCCAGTTTCCTTCCTTAGTGTCCCCCTTCCCACCTCAGAGCCTTACACCTGTGTCCCTGTTCCCATTCCTGCCCTTAGCCAAACATGAGTCCAATTCCCCCCCATTCCCTGTTCCCATTTCCCCCTTTAGCAAAACATGATTCCAATTTCCCCACTCCCATTTCCTGTTCCCATTCCCCCCTGCGCACACACACACTTCCTGACTGACTGCAGACTATATAGTAAAACTTGAGTTCTGCTTAGCTATACCTTAACCAATCATTTTACTGAAATTTAATTAACCAATCCTAACATATTGTAACATGATTATTTAACCAATTATATCCCTCCACCTTAATTAGTTAACACCCAGCAAAATTAATTATACAGCAAGCAGACAGAAACAATCACAGAACCAGACAGAGATTATACAGACAAACAATAGGGAAATGGGGACTACAGTGACAGAACAAAGAAATGAGGCTTTCACATCCCAGCTATTGGTAAGTGAGTTCCTGCCAGACAGGATGCTCTCAAACTAAGTTTCCTTTTACATCTTCTAGGCACTTCCCTTTCTCTGGAGGCGACGGGGGTTATCAGGACAGGATTGTATCCTAACAGACCAATAGCACCTTATTTCAATGTGACTAGTTTGGAATGGGAGGATGTGACCGGTCCCTTCCCAGCTTATGGCTGCCTCTGCTGCTTAGCCAAAGGCCTTAGCCTAAGCACAGGGCCTCAGACGGTCACAGTGAGAGAAGGCCCTGACACCGGCAGACAGTGATTTTGATTCTTTCTTTTATACCTCTACAACTAGCTAAGTGATAAGAATCCCCCTAAATTCTTAGAGTATTTACAGACAGGCCTGAATATCTATATCCTGACATTGTAAGAACGCTTGATAGAGATCTTGTAGGTGTTTGTCTCTGTCTGAGGGGTTGGAGCAAATGTGGTTGAATCATAGAGCTTGGCTGTAGACAATGGATTGTGTGGTGTGGTCTGGATGAAAGCTGGAGGCATGTAGGTAAGCATAGCGGACAGTAGGTTTCCGGTATAGGGTGAATTGGAATAAATTTGTAAACTGGATACAATTAATTTAGGCTTGAATAAAGACTGGGAGTGGATGTGTCATTACACAAAGTAAAACTATTTCCCCATGTTTATTTTCCCTTCTGTTCCTCACACGTTCTTGTCAATGGCTGGAAATGGCCCACCTTGATTATCACTACAAAAGGTTTCCACATCCCCCGCTCTCCAGCTGGTAATAGCTCACCTTACCTGATCACTCTCGTTACAGTGTGTATGGTAACACCCATTGTTTCATGTTCTCTATGTATATAAAATCTCCCCACTGTATTTTCCACTGAATGCATCCGATGAAGTGAGCTGTAGCTCACGAAAGCTTAGGCTCAAATAAATTTGTGAGTCTCTAAAGTGCCACAAGTACTCCATTTCTTGTTCAATTTCAGAATCTTAAGGAAGAAGACTCTGAGAAGATTATTTTCCTTGATAGAGGTGACTATTTTCCTTGATAGAGACTCTTACTTAGCTTTTGTACCAACCTAACTACTCATGTGAATAGGGAAGGAAATAGACTTCAAGGATCAAGGCTGGCACAACTGATAGAGAGCTTTAAACTAGGAATTTGGGGGAGATGTCCAGGTAATCTCCACTGCAGATTTTAGCATTGAGAGGGAAGAAGATGAAATAAGAAAGGATACAGCCGTGGGTAGGAAAATGTATCTAAGGAGCGAGGGCGGTGTGGATACTAGTCTAATAGGTTATACTGGCTGTAGAATGACTGTGCCTAATAGGGTACAAAATGTGAGCGAGGCCAAACAGCAAAAATTAAGATGTTTGTACACCAATGCGAGGAGCCTAGGTAACAAAATGGAGGAACTAGAGCTACCGGTGCAGGAAGTGAAACCAGATATTATAGGGATAACAGAAACATGGTGAAATAGTAGTCATGACTGGACTACAGGTATTGAAGGGTACGTGCTGTTTAGGAAAGACAGAAATAAAGGTAAAGGTGGTGGAGTAGCATTGTATATCAATGATGAGGTAGAATGTAAAGAAATAAGAAGCGATGCAATGGATAAGACAGAGTCCGTCTGGGCAAAAATTACATGGGGGAAGATAACTAGTAAAGCCTCTCCTACGATAGTGCTTGGGGTGTGCTATAGACCTCCGGGATCTAATTTGGATATGGATAGAGCCCTTTTTAATGTTTTTAATAAAGTTAATACTAATGGAAAGTGCGTGATCATGGGAGACTTTAACTTGCCAGAAATAGACTGGAGGACCAGTGCTAGTAATAATAATAGGGCTCAGATTTTCCTAGATGCGATAGCTGATGGATTCCTTCATCAAGTAGTTGCTGAACCGACTAGAGGGGATGCCATTTTAGATTTAATTTTGGTGAGTAGAGGGGACCTCATGAAAGAAATGGTTGTAGGGGATAATCTTGGCTCAAGTGATCATGAGCTAATTCAGTTCAAACTGAACGGAAGGATTAACAAAAATAAATCTGCAACTAGAGGTTTTGATTTCAAAAGGGCTGACTTTCAAAAATTAAGGAAATTAGTTAGGGAAGTGGACTGGTCTGAAAAACTTATGGATCTAAAGGTAGAGGAGGCCTGGGATTACTTTAAATCAAAGCTGCAGAAGCTATCGGAAGCCTGTATCCCAAGAAAGGGGAAAAAATTCATAGGAAGGAGTTGTAGACCAAGCATCTTAGAGAGGTGATTAAGAAGAAGCAGAAAGCATACAGGGAGTGGAAGACGGGAGGGATCAGCAAGGAAAGCTACCTTATTGAGGTCAGAACATGTAGGGATAAAGTGAGACAGGCTAAAAGTCGAGTAGAGTTGGACCTTGCAAAGGGAATTAAAACCAATAGTAAAAGGTTCTATAGCCATATAAATAAGAAGAAAACCAAGAAAGAAGAAGTGGGGCCGCTAAACACTGAGGATGGAGTGGAGGTTAAAGATAATCTAGGCATGGCCCAATATCTAAACAAATACTTGGCCTCAGTCTTTAATAAGGCTAAAGAGGATCTTAGGGATAATGGTAGCATGACAAATGGGAATGAGGATTTAGATGTAGATATTACCATATCTGAGGTAGAAGCGAAACTCGAACAGCTTAATGGGACTAAAGCGGGGGGCCCAGATAATCTTCATCCAAGAATATTAAAGGAATTGGCACCTGAAATTGCAAGCCCATTAGCAAGAATTTTTAATGAATCTGTAAACTCAGGAGTAGTACCGAATGATTGGAGAATTGCTAATATAGTTCCTATTTTTAAGAAAGGAAAAAAAAGTGATCCGGGTAACTACAGGCCAGTTACTTTGACATCTGTAGAATGCAAGGTCCTGGAACAAATTTTGAAGGAGAAATGAGTTAAGGACATTGAAGTCAATGGTAAATGGGACAAAATGCAACATGGTTTTACAAAAGGTAGATCGTGCCAAACCAACCTAATCTCCTTTTTTGAAAAAGTAACAGATTTTTTAGATAAAGGAAACGCAGTGGATCTAATTTACCTAGATTTCAGTAAGGCATTTGATACTGTGCCACATGGGGAATTATTAGTTAAATTGGAGAAGATGGGGATCAATATGAACATCAAAAGGTGGATAAGGAATTGGTTAAAGGGGAGACTGCAACGGGTCCTACTGAAAGGCAAACTGTCAGGTTGGAGGGAGGTTACCAGTGGAGTTGCTCAGGGATCGGTTTTGGGACTAATCTTTTTATTACTGACCTTAGCACAAAAAGTGGGAGTGTGCTAATAAAGTTTGCAGATGATACAAAGCTGGGAGGTATTGCCAATTCAGAGAAGGATCGGGATACTATACAGGAGGATCTGGATGACCTTGTAAACTGGAGTAATAGAAATAGGATGAAATTTAATAGTGAGAAGTGTAAGGTTATGCATTTAGGGATTAATAACAAGAATTTTAGTTATAAGTTGGGGACACATCAATTAGAAGTAACGGAAGAGGAGAAGGACCTTGGAGTATTGGTTGATCATAGGATGACTATTAGCCGCCAATGTGATATGGCTGTGAAAAAAGCTAATGCGGTTTTGGGATGCATCAGGAGAGGCATTTCCAGTAGGGATAAGGAGGTTTTCGTACCATTAGACAAGGCACTGGTGAGACCTCACCTAGAATACTGTGTGCAGTTCTGGTCTCCCATGTTTAAAAAGGATGAATTCAAACTGGAGGAGGTACAGAGAAGGGCTACTAGGATGATCCAAGGAATGGAAAACTTGTCTTATGAAAGGAGACTCAAGGAGCTTGGCTTGTTTAGCCTAACCAAAAGAAGGTTGAGGGGAGATATGATTGCTCTCTATAAATATATCAGAGGGATAAAAACAGGAGAGGGAGAGGAATTATTTCAGCTCAGCACCAATGTGGACACAAGAACGAATGGGTATAAACTGGTCACCAGGAAGTTTAGACTTGAAATTAGATGAAGGTTTCTAACCATCAGAGGAGTGAAGTTTTGGAATAGCCTTCCAAGGGAAGCAGTGGGGGCAAAAGATCTATGTGGTTTTAAGATTCTACTCGATAACTTTATGGAGGAGATGGTATGTTGGGATAATGGGATTTTGATAAGTAATTGATCTTTAAATATTCAGGGTAAATAGGCCTAATCCCCTGAGATGGGATATTAGATGGATGGGATCTGAGTTACCCAGGAAAGAATTTTCTGTCGTATCTGGCTGGTGAATCTTGCCCATATGCTCAGGGTTTAGCTGATCGCCGTATTTGGGGTGGGGAAGGTATTTTCCTCCAGGGCAGATTGGAGAGTCCCTGGAGGTTTTTTGCCTTCCTCTGTAGCATGGGGCATGGGTCACTTGAGGGAGGATTCGCTGCTCCTTGAAGTCTTTAAACCACGATTTGAGGACTTCAAGAGCTCAGACAGGGGAGGTTTTTCGTAGGAGTGGGTGGGTGAAATTCTGTGGCCTGCGTTGTGCAGGAGGTCGGACTAGATGATCAGAATGGTCCCTTCTGACCTTAGTATCTATGAATCTATGAACTTGCATTAACTTAACATACGTGATAATTTGGGATATTTTGTTCATTCTCTTATTTTCATATTCATCTTTATGCTTAGTGAAGATTGCTTGACCTTTTCCCTGCGCAGTACAGAGGACTATTGCATTAATATATAGTACCAGGCTGATGAAACGGATTCCAGCATTCTGCTAATTTAGTTAAATGATTCCAGTTATAATTCAACATCTCCCATATACCTCATACTCACTGGACCTTCCTCACTGACAACCAACCATAAGGCTTTAAAGCAACACAGGACAGACTGGATAGAAACATTAATTGCTCAGCTGAGAAACAGAACACCCACATTCAAACTGAATCTCGGTGTAAAGCAAATAGCATTCAAACTGGTTTCACCAGAAGTTACATCAGGGTTAAATTTGATCTCATACATACATCCCTGTATGAAGCAAGGAAATTCTTATGTCAATCAATGGAGCCCTTGCATGTCTCCTTGTATCAAACAATAGAGCCTTTTAAGCTATGAGATAAACTCTACTTAAATTTTGCACATCAGGCCAACGTTCCAACAGGTCTCTAAAGACCAGCAGGGTCTCTAAATGTAGTGCCATGTAGAACAAGGACTTCTAACACATCTGAATAGTTGGCACAAGTAGAACAAAGGCATGTGATTTGCATGAGCTGAAACGGTCTTTGTTTGCACAAATCGAGTCCGCGCCTAAACACTAATGTTTGTGCCCATAGCTTTCTACCCTCAGCTTACAGCATCCACCCCATTGCAGTTGCAAAACTAGAGGCCACTGTAGAATGGTTAGCCCACTACATTCAGTTTTACTGTGGCAGCATTCATGATAGCATCCAAGCTGTTCACATGAAGCCTGGGATAAAGCATAATGAATTCAGTGAAAAGACTACTACTGACTTCAGTGGACATTCGATCACATCCATCATTTACAGTTACAGGGCCAAATTCATAGCTGGTTCAAGTAGGTGCAGTTTCATCCTCTTAAGCCAACTCTCGAGTGAGCCTATTGCCAGTAGGTCTTATCTTTCAAAATGAAATTCTGCTTTACAAGTGGTCCAGTAATATACTCTTCTGCTAAGGGAATTTGAATCAATACAGCAATCAAAGCGGCTCTCCATTTTCAAGGGTTTTGGTGTCCTCAGGTCTGTTCATGAACACAATTCCCAGAATTCACCTACCCACCTTCAACGGGAATGAACTCGGTAGTATATTCCTTTCTGCTGCCAAGGGTTTGGTCCTACTAGTGCCTACAATGACACAACAGCAACAAATTTAGCTTTGATTTCAAGAGGGCACACAGGAGCTTTGTCTGAGAAAGGCATGAAGGATTTGGCCTAACTGATGCTAAATTGAGATGTTCAGCTAGGCTGATCATCAAACACTTCAAGGACAACCAGTATGAAAGATACAGAACAATTCTTAGTCTTAAAAGGGATACAAACCCAATATATTTTGACCCTAGCACAAAGCCATATATTTGTATCTTGGTGTCTGATCCCTGCCACAATTTTTACTTTAAAACATACTATCTGGACAAGATTTTCAAATTGAGGCCTGATTTTCAATATAGCCAACTACAAGCATTCAAAATTTATGAGTCAGGCCTTAAAAAAAAAAATCCATGAGATTGGGTTAAAACCCCTAAAATTAAACCAAAAAAGAATCCCAAACCTATTTGGTTAGTTACCTTTTGGCTTTTGAACTCTCTCAAGATTGTGAGGTACTCAGATACTGTTGAAATATATTTTTTAAGTACCTTAGTGAAATAGAAGCAACTCTGACATCAGTGATGCTATACCAGATTTACTGCATTGGGTTCAATTTATAAATGATTTTAAAAGAGTTAATAAGAGATCAATAGATTTTACAGCCCTAAGTTGCATGTGTTCTAGATGGTTATAAACACAGCTGTAGAAGGTGCTATAGATGGTTATAAGCCATGGTTATAATCAACTTTTTGACCTTTCAACTTTAACAATCTACAACAGCAGATTGGCCATTTAATAACTTATTAATAGAGGTTTTAATAACAGCTTATAAATAGAAACTTAATATAAAGTGTGACTGATTTATACAAATATGACAAGAGAATGGACAACACATGCAGTACTGAGCAACTCAGGAACCGTCTCTTCACGTTCCACTGTGCATGAAAACCAGGTGCAAGATGGATTTGTGGTGTAGCAGAAAACAGTGCATAGCCTTGATTCTGCCACTTCTCATCCCTCTCGTACTGCTGCTACTTCCTCAGGATCTCTTGATAATCCAAAACCAAAAAATCCATGGGGGCACCAAAGGGAAGAACTGTCCTAGTGATTATCACATTTGTGCTGGCACTGAAGTTACAAAGCAGAGTTCGGCAACAACAACAACAAAGGAATGGGGGAAGGATTTCCGAGTGGTTAGGAAACTAGATTGGGACCTAAGTAGACCTGAGTTCAATTCCCAGATCCACCACAGATTTCCAGGAGGGCTTTCAGAACCTGAAGCTCCCGTCTGTAAACGATGAACAACAATTCCTTTGTCTCTGTTCTGAAATATAGACTGTCATATGTTTGGAACAGAGACCACTCCCATCATGTAGACAAGCCCTTAATGCACTTTACAGACACGTGATTTCTAACCATCACTAACATGTTGCACATTAATTGGTCCATGCGGACACTGCTGGTGCAGTGTTTCGAACAGCACTATGGTAAAACACACCAGCAGGATTTGCATGGACCAATTAATGTGCAACACATTAGTGCACTTCAGAAATCTCCCCCCGCCCCCAAGCTCATTACCCCACCATGTAGACAAGCTATACCTCTTCCTATGCTTATGTACAGCACCTAACACAGTGGGGCTTCTAGGCATTAACTAAAATTATTAAAGGAAATAAGAGAAGTTTTCTTTTATCATAGACACATAGACACGTAGGACTGGAAGGGACCAGTACCCTGATCACTACCCCACACTGATACAGGACTATGTATTATCTAGACCAGCCCTGAAAAGTGTTTCTCTAGCCAGTTGTTAAAAACCTCCAGTGACAAAGATTCCACAACCTCTGCAGGTAATTTATTCTAGCAGTTAGCTATCCTGACAGATAAAAAGGTTTTCCCAATGTCTAACCCAAATCTCCCTTGCTGCAATTTAATCCCGTTACTTCTTGTCCTGTCCTCAGTAGATAAGGAGAACAGTTTATCACCCGGCTCTTTATAACAATATTTCACGTACTTGCAAACTGTTATGTCCCTTCTCCGTCTTCTCTACGAGGAACAAAATAATATTATTTCTTCCATCCATGTAAGAATATAGCCCCATCAACATAATAGCTGAACACTTGTGGTGCGCTATTGTAGTTTAGTGCCATTAATATTCCTGGTGCTTTACAAAATACAAGAAAAAAGAAAGTCCGCCTGCCCTGAAATACTTATATTCTAAGGCCTGTGCTGAAGAGACTCTCACACAATTAACTTAAAGTATGTGCATAGACTTATTAACTCAATAGTATATTTACCACCGCTGCCTGCCCTAAACTAAGTGAAACTACTGACATGCCCAAAGTTGAGCATGTCTATGAATCTTTTCAGGACAGGGACTGAAAAACAGAGCTGGATTTAAAAAATATAAAAGTTTAAAAAATGGACAGGAAGTCACTCATTTTCCAAAATTTTGAAGTTCAGAAAAGTATCTAAATTTTTCAACTGCAAATTTTCAACTAGTTCTACAGTTGGTCAAAAAAACCCCAAAGCATAAAACCCTAGTACTTTTGGATAGCAGTGTTGTTGAAAACTGCTTTTTTGATCCAAACTTTCATCAAAAATTCCATGTTTGGAGATTTTTGGCAAGAAATGGATGTTCTACAGCCTACAGACACTCTTACTAACTAAATCACACACACCGATGGGGATGTGGGGTGAGATGACAACACTGGTCTTTCTGCCACTTGAGGTAAGGAGAACTCCTTTAGTATTATTAATGGGTCCTTTTTCATCGCCAGGGACCAGATACTTTTATAATGTTCCGTACATTGACTGACCCTATTTTGCCCCCAATAGAATCTTGTTGCTTCTTTATTTTCCCTTTATTTAATTTCCACGTGCTCCATGCTCTCTTATCCATCCTGCATTTTCATTGATTTTTTTTTCCTTTCCATCACATTCTCTTCTCCATCCCCCATTCTACAAAATAGCTTCACATTAGCATAATGCTAATCTGATCACATCCAAGTTAACCCTTAAATATTCAAGATTTCTCATCACTACGCAGTGGAGGGCACTGGACTGGCACTGAAGTAATGGGTTCTATTCCTGTCTCTGGCACTGGCCTTCTGGGTGACCTTGAGCAAATCATTTCACCTCCCAGTGCTTTAGTGTCTCTTTCTGTAGAATGGCGATGAAGATACTAATCTCATTTCCAAAGCTCTTTGAGGTCTATGGATAAAAATTGCTATGCAAGAGCTAGACAGTGTTATAAACAGAGAGAAAAGGTATGGTTTCTTCCGAAGTTGCAGCTGCAAAGATCCTGGCCAAGTTCTAATACACAAGAAGTACGCTGATTCTGTGACCTTAGTGTTATTTTTAGATTAATTTGCACAATATGGCATGTTATTTTTAAAGTCAATGCACACAGCGTACGTGTTCCAAGAATTGCTGCCTGGGGAAAAATCTGCTCCCTGCTATTTATTACAGGATGCTCTTACAAATTTCTGATTCAAGACAACTGGACCAGTCATGATAGATCAGCCGGACAGTTTACCGTCTGGCTTAAAGACTAATGCCCCCTGCCTTCTGCTGATTACCCACGAGATGCTGCAGTATTCAGGTTAACCATTTCAAACTCTGCACTAACATCCTGACAATTTAGAGCATCTTGTAAGGTACCTGGTGAGGTCTAGTTGGCTAATATGACTATGGACCTGATCCAAAGTATGCAGAAGTCAATGAAAAGATTCCCCCATTGACTCTGATGGTCTTCATATCAAGCCCTAAGATATCAATGTTGCTTTCCTCACTGAGAGAGTACTCCCATTAATTTCAATATCACATTTGTCACACACTCATTAGCATGCTACTTAGTATTAATATTTTAATATGAGACTTTCTTGGTCATGTCTAATGCACCGTCTATAGCTTTATGCATATGTGTACACTAAGTATTTTTAAATGTACCATGCCAGCAGCACTGAATTAACACACACATTAAAACTATTTCTACAACCAGAAAATATCTAACAATCCTCAGCCACGTAGTTTTTATTAAGGGTTTCATCACCCATATTCAGATTAAACGTTTGCCATATTGGTGCAAACCTGCAGTTATAGATCAGTGCCCCATTTATTTAAATGTGATCACATAAACTGCCAACTTTTCCTTTACAAACCCTTATTCTGAATGGCTTAAACAGTCCAGTGATAAAAATCCATGTCATACTCCAAAATGGGACTCAAGGTCTCCATTTGAAAGCTGCTGCTGCTGATGATATATACATTTCTATCAATTTGAAAGCTATTATTATTGTGATATATACATGTATATGCATTTGACATTTCAAAATAATGGCAGACTTGGGTTTGCCTATGTTGTCTATCTTTAAAACTAGCTTTGTATTTTAAAATATTCTTCAGGCTGTGACAAAGCTCTGTCCTTGCCTCCGTGGGTCCCGCGTTTCCTGGAGGATTTTGCTAGCCTCAGAAGCTCACTGTGACCCTGCAAGTAACCATTCTCTCTCTAGAGACAAGGATCACAGTCTACTGAGCCATTTTCATCATAAGCCAGCGCAGGAGGTGAGGAGAAGTTATCCTTTCTTGCACCGTCTCTGTTGTCTCCCAGTCTCAGTAATTAATCAGGGGGCAAAGGTGGGAGGGGGGGAAGCCCGGGCCCACCCTCTACTCCGGGCTCCAGCCCAGATAGGACCCTAATAGTATCAGCTATGGTAGCTGACCTTTTAGAAACATGACATGTACAATTCCCTGGGCTACTTCCCCCACAGCAGCTCTCACTTCCTCAAGGTCCATTTCACCCTTACCTCAGGACCAACTTCCTTGTGCCTGATATGGTGTGTACTACTCAGCCTCTCCAACAGCGCAACTTCCTCCTACAGCTCTGACATGCACCCCCACCTGACTAACTGGGAGGCTTTTAACTAGTTTCAGCCAGCCCCCGATTGGCTTCAGGTATCCCAATCAACCTAGCCTTCTCCCTGCCTTCTGGAAAATTCTTAATTGGCCCCAGGTGTCTTAATTGACTTGGAGCAGCTGCCATTTCACTTATCCTGGTACCAGGGATTTCTGTAGCCTGGAGCTAATATATCTATCTCCCACTACTTTTCTGTGGGCATCTGGCCTTGTCCCGTCACAAGGCCTCGATTCTTTGGGTATTCAGTGTCAGGGACAGAAAGCCTTGCTGTGAAAACTGAACTCAGACCTCCTTTCCTCCAAGTGCAGGTTGAAACTTTTCAACACACTTTTTTCTTTAATTGAAAAGCAGTCTTTAAAAAAAAAAAAGACAAACAAAAAAAAACAACCCAATATTTCATCCAATTACCAACCCACACAGATTCTTGTATTTTTAATTAAATATTACCTGCCCCTTTTAAAATAAAAATGTTGACATGTTATTAAACTGGGCTTTTTGTTGACCAAAAAATATTTCAGTAGCCATTTTTCTAAAATCTGAAATCGCGTTTTTGATAAAAAGTTAGAAAAAAGTAGCAAACAAAAAAAAAATCACTCAGGAGATGTTTACACGATGATAAAAAACTGATGGCACAAAATCCCAGAGACCGGGTCAACTGACTCGGGCCCAGGGGATAAAAACTGCAGTGGAGGCATTCAGCCTTGGATTGGCTCTGTGACCCTCCCCCATTGTCAGGACTCAGAGAACCAGGCACTAGCCCAAGACCCACATCTACACTGCAATTTTATAGCCCCACAGCTCAAACCCAAGTCAGCTGACCCAGGCCAGCCATGGCAGTGCCACGAGTCTTTTATGGTACGATAAACATTCCCTAAAAGTCTCCTGCCAAAATAGATGTTTCAAACACTTAAAAATAAGAACTTGGAAATATCGTTTTTAAAAATGAAAATAAGTTTTCATTTCTCAGTCTTGTTTTTCCAAAATGTAAAAAAAGGCCTAATGATACTGGTCTTCCTTTTGTAAAGGGCTTTAAGATCTGTTATCTTTTTCTATTATTGTGCTAGGGACTGTACAAACACAGAACAAAAAGACTGTCCCTACGAGTGAAATATTCAGTATATGATACATGCGGTGTTATTGTAGCCATGTTGGTCCCAGGATATTAGAGACAAGATAGCTGAGGTAATATCTTTTATTAGAGCAGACTCAGCTGGTGAGAGAGACAAGCTTTCAAATTTATACAGAATATGTTTCCCAGACCTGAAGAAGAGCTCTGGGTAAACTTGAAAGCTTGTCTCTCTAGCCAACAGAAAGTGGTCCAATAAAAGATATTACCTCACTCGCCTTGTCTCTCTTATAAAAGAAATAGTTATGTTTATTACAAGTCTTGTGAATATAGTGCTCCTTTTGAAGTAAACAGTGCTGCCTATGAAGACAATTGCAGATATTTTACTGGGTTTACAAAGGGATCGTTCACTACGTATAAAAAACCTAAATGCTGTGGAAGATCTGACCAATGGTCTAAATTTTAACCATCTTCAGTTCCAGTCAGAGAGACACTATGTAGCTTTTGAGCTCCCTAGATGAGTATTTTCATGGAGCTGAAATGAAGCATCGCCACCAATTACACAAACACAATAGAGCCTTGATTACAGTGTATAAGTATTTACATGGGGAACAAATATTTAACAACAGGCTCTTCAATCTATGAGATAAAGGTATAACATGATCCAATGGCTGGAAATTGAAGGTAGGCAAATTCAGACTGGATATAAAAGTGTACATTTTTTTAATGGTGAGAGTAATTAATCATTGGAACGCTTTACCAAGGATAATGGTGGAGTCATCATCACTGACAATTTTTAAATCAAGACTGGATGTTTTTATAAAAGATATATTCTAGGAATTGTTTTGAGGAAGTTCTGTGGATTGTGTTATACAGGAAGTCAGACTGCATGATAACAGTGGTCCCTTCCGGTCTTGGAATCTATAAAAATTCACTAAAAAGATCACCATTAAATTAACCATAACCCCAAAGTAGTAGAACATGTCCCTTTGAATCCAACTTCCCCCCTTGCAAATAAACAAAACTGCTTATGAATAGAAGTTATCTTTTTTTCTACTTTGGCAATGCAGCTTTAGTAGAGAAGGGATACATAAATTATAGGATTTAAAGGTAAATTACGGAGATTGGAAAATGTTGTAATCCAATGACACTTGTCTAAAAAAACTCAACCATCCAGGATTTGCTGAAGCTACCATCTTCCATTCACCAAATGTGAGCAGGATTGCAATGGAACAGTCTCTCTTGGGATTTATTTATAGCAGTTTCAGCATCAAAGCTATTTAATCAAAAGAATGAATTCTTACCTTTAAGATGCAGATGAAAAAAATGACTAGATGCCAAACCACTTTTCAATAAGCATCGGTGCACATTCAAAGGACTTGAGGGTATAGTGAACTTTAAACAGTTTTGCAAAAAGAAAAGGAGTACTTGTGGCACCTTAGAGACTAACAAATTTATTTGAGTATAAGCTTTCATGAGCTACAGCACACTTCAATGTGTCCGATGAAGTGAACTGTAGCTCAAAAAAGCTTATGCTCAAATAAATTTGTTAGTCTCTAAGGTGCCACAAGTACTCCTTTTCTTTTTGCGAATACAGACTAACACGGCTGTTACTCTGAAACCTTTAAATAGTTTGCTTGGTTCAGACAAGCACCTCAAAACTCAGGTGCTTATAAGAATAATCTGAATCTACAGTGTTTGTATGGCAACTACCTCCTTGGTGATAACACAGGACTGAATCAGAAACCTCCAAAGCAGAAAGCATGAGCCTCTACAAGCTTGAGCTAAAGGCCTACTTACCATAGCTGGGAGTGGGTTACGTTTGCATAACTTGGCTCTCAAGATTTTAGTTACTTTTCATCCAGCCAAAATACCTTGAGAGTAGCCGTCTTTACCATATTTTGACATTTCTGTGTCCATTTTGAGCTGTGACTTGAAAGGATCAGTTCATGTTTTGACTGAAGATGGTTACAGTCTTATCAAAACCAGCTGATTTATCTGTCCTAACATTTGAGGTTAAAGTATTAATTTAGATTACAGCAGTTTCAAAATTTTAGTGTTTCAAGCACCACCTTCTTCAAAAATCGTTGTGCAGCAAATTGATGAAACATCAAGCTCAAATACCACAATTTGGTAACCCTTGAATGCAGAAAATTGTTCTGAACTGTCAAATGGTAGACAGGAAATTTTGGGCATAGACACCAAGATACCCTGATGGAAGAAGTTAATTTTAAAAAATTAAACACATAGTATTGCCATCTCCAAATGTCCAAAAATCATTCATCAGTACTGCCCCTCTCACACAACAAAAAGATTGGCTTAAAATAATATATTTTAATAAGTGTTCTTTATTTGTTTCCTGGTATTTGAGCTTTTACTGACGCAGTTTTCAAGCTTTTCTCCACATCTGTGAGGGGCAGAAAGTTACTTTTTCTTTTCTAATGAAAGCTGAGATTTTTGCATAATCATATGATTGCAAGAACTGGAGCTTTCAGAACACAAGAGTTGGCAACACTTTAAGGAAACTCCATTTTCTGAAATGTGCAGTTTCTTCTTTCTTAAGGGAGAATCAGTTCTGATTTCCCGCCCCCCCCCAAGTATGCTTACAAATAGGGGTATAAAAAAAAGAAAGAGTCCAGATGCATCTCTTTGGTTCAGCTCCAATTAATTGTTGCCATGCTCTCCTGGTTTTGCTTTTGTTTCCTTTTATCTATTTGCTGTCATCAGTAAGTACAGATGGTTTATCTTTATGTCCATATCTCTATATATGAAAAAATCTGCTATTTGGGTGATTACCTTAATTTGTTTGATCCTCTGGACGAGGGGTGGCCAACCTATGGCTCCGGAGCCACATGTGGCTCTTCAGAAGTTAATATGTGGCTCCTTGTCTAGGCATCGACTTGGGGGCTGGAGCTACAGGCGCCAACTTTCCAGTGTGCCGGGGGGGGTGCTCACTGCTCAACCCCTGGCTCTGCCACAGGCCTTGCCCCTTTCCACCCCTTCCTGCCCCTTCCCCTGAGTCTGCTGTCCCTCGCTCTTCCCGCAGCCCCCCCCCGCCCCGAGTCTCCTGCAAGCCACAAAACAGCTGATGGGGAGGGAAGTGGAGGCACTGATTGGCGGGGCTGCTGGTGGGTGGGAGGCGCTGGGAGCTGCTGGGGGAGCTGCTGACGTATTACTGTGGCTCTTTGGCAATGTACCTTGGTAAATTATGGCTCCTTCTCAGGCTCAGGTTGGCCTCCCCTGCTCTGGATGAAATTCTATACCCATCAACTGGGGACCAACGTTGAAGATCACGCAATTGCAAATATTTCTGAAGTGATCAATGTAGAAAAGTTGAACTCTGTTTTCAAAAGTCCCTGCACTTGACAGAGGTTGGTTTAATTTGTATCCCAGTCAGGTCAAATTCTGTTTGGTTTTCTATGTTGTAATGTTAGGAGAAAAATGCTTTGAGAAACATACCAAGCATGTATGTTTGCAAAAGGAAAACATATCATCATTTGGGCCTCAAGCCTGATCCCCCTCAACACCTTTCTTGACTGAGTCTCTGGACTGGGGTAATGCACTAGCACTTATTCCTCAACACCTTTAATTCTACTTTGAGGGTTTAAGTACTATCTATCATTTATCTGCACCTTCCACGTTAGTGTCCAAATCCCTCACAGTCTTTTTCTCAAGACTCCAGTGATGTAGGAAAGTGTTATTATCCCCATTTTACAGAAAGGAAACTGAGGCACAGAAGGGCTAAGTGACTTGCCCAAGGTCCCACAGGAAGCCTGTGGCAAAGCAGGGATTCAATGTCCATATCCTGAGCCCTAGAGTAGCACTGGATCATTTTTCCTCAGAGGACCAATACAAAGCACTGTGCACTATTAAGTCCCACTAAAGTGCTCAAATGAACTTCACCACACATGGTGCTTAATCCGTCACCCTTCATCAACATCAAATTCACTTGAACAAAGAATGTAAATGGAAACAATGGGCCGATTCCTACCAGTTAAAAGAGAATGATCCTTCTTTGATTCTTAAAGCTGTGTCCCTCTTCTAGTTCAAGTCTATTGGGAGTGGGGGCGGGAGGGGGGGTTGTTCTGCTGTGATACGTGATGTCCCTCCTCCATGAAACTGTACCGCACAATCTTTAATCAGTTTGTCCTTACGACACCCCTGTGAGGTGCTGTTATCCTAAATTTAGCCTCTCTATACCTCAGTTCCCCTTCTGTAAATATCTTGCCCAAGGAAGGAAATGAAACCCTGCCTCCCCAAACCTATGCTAGTGCCCTAACCACTCCACAACGCTTCCTCTCTCTGTCTTGTGCAGTGGGTGAGTAATTCATAAAAAAAATTCTTGTCAAATATTTCATTCAGGTAAACTCATCATGTAACTTATTCACAGAGTTATATTTGACCAGCTCAAAACTAAACTGTATTTATATTCAATAAGTATAAATATCACCGTCTCCTGGAATGGTGCCACCGCCCTCCCTCTTGCTTCCCCTAATTCTATGCTTTACCTGGTGTCAAGGAACTAGAAAAGTGTACAGATTAAAAAGGTGCATTTCTTCCCCCCCGCCCCCCGCTCTGAATAAGGCAGATTGCGTTTTTCGTTTGTGGCTTATATTAGGTCTCAAGAAAGTGAGAAAAGTCAGTCTTGTCAACTTAAAAATAATTAGATTGTGCTGCATTATCTGAATTGCTTGTTACTTTATGGAACCTTTTCCCTTAAAGGTCTCTAGACAAGCGTGAGAATTATTATATATATATTTTTTTTCTTTCTTCAGGAATGTATTTTCAAAGGATTAAGAGCATTAGATAGCTTTCTTTCGCTATATGCCAAGAAAAGCCTGCTTGGATAAAATGGCCCAGGGTGCCTAGTCTCTTACAACTATTTCGGATAGACACTGTGCACAAGAATGACAGAAAGGAGACAGGCTTCAAGGCATACCAGCGGCAAGAGACTCCATTATCATCCATCTAACATCATAATAGTTCTTTAAATGCAGGATTCAATATCACAGCCTATCTTGGAATCATTCCAAAGCCATCTTTGCTCACTAATCCCAGCTGGCAGTTGTAATTCTGCAGTGAAAACTGCAGGAGTGACTTATTCTTACTTTTTATGACAAACTTGTAGTTCTTGGTTCTCAAGTGGCATAGTTTCTCACCTCCACCTTTAGATTTAGATTTTCTTGAATCTTTCTGCTTAATGCCATGCTAAAACTAGTAATATCTCTTGATAAGTACATCTCAGAGAGCATTACCAAGGAGCTAAGTATCACGATCCCAATTTTACAGATGACAAAATTGAGGCACAGCTTGACTTGCCCAGCAGTCCGGTGGCAAGCCCCCAGAAAACAGAACCCAGATCTCCTGAGACCCAGCCCTCTATGCACGAGGCCATGCTGTATATCTATAATTTCGATTAGAAATACTCAGCCAACCTCAATCGTTGACATACAAGTCAAGTCCCACAAAAATAAAGAGCTTGCCTTTATAATAACCAATATTTAAATCCTTTGGTGGACTCCTGAGACTCAGCCATTGTCTTACATGCCAAACCTTGCATCCTAGGAGCACAGTTATATATAAACACTGGAGACCACCCTAATTCCATTTAAGTTAATAGCAGAATGTCTGTTGACTGTTGATGGAAGCAGAATGCAAAACACTGGAAGCAATCGATCCTGTGTTCTTCGTTCACAAAGGCCCTGGTCCTGCTTGCATTGACATCAGTGGCGAAACTCCCATTGTCCCAACAGTGCAGGATCAGCCCCCAAATGATTTGTATGGACCTCACTGGTGTATTTCAATGGGAGTTCTGAGCGCACAGGGAAGGCAGTCTCTGGCTCAGTTATCCGAGGGTGTTTAAACGTCCCAATGTCCTCCAGATCAATGGATAGGAGGAAGAAGGAAGGGCTTTAATTTAATCCAAGGTCATTATTTAATAATCTCCATAATGCTAAAGTATCAATGTTGGAGTCCAATTTAACTACATTTTAATTCCTATTAAACTGCAAGTTAACAAGTATAATCCTTGTAAATAAACAAACCTCAGCATGAGCAAGCTTCTTTGATCCTTAAGAATGGGGCTAAACAAACAATGTGAAATGTCTGAAGTCTAACATAATTATCAAAACACTTCTTCTGTACTGACAGCTAACAATAGCTTCAACTCTGTCTGTGAAATTGTCTTTATTCTTGAGTCCTTTAATAAAATACATTATGTATTTGAACGCTGAGGAAAAAAGGGGTGGATTTCAAACTTTATTCTGTTTAAGGTCTCAAGTCTTCATTACACCTTCTTCACCAGAAAGTATCCTACAATCCTGTCTTAAGCCACAGTACTTTTCTAGATGGTCAGTTAGTACACAGCAAGCTGGGGTGTAAATATACAGCACACGAGCATCCTGCGCACTAACTGGGAGCCGACCAAAGCATGCTGGAGTAATTTTCATGTGTGGCAATAGGGTTCATATGGACTTATTAGTGTGCGGCATAGCAGCATGAGATAGATTTACACCCCAGCTTTTCATGCACTTACTCGCCATCTAGACAAACCCTTAGACACATTCTCTATTGTTTTAAAATTGGAAGGCAGTGTGGTCCAGTGGATGAGACACTGGATGAGAACTCAGCAAAGCTTTCTCTTCCACCGACCTGCTATTTGACCTTGGCAGGTCCCTTCACCTTTCTCCACATGTGTAAAATGGGGATAGCAATACTTACCTTCATTTGTAAAGTATTTTGAGATCTATTGATGAAAAAAAAAAGGGACTCGCCTCTCATTTGGATTGAATAGGAAAGATGCTATGCAGGGATGATGAACCCAAGGGTGGTCAAATTTCTGAGACAGTCTAAGTGGTAATGGTGTGGAGGGCTAGATCTCAGGGATGCCTCTCAGGAGCTACTGTCCCACATGCTACTTGCTCATGCCTGGATCATAACTCCCCCACTCCTCCTCCAGAGGGAAAGGATTCAAGGTACTTAACTGGAACAGCATCTGAATTCATTCCCACAGGCATGTCCCCACAAATATACCCCACAGAGTAGCTCTTTCCCATCAACCTCCTTCCCATCCAGTCTTGTTTCACAACCATGGTCCCCCATTTGCTCAGAGATGGGGGAGTGAGGGATGGACGGAAAAAGGCATCGCTACCACCTCATCTTCTGCCCATACGCTGTATGTATACATAACAGGAGACAGTCCCCGCCTTGAAGTGCTTACGGTTTAAATAAATAATACATCTCCATTTTACAGATGGAGAACCGGAGCACTGAGCTGAAGTGACTGAGTCAAGGCTGCACAGGGAGTTTGTCCCACAGACAAGAAATGAACCTCTCTCGCCTGAACCCCAATCCAGTACATTAACAAAATCAGACAGGCTTTGCATTTTATTCCCTCTGTGGAGCAAGTTGAAAGATCTCTCAAGTTGAAAGTTGATATGATCTCTCAGATACCGGTAGAGATTTGCAGATCCATCAAGAACATTTAGTCAAATCTACCATTCATTTCAGGTATCCACAAAAGGAAAAGGAGGACTTGTGGCACCTTAGAGGCTAACAAATAAATTTGTCATTCATTTCAGTGTCTCTAAATCGAGACAGCTTTGAAAATCTCAATCATAATGGCTAAAAATGCAGCATGTGCTCTGCCCAGAATCTAATGGCTGAACCTGAGAAAGGCAGTTTACATTTCTCAAGAGCTCCAAGGGTCTTGGAGTTACCAACTTCAAACCCCTGGCTAACGACTCAGTTCTTGAGTAGAGCACTTAAATTCGTGTTGAGTTCACCAAATTGTTCTGGTTGGGAAAAAACAAAAAAATCAAAACCCTAAAAAAATTCTATCAAAACATTTCATTTGACATTTTAAAAATGAAACATTTTGTTTTTGGAAATTACTTCTAGTTTCAAAATGTACTTCAGTTTTGTTTCAAACAAATAATGTTTTAATAGCTCAAAATGAAAAAAATGAATTTTTGGCTGCTTGTTTCACCAGGTTTACGTCAGCCTGAAACAATATTTTTTGAATAGTCAGTGAACTGAAAAATCAGTTATCTGCACAGCCCTTCTCTAGAGGAGCCTTCACTATCTTTTGCCCATTTTTATGCCCGGTTGTTGCGAGATACTCAAGCTCACAGTAGTGGAAAGGAGCCCAATAGCTTCTGCCTTAATACATTTCACAGTTTAGATTGAGGGCTCTAATGATTAATTTTAATTTCATCCTCATGTTGGTTGACTACATACTGTATGAGGGAAAGAAGAGAAAATTATCTGGAAAGAAATATTGCTGTTTGATTACTGCAACAGCTATTGGAAAGGACCTGTGGGCGAGGGGCAGAATTCTTATTTGGTCAATTAATTTAGCAAAAATGGAGAGAGATAGCAATGGAATGATTTTGACATTCTCTTACAGTCATGGCACAACTACACTCCGCTAGGAGGCTTCCTCTCTGCTTGTGACATTCTGCCACCCTTGCAGCATCTGAACTGAAACCATATCCCTCAGTGCTACATTTTAATACTCTTACAGTTAGAGATCAACCCTGAACAAACAGGCATCTTTAGCTTTTGATATACAGGGACACATTCAAGAGAGTCTGAAGGCTTGTCTACACAGTATGGAATGCACCCCAGAAGGGTGTAAATTGTAGAGTGCTCCATGCTAACATGCTCTAAAAGGTATGTGGTGCCTTTTGAAACAGGACTGTGTTAACACCCACAAGGAACTTTTTAGATTGAGTCAGCAGGATATACACGGGGCAGAGCGCAACACCGGAAAGCGCTCCACAATTCATGCTCCTCTGCTATGCATTGCCACACCGGGTAGCCAAGCTCTAAAAAGAGCTGGTAAAAAACAAACGAGAGCAAAAGGGCGACACATTTTTCACAAAAAGTGTTTTCATTTTTCAACCAGCTCTAAGTCTAAGGAAGTCAAAATTGGTTTGATTTAAAACCCCATTCCAGCCTACTCTATGTGCACATACCACCAGTTTACATGCCCTTAAAGTCACTAATGTCTGACTTTCACTCCGTTGCACATCCCCTCTGAACTTGATGTTTGGTATCTGTAGCACAAAGACTGAGATTCTTCAAAAGCGCCAGAGGAAGTTAGACCTCAAGCCTGACTGACTTCCAAAGGGATTTAGGCACCAACAGCCCAATTGAAAGTCAGGCACCTAACTTCCTTAGGCACTTTTGTAAAACCCACTAAGCACCTGTGTGCATCTTTAGGTACCTAGGACTCATTTCCTTAAACTCATTTGAAAATTTTTACCTGAATATTGAGTTGCTATGTTCCCTCCCTCCCCACAGCACATTTCTTATTGCCTGCTCTGTGTCAGATTTGGCTTATGAAAACTTTCAGGAGCAGCAGTTTATTCCTGATATGCACCACAGCACATGTACTATGAGATGAACAGAAGATAAATAATACACCGCAGTTTACATGCAGATCTTCATTGTCATCATCCTATTTAAAACTTTTAAAAAATCACTCTGAATTCAAATTTCAGCCAACCAAGACCATAAAACAAAAGTTCTAAAATGAATTTCAATTACTCCAACACATTTATGACTTGATCTCTTCTATTTTGGGTCAGTGTTATTATTAAGTTACAATTTATGAGCAATACAGGGAAACCCAATTAATTGACTGTTAAAAGATCAAGACAGTTGCATTAAGTTTGCACACCCAACGAAAATACATTAGCACCCTAACATAAAACCTTACAAATTATATTAAGGCTCTAATTCTTATGCAAGATCTCACTGAAATTAAGCAAACCAACATGCACCTATTCAGAATTTTGCTTCACAAAATAGGTTAACACAATCCTGCAAACATATATGCATCTGCTTAACTTTATTCATATAACAAATCTCAAAAAGCTGACACAAAACTGATTTTAAGCATCTATTCTTTAACTGAACAGAACACCAACAACCAAGCTTTTCAGAGATTCTGCTATGGATCCTTTTTGGGAAATGGAAATACTTTTTCCTACAAGATGTAATTAAACTGTGGAACTTGCTGTCACAGGAAGTTATTTAGATAAAGAATTAACAAGATTTGAAAAGGAATTGGATATTAGGAATATCCAGAGTTGTCCTAATTAACAATGTTTGGGAGTAGATATTAACCCATGTGCTGCAGGTATTATAGGTGTATGGCGGGGGCAGGGGGATGAGAGAAGATTATCCCCCATCTGTGTATAGCTGGGGTTTTATACTTTCCTCTGAAGCATCCTGTGCTGGCCACTGTCGGAGACAAGACACTGGACTAGACGGACCTTGTATCTGATCCATTCTGGCAAGTCCAATGTTCCTGTAACAGTTTAGGCCAAATGATGAAACTCTCAGAATCCAATAACATAGATGAACCAAGTTTTTAACATGAATTATTGTCTGGCTACACAGGCATATTACAGGGGTTCGTTTGTTTGGTTTGTTTGTTTGGTTGGGTTTTTTTGCCTTAACAAAAGGTAGAAAAGGCCGCAAAAAAATGGCATTTACAGCCAGTTTTACAAAAGATCTCAGCACCCCAATTGGGGCTAAGATTTTCAGAACAGTTCAGTCCTAATTTAGGCAACTAAATAAGTGTCAGGAGTGCAGAAGCTGTGTTGCACTGCACTACAGCTTCCTCAAACAACTCTTCACCCAGCATACCCTAATCCTTCAACACCGTAAAACTGAAACGGATTCGGATTGGAGTGTATGGGTTTGGTCCAGCTATAGCATGAAGTGATACAAACATACTCAAATGCCAAACAGTTCAACCCCCAAAGTCATGATGATCCTAGGTTCTCTCTCGTTTCTTTTTAGTTTTTGCAGCCAGTTGCTAGATTAAAGTCACTTTGTACACTTTTCTACTAAAAAAATGGAGTCTTCAGAAATAGACAAGCAAGTGGAAATGTAAACTTAGCCCTCCAATCCAATCATTAGTCTTTTAATGATTCTGACCACAACCACCCTGAGATAACATCTCATTCTTCCTTTGCTTGAGCCATGGAAGCTCGACAGAATCCTGATTCCTTTGGCCTGTTATTAAAACTGAAGCCTAGATGGACATGAGTGCTAAAGGAAAAGGATTATAGAGGTTTATTTGGTGCTGTCAGAGAAAGAAAACCCTGTCTCTCTGCCAGATGCGTTCAACTACTGTTCTCACTATTGCATAAAATTTTCACCCACATTAAATCTATGCTAATTCAACGCAGTGTGAGGAAAGATGATTTAACCTCAAACTTTTTCCCAATGTCATTCAACAGCTCTAATTAGGTAGAGAGGTGTTCCTGTTCTCCACTCACTTGTATTATTATAGATATTATTTAAAATGTATTATTAATATTCATTTAGTGGAAGGAGAATAACTAAGGAGTATTTGTGATATAGTTAAAGAGTATTTGTGATATAGTTATACATTTCTGGTCATAGTTTATTTTCTTCTTCCAGAAATATTCAACTCTTACGTACACAGGTTCATATTTATCATGATTAATGGGAACAGCTCAAGAGCTAATTGGGTGTTCTGATTTGAAGGGTAGCTGCTAAATATACAATTTCACCCAAAAATTGAAAAGCAAAACCTCTTTTTCCTTCTTCCCTAAGCTTTTTGAAAGTAACAGATAACTTCCACTAACAAGGAAAATGTTTTTCACATTATGCACAATTAGCCTGTGGAACTCATTTCCATGTGGCATCAGCAAGAGTTTAGCAAGATTCCCCCCAAAATTGGACATTTATATAGATAGTGAGAATATCTAGCATTACAACAGTAAGGATTAATTTTTAAAAAAAAATCTCCCACCACCTCCTTGACCTTATATCATATTTTTCATTTATAGGTCTCAAAACATTTTACAAGAAGAGGTCCTTAACTGCATTTTACATGTGAGGAAACCGAGATACCGAAAGATGAAGTGACTTGTCCCAGGTTCCTCAGCAGGACTGTGGCAGGGCCAGAGTCCTAATCCACTGGGCCATCGTGGCATATGTACGGTGTGTGGGTGTGGCGTCTCATGCTTCAGGACATAGACCCATCTCTAACTAATGGGTATTAGGAGAAAATGTGCTCAGTGAGCAGATTTTTCCATAGCTGCCTACTGCTGCATTTCTTCCGTTTTCCTCTTAAGTGTCTAGGACTGGACTTTGTTACAGACAGGATATCAGACTAGAAAGACCACTGGTCTGATGGAGAATGGCAATTCCTATGTTTTTAGTAGGGGGAATAAAAAGAGCACACATTTAAAAATAATTTAACTGTATAAGATGTACACGTTCTGTGAGAACACACTCTAGGGAAAGGTCTAGATGGCCCTAAAAAATAAAATAAAAACATAAAAAGTACAATAAACTCATTTTCCCCACCTGTGTTGCAATATGATTTTATATGCAACATTAAAGCCACAACGCGAGTTATCATTTAGCTCCTTAGTTTCAAAGTGCTATATGACTAGATGTGGGCAACTGAAATATACATATCCTGACGGACGAAGCGGGTTTATATTCATTCTAATTATATTCATAATGCACTCATTTGATATACCATACGTATTATTTAGCTGTATTTTACACATTCTATCTAAAATAAATTGAAATAAAAATATAATACAGGGCTGCAAAATATACTCTATACAAAGTACTGTAGCTCACTGACAAGTACTTAAAAAAGGCTAAAAGTAATAAAAATTACTGCTAGAAAAATCGAAGTGTTCCATTCCCAGATTTTATGAGGGCAATAAAAAATGAAAAAGCAGCTCTAGTTAAGCTAGACTGATGAAGTGATATACTGCCAGAAAGGCATTCAAGGTTGGGTTGAAACAGATTTAAAAGTTTATATATATCAAATACAATAATTTTGGTGCATATTTAAGGGAACCTGGATGGAACGCTAGCATACACATCCACCAGATGCTTGTAAGCAAAAGGGAAAAAAGAAGGGGGATGGGGGTAGGGAAGGTTTGATTCAGAAAAACTGTGTTTTGCCAAAGAGCTTGGAGGAAATTGTTAACAGTAGTTTTCACGCACCAAACATGATCCATTTAGGCAACTTAGTAACTTTCCTTTGTTTCCTTTATTTTATAACTGTAGGAGTTCAGAAATGACCTATCATTTTTTCCATGTATGCTCTTTGTTTTCTTGAATCGTAATGTTTTGGGCTGAGAAATGATGGTATAGTAAAGGAAAAAGCATCATTTGCCAAGCTTGAAACAGCAGATAGGATGAAAAGTCAGAAGACATGGGTTCTGTTCCCAGTTTTGCCATTAACTTGCTATATGACCTGTCCAAGTCATTTCCCGTCTGACCCTTAATCTATTTAAATTGTGAGCTCTTTGGGGCAGGGACTTTCTTTTACTGTGAGTTTGGACAGTGCCTTGCACCATGGGGTCTTGATCTTAGTATGAGATTATAGGTACCACTGGGACATAAATAATTATATATATATATATTTGGGGGCAGATTATGCTACTCAGGAGGAAGATTTGTCAGGGAGACTGCAGGACTGGAGAGATGTCTTACTAGCAGAATGCTTCTAAGAGACTGTTCTAGCTGACGTAAGTAAAAGAAATCTGACATTTACTCTCTCTCTCTCTCTGATCCTTGGGGTTGAACAGGTGAAAGTAATGTGACAACCTTTGCTTCCCTTCCGTTCAGCTACATGAAGCATGAGCTCAGTACTATTACAAATGTGCTCCACAGCTGTGTGTGTGTGTGTGTGTGTGTGTGTGTGTGTGTGTGTAAGTTAATGAATCAGGTGCCAGTAGATGGCACTCAAGAATATCTAGCGTAATTCCTGGGTTTTGTTGGACCAATAAAACTTATCATTGCACGTTACAAATGGCTTCCTCTGGCAATTATTTATAGCTGAGGATTGAGTCAGAGGGCAGTTAGAGGTGGTTATTTTTGGTATCCGCCTTCAAAGGAGAGCTTACTCAGGACTTAAATGGTGCACGGGTATTGTGTTGGCCCTCTGCCCAGGATGAATTTCACTCTCTGTAACCCTAAATCAAATTTGCGCAGTTGAAGTTGGGCCCCTGTGAAATTCAAGCCCCTATTAAGCAGCTGATCAACATAAGCCATCTAAATTGGAAACCTTTGGACATCACTTCTGTATACCTCAGTTTACCAATCTCTAACAGGAGGAGGATGATAAATATTGATGTGTTGAAAATCTCTTCTAAGGCACTGTAAGAGGTGCAGAAGTCTGGCATCCTATTTCAAATCTATACAAACCCAACCAAACCATGTGTTAGAAGAACATGGCGAGGATATAGGTAGTCCTGAGAAATCATGTTTGTACAGTACAGGAATAATGTTAGTATCAGTCCTCCATTTCATTCCACACTAAAAATGAAATGCAATTAAGCTTCTAGGTACCAGATGGCAGAACAAGGAGTAATGGTCTCAAGTTGCAGTGGGGGAGGTTTAGGTTGGATATTAGGAAAAACTTTTTCCCTAGGAGGGTGGTGAAGCACTGCAATGTGTTACCTAGGGCGGTGGTGGAAACTCCTTCCTTTGATGTTTTTAAGGTCAGGCTTGACAAAGCCCTGGCTGGGATGATTTAGTTGGGGATTGGTCCTGCTTTGAGCAGGGGATTGGACTAGATGACCTCTTGAGATCCCTACCAACCCTGATATTCTATTCAACTCTGGGATCAAAATTCATGTTTAAGTGGGAGTTGAGTGTTACACAGGCCTTGTATTGGCCCTCCAAATAGGGAAAAATTTCATCCACCCCTTAAATGAAAGTGCCATGAATAAAAACCCTGTGGTTCAATGACTAAACAAAGCCCCCTTCCAAGAACGAACGTCCTCTGTTTAGTTCCATTTAACAATTACAAGCACACTGCCGTTATTTGTTTACATACTAGCACTTGAAATTGATTTGTGACCAACAACCTCCCATCTATATCCCACAGAATGAGCTGAGTCAGCCTGGAAACACAGCAGCAAAGCTTATACCTATCCTCCAGCACAGGATACAAGAACATCCTATACCTGCAAAATTGCCCAATCCATCCCTATCAAGGCATGTGACTGATTTGTTAACAACAGAAACAGAAAAACACTGTCAAAGATAAAGGAGGCTGGTATTCGACAGACTAAGCACACCATACCAATTATCCCAAAGAAATTGTAACCACACTGTCAGGTTATTACGGGGAACTTGTATACTCTGATAATGACAAAGCAGGAGTCTGCTTTTGAAATGCTCCCATTTATAAATGCTCACTGGCATAAGCCATTCTGCACAACACATTGCTTTGTCAGTTCAGAATGAAAAGCATCCAGGCCTAGTATACACCTCAGTGTTAAAAAGGAGGAATGATCTAGACTAGAAGAGACTGAATTATTGTAGACAGGATGTTATGCTCATATTTTCCTGAGCACTGATCTCAGAGAAAACACACCTTTCTTTTTCTTGTTAGGACACAATCCAGTTTACACTAGAAGTCAGAGAGATAGAGAACGTATAGTTGTGATAGGCTCAAGCAAGATCCCCCCTCAATTTAAAAAAGAGAGGGGGCTAGCATAAGAGAATTCTTACACAAAACACAAGAGTGACTTCAGCTCTGAAGCAAACCACCCATGGATTTTGTACTTTCAGAGGTCACTGATTCATGCCCCCTCTGTGTGAGCTGCTGCAGAATCTGATCCACGGCAGGGAGAGGAGCTGTTGTATGCTGCTTGTTTGAGTTTATTGTCCTTTTTTTTTATTCATAGCAGAAGCATTTAAAGCATTGGAAAGGTGTCCTTTTTCACTGTTACATACTAATCTGCTGTTAACTCCTCTCATGATTTTATCAGTAGACTCACAATTTTTGGTGTTTTAATAAAGCCCTAACTCCTGGAGTCATGTGAATAGATGAGAATCTCAGCTTTATTTTTGTTTGTTTGTTTAAGATAAGTCTCCCTCCTGCTAGCAAAGAAAAGCCAGATGATGTGAACCTGAAAGGTTCAGAAACCAGAAGGCAAATAAAAAAAACCCAAATTTATTATTTTGACGCCTCAACTTTTTTAAGACAATCTCATGATTTTGCGGGACTGGACTGATTTTTGAATACATGATGTTGGCTATATACCAAAACCAAAGAAAAGAAATACAAACGCACTATATCATATCTGAGTGACAGTGAGAAAGATAGAAACATTGTCTACTTCATAGAGGCCGCCATAAATTAGTCAAAGAGCAACGTGTGTGTGGAATGCTTTTGTACTAAGGAAAAACATTACCAAGTTTGACTAGATGCTCAATGAACAATGGAAATGAAGAGATGGTCTAAGCCACTACGATCTAAGTTTTTATGACCCCTACTAACATTTACCGTTAAAGAACAAAAATCTGTGTCACTAACGAGTTGGTCATGGAAAGTGGCTGTGGACATTCATTTGAATTATGAAAACCATTCACTCCAATTACGCTCATGCCCTTTTATTTGCTATTTTCTAACCGCCATACATGGGAGTTTTTGAGAGTAGCAGCCGTGTTAGTCTGTATTCGCAAAAAGAAAAGGAGTACTTGTGACACCTTAGAGACTAACAAATTTATTTGAGCATAAGCTTTTGTGAGCTAGAGCTCACTTCATCGGATGCATTTGGTGGAAAATACAGTGGGGCCAACTGCTGGAAATGGCCTACCTTGCTTGTCACCATGAAAGGTTTTCCTCGTCCCCCCCACTGCTGGTGATGGCTCATCTTAAGTGATCACTCTCCTTACAGTGTGTATGATAAAACCCATTGTTTCATGTTCTCTGTGTGTGTATATATAAATCTCCCCACTGTATTTTCCACCAAATGCATCTGATGAAGTGAGCTGTAGCTCACGAAAGCTTATGCTCAAATAAATTTGTTAGTCTCTAAGGTGCCACAAGTACTCCTTTTCTTTATGGGAGTTTTTGTTTGCCTGCTTAGGGAATCCAATCCTTTGGTGTTCAAAATTCATCCCCTGTACAAGACGACAGCATGGGCTGAGTTACCACTTAAGTCCTCAGAATACTCCTTGTGCAAACTCTTTGCACAGAGATGTGTAATACTCTGTGGGGAAAGGCCTTAGTGCATGTAGGTAAGAATATTTGTGGGGAACTAGACTTATATCCTACTATTGAGAAAATCTTTCAGTTAGGGAGTAAAAGCAATACCATGTGACTGACAAGCCACATTGTTATTACTAGTCAAAGTAAAACAAAGTAATTGAGTTTAAAGCCAGAGGAATCACCAACTCAACCTCATGTATCACACACACACACATCCCAACCACCAGAATGAGACCAAAGTATTACAGTGACTGTTATAGGTGTAACAGGTGGCCCAAGGTACACCAATGCCTGAGGCCCCGGCCATGGCAGGGAACAATCTGATATCAACCAATAGTCTGACATTTATGGAGACAGGGTGCAACTACTCAAGTCCCATGTCAGCTACAAAACAGTGCTTCAGTGATTCACAGAGGTGGTACTGGCCTCTCAACTCATGGCTAACTTTCACCCATAAACGGAAGACATGATTCTAAATACATTCAAAGAGATCAGAGTCCATTCCAGATCATGTGCAAATGGGGTGGGGGTGGGGGAAGCTAAAATAATTGCAAATGACATTTGCTCTAATTATTGCATAAGAACCATGTTTCTTGGCAAAACATGAGTTGAGGCAGAGATGTCTTATTTGCTATCGCGCAAACATGCTTGATTCACAGACAGTTTGGAATGGGGAACAAAGGGAAGCAATTTTTGTAGACTTAGGAAATAATCAGTGTTCTCAAGATGCAAGAAGTATATGGTATACAACAAGCAGAGGGAGTTGTTTCCATGCACAGGCAATATCAGCATCTTCACTTTCTTAACTTTGTGCCCCGGGTGGGTCCAAACAAGTGACCTTTGGATCCAAATGCATAAGCCTGTACTGGACTCATCTATGAGACTCCATTCCTTTAGCCAAGACCGCAGCAGGCTGTTTATCAATCTTATATACGTAGAGAGCCATATAGGGTACAAAGCCGCAGGATACAGGAGTATCTTTACTCGCCTAAATAGCGCCTCACCAACTACACTGCTATTTAGACCCAGGCTAGGGGAGCATGTAGTGTATGTACTTTGCATGCCACCATAAGAAGCATGTTGAGTAGTTAGAAGGGAACATAGGTGTGTGGGGGGGGATTACAGTTTATCATTACATTTTATGTTTTTGAAGCATAATGATGTAATCTTCACTGCACAAACCAGGTTCACAGTTGGTCTAAAACCGGTGCAAATCTTCAGCTGGTGTGAAATGATTTACACTAGCCAAGGATATGAGCCACGGACTGCAACTGAGTTGTTTCAGCTTATGCCGGTAGTGAATATGATGCTGTGTTTCTGAAATTGAGCCATCAATATAAATTCGACCTGATCACAATGTGTGCCCTTTCAATCCAAGTTAAGTCGACTTGGTTTCAGGTTATATTTTTTCCTATTTTCCCTTTTCACATGTACCAACCCTTTTGGTGTTCCCTTTTTAACACACACACACACACACACACACACACACACACACACACACACACACACACACACACACACACACACACACACCATTACTTTCAGTTCTTGACTTGCGTACAAATATTCATTCTATCACCATAAAATGCACAGCCCCACACCACCAGACAGGCTCCAGACCATGGATCAGGTCCTCAGTTGGTGTAAACTGGCACAGCTCCATGGAACTCAGTGGGAGCTTTGCAGATTTACATCAGCTGATCATTTGGCCCTGTAAGGCAAAATTCTTCAAAGCATACATAGCCTGTCCTTAATCACTCTCAGCTGCCTGCGCAGAAAGCACTAGTCATTGTTCACAGTACCACTAACAGAGAGAAATATAATGTAGGAGGAATACAATATCATTCCTCTTTATTACTGTCATTTTTATGTGAGCCTTACCATAATGCAGTCCTCACAGCCACCTTAGCTGATCGTGAGCTTCAGAAAGACATAACAGAATTGTATTCTCATTTTTTTTTTAGTCCTAAACTTTATGTATTGATCAACATTAATGGACATCTGAGATGTGAATTAAAACAGGGCAATTGTTTCTTAATGTTGTTTATATTACCCTGGATTCACTAGAGTTAGAAAATTAGTACAATTAATAGATGTCAGCTCACCCAAACTGGAGTCGTGGGGTGGAATGTCCAGATGATTAACATCTACATTTGACAACTTGATATTATAAATGTATTTTTCAATTACAAAGAGAATTGTACATGACAATTTTTTTTTATACTTATTAGTGACTTCCTCAGTCCAGTGTCATGTCTGGCCAGTACCAGATATTTAACAGCAGGGAGCATAATTGCTGCACCCTGCTCTGAAAGATCTGCTACTGGCCAGACAGGACACTGGACTAAGTGGACCCCTGCTCTGACCCGTGTTTCCCATGTTCCTATATTTTTGAGTGATACCTGTCACTGTGGAGTTCACAAGGCAAAAGTGCATCGGAAGACCTCACTGAGCATATAGTTAACTTACAAAAGCAACGAAGGCTTGTTTATCTCTTTAGAATACAAAGGAATGTTTTTTTTAAAAAGTGCATCATAAAATATTTATGAATTGGGGCTCCTTATGGTTTCCCATAAGGCAGTCACCTAGAGGCTTTTCCCTTGTCTATAAAGTAGACTGCAAGTCATGTTGGAGTAATCCTTCAAATGCCTGTCAAGAAAAGGGAGGTATAGATCAATACGTTTATAGTTTTGTCGGAACAAATACAGTTTTTTCTCTCTGGAGCCTACTGAGAAATTTTTCAATCGATGAGCATCAACCAAAAGCTTTTCAAAGTTGCAGTATCTTTTTTTTTTTTTTTATAGTTTACACACATGCGCACACACACACACACACACACACACACACTTTTGGTTTCAGATGGAGCCTTCAATACTGCAGATGCCACAAAGCACTTTGCACTGTAAGGAAAGATACTGGTCATGCCGGGACAGTATAGACAAAAAGATCAGTTATTCAGTACTTAGCTCCCATTCATTCTTGGCTATAAGGAACCAGATTTTACTGGATTTTGAAGTGAGATCGGACATGTTGGCAAAAAGGACCCAGGGTGATAAGTTTCCAACTTGACTCACGCTAGACAGAAGGGATCATGGGTTGTCATCACTTATGTGGCTCTGAGACTAACTGGCACCCTTAAGTCCATTCTGGTGCCATGGCTTTCAGTCCTTGCAAACATCCTTCCTCCAACTATCCAGAGAGAGATGGCAACATTGAGTGAGTACAAGAAAACACTCGCTGACCAAAAGCTCTCGCTCCCTGACAATCTTGTTCACATGCCCTGCACCCACCTTAAGTCCTGCTGATTATCCTGGGCAGTTGGATGAGCTCTTCTGCCATCCAGCTTCAACCCAGATGGCATGTGACAGATGCAATGGGCAAGCTCTGACCTAAACAAGCATCTCACAGATTATCCTGCCGTAGAACTGCCTGGTCTCCTGCTCCACCAAAGACAGGGGATGACCAACAACTGTATTAGGATGTTACATAGAAGATAAGCACCCCTGATGCACAAATGGAGAACCAAGGATTTGCCATCAAGGATATTGAGAACAAGTGCCCCATCTTTTTATTTCCAGGAGGTCCAGCACAGGTGCATTCTACATCTCCTGAAGCCCTCAAATGGAGTTCAGACCTCTCTATTAATTTGAACATGTTGCTCCTTCCATATGAAAGAGGAAGATCACTTCTGCACAATGGCTCTTCTAATAGTACAGCAATGATAGTGTGCTACAGTGTATAGAGCACTGAGCTAGGACTCAGGAGAGGAGTTGCATTCCTGACTCTACCACTGACTGCTTGGACAAGTCATTTTTCCTCGCTTTGCCTTTGTTTTCCCTCTCACTCTTTAGCTATGAATGGTTTCCCCGTCTTGCCTTGCCTTAGAAGCGGCCTCGCTGCTTAACATAGCCTTGGAAAGAGCTTCAAATCAGGGTGAAGTGAAGCACTGTGGGCAAGATGCTATGCCTGATTCGGCTGTCTTGTGAAGTCATTTATGCACCAGAGCAAATTGGCTGTGAAATACTAGTAGTCTAAGTACATTCTACACTTGCATAAGCGACTGCATATCAATGGAGAATCGTACTCACTGACTTTATACTTAGCCATCTGGTGCAAGTAGTTTTCTGGGCTGTTCATCAAAAAGTAGCCTTGCCCATTGCTATGGGTATATTTAAATCTCTTGCTTTCTGCATTTCACTTGGGCTCCTAGCTCCCTCCGAGGAATAGGGAATGTTGCTGCTATTATAACCTTCTCCCACACCTGCCTCCTCACACTGCACCACGGAACCACTATGCTATGTCTCCACAAACATCCATTCTCTCCTCTTTCAAGTGTTTTCTTGACACATACCTCTTCGGGTACCTCTACAAATACTTATTCTTACCTTCAAGGAACTGATAGGTAAATAGATAAGAGGCTGGCTAGGTATTTTATTTGGCCTTCATCAACACAAAACATGGAATCAATATGACATGCTGAACACCCCTGCTCTATCATTTACTTACCACTCCATCCCATACCCATTCTTTCTTTATCTGTTGTCCATTCAGGGTCAGGTTTTCATGAGTGCTGGGCACTCATGGTTCAATGTTCAAAAGGGCTCAGCTTGTATTAAGACACCTAAATAAAAAGCCAGATTTTCACAAGTGCCCAGCATCCAGCAGTTCATGTTGAGGCACTAATAGCCAGATTTTCACAACAGCTTTTCATCCAGCTGGGACTGGGTGAGGCTGAGCTCTTTTGAGATTAAAATAGACACAGAACTCAAGTGATGTACCGAAGGTGTCACAGCAGTTCAGTGACAGAGCCGGGAATAGAACCTGGGTCTGTTAGGTTCCAATCCAGTCCCCTGTCTACATGCTGCCTTTCCATATATGCTGAGGGTGACATAACAGTTCCTTTCTTAGGGTTGCCAACTCTCCAGGAATTAAAGATTTATCTTTAATTTGAGATTATGTCATGTGATGAAATCTCCAGGAATTAATCCAACCAAAATTGGCAACCCTAGTCTCTCTCCAGCTTTCAAGCATACACTGCCTCACCCAGTCTCATTTAAGTAGGTTTATTTGTCCAAGCATAAGCTAATAAAACCAACAAAATAAAACAGTCCTTCAGCTCATTATTTGTCCCACGGTTTCACTGCCTCGCCTCCCCTCCTAGGGAGTCTCTGGTAATCTTGCTTTGGGCAGCTTCCCGGCCCCAGCCAGCTCCCTTCTAAACCAGTCCTCATTTTCAGCCAGCTCTGCTTCTCTTCTGAAACAGCAGCTGCAGGGCAATCTTCCTGAACACCTAGCCCCTTGCTCCAGGGACCCACCGTGGGAGTTGGCTCTACTCCTCTGTAGTTTCTCTCTCCCAAGCATAGCCTGTGCCAATAATTCCTCTTCTTCATGTCCTCTGGCAGGCCTTTATATCTCCAGGTGTCGCCCTACTTCTTTTTAATTAGTTCAACTGGGCCACCTCTGGTCTACGCACAGGGCCCAACTACCCTGTGACAGTGAAGTAGAATAGAGATAGAAGCACCAACACAGATGCCTGCAGTACATGAAGATGTCCCGCCTGGATGGTACTTTTTTTTTATTGATGAGATCTTACCTGATCGTAGACGAAGGTGGCACAGCTCTAAGGACAAAATAAATATCACAATAAAAAAAGACCCAGAAAATACAAATGCCAAAAACCACAACGGAACAAATTTCTCAAATAGACTGTGAATGAGAAATTAGCCTTTTGAAGTAAACCAAGGGGATTAAATCAAACTCCAAGACAAAACAAGTGAATGATAAATGACAGACAACTAGATCCAAGCTAAATCTTTGGTATCTAATTGAGATACAGTGGGCTGAAAAGATTATGCAAATGGAAATGAATCTGTTTCAAAGCCTGACCTATAGTGTGAGGGAATGTACCGTATTCTGGAGCTGGAGAATTAGCAATTAGAAGAAGATTACTTATACTGTAAATAAGACAGATCTTTCTTAACTTTGTACCATAGAACTGCACGCCTGAGGATTCTAATACACAGCTACCTCAATGTTCCTCTTAATTAATAGTGTTTTCCACTTCTCTAATAACTTCCATTCAGAGATCTTCAAGCAGTTCAGCCAACTTTGAAAAGCTGAGTTCTGCAGTCACAGCATTCCTGTGAGAGAAGTGCTAATAGGCCTATTTGGAGAGGAAGAATTGTCCACATGTTACGGTACTAACCTGGGGCTTGGGAGACTTAGGTTCAATTCTGTGTTCCACCACAGACTCCCTGTATGATCTTGGGCAAGTCATTTAGTCTCTCTGTGCCTCAGTTCCTCATCTGTAAAAATGAGATAATAGCACTGCCCTGCTATTGTGAGGTGCTCAAATACTATGGTAATTGGAACTAGACAAATGATTTAGATTGATCATTTAGGCATGCATTCTGAATGGGCTCCTAAATCCATATGTAGGGACCTAAATAAGTGGCCTGATTTGCCAATTTGTGGAGCTCTCCCAGCTGTTCTGTCGGTATCATTTCTTAGGTCCCAATCCTTCATGGACTCCCATGCTGTTGAAACCCTGTATGCGCACAAAAGCTCACCAAAGTCAAAAGGGCTCAATGCAGGACTGTGCCCTTCTTTTCTTACCCATCTCTCAACTACCCTTAGTGGTCAAATAATCCTGCAGTGACCAGGCATTTCAATCTATTCCCACCCCCTTTCTTCCTCTATTCTCAGCATTAAGTCTGTCTAAACAGTTCTTACTTCAATCTGTGCTTTTTGTTTGTTTGTTTCTGATTTTCAACTAGACCCTTTCACTTGTGCCATGAGTGACCTCCCTGGACAATTGCAGAGATCCAGTGTCACTTTTCTGTACCATTTTAACTCCATCATTATTCTATCCCTTGGATGCATTAAACCTTGAATAATCACAGGTTTCAGAGTAGCAGCCGTGTTAGTCTGTATTCGCAAAAAGAAAAGGAGTACTTGTGGCACCTTAGAGACTAACAAATTTATTAGAGCATAAGCTTTCGTGAGCTACAGCTCACTTCATCGGATGCATTTGATGGAAAAAACAGAGGAGAGATTTATATACACACACACAGAGAACATGAAACAATGGGTTTATCATACACACTGTAAGGAGAGTGATCACTTAAGATAAGCCATCACCAACAGCAGGGGGGGGAAGGAGGAAAACCTTTCATGGTGACAAGCAGGTAGGCTAATTCCAGCAGTTAACAAGAATATCAGAGGAACAGTGGGGGGTGGGGTGGGAGGGAGAAATACCATGGGGAAATAGTTTTACTTTGTGTAATGACTCATCCATTCCCAGTCTCTATTCAAGCCTAAGTTAATTGTATCCAGTTTGCAAATTAATTCCAATTCAGCAGTCTCTCGTTGGAGTCTGTTTTTGAAGCTTTTTTGTTGAAGTATAGCCACTCTTAGGTCTGTGATCGAGTGACCAGAGAGATTGAAGTGTTCTCCAACTGGTTTTTGAATGTTATAATTCTTGACGTCTGATTTGTGTCCATTCATTGTTTTACGTAGAGACTGTCCAGTTTGGCCAATGTACATGGCAGAGGGGCATTGCTGGCACATGATGGCATATATCACATTGGTAGATGCGCAGGTGAACGAGCCTCTGATAGTGTGGCTGATGTGATTAGGCCCTATGATGGTATCCCCTGAATAGATATGTGGACAGAGTTGGCAACGGGCTTTGTTGCAAGGATAGGTTCCTGGGTTAGTGGTTCTGTTGTGTGGTGTGTGGTTGCTGGTGAGTATTTGCTTCAGATTGGGGGGCTGTCTGTAAGCAAGGACTGGTCTGTCTCCCAAGATCTGAGAGAGCGATGGCTCGTCCTTCAGGATAGGTTGTAGATCCTTGATGATGCGTTGGAGGGGTTTTAGTTGGGGGCTGAAGGTGATGGCTAGTGGCGTTCTGTTGTTTTCTTTGTTGGGCCTGTCCTGTAGTAGGTGACTTCTGGGTACTCTTCTGGCTCTGTCAATCTGTTTCTTCACTTCAGCAGGTGGGTACTGTAGTTGTAGGAATGCATGATAGAGATCTTGTAGGTGTTTGTCTCTGTCTGAGGGGTTGGAGCAAATGCGGTTATATCGTAGCGCTTGGCTGTAGACAATGGATCGAGTGGTATGATCTGGATGAAAGCTAGAGGCATGTAGGTAGGAATAGCGGTCAGTAGGTTTCCGATATAGGGTGGTGTTTATGTGACCATCGCTTATTAGCACCGTAGTGTCCAGGAAGTGGATCTCTTGTGTGGACTGGTCCAGGCTGAGGTTGATGGTGGGATGGAAATTGTTGAAATCATGGTGGAATTCCTCAAGAGCTTCTTTTCCATGGGTCCAGATGATGAAGATGTCATCAATGTAGCGCAAGTAGAGTAGGGGCATTAGGGAACGAGAGCTGAGGAAGCGTTGTTCTAAGTCAGCCATAAAAATGTTGGCATACTGTGGGGCCATGCGGGTACCCATCGCAGTGCCGCTGATTTGAAGGTATACATTGTCACCAAATGTGAAATAGTTATGGGTCAGGACAAAGTCACAAAGTTCTGCCACCAGGTTAGCCGTGACAGTATCGGGGATACTGTTCCTGACGGCTTGTAGTCCATCTTTGTGTGGAATGTTGGTGTAGAGGGCTTCTACATCCATAGTGGCTAGGATGGTGTTTTTAGGAAGATCACCAATGGACTGTAGTTTCCTCAGGAAATCGGTGGTGTCTCGAAGATAGCTGGGAGTGCTGGTAACGAAGGGCCTGAGGAGGGAGTCTACATAGCCAGACAATCCTGCTGTCAGGGTGCCAATGCCTGAGATGATGGGGCGTCCAGGATTTCCAGGTTTATGGATCTTGGGTAGCAGATAGAATACCCCAGGTCCTGGCTCCAGGGGTGTGTCTGTGCGGATTTGTTCTTGTGCTTTTTCAGGGAGTTTCTTGAGCAAATGCTGTAGTTTCTTTTGGTAACTCTCAGTGGGAACAGAGGGTAATGGCTTGTAGAAAGTGGTGTTGGAGAGCTGCCTAGTAGCCTCTTGTTCATACTCTGACCTATTCATGATGACGACAGCACCTCCTTTGTCAGCCTTTTTGATTATGATGTCAGAGTTGTTTCTGAGGCTGTGGATGGCACTGTGTTCTGCATGGCTGAGGTTATGGGGTAAGCGATGCTGCTTTTCCACAATTTCAGCTCGTGCACGTCGGCGGAAGCAGTCTATGTAGAAATCCAGGCTGCTGTTTCGACCTTCAGGAGGAGTCCACCTAGAATCCTTCTTTTTGTAGTGTTGGCAGGAAGGTCTCTGTGGGTTAATATGTTGGTCAGAGGTGTGTTGGAAATATTCCTTGAGTCTGAGACGTCGAAAATAGGATCTAGGTCACCACAGAACTGTATCATGTTCGTGGGGGTGGAGGGGCAAAAGGAGAGGCCCCGAGATAGGACAGATTCTTCCGCTGGGCTAAGAGTATAGTTGGATAGATTAACAATATTGCTGGGTGGGTTACGGGAACCATTGTTGTGGCCCCTTGTGGCATATAGTAGTTTAGATAGCTTCGTGTCCTTTTTCTTTTGTAGAGAATCAAAGTGTGTTTTGTAAATGGCTTGTCTAGTTTTTGTAAAGTCCAGCCACGAGGAAGTTTGTGTGGAAGGTTGGTTCTTTATGAGAGTATCCAGTTTTGAGAGCTCATTCTTAATCTTTCCCTGTTTGCTGTAGAGGATGTTGATCAGGTGGTTCCGCAGTTTCCTTGAGAGTGTGTGGCACAAGCTGTCAGCATAGTCTGTGTGGTATGTAGATTGTAATGGATTTTTTACCTTCAGTCCTTTCGGTATGATGTCCATCTGTTTGCATTTGGAGAGGAAGATGATGTCTGTCTGTATCTGTGCGAGTTTTTTCATGAAGTTGACAGATTTCCACTCTATACGGCTAAATTCAGTGCCTTGCATAATCACAGGTTTCAGAGTAGCAGCCGTGTTAGTCTGTATTCGCAAAAAGAAAAGGAGTACTTGTGGCACCTTAGAGACTAACAAATTTATTAGAGCATAAGCTTTCGTGAGCTACAGCTCACTTCATCGGATGCATTTGATGGAAAAACAGAGGAGAGATTTATATACACACACACACAGAACATGAAACAATGGGTTTATCATACACACTGTAAGGAGAGTGATCACTTAAGATAAGCCATCACCAACAGCAGGGGGGGGAAGGAGGAAAACCTTTCATGGTGACAAGCAGGTAGGCTAATTCCAGCAGTTAACAAGAATATCAGAGGAACAGTGGGGGGGTGGGGTGGGAGGGAGAAATACCATGGGGAAATAGTTTTACTTTGTGTAATGACTCATCCATTCCCAGTCTCTATTCAAGCCTAAGTTAATTGTATCCAGTTTGCAAATTAATTCCAATTCAGCAGTCTCTCGTTGGAGTCTGTTTTTGAAGCTTTTTTGTTGAAGTATAGCCACTCTTAGGTCTGTGATCGAGTGACCAGAGAGATTGAAGTGTTCTCCAACTGGTTTTTGAATGTTATAATTCTTGACGTCTGATTTGTGTCCATTCATTCTTTTACGTAGAGACTGTCCAGTTTGGCCAATGTACATGGCAGAGGGGCATTGCTGGCACATGATGGCATATATCACATTGGTAGATGCGCAGGTGAACGAGCCTCTGATAGTGTGGCTGATGTGATTAGGCCCTATGATGGTATCCCCTGAATAGATATGTGGACAGAGTTGGCAACGGGCTTTGTTGCAAGGATAGGTTCCTGGGTTAGTGGTTCTGTTGTGTGGTGTGTGGTTGCTGGTGAGTATTTGCTTCAGATTGGGGGGCTGTCTGTAAGCAAGGACTGGTCTGTCTCCCAAGATCTGAGAGAGCGATGGCTCGTCCTTCAGGATAGGTTGTAGATCCTTGATGATGCGTTGGAGGGGTTTTAGTTGGGGGCTGAAGGTGATGGCTAGTTTCCATCCCACCATCAACCTCAGCCTGGACCAGTCCACACAAGAGATCCACTTCCTGGACACTACGGTGCTAATAAGCGATGGTCACATAAACACCACCCTATATCGGAACCTACTGACCGCTATTCCTACCTACATGCCTCTAGCTTTCATCCAGATCATACCACTCGATCCATTGTCTACAGCCAAGCGCTACGATATAACCGCATTTGCTCCAACCCCTCAGACAGAGACAAACACCTACAAGATCTCTATCATGCATTCCTACAACTACAGTACCCACCTGCTGAAGTGAAGAAACAGATTGACAGAGCCAGAAGAGTACCCAGAAGTCACCTACTACAGGACAGGCCCAACAAAGAAAACAACAGAACGCCACTAGCCATCACCTTCAGCCCCCAACTAAAACCTCTCCAACGCATCATCAAGGATCTACAACCTATCCTGAAGGACGAGCCATCGCTCTCTCAGATCTTGGGAGACAGACCAGTCCTTGCTTACAGACAGCCCCCCAATCTGAAGCAAATACTCACCAGCAACCACACACCACACAACAGAACCACTAACCCAGGAACCTATCCTTGCAACAAAGCCCGTTGCCAACTCTGTCCACATATCTATTCAGGGGATACCATCATAGGGCCTAATCACATCAGCCACACTATCAGAGGCTCGTTCACCTGCGCATCTACCAATGTGATATATGCCATCATGTGCCAGCAATGCCCCTCTGCCATGTACATTGGCCAAACTGGACAGTCTCTACGTAAAAGAATGAATGGACACAAATCAGACGTCAAGAATTATAACATTCAAAAACCAGTTGGAGAACACTTCAATCTCTCTGGTCACTCGATCACAGACCTAAGAGTGGCTATACTTCAACAAAAAAGCTTCAAAAACAGACTCCAACGAGAGACTGCTGAATTGGAATTAATTTGCAAACTGGATACAATTAACTTAGGCTTGAATAGAGACTGGGAATGGATGAGTCATTACACAAAGTAAAACTATTTCCCCATGGTATTTCTCCCTCCCACCCCACCCCCCACTGTTCCTCTGATATTCTTGTTAACTGCTGGAATTAGCCTACCTGCTTGTCACCATGAAAGGTTTTCCTCCTTCCCCCCCCTGCTGTTGGTGATGGCTTATCTTAAGTGATCACTCTCCTTACAGTGTGTATGATAAACCCATTGTTTCATGTTCTCTGTGTGTGTGTATATAAATCTCTCCTCTGTTTTTTTCCATCAAATGCATCCGATGAAGTGAGCTGTAGCTCACGAAAGCTTATGCTCTAATAAATTTGTTAGTCTCTAAGGTGCCACAAGTACTCCTTTTCTTTAAACCTTGAAGAGACACAGAGGCGTGCTTAATCAAAGCCACAGAGAGTATTTATCAACACTGCTATTGCTTCTACATGCCAGGAGGACTTCAATAGCTACATCTAATAGTACTTCTGTGATGCGTGCAGACCAGGTGCCAACTCACGTAAAGGTCCCTTGTCTCAATTGAAAACTGGCAAATACAGAGCTGAAACCAGTCTGGCTCACCTGTGTGTAAGCATTGTTAAAATAGGTGTTAGAATAAAACAAGACTTTATTGAATGCTTGTGAGTTGCTGCATGAATTAATCTCACTTACAATATCTATATCCCTTGGCATAAGCTAATATCTGAGCAGTTGTATTGTTAGCCTCTGTGTATAAGTTGGCAGACTGGAGAGAGACATGAACTAGTGTGAAGGGCTGATTTTCAACAAAAAGGTGTGACACCCTTTCCAAAAGGAGAGGTCCAGCATTACCAGATTATTGTGGGACAAGGCAACTGAAATTTCTGTACGTACCGTCAACAAGAGGACAAAAGACTGCTGTTGATGTTCTGCCCCCTCTCTGTGAAGATGAGTCACACAAAGGACTCCTCCTATCAGCTGAGCTTTCCAGCCAAAAGCATGTGGGAAGAAGATAATAAAACCTCTGACAAGAAGAAACTGACTATCACTTGCTACTTGGACTCTGGGAGGCAAGGTGTTTCTAGGCAGAAGCTAAAGATCCCCAGTGTTTAGACTGGGTTAGCCCTAATGGACATATACAGTTTGCTGATTATAGAAGTTTGTCTTACCTTTTCACATTTAAGATTGTAACTCATATGTGTATTAATGTTTCCTTTCTTTAACCTTGTAAATAACTCTCTAGTTTAATTTTCCTATTTAATAAATATATTTACATAGTTTGTTTTAGGACTGGAGACAAGCACGGTCTTTGGTAGGGATCTAAGGTGCAACTGACCTTGGGAAAGTGACTGGTTCTTGAGTAAGATTCCCACTGGACTTATTAGATCAACCAAATCTTCTCCCTGCAAATGCAGGACTGTTCTTTAATGCTTTGTTTAGTCTGGTTATAGAAGTCTTATGCAATGGGGTTCTGCCATTTCCCCATTCCACAGCCCATCATCATGATGTTCAGCCTCTATTCTCATTTTTCTATTTTTTTGCCCTCCATTTTACCAGTTACACTCCCATGAACCGTTCTAAATAGCACCTCTCTCTTTTTCGTGATATCACCAGTCTAAAACTGGTAGACTGATAAAGACAGTGGAGACAGGTGAAATTTTTCAGCCAACATTCTTTTGGCACCACAACGTTTGGTGAATTCATGTCTTTTCTGACAAATTGTTTATGTTAAAAACAAAACAAAAATTAACAAACAAAAAACCACCAACCAACCAAAAATTTCTGAAAAAGGTCAAACCATTTTTGTTTTGATTTTCCTTGTCAAAACAATTTTCAGTTCAAAATTACCTTCAATTTAAAAAAAATACTAAAGAATTCTTGAAGTTGAATTAAAATATTTTGGTTTGGTTTGGGTCAAGTGAAATGTTTTGGTTGACCCTAGACAAATTTTTTCTTTGGTTTTTCAGAATTGTTAGTGAACTGAAAAATCTTATTCACATAGCTCTAGAAGACAGAAGACGTATAATAGACAGAATCTGCAATTCCTGATGGTCTATCATAACACCATTCCAGGTAAATTACATTTAGCAATTGCCCTCCTAAGTGTTATTTAATAAATTCACTGCACTTACATTGCACAACTGATTTCTAGGAACTTCACCTAAAATTGGAAGGCAGTTCCCTCATTAGCACCTCTGACACTTGGTGAGCAATTTACTATGCTGTAGGAATTATTTTGGGGGAATTCTATGGCCTGTTATAGAGGAGGTCAGACTAGATGATCACAATGGTCCCATTTGACCCTGGAATCTATGAAGTACTAAATGTACACCCACTATCCACCTCTAACTCAGTGACATTATCTTGCTTTATATCTTCTTTGGCTCTGAACCAGTCACACTTCCATGACCTTCAGAGCTGCATCAATTCTGGGAAGCCATGCATCCTTACCCCCTAGCAGGGCATTTGCTTAGCAGAAATGTGCCTTTAATCCTGATATAAATCCCATTTTTTCTAGGGGAAAAAGTAGAGTGGGTTTGGCTGGTGAGAGCAGCTTCAGCCAATTGGAAGGAGGATATCCAAGTGGCTATGACCCACTTTCAACTTTGCTCTTTGCCACAGGAAGCCTGTGGCACCCTGGGCAAGTGATTTAATCTGTGATTTAGAACCTTATCTATAAAATGGGGATAACAAAACTTCTCTAGCTCACAGGGCTACTGTGAGGATAAACACATTCCAGACAGTCAGTTCCTCCAGATTTGTACCTCTGTTATAACTGGGTTTACCAATTTACTCTAATTGGGAGCTCACTATGTAAAAAAAATATATATATATATATATTATATATATATAATTGTTAGGATATATTTCAGAGTAGCAGCCATGTTAGTCTGTATTCGCAAAAAGAAAATGAGTACTTGTGGCACCTTAGAGACTAACAAATTTATTAGAGCATAAGCTTTCGCGATGAAGTGAGCTATAGCTCACGAAAGCTTATGCTCTAATAAATTTGTTAGTCTTTAAGGTGCCACAAGTACTCCTTTTCTTGTTAGGATATAGATATTCAGGCCTGTCTGTAAAGACCTATACTTTAAGAATGTAGGTAAATGTTTATCATTTAGCTAGTAATAGAGGTATACAAGAAAGAATCTGTGTAAGGGCCTTCTCTTACTGTGACATTCTGAGGCCCTGTTGTTAGGCTAAGATCTCCAGCTAAGCAGCAGAGGTAGCCATAAACTGGGAAGCGATCGGTCACATCCTCACTAGTCACATTGAAATAAGGTGCTATTGGGCTGTTAGGAATACAGTCCTGTCCTAATAATGCCTATCGCCTCCAGAGAAAGGGAAATGCCTAGCAAATGTAAAAGGAAATTAGTTTGATAACATCCTGTCTGGGAAGAACTCACTTATCAATAGCTGGGATGTGAAATCCTCATTTCTGTGTTTGTTCTATCACTGTAGTCCCCATTTCCCTATTGTTTGTCTGTATAATCTCTGTCCGGTTCTGTGATTGTTCTTGTCTGCTGTATAATTAATTTTGCTGGGTGTAAACTAATTAAAGTGGTGTGATATAACTGGTTAAATAATCATGTTACAATATGTTAGGATTGGTTAATTAAATTTCAGTAAATTGATTGGTTTCAGAGTAGCAGCCGTGTTAGTCTGTATTCGCAAAAAGAAAAGGAGTACTTGTGGCACCTTAGAGACTAACAAATTTATTAGAGCATAAGCTTTCGTGAGCTACAGCTCACTTCATCGGATGCATTTGGTGGAAAAAACAGAGGAGAGATTTATATATACACACACAGAGAACATGAAACAATGGGTTTATCATACACACTGTAAGGAGAGTGATCACTTAAGATAAGCCATCACCAACAGCAGGGGGGGGAAGGAGGAAAACCTTTCATGGTGACAAGCAGGTAGGCTAATTCCAGCAGTTAACAAGAATATCAGAGGAACAGTGGGGGGTGGGGTGGGAGGGAGAAATACCATGGGGAAATAGTTTTACTTTGTGTAATGACTCATCCATTCCCAGTCTCTATTCAAGCCTAAGTTAATTGTATCCAGTTTGCAAATTAATTCCAATTCAGCAGTCTCTCGTTGGAGTCTGTTTTTGAAGCTTTTTTGTTGAAGTGTAGCCACTCTTAGGTCTGTGATCGAGTGACCAGAGAGATTGAAGTGTTCTCCAACTGGTTTTTGAATGTTATAATTCTTGACGTCTGATTTGTGTCCATTCATTCTTTTACGTAGAGACTGTCCAGTTTGGCCAATGTACATGGCAGAGGGGCATTGCTGGCACATGATGGCATATATCACATTGGTAGATGCGCAGGTGAACGAGCCTCTGATAGTGTGGCTGATGTGATTAGGCCCTATGATGGTATCCCCTGAATAGATATGTGGACAGAGTTGACAACGGGCTTTGTTGCAAGGATAGGTTCCTGGGTTAGTGGTTCTGTTGTGTGGTGTGTGGTTGCTGGTGAGTATTTGCTTCAGATTGGGGGGCTGTCTGTAAGCAAGGACTGGTCTGTCTCCCAAGATCTGAGAGAGCGATGGCTCGTCCTTCAGGATAGGTTGTAGATCCTTGATGATGCGTTGGAGGGGTTTTAGTTGGGGGCTGAAGGTGATGGCTAGTGGCGTTCTGTTGTTTTCTTTGTTGGGCCTGTCCTGTAGTAGGTGACTTCTGGGTACTCTTCTGGCTCTGTCAATCTGTTTCTTCACTTCAGCAGGTGGGTACTGTAGTTGTAGGAATGCATGATAGAGATCTTGTAGGTGTTTGTCTCTGTCTGAGGGGTTGGAGCAAATGCGGTTATATCGTAGCGCTTGGCTGTAGACAATGGATCGAGTGGTATGATCTGGATGAAAGCTAGAGGCATGTAGGTAGGAATAGCGGTCAGTAGGTTTCCGATATAGGGTGGTGTTTATGTGACCATCGCTTATTAGCACCGTAGTGTCCAGGAAGTGGATCTCTTGTGTGGACTGGTCCAGGCTGAGGTTGATGGTGGGATGGAAATTGTTGAAATCATGGTGGAATTCCTCAAGAGCTTCTTTTCCATGGGTCCAGATGATGAAGATGTCATCAATGTAGCACAAGTAGAGTAGGGGCATTAGGGGACGAGAGCTGAGGAAGCGTTGTTCTAAGTCAGCCATAAAAATGTTGGCATACTGTGGGGCCATGCGGGTACCCATCGCAGTGCCGCTGATTTGAAGGTATACATTGTCACCAAATGTGAAATAGTTATGGGTCAGGACAAAGTCACAAAGTTCTGCCACCAGGTTAGCCGTGACAGTATCGGGGATACTGTTCCTGACGGCTTGTAGTCCATCTTTGTGTGGAATGTTGGTGTAGAGGCTTCTACATCCATAGTGGCTAGGATGGTGTTTTTAGGAAGATCACCAATGGACTGTAGTTTCCTCAGGAAATCGGTGGTGTCTCGAAGATAGCTGGGAGTGCTGGTAACGAAGGGCCTGAGGAGGGAGTCTACATAACCAGACAATCCTGCTGTCAGGGTGCCAATGCCTGAGATGATGGGGCGTCCAGGATTTCCAGGTTTATGGACCTTGGGTAGCAGATAGAATACCCCAGGTCCTGGCTCCAGGGGTGTGTCTGTGCGGATTTGTTCTTGTGCTTTTTCAGGGAGTTTCTTGAGCAAATGCTGTAGTTTCTTTTGGTAACTCTCAGTGGGATCAGAGGGTAATGGCTTGTAGAAAGTGGTGTTGGAGAGCTGCCTAGTAGCCTCTTGTTCATACTCTGACCTATTCATGATGACGACAGCACCTCCTTTGTCAGCCTTTTTGATTATGATGTCAGAGTTGTTTCTGAGGCTGTGGATGGCACTGTGTTCTGCATGGCTGAGGTTATGGGGTAAGCGATGCTGCTTTTCCACAATTTCAGCTCGTGCACGTCGGCGGAAGCAGTCTATGTAGAAATCCAGGCTGCTGTTTCGACCTTCAGGAGGAGTCCACCCAGAATCCTTCTTTTTGTAGTGTTGGCAGGAAGGTCTCTGTGGGTTAATATGTTGGTCAGAGGTGTGTTGGAAATATTCCTTGAGTCTGAGACGTCGAAAATAGGATTCTCGGTCACCACAGAACTGTATCATGTTCGTGGGGGTGGAGGGGCAAAAGGAGAGGCCCCGAGATAGGACAGATTCTTCCGCTGGGCTAAGAGTATAGTTGGATAGATTAACAATATTGCTGGGTGGGTTACAGGAACCATTGTTGTGGCCCCTTGTGGCATATAGTAGTTTAGATAGCTTAGTGTCCTTTTTCTTTTGTAGAGAATCAAAGTGTGTTTTGTAAATGGCTTGTCTAGTTTTTGTAAAGTCCAGCCACGAGGAAGTTTGTGTGGAAGGTTGGTTCTTTATGAGAGTATCCAGTTTTGAGAGCTCATTCTTAATCTTTCCCTGTTTGCTGGAGAGGATGTTGATCAGGTGGTTCCGCAGTTTCCTTGAGAGTGTGTGGCACAAGCTGTCAGCATAGTCTGTGTGGTATGTAGATTGTAATGGATTTTTTACCTTCAGTCCTTTCGGTATTTCTTTCGGATTTCTACATAGACTGCTTCCGCCGACGTGCACGAGCTGAAATTGTGGAAAAGCAGCATCGCTTACCCCATAACCTCAGCCATGCAGAACACAGTGCCATCCACAGCCTCAGAAACAACTCTGACATCATAATCAAAAAGGCTGACAAAGGAGGTGCTGTCGTCATCATGAATAGGTCAGAGTATGAACAAGAGGCTACTAGGCAGCTCTCCAACACCACTTTCTACAAGCCATTACCCTCTGATCCCACTGAGAGTTACCAAAAGAAACTACAGCATTTGCTCAAGAAACTCCCTGAAAAAGCACAAGAACAAATCCGCACAGACACACCCCTGGAGCCAGGACCTGGGGTATTCTATCTGCTACCCAAGATCCATAAACCTGGAAATCCTGGACGCCCCATCATCTCAGGCATTGGCACCCTGACAGCAGGATTGTCTGGCTATGTAGACTCCCTCCTCAGGCCCTTCGTTACCAGCACTCCCAGCTATCTTCGAGACACCACCGATTTCCTGAGGAAACTACAGTCCATTGGTGATCTTCCTAAAAACACCATCCTAGCCACTATGGATGTAGAAGCCTCTACACCAACATTCCACACAAAGATGGACTACAAGCCGTCAGGAACAGTATCCCCGATACTGTCACGGCTAACCTGGTGGCAGAACTTTGTGACTTTGTCCTGACCCATAACTATTTCACATTTGGTGACAATGTATACCTTCAAATCAGCGGCACTGCGATGGGTACCCGCATGGCCCCACAGTATGCCAACATTTTTATGGCTGACTTAGAACAACGCTTCCTCAGCTCTCGTCCCCTAATGCCCCTACTCTACTTGTGCTACATTGATGACATCTTCATCATCTGGACCCATGGAAAAGAAGCTCTTGAGGAATTCCACCATGATTTCAACAATTTCCATCCCACCATCAACCTCAGCCTGGACCAGTCCACACAAGAGATCCACTTCCTGGACACTACGGTGCTAATAAGCGATGGTCACATAAACACCACCCTATATCGGAAACCTACTGACCGCTATTCCTACCTACATGCCTCTAGCTTTCATCCAGATCATACCACTCGATCCATTGTCTACAGCCAAGCGCTACGATATAACCGCATTTGCTCCAACCCCTCAGACAGAGACAAACACCTACAAGATCTCTATCATGCATTCCTACAACTACAGTACCCACCTGCTGAAGTGAAGAAACAGATTGACAGAGCCAGAAGAGTACCCAGAAGTCACCTACTACAGGACAGGCCCAACAAAGAAAACAACAGAACGCCACTAGCCATCACCTTCAGCCCCCAACTAAAACCCCTCCAACGCATCATCAAGGATCTACAACCTATCCTGAAGGACGAGCCATCGCTCTCTCAGATCTTGGGAGACAGACCAGTCCTTGCTTACAGACAGCCCCCCAATCTGAAGCAAATACTCACCAGCAACCACACACCACACAACAGAACCACTAACCCAGGAACCTATCCTTGCAACAAAGCCCGTTGTCAACTCTGTCCACATATCTATTCAGGGGATACCATCATAGGGCCTAATCACATCAGCCACACTATCAGAGGCTCGTTCACCTGCGCATCTACCAATGTGATATATGCCATCATGTGCCAGCAATGCCCCTCTGCCATGTACATTGGCCAAACTGGACAGTCTCTACGTAAAAGAATGAATGGACACAAATCAGACGTCAAGAATTATAACATTCAAAAACCAGTTGGAGAACACTTCAATCTCTCTGGTCACTCGATCACAGACCTAAGAGTGGCTATACTTCAACAAAAAAGCTTCAAAAACAGACTCCAACGAGAGACTGCTGAATTGGAATTAATTTGCAAACTGGATACAATTAACTTAGGCTTGAATAGAGACTGGGAATGGATGAGTCATTACACAAAGTAAAACTATTTCCCCATGGTATTTCTCCCTCCCACCCCACCCCCCACTGTTCCTCTGATATTCTTGTTAACTGCTGGAATTAGCCTACCTGCTTGTCACCATGAAAGGTTTTCCTCCTTCCCCCCCCTGCTGTTGGTGATGGCTTATCTTAAGTGATCACTCTCCTTACAGTGTGTATGATAAACCCATTGTTTCATGTTCTCTGTGTGTGTATATATAAATCTCTCCTCTGTTTTTTCCACCAAATGCATCCGATGAAGTGAGCTGTAGCTCACGAAAGCTTATGCTCTAATAAATTTGTTAGTCTCTAAGGTGCCACAAGTACTCCTTTTCTTTTTAGTAAATTGATTGGTTAAGGTATAGCTAAGCAGAACTCAAGTTTTACTATACAGTCTGCAGTCAATCAGGAAGTGTGTGTGTGTTGGGGGGGAATGGGAACAGGGAATGGGAGTGGGAGTGGGAGTGGGGAATTGGAATCATGTTTTGCTAAGGGGAGGAAATGGGAACAGGGAATGGGGTGGGCAAATTGGAATCATGTTTTGCTAAGGGCGGGAATGGGAACAGGGACACAGGTAAGGCTCTCTGGTGTTAGAGCTCGGAAGGGGGACACTAAGGAAGACAACTTAGGTCAAATTTAGCAGCGTTAAATCGATGTAACCCTGCACCCGTCCACATGATGAAGCCCTTTTTTTTTTTCAATTTAAAGGGCTCTTAAAATCGATTTCCTGACTCCACCCCCGACAAGGGGATTAGAACTGAAATCTGTTTTGCTGGGTCGAATTTGGGTACTGTGGACGCAATTAGATGGTATTGACCTCCGGGAGCTATCTCAGAGTGCTCCATTGTGACCGCTCTGGACAGCGCTCTCCACTCAGATGCACTGACCAGGTAGATGGGAAAAGGCCCACGAACTTTTGAATTTCAATTTCCTGTTTGGCCAGTGTGGCAAGCTGCAGGTGACCATGCAGAGCTCATCAGCAGAGGTGACCATGATGGAGTCCCAGAATCGCAAAAGAGCTCCAGCATGGACCCAATGGCAGGTATGGGATCTGATCGCTGTATGGGGAGAGGAATCCATGCTATCAGAACTACATTTGTGAAAATCTCCCAGGGCATGAAGGACAGAGGCCATAACAGGGACCCAAAGCAGTGCCGCGTGAAACTTAAGGAACATTTGTTAGCCTATCAGAAAACCAGAGAGGCAAACGGCCGCTCCGGGTCAGAGCCCCAAACATGCCGCTTCTATGATGAGCTGCATGCCATTTTAGGGGGTTCAGCCACCACTACCCCAGCCGTGTTGTTTGACTCCTTCAATGGAGATGGAGGCAACACGGAAGCAGGTTTTGGGGACGAGGAAGACGATGATGATGAGGTTGTAGATAGCTCACAGCAAACAAGCAGAGAAACTGGTTTTCCCGACAGCCAGGAACTGTTTCTCACCCTGGACCTGGAGCCAGTACCCCCCGAACCCACCCAAGGCTGCCTCCAGGCAGAGAAGGGACCTTTTAAAATACTATACAAGGTTTAAAAGCCAGCATGTTTAATGATTAATTTGCCCTGGCATTCGTGGCTCTCCTGGATATACTCCCAAAGTCTTTGCAAAAGGTTTCTGGGGAGGGCAGCCTTATTCCATCCACCATGGTAGGACACTTTACCACTCCAGGCCAGTAGCAGGTACTCGGGAATCATTGTAGAACAAAGCATTGCGGTGTATGTTTGCTGGCGTTCAAACAACATCCGTTCTTTATCTCTCTGTGTTATCCTCAGGAGAGTGATATCATTCATGGTCACCTGGTTGAAATAGGGTGCTTTTCTTAAGGGGACATTCAGAGGTGTCCGTTACTGCTGGGATGTTTGCCTGTGGCTGAACAGAAATGTTCCCCGCCGTTAGCCACACGGTGGAGGGAGGCAAAATGCGACCTTGTAATGAAAGCACATGTGCTATGTATGTAATGTTAACAGCAAGGTTCCGCGAAAGAGTGTACCCATTGTTCTATAAAACGTGTCTTTTTAAATACCACTGTCCCTTTTTTTTTTCTCCACCAGCTGCATGTGTTTCAAGGATCACAGGATCTTCTCCTTCCCAGAGGCTAGCGAAGATTAGAAGGCAAAAAAAACGCATTCGCAATGAAATGTTCTCTGAGCTCATGCTGTCCTCCCACACCGACAGAGCGCAGACGAATGCGTGGAGGCAAACAGTGTCAGATGCAGGAAAGCACAAAGTGACCGGGAGGAGAGGTGGCGGGCTGAAGAGATTAAGTGGCGGGCTAAGAGAGGGCTGAAACTGAAAGGTGGTGGCAGCGTGATGAGAGGAGGCAGGATTCCATGCTGAGGCTGCTGGAGGATCAAACTAACATGCTCCAGCGTATGGTTGAGCTGCAGGAAAGGCAGCAGGAGCACAGACCGCCGCTACAGCCTCTGTGTAACCAACCGCCCTCCTCCCCTAGTTCCATAGCCTCCTCACCCAGATGCCCAAGAACGCGGTGGGGGGGCCTCCGGCCACCCAGCCACTCCACCCCAGAGGATTGCCCAAGCAACAGAAGGCTGGAATTCAATAAGTTTAAAACTTTTAAAGTGCTGTGTGGCCTTGTCCTTCCCTCCTCCACCACCCCTCCTGGTGCTTCTCTCCTCCACCACCCCTCCCTGGCTACCTTGGCAGTTATCCCACTATTTGTGTGATAAACTAATAAAGAATGCATGAATGTGAAGCAACAATGACTTTATTGCCTCTGCAAGCGGTGATCGAAGGAAGGAGGGGGAGGGTGGTTAGCTTACAGGGAAGTAGAGTGAACCAAGGGGTGGGGGGTTTCATCAAGGAGAAACAAACAGAACTTGCACACCGTACCCTGGCCAGTCATGAAACTGGTTTTCAAAGCTTCTCTGATGCGCACCGCACCCTCCTGTGCTCTTCTAACCACCCACCTCGTGTCTGGCTGTGCGTAACCAGCGGCCAGGCAATTTGCCTCAACCTCCCACCCCGCCATAAACGTCTCCCCCTTACTCTCACAGATATTGTGGAGCGCACAGCAAGTAGTAATAACAGTGGGAATATTGGTTTCACTGAGGTCTAACCGAGTCAGTAAACTGTGCCAGCGTGCTTTTAAACGTCCAAATGCTCATTCTTCCACCATTCTGCACTTGCTCAGCCTGTAGTTGAACAGCTCCTGACTACTCTCCAGGCTGCCTATGTATGGCTTCATGAGCCATGGCATTAAGGGGTAGGCTGGGTCCTCAAGGATAACCATAGGCACTTCAACATCCCCAACGGTTATTTTCTGGTCTGGGAAGAAAGACCCTTCCTGCAGCTTTTGAAACAGACCAGAGTTCCTGAAGATGCGACCGTCATGTACCTTTCCCGGCCATCCCACGTTGATGTTGGTGAAACGTCCCTTGTTATCCACCGGTGCTTGCAGCACTATTGAAAAGTACCCCTTGCGGTTTACGTACTCACTGGCTTGGTGCTCCGGTGCCAAGATAGGGATATGGATTCCGTCTATGGCCGCACCACAGTGAGGGAATCCCATTGCAGCAAAGCCATCCACTATGAGCTGCACATTTCCCAGGGTCACTACCCTTGATATCAGCAGATCTTTGATTGCGTTGGCTACTTGCATCACAGCAGCCCCCACAGTAGATTTGCCCACTCCAAATTGATTCCCGACTGACCGGTAGCTGTCTGGCGTTGCAAGCTTCCACAGGGCTCTTGCCACTCGCTTCTCAACTGTGAGGGCTGCTCTCATCTTGGTATTCTTGCGCTTCAGGGCAGGGGAAAGCAAGTCACAAAGTTCCATGAAAGTGCCCTTACGCATGTGAAAGTTTCGCAGCCACTGGGAATCGTCCCAGACCTGCAACACTATGCGGCCCCACCAGCCTGTGCTTGTTTCCCGAGCCCAGAATCGGCGTTCCACTGCATGAACCTGCCCTATTAGCACCACGATGCCCACATTGGCAGGGCCCGTGCTTTGAGAGAAGTCTGTGTCCATGTCCTCATCATTCTCGTAACCGCACTGACATCGCCTACTCGCCCAGTTTCGCTTTACCAGGTTCTGGTGCTGCATATACTGCTGGATAATGTGCGTGGTGTTTAATGTGCTCCTAATTGCAAAAGTGATCTGAGCGGGCTCCATGCTTGCCGTGGTATGGCTTCTGCACAGAAAAAAGGCACGGAACGATTGTCTGCTGTTGCCCTGACGGAGGGAGGGGCGACTGACGAGATGGCTTACAGGGCTGGTTTACAGGGAATTAAAATCAACAAAGGGGGTGGCTTTGCGAGAAACGGAATGGCCGCCTCAAGGATAGAACTCCAAACTGGGTTTAGCAGGCCATTGATTTCACAGAGGGAGGGAGGGAGGGAGGAGAAAATGAATACAAAACAAATCTGGTCTATTTCAATCTATCTTTATACATCTTGCTGGCAGCAGACTGTGCCGTACAACCGCTAGCCATCGTCACCTCCTGGTTGCAGATTAAAAGACAGTGCACTGCCGGTAGGACTCAATCGCCATGAGATGAAACAAGGGAAATGACCTGGCTGAGTCACTCCCATGTTTGCCCAGGTGCCCGGTTAAAAGAGCACCCAAGACTACGTTTACGACCGCTACCAGTCATACTGCATTGTCTGCTGCCAAAAGGCTATAAAGTGCTGCCATGTAGCAATGCAGTACCATGTCCGCCAGAACCCAGGAGACATACGGTGACGGTTAGCTGAGCTGGCTCCATGCTTGCCGTGGTATGGCGTCTGCACAGGTAACTCACGAAAAAAGGCACAAAACGATTGTCTGCCCTTGCTTTTACGGAGGGAGGGAGGGAACGGGGGCTTGACGATATGTACCCAGAACCACCCGCGAGAATGTTTTAGCCCCGTCAGGCACTGGGGTTTCTACCCAGAATTCAAATGGGCGGTGGAAACTGTGGGAACTGTGGGATAGCTACCCACAGTGCAAAGCTCCAGAAGTCAACCGTTGCCTCGGTACTGTGGACACAGTCCACCGACTACATGCACTTAGAGCATTTGTGTGGGGACACACACTCGACTGTATAAAAACGCTTTCTACAAAACCGACTTCTATAAATTCAACCTAATTTTGTAGTGTAGACATACCCTTAGAGTGTAGGTGAGGTTTTATTTGTTTGAATTTGAGGAACACCTTTGCTTATCATTTTAGCTCCTGCTCTTTTGCTTGGCACAAATAAATCACCTTGGGCAAGGAAATTTGATCACCTTATTTTTCCTAACCTGTAATATCTCCATCTCCGCAGTGTAGACCAGGCTTAAGCTTTGATTGTCTCTAGTACAGTATCATGGGTGAAATCTGGATTCAGTGGAAGTCTATAGCAGAACTAAAGGAGTACTTGTGGCACCTTAGAGACTAACAAATTTATTAGAGCATAAGCTTTCGTGAGCTACAGCTCACTTCATCGGATGCAAGTGAGCTGTAGCTCACGAAAGCTTATGCTCTAATAAATTTGTTAGTCTCTAAGGTGCCACAAGTACTCCTTTTCTTTTTGCGAATACAGACTAACACGGCTGCTACTCTGAAATATAGCAGAACTCTCACTGATTTCAAATGGGGTCAGGATTTCAACACTTACGTGTCTGATAATGGCCACTGAAAGGCTCAACCAACTTAAACAACATAAGAACTATTGCACACGTATTCTTTTAGTTGTACTGCAATATCATTAATAGTTCCAATCATGCACAGGACCCTGTTGTGCTAGGTGTTGTACAAACAGAACAGAAAGAGCTCCAAAGAGCATCCAACCTAAGTAATTCTAATTTCCCTTGTTATCCTTACCTCACACTCATTAGTACTCACTGAACATGAGCATCCAAACTAAACACAGAACAGTTACTCTTAACAACTTCCTATTTTTGTCTTAGATAAATACATACGGTTACCTCAGTATTTGCACTGTTCCCCATACTTAGCACAAAGAACACCTAGGGCACAATATACAATACCCTCTTCTTTGTCACTAGTGCCATCCCTCACTATTTATTACTTGTAGTAGAAGCAAGATCAGCACTATACAAAACACACAATGAGCCCCTGCCCTGACAATCTAAATGGACAAGACGGACAAAGGGAAGATTTATCATGCCTGTTTTACAGATGGGGAGCTCAGGAACAGGAAGATAAATGCTTTTAAGTCAAGGTCATACAAGGTATCAGAGAGGAGGGAATTGAACCCAGAGTCATAATCCACCAGACCATATTTCCTCTACACTCACAGGTGAAACTTTAATAGCTGCTTGGCCACAACTCCTGATGAAAGTGATGCTAAAAGACATTGAGCGTCCACCACTTCCATCAAATTTAGGTCTTACTCAGGATCAGTCCTGGAACCACTTATCTGATGCTGCACTGAATTTTAACCTTCAATTACTCTTTAAAATAAAACCAAATCAAGAGCCACTAATACTCCCAGTTTAGCACATTATAAAAAGTATATGTTCAGTCAAAACCAACTGCAGCCTAGTGCTACTGAAAGCTGTGGCCAGATCCCCTTTTTCATTTTCAAAGCTGTCATTTTAAACCCACTCAAACAGATGTACATAATAAAATCTGACATTTTATATCACTACACAGTGTTAGGAGGGGAATTCTTATTATTGTTCACAACCGACGTCAGTGTGGGAAGATAATAAGATTTTAAAAATCTGAACTTTACAGCGAAATTGCATTGTTTCCTATGCTGGGTTGCACTAAATATCAAGGGTGCTGGTATTGTTTCATTGTATCAATTGAAGATTATAAACGGGAGTTTTCCAGCACAAAATCTACCCATGTATTTTATGGGCAACGTAGATCTAGGTTTGCATATTACAGCCATCTCCAAGGTCTCTGGGAACTTAATAGAGGGATAGATTGACTTTTGTTGTGCACCTTGTGTAGGTATTTACACCAGCGCCAAGTGGATGTTAAATGATACCATTCTGATTTGATATCAGATGTTATTTACACCAATGTGAATTCGACAACACAAGGTGCAGGTGTAACCCACTGGTTATCAACTGTTATATGCCCCCTTCTGTGCCCAATTCACAGATGATATGAATCTATTACAGCTCTGCACTTAAGAGGCTGCCAATTTGTCTTAAACACTGGAGACTCATGTTTTTAGCACTGGAGATCCCCAGTTCAGTCCCTGTTGTTGGCAGTCACACAAGCCAACTGCGCAGCAGATCAGTCTGCACAAGGCCCTGTACAGGGATGGTGCATAGCTACACTATTCCTCAGGAAACACAGTCTCTCTTAGGGCTGGCTGTGTGTAGCTAGGAGGTGGGAAAGGGAAGGTTGAACACATCATCCACTAGATCACTTCCTTCCGTGTGTGCTGGTTCCTATGCTGCTTTCCAAGGGATTTGTTCCCAGGACAGAGCAAGAGGTGAGCAGCTGCTTACAGGGACTGCTACTGTGATTTACTCTTGTGCAGTAAGGCAGGGAGACTTCTGCTATAAACCATGCAAGGGCCAATCACAATCTGGCCCATATTGGCTCAGAGATATACAGCCTAGGCCAGCTCCATCTGACCCATAGTCAGTCACATACAAACCAGTTCACATAGCATAAAGAATGAGGAGTCCCAAATCAAGCCCCCAGATCTGAACAGTGCCCACAATGCAAATTTGGAAAGTCTAAACTCTGATCAAGATGTACGTATTCAAACACTCTCTGGAAGATGCTTTGCCAAAGCTAGATCCAAACATTTTGGAGAACATAGGGTTGAGTGGAGGCAGGGTCAGGAGACTGAGTTCTATTCCCAACTCTGACATTGAACTTCTTTGTAATCTCGGTCAATTCACTTAACTGCTCTGTCTGTTTCCCCTTCTCACCCTTTGTCTTGTGTATATAGCTAATAAGATCTTCAGGGCAGGCACCGTCTCTCACTAGATGCCTATAGAATATCTAGCATAGTATCATTGGGACCTCTGGGTCCTACTGTAATACAAATGGTAATAAAAATGTTTGGGTACTAAATCACAAATTTGCATCTGGATTTTGAAGTGCCATCTCTCTTTTATTTGCTAGGTTAAATTTTCTGCTGTTGAATATTGACTCAAAAAGGACTATTCTAGCAAATCCAAAGTATCAGTGTGACCTAGCGGATAGCACACTAGACTGGGACTCAGGAGATCTGGGTTGTATTTCCAGTTCTGCTACTGATCTTGGACAAAATGCTTCCCCCTCTCTCTGTGCGTCCATGTCCCTATCAGTAAAATGGGGATAATGATACAGACCTACCTTGTAACATGTTTTGAGATGTACTATATGAGGTCTAGATATTACATTGTTTGTATCGCAAAAGCACCTCACGGTTCCAGAAAGGCATCAGGACCCTATTGTGGTAGACACTGATCTAATAACCCAAGTACAAGAGGAAACATGCTGATTGAATAGACAGAAGCATGAGGTAGCCGTGAGACAATATTATGAGACAGGCCTTTTTAAGAGAGCTACAATTAAAAGTGTACAAATTAGGAAGCCATCTTTAAAAAAGGGTTTGATGTTCCATTGATTCCTTTGATAGTTCTATCATTTACTGAGCTTCATTACATGCACACAGTTTAGACCATGTACTGATCTTACTAGTTGGGAGAAATGTGACTGAAATTACAAAAAATGAGGTGGCCAATTAAATAAAAGCTCTTTTAGAATGGTAACCTTCAAAACAGCCAGTCCAGTATCTTGAACCTGAACACCAGCAGTAGGTAGGAAGAAGAGATAAGGACAAAACCTAGTCCCATAAAAGAAAAGGGCAATGGCCCACCTAGTCTAAAATCCTGTCCCCAAAAGGAGCCAAGGCTGGATGCTTCAAAAGCTATCTAGACAAACAGAAAAAAGATTAAATGATCCAACATGATTCAGTGAATAGGGCATTGGACTGGGACTCAGGAGACCTTTAGTCTGTTCCCTGCTCTGCTACTGACTTGCTATATGACCTTAGACAAGTCTCTTTGCCATTCAGTGCGTGTTCCACCTTCCATTGTCTGCCTTGCCTATTTACATTATAAAAGATATTTAGGACAGGGACAGTCTCTCTAAATGTTTTACAAAGCCTAGCAATTGGTCCCTGATCTTCTTGATAGGGACTTTTCAGTACTACATAATAAGAAGGATGTAATGATCAATCTTAATATAGGTACCACACATTTTCCAGCATTGATCTTGGTATGTTACAATTACATTAGCAGTCTACACTACCAGTATCCCAAGCCACATTGAGAATATTACTACAATAAAGCAGGACTTTGTAGTCCAACAAAGGTTTTGTCACTGAAACATTAGTTAGGAAGATACATTTTAATGTCTTATGCCACAATCCTGCAAACACTTAGACATCTGAACTCAATGGGATGACTCAGAGGCATAAATATTTGCAAGATTCAACAATATGCAATTCAGGAAAGCATTTAAGTGCATACTCTACTACTCTAACAACGTGTTTAAGTCCCAGTGACTTCAGCGGAAGTTAAATACATATTTAAGCACTTTCCTGAATAGGGACAAACTTAAGCTTGTGCTTAACTGCTTTCCTAACCAGGGACCTTATTCTGTGTGTGTTTGTGTGTAAGTGTAAAACTATGTCTCCTTATGCGTTTCTATAATGCTAAGGACAATGGGCCCTGATCTCAACTACTAATATCCTAATATAAATATTTAACAACAACATTAAATAGTAATGGCAGTGCATCCGCTATCAACAAGCTAACTTCTAAAGTGGTAGAAAACCATTAGCTATTGTAAAGTCTTAAAACATTATTGTTACTATGGATAACATTTATGAAGACAAACACTTAATAGAATAAAGGCATTTATAAATTGTCTCAACACATTTGGTATGAAATGTTTATTACTGCAGAGGACCACTGTTTTAATTAGTCCTGGGAAAAATAGTATCTGAGGTATTTTGATACCCAAAGCCTTCCACAGTAGGTCAATATTTTTTTTAATGAGGTACAATACTTACACTGAAAAAATAAACAGATGTACATGCAACAGAATAAAGTGAGTGATATAATTCGATATGCAAATTATATTTTGTAATGAACTATAAGCTATTATTTAGGACAAAAATCTTAATAGAATTAAAAATAAATAAATAGACGTATATGGTTAAAGTGAATATCCATAGACATGTTAAAGATGCATCGGAGATATAAACCATGATATTCAAGGCATTAAATCAACCAGTAACCAATGAGGTTTAACAACTCTCCCTCCCCCCCGCCCGCCCCATGCAGATTATTCATTCATTGTTTAATGCGGATTCGTGCACCTTTTCCTTGAAGTATTGGCCACTGTCAGAGACTATTTGATTAAATTAGGGTGACCAGATGTCCTGATTTTATAGGGACAGTCCCAATATTCAGGGCTTTTTCTTTTACTGTATAGGTACCTATTAATCCCCACTCCCGTCCCAATTTTTCACACTTGCTTTTTGGTTACCCTAGACTAGATGGATCTCTTCTCTGATGCAGTATGGTAATTCCTCTGCTCCTCTGTTTATATGTTAACTAAACTCTTACTCAAAGGACTCAACCGCTGAGACACAAAAGGCATTTTGCAGAAGTGGTAACTCAGCCGTAACAGCCTCGTGCATTGGCTAATTCTCTTCCAAAGGAAACAGATCTCAATATGTAAAAGCCAAGTTTTCATTGGTTCCACAGTTGTATTTCATATAATGCCACAATGATCATTTCTGATTATTAGTTGATCTCTGATGGCTTTGACCGTGTTTCAACCACTGCACGGAGCAAAGAAATACAAAGGCCCCTGCCTCAAGTCACTTACAACCTAAAACAATTTTAACATAGCATGAGCAGATAGCAACTGTGAAAAAATAGGACATGGGGTGGAGGGGGTAATAGGCACCTATATAAAATAAAGACCCAAAAAACGGGACTGCCCCTATAAAAACGGGACATCTGGTCACCCTATTTTAAGAGAACAAAAGCTTATGCTCAAATAAATTCTTTAGTCTCTAAGGTGCCACAAGTCCTCCTTTTCTTTTTGCGAATACCAACTAACACGGGCTGCTATTCTGAAACCTATGATATCTTTAATAACTAGCTCTTGAGTAAACATGTACAGATTTACTGAAACCAGTCACGCTGAAGCTGCTTACACGAGAGTTAAATTGAAACAGTGGTGATTGTACCATGATAGCATAATTACTTCCATGCTATTTACATTATTTATCCTTAGAGGACAGAAGCGTTAGGCCTTTGAGCATGCCTATTGGGAACTAGATATTGTGTTCTTAATGTATGAAGGGAAGCCTGTATTTAAAATGTTATTTTTAACCCTAACATTACAGAAATTGGAACCTGTTAGCTGCAGCCTCCTGTTATGCCTTCCACTCCAGAGCTCTGCCTACCAGTAGAGAATGTGTCCTCCTTGGTCTGTGTAGTAATATCCCATATACTTACACAACAATACCAAAACCTCCACAGGGATGTTTCCCAAGACCTGAGCAGTTCTGGTCTCAGCTGAATGCTCGTGCAGCTAATAAATAAGCTTTTTCTCCGACCAACCTGCCTTCTGAGTGCTTTAACATGTACAGCTCCCTGAGGGTTGTGTCATGAGAATTTAGGATCATGGAGGCACTGAGATACACAACAGCCCTTTTCTCAATTGGTAACTGGTTTTCTATGTGCTCACAACCACCCTCCTGTTGAAGACTCAACTCTTACACCACCATCTCCATAGTCAGCAATGCAAAAAGAGAGAAGAATGAAGGACAAATGAGAAGATGAATTAAAAACTAGATTTTTTTTACCGTGGGGCTGACTAGTTAATAGGTAGGAGTGGAGAGACACAGCATGCGTGCACTACAACTGTCTGGACAGATTTCTATCCCTAAATGTTAAGCCACAGACAAACCAGTGGCCAGAGAGGAAATTAAACATTTCACTCGCGAGGCACAAAGGAATATATAGTGTAACGCATTTCACAATGGAGCCTAGCTTGCTATGTTAGGCTAGTGGGATTTACTTGCTGCAGGGAGCTGAATGGGCATAATGAAACAATACAGACGAATCTGATCATTGTAGTCCGTTTCCTTAGGAAGGGTGCAACTGCATGGAGCCCAGAAAGGACTGCTCAAGACCAGCCTTGTCTGAGGGGTGTTCATTTCTAGATCTAGTTGAAAAAAAATCGATGGAACAGTTTTCCATTGAATAGTGCAGTTTTGTCAAACCCGAAGCATTTCACAGGTCGATTTCAACAATATTTTCAACAGGAAAAGTTATAATGTTTCATTTTGGTAATGTTGAAATATTTCATGTAGATATATTAAAATATTGAATTTATTATGTTATATTTATATTATAATGTAAACAAAAAGTCAAAACCAAATGATTCTAAGTTACTGAAATGAAATGATTTAATGGCCTCAAATTGAGATTTTCCCCCCAGGAATTTTTCCTTCTGCAGGAAGTTGCAAAATTTTAGTTTTTCATTCCTATTTGGAATGCAAATAAACTTAAAAATCTCCTATAGAATTAAAATTCCATTAATGTATCTTTATTTGTTACTTGGAGATTTGATTCATTTTAGTTTTCTTTTTGAGAGCCATTTAAATCCTCAGCTGTTTTGGCCTTGTCATTCTTCCCTCTCCTCCCACCTGTAACAAAGAATGCTAGATAAAAAATGTACAGGTAGTATGTATGAGACAAAACTATGTAATGGTATATACCATGACAATAGAGCAATCGTTAATGTATTTCATTTCTAAGAAACATGTCATTCATTTTATGATGGTCATGTTGCATTCACAGACTAGAACAACAATTTCGCTTTGTGATTAGCTCATCTGTGTAGCACAGAGACTTGTCTGAATGAAAAGTAATTTCTTTTTGCACATTTTTTTTAAAAAAAGATATTGTATACATTCAGCTTAGCTTTCATTCTCTGTAGGCTGGATTGCGGTAGATGAGTACAAAATAAGAACTGAGAACACCGGAACTGAAAGAATCCTTTTGAAGCATTTTGTATAGATAGTCATTCACAGGAGGAGAAAAAGTGAATACATACGCAGAGAAAGGGGAAAAGTCTCTCTTTACAACCCTATGATAGACTTGGCTGAGGAGAGGAGAAAGTTTGAGGAACTCCTCAGCTACCCTGCTTGTACAGAGCAGTATAATGTACACTTACTAGGAGTATGCTATTCAGCCACTAGATATCTCTGTAATGCTTTCAGAGATAGCTCCAAATAGAAGGTGGGGCCTGGTAAACAACAGAGCGAATGCTAGAACTCAAGGTGGGTCGAAGCGTGTCTGTAGTTGTAACTCTTTCCTTTAATAAACACCTCCTGTCCAAAAAGGGCTGCCATTGTATACATTGTGGCAGGCAAAATAGCGTAAGGGCCAATGGGCAACTCATACTGGGGCGCACCTTAACAGTATTACAGAATATTTCCCCAAGCAGAGCTTTCTGTAACTCCAGAACCAAAGACTGATAAAGTTCATTAGGGACCGCACTGTTGCCAATTGATTTTATGTCAAAGGCGGTCAGATACTACCGTGATGTTTGATAGTACAAAATCGTAAGATGCATAGATGGATAGAAAAAGGCTACTAGAGAAACACAGATGGGCATGATCAAAAGTATCAGATTCAAACACCCGTGAACTTTCGAGCATTTTGAGGCCCAGCTCTAAATTTTGTGGTTCTCTAATTAGCAGCAGTGAAAGGGAATGGGCATAACCTGAGCAGTTCTGGTTTGAGCTGAATGCTAGGTTCAAGGCTTGGTTTGGATTTTAGCATTCAAGTCCTGGATTCAAATTCTGCCAAGACACCAAAATGGAGGTAGTTTAGAAGACTGCACTTGATACTGTACTGAGCTAGGAGCGGGGGAACATTTCCCAATCCACACAACACAGGCTTCAACACTACTTCATAGTGATGAATCTGAGCCTTAAATTTCTAAGAAAGTTTGGATCTAAATCTGAATAGCTTGAGAAGGGTTTGAGTCTTGGCTCTTGGTTTATAGCTTTCCCTACCAAAAGAACAGGAAGGAGGCACTTGTAGGTACACAATATAATAGAATTTACAATGCTAATAGGAAAGCTAAAGCAATGAGTTAAATAACCTAAAATGCTGCTGCAATTATTGTACTCAATATTACCAGCAATTACAAATCATAATACAAGAATCTTTTGACCTTTAGACTAACTGGCACAGTATTTTACGAGCTGAGCGAACCAACCTCCCCAAGAATCCAGGCAAGGGAAGGACAAAAGTCAAGCGCTATAATTAACTGCATGATTATTTTCCAAAATAAACGTGTAATCTTCACCTACTTGGCTCTGAATGGCATCATCGGGGCTGCTATCGTTAAGTTGCCATCACTGCACTATCATTATAGGCTTGATAAGGAAAGAGAAGCACTTCGGATCCAGCAAAGAATATGCTGGCTTCCCAGCTTCCCAAAGCTGATATGTGTGTGTGTGTGTTTATTTTTCTGGATGATGGGTTTTTGGTGTAGGTTTGTTTTTGTTGGGTTTTTTTGGCAGGAGGAGGTGGAGGGGGATATTGGTGACATAGGAATTGCCATAGGGATAATAAGTGTATTTCTCAACATGAATCAGTTTGGTACTTCAGTGAGGCCAGGATTTCATCCATGATGATTATTAAAGTCAATGGCAAAATCACTGGCTGCAGCCGGGCCAGGAATTCATCCCCAGTGCATTCAGATACCACTGTGATGGGAGCAGTACAAGAGTAAAGTCCTAAAGTTTTTGCTCAGGCAAGATTCCCATTGACTCGACTGAGGTTTTTGCCTGAGTAAGGAGTTCAAGACTGGGCCCTTTGCATGAGGTATAGACTGAATTGTGTTAATTTAAATTAACTTCATTTGGAGTTTAAGTAACGAGGTACCAAATGCTTCTGAAAAATAAGCCAGAAATTGAAATGTTGTTTGAGTAATAAACACAAGGTTCGAAACAGAGCTGCTTGAAATGCAGAGTTTCTGCTTCATGCAAAATTCTGACATTTTAATATTTGTTTTTGTTCCCAGTCGAAAGTTCAAAACTTCCCATGAAATGAAATGGTTAAAAAAAATGAATTCCCAATTAAAAGATTCTATTTAAACTAAACTGTCATGTTCCATTTTGATTTAGAATTTATTTTATATTATATTTTATTTTTTAATCAAAGTAAAGTTCAGAAAAACGTCATTTTGAATGAAAAAAATCAAAATGTTCCATTCAGATAAGGCACTCCTTACACGTATGGAGAGCAATAATTATTGCTTCTCACAAAGCAGAACCTTCTTTTAACATCTCACAGACCTTTAAAGTCACTTTAGGACCTCTCCGTTGACAAAGAGATGAGCTCTAGCTAAAAAGTTCTGGTCTGATTCTGAACCCAAACTTTAGGTTCTTTAATTCAGGTTTATTGAGAACAGGATTTTTGGTTACATATGTTATGAAACCAACAAGGAAAGAATGACGGTTCTGATCTGGAGTGAAAAATAAGACTTCTGCAAACCTTGGGCTTTGGTTGAAGCTATTTCAGGTGATGAAAAGATAAACACAATTAAAGGTGGCAAAGTATTTTCCTCCAGGGAAGATGTTCATAATGAGAAAGCAAAATAGGTTAACATGAGCAGAAAAATAACTCCCCTGCTTGAATCTCAACCCAGACCAATTGGCCCGCGTATAGAACCTTAATATCTCACAAGTATTAAAGCCATCGCTATGTAGTCTTTCCCCTGAGCGTCGGTCCAAATGGAGGGGGAAAGCTGAACCGAGTGGAAACTCCTGTTCACTGGGACCAGGTATCTTCCATTCCTTCACATTCATTATTTATTATTTGTATTGCGGAAGGTCCTGTGGTGCTCGGTGCTGTACAAACGCACAAAACAAATACGCAACACAAATACAGACTTTGCCATAAAAAGCAGGCAAATAAGCAATCAATTTGTAGCCTGGATCAGAAATTTACTTGCCCTCATCTCGACTAATAAATTACACACCAAGCCTCTGATCCTGCAATTAGATCCACTAGCAGAGACCCCAGTGAAGTCTCCGGGCCTCCTCAGAGGCCCAGGGGCCTATTCTCATAGATCCAATTGGAGTATGACAGCCTTATTAAAGCTATATAGAACCTCCAGCACTATACGAATCATGTGGATCATGCGGATACGAATTTCTTGCACGTTGTGCGGGATCCATGTGACTCTAAAGGTTACTGCTAATTATTCTTGTCACAGTACATTGTGTCCTGTGCGAAGATCTAAGTTTAATGCTTAAGTAAGAGCGTTCTTGTCTTATTGGTTCCAAAAGTGTGAATTATCATTTGGAAAGGGACTGCTGGAGGATAAAAGTTTTGCGAGAACTGTCAGCTTCTGGGAAGTAGTGATTGGAATTTTCACCCTGCGCCATAAGGCAAAGAGAAACTCCAAGGAGAAGCAATTGCCAAAGGACTGAACATTGCACAACAGAATCACATGTTTTGTCTTGTTTTTCCCCCCTTTGCCCTTTATGAAGACGGAATGATTTAATTATTAAAAACAAAAAAGACCTGAAGGAGCTTGTGTCAATTAAAGTGACTGATAGAAATGAATGATTGCTCTGAAATATTTAATCCAGAGAACGGTGAATATTTTATGCAAGAAATAAACACGGGAGCCCCATCTTAACATACAGAAATGTATATGGATGTCCAACCAGGGTTTTTTTTTTTCCCCCAAACTCCTGTAGAGAAACCTCAATAAGGACTTGATCCTGCTTCACTGAAGTCAGTGAAGTTGGAGTTTCCCTATTCACTTCAGCAGGAATGAGCTCAAGCCTCATGTGGCTAGATTTTCAAGAGAGATCTCAATATGTTGGGTGCTGAAAATCTGGCTATAAGTGTAACTGTGGGACTTAAGTGCTTATTGCTTTTGGAAATCTGGGCCTCATTTAGGTGAAAAATCTGTTCCCCATTGTGGATGCTAGACACTTGAGAATCTGGTTGATAAAAGGCTAGAGGTAGGGGTTAAGCCGCACCATTTGGATCTGGATTCAAACTTCCTGCAAGTTTGCAAATGTTTGGTTCAAGGCAAACCTCTAATCATGACTGAAATACAGGTTGGTGGTGGTGGTTGTTTTTTATGCATTACTTTTTCTCTCCTATTTTTTGCTAAGGGAAAAGAGCACCAAGAATTTACAGCAGAGAGACTGATATAACCAATAGCAGATGCTTTTGCATTTTTAAAGCACCTTTCATATAAGAACTTTCTACTAACATTAAATAAGCTTCACATCATCTCTAAATCACGGCTTCTGAGTTCAAGTCCGTTCTCAACTCTGCCACTGACTCATTGTGAGCCCTTGGGCAAGACAACCTCTCTGTGCCTCAAATTTCTAATCCTATGTGGGCCCAATCCAACTCTCACTGAAGTCAATAGAAAAACTTCAGTGGGAGTTGCTTCAGGCCCTGAAGTAGGTATAACACTGTGTCCAGCACCTATCTCACAGGGGTATTGTAAGACTTAATTAACGTTTCTGATGCTACATGGAATACTCGCATACAAGTTTTCCAGAGAAGTACAAATGAGCAAACATCAGGGACTGCTGAATAGGAAACACCTTGCAATGAATGGCTCAAATGGTCAGATAAGTATGTTAATTATTTTGCATGCTGAGCATTTTCAGAGAACCACCCCCAGCTTGCTGACCCAGCAGGTAATTAGGCTTCCCCTGACTGTAATATCTCAGTACAACCAAACTTCTAAGAACCAATATGAAGATTATCATTTTGAATCTCTGACACACACACACAGATTCAAGAGCAATTCCATGCCAATGTTAGATCAAATGTGGTAGTTCATTTAAAATACCAATAACCAAGCTTGAACTCAATTTATGAACTGGATTTCATTGAATCACAGAATATCAGAGTTGGAAGGGACCTCAGGAGGTCATCTAGTCCAAATCCCTGCTCGAAGCAGGACCAATCCCCTACTAAATCATCCATGGATTTATATAAAGGTTCTTTCAATGCTGCTCTCTTCTTTAGGTACCTTTGGGGAAGTTTCCTGAAAGCTCCCTACTTTCCACTTAAGAAGTGGCTTTTTTAGCTGATACTTAGTGTCTCCTCCAAGTCAAAAGCTGTCCCATTTATTTAACCCGTAACATTAATAAAATGCACGTATTTTAGACAGCCACACAAACACTCAGCTCTTGTGGTTTTGCTTGTCAACCTGTATTCTTTCTGTTAGCACAACCAGACGCAGCGATACACTGGTAAGTACTACACCAGCCCACGTTTAATCACTAATCTTGAAGATGGCAAAATAAATCTTTGTTAAGGTGAAACACAGAGATAAACAAAAGTTAAAAGGTGGCACTGGAGGTATGGTATTCTTATCAATACGAACTATCAAGATGCAAGGCCAAATCCTTCCTGCATCTGTGTAAATCTAGAACAACCCCAATGAACTCCTCTCAAGTTGTGTTACTCCAGGTTTATTGTGATGTAATAAAGCTGAATCTGGCCCTGAGGCACCACTCAGCCTTCCTCCAACGAAGGCCATGTTCACAAAAGCCCAGTGAAGCACAAACATATCAGAATCATCATGCACAAACAAATCACATATCGACAAAGCCCCACACCTCATTTCTATCTAAAATATAATGAGTATTCATCATCAACCTAAAGCCAAAGATTGTTCCTCCCTGATGCAAAGCACACTTATTTTAGATCAGGAACATCAAGTTTCACTCGCTTCCAAGGAAGTTTATAATGGAATAAGTGTCCCACAATGTTTCCCCCCCCCTTCTGCATCAGAGCAGTCCTACCTTATCTAGGAGTAGCATTTCCACTTCCTCTCTGGATGACAAGTTCTCTTCAAGGAGGAGCTACAAAACAAAGTTTAAAGTGAGTGACAGTTTGCCAACCCTTGCAGATTTTCCTCCAATAAGGTTACAATGCAAAGTGGAGCGCCCCATGCTTCTGCACTAAGTTATGTATGGTAGTCTGGCTCTCCTAATTCCTTGCTGCTATCTTTTCCGAGCACAGTTCCTCTCTTTACCTGTCACCTGCTCTCACGTAACCTTATATTAAAGCTAATAGATTTGCCTTTCTCCAAACATTTTCTCAGGTTTCTGATGACAGGATCTGATGCGTCCAGGCATGAATTACAACATTTCTTTAGTTGCTGATTGAGACCATGGTACTCGCACATAGAATTGCTTCCCAAAAATAGTTGGGGCTACCATGTCTCACATCCCCTTATCCATGTTAGGCTGCAGTGAATTCCGTTCAGATAAACCTCTGCAGTACTGCCAATCAAAGCATTCAAAAAAATCACGAAGTTTGCATACAAACAAACAATGAAATATTCAATATATTGGGTCTTATTTTGTCTTCTGATTTTTAAGCCTTGAGGGATGCACTCGGGACACATTTTCAAGCTTCCCCTGTCAACTACAAAGGCTAGAAACATGTTATTTAAACCGGAAAACTTGGTTTCTCATTCACATGACAACAGGAGCTTACTAGAGAGGGCAAGTTAGCTTGCTGACTCCAGCAGTGTTACTTCAGCTGCTGAACACAAAACTACTGCTCTACATTTCTGAGGATCTGACTTGTTGCCTAACACAACCCAATAAATGGTGGTTGTGGTTGCTAGGTATCACAAATCTAGAGCACCCCCACCAACAAGGAAGCAAAGGTTGTTTTAAAGAGAGATCCTAGCAAGACCACTGCTAACACAATTCTAAAGCATTCAAGCTGACAGCGTCAGAAGAATGTTTGTGAATTACCATCAGTTGTATGTTTAGGTCAAATCCAAAAGAATTTCTGGATAAGCAACAGACGTCAGTGAGACAGATCAGTTTTATTAAGTTATTGGTCTGCATATGAGGGCTTTGGAGCATGGAAGTCATTATCTTGATGTGTCTCGCCATTTCAATCTCCACTGGTCTTTCAAAGACTACAGATTACATGCAGGTTGACTGCTTCCATAATCTATGGCTCAACTCATCCCTGGTTTAGCTCCTTTGCCTTCAGTAGAGTTACATCAGCAATGAACTGGACTCCAGCACCAGAGCTTATCTGCTGCCTCAGTTCACCTTCTATCTCACATCAAACCAATCACCACCAACTGGTGTTTTCACTGCTGCCCTTCTGCATGTGGTTTATTAGCCAAAACGAACACTTAAAGCCTTCCAGGCCTCTTTTCCCTGGCTTGCTTAGTACTTTCATCATCCATATAGCTCTTGATTCAAAAGCCTTTCCAGCCCAGCTTCCCCTTCCTGCCAACTCTCCTTCCAGGATCACAGTCCTTTGTGGTACTCCCAGGAAGGACTTCTCACCTAGCACGCTCCTGTTGCCTGCAAGGCCCTCCTCTCCCAGATCTTTCATCCAGTAGTTCTGGAGAATATCACCTGCCCCCTTTCTAGTAGTCTCCCTCCCTGAACTCCACCGTTTCTCACTAGCTCCTGTAAACTATACTCCCCTGTTTACGAACTACAAATAAAGTTTCTCCATGCCTTATCTCCCAGCAGGTCAGGTTCTGAGTCGCATGGTCCCATCATAGGAGTCGCCCCCACCCTCTCACTACTCTTCTTTTCACCTGGGAAGGCAGGCTACACCTGCAACAAACCTCTTAAAGGGCCAGCTCACATTTCGAGACCCCTCTTTCCCTGCCCCTTCTGCTGCTCTTTTCTACGATACAAAATGCTGATAAAAGAATGTTTTATTTTAGAGATAGGCAAGTAAAACAACTTGTTCCTAAGGCATCTGCAGATACCACTTCATACACAGAATAGTCACCGTTCAATCAGAGGAAGAAGCTGGAGTAGAGGTGATATTGCCCAGCTGCTTATAATACCGGGCCATGTTTTTCTCTCAGATCGACGCAATCTAGAGAAAGTCCACTGCAGTGGATTCTTTTGAAGGCCGATCGCTGCAAGACTGCAGGTGCACACGTGCACAAACTCCCAAGAGAGAACTAGCGCACCTATGAATGTCCATTCCAAAATCCTGGTGTAATGGCAGATGTCTTGGCCGACAGACCAGGGATTGAGCAGGGAACCCACTGAGCTAAAAGCATGAGCTGCTACAGCTTGCATTAGAACGCCAGACCTGGGGGTTGTAACAACACACGTCCTCTGCAGCCCAGAACAGCGATGGACTTTTAAGATACACTCACTTGAGTTACTTTGGCTTCTAGCATAGAAAAGGAGAGAAAGCCTTTGAGTTAACATAATCTTTTAACCCAACAATCATTGGCAGTAGTAACAGCCGCCTGGGGCCACTGACAGCTGTCTATCAACCATCAGGGACAAGTCAGGAAAAAGGAATGTGAAGTTGAGCCTTCAGCTGCTTTTGCACCTCCCTTCTGAGTCACCTGACATACAGACTGGACTTTGGACCTTTGCTCTAACAGTTTTATCATGGGGCTAATATTTTAATTTAATTTTTAATGGACATGACAAAATCATTTGGACTTGTCCTGCAAGTTTGATACTGGCAGCTCCCACTTCCCATGGTGAGATCAGAACCCCTCAAAATACTTGCTCATCAACTCTGATTTGGCAACCTTAGATCCATACAGAACTCCTGAACCACATGTTAAGGACAGTGGACTTTCAGCAGGAAGTAACAGTGCTCTTAAGAATCTCTGGAGGACACTTTTCAAAGACAGATTATGCAAGGCTAGGAATCTAATTCTGTCATTGGCATGATTAGAACCATCTCTCTCACACGCACAAAGAGAACATTCTGAATTTCCTGTAGGCATAAGCATAACAATAGCATATACATTAATTTACATCACTGGAGACTAGAAAATGTTCTTTTATTTATAAATAGATACCCTCAGGTTGGGAATTTGACTATGCTTTCATAATATGATTAGGCAAGTGCACTTCTCTATGCCTGGAAAGAGAAATATTCTGAATGTCCTTCCACACTGGGTTCATTTGAAGGAGTAAAAGGCAATCTTGAATGCTCTGGACTAGAAATATGATTATTCTTATGGAGAACTATATGTCATGTCATATAGGAGGTAGCAGTCAGAAATGGAGATGTGCATCAGCATGAGTGTAGGCTGGCATAATTTAAGGGAGTTGGGAAGTGTGATCAAGAGGATAAGGCACTGGATGAGGAATCATTAGATTGGGTTTGATTTCCAGCTCTAGCCCTGATTATCTGTGCGACTTGGGGCAAATCCCTTAGCCACCCTGTGCCCTCAATGGTTCCTCTATAAAATAATATTTACCCGCTTGTCTGAACTGCTTTCAGGACTACTAATTAAAGTTCCAGTTCAGCAAGGTATCGTTATGAGGTGGGTGAAACCTTGTTATGGGTTGAGTTAAAAACTCTTTGAACTGATGTGTGAATAAATGTCTCATTTAAGAGAGAGACAAAAGTAGGGTAGTGGTAGTTGGTGACTCTCTTTTGAAGGGGGATGGAGGCACCCATCTGTCAGCCTGACATGGAATCCCAGGAGTTATGCTGCCTGCCAGGGACCCATATCCGAGATGTTACGGAGAGACTGTCAAGGATCATCCGGCCCTCTGATTACTACCCCATGCTACACATCCATGTGGGCATTAATGATCCTGCAAGGTATGACCCTGAGCAAATCAGAAATGTTTACAGGGCTCTGGGAACAAGGGTGAAGGGTTTGGGAGTGCAGGTGGTGTTCTCTGATCCTTCTGGTCAAGGATAGGGGCCCCGGAAGGGACAGATACATCTTGGAGATAAATGCCTGGTTGAAAGGATGGTGTCACCAGTAGGGCTTCGCCTTCCTTGACCATGGGATGCTGTTCCGGAAAGAAAGACTGCTAAGCAGAGATGGGGGTCCACCTAGCAAGGAAGGGGAAGAGCATATTTGGATACAGACTGGCTAACCTAGTGACGAGGGCTTTAAACTAGGTTTGACAGAGGTAGATGACCAAAGCCCACAGGTTAGTCAAAACCTTGGAAACCTGGGAGAAGGGTCAGAATCTGGGGCAAAGCATCGGCCTTATAGCAAGGATAAGGGAGAGACAAGAGAGAGCATAGGGTGGAAATCAAATCAGTATCTCAGAGGTCTGTATACTAATGCAAGAAGTATGGGGTATAAGCAAGAAGAACTTTAAATGCTAGTTAATAAACACCACTATACATAGTTGGCATCATAAAGACTTGGTGGGATAATATGCATGACTGGAATATTGGTATAGAAGGGTATAGCTTGCTCAGGCAGGACTGGTAGGGAAAAAAGGGTTGCCTTATGTATTAAAAAATGTACACACTTGGACTGAGGTTGAGTTGGAAATGGGAGACAGACTTGCTAAAAGTCTCTGGGTAAGGATAAAAGGGGTAAAAACAAGGGTGATGTCACGGCAGGGATCTACTACGGATCACCTAGTCAGGAAAAAGAGGTGGTTGCGGCTTTTTGTAAACAACTAACAAAATCATCCAAAGCACAAGTCTTTGTGGTGATAGGGGACTTCAACTACCCGTCTGTTGAGAAAACAACACAACAGGGCACAGATTATCCAGTAGGTTCCTGAAATGTATTGGAGACCATTTTTTTATGTCAGAAGGTGGAAAAAGCTATCGGGAGAGGCTGTCCTAGATTCGATTTTGACAAATAGGGAGAAACTGGTTGAGAATTTGAAAGCGGAAGGCAGCTTGGGTGAAAGTGATCATGAAATGGTAGAGTTCATGATTCTAAGGAATGGTAGGAGGGAGAACAGCAAAATAAAGACAATAGATTTCAAGAAGGCAGACTTCAGCAAACTCAGGGAGTTGAAGGTAAAACCCTATGGGAAGCCAGTCAAAAGGTAAAAACAGTTCAAGAGATTTGGCAGTTTTTCCAAGACACATTAGCAAAGTATCCCACTGCGTAGGAAAGATAGGAAGTATGGCAAGTCGACCACCCTGTCTTAACCAGGAGATCTTCAATAATCAATAAACACAAATATGTAGGGATGAAATTAGAAAGGCCAAGGCACAAAATCAGATTCAACTAGCTAAATAAAGACATAAAGGGTAACAAGAAAATATTCTACGAACACATTAGAAGCAGGAGGCAGACCAAGAACAGAATAGACCTGTTTCTGAATGAGAATGAAAAAACAATAACAGAACATGTGGAAACGGCAGAAGTGCTAAATGACTTTTTTGTTTCAGTTTTCACCAAATAGGTTAGTAGTGATTGGATATCTAACAGAGTGAATGCCAGTGAAAATGAGGTAGGATCAGAAGCTAAAATAGGGAAAGAACAAGTTAAAAATTACTTAGACAAGTTAGGTGTCTGCAAGTAACCAGAGCCTGATGAAATACATCACAGAATGCTCAAGGAGCTGACTGAGGAGATATCTGAGCCATTAGTGATTATCTTTGAACAGTCATGAAAGACGGGAGAGATTCTGGAGGACTGAAAAAGGGCAAACAAAGTGTCAATCTACAAAAAAGGGGAATAAGGACAACCTGGTGAATTACAGACCAGTTAGCTTAACTTCAGTACCCAGAAAGATAATGGAGCAAGTAATTAAGCAATCAATTTGCAAACATCTAAAAGATAACAAGATAAGTAACAGTCAGCATGGATTTGTCAAGAACAAATTGTGTCAAACCAACCTAATAGCTTTCTTTGACAAGGTAAGAAGCCTTGTGGATGGCGGGAAGCGTTAGATGTGGTATATCTTGACTTTAGCAGGCTTTTGACACTGTCTCACATGACCTTTTCATAAACCAACTGGGAAATACAACTATAAGGGGGTACATAACTAGTTGGAAAACCATTCCCAGAGAGTATTTTGTCCAGTTCTAGGTGCCACATTTTAGGAAAGAGGTGGACATATTGGAGTAAGTCCAGGGAAGAGCAACAAAAATGATTAAAGGTCTAGAAAACATGACCTATGAGGGAAGACTGAAAAAACTGGGTTTGTTTAGTCTGAAGAGAACAGAAGACAGAGGGGACATAGTAATAATTTTCAAGTACATAAAAGATTGTTACAAGGAGGAGAGAGAAAATTTGTTCTCCTTAACCTCTGACGATAGGACAAGAAGCAAGGGGCTTAAATTGCAGCAAGGGCAGTTTAGGTTGTACATTAGGAAAAACTTCCTCTCAGGGTGGCTAAGCACTGAAATAAATTGCCTAGGGAGACTATGCAATCTCCATCATTGGAGATTTTTAAGATCAGGTTAGACTAACACTTATCAAGGATGTTCTAAATTATACTTATTCCTGCCACGAGTGTAGGGGTCTGAACTAGATGAGCTCTTGAGGTCCCTTCCAGTACTAAAATTCTAAGGTAGGTGAGGTAACATCTTTTATGAGACCAACTTCCATGGGTGGAAGGAACAAGGTTTCAAGCTTCACAGAGCTCTTCTTCAAGAGTGCTTTAAATCAACTGAAGGAGAGACGGTTAATGGGCCACACCTCAGACAAAGCCTAATATAATCTGCCCATGTTGGAGGCGGGTTCAACCGGGCATTGTAACCAAGTGGGGTGGGGAGAGAAGCCACAGAAATGGAGAACAGACTGAATAAGAGAGAGGATTATTGAGCAGCTGCAAGTGTGTAGGTGACCCTGAATCTAGGGAGAAGTATATTGGGTATGGGGTGCAGGCTGAAAAAAACCTGTTCTTGATGCTGTGAGCAAAAGAAGCTCTTTCCTGCTTTTTCATTCCCTCTGCATTCAGACAAACAGGACTTTGTATAGTCTTTGTAATCAAACAAAACTGCATCGAAAATACCTATCCCCAATTTCTGCTCCCAATAAAAACACCTGCAGGGCCCCAAACTTGGAGTAGCTGCTACAGTTGAAAAGGGACCACAATATATATTTAAGAATCTCTCTGACAAGAAGCACACAACGAGTCCCATTAACTTCAATGCAATTACTCACGTGCTGACAATTATTCAATTGCCTTGCTGAATCTGGGCCTAAAACCACTAAAGAAATTGCAACCTTAGAGGTGACAGCAACCCATTACAATGCTAAGGGCAAGTCTATACGACAAAATTAAGTCAACCTAAGTTCCGTCCACATACAGCCACTGCAGTAATTAAATCACTTTTGCATGTCCGCACTACGTTCCTTGCGTTGGCGGTACGTTTCCTCATCTGGACAGCATGGGGCATCATGGGACGGCCTCTGAAAGGTAGCAACGGTCGACGTAAGCAACGCCGCGTCTACACTGACACTGTGTTGACCTAACTATATTGACCTAAGCACTACGCCTCTTGTGGAGTTGGAGTTATTAATTCAGCATAGTGGGCGAGTGACATCAGTTGGATCTACATTTTAGTGTAGCCATTGCCTTACGTCGACCTAACTCTGTCATGCAGTCCAAGCCTAAGTATGACTACCACAATTATGTGCCAAGGGCTGGGAGGTGTTGCAGCAGGGAACGCAATCAAGAAGTAGGGACCCTCCATCTTGCACTGACTTAGGGCCTATCTGTATTGGGTGTTTTGTTTTGCTTTGTTTCTTTGCCGCAGTATCAATGTAGTTACTCCGCTGCAGAGCTCCTTCATCTAGAAAAGCCCTTTCTGTACTAATAAGTAATTGAAACCCATTGCATACCACACTGTCCTCCTTGAATTTGGCCTGGAAAGTCCCATTAGATCAAGCAAATGTGTCTCACTGCTAGCACAGGATACAGGGTCAAGGATACAGATCAAATAGCAAATGGCACACTAGTTCCACATTTAAAAAAAAAAATTAAGAGGGTTTAGTTCTGAGGAAATAAGCTAAATGGAAAGATGGGAAGAGGGAGGGGACATTGAAAAGGAGGGGCGAGGGGGATAGGGCAGGGGAGGAGAGCGAAGAGGGGGCAGAGGTGAAATGAAGGTGAGGAGACAGACGAGAAGGATTGGAGCAAACAGCCAATGAGCCCAGGGAAGAATAAGTCTTGCCACAACTGTATTTACTTGGCAAGGTTTTGGGGGGCAGGGATTTTCTCCATGGGTTTGCACAGCCCATAGCAGAATGGGGCCTGCTCTCAGCGGGGTCCTGTAATATAAGTAATATTCCCCATCTTTACCTGTCTTTAAAAAAAAGGTTTTATTCATGATGTCAGTGCTTAAAAACAGAGACTTGTTTTGGTTCTTTGTCTTTAAACAAATAGATGCAACAATCCCGCTAACATCAACAAAATGAGCACCCCAAATCCCCAGCTGTTAATGATTTTAATCATTTGCACTAGTTGGTGAACTAAGCCTGTTATGCATGCAGCACCATGAGGATAGCTTCAGCACTCAAATCTACTTGGAGGTGGGAAAGGAAAAATTCTGCTGAGCACATATGTCATTGCTGACCATCTGAGAGCAGAACTTTTCTGATAATATTTGGAAATTCACAAGGAGTCAACTTTAAGTATGGACTTCATTTCCCAGATAATGTTATTAATTTATTCATTAAACGGTTATTGAGTTATTGAAAAGAAAGCTCCATCCTGAGACTCATAACAGCAGCTCCGCTTCCCCTGTGAATGGAACATTCACTTTAACAGGACTTTTAACTACCACGAGTGTTGTTTAGTGGATTTATCATTATTATTATTATTATTATTATTTATTACTCAATTCAGGCAAGTGTGGGGGGATTGTTTTTTTTTTAAATTCTGTTTACACTTGGCATGTTTACTCAGATTATTTGTTTTACAAAAAGAAAATGCCTTAAGTGTAAATGAGGAAAGCAAGGCTTCTTTCGACCTGGGTCCAAATCTCGTTCTAATTCCCCTTTTCAAATATTCTTTACTCCTTGGGGGGGGGACATGGGGGACTGTGTGATATATATGAGTAGGTAGCTTTGAGATTAATTCAGACACAACTCAAATCCTTATGGTGATGCTGTAAATTCCGCAATTCTGAAGAACAATTGATTGTAAAATTAACTTTGGCCTGTTGAGACGCAGATACATTTAAAAAAAACATTTCTAAATAAAAGGGAACTTTATCAAGTACCATGGCAAACCTAAAGCTGACATCAGCCATAGCAAATCAACAAGAATTCCCTGAACAGCAAGCAACATGCATTATATTTCATGACATTCCAGGAGTGCTTGATTGCACATTTATTTTCATTGCAGATTTAAAGAGCTCGGCATGTTGGGTGCATTTGAGATGCTGAGCTCTTTTGAAAAATCACAATGCGATCTGTTGGGTCCTAAACACTTGTGTAAATCTAGTGCTTAAGTGGAAACTGAGCTCTTTTGGATATCTGGCCACGGGGTGAAATTTACACCTGCGCAGAAGAAAAGTACAAGTCTGTGCAACCATTAAAATTCCAATTAAACCCAGAAAGTGAGGCTTAAGAGGGACTTCCAAGGTGCATACATTATGCTTTGGTACTTGGCATGGGATGAATTCCACCCCATGGAGAGACATTGCAGACATTAGCTGAAAATATCCAGTGACCGTAGGATGTTCTATTCGCGGCAGCATTTAGCAGAGGAATTATGCCACGAGAGTTCCTATCCACCTCCCACAACTCTGGACTGCCCTCACTTTCAACACCATGGAAGCTAAACTCCAAGGAAAGCCCCTAAAAAAATCTGAATTGTTGTCTGAAGAAGGAAGCGGAGAACAACATGCATAGCCAGTGCTTACATGAACTCACAGATCTGAGGTACTGGGTTCTGTCACTGTCTGCCCACAGAAGCTGATGGCAGCATGGAGCCCAATCTGCAGGAATAATTGCTCTCACAATTGCAAGGCAGAAACCTCCAGGGCAAGGCAAGAAGGGACATATGACAACACAACAGACCTGTCAATAGGATACAAGTATACAAAATATTTAACTCTACCAAAGGATCATGATCCTGTGGCACAAAATCTTACATCTATGTAATTTATATGGTCCCCATTACCACTGTATTTGAGTCTCTTTATATCTTTAATGTATTTATCCTCCCAACACTTTCTGAGGTAGGGAAATGCTATTATCCACCTATTACCAATGGGGAACTAAGTTGCCCAAGGTCCTGTAACAGAGAACTGAACCCTGGTCTCCCACCTATCCACTAGACCTTTCTTCCCCTCCATGTCCAGGTAAGAGCTATGAAACAGATGGGAAAGCCATTACAATCATTAGACTGCACTATGGGGCTACTCATATGAGTATGTCCTGACGACTATGATTAAGGGCTTCACAATGGGGCCACTTTTGACTAATCACAGGTCTCAGAGTAGCAGCCGTGTTAGTCTGTATTCGCAAAAAGAAAAGGAGGACTTGTGGCACCTTAGAGACTAACAAATTTATTTGAGCATAAGCATCCGATGAAGTGAGCTGTAGCTCACGAAAGCTTATGCTCAGATAAATTTGTTAGTCTCTAAGGTGCCACAAGTACTCTTTTTTTTTCTTTTTTGACTAATCATCCTCTTTTTTTTTCCATAGAATTATCTCAAGATAATTTAAAATCAGACTGTATAGCCATTATCTTCACAAAACAGCAACGTTATTTCAGTTTCTGAAGAGAACACCACTTTATATTAAGGGTACCTTTATACATTGTATGTAAAGGATTAGTATATGATTAATCAATTGTTAAGCATACAGTAGGTTGCTTATAACCATCTATCACATCTCAGGTAGTGTACTTATAACTAGAGTGTGTGGGAGGATGAAATAGCAAATGGTTTCTTCACCATAAAATGCAGTTTGAGGTCAACTGAAATTAAGCTCATAGGACATTAGGAGCCTAATGATCTTTGTGGATCTGGGCCTATGTTAACTCTGTGCCATCCAGGTATTCCTCCTATTCCCAGAGTAGCAGATCCACTGACCTTGTGACCTCTTTATACCACAGGAAAAGTATAAAAGGGGTCATAACACAGACCTTTGATTTAGAAAAGCACCTAAAGCACCTTGTCTAAATGCAAGCACAAAACAGTCCCATTGCAGTTAAAGGGACTACTTCCAGTTTTAAAATTAGATACTTGATTACTACCTTGCATAACATTTTGGGACCTCTGAAGAGTTTCTGGCCCTCAATATTTTCTATTTAGAATGTAAACCTTACCACCCTATATGTACAATAGTTAATAAGATGTTTCCTGTTTTAATTTTTGGAGCAATGAAAGTATTTAAAGAACATTAATAGAGTCAGACTTAATTTACTCTTTTTACCCATGGCTTGCAATCATTTTTCGCCATCCTCATGCTAGTTAGCTATTATTTTGTAAATGAATGAGTTCATTAAAATTTGGTTTCACATTTAATTGTTCCTTATTGGAAATGTCAGCTTTCACAGTTCATTAATAAGGGCACTGGTGTAAAGAAAGAGACGGATTGAGGAAGCAAGCTTCATTACAGAACTGTTGTGGGGACCATAAAGCTGTAGTTAAGGTTATGTCCATGGCTCTGTTACAAGCCTCTGTTGACCCTTCATCCCTGGGATGAAATCACTGAGGCAATTTGCTGGAACCCAACAGATGTGCTTCTTTGATGGATGCTGTCTGCGGGCAAAGGAACGAAACAGAATCCTCCCTAGCCTTTCAAGGGCCTGCTTGCAATCTGGCTGAAGGGAAAGGGTTGAGGTGGCAGCCGTCTTGTCGTGGAAGGCGTGTTAAGGATTTAGAAAAGAAAATGGCTCCTTTCAATAGGACCAAATGCTGCTTATCCCTTCTGCTGTCCCCACCTCATTCCTGTAGCCAGGACAGAGTAAACGTCCTTCCCCCGCTGAACTCCTGGAATCTACTCCCCTCCCTGGAATCTTATTATACCCCAAACACAGCAGCTACAGAGGAGACTTTACACATCTCCAACATAGGATGGATAAACCAGTCAGTTCCCTTTAGAGTAAACCTACCAGCCATTCTTCTTCCCTGCTCCAGACCTACTCCCATCATAGAACATCAGGGTTGGAAGGGACCTCAGGAGGTCATCTAGTCCAACCTCCTGCTCAAAGCAGGACCAATCCCCAACTAAATCAATCCCATCATGCCCTCATCTCTGCCATGGAGAGAAACCAGGAAGGAGGGGGTTAAAGTAAAGGGGACCAGAAAAATGGTTCTCCTTCCTGTGCCTGGTCTGGAGAAGCAGTGCTCAGCTGGTGTTGCAAGCTCCCCCTGATGTTTCAATTTCCTGTAACCACTGGAAAGCCCTTCTGGAAAAAAAATGCCCTGTAACATGATGTTGCCCCGTGGCCTCTCTGGTGCTCGTTCCTCTTCCCCCTGCACAGTAGAAACCCCATAATTCCATTCATTCCTGCTGCTTTAGCCCTGGGAGGAGGACCAGACTAAAGGAGAAAGTTGGTTCTTGCATGAGTTCTAGTGCAGTGCATCAGGCTCCAGAAGTTTAGATGAACATCTGAACCTTTGAGGTGTTCATCTAAACCTGATCTGTAAAATGGAGATAATTCTTCCCAGCCTCACTGGATCATTGCAAAGGCACCTTCCTTAATGTGAGATATTAACATGAGAGCTGCACAAATAACTAGTTTTTCAGTTCACTGTCAGTACTGACGGGAAAAAATAATTTGATACAAAGTGAAAATTCCAACAAAAAATAGTGGTGAATCTAAAAAGCAGACAGATTTTGTCTTGGGTCAAACAAAACCTTATTTCATTTTCCATTACAGCTGTTCCACTTCATATACAATCTTGCATACTAACTGGCCGAGAGAGAGAACAACTCTATTGCCTAGTGGTGAAGCAAATCAAAAGAGCGAACCCAAAACCAAAACATTTAGCTTCTGGGAGGAGGAGGACACTTGCATTCCAATTCCTACTCCACATCAGGCAGAGGAAGGAATCAAAGCCAGGTCTCCGACCTCCCAGATTAGTGCCTTAACCACTGGGCTAAAAGGTTTTCAGGGAATCAGAACCACTGGCAATTTGGGGGAATCGAACCCAAAACTATCTGGTGAATTCACGTCAAAATTGGGAATAGTTTCAGGTCAACTGAAAGTTCATTTTTTTGTGAAAAACTCTTTGTATGAAAAAAATTGCCCAGCTCTAGTTAACGTACTATGGTGATGAGTGCCATAAAAGAATCCTTGCACATACACAAAGGAACATTTTGGCTTTCATTTTTATGCATCTATTCACTAAGTGCCTCTGAAATAATAATAAATATTAAAAATGTATTTCAAAGAATGGAGCAAAATGGAATGTGACTGAAATAATCAATCATCTTTACCGTTTGTCTTTAATGAAAGCTGTACAGTGTTTTCTATGCTCTGCAGAGCCTATATATATTTTTAAAGCAGCGAAACACTTGGGAGAATGATTGACGTGGACATCATAATGTCACAGTCATTCGCTAATTGGAATACATTAAAGTTTAAGCTTGATCAAAATTTGTCACTGTCAGCTGCCAGTTAATATTAATTAAGTAGATTACCGTCAGAACTACCTCCCCCACCCCCCCAAAAAAAATCTATGAGATCTTTATGGCTTAATCAAGACTAGCAGTTAAAACTGATCTATAAATCTAGCAGCAGAACACTGCAGTAATATGTTATTAAAGGAATGTATCTTGCTATTCATCCTGTATTTTGGATACTTTCTCTATAAAATGCTTGCTAATCTCATTTAGCTCAATTAGCATTTATGAAACACTTTCTATGAAATGACTTTGACTTTGTGTTATCAGTCTGCCTTATGCTACTCGCACTTATTTAAATGAAGGGATCCCTACAGCTTTTGGGGGCGGGAGGAACACAATTTCATTTCTTAAACAAGTAAATAGCACATAGAGAACTGTAGGAAAAATAAGAATTATAAATAGACTTTTATATATTAATGTTTAGCCTCTCCCCCCAAAAATACAATACCTGACAAAGATCAGAGTTGCTATGTGGGGAATTCATTACACATCTACAAAGGTAAAATTGGCTTTATTTGCCAGGTACCTATGAGTGAAAAGTTATGCAGTGTTGCTTGCAGAAGGAGGTATTAAAAGTCAGCTCCAAGTCCCATTGAACTCAGTGGAAAAGCTTACATTGACTTCAAGCGGCTTTGGATCCGATGCCAGAAATAAGGACTCTTAGGTCCCATCCCCAGCTCTGCCACAAACTTGTGCCCCAGTTCAGCATGGCATTTAAAGAACATGGTTAACTTGAAGTGTGTGCAAAATCCCACTGAAGTGAATGGGGTTTAGAGTTTGGGACTTTAAAATGCGCTGCTGAACGAGACCATTGGCGTGTGAACTTGGCCTAGACACTCAGGGCCTGATTTTCAGCTGTGTCAAGCATTTACAGATCCCATTTTCTTCACCTGGAGTTGTAGGTCCACAACACTTCCGAAAAACAAGCCTATTAACGTTTCTGTGCCTCAGTTTACCCACATGTGAAGTGGCAGAATAATAATACGCCATATGTGGGTATTGTGAGGCTTAAGCTAATGTTTCTAAAGCACATTCAGAGGAAAAAGGCTATATAAATGCAAAACATTGTTATAATAAATATGCAAAGGTACAAACCATAACATTTTTTCCTTCCCATGCAGCAAAGGAGAATGTAATATAAATACTTACCAAGGTGAAATTACCCATCCTGGAGATACTATAAATGGAAAATTCTAACATGATATTTTCTTGGATGAAAGCTGCTATGCAAGTGTAAATTATTATCATTAAAATAATAATTTCTTTGCCATGTTTAAGTTTTGCAGCTTGCACTGGAATTGAAAAGTGCTCCCTGCTCAATGAAACCGAAGGGGGTAATGTAAGTTTTCCCATGGCATTTGGGCTCCATCTGAATCTGATAGCCCACTTGATCAGCACAACACAGAATATCTCATTAAGGAAAGAAAAAGACCATAGGGGAATGACCCAAGTCATCTGATGGCTTGTAAGTGTCCCATATGAAATAAGTTCATTGGTCTCTGGGACGGATGTCCACTCAGAACTTGTCAGAGTTAACATCCATACAGTCACTACTCCAGCTGGCCATTCCAGACACCCCTGGTTAGCACTCTCATCAGATAGGCCAAGAACTGAAGTGAGCATAGAGGCTGAACTAACCTCTCAACCCTGTAAGTGTTCCTCCCAATAGCAAGGAAGAGACGTGTTGGCCGGGACAGCGTAAGGAAGCCTGCCTGGTGATTATAGGTCCTCCAGAAAGCAATTCAGACAAAAGTTAGAGCTGGTCAAAAATTTTGTGAATTTTTTTTTTTTTTTTATGGGAAGGGCTGACTCAAGTTTCACAGGAACATACTGATTTTGTTAAAATTTTCAACTGGAAATTATCTCAACATTTTATTTTGATAAAGGTCAAAATAGAAACTATTTTGACTTTTGCATTACAAAACACAATTGTGATCAGGTAGAAAAAAAAAACATTTCCGATTATTTTGTTTTACTCAGGTATATTCCCAGGGTCCTGGCTGGGTGGGGCTAGTCTGTGCTGACACTTCACTGCTACTTCAGCAAACTTTGTTCTAACTAGATCAAACCTAGCTTGGGTGTCTACATGTGCTACAATCATACCCCAAAAAGAAAAGGAGTACTTGTGGCACCTTAGAGACTAACAAATTTATTAGAGCATAAGCTTTTGAGATGGGTACCCGCATGGCCCCACAGTATTTTTTTTTTTTTTTTTTTTTTTTTTTTTTTGAGAATACAGACTAACACGGCTGCTACTCTGAAACCAAATCATACCCCAGTGGCTGCTTGGGTATGTACCCAGGATCCTCGGCAAGCAGGGCTGCAATCCCTATTGCAGTGTGGGCATAATTTTGGTGTCTGAGGTTCAACCGAGCACCTTTTATCAGCACTAAGTTCACTTCAAAAAAATTGGTTTATAAATGGTTTATAAAGGGCTAATGATCAGTAAATGTTGAAAGCATGCTGCAGACATAAGTATTATGTGTTAGTGATGAATATAAGTGCATTGATAAAAGGTGCTATGTGTACTAACATGCTTATAAGAAACCTACTGGTCTGTTGGACTCTATAATAATATAAACAATGGGTTCAATATAGGTGTAGCAGTGTAAAATATCCTGGCCTGTGTTACACAAGAGGTCAGATTAGATGATCCACAGAGGTCCCTTCTGCCCTTACAGTCTTCAAATATATAATTAAGGTATCTAGTAATTGTGTATTAACCCTTTATAAACCATTTATAAATGGAAGTGCAGTATTAAAGCGACCCATATGGTTAGGAAAAAAAAAGCATGTTATGAAGTTTTAAACAAATCCTTTGCTTATCATGCTCATCACATTTTACAAACTCAGCTATGCTGTTTATGGAAAGACTCATTTTTATCCCTGCCATTAGCTGATCTTTTTTGTGTACCTTATTTGCCATCAATCATGTCCTAAGTGCAGCGTAATGCTCTCTCGTATCATAGTTCCAGTGATGTAAGCCTTGGCTAAGCAGTGTTCCCTTGTTTACTGCTTATGGAGGGTTGTATCCCCGCTCACTAATGGTCTGTAACTGCTGCAGTTTGATTTCCTTTTGTGACAAAGTTCCTCCTCTACCTTAGTGGGTCCTGCACTTATTGGCAGATTTTCTCGCCTCAGAGATTCATGGCAGCCCTCAGTTTGGCCACTTTCATGGCTCAAATCTGCCATTCACTCAGTTAGCCTCATCACTGGCCAGCATGGGAAAAGGAAGAAGAAAAATCCCCGCAGTCTCTAGTGGATCAGGGAACAGGCCCGAAACCCTCCCCTCTGGTGGAACCCACAGTCCAGGTCAACTCCTCCGGTATCAAGTAGGCAGTTGGGGGGATGGAGGGTTGGGGGTAACCCAAGCCTGCCCTCTACTCCGGGTTCCAGCCCAGGGCCCTGTGGATTGCAGCTGTCTGCTGTGGCTCCTGTAACAGCTACCACTCCCTGGGCTACTTCCCCATGGCCTCCTCCCAACACCTTCTTTATTCTCACCACAGGACCTCCCTTCTGATGTCTGATAATGCTTGTACTTCTCAGGCTTCCAGTAGTATGCCTTCTCACTCTCAGCTTCTTGCGCTTCTTGCTCCCAGCTCCTCGCACACACCACAAACTGAAGTGAGCTTCTTTTTAAACCCAGGAGCCCTGATTAGCCTGCCTTAATTGATTCTAGCAGCTTCTTGAATGGCTGCAGGTGTTCTAATCAGCCTGTCTGCCTTAATTATTTTCAGAAAGTTCCTGATTGTTCTGGAATCTTCCCTGTTACCTTACGCAGGGAAAAGGGACCTACGTAACCTGGGGCTAATATATCTGCCTTCTATCACTCTCCTGTAGCCATCTGGCCCAACTCTGTCACACTGTATGTCAAAAACAATTAGAACTTTAATTAAAAAATGGAACAAAGAACAACTAAAAAAAATTGTGCTTCCACAATACCACCATGTAATTATAAACCAAAAAGTTCCAACACAATGAAAGTGGCTACAGGCACTTCAAAGGCTGTCCAGGTGTCAGACATGGAGCTCCCACAAGACAAACCCTTAAAATAAAAAAAATATAACATTCAACTTAATACTAATCCAAGCACCCACTGCAATTTCTCATTTTCTCAACAAGCTTGCACCACAAAGAGACCAGATGTGAAACATCTCAGATGACAACACCCATTATATCCCACATTGTCGAAGAAGCATGGTCCAGGGGACAAGGCACTAGACAGCGACCGAAGTGACAGATCCTCAGATTGTGTAAATTGCGGTAGCTCCACTGAAGTCAATGAAACTATGACTATTTACACCAGCTGAGGATCTGCCCCCCCCCCCCAAGTTCATAGAATCCTAGAATATCAGGGTTGGAAGGGACCTCAGGAGGTCATCTAGTCCAACCCCCTGCTCAAAGCAGGACCAACCCCAACTCTTCTATCCCCAGTTCTATTGCCCAAGCCTATGGGGTAGCAGAGCTGGAAAGCCACTTTGTACAATCTGCTCCTAGTTCATCATAGAGCATTTGATAATAGTGCTAAAGGCTCCAACGAAGATCAGGGCCCAGTTGTGATATACATTTACAAACAGTAAGAGCATCTCCATCCCAAACAATTTAGTCTAAACAGAAAAGATTTTAAAAAGGGTGGGTACGGAAAACGAGTTACATCGAGAACAAGTGACCTGACCAAAGTTGCCCAGCAGGACAACGTCTGAGCTGGGAACAGAACTCATTTTTTCCCAATTTCCAATCCAGCATGCTGTCCACTGGACTACCTTCTTTTCTATAGCTGAACTGCTATAGTATCTGGGGGCATCACAATGTGCGTACAGAACAGAATGCCATCTATTTAGGATGATCATCAAACAACACAAGGAATGCATCCGATGAAGTGAGCTGTAGCTCACGAAAGCTTATGCTCAAATAAATTTGTTAGTCTCTAAGGTGCCACAAGTACTCCTTTTCTTTTTACGAGGATACTAGTGACAGAGTTTACAAAGAACCTGTATAAGAGATGCAATTACAAACCTCTATTTTAAAGCTGCTGGATCAAAATTCTTGCTCTTAAGTACTCTGCATGCTGTCTGTCACCAACCACCCGATTGCCCAAGATTTTCAAGGACAGGAGCCTAAAGTTAGGATCCCAAGTCCACATTTAAACACTAGATTCCTAAGGCCATATTTGAACATTTGCCTGATTTTCAGAGGTGCTGAGCAACGAGCAGCACCCAACGACCACCATATCATCCAAGTTCAACAGAGGCGGGTGAGTGCTCAGCATGCTGGAAAAATATCAGGCAGGAGTCGAGGGTGGGAAATTCAAAAGCATGCATGTTTTTGGAGTACAAGACCCATTGAAATTCAATGGGACATTCAACAGGAACTGTATGCCTAAAGCACTTATTATTTAGGTTGTAAGGTCTTGGAGGCAAGGAGTGTCTTTTTGTTGTGGGTCTGTACAACACCTAAACACAATGGTCCATGGCTGGGATGCCTGGGCGCTGATGAATAATGAAATAAATAATAATGTAGGCACTTTTGAAGATTCTACTATACATCCCTATTTAGGAGCTTAACTTCACTGCACCTGTGTTTTAAAATCTTGGTGTATTTTGATACCTTCAGTCTGGTCCTTAATCTGGAAGAGGCAAGTTTTTAAAGCTTATAAAGATGCAGATGGGCACCTAGTGGGATTTTCAAAAGCACCTACGTTTCAAAATCTGGCCCCAAAGCATCTTTGTTGTGGAAGGTTAATAAACAGTGCCCCTTGCCATCCAAAATAAATAATACTTCAGATTTCATTAGAGGCAATGGGAAATATTGTGATGGCCAAGTAAAGTGATAGACAAGCTAGAAATCATTCTATAAATATAAAATGCGTTTCCTAATGATTAGAAAAGTGATTGCTCGCCCACAGAGGCTGGTGGGCTATTGTGAAACACAGAAAGCAAACCTTTTGTGTCTACCATGTAAGACTGCAATATTTGCCAGTAAGCAGGCGAGGTGCTTGCATCCGCTAGGCTTGCAACTTTACTTTTTAAATGTTGACCAGATGGTCAATTGCTGAGCAGTAGCAATATGATGGGGGGGAGGGAGGGAAGGATTGTAATTATGAGAGCATGTGAAATTCTGCTGCTACAACTGCTATAAAATGACTGAAGTAGCAGCATATTTAGATTCCATGCACATAGGACAGTGTATGCATATGAAATATAACTGCCTGGAAGGAATTTTCTTTTTCTAGTCCCCTTTGCCTTATCACTTATGAAATGCTGCAATACAAGAAATAATCTCAGGAGTGAACAGAAGACTCAGAAGGTGCTTGTTAATTAAAAATAATGCTTACCTGGAGTTGATTAAACAATATATCAAATCATAAAATAAATAAATATAAACCAAAGACTGAAATGATGGCTGAGAAATGAGCCAGGACATGTTGGTTTAAGTATTCTTCCCTTGTCATGAGTAATTCATTTTCTCCAAAATTTATACTGGAGAACTGGATGCCACATCTTCCCTTCGGCCACATTAATTGTTTATTAACATACAAAAGGACCAATGACCTTTCAAATCTCATGCTTATTGTCCCTTGTAGGCAGGAGAAATGAGCCTTGTCACAGAGATCAGCACTCAGGTCCTTTTTTATTTTGAGGAAAATAGCCTTTTAAGCAATGAACTCTTTATCAACCGCATTCTAGACTGCATACTTTAAATATAATAAATGATGGGGCTAGATGGAATATTCTGTTAATGTGTTCTTGATCTTTTGAGACTCCGTTTATTTAAAAACATGAGAATAAAACATTTTGAAATGATTATTGAATATTATACGATTACAGAGATTTCAAGATTTTAAAAGCATGCGATAAAATTTTAGGACTCAGGGTTGAATGTCAGACACTAAAAGTAATAATAGATATTTCATATTTATTATCAGTAGGCATGTCTCAGCATTGTGGTAACAAAGGTCCAGATTTTTTAAATGCAGTGTTCTTGTAGCCATGTTGGTCCCAGGGTGATAGAGAGACAAGATAGGTGAGATGATATCTTTTATTGGACCAATTTCTGTTGGTGAGAGACACAAGCTTTCAAACTTACACAGAGCTCCACCTGAAGAAAAGCTCTGTGGAAGCTAAAAAGCTTGTCTCTCTCCCTAACAGAAGTATTACCTCATCCACCTTGACTCAGATTTTTTTTGAAAAGGTATTTAGACATTGATCTGTTCAGCACTGAGAGGCCTAAATGATTTAGATTGCTAAATCCCATTTTCAGAAGTGACTTAGACATCAGGGGCTAGATTCACAAAAGGACTTAGGTGACTAACTAGGCTTGCCAACCCTACAGGATTGTCCTGGAGTCTCAGGGAATTAAAGATTAATCTTTAATTACAGATTATATCATTTGATAAAACCTCCAGGAATACATCTAACCCAAATTGGCAACCCTATGACTAACTGCTGCTTTAGGTGCCTAAATGCCAGAATCAGGTGCCACTGGGATTCACATAATGCCCCACTCAAGCTGCCGCTGAACCTGTAAACACCTGAACTCACTTTTTGAGGCCGCGTGGCCCTGTACTAAGCAAATGGATTTTTTCACAGGGCAATGACAGCACCAACCTTTGGTAGGGTCTAAGTTTTATCCCCCACTCCTCATTTTGCTTTTCATAAGACTTCAAAATGTATTACTTTCTTAAGGATAAATCTTTCCCTTTTCTAAAAGCCCTGATCAGAGCCATATAGCTCATGCTTCTTTATTATCTTCCTAGAGAAAAAAATATGTAGCTCTTTCTGACAACTGAATAGCAAAGTACTTAGTAAGTGCTACTGCAAATGGACACTAATGCAACACATGAAAAATCCAAGAAGCTCTGGGAACAGGGAATGTAAAAACCAAAGTATTTGAAATGTTTAATATACTAGATCTTGAAATCTATAAGTAAGTAAAGGGACTGGATAGGCCCAGACAACCGGCAGCTGAGCCTTTCATCTAGAAGTCACTGATTTGAATTCAGTCCATAAAATCAGTGACCAAAAGATGCAGCCAATCTCAAGGTGAGCGGTGCTCTACATGAAATGAGTTGGGGGTCCCAGTAAATATTAAGAAGAGCTCCTAATCATCATGACCAATCCTCTTGTTGGCTGTACCAGCACAGAGGCAGAAAAGTAAGGTCCCATTTACGTGAGTGTCTTTAGCAATGGCCTCAGCCCCCTATCGACGTCACTGGGAGTGGCAGTTGATTAGCACTGGTCAGAAAACGGAATTTCTTTTCCCGGGAAATTCCAATGTTTTGAAATTTCTTTTCATTCCTTCTCAGAAAGAAAAGCCAAAGTTTCCCATGGAACTAAAATTATCCCAAAATTAGATTCAGAACCATCAACAAGGTAAAAATAATATAAAATGTTAAATATAATTTACATAACATTAGAATATTTAACTGTAATACAAAAGTAGAAACCATATTTAAAAAAAAACCTTTACATTATTGAAATGAAAAGGGAAAATGTCAAAACTATCAAAAAATTAACTGAAATCAACATGTTCCCACAAAATCTTTTGATTTTGATGCAACCTCATTATCTGATGCATGAATTGGACACAGTCTATATTAGATTAGTATCTCACAGGAAATGTTTAGCACTTCACATCTTTGAGGCTTGATCCTGACACCCTTTCTTCTTTGAGTACCTCAGTGACTTCCACAATGAGCGTTTCATATGATAGTTGCTCATTTTGGTTGTGATCCTGCGAAGTGAAGAGGACCTGCATGTTCCACTAAAATCCATGGCTATTGCAGGCACTCAATCCTTATAAGATCAGACCCTTTATATGGTTCTTCTGCCTTCTTTGGCATAGCCTGCAGTCAGCAAAACACTTAAGTATGTGCTTAAGTCCCACTGATTTAAAATGAAACTTAAGTATGTGCTTAAGGGCCAGAATTACAAAGTCATTTAGGCACCAAAAGATCCAGATAGGTGCATGGTAGGATTTAAAACAATACGTAAGATGAAAGTCAATGGGACTCGGGTGCCTAATGGGATTTTCAAAATTGTCCATCTGCACATTTAGGCCCCTAAATATCATTGTAAATCTGTCCATAAGGACTTTGCTGGACTGGAGATGGGGTGCTCAACACTTGGCAGGACTGAGCCAGAGAAGACCTTGGCCTTGTTCCCCAGGCCATAAGTATGACAATCCACAAACTTACAAGGGCTGAAACCATTTAATGTTTCTTTAGTTAAGTGAAAAGAATGGAAATTTTGACAGTATTTTATTTCCTTTGCTCTGTAGCAAGAGCCAGTTGCTACCTGATTAAAGTCATCCGCAACTGACAGACATGTCATGTTCGACATGAAAGCCTTAGTCCATTAAGTTGCTAATCCAATTCATGCTAATGTTATTTAGTGTAAATTTCCATTTGGGCACCTGGTAAAGGTTTTGATCTATAACATTTGTAATTGATTTAGCAATCTCTTTGTGTCCTATTCTCTTTACTTCCAGACCATGTGTGCATTTTGTGAGCATTCAGAATTACTGTAGTAAAGCCATTCGTTAAGTGCCACAGAACGCCCTCCTGAAAGGTTTATTCCATGCGACTTTTGGATATATCTATTTGGGAAAGGGAATGATATATTTTGCCATTTATTATGCTGACATGCTCATTAAAGTTTTATCCTGTCCCACACTCACACTTGATTGGATCCCACTAATTCATCATGACTTGTAAGTTCTCTGTTTCCTCGGAGCCTGAAGCAGTGGTCCCAAAGTTCTCCATGATTTTTCTGGAGATGTGAAGTGGAAGAAAGGCAGGGAAGCCTTTATTCAGCAAAACGTAAACACGCATGCGTATTCCATCTCTCCATGTCAGAACTTAAGGACCTGCTTCACCTTAAGTACATGCTAACATCCTATTAAAGTCAATGCATTGCATCAAGTGCATTGACTTCAACGTGATGTCAGCACATGCTTGTCCAAACAGGGATGCTTTCCTGAACCACTAACCCAGGAACCTATCCTTGCAACAAAGCCCGTTGCCAACTCTGTCCACATATCTATTCGGTCACACCATCATAGGGCCTAATCACATCAGCCACAATATCAGAGGCTCGTTCACCTGCACATCTACCACTGTGATATATACCATCATGTGCCAGCAATGCCCCTCTGCCATGTACATTGGTCAAACTGGACAGTCTCTACATAAAAGAATAAATGGACACAAATCAGACGTCAAGAATTATAACATTCAAAAACCAGTCGGAGAACACTTCAGTCTCTCTGGTTACTCGCTTACAGACCTAAAAGTGGCAATACTTCAACAAAAACGCTTCAAAAACAGACTCCAGCGAGAGACTGCTGAATTGGAATTAATTTGCAAACTGGATACAATTAACTTAGGCTTGAATAAGAAACTGGGAATGGACACAAAATAAAACTATTTATGCGTGTCCGCCCCCTCCCCCTCCCCCCCGTTCCTCAGACATTCTTGTCAACTACTGGAAATGGCCCACCTTGATTATCACTACAAAAGCTTCTCCCCTCCCCCGCCTTCCCCCCCCCCCCGCTCTCCTGCTGGTAATAGCTCACCTTAAGTGATCGCTCTGCTTACAGTTTTCAGAGTAGCAGCCGTGTTAGTCTGTATTCACAAAAAGAAAAGGAGTACTTGTGGCACCTTAGAGACTAATAAATTTATTTGAGCATAAGCTTTCGTGAGCTGCAGCTCACGAAAGCTTATGCTCAAATACATTTGTTAGTCTCTAAGGTGCCACAAGTACTCCTTTTCTTTTTCCTGAATCAGTCTTAGTCTGGGTGGGTTGGGTAGTGGGTGCAGTCATTTGGGGATAATTGCCCCATTTGTGCATTGAAGATTAGTTTGTACAAGCAGCCAAACATATTGATGGGCACCACCATTTGGAATAGCTCTAAATACAGACTTCAATCCTGAATTCGAATCCATGCGGTTGGACCCTTAGGCTACTGTAAGTCCCGTTAAAGTCAAGGGGGCACTGCACAGGCTCAAGGATTAGCTTATCTGGATCTGAGCTATACTATAGACATACAGAGTGCAAAATTTTACACCTAGGTGACTTAGGAGTCCAAGTCCAATTTCCAAATGTGACTTAGGGACTTGGAAGACTAGGTGCCACGGAAAGTCAGCAGGACTAACCTAGTGATCTTAGATCATCGCACGTTTCCTATCACTGAATGTATTTATTTGCACAATGCCCCTGCGAGGTAGGACAGTGCTATTCTCTCCATAGTACAGATAGCCTCTCTGTGCCTCAGTTCTCTAAGTGACTTGTCCAAAGTCACTCAGGAAGTCTGTGGTTCAGGAGGAAATTGTCTCCTCCTCAAGTCTCAAGTCCCAGGCTAGTGCCCTAACCACTGGACCATCCTTCCTCTCCAAGGTTCTTAGTGACCACCCAAGTCACTTTTGAAAAGTGGGATTTAGGCTCCTGAATCACTTGGGCACATCTGTAAATGCTACCCATACTTCTGATAATCTTAACATTCTATTTGTCCTGCAGGAAATGCATTTTTACAGGAACTCTCCATTACTCAGTGGCATTAAAGGATCTCAGACTTCAGAAATACAAAGAAAGCAGTATATGGCATATGCTGCAACAGAACAAATATTGCTCCATCCCAAATACATATTGTTTAACCAAATATACATTATAACACCACATACTGGGATAGGTGTCATGAAATGACAACCTCTCTGTAAGGTTTAAAGCCTACTAAAAGTGAGATGTTTCAGACAATGTACAGGATGAAGGATAAAAGCTTGCAAGGGAATTTTCTAAAATGTTTGGAGTTCATCCCCTTGTGCATATCTTATCTGAATGAATCTTTGGATCATTTTAACTTGATCCCTTTAACTTAAAGCTGTATCTCCTCCACCCCTTTGAGGTGGGAGTCCTTGGGGCTTCGGTCAAAATGTATTGCTGTAAGGCAACTAAGAGAAATAGTGCCAACATACACATACCACAAGTAGGAAAACAACTTTAATAGCCAATTCCTTCAGGGCCCAATTATTTGCCACAAAATTGAAGGACTGGGATACATTTCCAACTTCAGACACTTCCAAGCCTACTTTATTTTGCTGCCGCATTCCAAATATTAACAGACGAAGAAACAAACATTTTACCTATAATACAGGTGAAACTCCTTTGCTGAAAGTGAGGTTATTTAAAGTTCCCAGTACAATGTTTTGGTCACTGACCAAACAATTTCCTGTGCCTGGCGCATAATTAAAGCTCAGGACCAAATCTACTGCTTGCAGAGTTTTGTTTTAAATGTTAATTTTTAGAGCGTCCCTGGCTATGAGTTTCAAACGCAACTACTGATTTTGTGTGCCTTAAATTGTGTGTGTGCCACTTGACACAATTTATAAGGCTGAGTTCTTCTGAGTGTGGGAGCTCAGCATTAAAAATATATATATATATATTTTTGATCTTCCACACTCTGGAAACGTGAGCCTTCTTATAAATTGTCTCACGTTGAAAACTCAAATCCTGAACCACCCAAAGTCACTTTAAAAAAAAAATCCTGGCTCCTAAGTGTAAAAAAGCAATGAAAGTGACTTTTTAAAAAACTTTGCTCTATCATTTTGTTCACTTTATTTATAATTTTAGCCAAAATATAATATAAAAAGGATTGTTTAAAAGAAAAAAAATTAATAGACTCCAGAGATTTTATCGAGTCTTTGAAGATCTGAACTGCATTTGCAAAGTGCTGTACATCTAGTTGAACGCAAGTTTGATTATGACTGGTAACTTTGACAAGACAAGACAAGAAACAAAACTCGTTGAATTATTTTTTCTCCCCTTGAATAAGGCAAGACCTCAAAGGAAACGCAACTAAATTTGCATAAAGCAGATGAAAACACCACCACCACACAATATAGATGTAAAGTTCTACAGGGAAACTAAGTCACTACAATCTGGTGACTCTTACAGGAGTGAAATGAAAAGACAAAAGCTAATGGTCGATATGCATGAACTAAAAGAAAGCAAGAAAAAAAAATGGTAGAAAACAGTTGTAGTGTAAAACAGAACATGGTCTCCAGCAATGGTCTCAAGCTGCAGTGGGGGAGGTCTAGGGTGCATATTAGGAAAAACTATTTCACTAGGAGGGTGGGGAAGCGCTGGAATGGGTTACCTAGGGAGGTGGTGGAATCTCCATCCTTAGAGGTTTTTAAGGCCTGGCTTGACAAAGCCCTGGCTGGAATGATTTAGTTGGGGTTGGTCCTGCTTTGAGCAGGAGGTTGGACTAGATGACCTCCTGAGGTCTCTTCCAACTCTCATCTTCTATGATTCCTCAATGCTGGGTCGAGCCAGCCGAGAGATTTAGAAACCTTATGACACTTTTGGACGAGACTATCCAGATAAGGGGGATTGTGATGTGGGGTGACAGATGTGTGTGATTATGAGAAACATCATGCGCTAGTAGGAGAGGTCTGAAGAGAAAGATTATTAGATGATGCTGAGGAGCAGACTTTATGGATAGGAAGGACAGATGGAATGTGGCAGGGGATGAAGATAACCTACAATGGTTCAGATACATGTGGATAAACTTCTAGGGCCATATTCATCCCCAGTATAACTCCACAGACTTAAGTGGGGTTACACCTGGGCTGAATCGAGTCTCTCAAATTTTGGACTCTCAAGTTCTATCTCAGTCCACTATACACACACCATGTGACCTTTGGCAACCCACTTAGCCTCTCTGTGGATCACTCTCTACATTTGTAGAACAGGGTAGCAATACGTGTGGGCATCAAACCACTGTTGAGACGCTCAAGCAAGAAGTGTGATATTGCAGTGCCCAAGAAGAGGTGTCACATAACTGCAATTTAAGTACCAGCCATTTGTTTGATTAAATTAAAATTCAGAAGCATATTCCTTTGTGTGCGCCAAAGTCAAGTAAGTAGCAAAAGTGAATCTCTCTGATTGAATTAAAACTATCACAGCCAATCAGCACCAATTCTTAATTTCCTTATTTAAGCCTCCTCTTTCTGGACAACTAGGTGCTGGAAGGACAGCACTGGTAGTAACAGAAAAGCTTTGGAAAGAGAAATTCTTTCACCACTGTCAGCTTTGTTTGCAACATATAAAAGAAATCTCAAGAGTTTAAGATGTAATCAATGGAAATTAGAGCAAATTAAAAAAAAAATAACTAGGATGCTTGCAATACACTGCTTTAATTAAGAAAAAAAAATGCACTCTGCACCTAAAAATGAGAACCCAGAGGTCTATGGAAATAAATAAGCCACAACAGTGCATTACATTGGAGTTGGAGTTCAGAAGGAATTGGAAATCATATTGAACAGAGAAGTTCAAACACTTGCCAGTAGTGGTGTCTACAGAAACTCCTCATTATCATAATAGCTGATTTATTGGCTTGCCACACTTCTTTAGTGACTATTATTTCCACTCAGACGCTTTGTGAAATGTACCAACAGAGGGCTCACCCCGTCTCATTAAACAAACAGCCAGACATGTCCATAAGGAGATTAATTCACACAGGAAAACACCGAGAGGAAGGATTACAACTTTGAGGTCTGGATATGGGCCTCGAGAGCGCTGCAGAGGGGCTGGAATAAGGATTTTTCAAAGCACATGGGGCAGGGCAGACAATGCTACCCCACCCTGCAGAGCAGCTGTTGGCATGGGTGGAGGGCCAGGAGGGGAGAGCTCAAGTTGGGTGGGAGAGGGAGCGGCCAGTGTGCTTTGCAATCCAGAAATTGTGGGCTGAGGGGCAGCCCACAATAAACCATCAATCAGAGCAATCCCTGGGGAGCTAGGAGGTGCAAATGTGGCCTGAAGTGACTTTTAGCTCCTTCCTTGCCATCCACCTCAAGGTTGTGCCTTCTCATCTGCATTTGTTGAGAGATGCAGCCCAGAACCTAGCCCTCAGTCTCCAGAATCAGTGTCAATTAAACTCAAGGAGCACATTCCATTCACTCCAGCCTCCTCTTCATATTGCTCACCAGGCCCAGCTTTTGCACTAAGCTTTCAATATATTTAATAAAATTAGCCAAATATTGATATTTCATCCCCAGAATATGAGGAAAGGGTGTGTGTTGAGATGATCTTAAATGATATGCAGGTGGGGGAAGGTATCTAGTATTTGCTTTTCATGAATAACTGAAAATGCATAAAACTGGGATAACCAGTCAGCCCTTAAAAAGACAAAGGCACTGTTCATGCCATGCTGTAGAGTAAATATGCATGGTATTTGGGGAGCACATGGTTGAGAAGGCAGGAGGCAAGAAGGTTAAAACAAGTTTTTCCATCCAATATTTGATTTGCATCCAGTCACTTCACCTGCATGCATGTTACCTTAAATAAATCCCGTAACCTGGCTTCAGATTCTGGAAAGTGCTCAGCACTGCGACACGCGAATTGTTGCAATGGATCACAGCCACAGTTCATCTAGTCTCCTCTCTCCAGCAACGGCCAGCACCGGGTGCGTCAGAGAAAGGAGCGAGAGGCCCACAGCAGGGGATGTGAGATAATCTGCGCCCCACGTTACATCTCATCCTGGTCTCTGATAGTCACAGATTGGCTTAAGCCCTGAAGCAGTACGTTTAATACTGCTTCTCATATGTATGTTGTCATTATTTATAACTCTGGATATTCTTGATAGTCATGTAAATCACTGAAGCTGTTCAGCAAAGTATGGGATCACACCCTTGATGAGTTGAAGGTGGGACATCTAAGTTCCTAAGGTTCCCTTTTTAAACCTCAGCCTGAGACTTACATATTAACACTGAACAGAAGGGGTCTCTCTGGGGGCTAAAAGCTCATTGGGATAACAAGGAATTTGCTATTATACATATTATGATAGCACCCAGAGCCCCAGTCGAGGACCAAGACCCCAAAATGCTAGACACTGTACATAAAATGTATTAAAAAGATAGACCCTGTCCCCAATGAGATGACACGCAAGATTAACAAACCCCTTCTCCTGAATGTTTAACCACTTTAGAACCAAGCCATATCCAAGAAAATTCTCAGAAAACTTTCCTTTATAGCTTATCAAGTCCCAGAAATCTGCCTATTGTCATTCAGTCTCCTGGCCAATTGTGCACAGGTACCTAGATCTTGGATCCAATCATATTACATGTTTATCTGACCTAAACCTCGCTAAAGCCAAAATGACAAGTTGATGCATATTCTTCAGGAAAGTAGTATCGACTTCCAAGACCTACAATTAACAAAAAGCCTGTATTGGGAGGGGAGGGGTAGAAAGCAGCAATCTGAATAAACTCTTGGACTATCTGAGTATGCAGCATCAAGAAAGGTGTCGATGATCCCAAGTGACTAGGTTCCAATATCCATTCTATCAGGCAAACCAGAAAGAGGAAGAAAGAGACCCAGCTAGGTCAGAAACATTGCCAGATGAACTGGTAACCAAAGGATAGTGGAAGTTTCACAACTCTGTCACAATGGTGAAAGATGAAAGGTGGTGGTGGTCACTTGAAGAAAACCTCTGTGAGGTTTGCTCATCACTAGTTTCCTCTGTAATAGGTGTGTTGTTATGGCACACTCAGAGCTTATAGATTTTCAGGCTGGAATTTATCTAGAGGAACCTATCTTGCCTTCCATCTTTATTGCATTTGGATGACATAACTGGTCTATTAGCAGGAATGATAATTAAGTGAGAGAAGGATTTAAACAAAATAAATAATGGGGATGTCTCGAACAGCTATTTGCTGCTGCAAAGCAGCATTCACTCATATATATTTGATGCTTTGGATCCAATTCTCAGTTACTAAGGTCCTTTTATGCCGCTTTGCAGCAAAAGGGGCCACAGTGAATGGGGACGAGAGGCGAAATGCCCCCTAGAATGCTCCCTCCATGGGGTGGGGGCTCTCTAAACAGCATACAGTCTGCAGAAGGTTTCTACCTCAGCCGTTGGAGTGAGGAACATAAATCAGGGCGTAAGGGACATGACCAGAATGCACTACACTATAGATGGTCTCTGCCTTTCAGAACCCATAAGGAGACTTAGGAAGCAGAGTGTAAGTTGCAGCAGCCTTAAGGCTGCCGAGCATACAGGTAAGCACTTAGATAGTGGAAAGGCACCTTGCTCCCCGACTTCTCTGTTCCATCACCGAGCACAGGGATGGAGTAACTGAGGAACTAGGGCCTCTGTTTGTAATAACATGGGAAATAATGGTTGGAACAGGCCACTTGGAATCATGACCTCTGGGCCGTATTTCTACAGTGGCATTGGCTTGCTGTGTGATCATGAGCAAATCATTTCAACTCTGTGACTTGATTTTCCCTTCTCTGAAAAGGATGTCAACACTTTCCCGCAAACAGGTTATCACAAGGCTGAATTAATGTCTCTGATGCATCCCTGCATCCTCAAATGGAAAGGTTCTAGATTCGCTTTGGCCACAATGTCATTAAACACCCATAACGGTAACGCAGTGATCAAGAATTGCTAAGCAAGAGACAATTAGTTCAAACTCTGCATCAGATTAGCACCATTCCACAAATCATTTATAGTCTACAGACCAATTTCAGACATGGTGGAAAGCATGTGAAGCCCCAATGAATATAAATTAAAAACACAGGCAACCTTAGAGGCTAGGTGGGGATCAAGCTTGCTCTCATCTCATCTCCCAGCTCCTATGACTCATTACAGCTCTTCTCCAGCAGTACCAAACTCCCCAGCTTACTGTATATCTGAAGTTCTGTTGGCAGCAAGCTCCTCCTGACAGTTATAACTCAGGTCCACAGGTCAATGGGAGGCAATTAGCTAGTGAGAGATAACTTGTTTCAGTATATAGGGCACTGGACTAGAAGTCAGCAGTTCAATTCCCAGTTCTTGCACTTAGCTGTTCAGTGACATCGGATCAGTCACTTAATCTTTTCGTGTCTTTGTTTTGCCCCCATCATTTGTCTTGCTGAGTTACACTGTAAACTCCATGGAGCAGGAACTGTCTCTTCATGTTTATTTACATCACCTAGTACAACGGGGCCATGATCTCACTTGGGATTTCATATAGAGCTGGGTGAACAACAGATTTTCAGTTCATTGGAAATAACAAATGACTTGAAAAAAAAATATATGGGGTCAAACAACACTGAGATTTTTCTAAAGTTTCAGTGAGTGCAAATGTTGAAAAACAATTCATTTGGGGTCAAAACATCCCAACATATATTTTGATTTTCAGCATTTTAAATTTTTCAAAATAAAATTAACTGTCAACCGTTACTTCAAATTGAAAATTTGAAACATTTCTTTTTTAAAATGTTGAAACAAAAAACATTGACTTTTGGGGTGTTTTGTTGGTTTTTTTCTAACAATGATTTGGCAAGATGGAAACTTTTCAGAATTGTTTTTTTCAATGTCACTGAATCTACTTTTTTCTGCGAAAAACATGTTGGTCAAAATGTTTCACTCAGCTCTACTTGTGTGTGATACTGCAATAATGGGGTTGGTGCTTAATCTGCTACTCCACAGGTAAATCCCAGAAGAGAATCCAAATCTTCAGTGGGAATTGCACCAGTTGACATCAAGATTGGACTTGGCCTGTAGAAGTGGTAAAAGACAGTTCAACCGGGACAGGCAAGTTAATGCTGCAGGTGATTTCTGGCTGAGACACGGCTTTTATGAGGACACAGGAGACAGTTTAATTTGCAATGGAAATGACAGAGGAATATCAATGGATTCATCTGTCACATCTGTCAGACCACCAGCTGTATATGTTGCCCACGGCAACGACGGCATTGCTGGTTGGGCTTACTGTTGTTGATTGCTTTCTTCATGCTAATTCATTCTACCGTACGAGATTGTTTCAGGGGCTCATCTGTTATTAGTAATAATAATAATCATCCTTGCACTTCTGCCCAAGGAACTCAAGACGCTTTACAAACATTAATTAAGCTTCACAACACCCTCAGGGTAACAACTTTTGAGAGCTTCCATAAAGGTCAGTCAAGGTTTGGTTTGAGAGGAATGAAGGTCTTGTGGTTAAGTCACTGGACTGGGCAACAGAAGACCTGAATCCATTTCCCATCTCCACCAGAAACACTCCATGGTACATCTACACCGCAATAGAAAAACCCAGCGACACTGAATCTCAGAGTCTGGGTCAATTGATTGGGGCGCGGGCTGCAGGGTTGATGTAGATGTTGCTGTGTAGATTTTCAATTTCAGGCTCAGGCTGGAGCCTGGGCTCTGAGACCCAGCCCTGCGAAAGGGTTTCAGAACTCAGGCTCAAGCTTGAACCCAAAGGTCTACACAGCGATTTTTAGCCCCTGGACCCCAAGTCAGTTGATACAGGCCCGCTGTGGTAGTGCCACAGCTCTTTTGCTGCAACGTAGACGAACCTCAGTCTGTCTCTCTCTCTGCCTCAGTTCCTCAACTATAAAATAGGGGTGACAGCACTACCCTACTACGCAAGGGTTTTGTGAGGATAAACACATGCATTACCGTGAAGTGCTCCGCTACTATGGTCATGTGTCAAGGCTGCCCCCTTGGGGTGAAGGCAGACAGCTCACTTACCTCGTATGTCATTGCTTCGAGTCAACCCCGGCCCAGTCATGAGGTGTAGCCCTCTGGCTGTACCTCTTACCAAGTCCACCCCTTTCTGTGGGGGGCGGGGGAGTAAATAAACCAGTCCAAACAAAAAGGACAATAGTTCCAGCCCCCCGCTCATGTCAACGTGGGGGAGGGGTCTCTCAGTCTCTTCTTTTCCCTCCCTTCTGCTTGGGGAAAGCCCAAAAGTTAGTCCTGTGTATTTCAACACAAAGGAATACATCCTCTTTCCTCAGGGGGTTCAGGCTGGCGGTACGCCCAAGCTGTTCCTCAGCAAATAACCCAGCTCCCTCGGCTCTAGCTCAGCATGACTCAGAGCACCGTACTATCTGACCTGAGCTCCTTCTTTTTAAGGAGCCACGCCACGGCCTGACAAGCCACACAGGTTAGGGCCGATTGTGACCACAGGAGTTCTTTAACCCTTTCTTGATGGGTGGTGGGACTGGGCAGCCGTTATCTGCCCTATTATAGGGTCCATAAATAAAAAGATGGATAGAAGCTTAGCATGTCTTCAGAGTGCCATCCTAGGGCTCTGCTCTTCACTGGTTATGTAGTCATAAAGGACCTGACCCAAAGCCCACTGGAGACAACTGATGTCTTTCATAGCCCAGGTCCAGGTCACAGCACTGATATTCAAATTGCTGCCTAATACTGGTTGCAGCTACTTTAGCGATCACCTCTCCCTTGATGAGGACCTCTCATAACAGCTTTGCTCCATTAGAAGAAGAAGAAAAGCCATCAACAAACAGGCGGGGGAACCCTCATATCTGTAGGACAAAAGAATTTTGACAGGATCTGGACCATGACTATAGAACTTGTCAAACACAGGTTTTTGGCCTTAATACAGAGGCAGTGGAGTGAAATTCTGTGCTCTCTGTTACACAGTAGATCAAACTGGGTGGGCTAATGGTCTCTTCCTGCCTTAATCTATGAAACCCACCAACCAGAACCAGAACCCAAAGCCCATCTTTTTGACTTAGATTATAAGCAACAAGCATCCCAAACACATGAGCATCCTCAGCCTTTAGATATTAAACACAATCACACAACAACAACATAGGCCTGTATGTGCTCTCAGGGCTGAAAGGGGAGAGACGTTTGTGTTTACTTTTTATGGAAGGAGCTCACATACCAAGGGGATGGGTAACCAAATAAAAATCTAGATAGACAGATGGTTGTAAAGTGACGTGGGACCCAGTAGGAGAAGAGGAACTTTATGAATACAGGGAATTTTTGTATCTTTCCTTATTTCAGGAAACTAGGGGATTGCCTAGGCCAGTTAATGGAGAGAGAAAGGCTGTTGGGTTACAGTGGTGAACTGCAGAGCTCTCGGTCTGACATTAGCTGGAGAAAAAACATGAGTGAAGATATTTTTAAATGATTTAGCAGGGACTGGTTTCGGCAAGCAGAGCTTCATTCCTTGCAGGAAGGGTAGTGCGTGTTTAATCTAGTTAAACTCTTGACCTACTGACTTCCGTTATTTTTAACACATCGGGAGTCACCAAAGGGTTTCCTGCCGTGTCCGCGGGCCAGGTGCTTGTTGCTGCAACAGGCTCTCAAGGGACTAAAAGAGCTTGAAGGATGCCTCTGCCCCAATGAACCAAGTGGGTGGTGACTGTCCAATATTACACACAGAGATGTTCCAAATTCCCTTCTGTCCTAATCAGGGGGAGGGGCGTTTCCAATGTTTGAATTGTATTATTTTCCCCTCCTATAGCATCACATATCTAAAGTTCTCAAAGCACCAAGAATAATGAATTCTCACATCACCGTGTCACAGTTTCATGGCAACTGCAGATATATTCCCTCTTGGTGATCCACCAAAGGCACCCACTTTAGGCTCCCGGTTCCTCAGCTGTCACTGCTCTTGGGCAGAGACCATGTCTCACTCACTCCTGATCACGGTTTTTAACAGGCAGCGTAAGTTCCTTGCCTACCTTGTGACATCCCCAGCATGCCAGACTTCCTGAACAGGCCAGCATCTGCACTTTGCTTTTTCTCTAAAGGCTATGAACAGAGTAACTGCCAGGAGTTACAAGTTACCATACAGATCCTTAGAAGCAAGCATGTTTATTCTAACGGCGAAGCATTATGGAGAAAACATACCCAGCCATGGGTAGGAGAATGTATATAAGGAGCGAGGGCGGTGTGGATACTAGTCTAATACGTTATACTGGCTGTAGAATGACTGTGCCTAATAGGGTACAAAATGTGAGCGAGGCCATACAGCAAAAATTAAGATGTTTGTACACCAATGCGAGGAGTCTAGGTAACAAAATGGAGGAACTAGAGCTACTGGTGCAGGAAGTGAAACCAGATATTATAGGGATAACAGAAACATGGTGGAATAGTAGTCATGACTGGACTACAGGTATTGAAGGGTATGTGCTGTTTAGGAAAGACAGAAACAAAGGTAAAGGGGGTGGAGTAGCATTGTATATCAACGATGAGTTAGAATGTAAAGAAATAAGAAGCGATGCAATGGATAAGACAGAGTCTGTCTGGGCAAAAATTACATTGGGGAAGAAAACTAGTAAAGCCTCTCCTACGATAGTGCTTGGGGTGTGCTATAGACCTCCGGGATCTAATTTGGATATGGATAGAGCCCTTTTTAATGTCTTTAATCAAGTAAATACTAATGGAAACTGCGTGATCATGGGAGACTTTAACTTCCCAGATATAGACTGGAGGACCAGTGCTAGTAATAATAATAGGGCTCATTTTCCTAGATGCGATAGCTGATGGATTCCTTCATCAAGTAGTTGCTGAACCGACTAGAGGGGATGCCATTTTAGATTTAATTTTGGTGAGTAGCGAGGACCTCATAGAAGAAATGGTTGTAGGGGACAATCTTGGCTCAAGTGATCATGAGCTAATTCAGTTCAAACTAAATGGAAGGATTAACAAAAATAAATCTGCAACTAGGGTTTTGATTTCAAAAGGGCTGACTTTCAAAAATTAAGGCAATTAGTTAGGGAAGTGGATTGGACTGAAGAACTTATGGATCTAAAGGTAGTTGAGGCCTGGGATTACTTAAATCAAAACTGCAGAAGCTATCGGAAGCCTGTATCCCAAGAAAGGGGAAAAAATTCATAGGAAGGAGTTGTAGACCAGCATCTTAGAGAGGTGATTATGAAGAAGCAGAAAGCATACAGGGAGTGGAAGATGGGAGGGATCAGCAAGGAAAGCTACCTAATTGAGGTCAGAAGATGTAGGGATAAAGTCAGAGAGGCTAAAAGTCGAGTAGAGTTGGACCTTGCAAAGGGAATTAAAACCAATAGTAAAAAGGTTCTATAGCCATATAAATAAGAAGAAAACTAAGAAGGAAGAGTGGGGCCGCTTAACACGGAGGATGGAGCGGAGGTTAAAGATAATCTAGGCATGGCCCAATATCTAAACAAATACTTTGCCTCAGTCTTTAATAAGGCTAAAGAGGATCTTGGGGATAATGGTAGCATGACAAATGGGAAGGAGGATATAGAGGTAGATATTACCATATCAGAGGTAGAAGCGAAACTGAAACAGCTTAATGGGACTAAATCGGGGGGCCCAGATAATCTTCATCCAAGAATATTAAAGGAATTGGCACCTGAAAATTGCAAGCCCATTAGCAAGAATTTTTAATGAATCTGTAAACTCAGGAATAGTACCGAATGATTGGAGAATTGCTAATATAGTTCCTATTTTTAAGAAAGGAAAAAAAGTGATCCCGGTAACTACAGGCCAGTTAGTTTGACATCTGTAGTATGCAAGGTCCTGGAAAAAATTTTGAAGGAGAAATTAGTTAAGGACATTGAAGTCAATGGTAAATGGGACAAAATACAACATGGTTTTACAAAAGGTAGATCGTGCCAAACCAACCTAATCTCCTTTTTGAAAAAGTAACAGATTTTTTAGATAAAGGAAATGCAGTGGATCTAATTTACCTAGATTTCAGTAAGGCATTTGATACCGTGCCACATGGGGAATTATTAGTTAAATTGGAGAAGATGGGGATCAATATGAACATCAGAAGGTGGATAAGGAATTGGTTAAAGGGGAGACTGCAACGGGTCCTACTGAAAGGCGAACTGTCAGGCTGGAGGGAGGTTACCAGTGGAGTTCCTCAGGGATCGGTTTTGGGACCAATCTTATTTAATCTTTTTGTTACTGACCTCGGCACAAAAAGTGGGAATGTGCTAATAAAGTTGGCAGATGATACAAAGCTGGGAGGTATTGCCAATTCGGAGAAGGATCGGGATATTATACAGGAGGATCTGGATGACCTTGTAAACTGGAGTAATAGTAATAGGATGAAATTTAATAGTGAGAAGTGTAAGGTATGCATTTAGGGATTAATAAGAATTTTAGTTATAAATTGGGGATGCCATCAATTAGAAGTAACGGAAGAGGAGAAGGACCTTGGAGTATTGGTTGATCATAGGATGACTATGAGCTGCCAATGTGATATGGCTGTGAAAAAAGCTAATGCGGTTTTGGGATGCATCAGGAGAGGCATTTCCAGTAGAGATAAGGAGGTTTAGTACCGTTATACAAGGCACTGGTGAGACCTCACCTAGAATACTGTGTGCAGTTCTGGTCTCCCATGTTTAAAGGATGAATTCAAACTGGAGCAGGTACAGAGAAGGCTACTAGGATGATCCGAGGAATGGAAAACTTGTCTTATGAAAGGAGACTTAAGGAGCTTGGCTTGTTTAGCCTAACTAAAAGAAGGTTGAGGGGAGATCTGATTGCTCTCTATAAATATATCAGAGGGATAAATATAGGAGAGGGAGAGGAATTATTTAAGCTCAGCACCAATGTGGACACAAGAACAAATGGGTATAAACTGGCCACCAGGAAGTTTAGACTTGAAATCAGACGAAGGTTTTTAACCATCAGAGAGTGAAGTTTTGGAATAACTTCCAAGGGAAGCAGTGGGGGCAAAAGATCTATCTGGTTTTAAGATTCTACTCGATAAGTTTATGGAGGAGATGGTATGATGGGATAATGGGATTTTGGTAAGTAATTGATCTTTAATATTCAGGGTAAATAGGCCAAATCCCCTGAGATGGGATATTAGATGGATGGGATCTGATTTACTATAGAAAACTCTTTCCTGGGTATCTGGCTGGTGAATCTTGCCCAGTGTGCTCAGGGTTTGGCTGATTGCCATGTTTGGGGGTCGGGAGGGAGTTTTCCTCCAGGGCAGATTGGAGAGGCCCTGGAGGTTTTTTTTTTGCCTTCCTCTGTAGCATGGGGCATGGTTGACTGGAGGGAGGCTTCTCTGCTCCTTGAAGTTTTGAACCATGATTTGAGGACTTCAATAGCTCAGACATGGGTGAGGTTTTTCATAGGAGTGGTGGGTGACATTCTGTGGCCTGCGCTGTGCAGGAGGTCGGACTAGATGATCAGAGTGGTCCCTTCTGACCTTAGTATCTATGAATCTATGAATCTATGAAACATATTAAAAACAATGAAAAAAATTAAAAAGCTTAATGGACATCACCTCTCAACTTCAACCTCAGGCTCCGGTAGGTGTTAGTCCTTCAAAACCCACAACTGGGTTTTCCTTGTTGTTACAAGTTCATGGCAGTCTCAGATTCAGAGCCAGAACACAGACTGGGCAAAACGGCCTGTTTATTTAGACAGCTCGGGCCTATGTTCTCCAACATTCAGGAACAGGTAATCAACAGACAATCATGCTCTCCTCAGGGCAAAGCCTCAAAAGGCGGGGTTTTGGCAAAACCAGAGGTGGCGAATTTGCATTATCCTCTCCTAAGTATCCCCAGAAAACCACTTCACCACAGTCCCAAAAGTCCATTCTTGTCTGGCATATTGTTCAGTATAATCCTTTGACCCCCCCAGATTTCAGATCAATCATATTTCCTGCCTTGAAAGGTTACATATTATCCCGGCCTACAATAGTACCTAAACCATTCATTTATTACAATGGATCCCCCCAAATAGTCCAACTTAATTCAGTCAAGTCTTCCAAGGATATTGCAGGAAATTGCTGCATCTGTCACATGCCAACCTGAGGAACATAAGTATCATTGTCCCCTCCTATGCATATGGGTAAACTGAGGCACATCAGAGCTAGAGATTTTTAAAAGATGAACAGTGATTTTGGGGTGCCCTGTTTGAGACACATTCCTTAAAACTCCAGTGCAGTATTTATTTGCCAGGTACGTGACATGCTTTTGTGGTTTCATCCTGCAAACTCCCTGGCAGCAATATGCCCACTGAGGTCAATGGAAGTTTCACACATGAAAGATTCACAGCAATGAGCCCTTACAGACAGAGTCTTCCAATTGATTTCAATTGACTTTAATTCAGATCTTTAATAAAGAATGAAAAAAGAGACAGGAAAACACTGCACAGAGGAAAGCCAAGGGTATAAATCCAAATGAGTTAGAGAACGACATCATCTGGCCAGCCAGTTAACTGGCCAGCCAGTACTTAACAAGTGCTAGTTAGCAAAAGAAACAACTGCAACTACAACATGTCATGATTTTCCCTCCTCTACGAAAAATGTAAACAAAATTAATATTCTTTTATTGAAAATTGTCAACTTTTTTTTAGTTTTAGTCAAAAAAATGAAAAGCTCCCCCCCCGCCCCAGTTTGCAGCAACTAAACCAACTAAACTTTGTTAATTGTATGCTTCTTTGTTTTGTTCCCCCCACCCCAGGGAAAAAACAAACCAATCTTCAAAAATTGACATTTCTCATGGACTGGGACTCTGGGTCACGTCCCTAGGGCGGCCCTACAGAGGCACAACAGGGTCTGACATTAGGAGGCTAGAGCACAGAAACAATAACAAATTGACACGTTTTGTCCAGTTCTGTATTTCCTATGAACAACAGCAGCTCACAAGCTAAAATACACCTACCCGTCCACGTTGTAGCAATTCTGCAAACAACTATGCAAGAAAAATATAAGCAACGTCTGAAGTTCTCTCATCAGAATTCCTCCTATAAAGCAAAAAAGAAAAGGAGGACTTGTGGCACCTTAGAGACCAACAAATTTATTTGAGCATAAGCTTTCGTGAGCTACAGCTCACTTCATCGGATGCATTTGGTGGAAAATACAGTGGGGAGATTTATATACACACACAGAGAACATGAAACAATGGGTTTTATCATACACACTGTAAGGAGAGTGATCACTTAAGATGAGCCATCACCAGCAGGGGGGTGGGGAAAGGAGGAAAAGCTTTCAAGGTGACAAGCAAGGTAGGCCATTTCCAGCAGTTAACAAGAACATCTGAGGAATTTAGGCTTGAATAGAGACTGGGAATGGATGAAAGAAAAGGAGTACTTGTGGCACCTTAGAGACTAACAAATTTATTTGAGCATAAGCTTTCATGAGCTACAGCTCACTTCATCGGATGCATCTGATATGTTAGTCTCTAAGGTGCCACAAGTACTCCTTTTCTTTCTCCTTACAGTGTGTATGATAAAACCCATTGTTTCATGTTCTCTGTGTGTGTATATAAATCTCCCCACTGTATTTTCCACCGAATGCATCCGATGAAGTGAGCTGCAGCTCATGAAAGCTTATGCTCAAATAAATTTGTTAGTCTCTAAGGTGCCACAAGTACTCCTTTTCTTTTTGCGAATACAGACTAACACGGCTGCTACTCTGCAACCTGTCAAATAAATTTGTTAGTCTCTAAGGTGCCACAAGTACTCCTTTTCTTTTTAATCAGAAACAGTAAGTGAAATCTCACTACCAACTAGTGACTAACATTGATAGCAAAGGGAGAATTCGTTAGATTTTCATTTGCTTATTGTTAGGGGACTTATTCCTTCACCCATTTACTTCCCTGGTCCTCTCGCATGAACAGAGAGCAACAATACCCCAAGTCCAAAGGGGCAAACAATTTGATGTTTATTGGGGTGAACTTCCAGCAAGCATGATTCCAGTTTCCTTCCTTAGTGTCCCCTTCCCAGCTCTGACACCACAGAGCCTTACCTGGGTCCCTGTTCCCATTCCTGCCCTTAGCCAAACATGATTTCAAATTTCCCCACTCCCATTCCCTATTCCCATTGTTCCCCCCGCGCACACACACACACACACACACACACTTCCTGATTGACTGCAGACTATATAGTAAAACTTGAGTTCTGCTGAGCTATACCTTAACCAATCATTTTACTGAAATTTAACTAACCAATCCTAACATATTGTAACATGATTATTTAACCAATTATATCCCACCACCTTAATTAGTTTACACCCAGCAAAAGTAATTATACAGCAGACAGAAACAATCCCAGAACCAGACAGAGATTATACAGACAAACAAAAGCAAAGTGGGAACTATAATGACAAAACAACACAGAAGTGAGGCTTTCACATCCCAGCTATTGATAAGTGAGTTCCTGCCAGACAGGATGCTCTCAAACTAAGTTTCCTTTTACATCTTCTAGGCACTTCCCTTTCTCTGGAGGCGACGGGGGTTATCAGGACAGGATTGTATCCTAACAGACCAATAGCACCTTATTTCAATGTGACTAGTTTGGAATGGGAGGATGTGACCGGTCCCTTCCCAGCTTATGGCTGCCTCTGCTGCTTAGCCAAAGGCCTTAGCCTAAGAACAGGGCCTCAGGCTGTCACAGTAAGAGAAGGACCTTACGCCGGCAGATAGTGATTTTGATTTTTTCTTTTATACCTCTCTAACTAGCTAAGTGATAAGAATACACCTAAATTCTTAGAGTATAGGCCTTTACAGACAGGCCTGAATATCTATATCCTAACACTTATTATGACTGAGCCACATTAAAACACCAAACAAAAATCCTTAACCTCCACAGATTTTAAAAAAATAAATAAAAACATCCAGACTGCAAATCCTCTACAGATACTTTCACGTTATCAAATATATGTAAACAACAAAAATAATACAAGAACTTATCACAGATTTTTATATAAGGAAAAAATGCAAAATTTGTGCATGGATGTGTGTGTATTAAATACACCCATATCTATATACACACATTGCGCGCGCATACACACACACTCTTATCTGTGGGCTGGACCCACCATCAGCTTCCTGGTCCCAGGAATATAGACACACAGCATTGGAGAAAGAGTAGAGGCCTTAGAGTAGCAGCAGTGTTAGTCTGTATTCGCAAAAAGAAAAGGAGGACTTGTGGCACCTTAGAGACTAAAATTTATTTGAGCATAAGCTTTCGTGAGCTACAGCTCACTTCATCGGATGGTCTTGAATGACTAGCGATTTTGGGTGCCCAACAGGAGACAACTTGAAGTGGCCTAAATTTTAATAAGCACTGAGCTCTCACCTTCTGAAAATCAGACTCCTTGTAAGTGCCTCAAGCCCGTCTCCCAAACATGGAGGCACCCAAAGTCACTAAACATTTGGAAATGCAGTCCATATAAGGGCAATTTTCTGAAAGTGCCTAAGTGGGTTAGGAGCACACGGTCACCCAAGGGTCCGTGACAAAGCTGGAAATTAAAGGCCAAACGAATCCCAGACCAGTGCTTTATCCACTGGATGATGCTGCCAGATGTTTTTCACTCCTTTCCTGGAATAGGTGGAATTTTAAAAGTCCAAGACTGTACAGGCTCTATGGTTCAACCCAGTCATTGTTTCCTTTCCTCCTACTTCAGCTAGTACGGCCTTCCAATGTTCTGGTCATTGGATCATGGATGGGATATCTGGTCAGGGAAATTTGCTGCTCAGCATTTGTGGGACAGCTGCTTCTTTGTCTTCTCACCTTAAAGGCACTCATGGAAAATGGAGAGAGAATTTTCAAGTCATTTCCCCAGCCTCCTGGTTCCCAGGAGGCACCAATCAAAGTCCTGTATTTATTTCATCAAGACGATAGCAGCAATCTTGATAGCTGTGTGAATTCACAAACATTTACCTGACAGAACCCTGTATCCCAGAATAAACATACAAGTCCAAAGCAGATTCCGCTTCTGTGGCAATGCATCTGTTCTGAGCTATTATTGAGAGAATATAAACACCACCAGCAAACTATTAAATAAAATACACTCAGTATAGGCCAATTTGTAGCCCTTCTCCCCACCAGAGCAATGTTGGGAGGGATGCGTGGGACCAAGCTTATAGTAGCTTTCCTAAGTCATAACTGCACAGGACGGATGTAACTATCTCCATTATGAGTAGATAGAAGACCCGGGACCTTCCACACAGCCACTAAGCTATAGGAGTAACTCTGTTAACTGGGTAGCAGTTGCAAAGGATCCTACCTCCTAAAGGTACGTCTGCACTGAAGGGGGGGGGGGGGGAAGGTGCGTTCAGCCAGCTAACCCATGTTAAAATAATAAGATACGGCAACTCTCTAACTTGTGTTTGCAGCTCCAGTTCAACACCAGGCCTCCCTACACATGAGTTGCTGACCCAGGTTAAAAGCAGAGTTGCCATGTCATCATGGATACTGTAACACAGGTTAGCTAATCCAAGTTAACGTTTTTTCCCCCCCTCTTATTTTATTCCTTTTTTTCAATGTGGACAGTGAACCAACCACCCAATTAGCCAGCATGTTGCACAGACATAGTGAGAGGTTTCAGAGTAGCAGCCGTGTTAGTCTGCATTCACAAAAAGAAAAGGAGTACTTGTGGCACCTTAGAGACTAACAAATTTACTTGAGCATAAGCTTTCGTGAGCTACAGCTCACTTCATCGGATGCATCCGATGTAGCTCACCAAAGCTTATGCTCAAATAGACATAGTGAGAAGAGAGCCCAGTTGATACAGTACATTCAGTCATTCCCAAGTGACTGAATGTCATTCACGACCCGACTGCGAATGCCAAATGCAAACTGGATCGTGCCAGACTCAGTTGGCGGGCATATTACCTTCCAGAGCTCTAGAAACACTAGTCAAATGAATGCTGCCACTGTTCACCGACAGGGGATTAACCTGGGATCTTGAGCACAAAGTAGTACAGACTTCTGCCACTTCAGCTGAAGGAATAACTCAACTAGCTGGCAGCAGTAGCAAGACCACTAGAGGAAGATGCGACTCATGCTGTACAAAGCATGTTACACTAGCAGTCGGAACCTGGAGCAGGTGCAGAAATGGGAGAGATGTCATAGGACAAGAGGGAAAGAATAGCAAGCATAGTCTTATGGTTAAGGCCGGAGGGTGGGACCTAAAGAGTCTGGGTTCAATTTCCGGCTCTGAAATAAATGTCCTTGGGCAAGTCACTTCATCTAGGCATGTCTCAGTTATCCAGCTGTACAAAAGGGGGGACACTACTACTATTATAAGGGCAAAATTGATAAGAAGGGCTTAGTTAGTATGGTGATGAAGGCTGTTACTGGGCCCACAGCCATGGTGCCCCTTGTGGACCAACAGGATACTCCTCACTATGTGGCAGCATCTCTGGTGGTTGGTTGCTGCCTCGCATGGGGTGCAATGCAGTGGTGCTCTAGCTCTCTGGCTAAGGCACGCTTGAGACCTACCCCTTCTAGGGTATTAAATTCTAAAAATAAAGGAATGATAAGAACACAAAAACAGGGCTGTCTGGTACTTGTGGCCTATCTTCAGACAAACACGCCTTCAGTCCGCCTCCTCGTGCCCCGTCGTCCCATCCACCAGGACTCCCATCCAGGCAACAAGCTGTCTAAACCTCTTTGCTGAAACCAGGCTTCCTTCAGCAAGGAAGAAGCTGAGTTCTGGTCTCCCTCCTGATCAGCTCCAAACTGAGCTGGGCCCTCTCCACATACCGTATCTGCTGCAGGTGTAGTGGAGCAGAGCCAATTGTGTCCACAGGCCCATATTAAAGCCTTCCTTCCAGGCCAGGGCACAGAGGCCAGTTAAATACCTAGATGACAGGTGTAGAGGGACTCTACTTTCTCTGCCTCACCTCAAGTATCCTGCAAAACAAGCTGGAATTTAGCCCTGGGTTAAAGTTACCTTCGAGATGCACAAGTTGTGCACCTTTATTGTGTTTCTGATCCAAGAGAGCTGTATTCTGCCACCTCTCGTACCGTGTGCGTAAATTCAGTGTTTGCATTAAGAACTCCTTGTGATGACTCGGAGGCTGTTAGCAAAGATGTACAGCAATGGATTCCATGACAGACGGCAAGTTCAATAACGAGTTATTAGGGAATTAAAGCAAAAGGCATCAGTCCACCCTAGAAACCAAACACAAATGACAGAAAATATTGCCAAATCTGACACCACTGCTGGCATATCTGCGTTTCGTAAAGCTATGTAATTCTATTTGCTCTCTCTTCCATGCAGGATATTATTTACTGATTGTACAATGCTTTGTTTGTTCCATTATTCCTTATTCACAACTGAAAAAAATATAGTTAATCAACAAAGAAGAAGGGACAAAAAAACGTAACAACTACGAACTAGGTGCTTGCATAATCCCAAAATGCCCGTACAAAGTGCTTGCCTGCTGAGTCAAAAAAATTGGCCTGCAGATATAGCCGGCTTAACTCTGACTTCTGAAGGCAGGCAGGTGCTTGGGGAAAGCAGCACCTAGGTGATTCTGCTTGCTATCACCTTGGAAATATTTTAAAAATTTTCACTTTTCGTCCCAATTCAAGATATTTCCATCTCCAACTTTTTCATAGGACATAACATAAATTTTCCAACCATCTCTAATAAAATATGTTCTTCCTATATACCTGCCTTAGGTAGTAGCAGGCGGGAAGGGAACACAGGGACCTGACTAGAACTAAGAATGCTACTCACCTAGGCTCAAGGAAGAAGGAGGGGAAGCATTCTCTGCCTCCTGGAGTGGGGTGGGAAGGATAAGGGGCTCCCTATACGCACTTCCCCATGGACACAAGACAAAAATATGACAAGAACATCTCTAGCAGAGAGACGTGTGGTTCAATTTAATTCTGCAGACTTCAATAGCCCTACGTAATGACAGTGAGGCCCTCTGAATAGCTAACACTTCCTAATGCAGAAGTAACTTTTCCAAACAAAATCACATAATGGGGAGTTATGTCAGCAAGAGGCTATGATTGCGAAGATAACTGGCTGATGTGGGGGATGGATGCAGGAAATAAAAAGTATGTGTTCCTAGACAGACCTTGTGGGAAAAGAAAAATGGAGAGGGAGAAATCAGGAGAAAAAAAGCCACATCCTGTTGGTTGTGCAACTGCTTGTCTGAAAAACTGCATTTGTAAATATAGACAGCATCACATTCAAAGTCTCCCTGACTTAAGTGCAGCTTTGATGCATGAATTATAGTTTACAATCACATTTTTCAGCCTCCTTAAAAACTGATTATTTTCAAAGCAAAATAGTAGAGCCGAATGAAATGTGGAATTTCCTGAAGAACAGGGGGAAAAAATAATCAAAAAATTCATTCCTACTCTGAACAAAAAGTTGAAATGTCCAAATTTCCTGCAAAAGGAAATCTCTTCCCATCTCCCCCAGAATTGTTTGTGGTCAAAACATTTTGATAGAATTGAATCAGTATTTTCAAATGGCAAAATGTTCCCTCAGAAAGTTTCCAACCAGATCTACAAAACAGAACAGTCAACTGTGTAGGTGTAGTTTGACTTCTGTATTGGAAGGGGGGGGCAACTCCAGTCAGGCCAACAGGGCCGCACGGGGGGCAAATTCCATGCCTGCCTGAGCCTTGCAGTTTGAGGGAGGAGGGGCACCCCTCCCTGACCTCCCCAAACTACACGCAGGGTCAAATATTACTACTTAAATAATCGAAAAAACATCTTCTGTATATAGTGGCTAGCACAGTGGGGACCTGGTCCTGGACTAGGCCTCCTATATGTTATGATGATAACAACAAATTAATAATCATAATGTCCTGGATTGACCAGCGCTTCACTCCTGTTTTACACCAAAAATCTCCGCATAACTCCAGTCAGTTCAATTTGGGTATTTTTTTTTCATAGCTCTGTCCTGTTTCATTTCACCTTTGGCTCCTCTTCTTCATCTTTCCTCCCTTCCTGAATTAATTCCTCTGTCTTGCCCTTCATTCCAAAAGCTATTTAGCCTAATGTATATATGTATTATACTAGCTCTTATTTTAAACACACATTGATACACACAGAGATTGTCTCTTCTCTGTGTTTGTACAGCACCCAGTGCAAGGGGGCTAATCCTGACTGGGGTCTTTGGATGCTACACAAGATAAATATTGGCTGCAACACACTTTTATAATATGTGTACACACACACGCACAAATATGTAGCATACTCCCAATTATCTGAATAGCATGAAAGACAGATTTTATTTGGATACAACAGGAGTTTGAATAACGGAGAGGGAAGAAGCCGTCCAGCAGTGAGGTGGGCTTCCCAGCAGACGGGTGCATGTGCCATCCTCTTCTGCCTCACTGTCCTGGCCAGGGGTCTCCCTTTGACTGCAATGGGGCTAAGGCTCTCCGCACTGCTGCAGGGCCGACGACATCCAATCCCTTCAGGCATAAGGTGCAGGGCAAAGCAGCGATTCCCCGGCAGGACTCTGCTCTGCCCTGAGAGGACTGCAGGCTTCCCCCAACCCCACGCCTGGGGCGATCGGGTGTCACCAGTCCTGCAGGAGCACAAGGAGCCTTTTGTAGCTCTGCTCCCTAACTCTCTTGAGAGTAGGGCTGCAGAGAGCTCCCTGTGCTGCCACAGCAGTCATTGAGCAGTAGGACGGCCTCCCTAGTGCCCAGGGGCTCCTCCTCCTCATAGTCTTGGCTGGGGGGGTCTCTGCTCTATTATCCAAACCTCCATATTATCCACCTCCCTTCCTTGTCCCCCAGTATGAGATATATGCTGCAGGGGACATGCATCTCATGCTGGGGGACCAGGAAGGGAATTGGATAATGACGAGGTTCAGATAATGGGGTTTCAGATAAATGGGTGTATGCTGTGTACGTGTACACACATTTTATTTTTCATATATGTAACACATCCATCCATCCAAAGATATGGATAAGATCAACCCTCAAATAAAACAGCTTATGTTAAGATTAATACCACCACTCGACTGACAACCTCAGGGTCTGCTATTTGAACTAATTTATCCTCATGATCAAATGAAAGAGTAATACGATTTTGGAATAGTGGTGGGTTACCATACATCTAAAAATAATAAACATCCAAATACCATAAAGCATTGGTGCTAAGTGATACAGGGAAGTGAAATAAATCAATTAAAAAATAATATTACCGTCAGCATGGGACACCAGCCTAGTCAGCGTGGTCATCAATCAACAGTTGTCACTACAATACAAAAACAATCACTACTTTTTTTAAAAAAGGGTATTTCCACTCCTGCTGCCTTTGAGCTTCCTACATGAGGAACTTTCCAGTACTCTCTCAGTTACCTAACTTCTTTTTATGAAATCATAAGCCCATACTTATAAGAGCTAAAAAGAAATTACTCTCTGAAAGCTGGGTCATCAACTAGTACACGTACATAAATGTTTTTTTTGCAAAGGTCTGGTGCAGATGCACTCATGGGAGTCTGGCAATGGACCATTACCTTGATTTGGTTACCCAATGAGAAGACACTTAGCCGGGAACTGAAGTGCATTGAAGCATCATAACTCAAAGCTTCCAAAAGGAGATAAATTAGAGCCAATACTAACATAAAAGGAGCATACACAGAAACAAATTTTCAAGTCTGAAAGAAAAATGTAACAAGCGAGGATGGCAAATGACTGCAGATAGAGAGATGGCTGCTGAGAAGACTGAGGTGTTCTAGGAGCAAACAAGGAAAAGAATAGCCAGGAACTAGATTGAGAACACCAACTTAAATGAAACACAGCAAACAAGTGACAGAATTGGCAATAGAAACCAAGAGTAGAGCTTGCTGGAAAATAGGTCCCCATCCCTGCCATGGAAAATGTGAACATTTCTGTGAAAAAACAAAAACTGAAAAATTTCCATTCAGAAATGCTGCCACATCTCATAGGAGTTCTTGTTCAAATGCCTCATGCTCCAATTGTCCTTTCTAAAGGCTCCTTGGATGGACTACATCTCCCACGATGCACCACAGGTTTCCTTCCTGATAAGGGGAGTTGGTTGCGGCATAGGAGTTGATCACCACGGTGCATCATAGGAGATGTAATCCTGCTGGGGAACCAGACCCGTGGAGGAAAATGGGGACATGAAGAAACCAAACTACAACTCCCATGAGGCAGCATACCACACCATCTAAATTAAAATATTTTGGGAGCCTTTTTTTAAAAATGAGAAATTAAATGTTCCTGGGAAAGCCAACACACACATTAATTGAACATTCAATTTTCCTTCCAAAAAAAAGTTTCAACTGAAAGTTTTTGATTAGCCCTACTGAAACTCTGATGACTAGATATGCTACTTCACACAGAGAACAATATGGGAAAAAAACCTATAGAGACCAAATATAATGGTAGCAAGTAGCAATCAAATATTTCTGGAATTTCATTTTCTGATTAAATTTTTACAAAAGTTTTCCACTGAATTTTCAACTTTAAAAAACTTGAGACCAAAGTCTTGGAGCCTGAACCAAAGAAATTCCCCCTACCACTAAGGACACTGGGCCTTAATAAAGCATCAGTTCTTATTTCTAGAGCACAATAAAAATGTAAAGCATTATGTAAGTCAAAGGCCCATTGTGCCAACGGCTCGTTAGGCTGACAAGGTTAAGGCACATCAGTTTCATAGTCAATGGTATACAAAAAGAACAAGAGTACTTGTGGCACCTTAGAGACTAACAAATTTATTAGAGCATAAGCTTTCGTGAGCTACAGACCACTTCATCCGAAACATAGAAGGGAACATATAGTAAGATATATATATGTATGGTACAGATAAGTTACCAAACAAACTGTGAGAGGCTAATTAGTTAAGATGAGCTATTATCAGCAGGTTAATGGTATCTAGTTTGCATATTAATTCAAGCAAAGCAGTTTCTCCTTGGAGTCTGTTTTTGAAGCTTTTCTGTTGCAAAATTGCCACCCTTAAATCTTTTACCGAGTGGCCAGAGATCCATAAACCTGGGAATCCTGGATGCCCCATCATCTCAGGCATTGGCACCCTGACAGCAGGATTGTCTGGCTATGTGGACTCTCTCCTCAGGCCCTACGCTACCAGCACTCCCAGCTATCTTCGAGACACCACTGACTTCCTGAGGAAGCTACAATCCATCGGTGATCTTCCAGAAAACACCTTCCTGGCCACTATGGATGTAGAAGCTCTTTACACCAATATTCCACACAAAGATGGACTACAAGCCGTCAGGAACAGTATCCCCGATAATGTCACGGCTAACCTGGTGGCTGAACTTTGTGACTTTGTCCTCACCCACAACTATTTCACATTTGGGGACAATATATACCTTCAAGTCAGCGGCACTTCTATGGGTACCCACATGGCCCCACAGTGTGCCAACATTTGTATGGCTGACTCAGAAAAACGCTTCCTCAGCTCTCACCCCATAACACCCCTACTCTACTTGCACTACATTGGTGACATCTTCATCATCTGGACCCATGGAAAAGAAGCCCTTGAGGAATTCAACCATGATTTCAACCATTTCCATCCCCACCATCAACCTCAGCCTACATCAATCCACCCAAGCGGTCCATTTCCTGGACACTACTGTGCTAATGAGCGATGGTCACATAAACACCACCGTATACCGGAAACCTACAGACCGCTGTTCCTACCTACATGCCTCCAGCTTCCATCCAGGACACACCACATGATCCGTTGTCTACAGCCAAGCTCTAACATACAACCGCATTTGCTCCAACCCCTCAGACAGAGACAAACACCTACAAGATCTCTATCATGCATTCCTACAACTACAATACCCACCTGCTGAAGTGAAGAAACAGACTGACAGAGCCAGAAGAGTACCCAGAAGTCACCTACTACAGGACAGGCCCAACAAAGAAAACAACAGAACGCCACTGGCCATCACATTCAGCCCCCAACTAAAACCTCTCCAAAGCATCATCAAGGATCTACAACCTATCCTGAAGGATGACCCATCACTCTCACAGATCTTGGGAGACAGGCCAGTCCTCGTTTACCCCCCAATCTGAAGCAAATACTCACCAGCAACCACACACCACACAACAGAACCAGTAACCCAGGAACCTATCCTTGCAACAAAGCCCGTTGCCAACTCTGTCCACATATCTATTCAGGGGACACCATCATAGGGCCTAATCACATCGGCCACACTATCAGAGGCTCGTTCTCCTGCACTCTAGTAATGTGATATATGCCATCATGTGCCAGCAATGCCCCTCTGCCATGTACATTGGCCAAACCGGACAGTCTCTACACAAAAGAATAAATGGACACAAATCTGACATCAGGAATCATAACATTCAAAAACCGGTAGGAGAACACTTCAACCTCTCTGGCCACTCAAAAAGACTTAAGGGTGGAAATTTTGCAACAGAAAAGCTTCAAAAACAGACTCTAAGGAGAAACTGCTGAGCTTGAATTAATATGCAAATTAGATACCATTAACTTGGGTTTGAATAGAGACTGGAAGTGGCTGGGTCATTACACATATTGAATCTATTTCCTTAAATTAAGTATCCTCACACCTTCTTGTCAACTGTCTAAATGGGCCATCTTGATTATCCACTACAAAAGTTTTTTTTTCTCCTGCTGATAATAGCTCATCTTAACTAATTAGCTTCTCACAGTTTGTAGCCTGTAACTTATCTGTATGTATATCTATCTGTCTAACTATATATTCCCTTCTATGCATCCGATGAAGTGGGCTGTAGCCCACAAAAGCTTATACTCTAATAAATTTGTTAGTCTCTAAGGTGCCACAAGTACTCCTGTTTTTTTTTGCGGATACAAACTAACACGGCTGCTACTCTGAAACCTGTCATGAATGGTACACAAGAGAGTGATGTGGCCAGCATCACGTTCAGCTATCTTTGACTGCCCTAACCCAATGGATCAGGTTTTTTGCAGTTGGAGGTAGATTTTCAGTACAAGATCAAGTGATACACACAACCTTCAGGATTGCAGTCGAGTGCCTTAATCACTCAGCCACTGCTGCTCATGCTGTTTAAGTGTTATTACCATTAAAAAAGCTTCCGGAATTTAAAAGGCCAACCCCTTGTATTAAGTATAAATCTTAAAACATAGTTAATGTACTGTAGCAAGCACTAAGGATGATTCAGTGTAGAAGACACCCTCTTCGCAAAGTGAAAAATGGTAAAGAGAACAATGGAAAAAATAGCCAAAAAATAAGGAACACATGCCTGCTTTTGCATATACCCAGCCATAGGAACACACAACATCTGATATATGCCTCCAAGGCAGAGCTGCATTAGCATAAACCCAATCTTAATGTGCACACACAGATCCAATGTTTGCAAGCAGGGCAGAGTTGCACAAACACAATCATGGATCTGCATGTGGATAAAACATCCAGTGTACATAGACATAGGTGCATAAGAATTATGCTTGACTCGTGTACACACGTTGTGGGCTCTAGGTGGCTACGGAAGGGTGTGCCCCCTTGGAAATCTGATTCCTGGATTATTGTCACTGAGTCAAAGAGAGAGGGGGAAAGAAAAGCATGCGATAACTGTAGAGATGGTGCCATCTCTGGGAATTGCAAGAACTCTAAGTGCAGTTCCCCTAATGGTGATAATGTGGCATTGGTTAACTTACTGAAACTCACTTGACATTTTGGGTGACAGAGAAAATACAGGGTTTTGGACACAAGAATTAGAGGATTATTTTATTGATCCCTGCATTAGACTTCTTGTACTACAAATGCTCCCCATTAAAATTTCCTTAATGGGGTGAAATAAGCCAAGTTATTATTCAGAATATGCCAAGAAGTACAAATGAGCCAAAAAGAGTTGAATAAATGCTGCTAACTCCAAGAATTTGGTATTTAGACATCTGACTAGAGGGCATGCTTATCTACTAGTTCAAATGTGATACTCGTACGCTAGCTGTGAAAATACCAACCCTCCTTAAAGTGAAGCTTTTGAGAAGGGCATCAGGGCTAAATCCAGCTCCCGTTGACTTCAATAGGAGGACACAATTTCAAGTAAGTAAAGGACAACATCATCAGAAACCTAATGGGGCAGGATTGGATCCCTGATAATCAGAGGGAGCTTGGCGATTGACATCAGTGGGCATAAAATCCATGTTTATAAAAATACTAGTGTGCACACTAGTTAACCTACTGAATCAGGGCAAAAGATGGAACAACCTCTGTTGAGTTTTACACTGCACAGCGAAGGCCCATCGGGCTAGATTGCTATGCCTTTGCTCACCACCCTGCGATCAAGTGCACAGGGCTATGTTGCAGAGTGAATTATTACTCAAGCAAGTGCACTCTGGTCCACAATGTTTGTTCCATAACAACTCATATCATCTCAGCTTCGAAACACACAGACAGACACAGAGGCAAGGGGGGTCACTGACTTCCCTGAAAACGGTTTCGTTGTTCTGTGTATGGGAAGATCAAGAAGCCTCAATACTGAAAAGGGAGTGGAGAGCACACCTCAGAGCTATCCATCACCAGGCAGAACTCTCTGTTAGCATATAAGAATATTTGGTAGAGAGGAACTTAGTCGCAGATCCACCAGACATTCCCACTCTGTAAGGGATACAGGAGTCCGTGTGAGGCTGAAATAAGGCTCACTATGCTAGTGGCTTCCAGGAGGAACCTTCCTCTACAGTCCCTTCAGACCTTCCCAGCTCATACACTGTCTGAGCCAAAGCCCATTGTAGTCAATGGGAGTCTTTCCCTTCACTTCTGTGGGTGTTGGCTCAGGTCTTGACTTAGGTCACAAGCTGGTCTTGCATGTTCCACATGCTGGGTAACAACAAAAGAGGGCTCCATGTTCCTAAAATTAAACTGGCTTTTCATTAAAAACTATTTTCAGGGAAATGACAACTGGAGCTAGCATTCTAGCCATGTGCATACAGACTGGCTTCCCTGTGCTTCCTCCAAACTCTTCCCTTCTGCAACCCATGCTCCTCCCTTCAAGTTCCATGTAGGTTGCTGCATTGGGGAAAAGATATGCCCTTTTACTTCCCATGGGAAAGAATCTCTTATAAATCAGAGCCCCAGACAATCTGACTGGATACAGATGAAGCATAGAATATCATGGTTGGAAGAGACTTCAGGAGGTCATCTAGTCCAATCCCCTGCTCAAAGTAGGACCAATCCCCAACTAAATCATCCCAGCCAGGGCTTTGTCAAGCCTGACTTTAAAAACATCTAAGAAAGGAGATTCCACCACCTGCCTAGGTAACCCATTCCAATGCTTCACCACTCTCTTAGTGAAAAAGTTTTTTTCTAATATCCAACCTAAACCTCCCCCACTGCAATTTGAGCCCATTACTCCTTGTTCTGTCATCTGCCACCACTGAGAACAGCCTCGCTCCATCCTCTTTGGATGAAGCCAGCAGAACTCACACTTTGTCCTAAACTCATGCAGCAGGGTTGATATGAGGTCAAGAGGACAGAGCTAAAAGAAGAGAAGCAGCTTTTTATATTGGAATGGCTTTGTTCTGCAGGATTTCTGATGGAGACTAGAGGCTTTTAAAATGTAGCTTGCAAAAGGCTTTATTTCTCATGATAATCCCAAATGTTTTTTTTTCCTTCTTCTCTTCTTTGAGAAATATAAATTAGTCTGATGATCAATTTTGTAATTTGCAGCTGTCAAATAGCTTTGAAGCAATTTAGTGATTTGTATACTTCACTTCGCACCCCTTCACTGATGGCAGGAGATGATATAAGCATATCAAGTCTTAATAATCTATTCATTGCCCTGAACAAACTGAGGGAATTAGAACCACAAATCTCTTTCCAATGTTAATTACTTTTAAAACAAAAGAAAACATCTATTTTTCTGTTGAGTCCCTTCAATTCTAGACTTGTATTGTATTCAAATAAGAAAAGCTAACAAACCACGGCCCAATCCTGAGAAATACTGAGAGCCCTCTCTTACCACTCATTTCAACAACAGAAGTTAAATGTACTAAATGGCTTTCATGGTTTGTCTAATCATTAATCCTTAACAACAATACCACCAAGCTCTTACCTAGTACTTTTCATCAATAGATATCTCAAAGTGCTTTAGAAAAGAAATCAGTATAATGACCCCCATTTTACAGCTGGGAAAACAGAGGAATAGGGCATTGTGGCAGAGCCAGGAAGAGAATCCAGGTTTCCTATGACTCAGTCCAGTTTCTATCCACCAGCCTTCAGTCTCTCTCATTGGCTGCAAAGGGATTATTCATGTGCATAAAGTTAAGCATGTGATTAAGTACTTGCAAGATCAGCACTTTATTTTGCAGACAACTGGCTTAAGGCCCTGTTGAGGAAGGTGCTGAACGGACTTATAGTAAGTGACAGTCCTGGCCTCAAAGAGCTCACAGTGCAATGGTTTCTACGCAGCAGCATTATATTTAATTTCCTAATGGTATTATTGTCAGATCCATGGCAGGTGGGGGTGGAGGGAGTTTTATGCAGAAAAATAGAAATATTTTCATGTAGAAAATAACATTTTAGAGAAAGGCCGAGGATGGGCGAATATGAAAATAATTTAAATACAAATAAATGTGGGGCCAACCCACTTTATACTACAATAAGCAGGTGCTGAATTATACCTGTCGCACAGTAACAGCCACCTCACAGAGTTGTGGGGATAATTAGATGGTGCTTGTACACCTGTTCTGAAAAAAAGAGAGCTCCAAGGTGTTTTTGGTTTTAAAAATGCTTACTCAAAATCCTCGTGCAATCAATTTAAACCTGGATGATGTAACACCATCAGAGAGACAGACCGTACAGAAAGATCCTAGCACTTTGGGACCCTATTCCCTCACTCTAACCTCCAAGTACTACAGCAAGAGACTATTGATACAGCGTGGGCTCTTTTTACTGTTCATCCAAGAGACTACATCCATTTTTGAAACAGGAAGGAGTGAGCATGGAAGCCACATTTGAAACATGAAGTGATCCTTGCCTGGAGTCATAAGTGTGTTAGTATTTATACCCAAGCATCTTCTGTGAAGCTTCCTTGACCCAAAAACCCCAAATGCTGGAATATCTGCTCCCCGATTATATTATTCATCGGCATTAAGTGGCTAGCTTCTGGCATCATATCGTAGAAGTTTGCAATGGCAAATTCTTAGCAGATCACCTAGTTCCATCCTTGTTAATAATTTAAAACAATCATTTGCTTGCAATACGTGCTGTGTACTAGTTGCTTACTTGTGACTTTGTGCCATTTATTGTTTTCTTGCCGCACACTCCTGTTACTATAAAAATAAAATACACTGCAATCTCCTGCCAGTGGAGGATTGTTCCCTTTAGAACATTATACAGCACTCCTTCCAAACTAGTTTTAAACATTTCAAGCAATGGGGCTCCTGTTTTTTCCCTTAGGAGTCTGTCACACATCGTACATAGCTTTAAAGACAGTTTTATTTCTGACTATGCCAAATTTCAGCCAACAATGAGTTTTTATGGCTAATTTATAGGCCCCAGAAAATCGGAATTTCTAAGGGAAGCATCGACAGGACATTAACTGCAGTGACACAAATGCATGTCTGTAATATTTTCAGACTAGGTAAAATCTGATATAATCTAGGATTTACTGAAGTATCCAAGTGCATTGTGCAAAATGGCCTGTCAAAGAGGTTGCAAGTAGATCTTTGTGGTCGTGAGTTATCTCTGCTTTAAAGGGAAACAGCAACTCAGTAAAGCATCATTACTACTTTAAAGCATAATGTGATTAATATCAATTCATTCCTGAAAAAGCAAAGAACAGACACCCAGAAGCATCAGCTTTACTTAACTATATTTCTCAACAGGCAGTGCAGACAGTAATGTAACACTGTGGGGAGACGGAGGAATAAATCAGTGTGCCTTTCTGCTATTGTACTTGTTTATCAGGTTCTTGTTCCAAGAAGAGGAGCTTTGTTCTGGTCTTTTTTTTAAATTTGGTGTTATTAATGGCATTATGAAAGGAGCACTGCGAGGCTTTGGGTATTAGTAAACTAAACTCTTGGGCTTTCTTCGCAGATAAACACTTACTTATCTCTCAGCGCATGAAAACGTACCCAGAGATCACAGCACTTGTGCAGTAACCTTTGCTCAGTCATGAACTGCATTATTCCTCATATAGACTAAAGGGGGCTGGGAAAATTTGAACTCTGTGGGGCTTGGATCGAAAGGAGCTTTTTAAGAGATTCAGAATAAATGAAAAGCTTTCTGGTATTATAATTTGCCTATGTAAATATTAAACATGATAGAAAAGCAAATGATAACACACAAAGCAAATGAATATGATTGACAGTACACTAAATATTTTCAAATATCCAGAATTTTCAGGAACAGGTAATTCATGTTAGATGTGCGTTATTGAATATCCATACTACATATGGCCCCAATCCTACAACGAGCTCTAATTCTACAGATCCCTCTGCCTGTATGGATCCCGACTGAAGTCAATGGGGCTCTGTGGAGGTATTTATTGCATGGCGCTTATTTCAGAATCAGGGATAGTATTTGCCTGCGGTTACTGGGACCAAAGAACGCTGCTGAGAATGTAACTATTCCCATTGTGAAGAGCATCACAGTTCCACACAGCACCACGTGAGAAGAACGAAGGTGTTCAGACGCCCAGACTATCAAAGCAAGTGCCTGTCACCTATGCTAAATTCACGGAAGATTCCACATTTATTAAAATAAACTTAGTCTTAGTGTGTGTCTTATTGCGGGTTGGGTTGCCACAGTATCACAGAGAAGTGTCTGATTTGCATAGAGCACCTGCAGCTAATGGATAAGTAACTAATTAAAAGTGGTCTCTCTGAAATTAAACGTGCTTATGGGGATAAATGGGAATTTTCATCTTTGTTACAGGCTTGTGCCTTTGCGACATGAAGAACCTCCACTGCCACTGAAGTCAAAGAGGAATAGGCCCAGGTACCCAACACTTGCCAAGCAGCAAGTATGCTTGATTGTTTAAGGAGACAGAAAGCACGGTCTTGTGGTTAAAGCACTAAAATGGAAATCAGGAGATCTGGCTTCGATTTCCAGCTATGTAACAGACTTTTTGTGTGATCTTAAGCAAGTCTGTTTCTCCGAGCCTCAGATTCCCATCCATATAACGGGGATATTAATATTACAGTTGCCTCAGCCTTCGTCTGTCTTGTTTATTTTGAGGTCTCTTACTATGTGCATGTACAGCGCCTAGCACAATAAGGCCCCGACCTAGTTGTCATCCACATAATAAAAGAAACCAAGACAAACCCCATTGCTGCAAAACACCAATCTCTTGCTTTGAGAAACTTGGCACTCAGCTCCATCTAAAAATCAGTGGGTTCTGAAAGCTATTCAGCATCTCCAAAGACTAACCTTTGGTGTTGCATGAGCATTTGGGTGGAAAAAAAAAAATCACAGTGACCCATCTTCTATCAGCAGGGGGAATGGAAGTAAAAGGCCAGGTACTTAGAAGTCTTTTTGTGTTTATAATTTCTTTTGACTATCAGTTGAAATGATTTTTAAAGCTCTGCAAGCATCTGAGAGAAAACATTTTTCAAGAAGATACATCTTGAAGAAGAAAATGTCCCAATGAAACCTGTCATATTATGTTTCTTCTCAGAGTCTACGGGCTTTCTTAAAAACAACAACCACCAACAAAAAAACAAACAAAGAATGGTATTTGAGGGGGACAATATTCAATTCGAAGGCTCAATAGGAGACTTAGAAGAAATGTTTTTAAAGCTGTAGCTCAGATGTGTGTTTCCTTGACAAAAATAGCTTTATTTTATAGGCCATTTAGTACTTAATGTGGAATGTCACCTTTGTTATTGTGGGGAAAAATAGGGAACCCAAGTTCTTTCTTTTAGTCATTCATTGTGCATATACTCAGATTTTCCTTATTTAAATAATTCACCAGAATTCTTAGACTGCGGGACAAAAAAATGGCATAATATATCACTGAAGTCTGCTCAGGAAAATCTGTTTTTTAAAATATCTAAAGCATGAGACAGATCTAGCTCTATATTTTATGAAAAAGCTTTCTGAATTCAGTGCAAGGTCTGAACGTTGTGCAGTAAATAATACATACGCTGAAATACTAACTACATGATCTTATCATTTTTGCATAAGACTCCTGCCTCATTAAGTACACAGGACGGGTAATGCTCACTGAATGGATGTTTATTCAATATTTCTGGTTATCCTCATCATTAAGTGGGCTTTTCTACAGCGTTGTCATCATAGTATCCAGGTGTTTTTCAAGTATTTATGAATTTATCTACGCCACATCCCTGTGAGGTGAGGTGACGTAATCCCCATTTTACACAGAGGGAACTGAAGCACAGAAAGATTAAGGCCCAAAAATGCCAATTAATTTTGGGTGTCCAATTCAAGAAGATTAGGGCCTGATTTTTCACAAGTATTTACTGCATTTTATCATACTTCATATGTTCAGAGCAGAGCCCCCAGTGAGTTCATTTGCAGTTGTGAGTGATCAGAAAAATCAAATCCCAGGTATTTTTAAATCAAGACTGGACTTTTTCTAAAATATATACTCTAGTTCAAACAAGAATTATTTCAGGGAAGTTCTATGGCCTGCAACATAGAGAAGGTTACATCACAGTGGTCCTTTCAAGTCCTGGAACTGATGAATTTCTGGATCTCAAGTTGGATACCCTGAAAATGAGGAACATGTAGGGTCATCTGTGCAAGTTTTGGTTTCCATAATTTGCCTACCATCATACATGAACTTTGTGGTGGAGGAAGGAACAGAATCCAGTACTCCAGAGTGACATTCATTGCCTTAACCATGAGACCGTCCATTCTCTTCCTGCAGTTCCCTGTCAATATTATACACCTGCCAGACTTTTGCAATAAATGAGGCAGGAGTTCTAGACATAACCACCTTCTTCACTACACACCCTGTTTTGTCACCAGAGCAGGTCCACCTTAAGGCAGGAGTCCTGTGGAATAAAAATTGCAGGGATCATGTATTTAAAGACTTTATCGTAACACCTACGCACAAGGGGGTCAGATTCAAGTTGTACATGCAGCCTTAATGCTGTTATTGCATAACTTTTGAGTGCTTATATTTGCAACCGTATGCTTCTTCGAATTAAGGTTTTCTTTTAACAAAATGACGACGGACATTGACAAATACGTGAAGGATGGATCAAGGTAGAAGTTCAATTATTTAGCATGGTGCAAAGAGTTATAGCTATGCATCTGTGTTTAAAAGAATACGACATCTTTTTCATGATTAAATTCTCCATTTCCCTTTCTTTAAGCTTTGAGGGGATTATCCCTGTAAAGTGTAAAACAATTTTGTTACCAATGTTGTTTCTTCTCTTTTTGGTGCTAGCACTACTTTACTGTTGTATAGATGCCTGAGAGTGCTGTCAACAATGGCCCGTTATCATATCATGACTTTGAATGCAAGAGCTGCTAGCAATGGCGTATAGTTAGAAGTAAAAAGATCATTGAAACTTTTTTAAAAAGAAAGGAAGAATAAGTGAAGCCCATAACTCTCCAAAATGATTCTCTTCTTCTCTGATACAAGAGCATATGATTCTGTGACCAGGTATTCTGTTCACTACCAGCAAGGTTGTTGCCTGAAAAGAAGTTTTCTCTCAGGCTTTACAACCTGCTGACACCAGGCACAATAGATGCACATGAGGACACCACTGACACTAAGAATCCTCTTCAGCTTTCTAATGTCCCTTTGTTGTCAAAGGCCATCACAGAGGTGCAGCGTTGATGGAAGTAAAAGCTGTCCAGGCAGATGGTGGAGAAAAATTAATTGATCCACTGGGGCAGATAATGAGCTAGCCTCAGTGTGGGAAATACAAGGAAATGTAGCTTGAGTTCTATGGTAAAATGACATTAGCTGTGGAAGAGTTTTCCCGTTTGTATATTTCCTGTCATTTCAGTGTATTTCACAATGTGTATCCAGATTGCAGTTTAAAGACTTCACATGTACTTAAGGTGCTTCAGTTCCTAGATTTGTCATGGGAGAAGAATGGAGGGCATTTTAAGTGCAACTACCTTTTTTGGCACCAAAAACAGTCGTAAGAATGGCCACACTGGGTCAGACCAAAGGTCCATCTAGCCCAATGTCCTGTCTTCCAACAGTGGCCAATGCCAGGTGCTCCAGAGGGAATGAACAGAACAGGTAATCATCAAGTGATCCATCCCCTGTCACTCATTCCCGGCTTCTGGCAAACTGTTGTATAGATGCCTGAGAGTGCTGTGAACCATGGTCTGTCACCATATCATGACTTTGAATGCAGGGGCAGCTAGCAATGGCGTATAGTTAGAATTAAAGAGATCATTGAAATTTTTTTTTAAAAGAAAGAATAAGTAAAGCACATAGATGCCATCCCTGCCCGTCCTGGCTAATAGCCATTGAGTCTTTGAATCCAAGAGCAAATGGTCTCCCCTCGAAACAGCCTGTGTTAAGAGGAAAGGCTTTTCTGCATTTCTCTGCTGTCGGTTTCCAGCAGGAGACAGAGAAAACTTGGGCTCAGGAAAAAGGAGGTGTTTAACACTGGGAAGAGAAGTGATCCAGCTGTGCAGCACGCAGGGAGTATTGGTTTGGTATTGGCAATTGGGCATTTAAGGGTTGAGATTCTCAGATAGTTTGGCCGGAACATGGTGAGACTTGTTAATGCACTATCCTTTTGGCACCTTAAGCACCAAATGCTCACTGTGGACAATCTGGATTAGTCTGAATACACTTCAGATATGCACCCCCGTGAGTTCTCATTTCAGTCCTCAGTGATCACCACTGCAAGTGTAACCACATAACAGAGGATGGCATTAAGGAGATGCAAGAGGAAATTCAGATCTCAGGAAATGTGAAGACAGAGGAAGGAAGGTTCTGGTATTTCACACACTAAACAATTCTGAATTTATAGTGGGGCTACACATTAAAATGTGCATATTGCAGATGCCAGGAAAATCCTGGAATCATGAAAACACACCGGAATCCCTTTCCCCTCCATACTAATGTGGCCATTCTTTCAACCTGTGTAAACACAAACATTCATACAAAGGGTTCCTTCTCCTTCATAACCTGTACTGTTAGGAAGCAGAGCTGTTGCAGACAGCTTCTGATAAGACAGATATGACTCAACTGGGGGCATTTGGAGGCAGCATGGTCAGCTGAACTCCTTATTGCCATTTACTAGAGAAGAAGAGGGTGATATCTCCACTGTCCTACCAGCAGATGCAGAAGTAGAGTAGGGGTCTAGCAAGACCTCATACTGCCAGGCTTGTAAAAAGCTGAGAAGTGCTGCCAGGATCCTTAAAAGCAAGTGCTTTGGTTAGGACCTCCTTTCATAGATTCACAGATACTAAGGTCAGAAGGGACCATTCTGATCATCTAGTCCAACCTCCTGCACAGCGCAGGCCACAGAATCTCACCCACCCATCCTATGAAAACCTCACCTATGTCTGAGCTATTGAAGTCCTCAAATCGTGGTTTAAAGACTTCAAGGAGCAGAGAAGCCTCCCGCAAGTGACCCGTGCCCCATGCTACAGAGGAAGGTGAAAAACCTCCAGGGCCTCTCCAATCTGCCCTGGAAGAAAATTCCTTCCCAACCCCAAATATGGCGATCAGCTAAACCCTGAGCATATGGGCAAGATTCACTAGCCAAATACTACAGAAAATTCTTCCCTGGGTAACTCAGATCCCATCCATCTAATATCCCATCTCAGGGGATTAGTCCTATTTACCCTGAATATTTAAAGATCAATTACTTACCAAAATCACATTATCCCATCATACCATCTCCTCCATAAACTTATCAAGTAGAAATCAGTGGCAGTCTCTTGATTTAAGTGGGAGTTCGACTGAGCAAATGGGGTCTAATTCAAAGCCCACTGGAATCAACAGGAAGACTCCCCTTGACTACGTTGAGCTTTGGATCAGCCCCCTTAATACTCTCCATGGTGCTGTCACTATCTAGCTCCCCAATTTCCCCCACAACAAGCCAAAATGAAAACAAACACCCCAAGAGAGACAACTCAAGAATTCCTTACAAATAAGGAAAGTTAACTTGGTTATTTTACTTCTCTGGAAACCAAGATGCTGATTGCTGTAATTATACTGGAAGGCAGTAGAGTTAATGTATTATCAGAGCTGCTAAAAATATGGGAAGGAGGATATCCTCATGGCAAGAGAATTGTGCAATGCAGTATACCGCTGTAGGTGTTGCTGAGCAGCTTAGGATTTTTTAAAAATATTAAATTCTGGTACATTTTGTTTCAGGAAGTGGGAACTTTTACGGTTTGCCTCTGACAACTGGCACTAACTTTCATTTAAAGTAAAAGCCACACAGGAAAAAAATGTATTTAAATCCACTTGAATCAGTCCTCTCAGAAAATTCCTACAGAATTTCATGGAGATGAAGCCTTTAAGGCTTCTGGAGAAGATTAATAGCAGTCTATACTCTAAATCTTCTGGATTTTATCATCAAAAACATAAAAAGCCTTTCCTACAGAATTTCATAGCTAATGAAATCCTTGCTACAGAATTCTATAGGCTTAGCATTGTATAGGATCCTTGCTTGCTATCGAATACTCTATCAGGGATTTTGGCTAGGATTTACAAGGGAACCTAACTGAGTTAGATGTCTAAATCTCTTAGGCGCCCTTAGAGAATTTCAGCTGGAATTCTCTAAGTTGGTTTAAAAATCCTATAGGAAGGGTCCCATTGGCTGGAGAAACTTGTAAAAGCCTTTAATGCACATCACCCACTCTCTGCAGTAGCACTTGAACTGTGAAGTGAATGCTGCCCATAGAGAATTGAGCAACCCCATATTCCATGCCATAAATAGCAGTTTCTGGAGGTGCTGCTTCAAACAATGGAATTAGAGACAGGCCAAGTGCACAGACGATTTCATAGGTGATATTCGCTCATATAGCGGTGTGAACATAAGATCCGAATTTTCCCCTCTGCTCTGAATATCTGTCCAGTGAAAAATATATGATGGACCCCGCAGAGTTCATACACAAGAGGTGCACCATGCTAGTTTTCCCAGAGCACAGAGCCCACACAGTCCAAGCTTCAGGCTTGGCTTCCCTTGGAGGAGTTCTTAGTGCCTGTTCTTACAAGCTGCTTACCACCCTCAACTCCCAGTGGGGTCAGTGTGTGATGAGAGCACTCAGCAACTCACAGGAACAGGGCGTTATTGAGCATATCCATAGATGCCCACAATGCATGATGTATCAGACACTCTACGTATAGACAAACTGTGGCCTACTGGCTAGAGTAGCGGTCCGGCATTCAGGAAACCTCCGTTCTATTCCTGGTTTTCAGGAGCAAGCTGAGCCTGAAGATTAGCCAGTCCATCCTCCAGACAAATTAATAGGCTCAGATGGGTTGTGGTAGGGCCTTCTATTTGACTGAAGGGAGGAGCAGGACCACTTTTGAAGCTCAGCAGTAGCAACAGGTAACTGGCTACTCAACGCTTGTACCTGGAGCTGTAATCACTCCTGTGTCTGCCTTGCTTCAGCCCTGCTTTCCTGCTTGTTCCTGACTCTGACCCTTGACTTTGGTTCCTGGTTCCAGCCACTAGGCATGACCGCCCATGCTCCTGTCCTGACACCAGTTTTGCCACGGGTCTGCTGGACAACCTTGGGCAAGTCACTTCATCACTATGTGCCAGTTTCCCCATCTGCAAAATGGAGATCACGATGCTGACCTCCTCTGTAATGTGCTTTGAGGTCTGCTGATGAAAGCAAGGTGTTGTTATACTTTGGGTTACTAAGCCTGCTGGCAAGTTACTTTAAAGCAAGAGACCCCAACAACGAGACAGAGATTTTGAGTCAGATCTTCAAGTGGAATCAATTGCCATAGTTGCACTGAATGGAGCTACACTGATTTACACTAGATACGGAACATAGATTTTTAAGGCCAGAAAAGACCATTATGATCATCGAGTCTGACCTCCTGCATAACAGCCACAGAATCTTATCTAGTAATTCCTGCATTCAACCCAACAACTTGTGGTTCAACTACAGGAAACATATTTTACCAAGACAGCCATTCAGGGCCTTTGAGTTTGGAAGAAGCAGATGAGCATTAAGTACACGTTTTTGATTCACTTTGATGACTTCAACGTTGTGCTCATTGTCTTTGGCAGGCATGCTGTTGGGAAAACGGCTCTCCCCCTCTGCTATAAATCTTGCATGTAGACTTTTAATTAGAGTAGCATATTTGTTGGCTGAGATAAAGGCAATTGGATGTCCCTTAAAGTCTGGGTTATAATCATTTGGATGCACTTACATAAACATGGTATTTGTATATGAGCCCTCTGCATAAATACAGGGGAAACTATTTTATTGCAATAAAAGTTTCATCGTGTTCAATAACATGAGTAAAGTACTGTGTTTAGGGAATATCATCAAGTTGGGTATTTGGTCTGTTGCTTCCTACACATAGCAATGGATGAAGTAGGCATTATTTAAGCAGAAACATGTTGGTTTTCAACTTGCCATTTGCTGGATATAAAGTGACCAGGTAAAATGCTTTTTGTATTATATAGAGGACAGGAGGAAATTAATTGAAGATAGTCATTTGCAATGGCTTAACCCTTAACCTTACCACACTGTAGCTGATCAGAAGGAAAGAATGGTCCATTTAAAATACAAGAGTAGAAGCCAATGAGCTGTCCCTATTGCCCAGATGAAATCTACATGACTTGCCTTTTTGCTATTAATATGCCTCAGTTTCCCCATTAGTAGAAAGGGGATAATTATCTGCCTCGCAGAACTACTGTAAGGCTTACTTCATTGCTGTTTGCAGAGCATTTTGCGATCTCCTGATAGAAATGCAATGCATTGCTACAAATCTGTGGCCAGACAGGATGTCCTGGCTGTCACTATGCGGCAAGCACAGAACGTCACAATACCAGTGGAAAATGTCCACTAGTGTTTGTGGGATAGGATCTATGCCATCTTTAGCAACTTCAGTTCCATCCAGTAAAGGGCAGTGACGCGCACATGCACTAGCCAGTTCACTGTATGTCATTAACTAGAGCTGCCTGAACTTCTCACAACCAAACCTATAGCTACACGAGCCTGACAGTTTGGGGGTTAGACACATAACCTAAATCAGTTTTGTTAAAAATCAAGGCTGTATTTCTCTTGAACAAAATTAAATCCCTGTGATAACAGAGATAAGAGGACAACAAGTAATAACAAAAGAAACCAAACATAGTCACTCCCTTCCTGCAGTACAAAGGGAATTCTAAGGCTTCTAATCTTTTGTTTTAAATCTCTAGTCTACATACAGTGCACAGCATAACCGCACACGTTTGAAAGTTGCCATTAAAGTGTCTCTTAAAGCTGTGCAAGTTATTTTTGGATCCTGCTATTTACCATTTCATACAAGAAAATTAAAACAAAAAAAGATAATACAAACAATCAATAGTGACACTATGGCATTTGTTGCCATAGAATATTACGGAGGCAAAAATTTTAGTATGTTTATTTTTAATAGCATCTGCCAGATTAATTTAAGTGTACCACCTTCATGTTCTGACAGAGCATTCTGCATGGGTGCAGGAGTTAGCTGACATACTGTAGACTGCAAGATCCAGGCTTGCAAGATGGTCTACCTTAGAATGAAAATTCTCACTGGGACATTTCTTCTTAAGATCAGTCCTTTTTCTAAACTCAGTTTGATCATCATGCAATAAAAATTCTTCTAATACAAGAACACTTTCCAAAGAGATCAGGGCCAGATTTTCCAAAGCCCTTAGCACCCAGCAGTTCCCACTGTCATCCTTATGGTCAGATTTTCAAGAGCATTCAGCACTCAAAGTGCATCCAATATGCCGAGCAATTGGAAAAATCTGACCCCATTTGTTCAAAAGTACCCAATGCACAGGTTTATGCTAAACTTCACTTTCAGGTATTTCCCTGCAGTCCTTACTCAGCTGAGACTTCCATTGACTGACCAAACAAGTCAGGATTTACCTCCCAATTCATGAGGATTAGCAAAATGAGACTCTGTCTTGCTGCTGATTCAGCATAAGCTTTTTAAAAATAAATAAATAAATCCTTTGATTCAGTTACACTGACAATCAAAATAATGTATTGATTATATCAAGTTAAATTTAACACCCCAACCCACTCAAAAGCCATTGGGTATTTGGATCGGATCCAGTCAGAAGAGTCATAACCATGAGATGCTCTCAGTTGTACCATCTAAAATACACAGAGATGTGCTAATGGATTCCTAAATAAAAATATATTCTCCTACGGGCTTCTATTTTTAAAGGCACCACAAATTGTGTATGCTGAAAGTTGGGAGTCCTACGACAAATATCAAAAGATGGATGCACACTCAAGTTGAGGGATGGTTGATAGAGTTCTGGTTCAGTCCCTTACAAATCTAGGCAGCAAGCTGTGAATTTCAGGTCTGGATCTCAATTTCAGAGTTGAGGCTCACCTCTACCACTTATAGATATGCAAGAAAAAGGAAGTTTATATGTTGTGCTCCATTAGAAATCTTACAATTGTTCATGCTCTCTCGGACACACAATCGTGTGTGTGTGTGTCTGTGTATTGGTGTGAAAGAGCCTTCTCTTTCGCTGCTCCTGCCGTCTTTGTGCGCGTCTGCCTCATTTACTTAAAATAAATAAATAAATACATCAATCAGCTTACGAGCCTCTCTTCTTTCTCTTGTCTGTGTTCATTAAATTATCTCCCCCTGTCCACTGTAACTGTTTTGTACAGCATGTGATTACTATGCATAGCTCTTATTTACAGCCTGGATCCTGCAAAGGGTTAAGCATGTATTTAGCTTTAGGTACTGCAAATAGTCCCACTGACTACTCTCATTTTATAAAACTAAGCACATGCTTCAATCGTGGCAGGACTGGAACTTATTTTAACTATATATTCAGTCTGGGTCTCCTATGAAATTTTGTCAGCTGCTTCATACTTTTATGGGAAGATTGCTATGAAAAAAGATTCAATTATTTTTCCTTTTTCCCCTCATCAAAGATCTCTACTCACAGATTTCAAGGCCAGAAGGGACCATTGTGATCATCTTGTCTGACCTTCTATATAACACAGACCATAAAACTATCCCAAATAATTCCGAGAGCAGATTTAAAAAAAATAATAAAAAAAATAAAACCCATCCATTCCCGATTTGAGAAGTGTCAGTGATAGAGAATCCACTCCCAAAGAAACTGCAGTATGAAGAATTTGGAGAAGGCAAATTCTGAAGACACACTTCCTTAATACAAACCAGAAATTGAAATATACCAAGAGATTGCTTTACTCTCTTTATTCTAAAAAAATTACTCCAATGCACAAACCTCTCAGTTTAAAGCATGAGGAACTTGCTGCTGTTTAGATCCAAACCCTTTCCATTAGCAAAGGAAAGCACTTCCAAAAAATGACAGTGATGGTCTGTGGATAGTTCCGAAGGGCAGGATGTGCTGGCTGCTTAAAATCAAACTAGGTCTGAATAAAAGAAGCTATTTTCATAGGCCACCACCTGCACCACATTTAAATAAGTTATATTGCCCAGATAGATCTCAAAACACTGCTTGGCATTTCATTATTCTCCTGTGTATTGGTCCAGGATGAACAAATGTGCTTTGGAGTTGGTGTTTCATATGTAAAATGTATGGTGACTTTCTTCATTACTGGCAGAGTGAGGGAAAGAAAAGCAGCTGTTGAAGAGATGGTACATGTTGTATTACTTATTCATGTGCAATGGATGGAAAAAAGAGAGAGATAGACCTTCCACAGCAAGGAATCAAGTGGATAAAAAGATAAAGGCATAATATGCAGTGTATGCCAAAGTCGAGTTTAGCGTTACTTAATTGTGCCATCTAGCCTCTAGGCACATCTTTGAGAGTTAGACATAGATATGAGGCGCAAAGGGGGATTAGAGCTGGGCCAAACATTTTCCTGTCAAAACTATTTTACAACAAGCAATTCGGTTTGACAAAGCTAATTTTATTTGGGGGAGGGGAGGGGATGGATTCTCTGCTTTCCCTGGAAAACTCTGGGTATTTTTGATTTAAAAAAAAAATAAAATAAAAAAATCAAGCACCCAAATCTCAAAATTTTTCAGCTGAAAACTAATTTTTTTTGGATATCCAGATTTTTTTTTATCAAAACTCTGTTTTCCATAGATAATATAGATTTAAATGATTTTTTCTGCACAAACTCCCCACCAGCAGCGTTTTGAATGTATTTATTTAAATTTATTTATTTATTTATTAACCAATTCTAGATTGGCTCCTAACACTGAGAACGCTTAGAATCAGGATTTTGATTTGGTCCAGATACAGACTGTGAGTAAAATCTTTCCCCTATAGAAGTCAATGAATATGCATTAACTTCAGTAGTCTCTGGATTTCACCATACATGTGAATTCCTAACAGCAGGGGCCTGATCGCCATTTACTCTATACCCTTTCAGGCAGGGCTACTAGTACAGGGGAGCCTTCAAACGGATGGAAAAATAGAGCCGGTCAACAACCCAAATCCCCATTTTATTTAAAAAAAAAATGCTTTTCATTTCAAAGGATTTGAAATGACTCATTTTACTTATTTTACTAAGATTGAATTTCCCCAATTTTTCTTTAAAAAACATGTTATCAAACATATTAACGTTCATTTGTAACTGAAAAGTATAGTATACCAAAATCCTCTTCCTAAAACTTTATTAACACACAGTTAGAAGGATTCTAGTTGTGCTAAATTTTTAAGGTAAGACATGGGAAGGGAGACCGGACAACTGTGGTTTTGTTTATTTGTTTAAACTGTGATTATTTCTTGAGCCATCTTCAGCAAGGACAAAAACTTGAGGGCATGTACTGTAATGATGGCTTATTTTGTAGACATTTGGCAACTTTTTGTAAAGATGGCTTATTTGTTTCCATAGCTTTAGTATACAATTATACATGTGCAGAGGCAAATCTGCAGCAACTTGCGATGTCAAACCTCCTTAACCCATTTCCCGAGCTTTAAAGATGTTTTGCCTGGAGCAGGTCAACTCTACTAATTAAGGACAAAAAAGCAAACGACAAAGTTTATAACTAGTTTCAAAGTGAGTCATCTAGATGGGCATTTGATGTTCCAAAATTACTTGATCTGGTCAGACAAACTTATAAAAGTTAGAAAACACTTTTTTAAAAAAGATTAATGGGCCAGATTCTCATTAACACTAAGGTCCATTACATCACTCGTGAAAAGAAGTGAGCATGAATTTAGACCCATTTTAAAATTCTTTTACAATTCCTTTAAGATCCCTTCAGAAAAAAGAACGGGCCCAACTATGTTTTATAAAGGCATGTTACCATAAATATATATTGGGCTGGATTTTCAAAGGAGTTGAGCATCCCGGTCCATGACTTAAATAGGCTCTGCTCAGCTCCTAATGTTAGTTCAGCATTCGTGAAAAGTACAGAACTGACAAACCTTAAGTCCCACCCTGCTCCTAGTTGCATTAGGAGGAGAGGAGCAGGCCCCTTGAGATTGAGATCCCGTGTTTATCCACGGGACAGGACTAGGAACTGGTCTAAATCCAATCAATTCATTTCACATAGGCAACAAGGAGCAATTAACCAGTAACAACTTTTGATCACTGCCAATATGGGATCAATTTGACCTGGTGACTGAAAGTGACCTGGACACCTCAATGCCAACTGGCAGAGGGCCCAAGAGGTGTACAGAGTTTGACAGGGATGCCCCACCCCGGGTCATATGTATGCACAATTGTTCACCAAAAGTTGCATGCAAGGTCTCACAAAAACTTCAGTACCAGGCAAATTGCTTGAAACTATAGTAAGGAACAGAATTAACAGACACATTGATGAACATGATATGTTGGAGCAAAGTTCATGGGCTTTTGTACAGGGAAATCATGCCTCACCAATCTATTGGAACACTTTGAGGGTGGAAAACAGGTGGAAAAGGGTGATCAAGTTGATATTATGTACTTGGAATTTCAGAAAGCCCTTGACAAAGTCCCTCATAAGAACATAAGAAAGGCGATACTGAGTCAGACCAAAGGCCCATGTAGTCCAGTATCCTGTCTTCCGATAGTGGCCAACTCCAGGTGCTCCAGAGGAAATGAACGGAACAGGTGATCATCAAGTGATCCATCCCCTGTTGCCCATTCCCAGCCTCTGGCAAATAGAAATAGTACTTCACCGAAGTAAGCAGTCATTGGATAAGAAGGAAGATCCTATGATGGATCAGAAACTGGTTTAAAAAAGATACAAAGCAAAGGGTAAGAATAAACTAAGTTTTCACAGTGGAGAGAGGTGAATAGCAGAGTCCCCAAGGGTTTGTACTGGGACCAGTGCTGTTCAACACATTAATAAATGATCTGGGAAAAGGGGTGACCAGTGAGTTGGCAAAGTTTGCAGATGACACAAATTACACAAGATAATTAAGTCCAAAGCAGACTGCAAACGGTTACAAAGGGATCTCACAAACAAAATGGCAAATATAATTCAATGTTGATAAGTGTAAAGCAATCCACATTGGAAAACATTCTCCCAATTAAACAAAAAATTATGCGAGTCTAAATTAGCTGTTACCACTCAAGAGAAAGGAGTACTTGTGGCACCTTAGAACTAACCAAACAAATTTATTTGAGCATAAGCTTCGTGAGCTACAGCTTCACTTCATCGGATGCTCACGAAAGCTTATGCTCAAATAAATGTGTTAGTCTCTAAGGTGCCACAAGAACTCCTTTTCTTTTTGCGAATACAGACTAACACGGCTGCTACTCTGAACCACTCAAGAGAGAGATCTTGGAGTCGTTAGGGAGAGTTCTCTGAAAAACATCCACTCAATGTGCCGTGGCGTCATAAAAAGCTAATACTGTTAATAAACCTTAGGAAAGACATAGATAACAGGACAGAGAAAAGATCATAATTGCCTCTATGTGAATCCACTTTGAGTACTGTGTGCAGTTCTTGTTTCCCCATCACAAAAAAATTATTAGAATTGGAAAAACTAAAGAGTAGGATAACAACAATGATGAGGGGTACGGAACAGCTTCCCTAGAGGAGAGATTAAAAAGAATGGGACTAATTCATCTTGAAAAAAAGATATGACTAAAGAAGGGATAGGGCAGAGGTCTACGAATCGCGAGGAGCAAGTGACTAGGGATGTGTTATTTACCCCTTCACATAACACAGAACCAGGGGTCACCCAATGACATTAATAGGCAGCAGGTTTAAAACAAACATAAGGAAGTACTTCTTCACACAACACACGGTGAACCTGTGGAACTCATCGCCAGGCTATGTCGCAAAGACCAAAAGTATAACTGGGTTCAAAAAGGAATTTGGTAAATTCAGAGGGGATTAGGTCCATGATGACTATAAGCCAATATTGTGAGGGACTCAACGTCATGCTCTTGCTGTCCCTAAACCTCTGATGCAAGAAATTCGGACTGGATGACAGGGGATGGATCACTCGATAATTGCAGGTTTCAGAGTAGCAGCCGTGTTAGTCTGTATTCGCAAAAAGAAAGGAGTACTTGTGGCACCTTAGAAACTAACAAATTTATTAGAGCATAAGCTTTCGTGAGCTACAGCTCACTTCATCGGATGCTTTTGGTGGAAAAAGCAGAGGGAGATTTATATACACACACAGAGAACATGAAACAATGGGTTTATCATACACATTGTAAGGAGAAGTATCACTTAAGATAAGCCATCACCAGCAGCGGGGGGGGGAAAGGAGGAAAACCTTTCATGGTGACAAGCAAGGTAGGCTAATTCCAGCAGTTAATAAGAATATCAGAGGAACAGTGGGGGGTGGGGTGGGGGGGGAGAAATACCATGGGGAAATAGTTTTACTTTGTGTAATGACTCATCCATTCCCAGTCCTCTATTCAGCCTAAGTTAACTGTATCCAGTTGCAAATTAATTCCCAATTCAGCAGTCTTTCATTGGAGTCTGTTTTTGAAGCTTTTTTGTTGAAGGATAGCCACTCGTAGGCTGGTAATCGAGTGACCAGAGAGATTGAAGTGTCCACTTCCTGGACACTACCGTGCTAATAAGCGATGGTCACATAAACACCACCCTCTATCGGAAACCTACTGACCGCTATTCCTACCTACATGGCCTCTAGCTTTCATCCAGATCATACCACACGATCCATTGTCTACAGCCAAGCTCTACGATATAACCGCATTTGCTCCAACCCTCAGACAGAGACAAACACCTACAAGATCTCTATCATGCATTCCTACAACTACAATACCCAGCTGCTGAAGTGAAGAAACAGATTGACAGAGCCAGAAGAGTACCCAGAAGTCACCTACTACAGGACAGGCCCAACAAAGAAAATAACAGATGCCACTAGCCATCACCTTCAGCCCCCACTAAAACCTCTCCAACGCATCATCAAGAATCTACAACCTATCCTGAAGGACGACCCATCACTCCACAGATCTTGGGAGACAGGCCAGTCCTTGCTACAGACAACCCCCCAATCTGAAGCAAATACTCACCAGCAACCACACACCACACAACAGAACCACTAACCCAGGAACCTATCCTTGCAACAAAGCCCGTTGCCAACTCTGTCCACATATCTATTCAGGGGACACCATCATAGGGCCTAATCACATCAGCCACACTATCAGAGGCTCGTTCACACTGCGCATCTACCAATGTGATATATGCCATCATGTGTCAGCAATGCCCCTCTGCCATGTACATTGGCCAAACTGGACAGTCTCTACATAAAAGAATGAATGGGACACAAATCAGATGTCAAGAATTATAACATTCAAAACCAGTTGGAGAAACACTTTCAATCTCTCTGGTCACTCGATCACAGACCTAAGAGTGGCTATCCTTCAACAAAAAGCTTCAAAAACAGACTCCAAGGAGAGACTGCTGAATTGGAATTAATTTGCAAACTGGATACAATTAACTTAGGCTTGAATAGAGACTGGGAATGGATGAGTCATTACACAAAGTAAAACTATTTCCCCATGGTATTTCTCCTCCCCCACCCCACCCCCACTGTTCCTCTGATATTCTTGTTAACTGCTGGAATTAGCCTACCTTGCTTGTCACCATGAAAGGTTTCCTCCTTTCCCCCCCCCCTGCTGCTGGTGATGGCTTATCTTAAGCGATCACTCTCCTTACAGTAAAAGAAAAGCAGTACTTGTGGCACCTTAGAGGACTAATAAATTTATTAGAGCATAAGCTTTCGTGAGCTACAGCTCACTTCATCGGGTGCATCCTCCTCCTAGCAACTGACAGTGTGCTAGTCTCATGTCTGTTAAACACTAAAAGGATTTTGGGTGAGCAATACTCTGCAAGAAATGAGATTATCTTGTTAATTAAGTCTACATTCTAGAACTGTGTACAATTTTATTTTCTAGGTAACTGTTTCCCATTCTTCTACTTGGTATTCTTGAATCTCTATGCTTTGTTAAATAAACTTATACTTGATTTCACTATAAACATATCTAAAGCGTTGGTGTCAATTGAAGCAGCGATCTGAGATGGACTTGGTAAACAGGGGCTGTACTGTTTCTTTGGAAGCAGCGAATCTATGAATACTGAGCGTCCACCGGACCAGGGACTGGACACTCCAGGGAGATGCTTGGAGGCCTCGGGTGTGCCTATAGATAACTTGTAGAGTATAAGTGAGGCCTAGAGAGGAGAGCTTGCATTGCCCATGGCCAGTGGAGCTTGGCCTACAGCATGCACAGACAACATTTCCTCACACTGAAGGCAGGTGTTTGTGAGGTTTCTCATAACCCTGTGTACCCCTGGAAGTAACCCAGTGACCTACTGGTGAAAAGCTCCAGATCGCATTAAGAGCCTTCTGCGTTCAATATTACATTGGATTTGGGTACTATAGAAGATATACCCGCTCACTTGTGTAAAAGGAGAGATGGCTGAACGGCAGCAGCAATACTGGCCATCCCAACATACTTGCTCTGCTGTGTGGTCCTTGTTTCCTTGAGCTATGCTGAACTCATTCTGTTCCAGAAGGGGTTTGGTGATGAGAGAATGGCTACCGCTTACATGACCCTGGACACACACCACCACAGGTACGGGAAGGACTGCTTGAAGGCACTGCCACCTGCCGACAGAAAGCAGAGCCAGAGGGTGATTAGGAGAGGTGACATTTTGTGAGGAGCTGATTTTCCACCATACAGCCCAAACAGTCCTTCACAGAAATATAGAGATTTTAGTTTTTTGTTAGAGATGAGATGCAAGGTCTGGGTCTAGGTTGATATCCCCATCTGATTTCCCACCACACCTGGCAGGGTTGGCTTGGGTCTAGTAGTGGTCAAAACTTATTATTTGCATCATGCTAATCTGAGATTAATCAGGACCTGATTGTTTAGGCACTGTGCAGACCACAGCCACAGTCCCTGACCAATATTACCTAGTCTCTTTTTCTCAGTAGATTCAAAGACTTTACAAAGCCGGTCAGTGTCTTTATCCCCATTTGACAGCTGGGGAAACTGAGGCACTGAGAGGAGAAGTGACTTGCCCAAGATGACCTAGCAGGCCAGTGGCAGGGCCAGGTCTCCCGAGTCCTAGGCAAGCACTCTTTCCATTAGGCTCCAATGAATTTCCAGAATAAATAGACAAGGTAAATAAAAAAAGATACGAGAAGAAACACAAGGATAGAGAGTTGAGCCAATACGTCCAAAGTTACACAGCTGTTCATGGCAGAACCAGAAATAGAACTCAGATCTCCTGAGTCCCAATCGAGCAGATGCAGCTTTGGATCACTTCAGCACAGATTCGGACTCCAAAACATTCCCTTCCCAAACCTAGGCATATTCAGCTGATCTGAGGTTCTATGCTAGACTGGCATTCAATTTCAGTCTTTCTAAAAGATCTAATTCTTCTACAAAACATTGCATAGCACGATGCTCAACGGAAGCCCATGAATATTCCTATCCTTGTTTCCATAATTTTCTCCCTGTGTTTCACCTCAGGCAAGGCAAATCACTTGGCTTTACAACCAACTCGGCTGAAGGCAAGTATTATTAAGAGCTGCTCAGTACGGTCTATCATTGGAATCTAACTCAATGTTTTTTGAACACACACATGAATGTTTGTTTATTTAAAGATACAAGCGTTAGCGGCATCCTACAACCATCATAGTGACAAGCTCCCTCTATGTACTTAAGGAGCAAATACTTGGGAGGCTTACCTTTGTTGATAGGAAGCCAAGGTGTACATGGTTTGAAATTAATTACGCAGTTTTAACGTCACGGAGGAAGGAGGACTTAAAAAATGCAATATTTTAAAGGTTTGAGAGTGGGATGTCTACTTTGATGCTGCTTGTAAAGAACTGCAAAAAACTTTGTTACAGCCTAGCCAGGGAACTTCTGCTTTCTCAAGCCAAAAAATTATGGTAAACATAAATAGCTGCTTTATTATTATAAATATAAATAGTTTCTTAAAAACACAGCTGCTTTGTTATTGCAAAATATAAATAGTTCTTAAAAAACACAGCTGCTTTGCATGGCCCTTCGCCAGGTAGCGAAAAGCCCTCCTTTAAAAAATACCTAATTCTATATTCATAAGCTATTTTTGTGCAATGCTTATTAACACTAACTGTCCGTCCCAGGCAAAGCTCTGGTGTGCTGGGTTCCCCGCCTCCGTAACTGCAATGCTTAAAGTCCCGTTGCGGGTGGGTCACTAACCTTCAATAAAGCCAATAACTCATAGCTGTGTATAAACCTCGTTTTTCTCAAAGCACTCCTACCAGGCCTGTGGTGCTTTGAGCACCTTGGCCCAAAACACTGCTGATGGGCATCATACCTAGATCGGAAGCTCTTTGAGGCAGGGACTCTCTTTTTGTTCTGCGTTTGTACAGCACCTAGCACCACTCCAAGTCCTAGGTGCTAGGACAATACAAATAAAAAAAATAATCGTCCTGCCCTTCATGCAGTCATTTTGAGCATGCCAAAAAAGTATGCAGTCCTGCTGATCTGGAATGGCAGCATTTTGCATTTGACTTGCAGTGCAATTTCGGATCCTTGAAGGCGGGGGAGGGGATAAATCGACAATATAAACACACGCACACAAAAAAACAAGCCCCACAACAGCAAGCCTCAGAGCCTGAGTGGACTCATGCTACAGCGCTACAAATAGCAATGTAGATGTCCCTGCTCAGGCAAAAAGAAAAGGAGTACTTGTGGCACCTTAGAGACTAACAAATTTATTTGAGCATAAGCTTTCGTGAGCTACAGCTCACTTGCATCCGATTGAAGTGAGCTGTAGCTCACGAAAGCTTATGCTCAAATAATTTGTTAGTCTCTAAGGTGCCACAAGCACTCCTTTTCTTTTTGCAAATACAGACTAACACGGCTGATATTCTGAAACCTGCTCAGGCAGGAGCTCAGGCACTGAGACCCACCCCCACTGGCTGGGTTTCAGAGCCCGAGGGGAAATGTCTACACTGCTATGTTTAGTGCCATAGTGCAAGCCCCGTGAGCCCAAGTTCACAGTCCCAGGCTCTGAGACTCCAGACTGTGTTTGGGGTTTGTTTGTTTGTTTTTAATATATATTTTTACATTGTAAACATACAAGTAGTATCTTAGGTACTTTTGAAAATTTTATTCTTAGCTGTCTGCTACCACAGCCAGGTAAATATTACCTTCTATAGCTCAGCAATAAAAGTATGGACATGTAACAGCAATTTACAGCAGTTTTTGCAAATAAAAAAAAATACTGAAACACATTGGGGCACCTCAGCAGCAACCATGAATATAGAAGATTAACATATTGTACCCTTCTTTTAAGTAGGCTCAGTAATGTTTCCTTCTGTTCCCTGCCCAGTTGCCCTGACCCCTCCATAGAAATAGGTTCTCGTACATGGCTTTTCCTGAAATGCATGAAAGTTGGCTGCAATAGTGTCGATTACCTTTGCTCACAGATTGATTCTATCTGATCCTTTTTTGATGAGCTTGTAATGTATTAATGAAACCATTTCAGATCTATTAAAAAGAGCAAGTTACTCATAAAATAAAAGCACATTTTTTCACCACCAAAAAAAAATACACCCCACACCACTCAGATACACTGTATCAAAAAATTAGCATAACTCTCCTATTATTCCAGAGACTACCTGATTAAATTAGCCTCTGTAGTTTTAAACATGTGATATGAATCTTAAAGGAAAAAAGAGAGCTGAAAATTCCAATGGAAAGAATAAAATGTTAGAGGGGGTGAGGGTGGGGAAATGTAATGTTGACCTTAACAACAAAACAACCTGTAATCTGTCAATCCACACAGCAGGAGGGGCCAAGTTATCAATCTGCGCTCTGACCCTTTGAGACTGCATTACAAGGAAGTCTGATTTCTTCACGAAACACCCCAGCATCCCGACAATTTGTAGGTAGGCTAAAATATTCCAGTTTGTTTTCTCCCACTGTGTTGCCTTGTTATTTGTATCAGCTGATTTAGAAGGTCAGCCACTCTAGTCCTGCATCTCATGGACAGACGAAACACAGGGGAGGCGTAATTGACTTTTTAAATTGCAATACTTGTGAGGAAGTGAAGGCAACATAGTGGGGAATAATTTTTTTTTTTTTTTTTTTTTTTTTTAGGGTGGGTAGAACTATTCATTTCAATAGGACCTTTCCCCAGCTAATGTTAAAAAAATGGAGAGGACAAAACAATAAAGATATACAGGGATCCCAAGAATGATGCATTAAGGATTTATATTAATTTTTTTCAACCTTTTCAGATTGGTGACCTCTTATTGAAAAGGAAATACGTTCATGGCCTCCTTGATTATAGAAGTAAATAATATAATGTAACCATGATACACCTACAAAGCACGCGTGATGCGCAGGTGTGCGTTTCAAGGAGCTGACAGAGAATACTTGACCACAAAGGGTAAAGCTGCACTAGGAACGGAGGGAACGAGGTTTTTCTTTGCTTTAGAGTGTAATAACATTTTCACAACCCCCTCTCGTTGCCTTTCATGACCTCTGGCAGGCATCGTGACCCAGCAACTGAGAGGCACTGATTTATATGTTTCATTGGCCCAAGACTCCAATTTGGAATTGTGGTTCACTGAACACAAAAGATCCAACGTTTTGTTGATGTAATCATCGCAGACACTTCATTGGCCCCATCTGTCAATGGCAAACAAACGCTTGTGGTTGTCTCCCTTTTGGAGTTGCGGTGACTCAGTGTTTTTTTTTTTTAAACATTCCATTTGTTCAGCCACACAAAGTCTGTGATGGTGCCTGGTCACCTGAATTGTATTTTGTGGTATATTCCAGGAAATTAAAAAAAACAAAACAAAAACCCAGCAGCAAATCATCTATAATTGGTGGCTTTATAGACCACAATCAATTGTCTTATCTGTGTACAGTGAAATCACGCCCCTCCCGCCCGCCAGTTCAACATGTTCTCTATGGGAGGTTATTTTGATGGGAGACTGTAATTAGAACTGCAGTGGACCCTTTGGGATTTGAAAGGTTGAAAACATCCTCCTCCTAGCTTGATGGATAGTGCACTGAACGGAGACTTTGAAGACCTTAGTTCTATTCCTGGGAGAGTTCACTTTGAAGCTTTTTGGCTCTAAGCCAGGTCTAAGCTCGCTTCCTTGGACGTTTTGACCTCAAAAACTTTAAAGTGAGAACTGCTAACCTGGGCTCCGGCTCTGACCTCCAATGCACAGATTGTGTCCCCACACTGGCTGCACTGGGAAGTGCAGGAGTTGATTCAAGGAGGTGTGTGCCTCTGACATTTACAAAATAAAACTACAAAGAGATTCTCTAGGGAAGGTCTAAGGCGGCTCAGGAAGAGTCAAAAGGGATATGACAGAACAGCATAGGACTCGCTAAGTGGGTAGAAGGGACTATTTCATTACCTTAGAACCTTGAAAAAATTCTTAGAATCACCACCACTTAGGTGAAGGAGGGTACATGTGTGGTTGGTATGTTATTCAATAGCTATAATGTGGAGGCACCTGGAGACATGAATCAGGGTCATTTACAAACACAGAGATCGACACGGCCTCTTGCCCCAAAAACGTAAGTTAGGGGATTCGAATGGAAGAGTAGATCTTTGGACATGACAAATAATGCTTAGTTACAAATGTAAGGCCTAAGCCTCATTCTCATGTGCCCGGAGACAGCATGGCCCTGGAGACCTGGATTCCATTTCCAACTCCACCACGGACCTACTGTGTGACCTTCAGCACTCTCACTTCAGCTCCCAGAGTCTCTCCTTCCCCTCTTCTGCTTTGTCTGTCTTGTCCATTTAGACTAAAAGCCCCTCAAGGCAGAGACTGGTTCATTTTGTGCTGGCACCCATCCACATGCAGAATAGTTTCAGTGGAGAGAGCACCCTGTGGATTTGCTCTTTGTAGCTCAGAGCAAAATCGGAGCCTCACTATCTAACAGCAATATATCACTTGATTGCTGAAGTGGCTGTAGGGGATCTCACAATAGAGACTGCATGACTAGTAAGTAAATGTTGTTTCTTTGGGCTAGTGAAATATGAAAACTGTTGCTGGATTGACTACTTCATTGATTTAGCCTTCCCTTTGCTGTCAGACAGGCAACAGAACATTAAACTATAATTCAGCCATTTGAGTCTATTTTCTGTGTGGCATTATTGATTGCCTATCTAATTGGGTAGATTTAAGGTGGATGAGGAGTGAATTCAGAAAGATTATTTTCCTCCTGCACTAGCGTGCACTAGTCTTTTAGACCTCTGTAGGTAGATAGACAGACAGACACAAACCCCTGTTCTGCAGCAATCACGTAAAGGAGCTATAAAATTAATTTGCATGAGGGAGATCGTATTCTACCAGAGGTGAAAGAACCCTGCTCCATACATTTGGGGATGTTTTACAGTAATGTGTTAAATCAGGAGGTGGGCTAAAATGGAGCAGCAGAATAGCGTGATGGGTAGTGCACTGAACTGAGATTTTGAAGACCTTAGATCTATTTCCAGCTCTGCCACAGGCCTGCTGGGAGACCTTGAACGTTTCTTTCTGTGCCTCAGTTTTCCCACCTGTAAAATGTTGAAATGATACTGACCTTTTTTGTAAAGCACTTGGGAATCCATTGATAAAAAGTTCAATACAAGAGTTAGGTATTATCACCATCCAGGACCAGTACTGCACTATATAGCATTCTTCCTCGGGATAAGGAATACACAGTACAAATACTCCTAGGCATATCATACCTGTTTCTGGGAGATCTCTGAGGGACCAGTCTCTTTCTTATACTTTGGCAATGTATGCGTAGCTTGTCTTGCCAATAATTCTTATTAAGATTTGTGTGCACGAGAGAAAGAGGAATTGAATCTTATAGCAGACAGCAATTGGCAACCAGAAGGCTAAAGTACCCCAATCCAAGCACCATAGAGGAAGGGAAAATATCCTTATTTGTCAATGCATTTTGTGTTTCTTAGAAACAAGCATACACAAAAAAACCTGCGTTTTCATGAGAATTAACTCCATAGCAAAAAAAAGAATAAGGTAAAAAAGAAATAAAACATAGTAAATCAGTAAAAAATTCACCATGACAAATCATCTGGTGTCCATTGTAATGAAATAGTGTGAAGAAAATTACACTGTACACAGTCTGCCATTGTCTAACTGAAGAAGACGATGACGACAGAAAAAGGAGTGAGGATGCCAAGTCTGACCTTAAAAATGATTGAAAACTCCTATCAATGTAGATCTGGAGTACCGGCACTGACTTTAGCCCGCTACACTGCAGCTATTAACCTTCTATACCACAGACTATGTGATTAGATACCAGGAAATTTGGTCATTTGGTCATTTAGTCTGAGAATTATATTGGGAATCTTGTGAGAACAGGTTGTGAGTGTGAGGGCTGCAAAATTACCCGAGGTTAGATAAATAACTTTGAAATATTGGCATGACTGGCTTCTGTACTTGCATTTCTGCTTCCAGTCAACACAGTGAAAGGCATATAGAAGCTGAAGGCCTGACTCTCAGGTACTTGACATCTCTAGTTCCATTAAGATCAAAGATAAAGGGTGTTCAGCACCACTAACCATTACACAAACTTACTGGTTTTTCTTAAACTAAAAAGCCAATTTTGGTTTGAATTATAAGAGAACAATATATCCCACATATGTGCTGATTAGAGACTGCCCGCTTTGTCCCTCTTAGGGAGTTTAACCTTGGCCTGTGTGGTTTGAGGTTACTGATAGGATAAAGGAAGAAGTTTGCAATCACATTCTTTGCTACAACCAGGCGAAAGGAGTAGCAATATGTAGGTAAGCAACTTCATCAAGAGAGAGAGTATAAATGACAGCAACCACCTAGATAAAGCTTTAAGGCTCAGGCTCAAAAAATTTACTGTACGCTTTTTTATCCACTTAACTTTTAAACTAAAATAAAGACAAACTTACTCTTTTTTGGTAATGCTGGTTTACAAATTCTTAAGATAATTGTTTGGGGGCTAGGAGAGGGGAGACAAAAGGATGCCATGTTATGTTGGGACCGGTAGTGAGCCAAAGAAACTTGCATGATCTCAAATAAAGATCAAATTCTAACAATTAATACTCCAGTCACTCATTAGTTGTGATGGTTTACGTACAGTCAACAGTGTTTTTCAAGATTTCCTGATACATATCTGTTCTTAAACCTCGGCTGTCAATGTCTGGTGTTAAAAGCTTTCAGATTCCATCTATATGAGAGGTGCATACAATATGTTTAAATTCACATTATTGAATAACTAAGCATAGTTTATAGTCTCTAAGAGCTTGTCTACCCCTTGGCTTAATTTAAAATCAGTTTAGATAAGTAGTACAATTTGTGTGTAGACTCTCTAAGCTAGTTTTAAACTAATATATTATAGTTACGCTTCTTACTGTACATTTACCAATGAAAGCTAAAGTGATATAAAGCAAGTTTAAACTGACATGAGAGTCCTTGCACAAAGTTGCACTGATTTAGTGGAAGTGCTTCAACCATTTGCCATTTTCACATAAAGGGCTGGTTACTCCAATTTGTACTGCTTTTCCCACATCCCTTGGTTGAGATACACCTATTTAAATAAAATAAGCACTGATGCACATAAACCATGTTGCATTTGGCTTGCCACTTTCACCCAATCTCTTCTCAAGATTCAGAAAGCATTAGGAAAACTAACACATGAATATATTTTCCCATTCAGAAATCTATCAGATTTAGAGGGAACTAGACTTTGAACAGTGACAACTACCCAGCCTTGTAATATTCCAGTGCAAAGATGCTGAGCACCAGCCTATAGAACAGTATCACATTCAGGTTACAGGGAACACGACAATAAAAACCTTCATCATACCATACAAAGGTCACCATCTCTTCGAGTGGCTTCAACCAGAGTCAGCTCCTTCTTTCTACTCATGCCACACTCATCATCATCTTACTATGCTCACAGCAAACACATACTTCTTGAAATCACACACTCTCCCCACCAGGCGACCTTCATTGTAACTTAATCCCCAACACCTAGAACATTGCCAGACTGTTTGAAATGTTGCCTGTTCATAATGTCTACCAAAATGCTGCAAGGAATGTCAAATTTCTGTTCCGCTATTTGATGGCAATGAAAGAACAAAAAGGAAAGATCCTCAGATGGCATCAATCAGCTTTGCTGAACTCAATTGTAGAGCTGATCAGAGAACAGATTTTCCATCCCATGAAAATTGGAGATTTTCTAATAATCACCCTGAATTGAGATGAAAAGCCAAACTTCCGATTCTTTTTCATAAATAAAACTCAAAAACGAAAACAAAAAAACACAAAACCCAAAAAATTAGTTTGAGGTCAATCCAAACATTTCATTTTGATTTTGACTCCAACTGTTTTTGTATAAAATAAATGTTGAAGTGAAGTTGTTTTGAATAAAATCCAAATTATTCTTTCTGAAAAAGTCAAAATGGAATGCTTTGACATTAACGAATTCTCATCTTTTTAGAACTAACATTTCATTGAAATTGTAACAATTTAGCAAACTAATTTGGTTTCACCAAAAGAACAGTTTTCCATTGGAAAATGCTTCGACGACAATTTTCCAACCAGCTTTACTCAACAGCACTAAGCTGATTTGCATCAGCTGAGGATCTGGCCTATAGCATTTTAGTTGTTCAAGCAGTTATTCACTATACAAATCACAACAAGATTTTGAATTATTAACTTAAGTAGCCTTTTAGTTTCTAACTTCCACATGATTACTCATTTTCCTGATAATGAAACGTGTAATCTAGGTCATCTAAAAAGTACTGAGAAACAGTGATGTGCAAACTGGGACTGGGGCAAGTTGTATCACGTTGCTAAAAATAGTAGCAGATTGTGTCAAGTTTTAAAATAAACTATGCAACTTTGTGGTTTAGAACAATTAAATTTTTCAAAGCTGAAAAAAAATTCAAGATCATGGGAACTGGTGGTGTTTAATAGCTCAGCACTCTTGACCGAGGAGCCCAATTGGTTGACAAACATTAAACTAACTGAGCCTTTCATCACCCATACTGGATAGTGTAGTGATTCCTTGGCAAAAAATTTAATGTCATCACCAGGAATAAAACTGGAGCTTCCTCTTCCAAATAGGCAGGCAGATGCTATGTCAAATAAAGGTCAGTTGGCTGCCAGATCTCATTTGGCTGCAACAACAGAATGGCCTCTGTGGGCCTTTCACTAGAGCCGATATCATCACACACACTTAACTTTGGCTGACCTATCCTAGGGTAGAAACCAAGGGTACATATACTCCCTCACCAGAACATGACAGTAGATAAAAATCGTCATACCTAGTTTATAGACAAATGAAATGAGTCACAGAAAGATTAAGGAATTTGTCTAAAGCCACACAACTCCCTGCTGCCAAAAGGCAGCTCCCAGGTTCCAGTCTTGGCTCCAGTCCTACAACAGGATCTGTAAGTGCTGGCCCTTAAACCATCACAGAGACCCATCAGCTTCAGTGGAAGCCTTTGCGGATGTAAAAGTCCACCTGCATTCTGTTGCAGAATTGGGGCCCATTTAACTATGAGACCATATTGCCTGATAATACTATGTCAGTAACCTTTTCCATGAGTGTGTAATACAGGTCAGGATTTTAGGAGACACTGAACAAGACAGTATGTGTTTAAAGCTGGGAGTTAGAGAAGCACAAAGTGTGTCAGTGTCCAGTGCCCTTAATTTAAAAAGTCCCTTTGCCTTCACTATATGAAAAGTCCCATCTCTTCTATATCATGAAGACTATTTTACAAAAGATTTAAACAATCCATTTGATACGGTCCTTTGTGAGAAAAGCATGAAACATCAGAATTGTGAATGCTGGCACACAGCACCATAGTGGTTGTTCTATACTGACACCAGGCAAGAAGGTTTGTCACACCCTTTGCTGCTACCGGCACAGCTCTTTGTAGCAACTTTCTCACAAGGAGTTGGGTGTGTGATGGACAGTTTTGCAGGAGATGAAAAGGAGGTTGCCTACAGAGGAGGGGGCAATGGCCTAGAATGGTCCGATGTATAATTAAAATGCTACTATTCCCAGGTGATGTAGTATCACAGGTCAGCATACAGATCTGGTGCTCTAAAATTTATGGCACCGTGCTTCTGAATATAAGAAATGAGACAGAATACAAAACCATGAGATCCGACCTGGTGAATGCATACAATGCAGTGCAGATCAATTCCAACAATTAAACAGGTGCTGGTGCTACAGCCAAAGTTTTCCAAAGATGACTAGTGATTTTGGATGCTGAGCTTGAAACGCCTTAAACGGACCCGATTTTCAGAGGGCAGGCTCAGCGCTATCTGACAATCAGGCCTCTTTAAAGGTGTCAAGTTGGACAGCCAAAATAAATAAATAAATAAATAAATAAATAAATAAATAAAGAGGGGCATCCAATGTAACGACACATTTCTGAAAACCATGGCCGTTAATTGTTTTGAAGTGAGTGCATTCATGGGCAGGAGGCTACTATTCTTCAAAGATCTCTCTAATAAAGTGACCTCATTTATTTGAAAATCCAAGGACCCACTATGCATCCATCCTGCACTGTAATTTATAAATGCCTATTCTGAAAAGGCCCGAAATTTGAAAGCTTCATGAACAGACATTATGACAACATGAATCACAGCAGCAAACACCATATATCAAAAGCCATAGAATGGAAGTGCAGAGATAATGGAATGCATCTCTGCAGCAGCTATTGATTTACTGAGTGAAGCCTAAGGAGGAGAGACGCACACAACACTGAAATTTGCTACATGTTAAGTGAAGAGACTATCCAAAGGAGGATGTTTAGGTAGTTAAGGTACTGGGACTCAGGTCAGATGCAAGTTAATTGGCCCTTCCAGGAGTAGACGACTACCTAGTATTTAATAAAACCTGCTATTTGAATTGGGTGAGTAAGTAGTATATTATTGGAGAGATTTTCAGAAGCCCAGAGGACACTAAGGTGTCCAGCCCCCACTTGACATCCATGGGAGTAAAGGCACCTACCTCCCACTTCTCCCTTTGAAAATCTCCCCCTATATAGTGCCTAGTGGCAGCGAGATCAAAACCCTTTTTTGCTACATGCCATACTACACATAACAGCCCATCTCTATACTGAAGAGCTTACAATGTAAATAGACAATGAGTGGGAGGGGAAACAGAGGCAAGTGACAGAGCCAGGCACAGAAGTCACGTATCCTGATATCCAATCAGATATCCTATCCCTAAAGCCAAACTACCTCTCATACTGCTTGAGGTACAGTAACCTTAGGAGAGGCTCAGATACAAATCCTAAGAAAATTGGAGATTGGGCTGTAGAGAGAACCCTCAACGAAGGGAGAGATGTTTCATGAAAATCTGTTAAAAATACAATAAAAAAATCCCATTTATATTACTTCACAAAATATTCTCTTCTGCATGTTTAACTTTCTCCTATAATGGCTGATAACAGTGGTGAAATGCTCAGTGAATTTGTAAACCAGGTGCCTATAATGTGGCATAAAATGTTCATTATGCAAATCTGATTGCTCAAATCTTCATATGCAACTCATTTATTTATACTCAGGCTGAAGACACTCAATTCTTCACCTTTCCTATGCCACATTTCTGGAGATAATGGTTTACATGCCAGAGAAAAACCTTTCAGAATCCAGGGGAAAAAAAACAACTCCCCTCCTTCCCTCCCCTCAAGAGAAAAAAAAAACAGCTCTGGCAGTATGGGGAGAAAAAGTTTGTTCAAGAATGGATTTGAACTTCTGGCTTCTTGAGCTAAGTGGGGGATGGATTGAGCAGATAAGACAGACACCAAAGTTCGGTCTTTGAAACAGGATCTGAGCAACATGTTCAGCAAGCATTTTTTTTAAAAAATAGCACTGATGTTGTACACCAACGTAACCCAGTTGTTCTTCCCAAATAGAGGTTATATTCTGAATACTTGCAGGTTATAAGAAAGAGGAACAGGGCAGTGGAGAGGTATGAATAGAAAATATCTGCCAGGAGAAAAATAAAAAATAAAAAAGGTAGAAATTGAACTTCACAGGGACATTGTAGTCTTTAAGAACATCTTAAATCCACTCTTTTAAGCTAAACTAGGGAATGGACAATGGATACAACTGGGGAGGGAATGCGAACAAAGGACTGAGAAGCAGAAGTCTCAGAGCTAGAGTCCAGTCTTGCCAACTAGAGCTGGGCAAATACCTGATTTTTTCAGGTCACTGACAGCTCTGGGAAATCAGGGAAAAAACAAAACTAAAACCACCTTGGTTTGGAGCCAATCCAACTCAACCCAACAATTCAGAAAAAAAAAAAAATTAGTGAACCAGACAATGCCATTTTGGCTTGAAGGAAACAGGTCATCCATTCAGAAGGGTTTGGTTTCTGACCACGTTTAAAGGGCTAGATGCATAAAATGTGACCCCATGCTTATAACCTTGAGTTCAGTGGTTGGGGCGGGCCCTCACCTGAGATGAGGGAGACTAAGGCTCAAATCCCCTCTTTGGAGAGGAGATCTGAATCTGCCTCTCCTGCCTGTCTCCAGGCTATAGAGCCATTCTTCCTTTGTGACAGAGAATATATGACTATTCATATATCCAATGCAAAGTGCAACAGCCTCATCAGGAGAGATTTCAGAGTAGCAGCCGTGTTAGTCTGTATTTGCAAAAAGAAAAAGGAGGACTTGTGGCACCTTAGAGACTAAAAAATGTATTTGAGCATAAGCTTTTGTGAGCTACAGCTCACTTCATCGGATCCATGAAGTAGAAAATAGAGTGGGGAGATTTATATATAGAGAGAACATGAAAAAATGGGTGTTACCATACACATTGTAACCATACACACTGTAACGAGAGTGATCACTGAAGGTGAGCTATTACCAGCAGGACGGGGGGGGAGGGGACTTTTTGTAGTGATAATCAAGGTGGGCCATTTCCAGCAGTTGACAAGAATGTCTGAGGAACAGTTGGGGGTGGGGAGGAAAATAAACATGGGGAAATAGTTTTACTTTGTGTAATGACCCATCCACTCCCAATCTCTATTCAAGCCTAAGTTAATTGTATCCAGTTTGCAAATTAATTCCAATTCAGCAGTCTCTCGTTGGAGTCTGTTTTTGAAGTTTTTTTGTTGAAGGATAGCCACTTTTAGGTCTGTAATTGAGTAATGCATCATCAAGGATCTACAACCTATCCTAAAGGACGACCCATCACTCTCACAGATCTTGGGAGACAGGCCAGTCCTTGCTTACAGACAGCCCCCCAACCTGAAGCAAATACTCACCAGCAACCACACACCACACAACAGAACCACTAACCCAGCAACCTATCCTTGCAACAAAGCCCGTTGCCAACTCTGTCCACATATCTATTCAGGGGACACCATCGTAGGGCCTAATCACATCAGCCACACTATCAGAGGCTCGTTCACCTGCGCATCTACCAATGTGATATATGCCATCATGTGCCAGCAATGCCCCTCTGCCATGTACATTGGTCAAACTGGACAATCTCTACATAAAAGAATAAATGGACACAAATCAGACGTCAAGAATTATAACATTCAAAAACCAGTCGGAGAATACTTCAATCTCTCTAGTCACTCGATGAAGTGAGCTGTAGCTCACGAAAGCTTATGCTCAAATAAATTTGTTAGTCTCTAAGGTGCCACAAGTACTCCTTTTCTTTTTGCGACTACAGACTAACATGGCTGCTACTCTGAAACCAGACCTAAAAGTGGCAATACTTGAACAAATAAACTTCAAAAACAGACTCCAATAAGAGACTGTGAATTGGAATTAATTTGCAAACTGGATACAATTAACTTAGGCTTGAATAGAGACTGGGAGCGGTTAGGTCATTACACAAACTAAAACTATTTCCCATGTCTATCTTCCCCCCCTCCACCCCCCACTGTTTCTCAGGCGTTCTTGTCAACTGCTGAAAATGGCCCACCTTGATTATCACTACAAAAAGTCTGCCTCCTCCTCCCCCTGCTCTCCTACTGGTAATAGCTCACCTTAATTGATCACTCTGGTTACAGTGTGTATGGTAACACCCATTGTTTCATGTTCTCTATGTATATAAATCTCCCCACTGTATTTTCCATTGAATGCATCCGATTAAGTGAGCTGTAGCTCATGAAAGCTTATTCTCAAATACATTTGTTAATCTCTAAGGTGCCACAAGTCCTCCTTTTCTTTTATCAGGAGAGATGGAGAGAGACGCACATGCTGTATTTCAGGCCATCCCTCTATAGCATGGGTCTTACCTATCTTACAGATGTATCATGGGGTTTAGGTAATGTTTGTAAATATCTGAGAGATCATCAGATGTAAGATCATGGCCTGAATTCTCCATTACACAAATACCCCATTGTAGTTCATAGGAATTGAGTAGCGTCCCTTTAAATTATTTGGGAACCTTCTCTCTAGTGGCCCTCCCTGTCTTCTATCTTGGAAGCCACTTGATCCTAACCGAGCAACCGCATATATATGGAGCTCGGTCTTGTATGCTTAAGTTAATAAACTATTGTAACCCAAAATGTCCCCACTTCATTCTTGATGTTATGCAGAGAGCAAAAAAATGCAACATCCTTATATCACTCTGGCTGCGAAAAGGATCTTAATGTGAGTGTGACAGATATCGCAATCCATGCAATATCTTTGGGGACCACTGTATTAAATGTATTAATTATACTCCTTTGGGGCAGGTGTACCACAGCTCCTCCCGGAACTAGAAACAGCGGTCGGTGATTAATGCTAATATGGGAAACAGCAAACGACTCCAGAGAGGTACAACCTCCCGGGGTGGCTGCCGTATACTGATTCAAACTACATTTTCCAGAGACCAGATAGGCAAATAAAGGGCTTTTCGTAAATAAAGGAAAGTTTAAATTAACACAGGGCCTTCGTTCTGATTCAGCAAATGGACATGAACTTTTGTCCAAGGGCGCCCTATCCTGCCCAAGGGTTGGAAGGACTTGGGCCTACTAGAGCTCCTAAGACTGATGTGTGTTTCCTGGCATGTTTAGTGTGCATGGAAATCTGGGTTTTTTTAATCTGTTTTTCTTGTAACGTTTTTATCTTAAGAATAAATATACTACTAAGAGAGCTGTATGGTCTCTTCTAGCTGTTGGCATTACACGGTCCATAGCCTCAGAGAGAAACGAAAGCATAGGCGCCGGCCAGTAAACTGGCTTGTTGGGGATATCACAGAGTACGGTAAGGGGCTGTGCAGAGTCAGAAAGCAGTGAAAAAAGGGTCCCTACCCAGACACGAGCGATAGCAGGGCTCCTGAGACCTGACTGACCACTCCAGGAGTGGACCATGGAGGGGGAGTAAAAGTGCAATTAGCCTTCAAACCATGACAGCGAGCGTGAAAGTGTTGGGGACACCGGGCATGGCCACTAGGTAACTCAAGGGGATGGAAGACCACGAGTGTCCATGAAGCTCCCTCGCTCTAGGCCCAGATGGCCCCGCCGTTCCCTTTTCTGCCCGGAGACACTCACAACGGTCACGCTGAGAAGTTTGCAACAGTGTATTGCAGGCGCAGACTGGCTGGAGCAAGATTAGGAAAAGCATGACAGGAATGTTAGATAATGCTGAACAAGCAACTCCATATATGGGGGAATAGAGGATAAGAGGAAAAAGGGGAACTATACCGGATTGGCTACATGGATACTCAGGGCAGCTTGCTATTGGATAAGTATGCTAAAGAATGAATGTATAAAATACGTGTAACTGCTTGCACTGGTGTGCAGGATTTGAGATTGTTGTCTCCCTGTACCGCTTGAAGCTTCAAATAAACTTTTCTACTTCTCCACCCCATTGTGATTATTGGGCGACGCACACCGGGCAACGAATCCAGCTATTGCCTGCCTCGGGCATTTTGTGCCAGCAACAAAAGTAGCGGATACCCGCTTCAAGGCCCCTTTGCACTGCCAGAGTTATGTAAAGGGGCTTTAGTGTAATGAACATCAAATCTATTAAGTGTGAAAAATACTATGTCGGGTAAGTGGATAAACTTGCTTGTAATACCTGCTGGTGTACAATAATGGGACCAGCACCATATAATCTGTACGTCTCCAGCCATAACAAAAGTGCATATCCAAGTGGCGCTGCTGCTTTCCAAATCACTATTTTTAAGCAAGAGCGTGTGTGTCACTGGGACTCGCTGTACTCCAAAGTGCAGTCATCAGAAATGGCTGTAGCATATTTACTGTATTTTCTTGTTCATCCTGACCCTTTGCATTTTCAGTTGGCAGGGCACCCAGAGATGACACTGATGTATTAGTGATGCCAAACTGAGCTTTTTCTTGATCCAAAAAAAAGCACACCTGTCATAATTAGTCACTCCCGATGATGTTTTGATAAGGAGGTGCCATTGCAAAGAACTGATGTGAAGAGCTGCTAGAGGGAGCCATTTGCAGTGCACAAGTATTACTGGGCGTACAAAACCAAGGAACTGCCACGGATGAAAAAGACAAGCATTTTGCAGAAATGTATCTGTGGTGAGGAAAATTTTGCAGGGAAAGCTTCTCAGGTGCAGGATGAGAATTTCAGGTGTAATGGGGATGTGTGCATGTATGGGGGATGGGAGGGAGCTGATGTTCAGGCATTCACCTGGGATGTGGGAAACCCAGGTTTGAGTCTGGCCGAGTCAGAGGGTTTCTCTCTCTTTTTCTCAAGTTTTCATGGAAAAAAACCAAAACAAAAATCATCACCATATAAGGGGAAAAAGTCTTTTTTTCTGCATCAGAATGAAAAATTCCAGAACCCTGAAAATTTTCCACAAGGCAGCAGTGCTATTTTCTCAGCAGCCCTACCAAGAACTATACTATATATTAAATGTCATCTTCTGGAATTTAGCCTATTTACACACACAAAGATCTCAGACACTTGTGTAAAAGCCATCTCCTTAGCAATAAGAAAGAAAAGACAACAGGTGCCTACCAGCAAGAAGAGAAAGACACAGCTGCCAGTTGCAAAATGGATTTGACGATAGCTGCTTGGTTCTGTTAGATTAAAAGGGCCCCCAGCTGTTGGAAAAAAGTCCCTTTAACAGGACAAACTCCAAAGTGGAAGAAGTCAAGGACCAATAAGTCCTCCCCCTTGGAAACAGTGCCCATCATAGGCAGCCTAATGCAACTGGAAAACTTCACTCTGTCAGAAAAGCCATATTAGCCATTCTAGTCAAACCAAATGACGGGCGCAACCAGTTTCGTTTCATTCTTTGCTTTTAGTGAAACAATGTCTTTGCCTATTTGCAAAGATCCCATTATCAAGACACAAAACATCAGGAGTAATACAAAGGGATAGAGGTTCCCGTAGCAAGAGATTACAAAGATGCCTCTTAAATCCTAATGTTTTATTGATCTGTTTGAGGTTGTCCAAGTCTGTTTGTTTGTTATGATAAGTCCTTTCAAATCTGTCCCCTTTTTGTGTTCTCCACAGCTACTTTATGGCCCCTTTGCATTGCCAGACTGGTGTAAAGGGCCTTCAGTGTAAATGAAAATAAAATCCCTGCAGTGTGCAAATTCCCAGGTGTTCTGAATTCTCTATTTACAGTTCCTTGCACTTCTGTTAATATCAAAGCCCCTGAGCTATCTCTTCTAGTTCAAGAGCATAGTAAATCATTGCAAGCTAACAGTTGGTTTGTATGTGTGCGTATCAGAATTAGAGATGTCGCCTAGGAGTGAGCCATGACTTCTGGGGGTCTTACCCTCTGCTCTACCACTAACCGGCTCTTTGCCCACTTAGATCTTGATTTCTATGAAGGCTTAGGCATGTGCTTAACTTTAGGAAATCTGAGTAGGACTATTAATAAAGAGTGGGTAAAGTGAAACACATATTTAAATCTTGGCAGGGTCAGGGCCTTAACTTCTCCAGCTATGTCTACACTACAATTTACTTCGGTATGACTTGCGTACCTCAGGGGTGTGAATAAACAGTGACCTAAGTGCCGATCTCCCACCGACCTAGCTACCACCTCTTGTGTGAGGTGGAGTTATTAAGCTGGCGGCAGAGCTCTCTCCTGTCAGCTTAGAGCGTTTTTCCCCATTGCAGCAATTACTGTAGTGTAGATATGCGGTCTGTGACTCACCAGTTTATCTGTTGGAGAAGCTGTGTGTACAATACCATTTTTCTACCTGACAGTTGATTATTTTTAATTGTTTGCTGATCATTTCAAATTTAAAACACAATTGTGTTCAGGCCCAGGAATGCAATTCCACGTTGCAACCAGAGATTTGATAAGAAGTCAAAAGTACATTCCTTATGGTACTGTCATAAAAATCAGACATTCTATTCACCATTAGTTTTCTCAGTCTTTGGGGGAATTTGCATCCTACAGCATGTGGCAGGAGAACAAGTACTAGCTAATCTTATTAATATATTGAGTATCAACAGGCCATAGGCATGGATTGGAGAATTAAGGCAGACAGTGGCACAGAGAACTCCAGGGTACGTTTTCTAGAGAGATACTGAAGAAGAACAGGTTTCAGAGTGGTAGCCGTGTTAGTCTATATCAGCATAAACAACGAGGAGTTCTTGGTGCCATAAGGACTCCGTGTTGTTTTTGAAGAAGAACAGGCTTTACTGGCCAGTATGTTTAGAATCTAAGGTCATCACAGCTGATGATAATGTTTTCCCAAGATCTAACTGATATGCATTGAGATAAACATAACTAGCAAGAACATCTGGAACAGCACCATTCGTGGTTCCCACTTGTGTTACAAGCAGAACTAGAAATGACGCCAAACCCCAACTCTTTCTATTCGGTTCTTATGTGACCGCCATAACTAGTATCTGAGCACAACAGAGAGCCAGGAACTGAACCCAGGTCACCTGAGTTCCAGTACAGTGATTCAACCACATGTCATTCTCCTCAAGTGTATGCAGAGGAAGTTCAGACCAAATTTGCGTCCGAATTTATAAAATTGGCTCCTCCCTCTACCACCAAAATCCTGTTACTTAAAAGCAAGCTTTGAATCTGCCTCCCAACATTGCTATTCCAGTCCAGATTGAAGCACAAACAAACAGAAAACATTGGCACTGGGTAAGCGGTAGTCTACAATGGGAAATGCAGTGCCATAAATAAGACACAAATGTGCCTAGGTAGATCCTTTCAACACATGGCATTTCTCCCTCTCTCCCCTCTTCCTTTTCTTTCAAGGTAAAGAGACAGTCCTCGACGTCCTGATGCTGTAGTAGAAATAGAATTTGTGACAAATCTGCTTAACAATATATATATTATGGTTCTTCCCTTTGTGCTAAGCATAGGTGCCGGCTCTGTGAAATCACTTAGTAGGTTGTGAATGAAGCATGAAATGAAAAATACTCGCCCGTTGCACAGAGAGAATACAGACAGTGCCCTATAATTTATAATGCTGTGATATGTGCTGTGTGTTAGACTAACAAAGAAACAGTTAGTACCTTGAAACCTTCAACCTCTACTTTCTCTTTGCATCATTTCCTTCACTGTAGCTGCCCCTTCCTCCATAGCTAGGCTGAAGCATCAAAAGAGAAAGAAGATCCATTTTCCTTCGCCTGAGAAAACAGAGGGTCTGAATCAAATTTTACACTGGTGTAAATCCATTGATTATTCATGTTTTACTCCACTGTGAGAGAGGCGAATAAAGCCCAATTAAAAAAAAAGATTTTCATATATATTATTTTTGTACATACCCACACGCATGAACATCCACAAACCCAATGCCTTGGTTTGATCTTTAAGAAAACACATTAAGATCTCCTTGGTAGAGTTTGTTGCTGGTGTTCCTTTTTTCCACTTGACCTGCTGAGACTTGGTGCTTTTTTATCTCAGTCATGCTGGAAATAAAAAATAATCCCATCTCCAACTACTCTCCAAAAACACTAGGACTTCCACATTTTTTCTTACACAAATTCTCCTTATAACATTTTTTTTTACATGATGTGTGTTTTAACAAAAGGGAAGAAAACATGAAGCCTGTTTTCTGCTATTGAAGAGCGTTCGCCAAGGAGCCAACTAAAAACAAGTGATAGGCTCAGACGGCACAATAGAGTTTCTATCCCAACCTTAAGGAGCGTACATAATGAAAAAAGGCTTCTCTTAGCCAAAGTGCAGACAATGAAAATGAGAGCTCCTCTGTCTCACTCCTCCTGCCTTCTCCCTGCTGCTGGCTTATATTCAGCACCTTCACAGAAACCAGTATCTGGTTGTCAATCGGGATTAAACTATTTGATTGCTGAGCTGCAGAGTCACAGATGGTGATTCTCCTCTGACGTCTCTCCCAGCAGCAAAGAGGTGGTTTCCAGTGGCCTAAAACAGGGTTTTAATAGAAACCTCACAACCTCCTGGCACCAGGTGCAAAGTGGGACTCAGCTAGCCTCTTACACGGCTTGGAAAGATGAGAGATTTTCCTATACTAATAGGGGGTTGGACTAATTCACTAAGATTCTTGTTAAAAAAAAAAAAAAGAAGCTCATCAGATTTAGTAAGCACAGCCAGGCTGCTGAACGTAAAGGGGGAAGTTACTGAAGGCACAAAGGGCAATTTTGGTACCTGATCCCCATTGAAAGTTAAAGGGCATCTGGTGCCTGACTCCCCACTTTGAGTCTTTGAAAGCCTCGCCTAAAGGCAAGAAATTTTCCAAAAGTCCTGTTGACTTTCACTAAGACTTCTGATGGGATTTGAAAAGGACTAAGTAAGCCACGCTTGGTCTACATTTCACAGTTTTACTGGCATCGTTGTGTGTTGGCTAGGGGCATGAAAAAAAAATTTAAAAACTCACACCCACTTGCCGACATAGTTATGCCAGCAACACACTCAGCGTAGATAACTATCCTGTGAAAAGCGCTTTTGACAGCATAGCTAATGTTGTATAGGGAAGTGTATAGTTATCTCAACAGAACTCCTTTTGCAGGCATACACTGTATCTCTACCAGGGGGCTTTGCCGGCATAGCTATAGCAGCAAAGGCTCTGTAGTGTAGACAAGTCCTAATTTTCTTTGAAAACCCCAACCATAGGCTCTAAAGATTTTCATAAAATCATAAAAATGTAGGGCAGGAAGGGACCTCAAGAAGTCATCAAGTCCAGCTCCCAGCACCGTGGCAGGATCAAGCAAACCTAGATCATTCCTAACAGTTGTCTGTCCAATCTGTTCTCAAAAACCTCCAATGATGGGGATTCTACAACCTCTGTTGGAAGCCTATTTCTCCCAGGGACACAACTGGAACATGGGCAGTCATGCCTAATGGTCGGAGCTCTCGGGGTAGGCAGACCTGGAGGTTAGAGGAGAGCCAAGCTAGAGTCTTGGATCAAGGCCAAGGGACACCCGTGAGCGTAGTTGGGAACAGAGCTGAGGGTGAGAGCCAGTGATCAGAAGCCAAATCCCAGAGCCAATGGGTGAGCCAGAGACTTGGTCAGGAAGTAGAGCCAGGGGTTTCAAGGATGGTCACTTCTGACCAGAAAGAGAGAAACTTGGATTGAAAACCTAACTTTTCAACAAAATTGTGTTTCATGAAAACATTTCGACAGTTTTCCCCCCCCCCACACAGCAATGCCCCTCTGCCATGTACATTGGCCAAACTGGACTCTACATAAAAGAATAAATGGACACAAATCAGACGACAAGAATTATAACATTCAAAAACCAGTCGGAGAACACTTCAATCTCTCTGGTCACGTTATTACAGATCTAAAAGTGGTAATTCTTCAACAAAAAAAACTTCAAAAACAGACTCCAACGGGAGACTGCTGAATTGGAATTAATTTGCAAACTGGATACAATTAACTTAGGCTTGAATAGAGACTGGGATGGGTCATTACACAAAGTAAAACTACTTCCCCATGTTTATTCCTCCCCCTGCCCCCAAACACACACTGTTCCTCAGACGTTCTTGTCAACTGCTGGAAATGGCCCACCTTGATTATCACCACAAAAGGTTCCCCCCACTCTCCTGCTGGTAATAGCTCACCTTACCTGATCACTCTCATTACAGTGTGTATGGTAACACCCATTATTTCATGTTCTCTGTGTATATAAATCTCCCCACTGTATTTTTCACTGCGTGCATCCGATGAAGTGAGCCGCAGCTCACGAAAGCTTATGCTCAAATAAATTTCTTAGTCTCTAAGGTGCCACAAATCCTCCTTTTCTTTTTGCGGATACAGACTAACACGGCTGCTACTCTGAAACCGGAGAAATTTTAAGACCCCAAAAGTTGTTGCAAAATGGAATTTTTGTCCTCAGGCCAGCTCTGCTTACAGCTTGCAAAGATCCAAAGAAAGAGGAAATACACTAGATCGAAGGGAAAAAAATGGTAAAAAAAATGCAAAAAAATTCACAAGTTTCATTTTTCATGTTTTCTCTTTGCATTTTTCCTTCTTTCACCTACCCCACCCTCACCCCTGTTTTCCAGTTAAATGTTAAAAATGTTAAAAAAGGGCAAGTGGGGGGAAAAACAAAACCCTTTTGAAGAAAGAAAAAAATTCCGCTTCAAAACCTCTGGAGTAGAAAGTAATTTTGAATTTTTCACTCTCAGTAGCAGTGGTAGAAAAATGATCAACCTCTGACTTGGGGACATAATTAGGGAAAGAGCAGCTAAGTAGGATACACCATTATGGTTCACGTATATCCACTTTAAATGATGTAGTCCATCTCCCACATCAGCATCCTAAGGAACAGTCTTTCCTAGAATATCGTTAGATCCACGATAGGACAGCCGTAACGGGATGTGCATTTAGCGGAGAAATACAAGCACAGTCTGCCAGACTGTATTAAAATCCAGGTTGTAAAACAGAGTAACGTTAATTCTCTGTAATGAAATAATGATGCCTGGAGTCCTGTTTTGCATGAAAAGGCAAGTGTTACGCTGAGTCTTGCTAGTGTACGTTGCCCCAGAGTGAGGCGATTGACAGAATAATAATTCCATTAGGTGACCCTGCCCTTTGACTCAGGGTACCAAACAGTTATTTTAAAGTAAAACAAACAAGGAAGAAATAAAGTACTGAAAAATAATGCTTTCTTTCTCCCAACTTTTGTCTCGTCAATTTACATTCAATCTCTGTGGAGCAAAGACTGTTCTTACTGTGTGCTTTTAACAGCATCTAATACAATTATAACACATTATTTATTAGTCCTATTGCAGTAGTACTTCTATTCTCCAGCCAAGATTATGGCCCTATTGTGCTAGTCAGTGCACACATGCATTCATAATGAGAGAGAGAGTCCCTGCTCCGAAAAGCACATAGTCTAAATAGCAAAGAGAAGCAATGGCTGGGAGAAGAAACAGAGGTGTCGTGAGACTACCCCAACATCAGTGGGAGAATCAGGAATAGTAACCACATCTCCTGAGCTCCAGTGCAGTGCTCAGTCCACAAAATGACACTTCCCTTTCTCCCACCTTTTTGTCTCTTCAGTTGTGTGTTCTTCCTTGCAGGAATAGTCTCCTACTTAGGATATGTCTATTCTGCAATTGAAGGTGAGATTGCAGCATCTGATCTGGGTAATTACTCAGGAGAGCAACCAATGATGAAGCCCTGCTGCTGCAGCTTCACTGTTTCAATACCCACCCCAGCTAGACCAAAGCTAGCTTGGGTACGTCTACATGCACTGCTGCAATCACACACCCCAATTGCAGTGTAGACACATCTCAAGTGCATGTACAGTGCCTAGCACAAAGGGACTCAGATGTTTGCTGGAGCCTCTAAGAACTACTGTAATTGAAATAATATTACTTAAAAAAAACAAAAAAACAAAACAGGTAGTGCCTCTGACCCCTCTGAAAACATAGGAGGGATATGGGAGTACAGGATTCTATGCTCTTTTATGCCAGGGGTGATGATGATGGGTGATCACTCGTTACAGAGTATGATCATCTTCCACGGGAGTTATGGGTCCTCAGGTGGCTAATAAGGCCAATTCTTGAACCATGAGTTCTATTACAATGAGGGCAGATGTTTTCAGGCTTGGCAGGAGGCTGTGGACCATGACTGGAGACCAGCTGCTCCTTCCTACTGCACCTCTTGTCCTCTTCGGCTTGTCGGCGAGCAACTTCAAAAACGCAGGGGACCATCACGTAGGACTTCACTCCATTTTAAGCGACCCTGGGCAAGTGTCTCCCAAGTATCAATGTCAATATTACTTTTTTAATTATTATTATTAAAAAGCCAGAGGTATCCAAAACATGAAATCTAGCCTCACACCATTACCATTCACCTATTCTTCTTCAATCCACTTCAAACTTTAATGCGGTTTGCCCTTGTTCAAAATACCTGGAGATCCTCGGTCTGGCAAAACTTCCCCAGGAGCGAGCGAAGAATCAAAACCATAATGCAGTACTTTTATTACACACCTGTCAGCATTTATTTGTTATCTTCTCCTCGTCGTGGACGGAGTGGAGTCTGACACTAACAAGCCAAACTGTGTTGAACAGGAGTTTATTACCTTATGTTTCAGCCTGCTAACCATCTACCACACTATGCAATGCATCCATGCAGAATATCCACAGTATTGCATTTAATTTAGTTAGGAGTCAACACAGATTGTATCCATCACCGATAAAAAAAAATAATAAGATAGCTTTCATAAATATGTACAAGCAACTACAAAAGTCCATCTACTCCACTCTGTGTCCTGGCTCTCTGGAGATGGCATTATTATTATTCCTCATCTAAATAACTACTACATCTCAATGATAAAGCAGAAGATTATGTGTCACTTGCTAATAGAGTTAAAATATTTGTAGTGGGTAAGAGGTCACAGAGGTGTCTACACTTTTCGGTTAGAGGGAATTTATTATCTAGGCACAGATGGATGAAATAAGACTGGGGAGTTAACAGACAGATTTGGAAATTTTGTTGCTGCTGTCAGTTTAATTCAGTACCTGGTTCCTGCAACATTATTTTAAAGCATTTAATAAACAGAGTGGCAATCTTAACAATCTAGTGGAAGCATCAATGTCTGGGTTTTTTTTACCCCCGTTCTGCAATTGTTATTTGCCTGCCTGCCTCTCATACAAAGCTCCTGGAGGTTCCAGGATAATATATGGAAATCATTTGATAACCTAGCTGCGTAGTATTCAATTCCCAGAGCAACGAGTGTATCTCCAGCAACAGTGGTGCAACACGGAACTTTTAATATGTTTTTCCATCAGTGCAATTCATCAACTGGCTTTTTATTCATTATGCCAGGACAGCAATGGACCTATTTTCAGGACGGATTGCAAACAAACAGTGAACAGTGAATCAGTGCAGCAAGCTGCCTATTGTTTCCTTCTAAATTCTTTCAGAGCATAAATTTAATGCTGACAAAGAATGAGCCCCCAGTGGGCTAAAGTGCCAGCATAGGAGACCCTGCTTTAATTTCCTACTCTGCTACCGACTTCCTGTGTGACCTTGGGCAAGTCACTTAGCCTCTCCGCGCCTCAGTTCCCCATCTGTCAAATGCAGATAATAGCATTTCCCTACCTCAGAGACTGTGATCTTTTGAGGTCCCCCCTCCCCCCGCCACCAACTAACCTATGTCCTCATCTTTTATTGTTTCTCTTCTTCAGCAACACTAAAAGGAGGGACCTCTTTGGGTCCCAAGAGGTTTGTTGATTTAATAAAAAGATGATATACCCACCCTCTATACATTTCTTATTTATTGTTGATTTGACATGTCAGGTTCCATACTCTGCATTAGAAGGTAAAGACATTCTTCTGACTCACACTGGCAGCCAGATCAGGTGGGCCTGACTAGCAAAAGGTGGAGGCGCAAAAGCTCTAAGGCAGATGGAATTAAGGGTAGAGGATGAGGTGGTTGTTTAGGAGGAAGATCAGGCTGAGGTTTGTGTCTTTTATCAACCAAACTAACCATAAAGAAAATTCCCGGAGGGAGGTAAATTTGGACCATATTCAGTCTGTGTGTAATATTAGGAGCAGGGTCAAAATGTCACCTGCTTACAGTACATAAACTATCATGCCAATATGACAGATGATCTAACATGCACATTCAAACATGCCTTCCCACCTGTATCTAAGCATGCACATCCTAATATAATTTGTTAGAAATGGTGAAAGATACTCAAATTGTGTTAATGTTGATGCAAAACACAGAGGCTATTTCCATAAGCCACATCCTACCCTACTTAGAATGCAAAGTGCCTAGAGATGTAGACAGCACTATTTATGAACTTGGAAACATTTTCCTTGGGAGTTTATAAAGGTACTGAACATTTCATTTAATGCACAAATTTGCAGAAGATTGTAGTAATTATGATTTCAGGAACACAAAGTCACGAAAAAAGCAAGACAAGAAATCACCATTTGCTGTTGCCAGACTCAGAAATTATCTGGAAGGCACAGAATGCTGGTCTCAGAATACATGGAATTCAGTGTGTGTGTGTCTTTCAGCATATGAGAGAACCAGGGTGCAGTGCATTCCCTTTGCACTTTCAGTAGGTAGAAAACAAATATGTTTTTTCCTTTTTCTCACTTCACTTGTGGGGCAGTCAGAGCTGTACACAAACATCTGTATCAAACAGGTGCTTAAGATCTTTGGAACTGCATTATCCCAAAAGAGGAAACCAAAACATATCTCCAACCATTGGAACAATTTAAAAAAAAAAAACTAAAACAAAACATACAATGGTAAAACCAACCAGACAGAAAAGCTGGGGCAATCAAGAGACAGCACAGACAGAAAGTCTCAGTAAGACAGCATTCCAACAGAAGGTTATGAACTGCAATACAAACCATCAGAGTCTTGAGAAATTAAGGTTATGATCTATACTGACCTAAGGTGACAGTGGAAACATCAGCAGTGAAGGGTGTGCAGAAAACAAGCAGCTCGAAATCTTCTTGTGCAGAAGTGTACACCCCAACACTTAAAAGAGAGCAAGTGCCTAGCCCAAAATCGAAACACATGCAAGTTTTTGCACACAACGTGTGCATGCCCCAGTAGACACATTCTTTAAAGTGTAGAAATATAATTACAGTACATTTAGCTTTAAAATCTGCTTTAAAATCTATGTTGAGGGTGAAGAAGGAACTGGTGCACTTAGTAAACCCCCAGCCTTGCCCACTTATTTATACTCTCTAATTTGGGACAAATTCATCCCCAGAGTCAGTCAAGGGGCTCTGAACCCAATAACACAAGACCCAGTGAGTCTGCACACCTACATGTTAACCATTGAAAATGTCAACTATTCCCAGCTACATGCTCACTGACCTAGTTTGTAAAAGTGGTTGTGCATGTCGTGCCTTCAGCTCACTTGCAGAGTTTTGTAAGTTCAATCCTTGGTATTGAACGGCCTGATCTGAGATCTTGGTTATAAAAATGAATATCTATGTACTGTGTGTTCATGTGGACATACCTGCATGCTGTTCAAATATTCTTGCACTTGGGTATCAAGCATGGGTCATCAAGAACTTGCTTCTCAAAGGACTGAAGGAAGGAACTGGTCTCTACATTCTCATCCCCAAAAAACTTTGGGAAAGATTAATAGTCCTAGTCCTTTAAAACTCCTTTTATCCCGTAGGGTGAAGGATGGAGGATACCTAGGGAGGTGGTGGAATCTCCTTCCTTAGGGGTTTTTAAGGTCAGGCTTGACAAAGCCCTGGCTGGGATGATTTAATTGGGGATTGGTCCGGCTTTGAGAAGGGGGCTGAACTAGTTGACCTCCTGAGGTCCCTTCCAACCCTGATATTCTAGGATTCTATGAAATTGCATTGAATAAACACCAGTTTCTTGTAAGAAACACCCTTACTGCCAGACAGGAAAAACTACGAAGGGCTGTATGGAATCCGTGTCTTCTCTGAACAGTATTTTGCTTCAGTTCCCCCCACTGATAATTATCATATGTCAATTCTTAGAGTAGATTTGCAAAGAGAAAACTGCATGGTGGTATTTGACATCTGCATATTTCTTCCATGGTTTATAATTCTGCACATAGACAGCTGCCTGCTTGTGTAAATCTGCCATTTGACTTTATGAATCTCATGAGTTATAGTGCAAGTAGCCCGACTTTTGTGTAAAAATGGTGGAATTAATGAGACTCAACAGTGCGGGGCATTTTTGGATGAACAGGTACCTAAATGTGAGCAGATTGAAGGAGACATGGATATGCTGTTTGACTGCGAAAATGATTAGTAGCAACTCCAAACGATTCATATAAAATAGGATGTTTGCGTGACACTCTCTCACCTGAAGCTAAATGCCTTTGAAGTAAACACCTCAATCTTTAAAATGCATTTATACCCAGGAAAAAGGAAGGGAACAGTCCTTCAGAGATCCCACAGACTTCTTAGACTCCTCTGTGTGCCTGACAGGCCTCAGTTATCTTGACATTCATTAAGAGATGATTCCTGGTGTCATGGATTCTGAATTTATAATGTATTCCAGTAAAGTTACGTATTCCAATATAAAGGACTTCTCTGACTTGAAAATAGATTGGGGGTCCAGACATGAAGGGCTGGTCCGTCTGTGTAGAAAGAAGATTTGACAGGACTGGATGCAGGAAACTGGAATTATCCAGAGGTCTTGTTCAGGGTTATTAGGGGCGGGGGGGGGGGGGAGGGAATTTCTGGTGGAGGCTTTTAACTGGAAGGAATTATGAGAAATGAATGGGGCCTGTGACCACGTACCTCAGGCTGTCATATTGTCTGTTCTCATAAGCTAAGCAAGGTTGTGCCTGATGAGTTCTTGGATGAGAGACCATTGAGAAACATGGAAATGGGACAGGGGGAGGTTCAGTAGGCAAGGCTCTTTCTCTGAATCATTCCCAATCCAGCATTTGTGGAATATTGCATGGTGGGAGACAGTCTCTTTGAATGAGAGGTGACACTGAGTACCTGAGGTTACTACATTTTACTATGGTGCTACCCCGAATGAAGGTATTGGTCAGGATTGGCCAAGAAAACTAAATCTCCTAACTCCATAGACCTGAGGTTCTGAGACTGTGTTACAAATGCAGAATGATGAGTTAATTGCTGAAGAAGTGGGCTTCAAGGGAGCAGGAATGAATTTCAACAACAGTTTCTTATGTGAACATAACCATTATGAATATTTGAAAAGGGATGAATTAATATTTAAGGAAGCATTTCTAGGGATCAAAGCACAAAACAGGGAGGTTCCTGGGTTCTATTCCCAAGTCTGCTTTCTAAACACTTTTTAACCTCAGGCAGATCATTTAGTTTCTTTGTGCCTGATTTACCCATCCGTAAAATCAATGAAATACTTCTTCCTAAAGCTGTGCCAAAAAAAGGTTACTCACAGTCTCATAACTAGAGAAGGAGTACTTGTGGCACCTTAGAGACGAACAAATTTATTTGAGCATAAGCTTTCGTGAGCTACACTCACTTCATCGGATGCATGAAGTGAGCTGTAGCTCACGAAAGCTTATGCTCAAATAAATTTGTTTGTCTCTAAGGTGCCACAAGTACTCCTTTTCTTTTTGCGAATACAGACTAACACGGCTGCTACTCTGAAACCTGTCTAATAACGGTTGATTATGTCCATTACACGGTAGGCATATTGGTATTGGAGAGCCTTTCCCAGCAGTACGCATAGGGGCCACCCCACTCAGAGCTAAGCTCCTCATGCTCTGAAGTGAAGGTATAAAGCAAAGAATTGCCCCACCTCTCCTTCAGTTCCTTCTCACTGGAAGATGGTGGTATGCTCCAATGTGTCAGGGAAGGACGGTGTAATAGACACAGGCAACACATCTTGAACAGTCTGTTACAAAAAGGTGAGTAACCATTTTTGATTCTTCGAGTGCATCTGTCCATTAAACCCAAGTGCTTATCACAGTCGGTGGGACTTGGAGTCTGAAGAGGAATATAGGACCGCTTTCCCTATGTTTGCATCTTCCCTCGCTGCAGCAGACAGTGTGTAATGTCTAGTGCAAGCATAAATGGAAGACATTGTCACCTTGCAGATGTCCATAATCGGGATGTGTGCCAACACATGTTGCTGAGGGGGAATGCAGTGTGGTTGGGAGACGTTCCCCCTTTGACAGCACAACACATTGTGACGCAGATGGCAATCCATTTTGAGAGTCTGACTTGTAACTAGTTGACCACTCATATGCTCAGCACAAGAAACATCTGGAAAGAAACTCAAAAAGGTTTTGTCCTATTGAGGTAAAAAGCAGGAGCTTGAAAAAATGTCCAGGGTGTGGAGCCTCACCCTTGTGAGTATGTAGCTTTTGGAAGGAAACTGGCACATACAGAGATGGATTCAGGTGGAAATAAGATATCACTTTCAAGAGGAACTTAGGGTGTAGTCTAAACTGAACTTTGTCCTTGGATAAAAGTGTGTGTGGTACACTGGTGATCAATGTAGTTCTCCCACCCTCCTAGAAGAGGTGAGGGCCACAAAGAAAGCTACATTGCCAACAAATGTAGAAGCAAGTACGGTGCTAAAGGCTTGAAAGGAGGGTTAATCAGAGAAAACAATGCTAAATTCAAATCCCAAGAAGGAGCTGAGTCACTGAGAGTCAGGAACAATCTATCCAGACCTTCCAAGTATCTGGTCACAATAAAATGAGCGAAAACAGTCTTACCATCTATGCCAGGGTGGAACAGTGAGATGACCGCCACATGTCCCTTAATGGAACTGATGGTTACACCTGACTCCTGAAGGTGCAAGGGATTCCCACACTCCTTCAGCATAATGGGAATATGCAAGCACTTAAAGAAGAATCAGTTCCCATTTGGTGGGAAATACCATGATTTCAAAATTTGTTTTCATTCTAAATAATTTAGAAATTTCCTGTGGAATGAAATTTTCAAGAAAAAAATTTGTTGCAGGTCAATTGAAAGTTTGGTTTGATAAAATCAAAATTTTTTAAATGATCAAAAACTAAATGAATTTCACATTATAACTTATAAAATTTCAAAATCAAAAATCAAATGGTCGATTTTGAAGATGTGCAAACATCTTGAAAATGCTTCATTTTGACTTTTTTAATGAAAGTTCATCAAAATTAACATCCCCAAGCAAAAGTTTTGAGTTCAACAAAACAGCATTTTCCAGTGGTGAAGTGTCCATCAGCAAATTTTTGACCAGCTCTACTAATTGCCCTGATTCATATATGATGATGGAAAGCTTTCTTAATGCATTTCATATATTTTAAGATTCTAAGGCTTTCAAGACTTGGATATTCTTGAATGAAAATGAAGACGAGGCAATATATTTTGTAGAATAACGTGAAAATTTCTCTAAGTGGAAGAGTTCATATTTATATGAAGCACGCTTCACTTTGCTTGTGTTGTTAGAAAGCGTGCTGTTCGAACAAGAGAAAGTGTAATACACAGCTATCTTAATAAGCCTCTCCATGTATAAAGGCTTTACTTTCTGAAACCTAAAAAGGAAAAAAGAAAGGGTGAAATATTACACCTTGGTCCTTGAGGAAATCTCAACCCATGAGCTGTTCTCGCTGCCATGAATAAAAGCAGAGACAAGGTCTAAGACAAGGTTTCAATAGTAGGGGGGGGCGGGGAAAAAGGAGGCATCAAAGGGGAAAAAAAAAAAAGAGATTAACAAATTTCATCCCAATAGCAAATAGGATTTTTTCCTGCCAAGGTTAGCTGACACAAGCACAAAAATGTAATAGCTATAAATTTGTCTCCAACAAGATCTATTGTCACTTTCAGATGATGGAACCTGTTTTATCATCTAACATTTAAAATATATACACCGAGCAAGACATGCTATTAACCTATACATTTTAACAAGATACACGTACGTGGTATAGTATTTGAAGTGAAAATAAAACCTAGTGGGTGGTTAACCATTTTTTCAATTAAACATATTTTCTAAAGTTTGAATGAAAGATTCCAATGCATCTTACTCACGCAAGTAAATCCTACATAAATTGATAGTTCTCCTTATGAGACTGAAGTGAAGCCAGATTTGGCCTTCCTATGTACAGCACTAGCTAAGGCATACAGAAAAGAATCTCATCCATAGAACAGAGAATGAGATCTTTTCTAAAAGTTTTGTTGAACTATCCGATCTGTAGCAGAGACAGCATTGTGCACTAAATTGAATAGGACGGCTCTAAAACCCAAATATGGGCAGAATGTGCCCCCCTACCCCGCCTCATCCGCCCAAGGCCCCGCCCCCCACCACTCTCGCCAGCTGACCCACCAGTGCAGCCTCGAACCCCAGCCAGCATGAGGCTGGGCCAGCCTGCCAGTGCCTGGAGCAGTCCCCAGCCCCAGGGTTGAGTCTGGGCCACGCAAAGGAGTTTTGAGTCCCACCACAGCCCGGCCCCGGGGCTGCGGCAGGGAGCATTAGCATAGGTTTGGGGAGGCTTAGCCTTCCCCAGCCTTCATTACCCACTGCCCATGCATACAAAAATAATCATGTTTTATTGGATAGTAACAACAAATGGGAGTTTTACAAGCAAGTTTTCCAGGTGAAGGAGGAGCTATTACATGACCTCTGGGGTGAGTTTATTGTCTGTTAGTTTGTCTAACGTTGCATGCTTGCCATCTGCCTGCTTGACTGAAGTTTATAGTGTTGTCTGATAGGGGTGAGTGGAGGCCTGTGTGCTGAGGCTAGCAATCTCATTGGGAAGGCTGAGAACTTCCTAAGGAGCCTCGAGCCAGCCATCCTTTGATCTCTATTCCCCTTAGGAGCCCTTGATAATGGAATAGGGCTAACTCAGGGAGACCAGGGGGTTTAAAAACCAGCTTCTAAGAGTCCATCGGAATAGTTAGCAGGGGAATTTTAGAAAGGACTTAAAAGAGGGAGTGAGAGCACCAGATACACCTAACAAACCATCTCTAAATTTAGGCCAATACACCCCTACCCCAAAAACAAAGAGCAAACATCCCAGCAAGAGTTAAAAAAAAAATGCAGGCAGATTCCATGAGCAGAATGAGAGCTATCCAGTTTATTGTTCTAAATGCAGCATGTACGATTACCTGCTTTGTAAGCAGGTGGCATATGTATGCATTCAATGCAAGTGGATTCTCAATGCACAGATGAGACTGATAGCTTTTGGAGAAGGAACTAGGTTTATTAGGAATTAGGGAGCCTTTTGGGAAAGGAGGAGCCTAGAAAGGAAGGATGGGTTCCATCCAAACCAAAAGGGAATCAGAGTGCTGGCATGTAAAATTAAAAAGGTCACAGAGGAGTTTTTAAAATAAAGGCTGGGGGAAAGCCAATAAGCGTGGAGGAGCACACAGTTTGGACAGAGACACCCTTAGAGGAGGAGTTATTAAAAGGGTTACTCTATATCCTAGTAAAGGGGAGAGGATAGAAGTTGATAAAGTAGAGATAAGAACTGAAGAGAAACAAACAAAAAATCTTAAATGAATCAAGCAGTATCATAGAATTTCTAAAGATAGTGTGACAGGGTCGGGCCAGATGGCTACAGGAGAGTAATAGAAGGCAGATATATTAGCCCCAGGTTAAGTAGGCCCCTTTTCACTGGGTAAGGTAACAGGGAAGGTTCCAGAACAATCAGGAACCTTCTGGAGACAATTAAGACAGGCTGATTGGAACACCTGCAGCCAATCAATCAATTAAGGCAGGCTAATCAGGGTACCTGGGTTTAAAAAGGAGCTCACTTCAGTTTGTGTTGTGTGTGTGTGTGTGTGTGTGTGTAAGGAGCTGGGAGCAAGAGGCGCTAGGAGCTGAGAACGAGAACGAGAACGAGAACGAGAACGAGAACGAGAACGCAGACTGTTGGAGAACTGAGGAGTACAAGCATTACCAGACACCAGGAGGAAGGTCCTATGGTGAGGATAAAGAAGGTGTTGGGAGGAGGCCATGGGGAAGTAGCCCAGGGAGCTGTAGCTGTCGCACAGCTGTTCCAGGAGGCTCTCTAGACAGCTGCATTCCCCAGGGCCCTGGGCTGGAACCCGGAGTAGAGGGCGGGCCCAGGTTCCTCCCAACTCCTGGTCAGACATAGGAGGAGTTGACCTGGACTGTGGGTTCACGAAAATGGCCAAACTGAGGGCTGCCGTGAAGCTCCAAGGTGAGCAAATCTGCCAATAAGCTCAAGACCCACCAAGGTAGAGGGGGCACTTTGTCACAAAAGAAACTGCATGATTGTCTAATAAGAATATAGCAGTAGGAATATATTATTGACCACCTGAACAGGATAGTGATGGTGACTGTGAAATGCTCAGGGAGATTAGAGAAAGGCTACAAAACCCCCCAAAAAATAATGATAATGGACAATATTGACTTGGTACATATCACCTCAGGACGGGATGCAGAGGTAAAATTTCTAGACACCATTAATAACTGCTTCTTGGAGCAGCTAGTCCTGGAACACACAAGGGGCAAGGCAATTATTGATTTAGTCCTAAACAGCCTACAGGATCTGGTCCAAGAGGTGAACATAGCTGAACTACTCAGTAATAGAAACCATAATAGAATTAAATTTAACATCTTTGGGGAGGGAGAAATACCAAAGAAACCCACCACAGTAGCATTTAACTTCAGAAAGGGGAACTATACAAAAGCGAGGCAATTAGTTAAATGGAAATTAAAAGGAAAAGTCACAAGAGTGAAATGCCTGCAAGCTGCATGGAAACTATTTTAAAACATCATAATAGAGGCTCAAACTAACTCACTCCCCCCTCAAAACAAACAAAAAAAAAACCCCATCAACCAAAAGAACAGTAGAGGAATCAAAAAATGGCTACCATGGCTCAACAACAGAGTAAAAGAGATGGTTAGAGATAAAAAAGACATCCTTTAAAAACATGGATTTCAGATGTTACTGAGGAAAATAGAAAGGCATATAAACCCTGGCAAGTCAAGTGTAAAAGTAGCATTAGGCAAGCAAAAAAAGAATTTGAAGAGCAACTTGCAAAAGACACAAAAACTAACAGCATTTTTTAAGTGCATCAGAAGCAGGAAGCTGCCCCCAACCACAGGGGTCACTAGACGACCAAGGTACCAAAGGGGCACTCAGTGAAGACAAGGCCACTGTAGAGAACCTAAATGAATTCTTTGCATCTGTCTTCACTGCAGAAGATGTGAGGGAGATTTTCACACTGAGCCATTCTTTTTAGGTGACAAATCTGAGGAACTGTCCCAGACAGAGGCGTCAACAGAGGAGGTTTTGGAACAAATTGACACATTAAACAGTAATAAGTCACAAAGACCAGATGGTATTCACCAAATAGTTCTGAAGGAACTCAAATATAAAATTGCAGAACTTACTACTGTGGTCTGTAACCTATCATTAAATCAACCTCTGTACCAGATGACTGAAGGATAGTTAATGTGACATTGATTTTTTTAAAAAAAATCAAGATCAAATGTTTTTCCAAAACACCTGTCATAGGAATTATTTGGGGGAAGTTCTCTGGCCTGTGCCAGAGGCAATCCTAACAACTACAGGCCAGTAGGCCTAACTTCAGTACCACGAAAATTGGTTGACACTATAATAAAGAACTCATTTATCAGATACACTGATAAACACGATTTGTTGGGGTAGAGTCTATGTGGCTTTCGTAAAGGGAAATCATGCATCACCAATCTATTAGAACACTTTGACGGGGGTCAACAAACATGTGGACAAGGGAGATCGATGGATATAATGTACTTGGACTTTCAAAAAGCCTTGGACAAAGTCCCTCAAGAAAGGCTCTTAAGAAAAACGAGAAGTCATGGGATCAGAGGGAAGCTGTTCATGGATCAGTAACTGTTTAAAAGATTGGAAACAAAGGGTAGGAATAAATAGTCAGTTTTGTCAGTGGAAATATGTAAATAGGGGATTACCCTAAGGATCTCTACTGGGACCAGTGCTGTTCAACACATTAATGAATGATCTGGAAAAAGGGGTGAACAGCGAGGTGGCAAAGTTTGCAGATGATAAAAAGTTACTCAAAATAAGTAACTCCAAAGCAGACTGCAAACAGTTACAAAGCGATCTCACAATCTGGGTGACTGGGCAACAAAAATGGCAAATGAAATTCAGCGTTGGTAAGTGCACAGTAATGCACACTGGAAAACATAATCCCAACTATACATACAAAATGATGAGATCTAAATGAGCTGTTACCAGCCAAGAGAGAGATCTGGGAGTTATTGTGGATGTGTCTCTGAAAACATCTGCTCAATGTGCAGCTGCAGTCAAAAAAAAAAGCCAATAGAATGTTGGGAACCATTAGGAAAGGGATAGATAAGATCAAAAATATCATAATGCCCACTCTATGAATCCACGGTACACCCACTCCTTGACTACTGTGTGCTGTTCTTGTTGCCCCATCTCAAAAAAAAAGATACATTAGATTTGGAAAAAGTACGGAGGAGCGTAACAACAATGATGAGGGGTATGGAACAGCTTCCCGACGAAGAGAGATTAAAAAGACTGGGAGTATTCTCTTGGGAAAGAGACGGACTAAGGAGGGAATATGACAGAGATCTATAAGATCATGAATCGCGCGGAGCAAGTGAATAGGAAAGTGTTATTTACCCTGTCACATAAAACAAGAACCAGAGGTCATCTCACAAAATGAATAGGCCGAAGGTTTAAAACAAACATTATGTACTTCACACAACAGTCAGCCTGTGGAACTCATTGTCAGGGGATGTTGTGTATAAGTATAACTGGGTTCAAAAGTAGTTCAAAAAAAAGGAATTAGGTAAGTTCATGGAGAATAGAGCCATCAATGGCTATTAGCAAAAGTAGTCAGAGACACAACCCCACGCTCTGGGTGTCCCAAGACCCATGGCTGCTAGAAGCTGGGACTGGACAACAGGGGATGGATCACTTGACAATTACTCGGTTCTGTTCATTCCCTCTGATGCATCTGGCACCAGCCACTATCAGCAGCCAAGATGCTGGACTAGTTGGACCATTGATCTGACCCAGTATGGCCATTCTTATTTCTCAGTATGTTTCTTTCAGGCCGAGTTAGAAATTCACAGACACTTGAGACGCGTGCAGTTGGAATAATCAAGAAACTAGTGTAATTTTGCTTGACCTTTTAAAAACATCTAACACAGAAAACCAAATTGTGATGGTTCCTTTGATGGTCATTGAAGGAAGATTTTACTTTATCAAGAGCTTTTCTACTTAATAACCACCACACACATTCTTCCTGCTTCTTTTATTCTTGATTCCTTCTACACTGCAAGACACAGGACTTTGTACGTTTCTTATAAATGCACAAGATTGCATCGAAGAAGATACCAACTCCATCAATTTCAATTCCCAACAGGAAAATCTCCAGGGACCTTAACTTTCACTAGCTGCTCAGGTCAATAAAGGGGAAACACTAATATAACATGAAGTTATTCTTATTCTATGCAATTAATCACATGATTTAGGATAGAGGGAATGATAATTATTTCATAGAGTTTGAGAAATCGGGGTTTAAAATAAATAGATCCAGAACTGAAGAATAGATTGTAACAGAGAGGGCCGTTGATACAAACTTGGAGGTCTTGCACATATTTAGACATGAAACCTGTTTGCCACAAGCTATCAATTGACATCATTTCAGGATATCAGGTTGTGGTCAAAAAATCCTTACAGAACAGCAGAAAATAGTAAGATATTTCATATTTCTTTTGCTCTGAAAAAAGATTAACTGACTGTTTTGAATTCATGGACATCATGAGCAAGAGTTTTCAATGGGTGGTCTTATTATTTCAAGTGGTGACACTAATGATCATGCTAGGAAAAATGATAGCAGTTATATCTGTGAAAGGCTCTTGAATGAATGCTTTGAATAGAATTGTAAATGTTATTCTTATATGACATACCCACAAGCTCAGGACAATCTGGGTTTCAATTTGTGATACTTCTTGCAAAATCCCAATATGCTGGGCATCTAAAACAATCGTGTACATTTCATGAATGCATTTTTCTAAGCTCAGAGGAAACCTTTGCTCTTGCTGAAATAATTTTTGCTTGAGTATGTTCTCACATCTTTAAAACACACCCATAGATGGATACTTGCCATCCATTTGATGTGCTTTGCTTCTTACCTTGAGGTCTGGTGTGCATCCTTGAAGCAAACAACACTGAAAATACAGTCTATGTAATTGCCAGTCGGTTGAAAGTAAAAGCCTTTTGAATGCATTTTTATTAGCCACGCTGCATGGGATTTCCCCCAATGGCACTGGATGGTCCAAGGTAGGAAGAATAGGACTCCCCCTCCCTCTTGGCTTTTAGATTTTGTCCACCATTTGTAACATGAGAGACTAAAGCAACACTTAGCGATCCCATTACACATTCCTTGAACCTCAACAAATGCTAAATGCAAAGATCTAAAGCCTGCAGAAATCAGTAGACAAACTTCTCCGATTGACTTAAATGGGCATTGATCTACCCAGTTCAAGTGATCTGACATTACTAATCTGGAATGCAATCCAGTCGCGTAAATTAAGTAGAGTCAGACTGGCATAGTATTTGGAAGGGAGACATGAGCTCTTTTGCATATCTGACTCTACAGGTTACACATTAGAGGCACTACAGAAAAGTAGGCTGTCCTAGAACATGAGCACAGAACCACATAGGCTGGTGTTTGCAAGTGCAAGGACAAACTGGAAGCCACTTCTGAAAGTCAGGAGCTATAAGTCAAATCTCTAGAACCTATCGGTAATATTATGCAAAGTGCCATTACGAAAGCAGGCAATAAAACAGGCTTCCATCCTACTCTGAAGCAGTGCCAACGGTTGCCAGCTTAAGTAATTCCAAGAGACACTTTCTTTAATGGAAGAAACAGCTGCAGAACTCCAATGAGCCCCTAGAGGGGCGAGATGTGTGTCGGGGTCTGCCTATTCAGACTTGACAATCAGCTGACGAGGACTTAGCTGGCACTTGTTGTCTTGTCTGGCTGCTCGCACTGCCATTTGCCTTTATGGGGCTTGGCACGCCATTACTCATGATCCTTGCAAACATTACTCATCGAGCTGCCTTTTAAGTGTAGTTGTGTGAGAACTGTAATAACTTATTCCTGTGTTTGTTCAAAGACATAATGGAAGAGAAATGGAATTAAAGGCCACAAAGAAACACACTGCTGGATTGGTAATGACTCACTCAACAAATTATCCTGAAAATAAACCATTGCTAAGTACAGGAAACAAAAAATTGATCCCGTTGTCCAACTGGAGTACAAATGTGGTAAACTCCTCAGCTGATCGTAATTAAACAAATATTTGCAGATGTCATTAGCCAAATGCATCCCTGGTGAAACACTGTTGATTTCACTGTAAGAGCAGGTGAAACATGCTACAGGGATAGATCAGGAGACCTGTAATTGTCTAAAAAAAAAAAAATGGTTAATAAGTGCAACAGGTAGTGTTTTCCTCACCCTATGGCTCACCAACATCCTTCATTCTCAATCCCCTTGCCATTTCATTTAGTCTTTGGCCATTCTGCTATGACTGCTGACATATGTAACGTAGACACAACTGTCCACCAAGGAACTGCCCTGAGGTCAGATCCATTTCACATAGGCCACCCAACAGCCTGGCACAGTATAAATCTTTTCAGTGAGCCACTGCTTCTAAAACCACATATTCCTAGGATTGCTGTATGCCTTGAACACCATGAACCTCCCTCCCCGCCTCCTTTCCCCCTGCTCAGTTTTATATTTAGACAATATGAATTATTGGAGACACATGCTGGGAGCATGGTTGAGCAGTCATGCACATAAAATAGAACACAAGCAACACAGAACCTACAAGACGCACAAGCAGAGGGCAGGGGATTCCTGACAGGATTAGAAAGACATTGTCCCCTCAGGGGCAGCTCCTCTAAACTCGTTCTGAAAATAGTCTTATATTCTTAAAGACACGTTTAAAAATATATACACTTCGATAAGATGGTTTCAGAACAGAGATCACAAGGAAAGAGCAAATTTCCTATTCCTTTGGAACACGTCTGCTTATTTCTAAGACGTGGCGTCTATCAGTCAGAACCCTCCGTTACTGTGAACCAGTGCAGTGCAGCTTTGCCATTTTGCACCAGCTGAGAAACCGCCCTATAGCTTTTTTCCAGATGTAGGATGTACAAATCAACAAAAAGAAAAGGAGTACTTGTGGCACCTTAGAGACTAACTAATGTATTTGAGCATAAGCTTTCGTGAGCTACAGCTCACTTCATCGGATGCATATCGGTATGCATCCGATGAAGTGAGCTGTAGCTCACGAAAGCTTATGCTCAAATACATTTGTTAGTCTCTAAGGTGCCACAAGTACTCCTTTTCTTTTGTGAATACCGACTAACATGGCTGCTACTCTGAAACCTACAAATCAACAGAGTCACAGATTTATTGTGGTGTATATATAAAAGGGGCTTGATTTCTAAAATTGCCTGAATCCAGCCAAATTGACACAGAATTTGATATCTTCTGTGCCCACCCAAGGGCTAGACGATGACTTCACCCATAAGTAAGTTTAAGAGATGACAAGTAGCTATGCTGCCCCAGGCCAGACTAAGGAAGCAGCTGTGACTCCATCTATCAACAGTCTCATAACCAGCCCATCACCATGGTATCTGAGTGCCTTTGAGGATCATACATCTTTCCCTAGTTCCCCTGGCTCAGGTCGTGAGTAAACTGCTACTGGTCCACACCATCAGCAGATTACTTACCTCTGCTGCTTTTTCTCCCCTCCACACTCAGACCAGCAATGAGTGCAGCCCATGGAAGCGTGTATGGGAGCATCTTATGCCCCTTTATTCCCTTGTGGTCACATAGAATCTATGGCCACCTTGCCCTAACGCAATCTGGATGTTTAGCGCTGAGCGTGCAAAGTCAGAGGCTGCTTTTCAGAACTGAATCCCATGCCTGTGCTATGTATATGAAATATTGATAGACTAATGGCTAGAACGCACAGCACAATGGTACTGTGAGATTTCTCTCTGTCAATTATACATCATAATTCTTTCTTACCAGAAGAAAATCATGGCTCAAGATTGACACTACATGTAACTGTAGTGGGGGCACTCAGGATATTTCTATCTTCAGCTCCTCAGAGAGAAATCAGGCTCTTGCTTAGAGATACCTACATTTCTGAGTCACCTGCATTGCGTGAGACAGCTTGGATTAGAGGTATTAGCTGAGGCCAGGAAGTCAGTTCTGATCTCAGCTTTGAGCATCGATTCATTTTGCGACCTGGGGCAAGTCATTTTGCTTCTCTATGTCAATTCTCATTTGTACAATGATGATATTATTACTAATTACCATTCCTCAAAGGGCAGTCCCGAGTGTGTCTGTCTACCCAAGCCAGGTATACAGAACGATAGGAGCTAAACGTACTTTAACGATGAGTGCAAATACAAGGCCACTTGACATACGTCAAAACGGTAAACTCACAAAATAGTAAGATGGAAGCCTTTAAATATAAAGGGAAAGCATTGCCAAGAGGCATAGTTTGGGGAGGCAGATATATAGCTAGAGGCTCAGCATCTAACACCCACCACTCAATAAAGATCTCTCCTACAGTTCTGCCTGGCACAGCACTTGTTGCTAACGAACCATAATCAGGGACCAAACAGTGACTCTGTAACCCACACCCGGAGAGTACGGGTCCTTGTTCCTTCTGTTGGGTGGTCCACAGAAGGGTGTAATGGTCTGCTGTAGCTGCTATCCAAAGAACCCATCACTCATGCTTTTGGCATTCAAGTTCCTGAGTGTAAATGCTGCTGCTAATCCAAGCACAGGTACAGGCAAGGGTTACTTGCATCTCTGCCCTTTGGCTTACCAAAATGAAGCATAAGCAAATGTCTCTGGCAGCCCTGTGGTTGAAAAACAACTTGGATCTATGTAAAGTATCCAGGTACTGCCAGAGAGTTCTGCAAATATTTGCCAATACCAAATAAAATTGCACCAGAAGGTCCTACCATGTTCTTTTAGTGACTCTCCTGGCTTGGGGTACATTCTGTTCCATTCCCTGCCATCCCGCACCGTGGTTCCACTAGACTTTAATTGTGATCCTACATTGCTCTTTGGTGGCTCCACACCAGAGCGCTGCTCTGTTCCATGTCTCTAAATAACAACAACTGTCAGAATGAAAATTGTTCCTGGGATTTGCATTGCAACCACCAGCGATGTTATTTCTCTTGATCTTTCAAATTTGTTTCCAACACTCATCCCAGTGAGTTGCTCCAAATGGCAGAACTTAAATAATATAGTTAGTACTTGAGTGGATAACAAGATAAAAGCCCCTCCACACTTGCTATCTTTCTATTAGGTATCTCTGAGAAAACAGGGCTCAATTTAAGTCATGCCTAGCCTTGATTATTCTTTGCAACTCTAAAAATCCTCCAGACTACAGCCCTTATGAAAGCCACCTACAAAACCCACCTACATAACACGGTGCATTTTACTACACAGCGATTGGCCCCCTGTGGGCCATTTGTAACATTTCAGCCTACAAATTTACCCAAATTGAAAGCTGAACTGCAAAAAAAGGAATACTTGTGGCACCTTCGAGACTAACAAATTTATTTGAGCATAAGCTTTCGTGAGCTACAGCTCACTTCATGCTCTGATGAAGTGAGCTGTAGCTCACGAAAGCTTATGCTCAAATAAATTTGTTAGTCTCTAAGGTGCCACAAGTACTCCTTTTCTTTTTACGGATACAGACTAACACAGCTGCTACTCTGAAACCTGTCAACTGCAAAAAGTGAGTCAAAGTTAATAAAGTGTCACAATAACCTATAACAATAAATGATGATGGGGGAACAGACAAAAGGGAGACAGAAAGACTGAATTCATCCAAAGCTGCCTACTGATATAATTCAAGGACCACATTAAGATCATGCCTGACAAAGAAGAGAAATTTGGGACCAGAAATCAATGAACCAAAATTGGGGTGTTGGAAATTAGGCCTATTGGTGAATAAAATAATGAGGGGATGTGTTATTCCACACATCACTCCCTTTGGGGGTCCATAAAGAAAAAGCCTTTGGGAGAAAAACTGGCAAATGGAACCAGCTTTACCAACATGGCTGCCACCCACACCATCCCGTGTGTCCCTGGACCTTCCTCATCTGAATTCTGAGAGATGTCTTGACAGGCCAGGCCAGAGAGAGGAAGCCAAATGACATCACCACCTCCATCAACTTCAACTAAATCCCAAATACCACCGGGAATGCCAGACTCTGTCTTCCCCCCTCTCCCAGTGCGTTCCTTCCCCGCCTCATTTCTTCTTTTTCCTATCTCTCTCATTTTGCCTTCTGTCTAAGAACAGTCTGGCTTACTTGGCCAAGACTATATATTTTGAAGAACTGCTGTTAGCCTGTGACCACAGGGAGATATCGCTCGGTGTGTGCTCATCTCCTTTTGTCATCTTAGGAAACGGGATCAGACTTTAACAATAGCTCCAGCCCGTCCCAGAAAAATGCCTTCTGTCACTGCAGCACGTCTACCCTGTAGTGTAGTTATACCCATACGGTCAGCCAATGAGAAGAAGAGACTGAAATCCAGGACTGGGCCACTAACACAGCTGGACAAGTCACTTAACCTCTCCGTTATTCATTCGGAGCACTCGTTCGGTGAGGCTGAATATTTGTAAAGCACTTTGAGATCCTTGGATAAAGATTTCCCATAAGTACCATTTTCTTGGCAATAAGCTCTTGATGAATATTAAAATAAGTGGTTTCAATAGTCTGTAAGGAGAACAAGGTACAAGAGGCCTTTTGGTGACTGTCTTGAGATTTCTAGGATCACTCCTATGCAAGAGCATGTGCAATGTAATCAAAGCCATACCATACAGTGTTACAGAGAGCAGTTAAAGTTGAAAAAAAAAAAAAAATCACATGTGGATGCAAACTCTCCCCTTAGTCAGATCCTGCGTTTTTGTTTCATACCTGTAACATAAAAACCAGCTGCAAAGTTTTGGCCTAGACACATGCAGGATCCAGCAGTTTATATTGGATCTATATACAAGATAGATAGAGGTAGCTAGCCTCTGCAGTTACATATATAGATTGAGAGAGAAACCTAGACTTTCTTCAAGTTTGGATAAGCTTTCGGAGACATTTATTAATTGAAGTTGGCACTGGTAGGCTTATGAAATATTTAAGCCCCAAATTGGAAGCTTATAGTGTGGGGAGGGGGAGGGTGTAGAGATGGAGGAGAGGAAGAGAATCCACTCTGGATAGTTTTGATAGCAAATCCACAACATCTGAACACTAAAAAAGACTCATTGTAAAACAAATCCAAAACACTTCTCTTAAGTTGCTTCACATCGTTCACAGTTAGAACTGCTCAGAAAATGTAATTTCCTTTCAGTGGGAAATTCTTACATTTCAGAATTTGCTTTTCTTGTGAGCAGAATGGAAAAAAAACAAAAACAAAAACACACCAAAATTTTCCCAAGGAACAAAAATTCTGAAAGATGTTGACACTAGACCATCAAAATGTTTTGTTTTGATAATGCTGAATTGTTAAAATATAACACAAAATATTAAGCATAATATATTTATTACATATACCATATAAGTATATAGATATTTTAAATATTTAAATATAGTATAGTGAATGTGCTATATTAAAGTATCTTAATATAATATGAAACTCCAAAATGAATTTAAATGAAGTCAAAGCTAAAACATTTTTATTGCACTGAAAGGAGAGATTTGGAGCTGTTCATTTGAAAAACTTTTCAACCAGCTCTATTTATAACCATTTTAGATTTGAATCTACTATGGACCGTGTCTTCCTAAATGTTTGTACTGCACCCAGCATATTTTGAGCACTACTGCAATACGAAAATCAAATAAATATAATCAAAACACAAACAGATAATCATCTGTTTCAGTCTAGACATTAGAAAGAAAAAAAATTATACGACGTCTCAGAGAAACGGTGCACATAAGAAATGAAACAGAGAATGGCAGTTAGCTGAACCCAAGCAGGGAAAATCTCAATGTTTACATGCAGAGACAATGCAGTCTCTTTTTAAATTGGATTGCTATTTACAGCTTGGATATTGGCTAACATTTTCACAAGTGCCTACGTGATGAGGGAGCCTAAGTTCCACTGGAAGTCAAACAGACTTAAGCACCTCTGAAAGTTCTGCTCATTATGTTCACTAAAAATATGCACTTCATGCAAGGATCTGACCGTACCCCCATGACAGGTCATGGGAGTTTGGCATCCAATCACCGCAGGCCTCTTTAGAGAACCCCAACAGTAGACACTGCGGTGATGAGGATATTGTTATGGATCATGTTAAACCTTGCTGTAATGGGTCAGGCATAACCTGCCATTCAGGATCAACCTAAAGAAGCCATTGTCCTCAGACAGCTTGGAACAATTAAGTAGCCTCCACCTGAAACACAGGCTTATGTCTCTAGTCAAAGACAGGCACATTGCAGGCTACTCAGGAATATGAACTATGTGGACAGGGGCTTGGACAGAGAGACAAAAACAAAAAGGCAAGCAGGTAGAACTGAGAGAAAACTAGCAGGGTGCTTTTGGGCACAGGCTGTTGGCTGGAAAGGCAGGTTTGGAACAGTAAGCAAAGAAATTCCCTCCTGCTGTTTGATTCCTACTATGTTCAGGGAAACAGGACTTTGTGCATAATCTTTGTGTAAACTGCATCAAAGAAAATTCCTGGCTCGATTGTCAATTTCTCCTTCTAACTAGAACGACCCGTAACACCCTAAATTTGTCTAACTGCTCAGTAATGCTCGTAAAGGGTAGAGTTCCTAAGTTTTGCATACAGCACACACAAGACAGTTTGAATCAGGTAGATATTAATTGCAGCATTAAAACCTTTAATACATAACTGTCTTCAGTTTCCGCCCCCCCCCCCCACCCTCCATTTTGAAATGCAGTAAAAACATAGTTAAGGGTAAAACATTTAGCTCTCAGTGAGCTCATAGAAAAGGAGTACTTGTGGCACCTTAGAGACTAACAAATTTATTTGAGCATAAGCTTTCGTGAGCTACAGCTCACACATCTGATGAAGTGAGCTGTAGCTCACAAAAGCTTATGCTCAAATAAATTTGTTAGTCTCTAAGGTGCCACAAGTCCTCCTTTTCCTTTTGCCAATACAGACTAACATAGCTGCTACTCTGAAACCAGTGAGCTGATAGAATATTACTATGTTCAGATTTCATGCACGGCCTGCTCTCGCAGGTGCAGAGCTAAAAGAAGACACCTCACTATTGACTAGGTTATCTCAATATAGCATCTTGCAACTGATTTAGTTTGAAATGAACTAGCTTTAAGAAAAAAGATCTTTAAAAATATACTTAATCAAGGAACAGACCCTGGTATTTTCAGGCAGGTGTTTCTGAACATTTTTCGTACCATGTTACCCAGAACAAAGTTTATACACACACATACCAATTGGCACTCTGATGCTCAGCACCTCTGAAAATCACTCATGCTGCTACAGTGAAACTTGATGATTTGTAGAAATCAATGCCTTTGTGCATGCCCCTTTCTTGACCTTTCTTTGTACCTTCTTTTATGTCCAGAAAGCACTTTGTACACTGCAAAGAAATGTGATTGTCCCCTTCTTAGATGCACTGAAGTGATAATAAAATAAAATAATAATAATAATAATAATAAATAATAAATAATAATGAAAGTAAGGCCCAAACAGTGTAGAACTTTGCAGCTTTCAGCTACGCAATCTAACTAAGACCATGTGGACAGGAGCTTAAAAAAATGAAACCCCAAAATCAGTATGTAACAAGAAAACCCCAGCACTCAAAGAACACAAACAAAAGCAACCACTATAAAAAGGTAGCACTTTTTCTTTAAACATCAAGGTTAAGCAGGGAAATGGTAGAGAAGATTATAGCCAGAGATAAATGTCTTATGAGATAGGGTTCAAGGACACATTCATCCCAGTCACCGCTTCATTGTATTTCAGATAATCTTTCACTCTCCCCATCATTTTTTTGGTGATTTGTTTTTTTGTTCTAACACCATGAGAACTACAGGCAAACCTCAACCACCCAGAAAAGTGGATAACCTTTGAACACAGAGACAAGACCCCAGTTACTGCAAGCTGGCATTCAGTGCACTGGAGAACAAAATGGATGAACAGATGAGAGCTGTCAGAGTGAAGAATGCAAGGTTAGCAGATGAAATACTAAGGTTAAGGCCCAGAACAAGTGTGTGACAAGCCAGTCAGGTCAATAGTGAATCTGTATACCAGAGTTTGGATGTTGGGGTAGTGTGATTTATCTTCACACAGCAAAAAAAAAGGGGCCTGCCTTTTAAGGTCCAAATATAAATATAACCCGGCTTTCTTCAGCCAGACTCCCAAGAACAAAGATATAAATTGTGCCTCACCTTGGCAAAACATTCTCAGAAGAAAACAAAGTCTGATTAGCTCTCTTCACTCTGGGTTTATTCCCATGCTTCTTTCTTCAGTGACCACCCCATGTCAGATTCAAACCCCCACTCCAAGCACAGCATCCCTCTTAATTAATTAATTCTCTACAGCTGGCTCAACCTAGCTACACAGCACTCAGAGAATCCAGCTGTGGCCATTACTGTCAGCCAAAGAGGAGGTGTAACCTCTTCGCTGCCAGTTTCTGGGTAGTGTCTATACACCCCCATTCCAAAGGGGAGAAAATAGCCAAAGGAACCAAAAGAACCAAGGAATAAAAGTGGCATGAAGATGGCTATTGTCAGCCATTCATTAGAGGGTAAAGACTGTATCTGGTGAAGAGACCAAGAGCTTAATAGGTAAAAATACCAGTTTCTTCAATTCTCTTATTCCCCATTTTATTTTGCATAATCACAGCACCTAGGACTTGGTGCCAATAACTTTTCTAAACAATCAGTTCAGTGCATCTAAGACAGGGACAATCATTTCTTTGCAGAGTGAAAATTAAAGTGGAAAAGGGGATAGAGAAATAAATTGCAAATAGCAAAGACATTACTGAAAGAGGCAAATGGCAGTTCAATTCAGAGGCTTTGCAAAGTTAATTTTTAGTTCAAAATGCACACAGTAACTATATAATATACCTTATTGTACATTATTGCCACTAGGTTACACTTTAAAGGAACAGGAGAAATTGTCATAAATGAAGGCAATGAAAGAAAACTCAGATTATCTTTATTCTGCAGGCAAATCTCTCTTGCTGGGGAAGAGAGAACATATACTCTTCTTTTATCGTTTTATACACTATATGCTGTTGAGTAAGCTGATAAATTATAGTGAAAGTACCCTTTAATGGAAATGCAGGGTTCTTGCAAATGCTGATAAACATGTTCCTTTGGAAACTGAATGGGTAATGCTCTCAATAGGCTGTGATTCATTATTTGTTTGAAGACATGCATCACTCCAAATTAATATGCCACTATGTATCTAATGCAAACACAACAGCATATTTTCCTGGTGAAGACAAATAGCAAAAAACATTTGTGGTGGGTATGTCATGTATTTAAACAGAAACTTCCTGGTGTTTGAACTTAATTCCTTGAGCCCAAGTTCCTTTATTCCACAGCAATAACAGAGAAAGGAACAAGAGAGTCCGTATTCAGGGAACATCATTGTTAATATTTATTTCCGACAAGATAAATGAAACAAATTGACCATTTTGGGACAATTGATAGGATCAATATTGCAAGCTCTTAGCAGGCATAGCACTTACTAGCAAAGTAGTCGAAATTATTGCATGGTAGTAATCACTACACCTGAGAGAAAAAGTGAGCATAAACCTGGGAGCTATACTATGATCAGGAAAGAGAGAGACAGGGCAAAATGTTAGATCATCCCTTTCCTCCTCAGCAAACACAATATGTATTCCCTGAACAGAAGACAGATATCAAACTAATTCTACTGCAGATCTTAGCCAAAAGGTACATAAGGGATACCAAAGCTCTCTTTACCAGCTCTCTTCGGGGTAAAGCTAGTCAGGTATTTAACCATTCACATCATAGTAACTCAGGATGGATGCTAATCAGATAGTTTAATGCAACACTGGAGGATGTTCATTTCCATGGGGATATGGAGTTCAAGGAGTTAAACAGAATAGGAAAGGAAGAAAAAGGAATTTGGGACGGATGGGGGGGGAAATTACTTAGGCATACCTGGGATATGGCCAGAGCACTGGTGCTAATACCCCTACTGTGAACTCCTGCAAAATGTGAAACTTGATCTTGACAATCCATAAGTGGCCAGGACAAGAATTTTATATGTCATCCAAAGGAAGAGGCCATCTACAGCATCCTACCAGGATTTGGGTTTAGCACTCATTCTGAGATGAATTACCAGCACTTGCAAGCCCTGAGTCTAAAACCCACATCTACTGACTCCTGGAAGGCTGCTGGGTCCACACCTCCATTAGGCAACTGTGGTACAGCAGTGAACAGCAGCCTGGAACCCTGCAAACTCAGGCTTCAGAGGCTGCCCCACCCACAGATTGGCAGTGATACTGGGTCCCCTCATTGGCTCAGGTAAGGTATTTAACAGCTGGAGGAAACAACTTGAGGGTGTCTGTACAACTATATGGATGCTGGTTGTCTGGCTGATCGATTGATTACTGCAGGCAGACCCTGCTGTGTTTCTTGATATCTGGCCTTGAACTGGGTTCCCCTGTCCAGCTCCTGGGCCCTCGCTCTCACCCTGCCTCTGCACTGCTATCCCCACATCGGCAGATCGATTGGGGTTTCTGACTTGGCACAGCTCATGGGCTCCAGCCTGACCCTTTGGTTTAACACCAGTGCTGACTGTAGCTTCCGGCCTTGACTCATACCCCACAGCTGGCATCCTGAAAAACACCACTTCCTACAGCATGCTGACTTTTTCTTAGACATTTTCCATGCAAGTAATGACCAGGTCCAACTTTTTTTTGGTAAAACCTAAGACAATTGTCTCAGGTGGCACCCATACAAGCTGAATTCACACCATGTTAATTCTGAGACACAATCTTATTTTGGCCTCAGTTATGCTTTTCCCCGCTCCCCCTTGTAGTCCCACAGGACATACAGAGTGCAAGCCCTAAACAAGCAAGAGCCCTTAGATAGTTATCAGATGAAGTGTATTTTGCAAAGCAGATAATTTTCCTTACAAGCCCTGTGCTGTTCTTCCATGGATAACTAAAGCACCATCCACTCAGCTCCACACCAAGTTGCTCACTTAAGTTTTTACCAGGTCAAAATAATATGTTAGCACAAATATACTGGGCTGAGTTAGTGGTGTTTTTTTTTTTAACTTGCTGCCAGAAAAAAAGCAAAAACAAATCATGTATAATGCAAACAAGCAAAAAAAAATTAATTACAACTAAAAGAGCTGTTGATGTTTTGGTGTTTGCAAATATTATGCTGCAGGTAACAGAAAACATCCTTCCTTTTGTGAAAGACAGCCAAAAATTAACTAGAGGCAAAGGGAAAGATAAAGGTTTCAGAGTAGCAGCCGTGTTAGTCCGTATTCGCAAAAAGAAAAGGAGTTCTTGTGGCACCTTAGAGACTAACAAATTTATTAGAGCATAAGCTTTCGTGAGCTACAGCTCACTTCATCGGATGCATTCGATGAAGTGAGCTGTAGCTCACGAAAGCTTATGCTCTAATAAATTTGTTAGTCTCTAAGGTTCCACAAGTACTCCTTTTCTTTTTGGAAAGATAAAGGTGATCTTTAAAGGAGGAATGTGCGGAAAGTGCCTTTGAGCTTTCTTTGTTGTGCAAGATTATATCTGCCAGTGGAGTGTAAGAAAAGTAAAACCTATTAAAAAAAAAAAATTGGGGACAGATCCTCTGCTGGTGAAAATTGGCAGTTCTCCATTGACTATCTTGGAGCTCTTCTGATTTACATCTACTGAGGTTCTGGCTCATCCTGTGTGTGTTCTATCATAGCCTAAATCATTCACTTCAATATCTCACATTATACAGTAGGCTGTTTTGTGCTGTTGCTTTCCAGTCCTCTTTCTCTATAAGGAGAGCAGCTAATTAGCAGGCACCAAACTGGATGACAATTGGAAAGCCTGGCTCATGTCTCCTTTTTAAAAATTTCCTTTAAGTGGAGGCATTTGCAGAGTTACCAGCTAAGCAGACTGAGTTGATGCTCTTAGGGCTTGAGTCTCCCTCTCATTCACACTTGTGTAGGACAGGAGTCACACCAGTGGTTCCAATAACATTTTGCACCACAGAGCGTGTACTGAACAGAGTGCACTCCAGATACAGTCAAAAGCAAACCAGACATGCAATTCTGTGCATGTCTTTAAAAGTAATGTTCTAATGGGTAGGGAAGAATGTCACTGGATGCAGGGTCAGAGTGTGACTTTGACTATACATGTGTGCAAGGAAACAAACTGTGTGCCATAAAAAGCTTATACAGGGTAAACTTATAAATTGTTCACCCTCTATAACACTTATAGAGAGCTATGCAGAGCTGTTCCCCCCCCCCCCCAGGTATTAATACATACTCTGGGATAATTAATAATTAAAAAGTGATTTTATTAAATACAGAAAGTAGGATTTCGGTGGTTCCAGTAGTAACAGACAGAACAAAGTGAATTACCAAGCAAAACAAAATAAAACCCGCAAATCTAAGCTAATACAGTAAGAAGCTGAATACAGATAAAAATCTCACCCTCAGAGATGTTCCAATAAGCCTCTTTTACAGACTAGCCTCCTTCTAGTCTGGGTCCAGCAAGCACTCACCCCCCTGTAGTTACTATCCTTTGTTCCAGTTTCTTTCAGATATCCTTGGGGATGGAGAAGCTATCTCTTGAGCAAGCTAAAGACAAAATGGAAGGGTGTCCCAGGGGTTTAATAGACTTTCTCCTGTGGGTGGACCCCACCCCCCTGTGTAGAATCCAGGTACAAAATGGAGTTTTGGAGTCACATGGGCAAGTCACATGTCTATGTATGACCGAGTTTCTTACCAGCCAAGCCACATTCCTGGGAAAGCTCAGATGTGGATTGGCATCTTCAAGATCCATTGTACGTTAAGTGCTTCTTGATTGGGCATTTAACTTGCACATTCCTTTCTCGGGAAGCTGACCAAATGCTTACAAAGGCTATTTAAAAATCAAGCCAGTACACATCCAATATTCATAACTTCGAACACAAAAATGACACATGCATACAAATAGGATTAATAGATTCAGTAGATCATAACCTTTACAGAGATATGTTACATGGCATAGGTAGCATAAAACATATTCTAGTTATGTCATATATACATTCATAAGCATATTTCCATAAAGCCTTATGGGGGCCACCGTTACATGCATAAACCAGTAACATTTCCTATGCTACTTTCTCTCGCTCCAGAGAGAAAATTCTGTTCTGCTCTAGAGAGGGGTAGTGATTTATGGCTAGCCTTTACCATGCTATACTGTGCTGGCGAGCAAATAAGTGCGGACTGAGACAAGTCTCTTCCCAGTCCCCGCTCACCGCCACTTACTCCTACACATCAGCACTCCAAGGTACAGGAGCCCATACAAAGGTGTAGGGAAGTTCTTACTCCTTTGTTACTCAATTGCATAGATTCATAGTCCACATCACAATCTAAATCACAGAGCTCTGTATGGATATTGCTCTTGATTTTTCCTTTGCTCTGTTTCATTTCATTACTCCTAGTTACCTCCCCTTGGAGCACACTAAATAATCCTTTTCCCTCAGTGGTGTTTCCACTTTTCAAGTACACACTGATGGTTATTATACCCCCCAGTTTAGTCATCATTTATCCAAGCTATACATAATGAGTTCTTCTAATCTCACCCTTTGTAAATCAAGCCCTCCATCCCCTGAATCATCTCCTCTACCCTTCTCTAAGTTCCCTCTAGCAGTGTGGTGTCCTTCTGGCATTGCCATCTATTCCCTCTTAGTTTCTATTCGCACTGCCAACACTCTCATTGGTACCAGAAGTGATACATCAAACATTGGGATGCATCGTATATTTTGTAAATTACAACAGTCGTTTTGTTGTACTACTCTGACCCATTTATGATGATGTTTTTATTCTGCCTGTTCATTTCATCCCTCTCCTGCTCACAAGCTTGCTAACCTGCAAGGAAGGGAAGGATGACCAGATAAGCAAAATAGAGAATACTAAAAAGGTCAACATAATACAGCACAGTACCTGAGCTCCTAGAATATATTAGGTATTAAAATTGCGATATCTTAGGCTTCTGAGAAGAGAAAGAGAATAAAAAGAGCAAAGGATGGAACTTTAATCCATTCAAGTGTCAAAGACTGAAATGAAGGAAGAGAAAGGTACAGTCTGATCTATTCATTTTAAGATCTTCTAAGAGGACGGGTTGTCCGTATCCACCATGAGTTAAATATGCAAAGAAATAAAGGCCTTCTGTGCCCAAAAGACATAAGGTCTGGTATGAATGGCCTGCAGAACCTGGGGCATGATCTAAAGTCCATTGAAGTTAACAAAAAGATTTCCATTGACTTCACATGGGCTTTTGATCAGGCCCTGCTGGGACAGGAAGAGCTACAAAGCAAATTTTATCATTGAAGGTCCTTCACTGAATGTATCCTGGCTCAGAACCCAGATCTTCAGAATTAGGGGCTGTTAGTGAAAGCACATGAGCTCATCACAACTGTTGGGACAGCATGCAGAGTATGAGAGAGAGCTTCAAAAAAAGCTCACACAGGGCATAAGGGCTTGATCCTGCACCACTGGAATGGGAGCTGAAGGGGGATGTTAAGAGCAATATGAACACCTTGATTTACACTCTTTGGAGCAATGATGTATATGAACATGAGACAAAGCCCAGTCTTATTACTTATATAACTATAGTGAGTAAAAGGCCCCAACTAGAATGGTGTTGGTTCTGTACAAACAAAAGTAGAGACAGCCCTTGGTCTGAAGACCTTACAATTTAAACAGACAAAGGGTGGGAGGAGAAAACAGAAGCATAAAAAAGGTGAAGTGACTTGACCAAGGTCACACAACTGATCAGTGGCAGAGCTTGGAACAGAACCCAGATCTCCTGAGTTCCAAGCCAATATCTGGACTATGCTGCCTCCCCAGTCAATAGCAGCCTTTGCTTTGACTTAAATCGGCTTTGGATCAGGCCTTAATAGACCTCCAGCTGACTCTGCTGAGTAAGCTGGAAGAAGGCTTTTTCTGTTCTGCAAGGGTAGAGTACACTGCAATAATCCAGTCTGAAGTTTGCTGTTTAAATGACAGTTTCCCCAAGACCTTGACTTGACCCTTACTTCAAAAACAGGTACCATTAAAGCTGCTTAAATGGGCTGCAGTTCAGACAGGCAAAGCCAGATTCTTGCAACGGAAATTTCAATCATCTGCTGCAACACAAACCCCTAAGTAAGCAGCTTTCGTGGAAAGATTAAAGGCCTCTGTCTGCTTTCACTTACATGGGTGTAAATCCAGAATATCATCAATGGAGTTACACTGGTATAACAAAATGGGCAAAGGCTCTGGGATTCCACAATGCCTGGGTACTCCCACAAAGCAGCTGAAATATAGTAAAAACAACACACACAGTAGAACTCCCCTTATACTGAAGCACAATGAAAATCTCAGGGTATGCGTACTGTGCAAGTGGTGGCATATATTGTAGCTCATGTAGATGTACCCGCACTAGCTTTGATCTAGCTAACTCAGTAAACGTAGCAGGGAGGATATGGTGGCACTGGCTGTACAAGCCCACCTGGTCCTCCCGAGCCTTGCTAGCCCATGCTGCCAGGTCTTCCTAAAAATTGCTATTTTTAGTGAACCAGAATAGTTTAGAGACAGCCTGGTATGTTTACACAAGCTGCAAATTACACTCCTGGTTGCAGTGTAGATGTAGCATCAGATTGTTTCAAGCCATCACAATGTGCCAGCTGTAGTGTCTGTCTGCATGGAGAAGTTATTCTGTGAAAAATACTATTTTACTTTGAAAGGGATCCACTATATACTGAATCGTGCTAATGTAACGTCACATCCTGGGGAATGTCATCAGCAATAGGGACTAATACTGGGACCTCTATATCGAAACGCAGGAGCTGCTACTTCCTGAGCTGAAAGACGGAGCTCTCTCAGCCAAGCATGCAGCTGGCTCATCAACCTCAGAATCAGGGGGTAGCTGTGTTAGTCTGTATTCAAAAAACAACAAGGATTCAGATGGCACCTTAAAGACTGACAGATTTATTTGGGCATAAACTTTCGTGGGTAAAAAAACCATTTCTTCAGATGCATGGAGTGAAAATTACAGATGCAGGCATTATTGTACATGAAGAGAAGGGAGTTACCTTACAAGTGGAGAACCAGTGTTGACAGGGCCAATTTGATCGGGGTGGATGTGGTCCACTCCCAATAATAGATGAGGAGGTGTCAATTCCAGGAGAGGCAAAGCTTCTTTTGTAATGAGCCTCAAAATCTGGCCTAGACACCACAAGAGGAAAGAGCACCACACTGAGTGGGTGTGGGTTACATGACCAAACTACACTCACAATGCTATTAAATAAATATCCAATTACATCTGGTTCAGCTACAGCTTCGTGTGCTCTGGTGGCTGGCTGGAAGATAATTCCTAACTGTGGCATGATTGCTGATGCTTGGCTCTTAAAGAAATCTTCAATTGAAATCATTATCATTGCCCCTGGTTTACAGATGGGGAAAACGAGGCACAGAGAGGTGAAGTGACTTGCCCAGGGCAACACAGCAGGTCTGTAGCAAAGTCAGGACCCCTAGTCTAGGTCTCTATCCAATGGGCTATGCTGCCTCCCTGTCCCAATTTGCCAAACCACTTTCTCCTCTTTAAAATCTTCCTCAAGACTCATTTCTTCTGCAGTGCCCACCTGGTGTGAATCAACAACAAAAGCTGTTCCTTTCTCTGATGTGCCTGCTTCCCTCTTCAATGGGACGTAAGCACCTATCCTGCTTTGGTCCTTTTATAAAGCACACTAGACAAACCTGGTAAGTCGCTTGATCAAAGTCACAAAGAAAGTCTATGGTAGGGCAGGGTACTGAACCCAAGTCTCATAAGTCCTTGTCTCTGACTGGAACTAGAGGAGTTTGTTGGGGACAGAGGGGCAGCTGGATTTCCAACGACTGGTTTACAGCAGGAATTTAGCACATACATTTTTACTGAAGGACATGTTTATTCTCTCAGAAGCACCTGGCATTGGCCACTGTCAGAAGACAGGATACTGGACTAGATGGTTTGACCCAGTATGGCCGTTCTTGTGTTTTTATATTTATCCTAGGTTTCAGAGTAGCAGCCGTGTTAGTCTGTATTCGCAAAAAGAAAAGGAGTACTTGTGGCACCTTAGAGACTAACAAATTTATTTGAGCATAAGCTTTCGTGAGCTACAGCTCACTTCATCGGATGCATTTCCTCTCTGGCAGAACTTGCCTTGTCTGTAAAAGACATCTGTGACCACATCTGGCAAGCGACTTGAGTATATGTTGCATTCTGCATTCAAGGACAGACATCCAGAACTTGGACTGCAAGGTCAATGGAGCTCTAATGCTTGATTAGATTAGTAACTAGAACTGATCAAAACCTTTCAAATGAAAAATTTCCGTGATGGAAAATGTATCTTTACGAAAAATGGAAATGGATGGAAAATGTCTATTTCATTTAAACATATCAGTTTTCCACTCAGCAGAAACAAAATGGGGGGGGGGGGGGGGCGGGGGGGAAATGCTTCAAATAGGCATTTTGAAATGAAAGTTTTGATTCAAAATGGCAATTCAAGATGAAAAATTCTATTCTGAGATGTCAAATTATTTCCATCAAAAATAATGAAATTTTACATTTTGACATTATCAATTCAAAACTTATTTGTTTTTTGTTTTGTGAAAATTTTCAATATTTCAACTTTTTGTTCCAATTTGGAACAGAAAGTAGGTTTGAAATGTTGCAAATTCTGACAAACGGAAAATTCCATTTTTTCAAAGAATTCTTTTTCCCAAAGCCTTTGGGACAAAACAAAGTTCTAATATAATACAAACAATTGTTTAATGGCACATTCAATAGAGTACACAATTGTAATAACAACAGACCCTGGTCATTGGGATCAAACCTGGGACCTGTGGAGCTAAATGCATGAGCCTCTACTGCATGAGCTAAAAACCACACGCCTCATTAAGCTCTAAGTGGTCTTGGTGCGACTGGAGGGGGACAGAACACCACACCCAGCAGGCGTGTGGGTTACACAATGTTTTAGCTGTCCTGCTATTATAGGGGCATAACTGCAAAATACAATAGACATTGACTTTGCTTTACAATCTTACCCATTATTTATAAGGTCAGCAATGATATCAACTCTGAGTCTTAACTACATGGCAAGGGACAGTTATCAGGCTGCAAGGGAATTGGTGAATAATGAAAAACTTTGTCCTTTGGCTATGCATCTGTGCAGACTGAGAGCCGATAGATGGATAGGTAGTGGTGGCAAACCAGGACTTCATTACTTTCATTTTTCATAATGGTAATGAATATCCAGGGACTGTTTAATGCCAAGCATGGAGAATAAACAAAGCATAGCAACTGTATGTTTGAGAGTGAGGATCTGAAAAACCTTATGCAAACTGTAGAAACACGACACTGATTTTTGTACAACAGTCACTCCCGGTGTAGGAATATATCTGTTTCCCTAATGCATAGGAAAGCAGAGGTATTCTGAGATGCAATTTAAGTTTGAATATGTATTCAGACTTGCCCAAAGTTTGAAGCTGTTATGTTGAGCACTGGTTTCGGGTCTGTTCTTATCAGAGTTCTAACCTAAAGCCAAGGTTTTTAACAGTCACCAGAGCGATTCGGGGGAGGGAAAAGAGCGGGATGCTATTTTTTTTTGGTGCCAACTTCATGCATTCGAGGAGCCTGCTTTTCAAAAAGAACTTAGCACCCACCCACTGAAAATCAAGCCCCTTTGAGGTGTCAAGTGCCCCCAGCAAAAAACGAAAAACCTAAAGCTCCCCCTCCAAAAAAATCCCTAGTCACTTCTGAAATTCTTGGCCTAACTGCATATGGAAGACTTTTGGATAATTTGAATTAACTTCAGCTAAATATACAGACTGAACTTTTAAAAACTCTGTACAGGAAATTGATGGTAGATGAGCAGGTAGCTCACCAAGGAGGGGTGAAACATCTCTGCCTGATTCACCACTGCATTGCATTTGTATTTTATAATGGTGTAGAGTTCCAACTCTATTAGAATCACACCCTGTCATTCCACTGGAGTGACACTGTGATGAATCAGGCCATTAGACTGTTCCATCCTCATACAAGGCAGACTTCTGAACTTTTAAGGTCTGCTTATCCCCCAAAATGTGTCCCTCTATAATAATAGCAGTACAGAAGCTCAGATTGTGATGCATGTCCAGGGAATGTGTGTACTCCACTTAATATCTGTCTTTTGTTCGTGTGAATATTTATGCCATCAGTGAGATAAGTTTCCAATTCCATTTACTTGCTTCAAAGAAATTAATCAATACCATAGTAAATGCTACAATATTTGCTCACTTATGGGTTCAAAATAAAATCATACTGGAGAGGAGGATATGTTACCATAGGAATAACCATTCCTGCTAAGACACAAAATATCACATACATTTTGGAAGAGATGGAATTCATTTAAAGTATATTTAAAAAAAAAAACTTCACAAAATGGGACGAAGCTCCCTTGGGTTCCCACCTCTCACAATTATCTGAGAGAGAGAGAGAGAGAGACTCCCATTATTTATTTAGGATCAGATTCTGTTCTCAGTGACACCAATATAAATCAGCAGTAGCTCCACTGAAGTCATAAGTAGCCATCTGGTAGAGTCAATCCAACACCACAGTCAACTTGGCGACTAAGCTGCACAAATGATTGCCAGTAGAGTATGGAGAGCGGAACTGAAGAAAAACAGTCAGGTTTCAGGAGGGACCTCGATTGCTGAGAGTCTACAGGCTCAGGAATGCAAACTGGGGCCATGTGCTTGCCAGATAATCAACGTGTTTAATAAAGTTCTGTTGAGTGTTACTCTGCCTTCCTGCTGCATTCCTTATGCCTAATAAAAACAACCCAGATCTACTGCTCTTGCCGTGCAAGGCTCCGGAAATGCTCCTACATTACATTTGCCCTGAACTATAATTTCTCAAAATTCTGTTAGGGTCGGAAAAGGACTATTTAAACATGTCGCCTTCTTACCTCACAGCTTGTGTGGATTCAGTGCCCTCTCTCCGTTCAGTGCAAAAACAAAACATAAGCGTTAATGACTTTCCCCCTATGTGTTAGTACTTCAGAGGCAGAAGAGCAACGGAAGGATGAGTTCGATTAGCTTCTGGCTCATGCACCAACAACAGATTTTGTAACGAAGGCCATGTCCACCCCAGGGCTTTGCTCTGATTTCAGTCAGGGGTGGCAAGGCACCCATGTAGACCCCGAGTGTAGACAAGATAATCTGCTATAAACCGATTTGCACCAGTGCAATTTACCCTGGGTGCAAGAAGCCGTGTAAACAGGAGCTTTCCCCTGTTTACATTAAGGCTGGTGCAGCTGTAGCTCTGGCTGGTCACTGATGGCTGAAACAGGTCAACAAGATCTAACTTTACAGTTGCAGAACCAAGTTCTGCTCTCAGTTACACCTGGAGAGAGAAATGAAAATGGGACACAGGATAAAAGGTAGATGACAGAATGTTATTCCTGATGATGATGTATATGCAGAAAAAGCCCTTTGTACGCCGTGTATGTGTGACAGGTTTCAGAGTAGCAGCCGTGTTAGTCTGTATCCGCAAAAAAGAAAAGGAGTACTTGTGGCACCTTAGAGACTAACGAATTTATTTGAGCATAAGCTTTCGTGAGCTACACCTCACTTCATCTATTGCATGCATCCAATGAAGTGAGCTGTAGCTCACGAAAGCTTATGCTCAAATAAATTCGTTAGTCTCTAAGGTGCCACAAGTACTCGTTTTCTTTTTGTGTATGTGTGGTTTGCTCTTAATTAGCTAATTAGCTCTTTGGCAAAGGGCCTTTTGCCTGCTATATGTTTGTACAGCACCTAGCACAATGGAGAATAGATTTGAAACTGAAGAATTTAAGCAATAATGAGTATGTTCAATAACGGGAAATACCTAAAACGCACACCCCTCCCATCATGATGACAATTTTACAGAGCTGCTTTTCAGACAAACTTTAAAGCACCATGATGGAAGAGATTAAAACACCCTTTGGTAAATTTTTATTGGGAAGCCAATATGGACTTCCTAAGATGTGCCCAAGGGGCTAACTCCTGATGTGAAGATAGGGAAGATTCCAGCATTGCAGGCCAAATCCTCAGCAGGTGTAAATTGCCACAGCTGCATTGATCTCAGTGGAGCCACATGGATTTACACAAGATGAGACTGACCCTAAATATTTAGTTCACCTATTTGATATTTGCTGAGTTCCAAGATAAGCATCACCTACTATAGAAAATAAACATCTAGTCACGTACCTAACCACACGACTGAGGCACTTTGTCCCTCTTATTTAGAGAGAAGGCCACAAATGTTGTAACTATGCTGAAGTACAATACTAGCTTGTTCTCCAAGGAATCACAATAAAATTATCAAAAGGACACACAGTACCCAGGCTCTTATCTCTCGATTTATGGGGGATATTACATCAGCAAAATTGAACTAGGAAACAGAGCAGGAGCACACCTCAGATAAAGCCAGCAGTCTGAAAGCTCTCATATTAACCCACCCAGTGCTGAAATGCACTAGATAACTAAAAAGTCATACCAATCTGGCTTAGAAAAGCAATAGGCACTGTATCTGACATCTCATTCAGACTATGAATACCTTCAACCAAGTGATCATACATTAGTGCATATGCCAAGGTCTTGCTCCAATTTAGAAAATTTAATTGAAAAAAAAAATTAAGGCTGGAATTTTCAAATGTATCTAAGGAGGTAAGTACTCAAATACAATGGGAGTTGGGTGTCTAACTCTGTTAGGCTCCTTTGAAAATCCCAGCCTCAACTGAAGGTTTAAGAAAGGCATAGGATCTTGAGAGAGCTCTCCCTATTGGAAAGACTTCTACTGTAAGTCGATTTTCTGTTAATGAATTTTGATGGTGGAAATCGGTGAATAATTCAAAGGAAAACATTTACTCAGCAGATTTAGTCACATTTCTATCAGCCGTTTACAATTTTCTAGAAATTATTCACTCTTAAAAATGATTCACTGAATACTTTGTGAATAATTCTTTGTATATCACTAATGTGTGAGTGGTTTGTTGTAAGCATTTAAGAGGTGAACCACATTGGTTGGTTTTGAAGGGGCTTAGACTGATATATGGTCTTGTGGTTTAGGCATTAGACTGGGATTCATGAGATACGAGGTCAGCTCTTGTCTCTGGTGCAGATTACCTCTGTAACCTTGGGCAAATTGCAATCTCTCTATGCTTATCTCACTACCTACACTGAAGGGTAACCCTCCATCCTGAAAGGAGATAGCTAGGTTGACAGACCTAGTTACTGACTCTTGAGGAGGTGGATTACTATCGGCATACGCAGTGTCTACACTGAAGTGCTATAGTGGTGCTGTTGTGGCATTTCAAGTGTAGACACAGCCAGCTGCAGTGCAAGTGTTCCCATTATGCCTCTAACTTGGCCTGAAAATACAACTTTTAGGGGTGAGAGAGAAGGGTCACATCTCCACCCCAGTATAAGCCCTGATCCAACTTCCATGAAAGTGAATGGAAAGTGACTCCTCTAGGAGCTGGATCAGGACCTTAGTTTCCAACAGCTAATGCCAGTTGTAAAGATATAGATACCTGACCATTGGGAACTGTACTGAAAACACTGACTCACTTCCCACAGAACACAATATAGCCCTCACACTGGAAGAACTTTGCCATCAGTTCAAATCCAACCCTGGTTGGCAGTGATTGAATATAGCAATGAAAGGTTCTGTGTCCTATGATTCCCTGATCCATATTTATATCATTAACTGTTGATGATGTTGAGCTACTGGACGTTTATATGATGGAACATACGGAAATGTATCCACAATCATTGCTAACTCTGTCCCTATTTCAGAGACACATAATTACAAGCTGCCTTTGTATTTTTGAGCATAGCAATTTTCTTTCCTCTTGGGAAACGTGGATTAGGGAAATGCAGAATTTGTGAGCCTAACAAGATACTTGTTTAAAGTTTGAGCAACTGAAATGTTGCTTCTCTTGAGAGGCACAGACCCCACTGACTACATTTAAAAGCAAAAAAACAAAAACAAAAAAAACCCACCCTAATGATGGATAATCCTGTCATCATACAGGACACCGGATAGGACAATTAATAGGCAACACAGATGCTAATGATATTTGGATGTGTTGACATAGCTCTAGACGATCATTACTAAAGTGACTATGAAATAGGAACTAGAGCCATACGTTTTATGGCTCTCTTGTGCCCTATTTCTTAGGCTGGCAAAACATACCTACTTTTCTGTTTCTGAATTGATGCTGAATTCTCAGCATCCAAATCCAATGACTACAATATCACCAACCTATACATTTACATTTAAAGCAGTTAAATCTCTTTGAAGAGTCTATTCTTCTACTCCATTATCTAGAAAACATTGACAGTAGTGAGTACCAGAGGGCTATGAGGTTGGTAATTTATCCCTAGACTACTCATTTGAATATGGATCAGGTCAGCCAAAGTGACCTAAAATTATTGGACCAGAAGATCCTTAGCTGATGTAAATGGGTGCAACAACATTGCCTTCAATTGAGCTACTCTCATTTACACCAGCTGAGAAGTTGTCTCATGTTAAGGAGCTTAATCAAATAAATAGGGTGGTGTCTGCCAGTGCAGACTAATGTCCCCTTTACAAATTCCAGTCAAGATGCACTGATCGCATCCTTGTTGGCTATCACAACAGAGAGGTCAAAGGTTATTTCCTAATTTTCCATTACAGGGTTTTCTTGCACCTTCCTCTGAACCACCTAGTTCAGGATACTGGAGTAGATAAATGGATCATTGACCCAATCCAGCATGGCTGCCCTTATATTCTCAGATCTGGATTAAGATGCTGTCTTTGTTTGTTTTTGCCTTCTCCTTCCTGGATCTCTGTCAAGATGCCATGTGTTCTCACTGACTGCCAAGAACAGAAATATCCACAGGAGTTTCTGGGCAATTTCCACTCTCACTGCTTTATCGTGGTCACGGTAGTGGAACACACAATCAGAGATTTATTGAGCGGGCAACTAAAGAAAATTAACATTTCCACTGCCCTCTGAAGAGCAGACAGTACTGTTGCAATGTTTGGAACAGTTAATTCTCACCATAAAGGGATTGATCCACACACTATTGGGCCCAAGGCTTACTACTGTGAGAATTCCCATGGGTTTAGATATGATTCATGACTTGACTTGAGCAAATAATGTTTTTTGTTTTGGTTTTTTGGCTCATTAGGAATTTCAAAAAGTCAAAACCAAATTTGCAAGTGACATTTTTGAAAATTTCCAGCAAAATCAAAAAGTAAAATCAAATAATAATGATAATCATATTTCCAGGGCAAGTGAAATGTTTCATTTTGACAAAGCTGCAATATTTTTTATTTTGACCATTTTTGAAATGTTTAAAAATACATTTAAAGAAAGTTTTTACTCGAAAAATCATTCCAAATAAACAAACAAAACCCCCCACAACTTTTTTCCCAAAAAATGTTTAAACAAAATGTTTTGAGGGGTTTTTTTGAGAAATTTTGTTGTTGTTTTCATAACGAACAATTTGGTGACATTGACACAAATTCATGAAACATTTTCGTGTCGCTAAATCTGCATTTTTTTTTAAGCGAAAAAAAGTTTTGTCTGAAAATTTTTGCCTAACTCTGCCCAGGACTTCAAGAGAGCGATTCAGAGTAATGCTCAGCAGAGAAGGGTTTGCAGAATCAGCCTCTACGAGTGAATGTGGGATAGAATTAGGGCCGTCCCTAGCTATTCTGGGACCCTACGCAGCCCGCTCACAGGAGAACCGCCCTCCAGTACTCACCGGAGGTGCGGCTGGGGCTGGCGCTGCACTTTCCACCGCCAGTGAATGCAGACCTGGCCCTTCTGCAGTCCTCAAGGGAGTGGGGGCGGGGCAGGGCTGGGACAGAGCAGGAGCCCCAAATTTCCTGGTGCCCTACGCAGCTGCGTGTTTTGCGTATGGATAGGGACAGCCCTGGGCAAAATTGAGAGAACCAATGTAACCATTTCAGATTGAGCTGCTAAATCTTTAACTGGCTATTAACCCAGCTGAGAGGTGGTCTGTCCTAACATCTTCCCCAATCTGTAAACACAGGGATCTGCTGGATCGGAGGACAAGTCTCAGGGGACAAGTCTCACCTCCACCAGTTTTCTGGAAACCAATTTTCTACATGTTACATAGCTCTAAAAATGTTTCCCGTTCAAACATCTTGCAATAACCATGATAACCAGATAGTTTTTAGCTTTTGGTGGAGACCACATACCAGCTCCTTTGGTAAAATATCAAGGAGATGATGGGACATAGATGTAATATACCTGCCTAGACACTTCTGAGCGTGTCTGTGTCACCACAGGCCAACAGTAAATCACCAGCCTCCTTGAGCAAGGTGGATGCAGGAAAGGAATTGAGTTGAGGGATATTTGAATGAGAATGCCTCCCAGGAGTATTCTTGGGGACAGGACAGTTTACATGCTACCTCTTGCAGAGGGCTGAGCTTTAATTTATGATGTAGTCCACAGTGCCCTACAACTGTTCTAGGGTCTTTATTCAATTTAACTGTTCTAGGGTAATCCAATCAGAACTCAGACTTCTTATACATGTCAATTTTTTCTTCCTAGCCAGGGATTCATTAGCAGAAGGTGGGTGAACTGAAAGGGACTTATCATCGAGCAGAAGTCATCTGGAAATGTGTGAAAATGGTGCAGTCATGCCACAGTTGCTGGTTCCCATCAGATTATTCTTCATTAGGGCTTCAAAAACAATAACTCATCCTGATATGTGTTCAGCCGAAGGTCCCATTTTATTTAAATCACTTTCCTTCCCCCTCCACTTCTCAGATAATCACTCATTAATACTTTCTTCCTGGAAATCACAGTTCAAAAAAAAGCTAAAATTGGGAACTGACACAATAAATTTCTAGAGAAGTAATTTGAAAAAAATATAATCAATAAAATCCTAGGTGGCAATAACGTAACTGTATTAAATGTATGATGTCGGGTTAAACAATAGGTTCCCTCCTCCATTATTCTAAGTGTTACTTAAAGAGATCTTTTTATAAACTATATTTTTCCTTTTTACGGTGAAACTGTAAACAGGCAGTTAAACTAATATTTGGTACGTTCAGCTGGCTTCTATTTTATAGATTCCTCTGATAAACGATTAATGTAGCTTCTAAAGCCCTGTTACAACTTGAAAGCTATATACTGCAGAAGCATTTTTTCCATTAGAGCCCGGTGCTGTGTTGAGTAAAATAGGTTACATGCAGGAGTGGTTAGTTATAGTGTTGGAGGGAGGGTGGGAGTTCATACAGAGGACAAACAAATTGATCCTGCATTCCAGTCGCAGCAGCCACAAGAGTCTGCAATTGCAGGATCGAGCAGGGCCTAAAGCAGGCCCATGGTGTAGAGAAATTAGGGTGACCAGATAGCAAGTGTGAAAAATCAGGGCGGGGGTTGGGGGAGTAATAGGTGTCTACATAAGACAAAGCCCCAAATATTTGTCCCTATAAGATCAGGACATCTGGTCACCCTAAGAGAAATGGCTTTTTTGACTTGTGGCTTGTCCTATAAGTGAAAACATGGTAGAAAACGTGCATCTTATTTCTCCATTAAATTCCCCGTTTTTAATGGATCATTGTACAAAACCAGAATAAGCGTGGCCCTTGTTCCAGTGCACAGATGTGCGCGCATGTGCGTGGCGGTAAAGGAAGACTCAAGAAGCTTTTCATTCTGGTCAGTCAGACATGGGTGACAGGTGGATCCCCCTTCGGGGAGGCTAGCCCCACCCCTTCCACAGGAGGCCCTCCCACACCTGTGGCTGGAGCCCTGAGCCTCCCTCCTTCTCCTGCCCCAAGGCTGGAAAAGCCCCAGGCCAGCCGGAACCCTGAGCGCCCCCAGCCACCGGAGGAGCCCCAGGCCGGCCCCAGCCGGCCGACCAACCCAAGCAACCCCAGCCACGTGGTCTAGCCCAGAGCCTTCCCTGGCCTCTTATACCTGCCACGTGTGCAGCCAGGTATTTATGTTCCATGTACCCTGGTTTGCCCCTGCTCCATGTCCCTCCACGCGCAGGTTGAGGACAATCATACTCTCTGTACTCAAGAACTACTCTCTGCATACAACCTTGTGGGAGCAAACCACTCCAAATGGAGTAATCAAGAAGCAAAGCCATAACCTCCACACCAACCATGGCTTGAAAGGGGACGCACAGTAAGTCATTCAGTTAGATGGTTCCCCATTTCCAACTTTCCAGATGGGGAAGTGAGGCACAGAGAGATTAAGGCCGAGAATCTCAAAGGCGTAAGTGCTGGAACGAGGGATGCTGCTGCACCCTCGGCTTGAAGTGGTTTCCATTATACACTGGGTTTACAATTTGGTTCGATGGCTCTCACCACCTCCATTATAAAAATTGTTCCAGCGCTCTGCCCAAAGGTATTTAGAATCCTAAATTTGAGAATCCAGACCTAAGTGTCTTGCTTAAGGTCACACAGGGGATTGTAAAAAGAAAAGGAGGACTTGTGGCACCTTAGAGACTAACAAATTTACTTGAGCATAAGCTTTCGTGAGCTACAGCTCACTTCATCGGATGCATTTGGTGGAAAAAACAGAGGGGAGATTTATATACACACACAGAGAACATGAAACAATGGGTTTATCATACACACTGTAAGGAGAGTGATCACTTAAGATGAGCCATCACCAGCAGCAGGGGGGGGGAGAAGGAGGAAAACCAGGGAATTGAACTCAGGTCTCCCAAGTCATGTACCTTAGTCACAAAACCATCCTTCCGCTCCAGAAGGGAATGATAAACCCTAAGAGAAACAGGGGCCTTGGACCCAGCTGCAAAATAACACTAATATCAATCATGTCACACTGTACTCTCTACGGGGCAGGAACTGCATATTTTAATGCATTTGTACAGCACCAACGTGCATTCCTGTAAATAATAAATGACTTTAAGGAAAGGGCTTCTGCTATTCGGAAACACATGGCATAGAAGAAAAGATTATTCCTTCTGAAAGAGCCTGGAAACAAAATTCTGCTGCCAGGGAAAGAAATATTGTAAAAAACAAGCTGTTCTCCAACACTTCATTTCAAAATTTCTCAGCGTGAAAGCAGGCTCTCTAAACTGTGGCTCCCACAGGGACTTCATATGGTTGTTATAGTTTTCAGTCAGGTAAAATGATTTGCTACCTAGGCTTAAACTGTCTCCTAAAAACAAAGAGCCAGGTACTTACATTTCAACTGCCCAGGCTTGTTGCAATTGGGGAAAAAATAATAAAAAGGAAATGGAGGATATTAACTCCCTCTCTTTCTTGCTTTTATTGTCTTTATTAATCGGGGGATTAATATTAGGAGCAGAGCTCCTCTCTCACTGTGTCACTTTTGGTTTGTTCTACACGCAGGCATCACAAATTCAGTTCTTCTCTTGACCTGTTATTGTTCCATCCCAGATGGAAGGGTCCTGTAGAATTTAATAGGGATGAAACCAACAGGGTTCTATACAACTTTAATAGGACTCGAAAGTAAGGGTTCTAAAATCCTGTAGCAAAAGAGAGACTTTCTAAAGGTGTTTGGAACCATCCTATTGAATCCTATGACAGAGCGATGATTCTCCATTAAATTCTATGACAGGTTTCAGAGTAGCAGCCGTGTTAGTCTGTGTTCGCAAAAAGAAAAGGAGGACTTGTGGCACCTTAGAGACTAACACATTTATTTGAGCATAAGCTTTTGTCAGCTACAGCTCACTTCATCGGATGCATTCCGATGAAGCTGTAGCTCAAAAAAGCTTATGCTCAAATAAATGTGTTAGTCTCTAAGGTGCCACAAGTCCTCCTTTTCATTAAGTTCTATGGATTTGAAAATTGTACACAAAGAATTTTGTTCTTTATTAAATAGCAGTTTGCCCCAAGGAAAATGTATGTGTTAAGGACCAGATTTTTAAGGTATTTAGATGCCTAACTCCTATGGTTTTAGATAGTTTAAATCCTTGAACATTCTGGCCTTAAATACTTTTGGTAAACATGGATGGGAAGACTCATGTGCTTTAAATAAAGCATGTGCTTAGGTACTTTGCTGAACTGAGGCCCGAGTTACCAACACCACACACAAAACCAACTGTCCCCCCACTCATTATGTCTCATCTTGCCCCAGACACTTTCTCTAGGCTGAAATCAGTCCTACTTCACTCCCCATTGGGACTGATACTCCTTGCAATGGTAGCAGTTTCACACTGATGTAGCTGAATTGACTTTGGCTATGTCTACACTTGCCATTTAAAGCGGGGAAAAGTCCCTTTTGTTGCGCAAAAACCGTGGGAGGGTCTACACTTGCCAATGACTTTTTGCAGTGAAACTCAGAAGTTTCACCGCAAAAAGAAAACCACCTCCACAAGAGGCGTATGGCTCTTATCGGTGATGCTTTTGCGCTGATGTGCAAGTGAAGACTCGTTCTTCCTGTTTACACAGCTTTTAGCCCCCGGAGGATATCCCACAGTGCCTAGGTGACCACTCTGGCCAGCAGTTCTGCTGCTCTGATGCCAGGTAAACAGTCCACCCCGCCCCGTGTAAAGCCCCAGGGAACTTTGAAACTCCCCTTCCTGTTTTCTTGGCAAGTGCTCACTTATCTGGCCAGGTGACAATGGCTGCTCCATGGAGCAAAGGATCCCCTGCTTGGAACAATGCTGAGCTACTGGAACTTATCAGTGTTTTGGGGAGAAGAGGCTGTGCAGGGACCCAGGATGCCCCTGCCCCTTCCCACAATACCCATCATCTAAATGGAGAGAGCTGCACTGTGGGACAGCTGCCCTAGAGTGCTGCTCTCATCCAGCGATGGAAGTGCTGCTAGTGTAAACACTTTTTGACGCCTGAGTAATTGAGTACACAAACCAGCACTTTACTTTCACCGGTTCCCTATCACCGGCAAAACTTCCAGCACAAAAACTCTGCAAATGTAGACAGACCCTTTAAAGGAGTGCACACTTGTGTGACAGCCCTATTGCTGTTAAGGGGATGACAGATTGAGTAAAGCAGCTTGGCATGTGCTCTTCTTTAAGTGAAACCAATGGAAATCAGGAATAGCGGCCCTGGACTAATGGAGCTACACCAGTCTGGGCCATAGTATCTATACAACCCCCCTGTGAGACAGGGCAGTATTATTATCATTTTACGGAGGGGTAAGTGAGGCACAAAGAAAGGGTAATTGACTTGCCCAAAGTCACAAAAGAAGCACATGGCGGAGCAAGGAATTGAATGGGGGTCTCCCACAGCTTAGACCGATGCCCTCACCACTGGACCATGCTGCCCTTCCTAGACCACCCTGCTCTTCTCTTTAAGTGAACAAATGCTTGCACAGCATTCTCTGAAATGGGGTTGCTAGAAAACAACAGTCTTCCACACCTAACAAATTTTGGTCATTTCATTTAGAAACAAGCAGCTGCTACTAACAAACACTATTTGTCAGCTGTTTTGTGTGTCTAGTGGCTAATTGTTCCTCCAGGTGAAGCAAGCAAATGAGTTAGTTTTTTTTTATTTTGGGGGGAACAAACTGCATGCTAATTTCTCCCTAGGATTTTGCTTCTCTTATTCTGCCCTTGTTTTACTTCTCTTATGCTTAACAAGGTAAAGAATTATAACAGCAGTGAAATTTACAAGCCTGATTCACTCCAGGTACCAAAGGAAGTTTGGGCAAAATCTGGCAGAAGGCACCCACTAATGGAAAGCGGGCCTGGGAGGGATGAGGCATTTCCATTAATGGAGGATGACCATAGCCTCTCTTCCATGATGATGTCCAAAGGTAAGCTGCCAGTGCAGCCACAATTGGACTTGGGAGGGGCCGTGGCTAGCACATGTAGAAGATATGTTGGTTCACAGCATTCGCTGAGCAGCTTCTATCAGTGGAATCTCCAGCTGCAACCTGAGGGCCTGACTGATCTTCCATTAAAGTCAAAGAGAGTTGTTCCATTGCCAGTGGTGATGTAAACAACCTGCTCTCCTCTGGAGGCAAATCCTGCCGGGTCAACAGCAGACACTAGGTGCAAATTGCACCTATCTCTTATACAGAACGTTTCATCCAGAGGTCTCACAGCGCTTTACAAAGGAGATCAGTCGCATCAGCCCCATTTTATAAATGGAGAAAATGAGGCAAAGAGAGAAGTGATTTGCCCACTGTCACTGATCAGATCAGTGGCAGAACCAGGAACAAACCCCAGTTTTTCAAAGACCCAGTCCAGTGTTCTCGCCACTAGACTACACTGCCTCCTTAATGTACCTTTGATTCACCTCTCTGTATCAGTGTGAGTAAAAACCTTAAAGGAAGGACCAACACCACTGTGGTTTTGCATTCCCTGCATGCCTATTTGATCATGAGTTCAACGTAGGCACAAAAAGGTTAAGTTCTTTGTTCACAGTAATGCAACTGTGGGTGTACAACCCAGACCATCTGACGCTAAATCCAGTGATCGAACCACTGAATCACATAATTAGCATACATATAAGCAGTGTGGAAGTAGTGCTTTTCCCAGGTGGAAATAAAATTGCTGAGAAAAGAAGTAGGAAATGAGTTATTGTGGCCTGTTACCATGGAATAGAAAGATAAGTTAAAAACAGTGAATGGGGATCCAGGAGTAGGGTGACCAGACAGCTAATGTGAAAAATAGGGATGGGGGGTAATAGGAGCCTATATAAGAAAAAGACCCACTAATCGGGACCATGCCTATAAAATCGGGACATCTGGTCTCCCTGTCCAGGAGTCATGGGTTCAATTGCTAACTTTACTATCAACTTTCTGGATGACCTTACATAAATCACTCTCCCTCTCTGCATTGGTGCTCTATGTGCAATTCAAAGATAGTAATCCTTCTTCTGTCTTTTACTCTAAGTGAAGATGACACTTTTCAGGGCAGGGACGTCTCTCATTATGTTTCTGTATGTTGCCTAGCGAAATGGGGTCCAGATCTCAATTGGGATCTTGTAGGTGCTAATGGAATAGAAATAGATAATTAATTAATTATAAGAATTCTTTCCTTTTGCAGTTTAAGAGATTGATCCTTGAGAGGTGCTCAACTCCAGCTGAAATCAGTGGGTTGCATGGATGCTCAGATATGCACAGGATCAGGCCTTAAATTTGCAGTTGAACTGTAGCTTTTGATTGTTGCATTTTATTGGCATTTCAGCAGATCTAGCATGACATAGTTTTAAAATTAGCATAAAAACAATCAGAAGGGGGTGAGGTAATTTTCTCTTCTCTTCCCCACTTTCCCCCCCCCCAGCCCCTGGCACAATAGCGAGAGGAGAAAAGGGGGGGGGGGGAAATTGTGAGTCTCTGAGACACAGTTCCTCGCAGGTGTTCCTCTAAGGCTCAATCTAGCCCAATGTATCTTATAATAATAATAATGATGCATAAAGAGAGGTCTAGAATAGTGATGGGGCACAATGGGCCCCTGCTCCCAGAAGCACATGATGGTGCCAGAATATCAGCTTTCACTTTATATACATGGGTGTGTTTCTAGCCCCCCACTTTGGCAAAGAAGAGCCTGAAATCATAGAGTGAGTGTTAACAAGGCAGGTTTCAGAGTAGCAGCCGGGTTAATCTGTATCCGCAAAAAGAAAAGGAGTACTTGTGGCACCTTAGAGACTAAAAAATTTATTAGAGCATAAGCTTTCGTGAGCTACAGCTCACTTCATCGGATGCATGCAGTAGAGGAAGTGATCTGTATCTCACGAAAGCTTATGCTCTCATAAATTTGTTAGTCTCTAAGGTGCCACAAGTACTCCTTTTCTTTTAACAAGGCAGGAATTTCTGTCTGAGCAAAGGGAGGAGAAGCAGTTTCTATAAACCAGGGAAGCAGCAGCCACCTGGCTCCAGAACCAGCACCAGCAGAAAAGAGGTGCCTGGTGCTGCTCCGTGGTGGGGGGAGGCACCCTACAACTGAGCCCCTTGCATGGGTGGGGTCATTGCCTTGATCCAGCCTTGAATAAAGTTAGCCTGTGGTTCTGTCAGGCTATTTGGTATTCTCTGGGTTCTGCCCCAAGATCAGAACTAGAATATCTAGCCTACATTTCTTTCCCAGCTACTGACACATAAATTAAATAAATAAATCAACTCGTTTTTGCTGCTTTTCATGAAAATTTATAAGATGTCATTTCTGAGGGTCTGATGTTTTGTTTTGACCTGATTCCTAATTGCCTACAATCTGCCACAAATCATAATCAGAAAGCTCTTTTTGTCTTTAATAGTACTCCCTGCCCATCCACTCATGAAAATGTTCCCATGCTTCTTTGGGATCGACCTTCATTTTCCTTTGTGAATATTCAGACTAAAAACTATAACACCCTCCAGCATCAATTGCATCTGTCATTAACTCTCCATTTTTCTTTCTTCATGACCCCACAAATGCAGAGAGATTCTGAGATCTGCAAGATTAAAAACTTCATGGTGTGAAAAATAGAAATGGAAAAATAATAAACTCAACTGGGGAATATCACTGGAAAGTCCTTATGTTGTAAAAAATACTCAGGTGCACAGCAAAGTAGAATAAAACACTTCCATCTCTTAGAGGATAGGGTGACTATATTTCCACAAAGTTCCTTAAAAAAGCTGATATTAGGTGGGCCAGATTCTTTATTGATATAACTGTGTTGACTTTGACATACCTACACCAGCAATGAATTGGGCTGGATATTTCAGTGGAAAAAAATTTGAAATTGGTTCTTGATAAGCAAGCCTGATCAAATTTGTTTAGATAAAATAATCAATAACTCTTCCCTTTTGAATATTCACCCCCCAATAAGGTGCATAGACCACATCACTGGGAATCAGGGCCCTTGGGTTCTATTCTAATCTTGACCATTGCCCTGCTGGGTAACCTTGGGCACATCAACTAACCTCCCTGTGCCTCCATTTTCCCACCCACTTTTTGTCTGTCTTGTCTATTTAAATTATAGGTTCTTTAGGTTATGGAATGTCTCTCACCATGTGACTGTATAGTATCTGGAATAATGGAACCACATGCCCAAGTGTTCAAAAATCAAAAGACTGCTCCCAACAAACTATGACATTAAAAAAAAACCCTCATAATTTTTAAGCCAAGGAAATAATACATGCTTGGTCTTTTAATTGGCCTTCTGGGTTTTGTGCCTTTATGGTTGATTTTCAAGCTTTTCTCTCCAAATAGGAAGAAAAGAAATGGTCTTATTTCTTTAATGAAAGCTGTAATTTTCAGGCAGTCATCTAACTACAGGAGGTGCGACTTTAAAATTATATATATTGTGACGGGGCAAGGCCAGACGGCTATGGAAGAGTAGTGGGAGATAGATATATTAGCTCCAGGCTAAACAAATCCCTGGTACCAGGTTAAGTGAAATGGAAGCTGCTCCAGGTCAATTAAGACACCTGGAGCCAATTAAGAACTTTCCAGAAGGCAGGGAGAAGGCTAGGTTGATTGTGACACCTGAAGCCAATCAGGGGCTGGCTGAAACTAGTTAAAAGTCTCCCAGTCAGTCAGGTGGGTGTGCATGTCAGGAGCTGGGGGAAGAAGTTGCGTGGTTGGAGAGGCTGAGTAGTACACACCATATCAAGCACAAGGAAGGAGGTCCTGAGGTAAGGGTGAAGTGGAGCTTGAGGAAGTGAGAGCTGCTGTGGGGGAAATAGCCCAGGGAATTGTACATGTCATGTTTCTAAAAGGTCAGCTACCATAGCTGATACTATTAGGGTACCTTGGCTGGAGCCCGGAGTAGAGGGTGGGCCCGGGCTCCCCCCCCCCCCGACCTTTGCCCCCTGATTAATCACTGAGACTGGGAGACAACAGAGACTGTGCAAGGAAGGATAACTTCTGCTCACCTCCCTCGCTGGCTTATGATGAAAATGGCTCAATAGACTGTGACCCTTGTCTCTAGAGAAAGAAGGGTTAGATGGAGGGTCACAGTGAGCCTCTGAGGTTAGCGAAATCTGCCAAGGAATGCGGGACCCACGGAGGCAAGCACAGAGCTTTGTCACAACTGGTGGCAGGAGTGGGACTTCGTTCACAGCGTGGCAGAAGAAAGGTTTAAAAAAAACAAGTGCACTGGGGGTTTGGATTTTTGTTTGTTTGCTTTATACCACAATGGAGGAGGTGGTAAGAGCTCTGGTACAAGCCATGGCAGCCCAGCAGGAGGCCACCTGGGTTCAGGCAATGGCACAACAGGAGTCTATGCGGCTACAGCAGGAAACCAATCAATTATTGATGAGCCAGGCGACCCAAGATTGTGCCCTCTTGAGAGAGGTGGTGGACCAGCTGAAGATCCTCACCACCCAGGCCCGGGGGTCTGACGGGACGTGAACCCTGAGGGCCACTGGTTGTCTGCCAAAGATGACGTCAGGAGATGACGTAGAGGCATATCTTCTCTCATTCGAAAGGACTGCTCAGTGTGAGGCGTGGCCCCAGGAGCAGCGGGCCAGCATCCTCACCCCTTTTTTGTGTGGAGAGGCACAGAAGGCCTACTTTCACTTGCCTGCCATGAATGCCACTGACTATACCCATCTGAAGGCAGAGATCCTAGTACGATCAGGGGTAACGGCAGCAGTAAGGGCCCAGAGGTTCTATGAGTGAAATACCAGGAGAACAAACCCCCGAGGTCCCAGCTATTTGACCTCATACACCTCACACAGAAGTGGTTAAAGCCCGAGGTGTGCGGGCTGGAGGAGATTTTGGAGACCCTGGTCATAGACCATTACATGCGGGGACTGCCGCCAGATCTCCACAAATGGGTAAGCCAGAACAATCTGTCCACGTACGACAAGATGATCACACTGGTAGAAGGACGGATGACAGCCAGGGAACTGACCCGACTACCCAAGGAAGGCCCCTTTCGAAGCAAGCACCAGACCCCAACCCTGGAAGGTTGGGCAGCCAAACCCCCGGGGAGTCCTGGGTGGAAGAAGGGGGTGTGTGAAAACCAGTGGGGACCCTAGAAGGGAGGGATTGGCCTGAGTGTGGGGAGCCCCGGGACTAAACCCCCATACCCCGGGATACGGGAGTGATTAAAAGCAATTATAGATGTTATGCATGTGGGGAGTGGGGACACATAGCAGCACAGTGTCCCAGCACCGAGGAGCCTATGCAATGTAACTTGGGGGATTGGGAAGTCCCATTTCCCCCCTATCCAACTCGCGGGGGTCACATTAGCCCCGCATAATTACACCAGGCCAGTGAGGATAAATGGAGCAGAGACTACAGCGCTTGTGGACTCTGGGAGTGCATCACCCTCATATCGGGTAAGCTGGTAAAAAATAGTCAGCTGCTACAAGCCAAATGCGTAGCAGTCACGTGCGTGCATGGGGCCGTGAGCCATTACCCCACCATCCCAGTGGAGATAGAGGTTCAGGAAAACCCCATTGAGGTGACCGTGGACGTAGTTCCTAAACTCCCATATCCTGTAGTCATTGGGAGGGACTATCCAGGGTTTGATAATTTACTCCCCCCAGAGAGGCTGGAGGAAGGTGGGGACCCTGAGGACAGCAACTAGTCACCGGGGGAATGTCAACCCCCGATGTTCGCTGAGATTTCTCAGGATCTGTTCTCAGTCCCCCGAAAGACTCAGAAGACAAAAGAAGAGAGGAAGGCCGCGAAGGCCTTGGGAACCCGGATCCTGACCCAGGGGCAGAAGACATCCCTAGTAGGCAGATGGACATGAGCAGCCAACAGAGAAACTTCCACCACAGAAGGTGAGCCAGAAGCTGCCCCCAGCCATGACGGCAGCGAGCCACTGGAAGAAGCAGAAGCTGGCCCCTAGGAGCTTGGGCAGGTTAGTCCCGGGAGAGAGACTTTTGGGCGGGACCAGGCGGAGGACCCCAGATATGATAACGCCAAGAAAGAGGTGGCCGAGATCGATGGGATACCTGTGGATGGGAAGGTCCGGGGTCCCGGATCTTACTTTATAGTGAAGAAAGATCTCCTGTACCGCGTGGTGCAAATGCAGGAGCAAGAGAAACAACAACTTCTGGTGCCACAAAAAATCAATAAGCCATATTGAGTCTCACCCACAGTCACCTGTTTGGAGGACACCTAGGGGTAGAGAAAACCAAGGCACAGATCCTGAGGAGGTTCTTCTGGCCAGTACATGAAGATGTCCAGCGATACTGTACCTCTTGTCTGGAGTGTCAGTTACATAGCCCTCGCCCGCACTTGTGGGCTCCTTTGATACCTCTTCCAATAATAGAGGTTTCTTTCGAACAGACAGCCATGGATCTGGTAGGGCCCCTAGAGAAGACAGCTCGGAGCCACCAACATGTGTTTGTTGTACTGGACTATGCAACCCAGTACCCAGAAGCTGTTCCCCTGCGCAACACAGCTTCCAAGACAATAGCTAAGGAGCTAGTACAGATCTTTGCTCGGGTTGGGCTACCCAAGGAGATATTGATTGATCAAGGGACACTTTTCATGTCCAAGATCAGCATATCTGCATGATCCCCGGAGCCAAGGTAACATTGAGACCCTACCAAATCCCAGCAGCCAAAAGAGAGGAAATCAAGGACAAAGTAAAGAAAATGTTAGAATTAGGGGTTATTGAAGAATCTTACAGTCAGTGGTCCAATCTAATTGTTCTAGTGCCTAAACCTGACGGTACCATGAGATTCTGTAATGACTTTCGCCGACTGAATGAAATATCCCAGTTTGATGCATACCCCATACCACGCATCAATGAACTGTTTGACCGACTGGTTAGTGCCCAATTCTTGACTATACTGGATCTGACAAAAGGGTACTGGCAGATTCCTCTGACCAAAGACGCTAAAGAAAAGACAGCATTCTCCACCCCGAATGGGCTATTCTAGTACACCGTCCTCCCTTTTGGGCTACATGGGGCCCCAGCGACATTCCAGCGCCTCATGGATAAGCTGCTGTGCCCCCATACTAGTTATGCAGCTGCATACCTAGATGTCATCATCCATACGCCAGACTGGGGAACCCACTTGGAGAAAGTTGAGGCAGTACTGCGCACCTTAAGGCGGGCTGGCCTCACTGCTAATCCCGCTAAATGCGTCATAGGGCTAGCAGAGGCTAGATACCCGGAATATATTGTGGGAACAGGCATAGTGAAACCCCAAATGAATAAGCTTGAGGCAATTCAAAACTGGCCCTAGCCGATCCAAAAGAAGCAGGTCTGTGCGTTCCTAGGCGTGGTAGGCTACTACCTACCCCACTTCGCCACTAGGGCAAGTCCCCTAACGGACCTGGTGAAGGCCCAAAGTCCAGACATGGTAAAGTGGACCGACGCAGCAGAGGGGGCATTTACAGACCTTCGGACGGCCCTCTGTAATGATCCCATACTCATAGCCCTGGACTTTAACAGGGAATTTGTTTTACAAACAGAGGCTTTGGAGGTGGGGTTGGGAGCAGTTCTGTCGCAAATGGTGGGAGAAGAGGAACACCCGATCCTCTACCTAAGCAGAAAGCTTCTCCCAAGAGAACAAAAATACGCAGTAGTCAAGAGAGAATGCCTTGCTGTCAAATGGGCTATGGAGACATTGCGTTATCTCTCAGACCGGCAGTTTACTCTTGTGACGGACCATGCACCCGTCCAGTGGATGCAGCGGAATAAGGAAAAGAATGCAAGGGTCACCAGGTGGTTCTTATCCCACCAACCATTCCAGTTCCGCATACAGCACAGGGCTGGATGCCACCATGGCAACGCTGTTGGTCTGTCACGAGCATACTGCCTGGCGTCCCAAGTTGCCCAACTCTATGGTGTTGAGCGGGGGGAGAGAGGAATATGTGATGGGGCAAGGCCAGAGGGCTATGGAAGAGTAGTGGGAGATAGATATATTAGCTCCAGGCTAAACAAATCCCTGGTAACAGGTTAAGTGAAATGGAAGCTGCTCCAGGTCAATTAAGGCACCTGGGGCCAATTAAGCACTTTCCAGAAGGCAGGGAGAAGGCTAGGTTGATTGTGACACCTGAAGCCAATCAGGGGCTGGCTGAAACTAGTTAAACGCCTCCCAGACAGTCAGGCGGGTGTGCATGTCAGGAGCTGGGGGAAGAAGTTGCGTGGTTGGAGAGGCTGAGTAGTACACACCATATCAAGCACAAGGAAGGAGGTCCTGAGGTAAGGGTGAAGTGGAGCTTGAGGAAGTGAGAGCTGCTGTGGGGGAAATAGCCCAGGGAATTGTACATGTCATGTTTCTAAAAGGTCAGCTACCATAGCTGATACTATTAGGGTCCTGTCTGGGCTGGAGCCCGGAGTAGAGGGTGGGCCCGGGCTCCCCCCCTCCCCGCACCTTTGCCCCCTGATTAATCACTGAGACTGGAAGACAACAGAGACTGTGCAAGGAAAGATAACTTCTCCTCACCTCCCTCATTGGCTTATGACGAAAATGGCTCAGTAGACTGTGACCCTTGTCTCTAGAGAAAGAAGGGTTACATGGAGGGTCACAGTGAGCCTCTGAGGTTAGCGAAATCCGCCAGGAAACACGGGACTCACGGAGGCAAGGACAGAGCTTTGTCGCAATATAAAAAATCAAATATCACAAGACTCAATACATCATGAGAGTTTGGCAATTCTCCTATTGCAACGTTAATTATAAAGTTTAAACAAAAGTTGGAAGATTTTCAGAGTTTATCATTCAGTCCATATATCAATCCTCCAGTCCAATCTTTCCTTCAACAAGGAACCATCTTGTTTTGTTGTTATTCCTTTTAATTAAATAAAAACTCAAAGGATCTAATATTTCAGTGCAAGGACTTACTTACAGGTTAGAGGCAATTTTAAGGGGCGGGGGGAGGGTACTGTATCTTAGAATATTTCATATGAACATTTTTTAAATGACCATCTGATAGTGACTCATTGCCAAACAAAGTTTAGTAGGACTCTTTATGTGTTCAAAGTTAAGCAAATGTTTAAGTACTATGCTGGATCAGGTCGAGATGAATGGTTGTCCATCTCCATTCTCATCCCCTTGGTTTGTAGACTCAGCCAATGAGAAGATCTTTGGGTTTTGCCTTGGGAACGGGCCCACTCGAAATTTTTCCATCTAAACTTTTCTCAAGAGATAATGGAAGTGTGTACTTCCCTCTTCTCACTCCACCTTTCCGCAATATTCAGCATTTTTTGACAAAAGTCACATTTTTCTGGGTGGGACGGGGAAGAGGGGAATCCAACCAGCTCCAAGTCAGAATTCTCTGATATTTTGGCATGCATATTTTTTCTTCTTTTTTTAAATTGCATTTTGCAAAGAAGGAAAAAATAATTTTAAAAGACTATAAATATATTGTTCATAATATTGTAAAAAAAATAGTTACAACCCTTTGAAAGCAAAATCAATTCCCTTATTGACTCTTCCCCCCCCCTCCCCCGCTACCCCGCCATGGTGCAGATTCTCTTCTTCAGTACCAGCAGTTTATTCTTGTGTATTGTGGCTTCTGGCATTGATTTTTTTTCTTCTTGTATTTATTTTTAACTAATAAAAAATACACTGAAGCACTCTCTTCGCAAAGAGAGAATAAAATACCTCATAGGGTCCATAAGCAAATATAGGAAATGAAAAGAGGTCAAATTTGGAGGACAAGCATGAATTTTTGCAATGGTTTTACAGTGGAACAAGTTACATAAATGTATAGGATTAGCTGAAGATCAAGCAAGATCATCCATATTGAAGCTGGACAAGTCTAATGAATTTTATCATGGGAATCTTGGGAGCTTGCATAGTTACATTTGCATTGTAATGGCTCTATTGACATTGTATTGGGGGTGAAGGACCCCATAAAATGATTGATAAGAGAAGTATCATGGTATTCCCATGTCTATACCAGGCCAAAAGCTTGAAAGTTTCACTCTGAAAGAACAGCAGTGACATTGGCTTAGTTGGTATTTATTCTAGAGTAACAAAGAACAGAATTTAGTTGATTGTATGTACTATACTTGGAGAGAAAGGATGGGGTCTTACAGTTAAAGCACTGGATAGAGATTTGAAACAGAGAAAAAAAAATAATTCCTACATCTGCTACAAACTGGCCAAATTACTCAATCTCTGTGCCTCAGTTCCCCATCTGTAAAATAGGAATAATCATCCTTCCTTTCTTCCACCTGTTGATTCTGTTTTAGGGGGCCAATCCAAACATAACAAAAAACTCCCACTGACTACAGCTTTGGAGCAATCTCTTATACTGTAAGCTCTTCAGGACAGAGACTTGTCTCTTAAGAAGTGCCTGAAGAGTACCTTGCACAATGGGACACCAGTCTCAGCTGGAGTCTCTAGGGTTGCTGTAATGCAAATACCCTGTATAAACAGTACATAAAATCCCACTGATTTCACCATGTTTGTGCATTAATTGTGTCTAGTGTTTTTCTTTATAAATAGCTGTTTGGCCTGAAACAGATTTAAAAGAATCAAAGAACTATATTTAAAGTATTTCATTGCATCTAGATTATGCCATCTGAATCAACTGTAACATCACCCATTGTCCAGAGATCAGCAAAGTTAAGTATAGCTTCACAAAGGAACACAGAATTGCTTGAGTGGATCAGACCTATAGTCCATCTAGTCCAGAATCCTGTGTCTGACAGTGGCTAGTACCAGGTGCTTCAGAGGAAGGTGTCAGAACCCCACAGTAGGCAGATGTGGGATAACTGGACAACAACATGGATATCATCCTCATCTCTGGGGGTTTGTCTTCACTGCAACTGTTAGATCAGATAAGTAGAGAAGTTACTCCATTTGTTCTAGCCTTGTTAACCCCAGTAAGAGTGATCAAACTGGGGAACACTGGACATATGCAAAGTTATGCATTAGCAGCACAAAGTGATTGCATTAACAGTTGTTGATTTTTTGACAATTCAGCTGCAGCATACCCACTGCATTACTATCTCCAGCATCAGCAGCACTTGAGCTTCAAACCAGTTAGCTTGAGCTTAAAGCACCTGTTAACTCAAACAAGAGCTTTTTGTGTGTGGACAGGAGTCAGGTATGGGTGAAAACTCAAGTTATAGCTCTAACCAATACTGCAGTGAAGTGATGCCCTAAGAGTTAGAGAACAGATTAAAACCTGAAAGGCCCTGAAGCCTGAGGTTTAACATCCATTCCAGTTTGTTGTCATTATTTGTTGTTATTTTTAATAACAACGCTGTATGTTCTTGATATACATCTAACTATGCAATCCCTTTTAAAATCTTGTTCAGTTCTTGGGCTCAACTTCCCATGGTCACGTGGTCCACAGTTTTAATCACATGTTGTGTGAGAAAGGCACATGAATAACTTATAAGTGAATCACATTGATAGTGTCAGTGTAATTATTCTAGAGGCCAAATCCTATCCTCGGTGACATTTCACTAGAGATAAAGCAACAAGGAGCTGCTGCTGTGGTGATGGGAGAAGATAATTTTGCTCTGTGTGGATGACTTTCACAACTACGGAGGAGCAGTGTGAGACCTCTGCACCACTCATTTCCCACTCAAGATGAATCCCACCCTGAAGTGCATTCCATATAAATGCCACCCCATCAGATAGCCACAATCTAGCAATGAATTATTGGGAGTCAAACTTGTTTGTTTATCAAGATGCTTTTGCTCCAGTGAGTAAGAACACTAATAGAATGGACAATATTTTAAAAGGGAGGCTATGCATGGGAAGAGACACAGATTACAGCATTATCCTCTGATCGTAACATGGAATTGCTTTAATCGCATCAAAACCAGAGCGGGGAGGGGGTTGCTTACTTTGTTGTTTGACAGCCCCCAAATAAACATTAAAAACAATGTTTTCTAAATGTTTCCATTGCCATGGAAAGTCTTTCTGGAGGCAAAGAGGCAAGCTGCCTCTGGAATTCACCACCATATCATCCAGATTCCTTAGATGGCTTTGAAAATCTCCGCCAGAGAGTATTTTGATCTGATGCTATTGGGGAGGGGAAAGGAGAGGTATAGAACCTAGAAATGAAAAGAAAATCTCACCTGCCTCTGGAGAATACTTGTTTGCCTTTCCTTTTTGGAGGCTGCCCTATCTACTCATAGGATCTGATTTTGCTTTCTCTTTCTTGGCTGTTTACCTGTTGCAGAGGATAGCAGTGCTTGGTCGCAGAGCATGGGATAGTGTCTACTGCAATGGGGTCTGGGTCCATGACTAGGTCTCGTATGTGCTATGGTAGCATATATAATAAGTAGATGCCTTTTCTCAAAATGGTCTAGTGAATAAGGCATTAAACTCTGTCAGGACACCTGGCAATTCCTGGGTTCCTAACTGCATCCTAGGAGGTTCTATCTGCAGTCTTCTCCTACGGAGTAATGAGAGCTGAGGGTCCTCAGCACCGTGCAGGATTGGGCCTTAACAGCATACATTTTATGGGAAATAAAAGCACAGAGGGTACTCAAGAAAGCACTGCCTCATGCCAATTTAGGAATTCATATCCCAGAGAATCTGTCTGCATTCTTGAGCAATTTAATCGTACGCCGTTTCCCTTGAGCATGTAAGTGACTATTGATAATGCTATCTGAGGCTTATATACATACACACACACACACACACACACAGGATGAAGTATTAATGGATTGTACATTATTTTCTCATGAAAGGCCTAATATTGTTTGACCCAGCTACTTTTAAAAATAATAGACTAAATAAATCTCATTTATGCCACGTCAGCAATATCTGACAGGACATTAATAGGCCAACTACTCTTGATCTGATCTGAGTACACGGTAGAGAAAAACTCTCAACAGCATTGGAGGCCATCAGGTCACAAAGAAGGCAGTATTTTCCTTTGCATCAAAAGGGAGTCAGATAAAAACAAAGTACCTACTCTGAATCCGGAAGAGTCCAAGACACACAAAGATGGTGAAAGTATGTGTATGGATTTATTCCTAAAACATTTTCTATAACCGCACTGAACAAGAAAATATAATCAAATGTATTATTAATAGCCATCAAACTGTGGCAGGCTACAGAATCTATAGCAGTGATTTTCAACCTGTGGTCTGTGGACCCCTGGCAGTTCACAGACTATGTTTAAGATTTCCAAAGGGGTCCGCACCTCCATTTAAAATATTTTTATGGGCCCACAAATGAAAAAAAGTTTGAAAACCACTGCACTACAGCATTGACCAAAATAGGGCCATAAGCGGGCAAAGGGAGACATCTATTCTAAGTCCATTAGAGCTGGGTGGGTACCAGATTTTCAGTTTCAAGGTAACTTCCACAAGTACAATTTTTTTCCCCAATCTGAAACCTAACAGAAAGAAAAAAGCATTAACACTTTCTGCAAAATGAAACTTTGAGGGAAATTTTTTTTCAGGTTGATCGGAAGAGTTTATTTAAACAAAATTAATAGGGTTTGTTGTGATTTTGACTTTTTAAAAAAATTATATATTATAGTGTATAATGTAAAATGTTACAAATTAAAATGGAAAAGTGCTGTGTTCCTTTCCAAAAAGGTCAAAATGGAATGTTTCAGCCATATCAGAATGCTCCATTCCATATATTTTCCCTAAACAAAAGTTTGTCAAAAGCAGTCTGTTCCCACTCAACATTTCGCTTCTGACATCAGCATTTGCTGATGGAAAAATGTTCCACTGGAAATTTTCCACTCAATTCTAGCCCCGATAGACTTCTTGGTCATATGGAGGCCCAAGGACCCAATTCAGTATTGCCCTGCAACCTGCGTAGTTATTTACTCCAGTACAAAGTGGGTAGTAATCTACTCCCACATTTGACACTGGTTTAGGGAGAGAATCACTTCCTCTAACTCAATTCTACCAGAGGGGCAGGCTGATTTACAGGACTACTGGTCCCTCTGTCTGTTTAGATTGTCGACTCTTTGAGGCAGGGCCTGTTTGGACAGCACAACGGGGGCATGTAGGTGCTACTGTAATGTTAATACTGTGTGAGCTCTTTGGGGCAGGGACTGACTGGGTGTGTACAGCACCTAGCACCATGGGATCCTCGTACATGACTGGTGCGTCTCGTGATATCGGAATACAAATTAATAATAAAATGAGGGTCTAAGTTTTCCTTGAGGGTAAGTTATTCCATAATTTCCCACATCTGTGTTTCTTGTGGTTGTCTCTGAAGCATCTGATGCTGACCAATAATGGAAACAGGACTGTGGACTAGACAGAACCTTGGTCTGATCTGGTTTGGCAATTCCTGAGTTCATTTGTGGCAGCAATTCTTGTCCCTGCTTGAAGCCTGTGGCTCAATTTGCATTGCAGCTGAGTATCAACAACAACCACCAGCTCCTGGATCTCTCGCTGTGATCCTTATGCCTCCCTCAAAAAAAACCCCTCAGCAACAGAACAATGCTTGATCTTGTCAGCTGGCGTGACACCAGCCACCTTCCCTCATTTGTCAACCCTGCAGCTCAGCAAGAAATGTGTGTCAGCAATTCCTGTCTCTCTGCTGTAGCTAACAGAAAGATGATGTAGCAACATGTGATTAGTGGAGATCAATATTACCCTTGCTTTATAAAGGAAGCCACCTACAGGTCCACTTTCAGCCAAGTGGAATTAAGAAGCTGTGCATTTTTCACAGAGGAAAAGACAGAAAGCTCTGTGTAAAAAAAGGAGAAGAATTTGAGCTTGTGGTCCATAACCAGACCTGATTGCCTGTCTCAATAAGCTCAGGGAACAGCAAGCTTTGCAGCTGCATTCCCTGTCTCACAGTCCTGGCATTCTCATAGCCAGTTAAGTGTGTGTGCCAGAAGCTTACAAGCACCCAGATGCCCTTTTGTTTTCAAATTCAGCCTTGTGGCATATTTATAAACAGATGCTTGAGATATATATCTATTTTTAGGAATTAATCCATTGACACAGCATCAGATTCCCACCCTGTGCAAAAGGCCTGGACCGAAGGCTTATGTGCCAGTTCTCTGTCAAATTAGGACTGAATCATAATGTTCAGCTTTTTTTAATACAGCACTTTTCATCTGTAGAGCAAAAAGGGCTTTACAAAGGAGGTCAGCATCATTATACCAATTTTACAGACTGGAAAATATAGGTCCTGAGAAGTGAATTGACTTTTCACCCAACAGGCCATGGTCAGAGCCAGCACTAGAAGCCAGGTCTTTTGGGTACCAGTCCAGTACTCTATTCACGAGGCCACTGAAGTGGATGGGTTTTATATTGACCTTTTGCATGGGGTGAATTTCACCTATAGAGTCTGATCCTGCACCATTGAAGTCAATGGGAACATAAGAACGGCCATACTGGGTCAGACCAAAGGTCCATCTAGCCTGGGATCCAGTCTGCCGACAGTGGCCAATGCCAGGTGCCCCAGAGGGAATGAACAGAACAGGGAATTACTGAGTGAACCATCCCCTGTCGCCCATTCCCAGCTTCTGGCAAACAGAGGCTAGGGATACGTGAGGTAATTTTGCCATTGGCTTCTGTGGAAACAAGCTCCCAGGACTCCATCCTGCCCCGTGCTTAGCACTCTTGCAAGCCTTAGACTGTAGATACTCAACATTCCTTAAAGTTAGGCGGGTGCATATGTGCTTTGCTGGATCAGGCTGGAGTGCTCAGCACTGGGTGGTGTCAAGGCTTTAATTGCCATTCTCAAGGTAGGATACACGCCCAAATTAAGGCTGTCCCCATATGGAAATACTAAATGGACAAATGGGGGACCCTACGTGGATATTCATTTTTCCTCCCACTCCAGGGTTCTCCAGTAGGAGATGGTTATAATGCTGCAGCCAACTGTCCCTGGCTGAAGTTCACCCCAGTGCAGAGGGTCAGGCCAAGGCCAAGCACTGCCTGCTTTCTCAAAATCAGGCTCAGGGGATTCATAAGCCTTGCTCAATGCACAGGGATGAAACTCAGCCTCACAAACCTCACTGGACTTTGGAGGACCATCCAGTGTCCAGTTAGTAGAAGCTCCAATACAGACCTTGGACCACTGATTCAAATTGTGTCCTTAGCTGCTCATCGTCCCAAAGGGGTTAAGCTTGACCCTCCATGGAAAATCTGTCCTATCTTATGTACTGCATTGCTGCAGCTGAAAATTAAAGTGAGGACTTGATGTCCTGTGGCCTGTCAGCACTGCTGAATGGATTCACAGCAGCCATCCTTTGATTTAGAAGATAGCTCAGTCCATTGCAGGGACTTTGGAGACAGGAGGAATACATAAGGATAAACAAGAAAGAGTCCCAATGGATTTCCCCCCTCAAAAGTACATTTCTTCCTGTCTCTGTATTCAGAGCAAAGAGATAGGCATGCAGGGCCCAGACAGCAAAGGGGGCCTTTCATCTAGGGGCTACCATTTCAAAGCCAGCACATGTCGATAGCAGCTGAAAGTCATTACTATCTTACAGTGGTTACACATCCTGAGTGTGGACAGGTTTCCACATCAAAATTAGATACTAAGGTGAGAGGCACCTTGAAAATACCGAAGATAAACAGAATTGACTCCAAATTGTACATCAGCATATAATCCAAGATGTAGCATGGGCCCCTGGTTAAGGTAATGGACTGGAACTTGGGGGACATGAGATTATTCCATTGACCATCTATGTGTGACCCTGAGCAATTCAGTTTCCTTGTCCATGTCTCCGTTTCCCCTTCCATCCTTGGTACATCTTCTGTATTTACATTGTAAGCTCTTGGGGGCAGAGACTGTATCTTACTACCTGTTTGCACCAGTGCCTACTTCAATTGGACCCTAATCTTGGATGTCGTCTCTAGCTACTACTGTAATGCAAACACTAATCATGCCGACTGAGGGGCCCAGTAATAAGAAGCCAATCCAGTTCCCCTACTGTAGTCAATGAAAAGATTCTCATTCACTTTGCTGGAAGCTGCATCAGGCCCAAATTAAACATGAAGAAACTAGAAGCCCTAGAGGTATCATCACACACTGCTGGAGTTTTGCTACTTCTCACATTACCTGCATCTTTTCTGTGGCACGATGTCAGCTGTGAAAGTAGAGTTCTGTCAAGTTGACTCCTGTGCCCAGCATGAAATTTTGTTTTTGTTTTGTCTGTTTTTTTTTTAAACTCACAGAGAAGCTACTAAGAGAAAAAGCAAAGAAAAGGTAACAACTAAGATCACCTCAGAATCAGCCTCAGCACTGAGATGTTCTTATACTGCAAGCCCAATGTTCACCAGGGGTCTAGGTCTACTCCTCCCCACTCACTGAAGCTGACTGGAGTAGGAAGCACTCTGAATCTCACCAGAGAGGTTGACAGAAATTCAATCTGGTGATGCTTCTGCATTTCTAGTGTGGCCATCTTGAGACTGGTTTATATCTCTGGAGATATAAAATGTGCCTGTTGCACACTGCAGGGACGTGCACACGTCTTCCATAAGAAACATATACCCAAGTCAGAGGCTGTTAAACAGCCATCAATAATGGCATCTCCCCTGATCACCCAGGAATAAAAACTTTCCCCTTTAATCCACGCAGGATGTCCTCAAACAGGTCAGAAGCACTTTGGCTTTCATCATACAGTTGAAAGTGATCCCCACTCCCAGAAGTGAATGGGTGCAGAGAAAAGAAAAAGAATGGGTTTGTGGTTAAGACACTGAGTTAGGAGATCTGGAACCAAACTGCAGCTCTGCCTCAGACTTTGTGGGACCTTGCAAAAGTCATTTAATCTCTCTGTGCCTTAGTTCTCTATTGGTAAATGGGGGCAAATGATAACACTTACTTTGTCTCCCAACGAGTCCCTGCCTCCATATTCTGACAGTTTCTTAATATGTGGATGTGCAACACCTACTGCACTGGGTGGGTGGCCTCTGGGAACTATGCTTATGTACATATTAAATCATAGTAATGAAAAGTGTGATATACTACTATTCTTGAAATGGGGATTGGGGAGAAGGACAAGGATGGGAAAGTTCCTGCAATACAAGATCAAATTTTAAGTATTCCCACAGACAATAGATTATAGGCTTTTTGTTCTCTGTTTGTACAGTGCCGAGCACAATGGAGTGCTGGTTGATCATTGGAGCTCCTAGTTATTACTCCCATAAAAATAAAATGATCAAGAGATGGGGTAGTCTAGGATTTTCTTCCTGGGTCTCTGACACAGACTCGCTCTATGACCTTGGTCATGTTGCTCTAATTTTCAAGTGGAAAAAAAACTTGCCTGTCACATTCAAGAGCAGCCTTTCCCAAACCCTTTGGCAGGAAGCAGGCTGCCCAATGGTTATAGCACTGCACTGGTACCTCAAAGATCTGGGTTCTATTCCCAGCTCTACTGCTCAACAGCTGACCTTGAGCAAGTCACCCTGTGCTTCTTGTTCCCCCTCCCATCTTTGTCTGCCTTGTTTGTTTCGACTGTAAACTCTTCAGGGGAGGGAACCTAACATAATGAGGCCCCAATCTTTATGTGGGCCTCTAAGGCTCTCCTGTAATAAAAATCCTAGTTTCAGATAAAGAGTTCTCTATAAAATAATATGATTAGCTAATCTTTGGAAGATGGAAAATGCTCTGGGGATGCTAAGGATTATTCTAAGTGCTAAGCATTATTATTTATTGACTAGATCATTAAACAGTATTAAGCAAGCATTAATGTGCCTGTCTCTTCTGGCAATACCAATGGGTTTTGAAATTGAGTGGAAGATGTCATCTCATTCTTACATGAAATATCTGCAAAAGCGAAACACAAACACTATTAGGGCTAAAAGTCTGTCTGAAAACATTCAAGAACAGCATCTACTTTCTGATTTAAGCATAGCTGAAACTGACAGGAATCCATAATTTATGCTGTGATCTGTTTGGAGGGGGACCTGTTTTCAGTATGGAGCAATCCTGATACATATTTCATAATTTATCTTTCCACCCTACTAAAACCATTGCAAAAATTGGCATGACGGAAATTCTCCGCTCTGGAGAAGCCAAGAGGTGCTGCAGGCAGGGCTGAGACACTGATAATTTCCAGGATCCATACTTGTTAGAGAAACTCAGATTTGTTGGGTTTCTTTAAAAAAAAAAACAAAAAACAAAAAAAGCATTCACATATTTAACAATGGGTAGGAACACTGTCTCCTACACGGTTGCCTGCCGCTTCCCGATAACCCAGCGCTGGGACTTTTAGGGTACAGCTACATGACAAACGGCAGCCCACTGCAGCAAGTCTCAGCGCCTGGGCCTACACATTCGGGCTTGCAGGGCTCACACTACAGCACTGAAACCAGCTGTGTAGACTATTGGGCCCGGGCTATCCCGATGGCAAGGTAATTATTCAGCCCGCGCCCAGCAAAGTGCTTAAACATGGGATACAGCAATTCCCTTGATTTCAGGGGAACGAGTCACGTGTTCAAAGTTCAGTCTTTGCTTCAGTGCTCTGCTGGATCGGGGCCCTTGGAACTTACCCTCCCCACATTGCAATCTCAAGGCCAGATCCACCAGTGCAGAGACAGAGAAAGTGGCTTGCACCATTCCTACTCACTAAGATGTAGCCGTGTTCAGTTAACTCCTATGAGCGATTGGAGTGGTGCAGAATCACCAGGGTGCAGGTCCATCCTAGCTGGGCCCCCGACTGTCTGTCCTTCTGTCTTTGAGCCCACCCAAAAATTACTCTCATGCTGAGAGATGGGGCAGCATTTGCAAAGGTGGCAGAGCCCACGCTGTGCCCCACTTTGCTGATGTTCTTCCCTAGCGCCTACCCTAAGGATTGTTTGTACCAGCCTAGCTGGCACAAAAGGGCTGAAGGGAAGATGAGACCAGTGATCTCAAAACCATTTCAACTTTCAATAGTAGCATAGCTGGATGCAGCGTATTATATCATTTTTAATACGCTTGGTTAGTGGCAAAGAGGGGGAAAAAGTAGGTCAAGCAAGGAGGACAAATGGAGCACCTGGGTTGGACGCTCATCTTCAGGTCACTCCCCAGATGGGGAAGATTTCCATTTGACCTTGTGGTGTGGTGAAGCATTGACAGCTCTTGTGATATTTGGTGTTTTTCTCAAAGTCCCACTCCTGGAGTCCTCTGATTAGGTAAGTATTTACACTTTCATTTAAAAAAAAGCTTTTAGCTTTCATGCTTGCAGAGAAAAGCTTGAAAATGAACCCTAAAGTCTCAAAAACCAGACGAGCAAATAAAAATTGATGATTTTTATTGAAAAAATAATCTCGTAATTTTAAAGCCAAGCTCATGATTTGGGGACTTTTGAATGTTTGCGATTGGAAATACAAATGGGAAAGTAATACGGCCTAGTAGATTGAGTGCTGGCCTTGGACTCAGGAACCCTGGATTCCATTTCTGGCATTGCCACTGGCCTGTTGGGTGACCTTGGGCAAGTCACTTCAACTCTCTGTTCCTCACTTTCTCCATTTGTAAAACGAGGATCAGGATTCTCACTTCCTTTGTAAAGTGCTTTGGGATCTACAGCAGAGAAGTGCTATAAAACAGCGAACTAGGTCTATATGGTACCTTCCCAGCACTGCATGGAGGAAAGCTGTGAGAGGTCTTGCTTGTGTTATTATTCAGCTGACTGTATGTCTGCAGCTAGCACTCTGCCTCCTCTCAGATTCATAAAAGCATTTTATTGTGTCGGAAACAACTGTATTTATAAAGAGATTTATGTATTAAAGAAACAGTTAATCCCTGGCAAGTTGAATTATCAAAACATAGAAGTGAACTCCTTTGTTTCATTCTGGGAGAGCGTGAATGGTTTATGGGAATGTCTAAACCCGTCTTAGAATCTGCCTGGGACAAGCCAAAATAAATAAAAAATAAAGTGAATTGGAGAGAGCATTTAGCAGCAAATCATTAATGTCCTTCTGTATTCCCAAAAGGTTGCTGCATGAGAGAAACCAGCTGAGTTAGGGAAGGAGTTTAGTATCTTCTGTTCTCTTAGTGAGGAGATCTTTCTGTGCTACTTAGATACATATGGAATATCATGAAGGAGAGGGAGGTGCTGCAAATAATAATATAATAAAATGTTGTCATAAATATAAACGAAAGGGTAACCACCTTTCTGTCCACAGTGCTATAAAATCCCTCCTGGCCAGAGCCAAAACCCTTTCACCTGAAAAGGGTTAAGAAGCTAAGATAATCTCGCTGGCACCTGACCAAAATGACCAATGAGGAGACAAGATGCTTTCAAAGCTGGAGGTGGGGGAACAAAGGATCTGTCTGTTTGTGTGATGCTTTTGCCAGAAACAGAGTGCAGCTCAGAACTCCTGTAAAAAGTTAGTAAGTAATCTAGCTAGAAATGCGTTAGATTTCCTTTTGTTTAATGGCTGGTAAAATAGCTGTCCTGAATGGAATGTATATTACTGTTTTTGTGTCTTTTTGTAACTTAAGGTTTTGCCTAAAGGGATTCTCTATGTTTTCAATCTGATTACCCTGTAAGGTATTTACCATCCTGATTTTTACAGCGGTGATTCTTTTATCTTTTCTTTAATTAAAATTCTTCTTTTAAGAACCTGATTGCTTTTTCCGTGTTCTTAAAATCCAAGGGTTTGGGTCCGTGTTCACCTGTACAAATTGGTGAGGATTTTTATCAAGCCTTCCCCAGGAAAGGGGGTGTAGGGCTTGGGGGAATATTTTGGAGGAAGACGTCTCCAAGTGGGCTCTTTCCCTGGTCTTTGTGTAAGACGCTTGGTGGTGGCAGCATAGGGTTCAAGGACAAGGCAAAGTTTGTACCTTGAGGAAGTTTTTAACCTAAGCTAGTAAGAATAAGCTTAGGGGTCTTTCATGCAGGTCCCCACATCTGTACCCTAGAGTTCAGAGTGGGGAAGGAACCTTGACAAATGTATATTATCATAGTGCTTAGGAACCCCAGTCATGGACCAGAACCTTGCTGTGCAATGCACTTTACAAACACAAAACAAAAAGATGATCCCTCCTCCATGAGCTTACAATCGAAGTATATGACAAGATACAACTGGCAGATTCAGACAGATGTGGGGAGCCCAAGGAAACAGTAAGCAATATTGGCCAGCAATCTATGTATCTCTCCATCTGCTTACATGGCATGAATCACCAAAGAATCCCATCACCTCACAATCTGTAGTACAACACCTGGTGAGGTAGGGAAGCATTATCCCCATTTTACAGTTTGGAAAGTGAGGCATGGGGTATATTAATGTGCCTCTTATCACAATTCAACATCCTTAATCACTTTCAAGACATGTATTGTTACTATTAGTTGTATTACAACAGTGCATAGAGGCCCCCTGCCAACCAAGATCAGGCCCCCTGTACTAGGTATATAATAAGAGTCCCTGGTCCAAAGATTCCAACAAGGCTTAAACATGTGCTTAAAGTTTATACATATTTCAGTGCTCTGCTGAACTGGGGCCTCAGTGCCGAGAAGTCAAGTAGCCAGCACTGGGTGTTTCTGGTTTTGACATTTTGACTTCAATGGGACTTAAATACATGCTTAAAATTAAGCATGTCCTGAAGTGCTTTTGCTGAACAGGGATGGAAGCATATGCTTAAGTGTATGTTACCAAGTAGCTTGTACTGGGAAGTTTCTGGTTGTGGCAAGTTCCGAGCAAAAATGAACCAAACCAAACAATTCCTCAGCCGGTTGTTGCCAAACCTTATTTATTCCTCCATAGAAAAAAGTCCATTGCTTAAGGAAGGAAATAAATCTTGCACTAAAGGCTTATCTAAAAGACTCCACAATGGGTGAAATGTACAAGATTAAAGTAAAACAATGGTATGAACAACAAAGAGGGAGATGTGAAGAGTTAGCTGGGAGAGTGTGTGTTGGGGACAGGGTTTGTGTGATGTTGAGGGCAGCTTTATATGAGCCACAGGGCTAGGCTCAAGAGCTAGACTTCCCCAATGCTTGGAGATGTTCAAACCCATCTCTACACTTATGTGTAAAGTCCCTCAAGGTAAAGAGGAGACAGGATTTGGCTGTAATGAATACAAAAAGGAGATTCTTTAACGGCTGGTGCTGACAGATTCTGTGGTTCTCTCTGGCTTGCTGTGGCTCACAACGATTAACACAGCTTGAGCTGCCTGGCATCTTTCTAAGTCCTGGCCTTGGCTAAGAAGAGACCATTAACTCCACTATACTAGGAATGCAGAAAATGTTAATTCTTTTTGTAAGTTTCTCTCTGTATAAACTTTATTAATGATTTCTTCCTCTGCATGCAAATTCCAGCAACTCGAGCTTCATAATTAAATTAGCATTGTTTATGCTTTAGAGTATTTAAAGTCTGAAATTACAGGCAATAACTATAAAAGAGAGTGATAACTAATGCAGATAACTCATTCCTGCAGAAACTGGGCCGAAGCTGAGGAGTAACGACAGATTTTATTCACAACAGCTACTTTATGATACTCATTAAGCTACTTTTTGTTATCACAAAAAATGTACAACAGTAGCGTTAGGTTATTCGTGTGGATATTTGAAATGCTACATCTTGAATAATTACTATCATGATACCGAGTGACATCACGGTTGCAGATTTGATACAAAAAGCAGTCTGGTCCTGTGGCTAGGGCCGCAGACCGGGATCCAAGAGACCTGCATTTAGTCCCAGCTCTGAAACTGACCAGCTACGTGACCTTGGATAAGCCTCCTCCCCCTTAGTCGCTTGCCTATTTTGACCCCCATCCTGCAAAGATTATGCATGTGCTAAACTTTATGCCCTGCTGTCAGGTCTGGGTAGAACTCCTTTTACCCGTCCTCAGCCCAAGAATCTCTCCTCAACTAAGAAAACTTCTCACACAACTTTGGCCAACAACCACAACAAAAGTGTAATACAACTACAAGCCGGGGCTCTGGGTGTTGTAAAACCTCGTGGTACAGCTTTTAAATCTTCAGAGGGTTTTTTGTGTTTTACCAGGGAACAAAGCTTTAAATCACAGAGACTACAGTAAAATTGCTTTCGCTTTCTAAAAAATGGGGCCTCATACACCACAGAGTTGAGGGAGGGGATCAGCAGTGCTTGCAAGATGACTAGACTGTGGAGACCATGAAATCTGTTAACCCTCTAAACTCCTGATTCCTGAATATCAGAGGCTTGAAAAGAAAGGACTGCAAAAAAAAAAATATGCCTTGATCTGGTTTTCTGTTTTGTTAAATAGCCGTTACGTTGGATTTTCATCTTCTGTAACAGACATGCCAAACCCATGAAAAAAATGCAGAAATTGGGCTTATTTTGGACTTAATTGGCTTGTGAGTTGCTTGTTGCTTCTGTTTTTTGATAGTCTCCCGGCAAGCAGGAGCAAGGGGGTGAGAGTCAGGGGTGCACAGCAGGTCGACCACAGTCCCAGACTCACGCTGGGGGGATCTAGTCACATACAGCATTGGGGTTCTTAGGGATTAGCTTGTTTTAGCCTTGTTTTGAAATGGGATTGGCTTGATTTTTAGCTTATTGTGAAAGTCAGGGTGCTTAATTTACTGTGTAAAAGATGGCAACTGTGTTCTGTAAATACAGAAGAAAAAAATAAGTTATGTATGAGAAAGCAGGAAAGCTTTTCAAAAGCCACAGTTCACAACTTCAGTTTTATGAGAATCAATGAAAGGAAACACACAGAACCACTGGCCGACAGGTTTTCTCTTTAGAAGTAAACAAAACCTTTGTATGAGCTGTATAGACCCGGGTAAATTAGCTGTTAGCTGGTGAAATGGATTGTCTGGTCCAGCAACAAATCTTACAAAAAAATCTTACACGGAGAGAGTTTTCTCCCAAGGCTTTTATACCTGAGGTTCAGACTGCACAGCTTATAACAAAAATATCACGAGAGACCAGATCTCAAGCAGATGTAATTCAGTGCAACTTCCCATTGACTTTGATGGAGTAATGCCAGATGGAGATCTGGCCCAAGTATTTTATATAAACGGGAAAAATATTGGACTATAATAGATGAGTGCAGCACTCTGTTTGCTCCTTGCTTTGTTGACTACAAGACAGTACATACACAATACTGATTCCACATTGCCTTGCACCTTGTGCTATTGAGACCTGGGTGGAGTAAAAATAAAATGCTACCAGTTCTGATTGATTAAATGATCTGCAAGGTTCACTTTTGATCCAGAAACTTAACTATTGTTGTTGTTTGTATTACAGTGGCGACCTCGAGGCCCCAACTGAGTTCAGAGACCCCATTGTGCTAAGCACTGTGCAAACCCATAGGCCTGGTCTACACTTAAAAAGTAGATCAACCTAGCTACGTTGCTCAGGGCTGTGAAAAAAATTGCCACAGGTTAGGTCAACCTGACCCCCAGTGTAGATGCAGCTAAGTCGCTGGAAGAATTCTGTCAACCTAACTCTTGCCTCTCGGAGGGGTGGATCAAGTACATGAAAGGAAAACCCCTTCCGTCAATGTAGAAAGCTTCTGTGCTACTGTGTCATGTGACTGGGGCCTGGCTAGTAGTTGGAGCAGGACTCGGGCTCAATGATCATAGCAGGAGTCAGGCCGAGTGGTTAGGACCAGGAGTTGGTAGCCAGGGATTGGAGCCCAGGGTCAGAACTGGAGTTCGTGACCTGGTGCCAGAGCTGAATTACCTGGAGTGAGGCAGGAGCAAGTCTGAGGCCAAGACAGGAGCAGAGTGGGATACAATCAGGTCCTTTCACAGCCATGGACAAATGCTTTCAGTAACTACTGAACTGCTAATGCTGCTGCTCGACTTAAGGGGCGGTCTGCTGACTCTTCCAACTGAACAGGGATGGTAGCCAGTCAAGCAACCTGCTGCAGGCCAGCTGTGCTTGTCAGGTTGCCCAGAACCAACACTACTGCAGGCCCCAATTCCTGCCATGCAGCATTACGGTGATATAGCCACAGCACTGTAGTTGTAGTGTAGACCAGAGGTTCTCAAACTCGGAAAGGTCCCCCTGGGGAGGCATGGAATGTATTCGGGGTGGGGGGTGAGAAGCATTAGGGGGAAACTGCATACTTTTTACCCCTCAGCAATGACTAACGAGCAAAGCTGACTCCCGCAGATATATCAGGTCCTCAAATGGCGCTGTACGTTTTGATGGATTTCTGTTAAGCTTGCATAGCGTTATACAAAGTCGTTGCCATCTGTACATGAATCTGTTTTCTACAGTGTGGTGTGCATATTGAATTGTAAGCATCAACCACAATTGCAATTTTGCTTTTGCTCTTATTACAATGGATTGTTGGCTCTATTTGAATCAATGCCTTGCTGTTTTTAATATTTAGTGAGAGTTGCATGTTCATTTTTTTAAATTGGTATATGTACTTGTGGGGGGAGGGGCCTAAAACTACTTCAGACACAAAGAAGGGGGGCCTGAATACATTTGAGAACTGATGGTGCAGACATACCCCTAGTGAGAGAGAATCCCCTGAAGAATTTACAATGTAGAGAGAGAGAGTCACAGGATGAGAAGGGAATGAGCGGTGAAGTGGACTTGCCCAAGATCACACAGCAGGTCCGTTGGCAGAGCCAGTGTAAGCAGGTAGGTCTCCAGTCCAGCATGCTAGCCGCTAAACTATGTTGCTTCCCTGGCACAAACAGGATTTGAATCCATTTAGTTAAAGGCATCTATTTTGCTGGCAGTCTCTCTCTCTTGAGGCATTTATATTGCACTCATTACCCCAGTGCCTGAGCACCCGTTCCAGGAAATCATTTGGAGAGCAGCTAGGTCACCTAGTGTCCATCCAGTCAATTATTTTAGGAGCGGTTGGAGATTTCCACACTTGCAAAAGTAGTTTCTTGGCAACCAATAGAGCTCAGAGGAGACATCCCTCTTCATTAGGACATAGATTTTTTTACTGACACCCCTGAATGTTTTATGATTGGTTGGAAGTTCTGCAGGGGGAAAAAAAATCCCAACCTTTATCAGCTAGAGAATGAGTGTTTAGCTGCTACTGCCACCTTGGTTTTCAGCAAGACACAGGGAAAAAGTACTGGCCAATAAGATTCTGATTCACCCTTGCCCTGCACTACATGGAGTCATTTGTACCAAAGTCGGTGCTTGGTAGTGCTTCACACCCGCTTTGCGCTCGACAAGGTAGGGCAAGGCAGAATAGGATCCTCAGGATTTTATCTTGTGATGGACTGAATGCCCTCAACTCCTTTTGACTTCACGGAAGTTACGTGTTGCTCATCACCTTGTAAGAAGCACTCCATGCCTTGCAGAATTGAGCCCTTAGGGTTTGTCGTAACTATGCAGTTGAGCCCTAAGTAAGGGGAAGCCCGTAGCTGTGCTGCTTCAGGAGTAGGGCAGGGGCAGAATGGTGACTCCAAGCCACAGGCTAGTCACTGGCTCTGTCCTTTCTCCAGGGCGGAAATAACCTGCAGAGATTATTCCCCCTTCAATGTCGGCTCAGCTGTCCTGGCAGGTGCAATGGGGAGTCTGGATTTTACCCGCTCCCTTCCCATATGTATGCAATGGGGAGCAGTAGACCCCATGGAGGCTTCTTTCCTCTCCCAGCCTGTGCTGTAACAGTGCTTGCAGCCCAAGCAGGGGAATATGGAGCATGTAAAGATGGTCACACTTTGACGCTTATTGAATTTTGCATTGTTCAAAATCTGGATCAGGGTCTGAACCAGGTGGCTCAACCCCTTCTGTCATTGCTGCAGCTTTTACGTTCAAATCATGTAAAAGGGAATTTCCAGTTTATTATGATTATCCCCTATGATGCTCCTGAAAGGGGTTGAGCTGGCAGATGTGGAAAACAAATGAGTTGTTTATTTTCAGAGCAAGTATAGCATGGGCAGCAAGCAGTTCCCGAGTCCCTCACACTGTCCCCACCAGGGTACTGTACCTCATCCATGATTGGACTAAATTCCAACCAGTGAACTGAGAGGGATCAGGGCCATAGCCCATTATCAATCCTTGGAGCCATGCAATCCCTTCCGTTTATGAGCTGTAAAAAAATGTACTTCTGCTTAGTGGTTTCCTAGGTCCAGGATTTTCAGCATTGAAGTCAACGGAGCTACACCAATGTACACTAGCTGCGTACCTACTGCATCCTATAGGAATTGCAGGGTTGCTTAAAGATACATTTACACCACAGACATCTCCTACTACAACCAGAAATAATATTCGTGTTAATGGATTCTAAATACGGAGCGATCAAATCTCATTCAGCGAGGCATAAACTGGTGAGCACAGGGTCGAGAGAGGTTTTTTTTCCCTCCGTGTAGATTCATAAACTTTTAAGAGACGATGATCATTTGGTCTGACTTCCTGCTGCATTACGCAGGCCATAGGATTTCACCCAGTGATTCGTGCAGCTATTCAACAACTTGTGGTCAAGCTCGAGCATTTCCTTACAGGCATGTCTGCACTTCAAGCTGCAGGTCTGACACACAGCTTGAGGAGACATACCCGAAGCAGTTGTGAATGAGATAGAACGCTCAACGTTGTGGGTAGCCTTGGAGCAAGAGCAGCAGGAGGGTCTAGCCACCACATGTCTAAATCCATCCAAGACATTTGGCATGTGCCTAACCCCTTCTGCACTCTCATACCTTATCACTATGGCTACCCTCTATTTTTAGTATTCTAGCTCAATCAGAGCTAGTGCTGGTATGTCTCCTCAAGCTGGAAATCGCACCCCCAGCTCAAAGAGTAGACATAGCCTCAGAAAGACATTGACTTCATTGGGGCCAGGATCCCCCCCCCCCCGCCCCATCTGAATTTAAAGACTCCAAGGGACGGAGAATTTACTACACTGCACAATTTGCTAGGTGCGTGATATTCTCTTTAAGGTGTTTGGACTTGTTTGCCTTTACCTGCAACATCAGAAATTGGTCAATGCCACAGATAGTGAAGTGGCCTGTTCTGATTCACACATTTTAAGGGATCAGAAGGGACCATTAGGTCATCTAGTCAGACCTCTTGTATAACACCTGTCAAGAGATTTCACCCAGTTACATCTGGGGAGCCCAGTAACTTATGTTTGATTGGTATGTTCTCCTCTACCATTTCAATTGCGTTTTCCTGCTCCTTTTGATACATTTCTTATGGAACACCTATGGGCAGCTCTAAGAATTGCTGGGGTACTGGTAGCTTCACAAAGCTCAACCTCAAGTCTTGAAGGGTGAGGTTTTCAAGTCGGGGAAGTGATTTCAACACCCAATTCCAGTTAAAATTAAAAGTAACTACATCAAAATCACCTAGGCAGCTCTGAAAATCTCAGCCCAACATTTAAGTGTAATGAAAGGATGAGATGGCTTTTGAGATGGTAGGAGCGCTATTACTCTGGAAATAATTAGCATTTCATCAACAAACAATAACAATGACAAAAATCAGGCATTTTCCCTCGTATGCAAAACCTTGCATACTGTGCAAGTCAAGAAATACGGCATGCAAATCTGCAAAAAAAAAAAACCAATAAGTCATGGAGGAAGGTTCGTCCAATGGTTACAGCCAGGGCCATCCCTAAGGTGGTGCGGGGTCCGGGGCAGAAGTGACGAATCTGTCACTTCCGGGACCAACTGCGCCTACTGCCGGCCAATCACGCTGGTGGCCCGTGGGGTCCCCCCAAAGCACGGGACCTGGAGCGGTTGCCCTGATTCGCTGTACCCAAGAGATGGCTCTGATTACAGCCTTAGCCTACAACTCAGGAGATCTCCGTTCAAGCTACATACTCTCTATATTACCTTGGCCAAGTCACTTAGTCTTTTTGTGTCATATCTCCATCTGTACAGTGAAAATAATAGCACTTTCCTACCTCACAGGGGTGTTTGTGAGGATAAATACATTACAGATTGTTAGGTGTACAAATGTTTTGGTAACAGGAATCATAAGTGCCTGAGAGAGAGAGAGAAATCAAAGCATAGAGCAAAGGAAGTGAACAAAAGATTACCCTTATTTTCACCAGGAAACAACCACGGCAGGGACTGGAACGTCCCCTCCTCTTTCAAAGAGGGTGGGGGTTAAATTAACTTATTGGGCCCATCTGTTTAGCTGCCCACTGTCCTACAATAAGTAAGAATTAGTAGAACTGCGTCGCAGAGGGGCTGTGGATTTTCCACACCCTGGAGTGACAGAGTTATATTGGCATAGGTTATAGTGCAGATCAGGGCTAAGTCTCTGAAGGGTGTGAATTTTTCATACCCCTGAGCGACGTAGCTTGGTCACTTTAAGTGTTGACCAGCCATTACCTGAGGCCACACAACAAGTCACTGGTACAGCAGGGAATGGAACCCAGTCCCCTGACTTCTAGTGTAGTACGAGATCCATTTACATGTCTAAATACTTGATCTGTGGGTCTAATTCCATGCACGCCTAGTGACATATTTACTCCATTTACATGCTTGTCGACCTGATCAGTGGGTTCAATCTAACATGCCACACAACAATTAATTGTGGGTTCAAGACTTCAAGCATGAAATGGAGCCCATAAAATCACAGGTCAGGAGGAGGCCCTTTTTCAATGGAGACCTGCATTCTTTCCGCTAAAAAAGACCCAATAATGGTCTATCTTAAACTGGCCTGCACTCACTGTGCCCCTCACAATAGCTTTACCAGGTTGATTATTAATTTCAAGAAACAGCCCAGAAAGGTTGGGAAGATATTTCCGCTTCCAAGTTTTATTTGTTTGAATGAGAAACCTATACTCAAGCACTGCAAGCAGAAGATTGGCTGACACAGCAGTGGCAGTAGAAGGTAATGGGTTACTCATATAGGTTCCTGAACCTCTAAACCAAAGCTAAAATTGCTTCATCCAGCAGCATTTTCTTTGCATTCCAGGAAACCTAAAGCCCACTCCATTTCATTCCCCAATTTTATTTTTAGGAGACTTGCTTTTGTTTGCACAGATCTCATTTTCCAATCCTTGCTTGGCAGGTACCACTGTGAAATATTCAAAAAGCACAGTGAGTCCTGAAATTAAGCCCCACACCACAGTACATCTGTATGAAACAGAAAGTTTTAATCACTTTGCTCTTAAATTGCTATATTCAGAAGTTTCATGTTGATGAACAGCAGCTTATTTTTGCCCCTTCCTCCTTCACAGCTGTGACTGGTGTCATTTAGTGCAAGAAATCTCTGTGCAGGGGAGGGGAGAAGACATGAATATCCATCATACGTTCACCATTGGCATTCAAGCTGGGCCGTATTTATTGTATTTTAAGCTGAAGATCTCTCTTTCTGCACCTGTCTCTCAACTACGGTTTACAGCTCATCTCTGCAGGAGACAGAGCTTTCCCTGGGGCCAGTTTGTGCCTGTGGAATAAACTCCCATGGGAACCAAGGACTATCACAGAGTTCATCCCTTCTGCTTCAAGTGCAAGGCTCACTTCTCTGAACCCCTTCTCTAACATAAATACATGTAGATAAAAACAACAACAAAACCCCTACCAAAACAAAACCCTCCACTGCACACACAATGTCCCTGGGGAGAGGACGAAAGAACAATCTACACGTGACAGTCACGTTGCTTAGTGCATTACTGGAAGGTGCTCAGCTACTACAGTGAAGAGCTTGGTATAAGATTCAGAATAGAATAGAATAGAACCGAACCTCTTTCCTCTCTTCTAGCTGTTGTGCTGGATGCAGACTATCTGAAAACACCACTCTGCTGGGATAATTGATTACACTTTTATTTAGTAAAGAGAATGCTTCTAATTGAGTTTTTGCTGAGAAGAGGTACATTTTCCCCCCTCTAAAAGACTGATTTCAGAATACAGAGAAAATGGAACAGAGGGGTTCCTAACATCCGTTTAATCTATAATACAACATTATCCAATAGCCTTGCCACCATTCATAAATTCAGTAAGTCCTCGTCATAAAATATTAACTATTTTGGTTAATATATTATTTATCTGCCAATAGGATATCATTGCCATGTTCATTTACTTAGTCCAGTGTCTATGTACTGTGGGTTAGTAAAGTCTCTCTCTAGTACAGTGTTGAGAAGCACAGGAGTTAAAAGGCCAAAGGGCAAATATAGAAATGACTGATTTATTTACATTTATGAGTCAAAGATTAATTCTTCTCCACTTAATTGGAACTGTGCACCAAAGTCTCAGTTACCCTGCTCCTGCCCTGAGATTTAAACCACTGTTCCACTCCCTGGGTGCAACCTTGGTCCTATTGGACTCAGGGGGAGTTTTGCCATTGACTTTCAGGGGCCCCTGTGTTCCAGGGCTGGCAGAGGCATTGATCCACAGAGGATATGAGTTACAAAGCCTTGTTATTGTAGCTCAAGCTGTAGCAGCTCATGCATTTAGCTCTGGCAATCCCTGGTGTGTCTGCCAAAAGAGCAGCTCATCCAGCATTTGAACCACGGAGAGTCTCAGATGGTTGAGACGAGCTTCCTTTGAGCAGCGGTAGTGGGTAACCTACTATTATGCACAGATGGCAGTTGTCACAACTGCACAAGGTGTGAAGCAACAGTGAATTGTGCCCTGACTTTTGTGTCTCCTTAAAGCGGAGCAGCAACAAAAATCTCAGACTATCTAGGACAGATTCATCTGTGTAGGAAATTCTGACAGCATGTAGGAAGTTCTGACAGTCCTGGGGCTTGAAGAGATGGACTGAATTTACCATATTGGCAAGAGAACTCAATCACAGTTAGCTACATGACTACCCTAGTGAGCAATTTAGGGAATCCCACATCCTGGACTAGATTCACATCCATAGCATTGTGTACTTATCATTGTCATCATCAGACTTAGGACCCCACCAGGCAGTTTGGAGAGATTCATCATCAATGCTGTCGTCTTGCAAGAGGTTTCTCTGAATGTCTTTCCTATTTATAACCAGTGTGAAATGAAGTTAAATTAGAAAACAAAACACCACAACCCTTTGAGAAATCAAGCTGACGAAACTTAGCTTAATTACCACGTGGCTGTGTTCTCAGTAGTTTCCTGATAAAAGGACACGCTCTGATTCATGCAAAAGATGATATGGGGGAGAAGGATGTATGTTTCAAGAAAGATGCCCTATCTTCACTTTTTCTTTGCTACCGGAGTTACCCATTCCCCAGCTTCTGATTGCCAGAAGCTGGGAATGGGCAACAGGGGATGGATCACTTTGATGATCACCTATTCTGTTCATTCCCTCTGAAGCACCGGCCATTGGCCTCTGTCGGAAGACAGGATCCTGGGCCAGATGGACCATTGGTCTCTCCCATTATGGCCATTCTGATGAGTTATTAACCATCACAGACAACTTTCCCAAGGTGTTTGATTCCTCCTCGCACCAGACACGCCCTTGATATGAAATAAGCTTCAAAACCCAGAGCAATTAGACAGGCGATGATGATGCACCAGCTCAAAGGTAGGAGGCTAGTCCATGAAAACGTAATGCCTCCTGTGGTGACCCGGGGTAGGTCTGTAATGTAATTACAGCTCAAATAGACATGCCCAAGCTCGATTTAACCTCATTTGCTTGGGTCCTGGAGCAGTTAAACTACAGCAACATGGGCTTCAGCTCAGGATAGACAAGCCTGCCTGGAACCCTGGGACCAGCCCAAGCTGAAGTGCTCACTGCTCTGGGACGCGAGATAGCTAGATTGCATTATAGATGTACCCAATGAAGGGGTAGGAAGGAAGCCTTCTTGCAAACTACACTGAAAGCACCAATAGATTAAGGCACTGAACCAACAAAGCATTTAAGCACACGCTTAACTTCAAGAACTCAAGCAGTCCCGAGCCCAAATCCTGCTCCCATTGGAGTGAATGGCAAAACTCCCACCAACGAAAAGTTCTCTGCAGTACTGACGTAAGTGCCAAGCGATTAGCTGAGTTACAGTGAGGAAAGGTTCACGAGCAGTCTCAGAGTTGTTTTACAGCTCAGCCTATGAATTTCTCATACTGAAGAAGGATCAATAGAAGACTATTGACCATGGGAACAGATGGCGTGAACTTAACTAAATGCAGTAACTAAAGGAAAGAATGCTTCTAATTTGCATGGGGTGCCTGCAGGCAGACTTAATACTCAAGTAACAGAGATATCCCTGAAATTAAAAATAGTGTTTTGCTCTTACATCCAAGGATCTTACTCCTGCAGATCTCAATGTGCTTTAAGAAACATTTGTCAGAAAGCTTCACAATGCCCCTGTGGGCAGAGCTGGGTGACGGTAGTGAAAAATTCATTGGGCAAATTCCATTTGAAAACTGATCACTATTTCCATGAATCTGGTGAAATACTTGATTTATGTTTCATGCAAATGTATTTATTCCTTTTTCTTTTTTTGGAAACATATTTCAGTCCATGGATTGTTTGAGAATAGAACCAGATAGACCATGAACAGGAAATCATCTAGAGTGAGATTTTCAGTAAACCCTGAGAGAGTGAAATGCCCAACTCGCACTGAATTTCAGCCGGGTTTGAGTGTCTAACTTAGGCTCCTTTGAAAATCTGAGCCTTCTTTAACAAATTGAGTCCTTTCTCTTTTAATAAGTTATTTGCCTACAGGTTTATTTTCTGAAGAATTTGTTCCTGATTCCAAACAATTAGACATGTCACACAATATCCCATCCCACAGGACCACCTCGTGGCAAGACCCAACATTGCAGTGCCTCAGTTTCCCCCTTAGACTCTTGAACAGGGACATCACAAACTCCTCATTTCGATAACAGTCTGTTTCCAGTGGGGTCCTGCAAGGGATCAGTTCTTGACCCTATGCTATTAAACATTTTTATCCATGACCTAGAAAACAAAATAATCACTGATGAAATTTGAAGAGGACACAAACATTGCAGGAGTAATAAATAATGGAGATGTCAGGTCACTGATTCTGAGAAATCGGTAAACTGGGCACAAAAAAGAATATGCATTTTAATATGGCTAAATGTACATGTGTACCTCTAGAAACAAAGAATGCTGTCCATACTTGCAGAATAGGGTACTCTATCGTGGGAAGCAGAGACTGAAAAAGATTTGGGGGTTACGGTGGTTAATCAGCTGAACGTGAGCTCCCAGTGTGATGCGGAGAGCAAAAAAGCTAATGTGATTGTGGGATGCATGAACAGGGGAATCTTGAGTCAGAGTAGAGAAGTTATTTTAGCTCTGTATTTGGCACTGGTGTGACCACTGCTGGAATACTGTGTCCAGTTCTGGTGCCCATAATTCAGGAAGGATGTTGATAAATTGGAGAGGGTTCCGAGAAGAGCTACAGGAATGACTGAAGGATTAGAAAACATGCCTTATAAGGATAGACTTACTTTATTTGAGCTGAAAGAAGGTTAAGGGGTGACTGGATTATAATCTATAAATACACACACACACACACACACACACACATATATATATATATATATATTTAATAATGGACTCTTCCACCTAGTAGAGAAGGGTGTAGCACAATCCTATGGCTGAAAGATGAAGCTAGACAAATTCAGACTGAACATAAGACATACATTTTTAACAATGAAAGTAATTAACCATTGAAACAATTTCCCAAGGGTTCTGGTGGACTCTCCGCCACTGACCATATTAAAAACAACATTGGATGTTTTTCTAAACAATATGCACTAGGATTGGGTGGGGGGGGGAGTTCTATGGCCTGTGATATATAGAAGGTCAGAGAAGATTATCACAATGACCCCTTCTGGCCTTATAATCTCTGATGATGTCCTCAGAGTCCAAATCTGACAATGCCCAATGGACTAAAAAGCATAAACAGAGGATTGTCTGCCCCTGTCAAAGCTCCTCCAGTTATGACCTTCAGCAATGGTCCCACCATGTCCTTACTAAACAAAAGAAAACATACATTTGCCCCCTTTTGTGAGCATCCCTTCTATGAGTTCTTTGCTACTATGCCCTGGCTCTGCAGAATTCTTCTTTGCTCTTTTGGCAAGCTTTTTGGCTTTCTACTGGGAGGTCCTTTTCTCCCCAGCAGGTTCCCACCGCCTACCTTCAATGGCAACTTTGGTAGCCTCTCTCAGGCAATTCCCTCCTGCTCCCCCTTCATTACTGACAAAAGGCCTCCCTCCTCAGTTACATCTGATCAATGATAGGGCTAGCTAACTCTGAGCCTCCTGCCCTAAAAGGGGCAGCCCACCCTGTTTCAACATATTTGATGCGAACATACCTCAACCTATGGATTGCTCACAACCAATTTGCTGCAAGTATTACTTCGAGCACTCTCTGCTTGTAATTTGTTGTGCGTGCTGGTCACCTAATTCACACTGTATCCCTCCCAGCTTGGTATCATCTTCAAACTTTATAAGTGTACTCGTTATGCCATTATCTAAATCATTGATGAAGATATTGAACAGAACCAGAAAAAGATTTGACAAAATTGAAACATTTTTGGGTACCCACTGATTTAACATATTGATTTTTAGACTCAGCACATCCTGATTCTTGGCAGGGGGATAGATTAGGTGACCCCTGCGGTCCCTTCTAACCCTATGGTTCTATGAATTGAAACTTTTGCAGGCAATCATCAGAATGTTTCATTTCAACTTTATCATTTGACTATAAAACAGACAAATTAAACTTTATAGTAATATTGGAATGAAATATTTTCAGAATATTTCATTTTGAGAAAATGCTGAGATTTTGGCTTTTTGTCCAGGAGTCACCTGATTACATCAAATATCATGAGACTCATGACAAAATAGCAGAGTTGACAACAGATAAACTAGGGTGCAGGGAGAGTAAGTGATTTGCCTAAGGTCCACAGTAAATTACTGGCAGAACTAGGAACCCACGAGCTCTCTCTCTCTCTAGTTCCAAGCATTAGGAGTAATTGCTTCTTCAACTAAACTAACTTTTAAATACAGAAAATATATTGCATAAAAAATTCTGTGATATAAAAAAGTAAAATACACCCTCAAAAATCAATTAAAAAGAAGAGCTACAAAGCTGGACTGAAGGGAAGGAAATCATTTTCCGAAGCAAATCAGCTATTTTCAGATGTAGATAACACATCCACATGACACGGGTAAACTATAACAGTTTGCTGGCAACAGCCAATTCACAATTGCTACCTGTCTCTTAATCAATGTTCCACTGCCATTGGCATAAGATAACTTCATCCATGTCCTTGTCAAAGTGCAGAACATTCAGGACATAAAATATAGATGTATATACACAGTTTATTTTCTCCTTGGAGAATTTATGTACCGTTATATTCCATTTTTTTTCCAGCTGAACATTTAAACAATATTGAATCAATGGTCACTAAACCAACCCTTTTTTTATTCAGCAAGGTGAAGTTCTTTGACCCCTCCCATTCCTGCCCCAGGTGCTTGTAAATATATGACAAATCACCCTATAATGCTGATAAATTATTACTGTTATGCCCTGACTTCTAATTAAATGTTTGGAGATGGCAGCTGATGAATCATATTTCTGGCAACTGGCATCAGTTTCTAACTCTAGTACACAAGATTAGATCTTTAAAATTCAAGGAGGCAAATATGCCAGCATTCAAATGGCGTATTAGTGTGACCATTTCTTTGCATGCAACATAGATTCATAGATACTAAGGTCAGAAGGGACCATTCTGATCATCTAGTCCGACCTCCTGCACAGCACAGGCCACAGAATCTCACCCACCCACTCCTATGAAAAACCTCACCTATGTCTGAGCTATTGAAGTCCTTAAATCATGGTTTAAAGACTTCAAGGAGCAGAGAAGCCTCCCTCAAGTCACCCATGCCCCATGCTACAGAGGAAGGCGAAAAACCTCCAGGGCCTCTCCAATCTGCCCTGGAGGAAAATTCCTTCCCGACCCCAAATATGGCGATCAGCTAAACCCTGAGCATATGGGCAAGATTCACCAGCCAGATACTACAGAAAATTCTTTCCTGCGTAACTCAGATCCCATCCATCTAATATCCCATCTCAGGGGATTAGTCCTATTTACCCTGAATATTTAAAGATCCAATTACTTACCCAAATCCCATTATCCCATCATACCATCTCCTCCATAAAGTTATCGAGTAGAATCTTAAAACCAGATAGATCTTTTTCCCCCACTGCTTCCCTGGGAAGGCTATTCCAAAACTTCACTCCTCTGATGGTTAGAAACCTTCATCTAATTTCAAGTCTAAACTTCCTGGTGGCCAATTTATACCCATTTGTTCTTGTGTCCACATTGGTGCCGAGCTGAAATAATTCCTCTCTCTCTCCTGTATTTATCCCTCTGATATATTTATAGAGAGCAATCATATCTCCCCTCAACCTTCTTTTAGTTAGGCTAAACAAGCCAAGCTCCTTAAGTCTCCTTTCATAAGACAAGTTTTCCATTCCTCGGATCATCCTAGTAGCCCTTCTCTGTTCCTGCTCCAGTTTGAATTCATCCTTTTTCAACATGGGAGACCAGAACTGCACACAGTATTCTAGGGGAGGTCTCACCAGTGCCTTGTCTAATGGTACTAAAACCTCCTTATCCCTACTGGAAATGCCCCTCCTGATGCATCCCAAAACCGCATTAGCTTTTTTCACAGCCATATCACATTGATAGCTCATAGTCATCCTATGATCAACCAATACTCCAAGGTCCTTCTCCTCTTCCGTTACTTCTAATTGATGCGTCCCCAACTTATAACTAAAATTCTTGTTATTAATCCCTAAATGCATAACCTTACACTTCTCACTAGTAAATTTCATCCTATTACTATTACTCCAGTTTACAAGGTCATCCAGATCCTCCTGTATAATATCCCGATCCTTCTCCGAATTGGCAATACCTCCCAGCTTTGTATCATCTGCAAACTTTATTAGCACACTCCCACTTTTTGTGCCGAGGTCAGTAATAAAAAGATTAAATAAGATTGGTCCCAAAACCGATCCCTGAAGAACTCCACTGGTAACCTCCCTCCAACCTGACAGTTTGCCTTTCAGTAGGACCCGTTGCAGTCTCCCCTTTAACCAATTCCTTATCCACCTTTTGATGTTCATAGTGATCCCCATCTTCTCCAATTTAACTAATAATTCCCCATGTGGCACGATATCAAATGCCTTACTGAAATCTAGGTAAATTAGATCCACTGCATTTCCTTTATCTAAAAAATCTGTTACTTTTTCAAAAAAGGAGATTAGGTTGGTTTGGCACGATCTACCTTTTGTAAAACCATGTTGTATTTTGTCCCATTTACCACTGAATTCAATGTCCTTAACTAATTTCTCCTTCAAAATTTGTTCCAGGACCTTGCATTCTACAGATGTCAAAGTAACTGGCCTGTAGTTACCCGGATCACTTTTTTTTCCTTTCTTAAAAATAGGAACTATATTAGCAATTCTCCAATCATTTGGTACTACTCCTGAGTTTACAGATTCATTAAAAATTCTTGCTAATGGGCTTGCAATTTCAGGTGCCAATTCCTTTAATATTCTTGGATGAAGATTATCTGGGCCCCCCGATTTAGTCCCATTAAGCTGTTTGAGTTTCGCTTCTACCTCAGCTATGGTAATATCTACCTCCATATCCTCATTCCCATTTGTCATGCTACCATTATCCCTAAGATCCTCTTTAGCCTTATTAAAGACTGAGGCAAAGTATTTGTTTAGATATTGGGCCATGCCTAGATTATCTTTAACCTCCACTCCATCCTCAGTGTTTAGCGGCCCCACTTCTTCTTTCTTGGTTTTCTTCTTATTTATATGGCTATAGAACCTTTTACTATTGGTTTTAATTCCCTTTCAAGGTCCAACTCTACTCGACTTTTAGCCTGTCTCACTTTATCCCTATATGTTCTGACCTCAATTAGGTAGCTTTCCTTGCTGATCTCTCCCATCTTCCACTCCCTGTATGCTTTCTGCTTCTTCTTAATTACCTCTCTAAGATGCTTGCTCATCCAGCTTGGTCTACAACTCCTTCCTATGAATTTTTTCCCCTTTCTTGGGATACAGGCTTCCGATAGCTTCTGCAGCTTTGATTTAAAGTAATCCCAGGCCTCCTCTACCTTTAGATCCATAAGTTCTTCAGTCCAATCCACTTCCCTAACTAATTTCCTTAATTTTTGAAAGTCAGCCCTTTTGAAATCAAAAACTGTAGTTGCAGATTTATTTGTGTTAATCCTTCCATTTAGTTTGAACTGAATTAGCTCATCATCACTTGAGCCAAGATTGTCCCCTACAACCATTTCTTCTATGAGGTCCTCGCTAATCACCAAAATTAAATCTAAAATGGCATCCCCTCTAGTCGGTTCAGCAACTACTTGATGAAGGAATCCATCAGCTATCGCATCTAGGAAAATCTGAGCCCTATTATTATTACTAGCACTGGTCCTCCAGTCTATATCTGGGAAGTTAAAGTCTCCCATGATCACGTAGTTTCCATTAGTATTTACTTGATTAAAAACATTAAAAAGGGCTCTATTCATATCCAAATTAGATCCCGGAGGTCTATAGCACACCCCAAGCACTATCGTAGGAGAGGCTTTACTAGTTATCTTCCCCCATGTAATTTTTGCCCAGACGGACTCTGTCTTATCCATTGCATCGCTTCTTATTTCTTTACATTCTACCTCATCATTGATATACAATGCTACTCCACCACCTTTACCTTTGTTTCTGTCTTTCCTAAACAGCACATACCCTTCAATACCTGTAGTCCAGTCATGACAACAATTCCACCATGTTTTTGTTATCCCTATAATATCTGGTTTCACTTCCTGCCCCAGTAGCTCTAGTTCCTCCATTTTGTTACCTAGGCTCCTCGCATTGGTGTACAATGGCTGTTTGGCCTTGCTCACATTTTGTACCCTATTAGGCACAGTCATTCTACAGCCAGTATAACCTATTAGACTAGTATCCACACTGCCCTCGCTCCTTATATACATTCTCCTACCCACGGCTGTATCCTTTCTTACTTCGTCTTCTTCCCTCTCAATGCTAAAATCTGGCGTGGAGATTACCTGGACATCTCCCAACCATCTCCCCCTAATTCCTTGTTTAAAGCTCTCTTTATCAGTTGTGCCAGCCTTGATCCTAGAAGTCTATTTCCTTCCCTACTCAGATGAAGTCCATCCCGAGAGAACTGTCCTCTGTCTGTGAATGCCTCCCAGTGGCCATACATCCCAAAGCCCTCCTTATAGCACCACTGCCTAAGCCATCTGTTGACAGTCACAATCTTGTCACACCTTTGTTGCCCTTCGCTAGGAACAGGAAGGATCCCGCTAAAGATCACCTGAGCCTCAATTTCCTTAAGCGTCTTCCCCAGCCTAGCATAGTCTCCCTTAATACTTTCCAGCGAGAATCTAGCCGTATCATTTGTTCCCACATGAAGGATAATTAGGACATTCTTTCCCGCTCTCTTTAGGATCCTTTTCAACCTCAGGTCTACATCCCGTATCTTAGTACCCGGAAGACAGCACACCCTTCTATTCTCTGGATCAGCTCTAGTTACAGGCCTGTCTATTCTTCTCAATAAAGAGTCCCCTATCACATAGACCTGCCTTTTCCTGGTGACGGTGCTCTTCTCCAGTCTCTCCCCTGTTCCCTCTGGCTGCAAGTTCTTTCCATTCCTATTTTCCCTTATAATCCTCTTCAACCCATCCTGTATCCTCCTGGGGCTTATATTTGGTGTAGTCTCCCTTGACTCTTCCGCTTTTCCTATAGGACTAGCCTCTCTTCTCTTCTTCCTTACCCTTCCACCTTCAACAAGTACCTGCTGAGCCCCTTCTTCATTTTCCAACTCTGCAAACCTGTGCCTAAGCTCTATTTCTCCTTCACTAGCCCGTCTTTTCCTCTGCCTGGTTCTTTTAGTCACATGCTTCCACTGACCACTTTCCTCACCCAGTCTCCCCTCAAAATTCCCCAGCCCTGCTTCCATCCATGAGTCTGAGCTTTTCCCTTCAGATACCTCATATCTTTGCTCCATCATCTGCTCAAACCCCTTCCTAAACTCAATGAGACTTTCCACCTGCATCTCCAAACCTCGGATCTTTTCTTCCATCAGCTCTATCAGACGGCATTTCATGCAGAAAAAACTCTTACCGGTTCCCCCCTCCAGGATCATGTACATACCACAGCTTCCACATCCAGTCGTCCTCAATGTGTCTTCCACTACAGGAGTCACTCCCACAGCTGCCTCCGTATCTGCCATCGCCTTCCCACCTAAGTCCTGTTAATCTGGGAAACACAAGTCACACCAAAAAGACCACCCTCCCCCCCAGCAAAAGCAAACCCCAAACAAGCACCACAATACAAACTCCCCTTGCCAACTCCCACTCAAACTCCCCTGTTTACAGCTCTGTTTGCTAGTTCCTGTGCCGCTGCAGCTGTCTGTGCCACTGGCTGGCTACCTTTATAGGACCTCTAGTCAGAAGCCCCACCCCCTAAGCAGGGCTCAGCTGCTCTCCCAGCACAAAGCCCCACCCCCTAATCAGGTCTCAGCTGCTCTCCCAGCACAAAGCCCCTACACACACACAAATACTAAAAATACAAAACCAAGTACAACTACCTTCTCCTCCAACAGAGCTCCCACTCAAACTCCCCTGTTGACAGCTCTGTTTGCTAGCTCCTGTGCCGCTGCAGCTGCCTGATACCCTAATGGCTTATGTGCAAAATGTGCTGAATGATCAATTAAACATACCAGTTCACAATAAAGCCCACCTCACGGCATCTGTCAAGGTTCCTTCCCCACTCTGAACTCTCGGGTACAGATGCGGGGACCTGCATGAAAGACCACGTAAACTTATTCTTACCAGCTTAGATTAAAAACTTCCTCAAAGTACAAACTTTGCCTTGTCCTTGAACCGTACGCTGCCACCACCAAGCATCTTACACAAAGACCAGGGAAAGAGCCCACTTGGAGACGTCTTCCCCCAAAATATCCCCCCAAGCCCTACACTCCCTTTCCTGGGGAAGGCTTGATAAAAATCCTCACCAATTTGTACAGGTGAACACGGACCCAAACCCTTGGATCTTAAGAACAAGGAAAAAGCAATCAGGTTCTTAAAAGATGAATTTTAAATAAAGAAGAGGTAAAAGAATCACCTCTGTAAAATCAGGATGGTAAATACCTTCCAGAGTAATCAGATTCAAAACATAGAGAATCCCTCTAGGCAAAACCTTAAGTTACAAAAAGACACAAAAACCGGAATATATATTCCCTTCAGCACAACTTATTTTACCAGCCATTAAACAAAAGGAAATCTAACGCATTTCTAGCTAAAGTACTTACTAACTAATAGGGGTTGTGAGGCTGCATTCCTGATCTGTTCCCGGCAAAAGCATCACACAGACAGATCGACCCTTTGTTTCCCCGCTCCCTACCTCCCTCCAGATTTGAAAGTATCTTGTCCTCTCATTGGTCATTTGGGTCAGGTGCTAGCTAGGTTACCTTAGCTTCTTAACCCTTTACAGGTGAAAGGGTTTTGGCTCTGGCCAGGAGGGATTTTATAGCATTGTACACAGAAAGGTGCTATATTTATATTTATGACAGCATCCCTGACACATAACTGGAATTCTGCAAGACCAAAAGGTGTCAAATTCAATTTTTTTTCCAGAAAATATTCTCCCCCCACCATACATCTTATAATTAGCCTGCAAAACTCATTGTCACAGGCAATTGCAAAGGTCCCGATTTTAAAATGTATTTAGGTTCCTAAAGATGCAGATTGACCCCTAGCAGGATTTTCAAAAGTGCCAAGTTTTGGAAAGGTTAGGAAGCCTTCATGCTTTGGGCAGGGCTGGCTCTTGGGTGCCATTATGGGGAGGTCAAGTAGTTATTTTTAGAGCTCTGGTGTTGCTATTTTAAAACAAAGAACCTTCCAAGATTAGTTAGACCCATGGAAAAATCTTGGATATTTAGAATTTAAAGGAGTAAAATCTGGCTACTTTATCAATATTTTGCTGTGATTTATAGTTTATATGAAAGATGAAGACTCTCCGATTTATTGCTATTACACTGCTTAGCTGGACAACTTTGTACATATTTTGGCCTTTCTGACAATAATTTGGGAACCCTTGAAGATCATTTTGGGGCAAATGTCCCCTTTTCTACTTCCCTTCCTCCTCCAATAGTGCCCAGCCTGGCTTTAGGGCATGATCCAACCTCAAATGAATTGTATTCCACATCTACAGAGGGGTTTAGGGCTTAGTGATGGGATTAATTTTATTGGGTGTTTAGGAAAGAATATGCAGTGCTACAAATCATCATTCATACCTCTACCGACAATGCAATAGTAACAAATATTATAATCGACTGATTGTTTTTAAGAATGACATTATGCAATAATGCAGTGTAATGGTAGCCATGTCGCTCCGAGGATATATCTGTTACTGGACCAACTTCTGTTGGTGAAAGTCAAGCTTTCGAGTCACACAGAGCTCTTCTTCAGGTCTCCTGGTCCAGTAAAAGATATTACCTCTCCCACTGTGTCTCTCTATTATGCAATGATACAGTCCTGTTTATCTATTGGACAGGGTCGGGGGCATGGATCAGCATATACGTCGCACTCCCCGTCAGTACCTGGACCAAGCTGGGAAAGGTAATGATCCAACCAGTGGACCAAATTCGGTGATGAATCCTGGTCACGTGCCACCTGAGACACGTTGCGCTTCCACTAAGAAGAACTGGGCAGGCTTTTACCACGTCAGAGAAGGAACTTCCTTACATCAGCTGTGGTACTCTGACCTGGGGATTTTCTTTAAGTGAAAAACAATCCGTCTTTACTCCCTTAATAACCCTACTATAGCTATTGATATTCAAACATTTTCACGTGATGGTTTCTTTTCAAGTGAGTATATACTATGAGTATTGACACATGGCAGAGATATCCACATATTTAATTCTCCTCTATTTCCTTTTCCATGTACTGGATGTATTAATTTTCCCATAACAATGATCACCCCATATCTTATGAACCATTTCTCCAGTTAGGGGGATTTAAAAAAAAATCCAATAAGAAGCTGCCAATAGTCTAGTGACTGCTATCAGATGAAATATTAATTCTTGGTTTCTCTGAGCGTGACCATGTGAACTCAGAAGTTTTTAATTGCACAAGCAGCACATATTTGAAAAGGATCAACTCTCCATGATGTCCTGTCCCTTTAAATGTTTGGTTGCTCTGTGATCCCCCTCCTCAGTGCAAAACCTGGCTTTGGTATCTGTTTTGCTGCCTGAACCATAAAGACACAGCAACAAACAGCTGGGTTTCTATCAGCTGCTACTGTGTCCATCTCCTTCTCTGCTGGGATCAAATACAACACTCTAAGTGGGCAGCACTATAAACTAGAGTGTCTGCTGTATAGTGGCGATGAGAATCCATTGTTAAAAATGACATGGGTATGCATTCCATTTACCTGTGACTAATAAGACTAGGAAATGTAATTCCTAGCAAACCATTAGGTTTCCTCAACAAAACACTTCAGACGGTAAAGCAGAAGACATAACACAGTGCCTGTAATATCCTAAGTGAGTTATAGAATGTCATTTAAAGTAGAGAACAATCTATTAATCTTCACAGCTCAGATAGTGAAACAGTAAAACATACAATCCTCCGAGTCCAAATGGCTAATCACCATCTGAAGCTCTATATGAAATGCATGCCACTCAGTCTGGGTGTAAGTTATTTCAATTAAAACATTGCCAGCATCTTCATAAGTGCTTAAGCTCTGATAGTGAAAAATCCAAACAATTAATACACTCTACACTTTCATTTAAGGATTTCAAAGAACCTTAAACATGACTGAAGCCTCACACCACGCTTGTGAAGTATAACATACCCAAGTTCCACAGAATGAGTCAGGGGCAGAAACAGAACCCATTTAAAAAAAAGGGACTTGCCCAAGGTCAAACAGCAGAGCCAAGAATAGAGCCCGGGTCTTCTGATTCCTAAGGGCAGTACCCTAGCTACTGGACAACACAGTCTCCCATAAGAATTAATACTCCTGGGCCACTGCACCAGAGGTTCTCAATTTTATCCATCGTGTGACCCTGTGTTGCAAAAAGACAAAGTTTTGGACACTGCCCCCTCCCCCTGCACTGTTCCATGGAGCCATAAAAAACCCAGTTGCTTTGTGTCACCACACACAAAGATTCTCCCTGACTTTTGGCCTGCGATTAAGCATTCATGAAAGGAATGATGACTACACTGAAAGCAGGGAAAAGGAAAATAATAAGCATCTACGAGGACTTCTTTCCAGGAAAGAAAGGGGACGGGGCATCAAAAAAATAGAGGTTTTCTTTGAAAGCATTCTCCATTGCCTCATCTACCTAGCAAGGCACTTCACATCAGTCTAACTATTCAGGTGCATGAACACACACTTCAGTCCTCTGTTGGATTCAAACCTTATATGACCCCCATCACCACATTACCTGAGCACCTGACAAGTAATCTATTCTCACAATACCCTGTTGAGGAAGGAAGTATTATGATCCCCATTTTCAGACTGGAAACTGGGAGACAAAAAATGTTTCTGTCTTGTCCAAGGTCACACAGAAATTAAGTGGTAGAACTGGGGACTGAATCCAGATTCTCAGTGACGCTAGATAGAAAATGTATTTTTCCTCATGCCCTCAACCCTGAAATTTTCAAATTTTCATCAAAAGACTGTAAAAATGAATTTTCACAAGTTTTTGACAATTTTTTTTTTCAAAAAAATTTTCAGCCAAACTTTTTCAGGGTTTGGGGATTTTTCCAATTAAATAATCAAAAAGTTTTTGAGGAGAGCATACACATTCTATGAAGATTTTTGTTTACTCCAACCCCAATTTTCCATCTGAACCAAGTTTCAATGGAAAATTTTTGACTAGCCCTATTCCTGAGACCTATTCAGATGCCTTAACCACAAAGCTATTTTTCCACACAGTCACTTTAGAGACTTTCATGGCTGAATGCTGTCAGATAGTACACACCTCCACTAGCAGAAAGGAGAATATTATAACAACAGAAGGTGAATGCAGAATGCCACAAAACCCTTCTCAAATGACATCTCAACTACAACTTGGGTTTCACTGTACTAATTGTTCTATTTATGGTAATACCATAAATTGCTGCCATTTATTACATAACCTTCCAGCTCATCTCAAAAAAAAAAGGGCAGCAACACCTAGTAAATTTGAACAGGCTATGTTGAGTTTTCAAAGCAGAAAACAGGAATTACAGTTCATTTGTGAGCAGGTTCTCCTAGCAAACTATGGGATAATACAATTCATTAATTCCTCATTATGTTTGGGAAGACGACCTTTTAAATCATAATTAAATAATAAAAAAACAGCCTCTCAAGTACATGCCTACTGATGAGACATCACAAATGAATTTTGTGCATTATAATTGCTAACGGATTAATAATTGGATAGTTTGCTTAATAAAACCGTGCATATTATTAATAGAATGTATGGAGAGAAAAAGGTAGTTAATGATCCCTTGCTTTTTACGAATTAATATATATAAAAGGGTACAACGTAAAAAACCACATGATCAGCAACAACACCTCTTTTCTTTTCTTCTGTCTCCTTTCTTTTACCTTGTCCTTTGTGTACTTACATTCAGATGTAGCTTGATGGCAATGCTATATGTCCATATAGTGGGGTTATTTGGATTCTCTAAGATAGGATGACGTTACTAATGTATCTATTTTGTCTCCAAATATATAACATGATACTTAGGGCCTGTCAAGGTTTCTTCCCCACTCTGAACTCTAGGGTACAGATGTGGGGACCTGCATGAAAACCCCCTAAGCTTATTTTTACCAGCTTACATTAAAACTTCCCCAAGGTACAAACTATTTTACCTTTTGCCCTTGTACTTTATTGCTGCCACCACCAAGAGTCTAACAGATATATAACTGGGAAAGAGCCCGCTTGGAAACGTCTTTCCCCCCAAAATCCTCCCCAAATCCTACACCCCCTTTCCTGGGGAAGGCTTGATAAAAATCCTCACCCATTTGCATAGGTGAACACAGATCCAAACCCTTGGATCTTAAGAACAAGGAAAAAAACAATCAGGTTCTTAAAAGAAGAATTTGAATAGAAGAAAAAGAATCACCTCTGTAAAATCAGGATGGTAAATACCTTACAGGGTAATCAGATTCAAAACATAGAGAATCCCTCTAGGCAAAACCTTAAGTTACAAAAAGACAGAAAAACAGGAATATCCATTCCATTCAGCACAGCTATTTTATCAGCCATTTAAACAAAACAGAATCTCTAGCTAGATGACTTACTAAGTTCTAAGACTCCATTCCTGTTCTGTTCCCAGCAAAAGCATCACACAGACCGAGAGAACCTTTGTTTCTCCCCCCCCTCCAGCTTTGAAAATATCTCGTCTCCTCATTGGTCATTGTGGTCAGGTGCCAGCGAGGTTATCCTAGCTTCTTAACCCTTTAAAGGTGAAAGGGTTTTTCCTCTGGCCAGGAGGGATTTTAAAGGTGTTTACCCTTCCCTTTATATTTATGACAGGGCCAGATTTTCAAAGATTTTTTTTAGGCATCTAAAAATGTATATAGGCACCTAGTGGGATTTTCAAAAATGACTAAGAAGGATACACAACTAGCCACACCGAATACAAACCTGCCATGAGCCCATGGTTACATACTTGGGGTGGCTAGCCCATGCCGCCACTTGCCACTGTCTGAGCTACCATGGCTACACTGCTATTTTTAGCACACTAGCTCAATGATCACAAGTGCGAGTGTGCTTACGCAAGCTGGGAATCACAGGTCCACGAGTAGACGTTGTCATAGTATTACACCACAGCACTATCCTCAAGGTGCCAGTGATTTTTATCGATGATGAGTCTGTCACAGACTCCTGTTAACTTTGCAGGAGATAGTTTGGACAAATCCTTAAGTTTTATTCAGTTTGTCCTCAGATAAATTGAGGTATATTTTTTCCAGTGAGGATTTTGGCCAATTAAAGACTTCAGGCTTTAACTAGTTGTGTTCAGTGGCTTAGGCAAACAGGGTTGATGGTCTCATCCCAGTTCCCCATGGGTGGGCATCCTTATGATAAAAATCACCACTCCACTCATTGGTAAGCTTTCACTCTTGGCCCTACTCCACAGGGTTAGTGGTTCTGTTACTGGATCAGTGCAGCCAAAGCTGTGAGAGAGACAAGAGAGACAAACCAGCCACTCTTACGAAAATTTTAAGGGGTGGAATTCTTCCCTTTACAAAGGGTACGTGCACCATATGTTTTGGCCGGGACAGTCTCTTTTTTAAGCCCTTTCACAGCCATCCCGCCTTCCCCCCGCCCCCCACCAAAAAAGTGGACATTTGTTCTGTTTTCTCTTGTCGACTTAATCAGTGGGCAAGAGCAAATGGGAAAAATGTCTAATTTTTTTCAAAAAACGGAGGGCAGTGTGGAGGAACATAGGGGAGGAGGGCAAACAGAGATGCCAGCCCCATGGCTGGGGGGATGGGGAGACAGCATTTCAGCATGCAGGGGGCTAACAGGGTTCCAGCAACTGACAACAGCCACACGTGGGGGGTGGGAGGCTTGGCCGAGTGGCTTGCCGTGTCCTGTTTTCCCTTTGGGAAACATGGGCAACCTACAGCAAAATCTAGGCACCGCATCATAAGGATGAAATGGGATGTAAGTGTTATATGGGCACTTTGCGGGCTTTCTGCACAGGAGTGGATGTCCCCCATGGGAAATAGGTAGTACTTACTCAAGTACTTCAAGAATATATTGCTAATGTGAGAGGGCCTGAATCTGCCCCCTCTAAGTTGATGGGAATTTGGATTAGGCCTTGAAGAAGTTTTAATGTATGTCAAGTACACTGATTTGTATAGATTGCATCTCACCTGAACTCCTCTGGGGTTGCCCCTTCTTGTATCCAACTGCAGGATTGGGTGCGAAAAACCATCGTTTCAGGTAGCATGTAAATTGTGCAAGTAATAGAAGAACATAAGAATGGCCACACTGGATCAGACCAAATGTACATCTATCCCCGTATCCTGTCTTCCGACAGTGGCCAATGCCAGGTGCTCCAGAAGGAATGAACAGAACAGGTCATCATCGAGTGATCCATCCCCTGTTGCTCATTCTCAGCTTCTGGCAAACAAACAGAGGCTAGGGACACCATCCCTGTCCATCCTAGCTAATAGCCTTTGATGGATCTATCCTCCATGAATTTATCTATATGAGTGACCTACTGCTAAGGCAGATTAAATGAATTAGCTTCACCACAGAAACTATAGCAAGACCAATGCATTTCTACAGGCCTGATTCTCATTTGCACTAGGACTAATTAACAACACTCTGGCAGTGTAAAGGGAAATTAAGTCAATGTAAATGTAATTTATGCCCCTTTATACTTCGAGTGATGTAAAGGGATCACCATGTAAAAGACAATCAGGCCAAAAGAATCTAATCCCTTTGCTACTTTACCAAAGCAGATTGCGGTGTTGTTTTTTTTAAATGTAGCAGTCCTATTTGTTAGAGGTCCGCAGGAGAAGAATATTAGCATGAGCCGTGCAAAAGGAGATAGCATCTCCAAAAGTGAAATGGTCAATATATCTTTTCTTCTTCCTTTGGACTGTCATAGGAACAAACTGCATTTTCTGATGTTTATCCAAGTTAATAAGCAGAAGGGGTGGAAATACAGGGAACTTCCACAGGAGACATGGCTCTTAGCGAGCATCAAACTCAACTTCATGACCACTAAATAGAAGTAAAGAGTGAAAAACCTAAAAGAGTCGGTGGTGTTAGAAAACGGTAACAGCTGCTAATAAATACTAGGTCTGAAAATTCGTAGAGAGATAAAGTGGAAACACATTTCAAAGCCCCGGTCCAACCGGTGCTCTCTTTAGTACCGTGCATCAAGCAGTGCATTGAGTTAGTAAGGGGACAAGCTTGTGGATAAAGCATCTTAGATTCACTTGTTTAATAAAGTCACAGGGTCCAAAGTTTCTGAGCTTCAAAGTCCAGAGGAATTCCCTCCAGAGCACAAGATGATTTAAGTTCTTCTTTACACCTTCTGTCACTGACTACCTCCTAAATTTCCACAAGTGAGCCACAAAAATATCAAATGTAAATAAATTTTAAAGGGCAAGTTTGGAGGAAAATATAATTGGGTACCCTTGGTGTTCCATTCTCTTTGCAATGGGCTTTACAGTCTGCCAGTTCAAGGGACGCAGTCATTTATCAGAACAGTCAACAACAAACTTAACCCCCATGAGTAAGTCTGGGTATGCAATGAGATGGAAGGGGCGAAAACATATCCTCCCTTTTGACCGAGCCAGCTTGAGATGTTCATCCAGTATAATACTGAAGGTGTTAGAGTTGTTAAGAGGAACTGATAGAATAGGAAGGAAACATGGTCTTGTGTCTATGGCATGGAACTCGGATTCAAGAGAGCTGGATTCCATTCCTTGCTCTGGCACAGTCTTCCTGTGTAACTTTGGAAAAGTCACTGGATCGCTCTGTAAAATGGGGATAATATTGTATCCATTGTCTGTTTCATCTTTTGATTGTAAACTCTTCAGGGCCGGGGCTGTCTCTCACTAAGTATTTGCTCAGCACCCAGTGAAATATATGCTCATCTCATTTCCAGGACATATAGGCAGTGTTGTGGCATTAAAAGAAACTGATTATTTTTTCCATGTGGAGATGCATTCAATGTCAGAAGCATTATCAATTGGTTACTGACCTGATTAGCATTGCTTCTAGCCAGGGCCAAGTCTACAGTTTTTGCCGCCCCAAGCAGTGAAAAACACTGCCGCCGCAGACAGCAAAAGGAAGAACCTGCCGCCGAATTGATGCTGCGGCCGGAGGAACCGCCGCCCCTAGCACCTGCTTGGAACGCTGGTGCCTGGAGCCGGCCCTGCTTCTAGCACAAGCGACTTGGGGCTCAGTCCTGCGCATAGCTGAGCATGAGTTTCAGCTGGAGCTGAGGGTTCTCAGGAATGCTCAGGACCTGGCATAACTAAGCCATTGTGATTTAAACTGAAGGCAGGCGTGACGCGTGATGGCAAAATCCATGGGTAGACTGCATAGCAGCAACTGCATTCCATCTCCGGATGCGAGAAATCTCCTGACAGCATGTGGAGTTTGAATTCAGCTCATGCTCTGCAGTCAGCTTTGCAGAGCAGGGGAGTTTTTGAGAATGTAGCAAAACCAGGATCCAGTTTTTAACACACTAAGAGAAAGGGAAACAGACATGACTGAGCATGTGATATATTGAACTAACAGCAAAAAGTGGGGGAGGAATTATGGCCCTGCATGCCCTGAGGAGAGCCGGATCGGTCGCAGCTGTTGGCAACCTAAATGAGTCACACAACATGCCTCCTAGCATCTCCTGGGGAATACATACCACCCACTATCTTTACCTAGGTTGCCTTTTCTTCCCCTCTGGATAAAAGCGACACGAGATGACCAGGCCTTTTTGTTTAAGCAGTTTTAAAAGAAAATCTCTCAGTTCTTTCAGTCAGCTAAAACTCCAGCAACAGAAAGTCCATGTCAAATAGCAGGTGCCATTGAAGTTAATGTCAAAACTTTCTTCACAGCAACTGTGGAGTCTCACTGAACCATGCTTGGAGGCATCAGGCAATTCTGGTGGAGAGCGACACTGTCTGAACATTTCTCTTACTGCCTGGCATTGTTTCTGGGACTTGTACAGCATCAATTTGTAGCAACTGATTATAGTTTGGCAATAGAACAGTGGCTTTCTTCTCACTCTGACATATGCTCTCTATTTCTTTATTATTACAACTATTAATATTACCCATTATGGGGCTTTTCATCCAAAAAATTAATCTCTCAGGTTCCCTTTGAATCATGCTAGCAAAAGTACAAGGATCATCCACAGATTACAAAAGAGTGGCATAGATAAGCACGATCCATGCCTATTTCTGGCATTAAACCTTAAGGCTTGGATTTTCAAAAGAATCTAAAGGGGTTAAATAAGGGAGGTGGCAAGTACCACTATTCCCATTTTACAGATGGGCAAAGTGACGTTAGGCAACTTGCCAGTGGGTACGCAGCAAGACGTAGTGGAAACACAGTGAGAATGAATGAGTCTCCATTAGTTCTCCTTGAAGTCTTCCTCTTTCCCCCACCAGCTTCTCCATTGTCCATTCTTCCCTACCAATTTAGTACTATGGTCTATTTTATATGCCACGTTCAGGTCCTGCACAGCCATTCTACCCCTAATTATGATCAGAATGCATAAAGGTTTTGTAGATCCCTAATCTGGGAATATTAGATAGAAATGGGGTTTGATTCTGGAAACCCTTAATTACACGACTTCTCCTCTCAACTTCAGTGTGACCGAGGAAGGGTTTTCAGGATCAAAGGCCAAATTTACAAAGATATTGTGACTCCTAAAGATGCATATACACATCTAGTGAGATTTAGACAGGCTGCTAAGCATGCTTGGTGCCAAACTCCCATTGACTTTTAATGGGAGTTAGGGAACTAACTTGTTTGGGTGCTTCTGTAAATCCATGTAGGAGTCTACTTTATCTTAACTTCCAAGGCCCTTCACAGCCTGGCCCCATGCTACCTATAATCTCTCATTCTCTATTGAGCGGTCATCTCCAACCTCCGACTGGCCCATGATGCCAGCCTATATTGCCCACTCATTCCATTTCCAAAGAAGGATCTTCATACTTGGGAGGAGTCCCCTGTAAACATCGGCAAAACCACCTCATTGTGAACCTTCTAAAGCCTCCTCAAAACTCTTTCCCACAATGCCTATGAAACACTTGACAATGGCTAGGCTGCTCGTGTGCCAAGACCACTGTCTAAAATAGTGACCAATATGGTCTCGCTGATTCCACGTACTCCATCTCTCTGTCCGTGTCCCATCTGTTGTCTCCCATTTCATACTTAGATTGTAAGCACTTTGATGTAGAGATCATCTTTTTGTAAACACCTCACACAGTGGGGTCCAAGTCCATGACTGGGGCTCTTAGGCACTATAGCAATACAAAATAATTCATAACAATAATTTAGGTACCTTGTACATCCGCCCCTACGCCTTTTGTTACCTGTTGACTAGTTTTAGTATATATTGAGAAGGTCATACTGTTTGGTACATTCCATGTTCCATTTGCTTGGCTTGTTTTTTCATTTATAATCCTCCATTGATTCAAGCTTTTATAGGGATTATTGATCCCTCTGACCTATGAACGGGAACAAACTGATTCACCTTTTGTATAGAGAAAATCTTATGATTCTAAGCACCCATTTTGCAAGTTCTCGTAGCGAGACCTGCCATTGAATGCTGTGGGATTTTTGCCTGCAGATGGTTTGTGAGATGGGGCTCGTGCTTCCTTCATGGAATTATTTCTAATACTCCAGTGATAAGGGTCTGGAAATCACAAACTAAGGGATAGATCCTCAGTTGGTGTAAATCAGCATAACTCCACTGAAGTCCAGAACAAATATACTAACTGAGGATCTGCTGCTACATCAAATGCACTAGCCACATACTGCATGATCCATAAAGGCAGGAGCAGTGATTGTTTTGAGGCGGGAGAAGTTGGACAATCAGAGTTGGGGCCACTGCAGGAGCTTCCTTTTTGTGGGACAACTATTTCAGTTCCCCAGTTGCAGTCCTAGTTCGTCTCAAAGATGCAAAGACAGCACAAGAGAGAGAGCAACATATTTAGCAAAGGATAGTTATTCCCCAATGATGATAAAAACCAGCTTGCCTGTCACCAGCTTCCTTTTGTGTTTGGCTTTGAAACACATTATCTTTGCAGAAAATAAAATGTAAGTAACGAATGAGGAAAAGACAGATCCTGTAAACAGAAAGCAAATCTCAGAGGCTGACAAATGTAACCAAAGTAGAAGAAAAAGTTGAGTGCCTGTCGGTTTTGTATGGCACCATGGGGTTCAGCACTCTCTCTTCAATTCGATCATTCCCATGCCTCCACCATAAAGTAAAGGAGAGAGAGACACCTTGCAAAGTAACAGAGGAAGCATCTGATTGCTATTGTCCTCGAATGCTCTTAAATCTCTCCTTCTCACTTTGTTCCCTTCCCAGACAGACCTCCCATGAGGCTGACAATATAGCATCTTGTTGGGTAAACTTTTTATGTATTTATTTATTTTTTAAAGAATTTCTAAGCTTAGTCAACATGTAATGTGAACTGTGTGAAACCGGGAAATACAGTTGGGTCATGCATAGCGACAGATATGGGACCAGCCCCTGATCTGGTGTAAAACAGCATAGTTCTCATTGGCTCAAATTGAATTATGCCTATTTGCACCAGCTGAGAATCTGGCCCACCGAGCATTAACATTTCTTCTGTCCTCCACAAAAGGGAAGATCTCTACTACAGGACCTCAGTGTGATGCAGTGTGATTCAAAGGATCTGAGAGAAGATGTACAGGGGTGGAAGAAGCAAGTCAAAACCATCTCTGTCTTTCAAGAATATCACTCTGATAGGTGGGGAATAGATAGATGGAAGGATAGGACCCAGCATTAGAAAACACAGAGGAATAGCCCTTGAATGAGACTGTTAAAAGGAGAACTGTTAAAGGTAGAAAGTTTTTCTGTTTTATCGGTTGTGTATTGTGTATCATTTATGATGAGAACAAGAGTCTTTTTTTAAAAAAAAACAAACAGCTGGACATGTTGTATAGTATTAGACTGTGGAACAGAAGGAAGTTCTGAACACTCCAAATACAGTGTTGTGAAATTGTGAGACCTGCGGGCAGCTGTTACTTTTCCCTCAGTGTACTACATTATATGCAAATAAGCAATCATGGTGGGCTAACAAATATTTCATCCAGTACATTTTTCCCCATGATATTCTGCTGCACGTTGCTTTTGCCACATCTCATATTCTGACAAGGTGTAATGCAACCACACATTGTCTTATAAACTCTAAAATAGAAAACAATGGATTAGAAAGTTGCTGAGAAGCCAAGCATTAAATACAAAAGCCTCCTCTAAGCCAAAACCCCTCAGCAGAACAGTGAGAGGGTCAAATACTAACCAATGCAAGCAAAGTGGCATAGCCACTTGCCAAACAAGGGCATGTATAACGCTACAAAATCAGCACAAATATACACCCGTGTCCTAGCTCTAATCCATCCCCTAGTTCCTATAGTTCCTATTAGATACAAATACAGATTTGTGATACTTTGTCTTGTTCTCTTTTCACACTAGGAGACGTAATTGCAAAGACTTCCCTCCAGATTTATACCGAGGGGAGTGAGTAGAAAACCAGCCATTAAATCCTTTAGTATACATGATTACATTTATGAATTTGTGGAGAAAATAGTGCTATAAAAGAACTGAATGTATAACTCTTCATGGGTCTTTCTATATTAAACAGCACCAAAGAGCTACCTAGCTCTTACTCTGCAAAATGAAATTTGGATTAACAACAAAAAAAATCATGTTAAAATACAATACATCTGAGACATTATCTTTTTCAAATTCAACTTCTGACTGTAGACACACTTCATGGGCCAGATTCTTGGATGCTATAAATTGACATAGCTCCAGCAAAGTCCACTGAATCCAAATGACTTCACTCTCCTGAAACCATTTTATAACCGCTGAGGGTCTACCCAACATAAACATCCAATTATTTAGCTATGGTATTTCTTAGACACTGAAACTGTCACCAAGTTAAAATAAATACAGTAATGAAGATTCACACTGCGTTATCCCTAATGACTTCTGCTCTTTATCTCTCCTAGTGTCGGCAGCCTGAAATATTACTGGTATAATTTGGGAAGGATCATGCCATTCGCTGGACAAAATCCTGCATATTACACAGATTCCTCTATGACAATATGCACACTTTATTGACAGAGTGGTTTTAAATTAAATGGCCTATTTCTGTACATTAAGAATTTGAAGGCAAAGACTGCCAATAAAGACTGAAAAAGTCAAACTCAAACAGTAACCCCCTTAATACCTTTTTTCCCCCATGCAAACAGTAAATCATTTATTTTCAGCCATAAAACTGCAAATAAGGCATTTTGTGCTGAAAAATTGATTTCTATCGAGGACTATACCTCCATGCAACTTAATTTGTAACTGACATGGATTACCAACAAAAGAGGTTGCAATATAAAAAATAGATGACAGGACGTAATTTAGCTGCATATTGCTACTCTTGAATCTTCAATCTAAGTGGAACTATTTATTTTATTTTATTTCCCCCCCAATGCATGGCACCTAAGACAGAAAGCTATTTGTGGAAATTGAAGTGTAAGCTAAAGTGCTGTAGGAATTCAACTATAGTATACTTTAATGTTTATTTTTCATTTGTTTTAACATTTATTACAGCAGGGTATGATTGGGCATTAGGAAACCAAGATTTAGTGTTTGCCAAGAATCTGAGTAGAACTAAGCAAAAAACACTTGCATGCAATAATCCCATGTTGCTTCTGCCAGATTTTATGAAACACTGGAAATAAACACCCCGTCCTCACACTACATTAGAAATGGAAGGAAGGTTCATTGAATGCCTTATTACTGGGATGTGAGTCACTGAGTGCTGAAAGCAGAACTGTCACAAACTGTTGGTATGATGTTTATTACTGGATCAATTGGGGGGGGGGTGCGGTGGGGAGAAAGGTTGGCGCAAAGTAAAACAGGATTGTTTGAAACATTTGGATATTAGTTAGGAAGTTCATCTCAACTGGAAGCCAGAACCCACCCACAATAAGGGTGAGTTTGGTTTCTATCCAGTCCCCTGAACATTAATCCAGATACATGAAATCGTGACAGACTTTGGCTTATATTGTTCACACCTCCCTCTTTAACACCTCACCCCTAAAATATTGGCAAAGAGTCCTGTGGCACCTTATAGACTAACGGACTAATACGTCCATTAGCCTGTAAGGTGCCACAGGACTCTTTGCCGCTTTTACAGATCCAGACTAACACGGCTACCCCTCTGATACACGACCCCAAAATATTGGGTTTTTCCCCTGTCTTCACTGAAGTAGATAGCATGACTTTTTGAGACATGATAGGCAGATACTTCCCTATCTTCCGGGAAGGAGTTCAGGAAGTGCTAAGGAGAATCCATGGGGACTTCTCAGGCCCTGTTCTAGTAAAGAACTTCAGTCAATTAGACTACTCCTGATTAAAGTTAAGTATAAACTTAAATGTTGTGCTAGATTGGAGTTAGAGTGTTCAGTGAATTGCAAGGACAAGCTCTATGTGTATTTCATCCTGACAACCTTGCGTAAGGGACTGTTGTCCCCTTACTAACATTCAGTGGGGGTGTTTTAGTTGCTAGCTCCCAGTACTAAAAAATGGGAAGGGTCGATGGGGAACCAGGACCCTGAGACTGACAGCCCCCAGGAACAATGGGGAGAGGCCAATGCTCCCGGTCAGCCTGAATGACAGGGCGAGCAGGCTAATCAGGGAGCCAGGGAGGTCCCGTCCTCTGTGTGAACTGGATTTGCCTGGGTCAAATAGAGTGGGGCCGAGCTAAGGAGAAAGCAGGGGCCCAAGCTGATCTGGAGAGCAGAGCTGGGCCAGATCCAGAGGGATCAGAGAAGCAGCCCAGTGCTGGGAGCAGAGTGACAGAAGCAGCCTGCAGAGCAGACCTGTCCTGGGAGCAGAGCTGCAGCAACCAGAGGCAGCCCAGGGAGCTGGAGGCAGAGCAGCAACAGCAGTACAGAGACCGAGTGGTGCAGCTGGGGCTGGAGCAGTCCAGAGCTGGGTGCGGTGAGCAGCTGGGGAGAGCGAGGGGGACCCTGGGCAGCAGGCCCAGCACAGGGAGACGCCTCAGCCAAGGGGCTCTGCAGGCCAGGCGTGGATCGTAACCCCAACAGGGCGGGGGCGACACTGGGAAGAAGGGTCCTACCACTTAGAGCCTGAGAGCGTGTGGCCACCACCAGAGCAAGTGTCGCCACCACCAGAGCAAGTGTCCAACCCAGAGCATCCCTGCAGCACAGCAAGGGCCGGAGAAGAAGGCCTGGGACCTACAAGGAACAGACTGTGAACAGACTTATGTTCCAGAAACACTGTTTGTCATGTTCCCTGCCACAGAGCGGGGTGATGTGTTTCCTTTAACCTTTCCATTATTCCTTATTCTTTTTAAAATTAATTGTTGATTAAATAACTTGCATTTGCTTTAAATTGTATGTAATGGTCAGTGGGTCAGAGAAGTGCCCACTGCAGAGAGAGTACCCCAGAGTGGGGACACCCTAGCCTCTGTCCTAGGTGACGACAGCAGGGTTGGGGGTCGAGCTCCCCCAGGAATCCTGGGTGCAGCCTTGTTGGGGTTACGGGGACTCTGCCAGACAGGAGAGTGGAAGGAGAGTCCTCAAGGGCAGGGAGGCCACTGGGTAAAGGAAGTGGGAGCGAGGGCTCTGATCCTTTCGCTAGCCCACTTCACTGTGGTAGTGTAGAAGCCAGGAAAGTTCCCCACAATAGCATGACTATTCCCCTGCTTACACTCGGAAGACCCTACAGGATCAGGAGTTTTGTAGTACACGTTCTTCCAGAGCAAGGACCATGTTTGAAATCCTGGGAGTTTTGCCATCAGCTTTAACAGGATCAGGATTTAACCCATGTCTTTGCTTATTTCTTTTCAGTGCCTAACACACCGATTTCTGTATCACAATGATAAGGGCATTATTTAAAAAAAAACATATAATTTGGGGGCAAATACATTTTAAAATGAAAGCCAAAGTACATTTAAAAAAAAAAAGATTTGTAGGACACAGATACAATAGCCTTGGCAAGATATTCATCTTTTTCAACTTAATCTGCCTATCCAGTGACAGCAGGATAGCCACCCATCTGTTAACATCTTTCTCTTTTGCACGCATTAATGAAATACAATTTAATTTAAATAAATTATCTAGAGTCTTAATTCCTAGGTAGCATTGCCTTTCCAAATGCTTTTAAAGAAGAGATCTAATTGTGTGGTTTCAATTTTGTTATTAAGAAACATGACCTGTTACTCACCACTGCTTGTTGTCTTATCAGAAATCTTACAGATGGCTTTAATTATTTCAATTGTGGGGAGAAATTGAGTTACTAATATCTATTTAGAAATAAGTCTTTGTGGTAAATGGATACTCTGCCATCATTATTTCCTCCACATGACAGAACTCTTTCTTTTTGGACCGCTGGATGGTCTATTCATCCATACTGTCTAATTCTATCTCGTCATTTCTGTCTATATGCACCTATTTTTTCTCTTGTCTTATGCTTAGATTGTAAGCTCTTTGGGGAAGGGATTGTCCTTTTTATTCTGTGTTTGCTGAGTTCCTAGCACAATTGGGTCCTGGTCCATGGCTGGGATCCGGGGTGCAACCACAATACAAATAATAAATGCTAATAATAATTAATGTCTGTTGGATCTGCATATATAATGAAATCCAGAGTGCAGCAAAAATAAAAACCAAGTAGAAGTGAACGGGACTGGCCAGGACCATAAAGTTAAGCATGTGTGTAAGTGCTCTATTACGAGGGGGCTTAAAGCCTCAAGCCCTAATTCTGCAAAAGAGTTAAGGATGTGTTTAATGTTAGACACATGAGTGGATCTTGGTCTCCATAGGACTACTCTAATGGATAAAGTTAAGGGTGTGTGTAAATCTTTGCAGGAGCACAAGCTTATCTGAAAAAGATGAGAAGCTCATCTCATTCCATGCTCCCCACAGTTTGTGTGGGGTCTAGGTTAGAATGGTCTCCTGAGAAGCACGGACATGACTCAGTTGAAGGCAATAGGAGCTTTTCACAAAGATCTGGGGCTAGAGTTTGACGTTCAGGGTCTTGAAAAATACATTAATCTGGATCCCGAACCAATTCTCTGTCAGTCAGTGGTTCTCAAACTTTTGTACTGGTGACCCCTTTCAAATAGCAAACCTCTCCCTTATAAATTAAAAACATTTTTTTTAGTATTTTTAATGCCATTATAAAAGCTGGGTGCAAAGTGAGGTTTGGGGTGGAGGCTGACAGCTCACGACCTCCATGTAATAAACTCGTGACCCCCAGTTTGAGAACCCCCGCTGTAGGACATCCCTCAGTAACTCCACCTTATCAATAGCATTTTACAACAGCGTCGCCCTCTTCTGACTGCTGTCACTTCATGGCCCTTCTATTATCACATTTTAATGGGCTAACCAATGAGCAGTCTGCTATAACCTGCTGGGAATGAATCTGGTATGGCCTGGGTTAACTACTGGTTGAGGAGAGATCCTTGACTCTAGACACATAAATCAATACTCTGAGAGACAGATTCTCAGGGTAAATCAACATAAGTTAATTGACAGCGATGGAGCTATGCCAGCTGAGGCTCAGGGACAATTTTTTTCATTTTGTGGAGTTCAGCAAGATCAGCTATTTTGGGGGCAATACAGTGAAAACATTAAAAAAAAAAGAAGTCCACCAATGACTGCACTCTCCTACAACAGAAAACCTCTTGTATCGTTCAGTGCGAAGACCATAGACATTGTCAGGGGAGTTTCCACCTCGCTTTCCTTGCTGGACATTTTAGTCACCACAGTTGTGCAGTTTTTGATGGGTTCTCTTTGCAGAAATCCATAATGACATTTCATTAGTGTCAGTCTACTGGGGGGGGGAAGGATTTGCACCCCCTCAAGGTTAGAATTTCATCTGGTTTCACTTTGAACCCTGAGAAATCCTACATCACCAATCCTACACATCTGCTGGAAAATGGGCCAAAATCTGTGTGCTCCAAAGCATGCACCTTATTCCTATTTAACCCCATCTGACTTTCACGCCTGAATCATGTCAGTTAGTCATTAGTGCTCATTCACAAATGTCATTAGTGCTCATTGTTGACCAAACTATGCACACAGTGGATCTAAACTCTTGCTGAGCACTTTTGAAAATTCCATCTATGATTTGTAAAACCTCTTTTAAGTGGATTTTGATATTTTTTTTAAATGTGTGTGTGTTTGTTTTGTTTGGGTTTTCTTGACTTAAAAAATGGCTCCACATATTTTTCCCCATCTGTATATATAAAACTTTACTTCCAGACCGAAATGACAACTTGGTTAATTCTAACTCAGAAGCAATTACGTGCAGTCAGGTGACAGTTCTGAAAAAAAATATTTTGTGAACAACAACTATAGGTGGACACAATTGGTTACAATATTTTCCGTCCTAAAGTCAAACTTCAATGGAATATATAATATCTCTCTCTCTCTCTCTCTCACGCACACACACACAAAATGAGACAAGATAACAATACAAAAGGTTATCCAAGAATTTGTTTGACATTTGACATAAATTTGAGTTTGCCATGTTTTGTGTCCTTCCTGTGTTCACTTTCCATGAATATACTAGCAGATAATTTGATTAGATGCTGTCATAAATATAAAGGGAAGGCTAACTACCTTTAAATCCCTCCTGGCCAGAGGAAAAAACCCTTTCACCTGTAAAGGGTTCAGAAGCTAAGATAACCTCACTGGCACCTGACCAAAATGACCAATGAGGAGACAAGATACTTTCAAAGCTGAGGGGAGGAGGGGAAGAAAGGGTTCTCTCTGTCTGTGTGTTTCTTTTGCCGGGACCAGAGCAGGGATGCAGGTCAGAACTCCTGTAAAGGGTTAATAAGCAATCTAGTTAGATATGCATTCAATTCTGTTTTGTTTAAATGGCTGATAAAATAAGTCGTGCTGAATGGAATGGATATTCCAGTTTTTGTGTCTTTTTGTAACTTGAGGTTTTGCCTAGAGGGATTCTCTATGTTTTGAATCTGATTACCCTGTAAGCTTTTTACCATCCTGATTTTACAGAGGTGATTCTTTTTACTTTTTCTTCTATTAAAATTCTTATTTTAAGAAACTGATTGTTTTTTCCTTGTTCTTAAGATCCAAGGGTTTGGATCTGTGTTCACCTATGCAAATGGGTGAGGATTTTTATCAAGCCTTCCCCAGGAATGGGGGTGTAGGGTTTGGGGATATTTGGGCAGGGAAGACGTTTCCAAGCAGGCTCTTTCTAGGTTATATTTTGTTAGACGCTTGATGGTGGCAGCAATAAAGTCCAGGGACAAAAGGTAAACTAGTTTGTACCTTGGGGAAGTTTTAACCTAAGCTGGTAAAAATAATCTTAGGGGGTTTTTCATGCAGGTCCCCACATCTGTACCCTAGAGTTCAGAGTGGGGAAGGAACCTTGACAGATGCAATGTCTATTTGCCAGTACTAGAAATTTTAAATTAATGTTGCAGAATAGTGATGGAAAGTGAGTTTCCAAGTCCTACTTGTGAGTATTCACACTACAAACCTTCTCTAAAAGTTAAGTTCATCCATGTTCAAACTCAGCCAAGTATTCAAGCGTGGATTTAAATCCATCCATAGTTAGCAAAACACTTGAACATGTGCCTAAGTCTTAAGGTCAATGGGACTTAGTATATGCTCAAGTGTTTTACTGAAAAAGGTTTCAATCTCTCAAGGACTTATACACATGGGGTGAGATACTGTGCTGAGCCTCTAAGATGTGCAGTACGGAACCTGCAGCCTGAGGTTCTTAGTTCCTGCTCCACAAATATTCCCCCCAGTCAAACCCAGGCCTTTTAGGGTCCCTTTACATCACTCCACCCCTCTTACCAAGCACAACTGTATGTAAGGGAGCAGTATGACTGCTCAGAGCTCCGGTACGAAACTGTGGAAAAACCTGAGTGTCTCTGGATTAAGTTTAGAAGTGTGTGCAACAAGAGTGATGTCATGGTGGGAGTCTGCTATAGACCACCGGACCAGGGGGATGAGGTGGATGAGGCTTTCTTCCGGCAACTCACGGAAGCTACTAGATCGCATGCCCTGATTCTCATGGGTGACTTTAATTTTCCTGATATCTGCTGGGAGAGCAATACAGCGGTGCATAGACAATCCAGGAAGTTTTTGGAAAGCGTAGGGGACAATTTCCTGGTGCAAGTGCTAGGGGAGCCAACTAGGGGGAGCGCTTTTCTTGACCTGCTGCTCACAAACCGGGTAGAATTAGTGGGGAAGCAAAAGTGGATGGGAATCTGGGAGGCAGTGACCATGAGTTGGTTGAGTTCAGGATCCTGACGCAGGGAAGAAAGGTAAGCAGCAGGATACGGACCCTGGACTTCAGGAAAGCAGACTTTGACTCCCTCAGGGAACAGATGGCCAGGATCCCCTGGGGGACTAACATGAAAGGGAAGGGAGTCCAGGAGAGCTGGCTGTATTTCAAGGAATCCCTGTTGAGGTTACAGGGACAAACCATCCCGATGAGTCGAAAGAATAGTAAATATGGCAGACGACCAGCTTGGCTTAATGGTGAAATCTTAGCGGATCTTAAACATAAAAAAGAAGCTTACAAGAAGTGGAAGGTTGGACATATGACCAGGGAAGAGTATAAAAATATTGCTCGGGCATGTAGGAAAGATATCAGGAGGGCCAAATCGCACCTGGAGCTGCAGCTAGCAAGAGATGTCAAGAGTAACAAGAAGGGTTTCTTCAGGTATGTTGGCAACAAGAAGAAAGCCAAGGAAAGTGTGGGCCCCTTACTGAATGAGGGAGGCAAGCTAGTGACAGAGGATGTGGAAAAAGCTAATGTACTCAATGCTTTTTTTGCCTCTGTTTTCACTAACAAGGTCAGCTCCCAGACTGCTGTGCTGGGCATCACAAAATGGGGAAGAGATGGCCAGCCCTCTGTAGAGATAGAGGTGGTTAGGGACTATTTAGAAAAGCTGGACGTGCACAAGTCCATGGGGCCGGACGAATTGCATCCGAGAGTGCTGAGGGAATTGGCGGCTGTGATTGCAGAGCCCTTGGCCATTATCTTTGAAAACTCGTGGCGGACGGGGGAAGTCCCGGATGACTGGAAAAAGGCTAATGTAGTGCCCATCTTTAAAAAAAGGGAAGAAGGAGGATCCTGGGAACTACAGGCCGGTCAGCCTCACCTCAGTCCCTGGAAAAAATCATGGAGCAGGTCCTCAAAGAATCAATCCTGAAGCACTTAGAGGAGAGGAAAGTGATCAGGAACAGTCAGCATGGATTCACCAAGGGAAGGTCATGCCTGACTAATCTAATCGCCTTTTATGATGAGATTACTGGTTCTGTGGATGAAGGGAAAGCAGTGGATGTATTGTTTCTTGACTTTAGCAAAGCTTTTGACACGGTCTCCCACAGCATTCTTGTCAGCAAGTTAAGGAAGTATGGGCTGGATGAATGCACTATAAGGTGGGTAGAAAGCTGGCTAGATTGTCGGGCTCAACGGGTAGTGATCAATGGCTCCATGTCTAGTTGGCAGCCGGTGTCAAGTGGAGTGCCCCAGGGGTCGGTCCTGGGGCCCGTTTTGTTCAATATCTTCATAAATGATCTGGAGGATGGTGTGGATTGCACTCTCAGCAAATTTGCGGATGATACTAAACTGGGAGGAGTGGTAGATACGCTGGAGGGGAGGGATAGGATACAGAAGGACCTAGACAAATTGGAAGATTGGGCCAAAAGAAATCTAATGAGGTTCAATAAGGATAAGTGCAGGGTCCTGCACTTAGGATGGAAGAATCCAATGCACCGCTACAGACTAGGGACCGAATGGCTCGGCAGCAGTTCTGCGGAAAAGGACCTAGGGGTGACAGTGGACAAGAAGCTGGATATGAGTCAGCAGTGTGCCCTTGTTGCCAAGAAGGCCAATGGCATTTTGGGATGTATAAGTAGGGGCATAGCGAGCAGATCGAGGGACGTGATCGTTCCCCTCTATTCGACACTGGTGAGGCCTCATCTGGAGTACTGTGTCCAGTTTTGGGCCCCACACTACAAGAAGGATGTGGATAAATTGGAAAGAGTACAGCGAAGGGCAACAAAAATGATTAGGGGTCTAGAGCACATGACTTATGAGGAGAGGCTGAGGGAGCTGGGATTGTTTAGTCTGCAGAAGAGAAGAATGAGGGGGGATTTGATAGCTGCTTTCAACTACCTGAAAGGGGGTTTCAAAGAGGATGGCTCTAGACTGTTCTCAATGGTAGCAGATGACAGAACGAGGAGTAATGGTCTCAAGTTGCAATGGGGGAGGTTTAGATTGGATATTAGGAAAAACTTTTTCACTAAGAGGGTGGTGAAACACTGGAATGCGTTACCTAGGGAGGTGGTAGAATCTCCTTCTTTAGAGGTTTTTAAGGTCAGGCTTGACAAAGCCCTGGCTAGGATGATTTAACTGGGACTTGGTCCTGCTTTGAGCAGGGGGTTGGACTAGATGACCTTCTGGGGTCCCTTCCAACCCTGATATTCTATGATTCTATGATTCTAACAGGGGGAGGGGGCAAGGATTTCACTTAAGCACTCTGGGCATGTCTATAGGGCAAAAAACCACCTGCAGCAGGAAGTCTTAGAGCCGGGTCTATAGATGCAGGCTTGCGCTGAAGTGCTAAATATAGCACTATAGACAGCCTTGCTTGGGCTGGAGCTCTGACTCAAACCTGACGAGCAGGGTGGGTGGTTAGAGCAGGGTGGGTCTCAGAGTCCAAACTCCAGCCCAAGCGGGAATGTCTACAATGCTATTTTTTTGCAGCATAGATATACCCCATAAGTAGTCACATGGACCTCAGTGTAACTTCTTACAGTGTGAGAAGAGCAAGTCTTTAAAATGAATTACTGAATCAGGGCCGCAGTTAAGAAGCAGAAAAATACCATAGGACCATGTTCTGTTAAAGCATCTCAAATTTAAAATACACGCAGCAAGTTGCTAATGAACAGACCCCAAGAATTATTAATAGAAAAAGTCTGTCCAATATCATCAAAGCATGAATCTCTATGAGAAATGTGCAATATGATGGCAGAAAATTAATGAACCAAATAAAATTGGTACATATACAATCAAGCAACAGATTTTACCTGAGAACTTTAAAAGTCAAACATTCATATTCAGAACCAATTAGTCTGTCTCAAGCTACAACTAGAGGAGTCGTCTTGTTATGAAGTAGTAAAATAGTTCTCATTGGCATGCCCGGAGTTATTGAAACAGGCCTGATTATGTACAAAAAGGCCTTGTAAATTTCATATGTGTATATTCTTATTTAATAACTGCTTACTTCGCTTTCAAGGGTATTAGGCACCAGCCGCAGCAGTTTTCTGGTAAAACTGCAGAAGCCCCCATAGTGCAGCCATCATTCTTTTATGTCAAGCTTTCTTGGTCAATCAGCTTTGAAATGTTCAGATTCATGCAATAAAATAGTACTTCTGTTTTGTAACCTTTTTTTTAAATTCAAGAAGTCAGCTAGTTTTGTCTCCCATGAGAATACGGTAGAAAAATATCATGTAACTGTTGATCTACCAAGACGCAATGTGAGAATTTCTAGAAATTTCTCTGTGTGTGACACGCACAAAAACATGCTTGTTCACGGAGAGTGTACCCATAGTCCTGTTTCCCTGAACACAACAGAAACAACAACAACAGGAGGCAGTTTCCTTGGTTTTCAAATTTCCAGCCTGTCTTTCCACCCAGTCCTGTGCCCAAGAAGCATTCTCTCTCTCCTTCTCCTCATGGTCATGCTCATACCTGCATCTGTTACCTTCTGCTGGCTTTTTAGCTCTAATGCACGCAAAACCAATATTGTAGCCTCTGTGTTTGCAATCAATCTAAGGGAAAACCCTCTTAATTCACCTGGTTTTGTTTTTGCTTAGGCCTTACCATGTGGCTGTTTGTCTTGGGCAGTGGCTTCTATTATTCCCTCCTGTTTTACTACATAAAAGGTACTTAATTGCGCCTTCCATTTCACCTGAAAGAAGAGTGCTTGCACACCCCTCACCTTTATCCAGACTTGTGACTCTCTTTGGATCACAGACCCATTAAGAGTTTTCAGCCTAAGAATATTATACATATAGTGTCATGCTGGAAGTTGTTAATGTCTACCATCATACGAGTTATATAAATTATTTACGAAAAAACTTGTATAGAAGGCTAAAAGCCTGTCATGTTCCCATTTATAAAGGGCTTTCACTGTATAAAGTAACATTAATCACACATGGAATTCTCTCTCTCCATTCAGTAAAAGCTAGGCATGTTTTGGTTTAAATAAAAGAAGAAGCCATTCTGTTTGTTTTGCTGACGTGGCAGCCTTGTTAATGTTAGATTAATTAATGTTAGATTACATTTATGTACTTTGTAAGGTTTATAAAGCAATCACTAAAGGTAACTAAAGCTACATTACCATCAAACTGATTTTTTTTTAAACTAGGGTCATCATGTTGATTTAAATAACTGAAATTATGCCTGTGAACATTTAATGAAAATAACTGCAAGAAAGAAATATCTAAGTGAAGACAATTTATTGTCTCATCCCGGTCTCATTTGATTTTTCTTCATTCCCAGAAAAGAGCATTTCTAAAGTTATAACAGAGAACCCCCTTCCCACACACACACACACCTTTATTCAGTGAAGATTAAAAAAAATAAAATGCTTCAGTCATAAACCCTGAATGATCAAAAGGTGCAGGATCCATCACTTAACTCAGTAAAAAAAAAAAACCATATTTGTTGCTGATCAAGAGAGTCCTCTTTTCAGCCTCTCCATCCCAGATTATTTTTTCCTGTTTCAAACATCCCTTATTCCAATCAACAACAACAAGGTAACTGCCTTAGTCTGTGAAAAAAGCATGACTCAAGAACAATTGTAAACTCAATTTCCATTTTGAAAGTCTTGGAGCTCAGGCCATAGACAAATTTAAGGGGTGGGAGGAAATAAGCACCTAAAGAAATCTGTCAGACAGGAGCAGGGAAGACAAGTGCATAAGATGAGAAAGAATTGCTAAACTCTGAGATTTATCTGAATTTTCTTAAGAAGAGCTAACTGTACACAAATAAAGTCTGGATGCTCCCAGCCACATCTAGCGTTTATTCATCTATCAACAATATAGCAGAGGAATCACATGCAGATCGGCACATCTTCTGCTCCCTTAAAATGCAAATCAGGCAATTTTCTGTTCCAGCTGTCAAGCCATTTAATAGATTTTTACATGATCTTCACAGAAAACAACTACTGTTCCGTTTGCCAACAACAGTGACAACATCACCAGGCCTGAACAGGGAATATTAGTTTGTATTGAATGTCCTCAGGACTTTTTCCACCAAGAATAATATTTTCAGCCTTGGGTGACGCATGCTATTGCCCTGAACGGCGTTTAAAGGAAATCAAGGAATTTAACTATTTTGTCCCCCTGTGGCTTCCTATTAGAAGTGAGATATACTGGAATCTCTGTTCCATTCAAAGATGTTAAATAGGCATTTAAATGGAATATGGTTTTCCCATTTGATTGGAGAGCTTTAGAGTAGAACTTGTAAGGCTGCTTTTCAAGTGGCAGGACATTTTCCATTTTTTTATGGAAATTTTGCAAAAGATTTCTGAGATAATCAGTTCCTTGGAGCAGGGACACTGAGAATGGTCTTCTGCAGCTGTAAATAGGCATAGTTTTACTGAACTCAGTGGAACTACTCTGATTTACGACTGAGGACTCTGGTCCTGTCCTCCTCTGAATCTTTGACAGCACCCAGAACAGTGCAAAAGCTTAACAATTATTATTATTATATTTTACCAACTCTCTTCTACCCACCAATCCCTCATCTCTCTCCTTCTTTCCCCACAAATAATTTGTATTTCTTTTTCTTCCTTTTCCAACCGCCAAGTCTTTCCCTCTCTTTTCCTCCTGTGAAATCTGGTTTATGTATCAGGGGTAGGGTCATGATTCTTCTTTTGCAGCACTCTGGAAGACCTCCTGATTGGCCCACACTGGTAAAATGGCCTCAGATTTTTTTTTTTTTTTTTTGCTATGCTAGCTCCACCCAAGACCCTAGCAGTGTTCTCGTTAATCCACTCAGACATCAGGGATCCAGGACTCACTTCATTCAATAAAATCTGGACTTTCCACGTTGATCTGGAGAACCCATGTTCCTATGTTTGTTTCCAGAATGTGACTGAACTGTCCTGAAGTTAACATTATGGTTTTCATTTATTGTCATTTTCACGTGCCCTTCTGCATCTTTGAATTCTTGCCGGTGCTGGACCTGCCAGAATACCTACCACTCACAGAAGGCTGTTCTGGTCCTAGCTTCCAGCTTCTCTAAATACAGGAAATACCAGAAACCTTATTCAAAAATCTGTTCTCCTAAGAACGCCACTCACCTTTTACATAGTCGATAGGTCTGTATAGCCTGGATAACAGACCTCAATACTAAAAGTGTGTCTCTTTGTCTCACTCTAGTGACTGACCCACATCAAGTTTGCTATTACCTTTAAGGCTAATTTTTTAGCTCAAGCAGTAGAGGCTCATGTGCATAGAACCTGAGGTCCTGAGTTCAGTTTCCCCACATAACTCAGTCAGGGGCATCTTTACAAGTAGTAACCTGTGGAGGAACCCTGGTCATTATGTAAGTGCCTAGACCAGATTTTTCTGAACTTTCCATCACTATCTAAAACCTGCAGTAAGCAACATAGCGGAAACAATATGTGTTACAGTGAACCTCTTCTAGACCAGAGTCTGGCAAGCATTCTTTAGAACTGCAGGCTGTTCACTAGAATGCAGAGCAGCCGACTATGCAGATTTGTTACACTGACAGCAAACCCTTGAAAAAGTCTTCATCAAAGATTCAAGTTGGCTTTATAAACCTTGATTTAAATTTTGATTGTAATAGTGATTTTATGTATATTTTTGGCATGAGTAACATACCTGGAATTTGGATTGAAATTACAGTCAAACTGTGAGTATTTACTACTATTTCACCATACTCACTACCTCAAACAGGATTACTTTGCCTTGCATGAAGTCTCTTTAGTATTTAGAGAACAGAATTGAGTCCAAGAGAGAGACACTTAATATGGGTGTGAGCCCATGCCTTTCCCAAACTGTTCTATAAATACAGTCTACACAACTATGAGAAGCCCAAACTCACCGCCTGAAAGCAAAGCTCCCAAAACAATAATAAAGAAATTGACAATCAGAAAAAAAGAAAAGGAGTACTTGTGGCACCTTAGAGACTAAAATTTATTTGAGCATAAGCTTTCGTGAGCTACAGCTCACTTCAGCTGTAGCTCACGAAAGCTTATGCTCAAATAAATTTGTTAGTCTCTAAGGTGCCACAAGCACTCCTTTTCTTTTTTGTGAATACAGACTAACACGGCTGCTACTCTACAATCAGAAAACTAAGTTCAGCTCAAATCTTGTTCCTAGGCTTGGAAATCTGAGGCGTTCCTCCCTCAACATTGCTCATTCCACATCCGAGAGAACCACTTCCACAATTTGGTAATTGGTGTGTGGTGTTTCAGGCAAACACTCAACCTGTTATCATCAAGATGTTTGGAAGAGGAATGTCTTGCTTCAGGACATAAGCAAACATCTAATGAATAGAGGGTAGGAAGAAACTTTCCCTAAGGACAGATTATCTCACACTTGCCTATTGCTTTACAGTTGGAGATAAAATACTGGATAAAATGTGGGCAGTGTTGCCTAGTGAATAGAGTACTGGTCAGGAAACCTGGGTTCTAGTTCTGACTCTACACCAATTTACTGGGTGATATTAGGTAAGTCACTCCCCATCCCTGTGCCTCAGTATTCCTGTTTGTAAAAAAAAAAAAAAAAAAAAAAATGTATAGAATGATGCTAAATTGCTTTGAGATCTATGGACAAAAAGAGCTGGGTACTACTAGATGGATAACTGGTTTGACCCAGTCTGGTAAATCTTAGGTTTCCTTTTGGGGAAGGTATTAAGATTGATTTCACCATCTAGTGAATACATTTTACATGCGTTTTATCTACCTTATAAAAATATAGTAGCATTAAACTACTAAGAATACCAAACAAAGACTTCACCATTTCACCTCATTAAGAGTAAAATAAAATCAGCTGCAATGCTAAATTTTCTACACATTAAACCAAAGCCTTTGTTTTTTTGTTTTGTTTTTTTTGGTGAGTTAAATCCATGGAACAAATATTAATCTTGCTTCTGTGGAGCAAAACCAAAGTTGACAGCATGCTGCTAGCCAAAAGGAAACATATACACACAGGATTGGTTTCAGAAGGCCCCTAAAGTACAAAAAAGGAATAATAATAATAAAAACTATTCACAGGCCATGCAGCTCATGGTTTGTAGCCGCCGCATGTCTGTTGCAATTCATCCCTGTTCCAAGCTGAGCTGTTCCCTATTGGGACTGCTTCTGACCACAGGGATTAACAAACTGGCAAATGCAACCAATTCTCTTACTGGCCACATTCAAGCTACCTCTTTTCTTTGCAAACAAAGATGAGCATAGGCAGCTACCGCTGAACAGAAAACCTGGCATATTTTTCCCCTTGTGGCTACAGAAGGAAGCTGCCAGATCTAGAAAGTTGTCATGGATAATGTGTAACCATGCAAGATCAACCATGTGGGTAGAGGGGTCTGGGTACATCTTTGTAATGCACTCTAATGAATCAGCAAGTATGCATGTGTACCTCTGCCTCCTATAGCACAGAATCAGAACTGCATTCAACTGTGGCAGGCAACTGAAAGGCAGTCTGATCTAATAGATGGAGAACCGGAATAGAACCCAGGAGACCTGAGTTTTATCCCTGACTCCACCACTGACCTGCTCTGTGACATCTGACAAGTCTCTGTTTCGCTCCTACCCCTTGTCTATCCTTATGCATACACATAAAGAGGTTGGAATTTATTTTACATAGGCAACCTTCATTCTGGTTTTTCCAGAATGGTACTGGTATTTCCTAACTTTTGAATGCCCAACTTTGCAACCTTCATAATGTTCTTTTAACATAGTTTGTGTGTGCTAATATATAAATATAGGAGTATGGAATGGAAGTCTTACAGCTTTCTTGGCATTGTTATTCTTTAGCCTTCCTGGCATTGTTTTTCTGAAATCACTTCCCTGCAGGTCTGGCTTCTGTAGTAAAGCAGAATATAGTCCCACATCTTCCCTCTATGAATAAATCATAGGAGTGGATTCTTATCTAAGCATCCCAGGGAATTGTTGCTCTTCTGTAAAATGATCTGCGATCCAGAGTAATAAAACAATTTAAAAAACCTTGGCAAACCTAAATTGCACTCATTAGGCTGAGTCAATGCAACTCAATTTAAGATTACAAAAAGCTGTTTAATATAATGTGATGTGAACTTGGTTTTAATGAGTTTTTATTGATAAAAAAATTTTGTTTGATGATTTTCTTGTATTGAAATGCAGCCCTGTGGACATGACGCTATTGCTTTCACTTTGAGACACTTCACAATTAAAGGGCTCTGTTCCAAAAATTCCCATTGCCTTTAAAGGTCTGTGGATCTGGCCTGTAGATTTTGACAGAGAGTGGATTGCTGTGGATTTCTATAAATTGGCTCCTACAGAGTCTAAAGGCATGTCTGCACTGCAGCATTAACCTAGGATCTTACCAGAGTTTTAGCCTTAACCTCTTACTATCCACACAAGACACTCTGACATAGGTTTAGAGTGCATTAACTCTGAGCTAATTGACCTGGCGGGGGCTGAGAGTCAATATCCATGGTCCACTTTCACCTGAGTTGGAACCTGCCCACTCTACAGTGAGGACACCAGCTAAACCACCAGAGTGCTGACAATCCTTTCCCGCAACGGACAAAAGTTCTCCCGTAAGTGACATGACTGACTGGAAAAGAGTCCTAAGGATCCTCAGCACAAAGAACCATGGACTCTGACCCCAGGCACCCTCAAGTGAGCGTAGAAAGAGTGAAGATACAGTAACACACATAGGGCTCTGTGGTGGGAATATGCACATCCAGGTCAGGCTAACCTGAGTGCTCAGGCCCCAGCTTAACTGTGCAGTGAAGGCATAGTCATAGACATGGGTCAAACAAGTTCTACCACATCACTGCACAGTAATCACCCATGGTGGGGTATTCGGGTCTTTCTTTTAGTGCTCTCTGGAAGAGACATTACTGACCTTTGTCCCATGTTCCAGTTACACAGCAACCCTGGGCTGGAGGCAGAGTTAACTCTGAGCAAGAGTTTAAAGTGAACTTAGTGAGGAGTTAATTATACACAGGACCTTACAGAAGGAATGGCTTACTCCCACTGGAGTCCATGTCTTCTTGTAAGCGGCAGCAAGTTTGAGATAAAAGGGGCTGCCAACTCTACACTCAGGTGAAGTTCTCAGAAACGTTAAAAGTGCAAAAGACTGTAAAGAAAAGTCTTTCACTTCATATCCAATCATCAGGTGACAATCTCTAGTCATAGTGGCGGATAAAACCACGGAACCAGTCTCTCCTCAGAGAAGTGGAGGAAGCCATATTGACCTCATGCTTTAAACTAGACCAGCGAAGACACTCCAGGGTATAACAAACATACATTGGCAGAAGGACGCAGATGACCTCAGGGGGCTTTCTGCATCTCTATGGTTGCATTTCCCATTTCCCTAAGCACATAAAATAACCAAAAAGCAGTGTTCAGCCAGAAAGACATTAGTCAATTATTCTAATTAATTCCTGACAAGCTGAGGCTAATTAATTTGTGTCTGATTATAGAACTTGTAGGTGTCAAATAGTGACTAAATGTTGTGTTTAACGTACAGAAAAGGACTAAAGTTGCACATGTATAGTTTACATCAGGCTAAATTTGTTACATGTAAATTGAATTAAGTTATAAAATGTTTGGCCAGTGTTGTTATCCAATGCAAAGTTAAAAGACGCTTCATTTCTTTCTCAGGCTCAGCATCTCACTCCTGAAGATTTTACAGCCTTCGAGTGCTGCAGAGACAAAGCTTGATGGATATTTGCTTCTTGAATAATGTTTTCATTATTTGTATTAGGATGGCACCTAGAGACCACCCCTCTTCCCCCACAACCGAGTTATTTGCCCCACTGTTCTGGGCGTTCTACAAACAGTAAGACATTGCTTGACCCCCAACAGCTTATCATCTGAACAAACAAGACTGAGAAAGGGTGGAGGTACCTCAGGTACAGCGAGGCAAAGCAACTTGCTCCAAATCACAAAGCATATTAATGGCAGATCTGGAAATAGAATCCAAGTCCCACTTTGTTGCATTTGCCACTAGACTACACAGTTTCAATGGACAAAAGGCAAGTTCTTTTAAAAAAAAATGTTAAATACAAACAGTTCTGGCCCTTGGACATTTCCTCCTGTCCACCAGGGATAATTTTTTAATATACAGGAACCCAGTGTTATTCAGTGGAACTCATCATGCAGGGCAGAAAATCCGCTGGAGGAAAGGAGAATTTTCAAAGGGTGGGAGGAGAGAAGGGTGTGAAATTCTGCCGACCCTTACTCAGGAGAATAGTTCACTGAGTTCAGGAAAAGGACTATTGACAAGAGTAAGGGACTACTTCTAAGAGTAAAGCCTTTTCAAGAATATAAAGTAGCCCATTGTAACACAGTACACCATTTTGTCCCCTTCTAGAGGTTTGAGTCTGCTACTGCTTTTAGATTTGATCCTTTAACTCAGGCAATAGCAGCCGAACAGATGACCCTTCCAGGCATCTTACCACCATAAACTGAGAATGGGATGAATATATTATGAATATAGAACTGTAGACATTAACTACCACGACATGGGCAGGTAAGTTTAGCTATTTATTCAGATCTTTTCTGAAGGAAATGGCCGACCAATTGGATGACCATCTGCAGTCAATGGACAACTGTATGACAACTAGGGAACAAAGCTTATTTTTAAGGAATATTAGTCCAATGTTTGGCTCATGGTACAGGATCATATGCTCTTAGAACATTTATTATTCACATACTAGTAGAGTGCAAAGGCCTCCAGCTGATCCAAAGCTGCTTGAGGTCAACTGGAGTCTTTCCCCTCACTTCAATAGGCTTTCCATCATACTGCGAACAGGTCTCCATTGTGTTTGGCACTGTACAAGCCCATAGTAAAGAACAGGCCCTGTCCCCACAGAGCTTCAAACGTGGAGCGAAGACAAAATGTAGGAGAAAAGACCGACTATACCCCCTTTGCCTTTTTAACAGATGAGGAAGTGAGGCAGACAGACCAAGGCCCTAACATTCAGAGGTAACAATCGTCCCACTTCTAAATGATGGTAATAGGAACTACATGGGATCAACACCTTGGAAAAATCCAGTCTTAAGTGGCTTGCCCAAGGTCACACAGAGTGTGAGAGAGAGCCAGAAATTGAAATACTGTTTTCCTTTATCCCAGCCTAGTGCCTTAATCACAAGATTTCCCTTCCTTTCTATTGCACTTATAAGAAAACTGTTCCAAGATGTATCTGAGTAGGACTGTTGGTTTTTACTCACATAAAAGCAACCTGAGTCTACGTGACAAAAGATGGCCAAATTTGTCAGCAACTAGGCATTTGTTCATAAGTAATAAAAATCGGAAGGGCTGATAGCTTTGTACTTTAAAAAAAAAGTTGTTTTGCTATTTATCGTTTCATGGTCACACGAGTCGTGTCTGCAAATTAAACTCTTCTTCACATTAGTTTCATTTGAATGTTTCCTTTTGTACCAGCAGAATATGAAAAGAGCTAAATGCCAACAACAAACCGTCCTACCTACCCTAACAGATGTTAAAGTCCACGTTCAAAAACCTACAGATTGTCTCGCTTTTCTTCTTCTTCTTCCATTTTTTTTAAAAGGTCACACTTAGCCAAAAATTTTGCTGATTTACATGTGTGTTTCCTGAAGGTGAATTTCCCCACCAGCAACTAGATTTAACCTTCATATGCCCCATTATTTTCCTGCGGTTTCTCTCTCTCTCTCTCTCTCCCCCTCTCACACACACGCACACGCACACTTTCCTTTCAAATGCATTTTTTTTTGTTAGTTGGCTGGTAGTAAAGCATCAAGAATATGAATTTTCAGTCATAGTTCTGTCTGTGAATATATATTACAGGTTTAACTCTTGCCAGTGACACAGTTTTACCAGCTGACGTTGGCGAAAAAGCTCGCAGGAACTTTTTTTTTTCCTCCTGTTTTTGTAACAGCAAGGATCTTTGTAAACTGCAATATAACTCAGGCATTCAGAGCTGCAACTTCTAATATGAAATATTTATAGCCTGTCTGATGTGGAGCCCTCTTTTCTCTGTATTGGAATGTCGTCCCATGAGCACAGTGACAGAGCCAGAGGAGTTGGTTTAAGGCACAGCTCAGTACTTCTCCCTGAAAACAATTGGACCGATTCTTCTCTCACTTACAATGATATAACACTAGAGAAGGCTGAACATTTTTATTGGAAACTTTGTTTTTTGATGAAAATGCCTTTTTTCAAAGCCATCCAATTTTTTTCAAAGAAAAACAAATTTTTGTTTGTTTTTCATTTTCATTGACATATATAGACAATTTTCAACAGGACTCCAAATTTGTATGTGTAAATGGGATAGTTGGGTGTGCTGTTAGAGAAACTATACATACAAAATACAGAATATTTTCAGAGGTCCATTGAAAATTGGTTCCATGATGAACAATGTGCAGAAACAATAGATATATATCTAATCAATTTATTAGAAGAGATATGTTATTTCTTTCTTGAGATTTAAAAATAACTAAAAGAGATTCCTAAGGCTCTAGGCACCCAGACATACTATTAACAATACAAGTCAAGTCTCAGCAGCATTGAAATGATCAATTCAAGAGTAATTCAGCCAACCAGCCTCTGACAAAAACTCCTTTCTGTCCCTTCATTATGTAGGAAACAAAACCTCACTTCTCCAAAAACTCTATCAAACAGGTGTAATTTGCAGCATGTCCAGAAGTTCACCAAATCTGGACTATTTTGGACTAAATTCCAGAGTTACGACTCTACAGAAGTGTAACCCTCTGATGAGTGTGTGTTACAGGTCCCACTTTGTGCTGATGCACAGAGGATATAAGTTATTACAACTGGCCACTACAGAGGCCTGGCTCTTTAGCTCAAGCTTCTGCTTTTAGCTCTAGAGGTCCAGCTGAATCTACAGTGTGTTGCCCAAGAGCTATTTCACAAGAACACACACACACGCCAGAATTATCACCAAGGACTGAAACTATGACCCTGCAAACCAGAGACATAGGCCTTTACCAAGTGAGCTAAAAGAGCTTTTCTTTCATTGCTGAGTATACAGCAGTTGGTTGGGACCAAACAATGGGAGATACACTGGCTTATAGCATGTGATTGTATTTTATCTACATGGCACAGATTAGTACCTTCCGTACTATATACTCAAAAATGGCATTTTTATCATTTCAGTCATAAGTGATTTCCTTTTTTTAAAGATAGTACAGAATGCATTCCGTACAAACAACATAATTGTTGCCATTTGCATAGCCAAGCAGGTTCCAGTTAGGCTCACAACAGTCCAAAGCGGGGAGGAAAATGATACAGGTGCTCTCAATTCAAAACTCAGTAAACACTTAAAGAAAAAATAAGATAATCCATCTGAAGACTAGGCAATGTTGCTTAAAGAAGTCTGAATAACCATAGAATAGACTATTGATATGTGCTATCCGTATATACAAATGTTTTATGTTCTCCTCCTGGGCATTTAACAGAATGAATCACAATAATCCTTTGCTTAATTTTACCAAACAGCTGCTAGAGCCAGAAGGCAGCTGGTGAATATGGACAAATATAGGCAGAAGGTTCTGATCTCTATCCAAAGGGGCCTTCTCTAGTTGCTATGCAAATCAGTTCCAGTGCTGATGAAATATCCAGAGCATTGGAGGGGATATGACATTAGTTTGAACACTTTATTATAAGCCTTCATTAAGTAATGATAAATTACAGTCTGAATGAAATCCTATATCAGTTATAAACAGTGTCATTAAAGATTTCAGAGTAGCAGCCGTGTTAGTCTGTATTCTCAAAAAGAAAAGGAGTACTTGTGGCACATTAAAGACGAACAAATTTATTTGAGCGTAAGCTTTCGTGAGCTACAGCTCACTTCATCGGATGCTGTAGCTCACGAAAGCTTACGCTCAAATAAATTTGTTAGTCTCTAAGATGCCACAAGTACTCCTTTTCTTTTTGTCATTAAAGAGTTTATCAAATCAACTTACAGCATTGTCAGAAATACACCTGCATACATGCATATCATATGGACATGTCTTCTTTGCTTTCTATAGTTCTGAGCCACTCTCTCTGTTTAACAATTATTAAATAAAACAGGGATTTTTTAGGAACCTAAGGAGTCGGACACCAACTCCCAGGCTCTTCTGAAAATCCCATCCTAAATACATCATCTATTGGAGGATTTCATCCCGAGCTATCATATGAGTCTTTTCCATTTTTCTCAGTCATGGTCTTATCTAACGCAATATAACTGTCAGAAAGGAGAGGGTAAATTAATATTACCGCTTGTATCATCAACACTTTGGAAATGAATAAATGGGTTACCAAATAAGAACTACAAGAGTAGCAAAATAGTTGGGATTCTCCCACTCTCTGGTGTGCAACAGTAACAAACAAAATAAAAAAGACCAAGTTGTTTAAAAGCCTTTCTTCTGAGAGAGAGAGAGAGAAGAGAAAGAGTCATGGTGATCTCACAAGCATTGAGCTTGACACTGATTTAGCTAGATGAATATGAGTTTTGCCCTTTCACTGTCCTCGCGACCAAGCCCACTCCATATGTGGTTGGAAATTATTTGCTTTCTCAAAGGAGAATTGCACTCCAGTGCTGAGCCAAAAATCATTTGGGAAATATCAGATTCAAGGGGCGGGAGGAGTTGTTTGCAATGGTATATGCTGGGTGGAACAGGTCAAAAAACGCTATTTAAATTGCAAACTCTTTGACACGGGTTGTATTTTTGTTCTGTGTTTGTAGCACAATGAGGTCCTAGTCCCTGACCAGGGCTTGTAGGCTCTACGGTAATACAAACAGTAAACAATAATACTTGTAACACCTATTTTTGATGGAAGATTTTGAACAAACTAAGTGTTTCTTTCATTTGAAATTCATCATGGAATTAGACTGGTTTTCTGATGCAAGAAAAACTGTGTGGGGAGGGGGGAATGGTGTCTAATTCTCGTGCTAAAGAACTGAAACTTTTCTGGTTTTCAGATTTCTGTTGTTCTCCTCCCACCTCCTCCCATGCAGTGCTTTATTAATGTTGGTGTCTTAAGTCATGCTGAGAAGGAAGAGGGTATAGTGGTTAAAGCACTACATTGAGACTCAGGAGACTGATTTAATTCCTAGCTCTGCCACAGATTCCATGTACCACCTGGAGCAAATCACTTAATCTCTCTGTGCCTCAGCTTCGTCTCTGTAAAACATGGATAATACTTCCCTTCTCCCATTCTTTGTGTAGTCAAATTGTAAGATCACTGAGCAAGGGACTGTCTCTTCCTCAGCTGGTACTTCCACATAGCAAAGTACATAGATCATTATAAAATAAAGCCAGAAAAGCTGGAGGATGGAAATTTCCTATTTTGAAAGGATTTATTCACTTTATACGCTAATGAAGAGTCTGGTACAGCTACAGATGATTTAAAAATAGAAAGTTGATGCGAGACAACTAGGTGACATTATTCTGAACTATTTGCTTACAATAGCTACAGTATGGTAATCATGCAATCTACGAACTTTGCTCAGGAAAATTTCTGCCCTTACGTGGAATGTGTGGGCCCCAAACAATTGCATCTCAGATGACCATGTTCATCAAGAATTGGTTCACTTCTTCATTGCTGAAAAACAGAATAATCTTTTCTAAAACCAATGTAAACTACATTAGTGAAATTATATAATTAGCCTAGAGTCATGTGTAATCAGGAGATCTGCCCAGGTAAGGAAGATCATTGAAATACACCATGGACTACAGTATATTTTTAAGGCCTGTGCCTACAATGGAAATGGTGTGGCAGTGCATAGTCTCTGAAAGACATCTGTCCTGATTTTCAGAGGTGCAATGACTTCAAGTGGACTTGGGGATGCTGAGCACTTCTGAAAATTCGGTCTCTTGTGCCTAAAGTGTAGAAAATCAGTAATAGAGCTCACTGGAAAATTACAGAATGTTTTTTTCCATTGGAAAATGCCATTTTATGGAAAGGGAAACTTTCCACGAGAATGCGTCAATTTTGACAAAATTCCATTTAAGAAAAAAGTTGGAAAGAAACATCTGGGTGATGCCAAATCACTATGTCAAGATTGATCAGAACGGAATGTTCTGGTTTCTCATTTTATTGAAATGAATCATGGTGATCGATCCAAAATGGGGGGGGGTTGGTTTTTTGTTTGTTTGTTTTTAAGAAAATTCCATTTTTGCAGAAAAAGTCTTTTTTTCCCCCCACTCCATTCGGATTTGGAACAAAAATTCTGATTTTTTTCCGCCATGAAAAGGAAATTCTGATTCTTGCACACATCTAGTTGATGAGACATCCTTAAAGAAAGCGCTGTGTTCCATTCTCTTCTACTGAGTGGTGTGGATGGGGGTGGGGCTCCTGCACAGGGGCATTATGGGGGAGCTTCGTCTGCCCTCTTTCCCTCTTGGATATCTGTGCAGAGATCAAGCATATTGTGGCCATATATCATTAACAGAAAAAAGTTTGTTCAGTTCAGATAGTCTAAGAACCCAAAAGCTGTTGGCCAACATTTTCAAAAATGAAATCCGAAAGCTAGGCTCCTGAAGATACTGCTTTCTCACTGCTTTTTCCTATTTTGATTGCAAGTGCCATGAAACATGGACTGTCTCTTACCCTGTGTTTGTAAAACACAGTGGGGTCCTGATCTCAGGTGAGGTCTCTTCACACTACTGTAACAGCAATAAGGAATGATAATAGCATCTTCATCACTGAAGCAGTGGGATCTGTAATAACCACTCTCATGGACAGCTGGCTTTTAAAGCAGCGAATTGGGTTTGACTGATACTCGTTGTCTTCTCTGAAGCGAGAAGTTTGAAAGATTTTAAAACTGAGATCTCCTTCTGTGTTTCCAGATACAAAAGATAAAGGCTAATCGTAGGTAAGGGATTTCCTTCTCGTAAATGGAAGTGGGAAAAACCTACCTGACCTCTAGCTTTATAGAAAAAAATACTCACTTTGCTCAATAAGTCTTGGAAGAGGTTAGTGCCAATCAGTGGAGAAATCTGTAAGGAAAATAAAGTTAAACACTAAAACCTGTTCCTTTTTTGAGGGTGGCGATCATCACAAAATCTCTCTCACTCACAGATTAAACCAATCAACGGTATGTATATATGTAACTACCAGGACATCCCATGGTTCTTCTTAAATCTAATCACGTGGAGCAAATTAAAAAAAGTCAGACTATCCAGTGAATTGTCTCTTAAAGCCACAATGCCAGGGGAGCTGTGTACAGTGCAAACCCTTTTTTCAGAGTGGATTTTAATGCTTCTGGAAATGGCAGATTGGCAATACTGGAGAGTCAAGATCTCTGTGGAGCCACTCTTTTTTTTTTTAATTAAAGGAATGAAACTTTTCCACAAGAATTTTCACTGGGAGGAGGGCCATTTCCCATATTTAAAAAACCAACCAACCAGTTTTTCATTTAAAAAGTGGACTTTTTTTCCAGTTGGTTCCACCCCTAATCCTCCTTTTCACTTCTTCTTTATACCCTTACACATTTCCTTTTCTATTTGGCCACAGGGGGTTGAGGGGAGGAGACAAAGGGGGGTGGGGAATTATGGGAATTTGGGGGGAAAAGAGAAATATTTTTGAAGTTTCTTGTGAAAAGCAATTGGCACTTTTCAACCAGCTCTATACACGGGGATTTGGATCACGTATCTAGTGTAAGCTCTTTTGGGCAGGAACGAACTAGCTATCTATCTTAGGTAGGTACTCACCACCATTACTATCACCTCTGAGCACCTTTAAATCTTCGATGTGGTTATCATCACAACACCCCTGTGAGGTAGGACAGTGCTGTTATCCCCATTATACAAATGGGGAACCGAGGCACAGCGAGACTAAGTGAGGAAGCATGATGTAGTGGTTAGAGCACTAGCCTGTGTTGTGGGAGATGCAAGCTCAGTTCCTGCTTTGACACAAACGACCTGTGTGACCTGGGGCAAGTCCTAAGGTCCAGATCACCGAATGTACTTAGGCAGCTAACTCCCCCAGATTTCAATTACCTTGGGGGAACTGGGCCTTACTCTCTCTGAGCCTCATTTACCCATCTGTAAAATGTGGACTACAGCATTGCCTTCCCTCAGAGGGGTATCGTAAGGATAAACACGTTAAAAACTGGGTGGCACTCAGAGACTGTGGGGGCCACATATACACCATAGAAAGGACACCCATTAAGTGTGTGGCAGGGCAGAAACTTGAATGCAGTTCTCCCAAGATCTAGGCTAGCAAGCTAACCACTGGATCATCCTTTTTCACATGTGGGACTGTATGTTTGTACAGCACCTAGCATAATTGAACCCTGGCCTGCACGTGCTACCATAAAGCAATACGTTATAGTGTTTATAGCTCTGGAATGATTGAGACATGGATACACACCATGCTTCCAATGAGTGCTTTGTTGTTAGTTCATAGCATGGAAGAAGCCTGGCTCTGAGTCAGGGATGAAATTACATGTAAGCAGCATGCTTAACTCTGCAGCTAGTGGGGGAGGGGGGCGGGAGAGGAACATTTTTTCATAAAACAAATATATATCAACATTAATAATTGTAGACCAATTCCAGTTAACTCTTTAATATCCAAATTCTCTACAACTGAAGTTATAGATTTCAGAGTAGCAGCCGTGTTAGTCTGTATTCGCAAAAAGAAAAGGAGTACTTGTGGCACCTTAGTAGTCTCTAAGGTGCCACAAGTACTCCTGAAGTTATAGAGTTGTTCTAGCTCCACGAAGCTTTCAGTGCTTGGTAGGACAGGTTGAAAATTAAAAGATATATATATATATTCCATTTCAATGACGAATTTAAATGTTAGCCCGTTTTTCAGCCAGTTCTAGTCCTTGGTCTCATCTGATATGGTTACCGAAGAGGACAGCTAATGCCAACCATTACTGCCATGTTTGCAATGTGGATCCATATCTAGATGGAAAAGGATTGACAGCCACCAATTCCTGCCATGTAAACACTAAAAATAATTTCTAAGCCGTCTTTATAAAGGAACTTACTTCATTCACATAAAACCAGCTTGGCAATATTAAAACCACTGGGGAAAATGCCAGCATTTAATGAAAAATTAAACCCTCCTCAACAGAGAATTAATTAAAAACAACGATGCTCCCTCAATAATCTGGCATCTCATTTATCAATTTCATAACCCATGCCAATATTAAGAGACTTTAACATCAGTTAGACATCAATGATTCTAAAGAGAACAGTGATGGAGGAAGAAGGGACGCTGATAGAAATAAAGGATTTGAATACTTGTGGAATGATGTGAAATTTATCTGCCAACTTTTTACACTCAGCTGGCAGAAAAAAGTCCCTTTCATAATAGAAGAGATGCTTAAGGAGTCAGAGTAAAATGCTCGTCTAAATGTTTGATGCAGCAAATTATAGTGGGTGATTTTTTATTTTTTTATTTTTTTTATTTTAAGAATAATTCATAAATTGGACCAAACTCACTTTGTGCCTTAAGGTTTGTTTGCAAAAGTGCATTCATAATGGTAATTTTTTATAAAAAACCTGCATCACACATGGTGGCCATCACATCTGTTCTTATTTACTCCTTAAGATAAGGCTGCAGCCCAAGCTTGAAGATCTCAAGAGGGGACCTCAGTCCATCATTTGAAATGTCCAGAATTGCCATGCAAAAGTTGAATGTTGGGCAATTGAAAAGCATAGCTACTATTTATGTAGGAAAAGCCACAGAACACATCAGTACACTCACTGCACCAAATCACAGTGTAACCCATTCCCCAGTCTCTCCCCTTCAACATTGGGACATCACACTTATTTAATTTTAAGGGGGAGGAGGTGGTATGTTGTTTAAACAGAGAGGAAAAAAAACTTTAATATTGAGAAGGAGGAACCAGAGCCAAGGCTGGGGAATTAACAGAAGTCAAAATAAGGCTGACTATCAGAAAGGATTAGTCTACACTCAAGTTGGAGGTTTAACTTCCAGCTTGGTATCCACCGCCGAGAATACATTTCTTTTTTTAACATGCTAGCTTGACCAAAGTTAGCACATGTGTAATGCAGACATAGGTTACACCGGAACATCTATCTAAGCCGAAAATTACACTTCCCGCTCGAGTGCAGATGTATCCAAAGAGACACACCATGGCACAGTCCCTCGTGAGAAATGATGGGAATCTCCTGCTGGGAGGCATTTAAAATGAGGCCTCCAATCAGGTCCACACAGCCAGATCGGTGCACCCCAGTGGAGCACCCGTGAAGCCACCGGGGCTCCACGCAGATCCAATTGTAGGATCAGGACCAGAGACCGGCCAAAGCATTTGAAAATACATTGTGAATAATGCTGCACCGGCATTGACTTTCAATGGCAACTGGGCATCTAACTCCCTTAGGTGCTTTGGAAAATTTCACCTACATCTCCTCGGTGACAGCTGTAGCAGACTCTTCATCTTTTTACAGAGACCAGCCAGAAGGGGGGGGGGGGACAAAGACCCACACTCTCCTAATGCAGGATACCTAGGAAAGGTAGAAATCACCGTAGGGGTGCGGGGAGAGGGTAAAATGGCAGCAGCCATACATCATTACTTCCAAGAGCCATTCTGTCAGCACAGGGCAGATGAGCAGGTCAGGCAGTCATACTCAGGAGGTGGAGTGCCCATTGCTGCTGCTCCTCCTTTGAAAGGGAGCAGCCGTGTCTCTAGCTAGTGCATGATGCATCTGGCAGCATCTGTATCACCTGGCTGAAGATGGGGCCATACCCCTATGCGGGTGGAGCCTGCCACTTCATCTGAATTTTCACTGGTTTCAAAGGAAGGGGGGGACCACCAAGAGAGGAGCAAATATCAAATGGAAAACAACAAATACCAACGAGGAACAAAAGAAAGAAATTTCAAAACCTCAAAAGTAGTCATGAAATGCAATCGTCCTCCTCCAGCTAGCTCTAGTAAGAGATTCAAGGCCTGGTCCAAAGTCTATTGAGATCACTGGAACGACTCCCATAGTTTTCAAGTGTCTTTTGATCAGGGTCGTGAATCTTGGTGTCCTAGGCATATTCTTATTTGAGTACTTTTACTCTCACTCCCTAAATTTCCCCTGTAATTCCACCTGGAAAAATACTCTGAGGGCATCATTTTGCTGTGAGCTGCTAAACTGCTGCTGCATTTCACTCCAAAGGTCACTGTATTTTAGCAGTGGACGAAGAAGCATCCCCTTGTGTACCATCTGTAACGTGTCATTTGATCCTTTGAGAAGAATTATAGTGGAGCTACACAGAAAATTATTTTTCCCCACAATAAATGTATACTTTTCATAGAAAACTGAAAACGTGGCCTTTTTTTTTTTTTTTTTTTTTTAATTTGAGCATTCTCCCAAGGTACTTCATGAGAGTTATCATTTGGGTTCCCATGTCCCATCTCTCCTCTATAGGTTGGGGCGACAGGCCAGACATCTCCTATAATGCATCACAGTCTCTCCCCTCTTTGATAGAAAATCTTCAACCAGTCCTAGTTGTAGAAATGTAACTGGTACTTCTACTTCTAACAGTACAAAAGGTTTTAAACCTGTCCTATTTTAAATTATGTATCTCTCTTCCTCTAAATTAGTACAATCTTGAAATAACATACCGTGGATCTAATTCTGATCTTGCTAATACACTTATCAAGATTGTAGCTCTATTGACTTCAGTGAAATTACTGCTGATTTAAACTGGTGTCACTTTGGTTAGGCTCTCAAAATTCCTTTTCATGTGTTTAAAAATACATATGAAGAATAAAAAATACACCCTTTTTTAAACAAGAAAAATAATATAATTCATCATAACTTTATTAAAGAAGGGTAGGTTATGTTTTTCATTTTTGTTGCTGATAAATTTGTAACGAACAGGAAATAACATCTCATGATGGAAAAAAAAATAATTACATTCCTCTAAAATGGAACTTGGTAAAGGTTCTGTATCCTCCACCAGCTATTCCTGCCGGGCAATCATCTGCAATAGTAATTCAGATGCACCCAACAATGGTGACAGCCCTGAAATGAAATCTCCGAATGATACTTGAGAGAGCTACCTATTGCCCACTAGCTGTAAATCATGCTTTTAGTGCAGATCTTAATTCATCATATTCTATCAAACCGATGTGATGATTCTGTTGCTGATTTCCACAGCAGGGATTTGTCCAGTTTGATATCACGGTTAGATGAGAACATTCTATAACCTAAGATTTACTCCTGACAGTGACAAATTTTATGGGGAGACAATAACATTGCACAGTGTGGATTATCTGGCTACTCCCTCCTTCACTTGGGTAAGTGTGAATGCAGATCCAAGGAGTTAGTAAAGCCCTGCCCTTAAATTTTAACTAGTGATATGCTGAAGTAGGCATGGGACCAATCTATTGATAAATTCCATTGACTCCCATGGCTTTGGATAAAGTTCCGAAAGGAAGGGAGTGCAACTGTGTTTATTTTGATAGCTCTTCAGTGCCTTTAAAAGATAATCACTGCAAAAACCATTAAAATACCACATAGAAAGATGAATCTAAAGCCCGCTGAAGACAATGTAATCTTTCAAAGGAGGTCACGAGCCTCGCTGCAAAAATTAACCCTGAAGCCTCATGCAAATGAAGAACCACCTTCACTGTTACACTAACAGAAAACTGTGTAATGGATTGTGCACAGATCTGGGTACGAAGACTGTGTCTTTAGAAAGGACAAGGAGATTTTTCTTACTTTACCAATCAACAAAAGTGTGCATTAGGAAAGTCAAAATTGATAGACCTGGTTGAAAAATGCCTATTTTTTGTAGGAAATTTAAAAGAAATTCTCTCTGATATTTCCCATAACTTTCTTTAACCAAATTAACACAAAAACTGGGGAAAAACAGTTTTCAAAAAACATTTATGTCAAAGAAAAAGTTTGTATTGAAAAATTAATAGATTAATAATACCTATCAGCCTAGGTATTCCACATGCCCGAAAGGCATTAGCTAAAATTCAATCATCATCAACCTAGTGCTGTCTACACCAGGGATTAGGTTGGTTTAACTGCGTTGCTCAGGGATGTTGACTTTTCACACCCCTGAATAATGTACTTATACCAACCAAATTGGCCTACCTATGCCAACAGGAGGTCTTCTCCCATTGTTGTAGGTAATCCACCTTCCCGAGAGGCGGTAGTTAGGTTTACAGAAGAATTCTTCTGTCAACCTAGCACTGTCCACACTGGGGTTTAGGTTGGTGTAGCTACGCCTCTTGGGTTGTGGATTTTTCACACCCCGCAGAAATGTAGCTATACTTATGTAAGTTTCTAGTGTAGACCAGCCCTGACCGTAGAGATGCTAACTAAGAAACTTGCCCACGGTCACACAAAATCTCCCTTTTGGACATGCACAATTTATATTGTTTTGTCTCCTACAAATATACACACTTCTCCTGAAGCTTTCATGATCAACAGCCTGTGGATGAATACAAGTCTTTGCTTCAAACCATTCAAGCTCTTTGTTGCAGACATCCACTATTTAAAAAAATATATGTTTTTGAAACCACCTAGAATTTTGTGAGATTCTATCAAAACAATAACCATTCTTGTTCAAGCTCTTTGTTGCAGACATCCACTATTTAAAAAAATATATGTTTTTGAAACCACCTAGAATTTTGTGAGATTCTATCAAAACAATAACCATTCTTATTTTCAAAGTTCCACCTGATGATGCACCATCTTCTGCATTGTATATTCATCTTCAAATCACTAAACTAGAATTAGAAAAATAAATAACCCAAAATTAGCTGAAGACACCTGTGAATTCAATACGATTTTCTACACAGATTTATAGAGATGAAATGCCTTGTCCATAGCCACAGACGGAACCGGAAACAGAAGTGGCATTAATGTCAGGAATTTTGTGACTACAGCTAGTTTAAACAAAAAAAAAACAGAAACACACACAAAAAAGGGATTTTTCCCTTACATTTTCACAAACATCATCAAAAATTACATTAAATGTTGGTGAATATTTAGTAAAAAAGTGTCAATATTTTGATGAAAAAATTAAATTAAAAATCAAAACTGAAAATTTTGACCAATGCTGCTTATGTTCAGTTCTATATTCACACCACGCCTCTCTGACTTCTCTGCTTAACATCTAACCAGATGTCTCACCACTAAAGCATTGATTTAGTTATCAGACCCATGTCTGATCCATCATCATCTACTTGCTTACATATGAAGCCTTTGACTTCATTGGGATCCCACGTGGATGCTTGGGTTCACCCATATGATACTATTGCAGAATTCAGGCCCGACGTTTCACTCTCATTTTCCCCAGTCTTAATATTTTGCATCTCTTAGTTCTTCACCTTGGACATTTTATAGACAGAACTGGGTTTCCATAGGCATATTTCTTTACCAACTGCAAGGATTTCATTCAGATTCTGGCAGAAAAAAACAATGCCTAAGGTTTACCCCTCCATTTTTCATTCTCAGTGTTGGCTGCACTAAATTTACAGTTACTGGAGTAAAAGCAATCTTTCCATTTTTCTGGTAAATTGCATAAATGCAAAAGAATACACAAAGGAAGCTGTGATTATCAGAAGAGCAAACTGCAGGCATCAGTGCAAAAGCTGTAGTGAATATTTCCTGGAATCCAAGCAAACTTTAACAGTTTGCTGACAGCTAAATATAATGCTTGACAGTTCCACTACTGCAAAAAAAAAATATTCTTTTCCAAATGCATCTCACCGTGTGTCCCCTCAAATTCCATAAGCCAGCCAAGCAGAGAACTTCTCATAAGGCAAAGGGTGCTCCTTTAGGTCATGATATATGCAATCAGGAGGGGTTATCACCTCGTTTTACATTGGTGCTGAGATAGAAAAACCTATTGAGACCTTGGGATATTTTTTTTAATTCATCCAAGGAAAGGGAAACTTTGGGGCCATGTTCAGGCCCAGCATACATGAATGCAACTCCACTGAATTTGGATTGTTGCGTCTTTGCTCTCTACATAACATTACAAATATGAGGGAACCAGATGGACACAGTTGGGAACCAAATAACCATGTTTACAAACTATATATAAACAAACAAGGCTTATCTATTTATAATCCTTCTGCCAGGTGGTGTTGGCAGCAAAAAGGGCTGGCTTCAATTTCATAAAATTATAGAAGATTAGGGTTGGAAGAGACCTCTGGAGGTCATCTAGTCCAACCCTCTGCTCAAAGCAGGACCAACACCAACTAAATCATCCCAGCCAGGGCTTTGTCAAGCCAGGCCTTAGAAAGCTCTAAGGATGGAAATTCCACCACCTCCCTACATAACCCATTCCAGTGCTTCACCACCCTCCTAATGAAATAGTGTTTCCTAATATCCAACCACGACCTCCCCCAATGCAACTTGAGACCATTGCTCCTTGTTCTGTCATCTGCCACCACTGAGAACAGCCGAGCTCCATCCTCTCTGGAACCCCCCTTCAGGTAGTTGAAGGCTGCTATCAAATCCCTCCCCATTCTTCTCTTCTGCAGACTAAATAAGCCCAATTTCCTCAGCCTCTCCTAGTCAGTCATGTGCCCCAAGCATTCAGGCTCCTAGGCGTTCCTTCTGGAACACACACACACCAGCTCAAGCACAACCCCAGCAACTTGGAAAACTATACATCTCAACCTGGCCGCTATTGCTGGGCAATACTTCCCAACTCACAAGTACTGAATCCAGGGCTTTAAAAGGCAGAGAATTCTATTACATAAGGGAGTAGGGGAAATAATTTAATTTGGGAAAGCCCGCAATTAACAATATCTATTAGGTAAGACACCACCCTCCCCCCCACCACCACCACACACACACCCACACAAGGTTGTACTAAAGCTTAGTCCTCCTCTTGCAATTGCATGGCTAATGCATTCTAGCCTGTTCCCAAGCTTCCTCACTCACAGTTCGGTGTCCAGGGTGAGAGTGGTCCAAGAATAGTGTTAGATCAGTCTCCCTCCAGCCCCTAAGGGAAGTGCTGCTTGGGCTGTTCCACCACCTAACCCAGCTGAAGTGACTTAAGTCCCTCAGATAGGCTGCTGCTCACTGTGGCTTCAGCCCACGTCATCTCAGTGCCATCACCTGCCTCAGCACATCTCTGTCCACCACCTCCACTCAGTCTGCCACCTTGAAACATCCACTGCCTCAGAGCTGCCCCGGTGCTGAGTCTTTGTAGAGGTATCACTGGTACACAGGACAGAGTCCCAAACACCACACAGACACTCCTCACACAAGGTATGAGCCCAATTCACTCTGTCCAGGCTGTCTTAGGCAGCTGTGCCTGACTATGGTCTTGGTCAGAGTGACCCCGCACACCAAGCATGTTTGGTGCAGATACTTGTTCTTCCATTTCCTTACCGGGAACTTTTATTGCCACCAAACTCAAAACTTAACTGTACATTAACCAAAACGACCCCAACTGTCACATAACTGACATGTAAAGCAGGCTGGGCCCGACCAGTCATTTCCCCTTGGTCACCAACATATTCTGACAGAGAGCTTCCTCTCCAACGGAGCCCCTGTCCGTCTAGAGCTCTCAAGCTACGCTGGGCTGCTCTTCTCCCTACTCACCAACAGGTGTCAGTAGTGAGCTCCCCTCTATGTAGGGCAGGGCTCGGCAGCCTTTCCAAAGGGGTGTCCCGAGTCTTCATTTATTCACTCTAATTTTAGGTTTTGCGTGCCAGTGATACATTTTAACATTTTTAGAAGGTCTCTTTCTATAAGTTTTATAATATATAACTAAACTATTGTCGTATGTAAAGTAAATAAGGTTTTTAAAATGTTTAAGAAGTTCCATTTAAAATTAAATTAAAATGCAGAGCCCCCCGGACTGGTGGCCAGGACCCGGGCAGAGTGCGTGCCACTGAAAATCAGCTCGTGTGCCGCCTTTGGTACACGTGCCATAGGTTGCCTGCCCCCCACTGTAGTGTTTTGGTCACTGGTCTTCCATTCGTACACACGTGCAGACACACACACCTGTTGCTTTGCCTGGGTTCTGGTGGCTTCGGTCACAAAGGACAGAAAGGCCTTCTGGAAGCTTGCTAAACTGCTTAAAGGGATATGCCCAATTCTTGTACACAACACCTTTCCCTTTCTCCTTATACGGATACACCTATAACAACTTACTTGTTGTCTTTTGTCTCTCTTCCCACTCCTTCCCTAGTATTCTCCCTCCCTCACACCTTTCCCTCTTCCCCCCACCTTGTTTTCTTACCCTATTATATTTTTTTTCCCATTTCATCCACATCAAAAATTAGAACCTGTTCAATTTCTGAAGTTCTCTACAAACAGGACATGCAAGTGTGGGATGAAGCCCTCAGTCCTGATCATTAACGAGAGGATGTTGGTAGGTAAGAATGTAAAATGGCTACAAATTTTGATTATTAACTGAGGGTCTGGATCAGCTCCCTCTGAATTCAATGAGAGTCTTTCCATTGACTGCAGCAGGAGCCACATCAGATCCTTAGAACCAGATCTCAGCAAGCAGTTCCCAGTTCCTGTTGTTCTCCTTGAGAATCACAGAACTGGAAGAGACCTCAAGAGGTCATCTATTCCAGTCCCTTGCACTCATGGCAGGACTAAATATTATCTAGACCATTCCTGACAGGTATTAGTCTAACCTGCTCCTAAAAATCTCTAATGATGCAGATTCCACAACCTCCCTAGACAATTTATTCCAGTGCCTAACTACCCTGATAATTAGAAAGTTTTTCCTAATGTCCAACCGAAACCTCCCTTGCTGCAATTTAAGCCCCCTGCTTCTTGTCCTATCCTTAGGAGGTTAAGAAGAACAATTCTTCTCCCTCCTTCTTATAACAACCTTTTATGTACTTGAAAACTTATCATGTCCCCTCTCAGTCTTCTCTTTTTCAGACTAAACCAACCCATTTTTTTTCAATCTTCCCTCATAGGTCATGTTTTCTAGACCTTTAATCATTTTTGTTGCTCTTCTCTGGACTTTCTCCAATTTGGCTACATCTTTCCTGAAATGTGACACCCAGAACTGGACACAATACTCCAACTGAGGCCTAATCAGCGTGAAGTAAATCTACTAATTTCTTCAACTTGCCAAATGGGAACTGATCTCATTTGAAAATCTGTCCCTAATGACAGGCCTGGTCTACACTAGGCGTTGAGGTCGAATTTAGCAGCGTTAAATCGATGCAACCCTGCACCCGTCCACATGACGAAGCTCTTTTTTTCCCAACTTAAAGGGCTCTTAAAATTGATTTCCTTACTCCACCCCCGACAAGGGGATTAGCACTGAAATCGGTTTTGCTGGGTCGAATCTGGGGTACTGTGGACGCAATTAGATGGTATTGGCCTCCGGGAGCTATCCCAGAGTGCTCCATTGTGACCGCTCTGGACAGCACTCTCAACTCAGATGCACTGACCAGGTAGACAGGAAAAGGCCCGCGAACTTTTGAATTTCAATTTCCTGTTTGGCCAGTGTGGCAAGCTGCAGGTGACCATGCAGAGCTTAACAGCAGAGGTGACCATGATGGAGACCCGAAATCGCAAAAGAGCTCCAGCATGGACCGAACGGGAGGTACGGGATCTGATCGCTGTATGGGGAGAGGAAATCCGTGCTATCAGAACTACGTTCCAGTTTTCGAAATGCCAAAACATTTGTGAAAATCTCCCAGGGCATGAAGGACAGAGGCCATAACAGGGACCCAAAGCAGTGCCGCGTGAAACTTAAGGAGCTAAGGCAAGCCTACCAGAAAACCAGAGAGGCTGACGGCCACTCCGGGTCAGAGCCCCAAACATGCCGCTTCTATGATGAGCTGCATGCCATTTTAGGGGGTTCAGCCACCACTACCCCAGCCGTGTTGTTTGACTCCTTCAATGGAGATGGAGGCAACACGGAAGCAGGTTTTGGGGACGAGGAAGACGATGAGGAGGAGGCTGTAGTTAGCTCACAGCAAACAAGTGGAGAAACCTGTTTTCCCGACAGCCAGGAACTGTTTCTCACCCTGGACCTGGAGCCAGTACCCCCCGAATTCACCCAGGTCTGCCTCCCGGACCCACTAGGCAGAGAAGGGACCTCTGGTGAGTGTACCTTTTAAAATACTTTAAAAGGTTTAAGAGCCAGCATATGTAATGATTAATTTGCCCTGGCATTCGTGGCTCTCCTGGATCTACTCCCAAAGCCTTTGCAAAAGGTTTCTGGGGAGGGCAGCCTTATTCCATCCACCATGGTAGGACACTTTACCACTCCAGGCCAGTAGCACGTACTCGGGAATCATTGTAGAACAAAGCATTGCGGTGTATGTTTGCTGGCGTTCAAACAACATCCGTTCTTTATCTCTCTGTGTTATCCTCAGGAGAATGATATCATTCATGCTCACGTGGTTGAAATAGGGTGCTTTTCTTAAGGGGACATTCAGAGGTGCCCGTTCCTGCTGGGCTGTTTGCCTATGGCTGAACAGAAATGTTCCGTGCGGTTAGCCACACAGTGGGGGGAGGCAAAATGTGACCTTGTAACGAAAGCACGTACTATGTATGTAATGTTAACAGCAAGGTTTACCGTGAAGGAGTGTACCCATTGTTCTATAAAATGTGTCTTTTCAAATATCACTGTCCCTTTTTTTTTTCCTCCACCAGCTGCATGTGTTTCAAGGATCACAGGATCTTCTCCTTCCCAGAGGTTAGCGAAGATTAGAAGGCGAAAAAAACGCACTCATGATGAAATGTTCTGAGTTCATGCTGTCCTCCCACACCGACAGAGCACAGATGAATGCGTGGAGGCAGACTATATCAGAGCGCAGGAAAGCACAAGATGACCAGAAGGAGAGGTGGCAGGCTGAAGAGAGGGCTGAAGCTGAAAGGTGGCAGCAGCGTGATGAGAGGAGGCAGGATTCCATGCTGAGGCTGCTGGAGGATCAAACTAATATGCTCCAGTGTTTGGTTGAGCTGCAGGAAAGGCAGCAGGAGCACAGACCGCCGCTACAGCCCCTGGGTAACCAACCATCCTCCTCCCCAAGTTCCATAGCCTCCTCACCCAGACGCCCAAGAACGCGGTGGGGGGGCCTCCGGCCACCCAGCCACTCCACCCCAGAGGATTGCCCAAGCAACAGAAGGCTGGAATTCAATAAGTTTTAAACTTTTAAAGTGCTGTGTGGCCTTGTCCTTCCCTCCTCCACCACCCCTCCTGGTGCTTCTCTCCTCCACCACCCCTCCCTGGCTACGTTGGCAGTTATCCCACTATTTGTGTGATAAACTAATAAAGAATGCATGAATGTGAAGCAACAATGACTTTATTGCCTCTGCAAGCGGTGATCGAAGGAAGGAGGGGGAGGGTGGTTAGCTTACAGGGAAGTAGAGTGAACCAAGGGGTGGGGGGTTTCATCAAGGAGAAACAAACAGAACTTTCACACCGTAGCCTGGCCAGTCATGAAACTGGTTTTCAAAACTTCTCTGATGCGCACCGCACCCTCCTGTGCTCTTCTAACCACCCACCTCGTGTCTGGCTGCGCGTAACCAGCGGCCAGGCAATTTGCCTCAACCTCCCACCCCGCCATAAACGTCTCCCCCTTACTCTCACAGATATTGTGGAGCGCACAGCAAGTAGTAATAACAGTGGGAGCATTGGTTTCGCTGAGGTCTAACCGAGTCAGTAAACTGCACCAGCGCGCTTTTAAACGTCCAAATGCACATGCTACCACCATTCTGCACTTGCTCAGCCTGTAGTTGAACAGCTCCTGACTACTCTCCAGGCTGCCTATGTATGGCTTCATGAGCCATGGCATTAAGGGGTAGGCTGGGTCCCCAAGGATAACTATAGGCATTTCAACATCCCCAACGGTTATTTTCTGGTCTGGGAAGAAAGACCCTTCCTGCAGCTTTTGAAACAGACCAGAGTTCCTGAAGATGCGACCGTCATGTACCGTTCTCGGCCATCCCATGTTGATGTTGGTGAAACATCCCTTGTGATCCACCAGTGCTTGCAGCACTATTGAAAAGTACCCCTTGCGGTTTATGTACACGGCTTGGTGCTCCGGTGCCAAGATAGGGATATGGGTTCCGTCTATGGCCCCACCACAGTGAGGGAATCCCATTGCAGCAAAGCCATCTACTATGACCTGCACATTTCCCAGGGTCACTACCATTGATATCAGCAGATCTTTGATTGCGTTGGCTACTTGCATCACAGTAGCCCCCACAGTAGATTTGTCCACTCCAAATGGATTCCCAATTGACCGGTAGCTGTCTGGCATTGCAAGCTTCCACAGGGCTCTTGCCACTCGCTTCTCAACTGTGAGGGCTGCTCTCATCTTGGTATTCTTGCGCTTCAGGGCAGGGGAAAGCAAGTCACAAAGTTCCATGAAAGTGCCCTTACGCATGTGAAAGTTTCGCAGTCACTGGGAATCGTCCCAGACCTGCAACACTATGCGGCCCCACCAGTCTGTGCTTGTTTCCCGAGCCCAGAATCGGCGTTCCACTGCATGAACCTGCCCCATTAGCACCACGATGCCCACATTGGCAGGGCCCGTGCTTTGAGAGAAGTCTGTGTCCATGTCCTCATCACTCTCGTCACCGCGCTGATGTCGCCTACTCGCCCGGTTTCGCTTTGCCAGGTTCTGGTGCTGCATATACTGCTGGATAATGCGTGTGGTGTTTAATGTGCTCCTAATTGCCAAAGTGATCTGAGTGGGCTCCATGCTTGCTGCGGTATGGCGTCTGCACAGAAAAAAGGCGCGGAACGATTGTCTGCTGTTGCCCTGACGGAGGGAGGGGCGACTGACGACATGGCTTACAGGGTTGGCTTACAGGGAATTAAAATCAACGAAGGGGGTGGCTTTGCGAGAAACTGAATGGCCGCCTCAAGGATAGAGCTCAAAACCTCAAGGATAGAACTCAAAACTGGGTTTAGCATGCTGTTGATTTCACAGAGGGAGGGAGGAGAAAATGAATACAAAACAAATCTGGTCTATTTCTTGTTTTGAGCCACTTCATCTATCTTTATACATCTTGCTGGCAGCAGACTGTGCAGTACGACCGCTAGCCATCATCACCTCCTGGGTGCTCGGCAGAAGACGGTGCAGTATGACTACTGGCCATCGTCTTCTGCTGGCTGCAAATTAAAAGACTCAATAGGTATGACTCAATCGCCATGAGACGAAACAAGGGAAATGACCTGGCTGAGTCACTCCCATGTTTGATCAGGCGCCCGGTTAAAAGAGCACCCAGGACTCCATCGACGACGGCTACCAGTCATACTGCACTGTCTGCTGACAAAAGGCAATAAACTGCTGCTGTGTAGCAATGCAGTACCATGTCCGCCAGCACCCAGGAGACATATGGTGACGGTTAGCTGAGCGGGCTCCATGCTTGCCGTGGTATGGCGTCTGCACAGGTAACTCAAGAAAAAAGGAGCAAAACGATTGTTTGCCCTTGCTTTTATGGAGGGAGGGAGGGAACGGGGGCCTAACGATATGTACCCAGAACCACCTGCGACAATGTTTTAGCCCCATCAGGCACTGGGATTTCTACCCAGAATTCAAATGCGTGGTGGAGACTGCGGGAATTGTGGGATAGCTACCCAGAGTGCAAAGCTCCGGAAGTCGACGGTTGCCTCGGTACTGTGGACACAGTCCACCGACTACATGTACTTAGAGCATGTGTGTGGGGACACACACACACTCGACTGTATAAAAACGCTTTCTACAAAACCGACTTCTATAAATTTGACCTAATTTCATAGTGTAGACATACCCTAAGGCTGATCACAGTTTTCGATGAAAACATTTTTGATGGAAAATTGAGGTACTGACTTCCCCCGTCCGCGCGCACACACAAAAAGGTCCGCTTCCCATGGGAAAAAAAAGCTATTTTTCTTCAAAAAACTGAATGCATTAAAAGCCAAACAGATTCTGAAATGCCACCACAGTATCTCAGGGGAGTTGTAGTTCAGGTGACTCATGTTCCCATTGTCCTTTATAAGCCAATCTCCCCAGTCAGACTTCCTCTCCCACAATACACCACATTTGTGCAATGGCTATGATGCACCACATCCCATCACCTAAAAGGGGGATCATGGGTGCATCATGGGAGCTGTAGTCCAACCCAGGAGCACAGCCTATGGAAGAGAATGTGAGTACAATGCAGCCAAATTACAACTCCCATGAGACACTACAGAATTCATCCTCCTCCTCTGCCCCCCACCCAGCCTTTTTACATGGGGGAAAAAATTCTGTTTTCTGATAAGATGTATAAACAATTTTGATTTGAAACCAAACATCCCCCATTTAGACCCCTAACAAGTTACCAGTGAGAGGGGTTGGATGCTGTACTTTTGAAAAATCTGGTCTTTCGTTCGGTCAGTTAGTTGCTCATTTGTGGATAAAAAAGCCTGGGTTTTTTTGTTTTTATATAGCGACAATGTTTGCTTCTGCACTGCTCTGCCAAGTCTTGATTGCAGGATGTAACCACCCTAAACGGAGGGAGGGTTGAATAGAAATCCTGGCACAACGCTAGCCATTGAGAATGGCACTGCTTGTCCTCTTGCCAAGGAGTAGCACCTACCTGGCATTTAAACTACGCTATTCCCCAATGGGAGAATGCAGACAATTATCCAGAACAAATTGTGACTATAACAGTGAAGAACATTTTATTATTGCCTGGAGGGTTTTTGAAGCTCTCCCTATGAAATTGTCTCGTAAATAATTCAATGGAAGTTATTTGCTTTGCTGGGGATTTTAAAAGGGAAAGCCTTTCAAAAGAGTGTACTGTCAAAAGTTATTTAAATTAATTTAATCGTAAATTCCAAACAAATTGAGTTAGATTAAATTTCAATATCAATTAGCACAGGGTGGTTGTGTTTTGTGTGTTAAGCCTAATGCCTAGAAAGGCGCTAACAACATGATTCCTGTTCGCTCTGCTCCTGCACATAAATACTGCAACAAGTTAAAACCGAGCTGAAAGCCTGTGATCGTATTCAATGAAGAACTTACACAAACTTTGAACTAGGTTTTAAAAACCCTGCAGACCGACTTATTCTCTAAATGAGCTGCATCTTTAAACTGAGTTACACACACACACAGCCACCCACCCACCCACACACACCCTGCACAGCATGTTTTCATTCTCTGGCAAAGCTGTTAACTTTATTTGCAGTTCCTATACATATCGTAGCAATGCAGTTCCCATGGCTAGCTGAATAAACTTTTATATTTAAATCGCACTCAACGGCAGGGTGAGAAACAAAGTCTTGAAGTTTAATCAATTGGATGACATCACACACAAAAATACACAAGGGCATAGCCGCCAGGATGGACTTCAATACTAACCTTCCCACATCCACCAAGACAGACAACTGCTACAGAGTATGTTTTGGATATTTTGAATCACTGCAGTAGTAGGCTACCCAAAAATCAGTAAATTTAGCCTCTGGAGATCAGGTTCTCCCCTGAAGAAGAAGATCCTTAAATTATGTAAACCTGTATCATGGATTCCCATGCCTTCTCACATCGCTGGTGTAAGAGGCATGAACAGGACGTCCTGAAAGCTGGAAATCTCTTTAGGCTTCTCTGATAGCTAGCACAGATTAGAATACCCTTTGCCATTTCCTCAGATGCTTTGCTGAATAACAATGGGATTGCTTACATGCTTAAAGTTAAATACGTGTTTAAATGCTTTCAGGGCCTATGCACTGAAGAGGAAAATTACAGCTGCATGGACATTGTTGATAGTTTGCAGCTGGTTGTCTTTCTGCCTCAGTTTAGATTTCTCATTGTCCCATTTTAGGCTACAGTTATGCAGTGAAATTTTACAGGGGGAAAAATGTGCAGATCAACTCTGGACCATTTTATGGTTTCAAAACCACCCACTTTTTGTTTAAAAAAAAAATTAAGGTTTCACCCCCAAAATGCTAAATTTTGCAATGTGAAAATAAAGCTTCCTCAATACAGTATTGAACATGTTTGAAATCACTAGGGACCGAGTGACTAGGCAGCAGTTCTGTGGAAAAGGACCTAGGGGTTACAGTGGACGAGAAGCTGGATAGGAATCAGCAGTGTGCCCTTGTTGCCAAGAAGGCCAATGGCATTTTGGGATGTATAAATAGGGGCATGGCCAGCAGATCGACGGACGTGATCGTTCCCCTCTATTCGACATTGCTGAAGCCTCATCTGAAGTACTGTGTCCAGTTTTGGGCCCCACACTACAAGAAGGATGTGGAAAAATTGGAAAGCGTCCAGCGCAGGGCAACAAAAATGATTAGGGGGCTGGAGCACATGACTTATGAGGAGAGGCTGAGGGAACTGGGATTGTTTAGTCTGCAGAAGAGAAGAATGAGGGGGGATTTGATAGCTGCTTTCAACTACCTGAAAGGGGATTCCAAAGAGGATGGATCTAGACTATTCTCAATGGTAGCAGATGAGAGAACGAGGAGTAATGGTCTCAAGTTGCAGGGGGGGAGGTTTAGGTTGGATATTAGGAAAAAATTTTCACTAGGAGGGTGGTGAAGCACTGGAATGCGTTACTTAGGGAGGTGGTGGAATCTCCTCTCTTAGAAATTTTTAAGGTCAGGCTTGACAAAGCCCTGGCTGGGATGATTTAGTTGGGGATTGGTCCTGCTTTGAGAGGGGGTTGGACTAGATGACCTCCTGAGGTCCCTTCCAACCCTGATATTCTATGATTCTATGAAATTGAATAGTTTGCCAACAAATGCAAATGGGCCCTATCATTTTAACTTAAAATGTTCAAGCCAGCACCAGATTCTACACTATGTAAAACCAGCCCTTCAATCACATAGGCACATACTTAACTCTATGCATGTGGGTAATCCCATCACTCAGAGTAAATGTAAATGTTTGTAGGTCCAGGCCCCAGCTATTTTAAGGCTTATTACCACACACAAAGAAAGTAGTGTACATTGCTGGCAGCTTTTCTAGCCTGGGAAGAGGCAAACTGCCAGTAAGAACGGCCATATTGGGTCAGACCAATGCTGCATCTAGCCCAGTGTCCTTTCTTCGTACAGATGCCAGTGCCAGGTGCCCCAGAGAGAATGAACAGAACAGGCAGTCACTGAATGATCCATCCCCTGTGGTCAACTCCCAGCTTCTGGCAGTCACTGTGTGCGGAGCATGCTGTGCAAATCACCAAACCCACTGCTTGACACTAGGGTGTAAATTTTGCAGGATTCATATATACTATGTGAGGAGAAAGTTATTAGAAAAGAAAATCGATTCTTATTTCCGTTGTAGTTGTCTAAGGATGGCAATCGGAGATCAGGACCTCATTATACTAGGGACGGTAAAATCAGGTAATAAAGACAGCTCACAGTGTAAGAGTATTAGATTGTTTCTAAAGCTGAAATTGCAATGCACCCATCAGGTAACAGTAATTTTATAAACCTGTACTGCGCGCTGCTAAACCTACAGCTTACAGGTCACCCTGGGTAGAAAGTACAGAAGAGAAAAATGCGGGGGAGGGAATTTGTCTACAAATCTCCTCACCAATCTTCCCAGCTCTTCCCCTCCCCTTAGAGGCCATACGAGCAAATCTGCAGTCTTCTGAATTAAACTGGGTCATTCTGCATTAAAGTCATCACAACCCTTCTTCCATCAGCTACCTCTCCTTGCCCAAGCCGGGCTACCTCCAACCACCACAGAATCTAGGGTCTGGCAGCACTAATAATAGCAGACCTTAATTTTTCACAGGGCAGTCTAGATTAAAAGGACCTGGCTTGCTCTGCCATGAAATGTATATTAGAATCCACATTACTGACGGGATCTGACAAAACAGAACTAGCAAAGTAAAAAGGGGGCCATGGCAACATGTTGTCAGGGTTTCCAAACTCTGAGAGGTTAATACAGCCAGTTTAAGATTATTTTAATGAGATCTGCAAACTGAAATTTCTTTTTTCCCCATCCCTTTTGTTTTTACAACAGGTTTTATTGAAAAAGCAACTATGCTTAAATCACAGCATCAATTATTAATGCATGGTCACAAGATTTAATGCACAGCAGAAATGCTTAATACGGAGTAGTGGTTTGGTTTAATGTAGTGCTGGCACATTATGTTAAAGGTAGACTGTCATTCCATATCAAGGATGAGAAAAGAAAACATTTACACCAAAGTTAATTTACTTGGCTGGTATTTCCAGGCTTCCCTCTTCTACCACTGAAAATAGTTATACAAAAATTTAGTCAGGGCAGGGCTGTAAACAGAGTGGTAGCATACTCTCACTGCCTTAATCTGTTAGCAAGCAATGGAACTCCATAGAGGGATTACAGACAGATTCCTCTGATTTTTTTTTTGCAGTTTGTTAATTTGCAAAAATTTTCAAGATTTCAATCTGTCGCCCCAATTTGAGACAGGATTTTTTTTTTCAAAATATCAAAAATCCTGACGAGATGGGGAAGTCATTTCTTGCTAGCCCTAGCCATCACTTCATTTGCAAAAGGCAACCCATTTGCTCTTTATGTCTGATCACAACCATCAACTGCTGAAATCAGCCCCTTGTGGGGCAGCTGTTTAACAGTGCAGAGCAACAAGACACTAAGCTTAGGGCATGAAAGGAAGATCCAGCTGAAATGAAAAAGCAGGTATCACTGTTGAGAAGAGCACGAGACTCCAGAGTTAAGACCCCTGTCCTTGTAGAAACTGGCAAGGTACTTCCATAGGGCCCAATCCTGTCAGGTGCCCTCAACTCTTTCTATAAATCAATGGGACTGATCCAGCAAGGTGCTGATAATCACGCCCCCACCCCAACTTCTACTCAGTTCACTGGGTGCTGAGGGCATCCCAGACTTTGCAGGAAGTTCTCAACTACTTCTAGGATCAGTCCCAGTGTAAAAAGAGGGCAACCAGCTGTAGAGTGGTTAAAAAAAAATCTGTCAAAAAATTCCATTTCAACTAGAAGCTTTCTCAGATCCAGGAAGAAACTGCTGGTCAGAACCAGAGAAAGCAACTCTAGAATAACCCATCACCCAGTGGTTAGGACACTAGTGGAATATAAGAAACCCAGGTTCAAGACCCTGCTCTGATTCAGAGCAGCAATTTGAAGCAGGATCTCCTAAATCCCAGGCAAATACCCCTAGCACCTGGTTATTGGAGGCACAGGGGAGGTGGAGAGAAGAGAGAAAGATCTCAGAACAAAACCAAATTTCAACAATTAGGGAAACAAACGTTTTCTGGCCAGCCCTATTCAGCACCTTTCATTACTGGTCCCATAGTGGTCAGAATGGAAACTGCACAGGACAACTGTCAAAGACCTACCGCCAGCTATCGTCAGAAATTTTTTGTCCGCGGCCTTCCTTTAATCTATGTTTATCTCTATACCACTTGCTCATTTTCTATCAGTATCCATTTTGTTGATGAAATTAGGGCAATCCTTTCTAAACTTGTGAACAACACTAGAAAAATTTAAGGTAACTTGCACTTTATAGGGATTCGCAAAAAGAAAAGGAGTACTTGTGGCACCTTAGAGACTAACACATTTATTAGAGCATAAGCTTTCGTGAGCTACAGCTCACTTCATCGGATGCATTTGGTGGAAAAAGCAGAGGAGAGATTTATACACACACACACACACACACACACACACACACACACAGAACATGAAACAATGGGTTTATCATACACACTGTAAGGAGAGTGATCACTTAAGATAAGCCATCACCAACAGCGGGGGGGGGGGAAGAAAGGAGGAAAACCTTTCATGGTGACAAGCAAGACAGGCTAATTCCAGCAGTTAACAAGAATATCGGAGGAACAGTGGGGGGTGGGGTGGGAGGGAGAAATACCATGGGGAAATAGTTTTACTTTGTGTAATGACTCATCCATTCCCAGTCTCTATTCAAGCCTAAGTTAATTGTATCCAGTTTGCAACTTAATTCCAATTCAGCAGTCTCTCGTTGGAGTCTGTTTTTGAAGCTTTTTTGTTGAAGGATAGCCACTCTTAGGTCTGTGATCGAGTGACCGGAGAGATTGAAGTGTTCTCCAACTGGTTTTTGAATGTTATAATTCTTGACGTCTGATTTGTGTCCATTCATTCTTTTACGTAGAGACTGTCCAGTTTGGCCAATGTACATGGCAGAGGGGCATTGCTGGCACATGATGGCATATATCACATTGGTAGATGCGCAGGTGAACGAGCCTCTGATAGTGTGGCTGATGTGATTAGGCCCTATGATGGTGTCCCCTGAATAGATATGTGGACAGAGTTGGCAACGGGCTTTGTTGCAAGGATAGGTTCCTGGGTTAGTGGTTCTGTTGTGTGGTGTGTGGTTGCTGGTGAGTATTTGCTTCAGATTGGGGGGCTGTCTGTAAGCAAGGACTGGTCTGTCTCCCAAGATCTGTGAGAGTGATGGGTCGTCCTTCAGGATAGGTTGTAGATCCTTGATGAAGCAGCATCGCTTACCCCATAACCTCAGCCATGCAGAACACAGTGCCATCCACAGCCTCAGAAACAACTCTGACATCATAATCAAAAAGGCTGACAAAGGAGGTGCTGTCATCATCATGAATAGGTCGGAGTATGAACAAGAGGCTACTAGGCAGCTCTCCAACACCACTTTCTACAAGCCATTACCCTCTGATCCCACTGAGAGTTACCAAAAGAAACTACAGCATTTGCTCAAGAAACTCCCTGAAAAAGCACAAGAACAAATCCGCACAGACACACCCCTGGAGCCCCGACCTGGGGTATTCTATCTGCTACCCAAGATCCATAAACCTGGAAATCCTGGATGCCCCATCATCTCAGGCATTGGCACCCTGACAGGAGGATTGTCCAGCTATGTAGACTCCCTCCTCAGGCCCTTCGTTACCAGCACTCCCAGCTATCTTCGAGACACCACTGACTTCCTGAGGAAACTACGGTCCATTGGTGATCTTCCTAAAAACACCATCCTAGCCACTATGGATGTAGAAGCCTCTACACCAACATTCCACACAAAGATGGACTACAAGCCGTCAGGAACCCGATACTGTCACGGCTAACCTGGTGGCTGAACTTTGTGACTTTGTCCTGACCCATAACTATTTCACATTTGGGGACAATGTATACCTTCAAATCAGCGGCACTGCGATGGGTACCCGCATGGCCCCACAGTAGGCCAACATTTTTATGGCTGACTTAGAACAACGCTTCCTCAGCTCTCGTCCCCTAATGCCCCTACTCTATTTGCGCTACATTGATGACATCTTCATCATCTGGACCCATGGGAAAGAAGCTCTTGAGGAATTCCACCATGATTTCAACCATTTCCATCCCACCATCAACCTCAGCCTGGACCAGTCCACAAAAGAGATCCACTTCCTGGACACTACGGTGCTAATAAGCGATCGTCCCATAAACACCACCCTGTATCGGAAACCTACTGACCGCTATTCCTACCTAAATGCCTCTAGCTTTCATCCAGATCATACCACTCGATCCATTGTCTACAGCCAAGCGCTACAATATAACCGCATTTGCTCCAACCCCTCAGACAGAGACAAACACCTACAAGATCTCTATCATGCATTCCTACAACTACAATACCCACCTGCTGAAGTGAAGAAACAGATTGACAGAACCAGAAGAGTACCCAGAAGTCACCTACTACAGGACAGGCCCAACTAAGAAAACAACAGAACGCCACTAGCCATCACCTTCAGCCCCCAACTAAAACCTCTCCAACGCATCATCAAGGATCTACAACCTATCCTGAAGGACGACCCATCACTCTCACAGATCTTGGGAGACAGACCAGTCCTTGCTTACAGACAGCCCCCCAATCTGAAGCAAATACTCACCAGCAACCACACACCACACAACAGAACCACTAACCCAGGAACCTATCCTTGCAACAAAGCCCGTTGCCAACTCTGTCCACATATCTGTTCAGGGGATACCATCATAGGGCCTAATCACATCAGCCACACTATCAGAGGCTCGTTCACCTGCGCATCTACCAATGTGATATATGCCATCATGTGCCAGCAATGCCCCTCTGCCATGTACATTGGCCAAACTGGACAGTCTCTACGTAAAAGAATGAATGGACACAAATCAGACGTCAAGAATTATAACATTCAAAAACCAGTTGGAGAACACTTCAATCTCTCCGGTCACTCGATCACAGACCTAAGAGTGGCTATCCTTCAACAAAAAAGCTTCAAAAACAGACTCCAACGAGAGACTGCTGAATTGGAATTAAGTTGCAAACTGGATACAATTAACTTAGGCTTGAATAGAGACTGGGAATGGATGAGTCATTACACAAAGTAAAACTATTTCCCCATGGTATTTCTCCCTCCCACCCCACCCCCCACTGTTCCTCCGATATTCTTGTTAACTGCTGGAATTAGCCTGTCTTGCTTGTCACCATGAAAGGTTTTCCTCCTTTCTCCCCTCCACCCCCCCGCTGCTGGTGATGGCTTATCTTAAGTGATCACTCTCCTTACAGTGTGTATGATAAACCCATTCTTTCATGTTCTCTGTGTGTGTGTATATAAATCTCTCCTCTGTTTTTTCCACCAAATGCATCCGATGAAGTGAGCTGTAGCTCACGAAAGCTTATGCTCTAATAAATGTGTTAGTCTCCAAGGTGCCACAAATACTCCTTTTCTTTTTGCGAATACAGACTAACACGGCTGCTACTCTGAAACCTGTCATTATTTATAGGGATTTAAACTCCATTTCTAAAGGACAACTCTCTAATCCAGTTTTTAATAATGGTGAAACTTTGACATGCCAGTTTAGAAAATAATGCTATTCCAACTAATCCCAATCGTCCGATGGGATTATCTGACAAATGTTACATATTTTAATATTTCAGTAATCACAGGAGTGGTACTTTTTATAGAAATCTTTTAAAGCCCTCATCAAAATTATATCTTCTATCATTTATATCCAAAGTCTCAAATCCATATTTTATGCAACTTTCAATTACTCTTATAACACAGTATTTATTAATTTAAAAGCAGTAGTTCTTATCATCAGTTTTGATTCAAGCAGATGGCTTTTTGTCATACCTCACAACAGATTAACTCTTTGCAGGCTTCTCATTCTTCAGATGCTGCATTTTGCAAGTTAATTTATTTGTATTTCACACAAAATAGAGGAAAACCTCTTTCCATCCAACTACCCACTGTTACTCATCAGCATTTCTGAAGTGCCTATCACCATATTCTGTGGGAACCATAATGAGTACACATTATGGAAAATACTGAATGCTCTCCTGAGAGTTCAGTCAAATCTTTTTCTTACGCTTCAGTTTATTTTTTTGGTTACATCTTTGAGCACGCAATCAAGCTTAATCCTACTCTGACTCTTTGAGGAAAGGTTTGGCCACATGCTGACAGACAGGAAAAAGAAGCCACTAGAGTAGGAACCAGAAGATGGGGGTTCATTTCCTGACTCTGCCACCAGCTTTGTGTGTGACCTTGGACAAGTCACTTAACCTCACTGTGCTTCCGTTCCCCAACTGTAAAAATGGAGGGTAATAGTCCATCTTGTCTATTTAGACTGACGGTCTTCAGGGCAGGAAAAGACTACTCTTTTACTATACTTCTATACAGCCCCTGGCACAATGGGAGTCTGATCTTGGTTGGGACCTATAGGCTCTAGTGGAATACAAATAATACTAATTCTACCACTGCTACTGACATTGAACGAAGAGGCAGTATGGGCTCGGAGACTGAGCCCAGGCTCTTTCTGATCCTTTTGCAACAGAGTTTCAGAGCCTTGGGCATACTTCTGAGAAGGCTAAGACGCTCTTGCAGATCTGAAGGAAATCTCTGGTGTGTCTCACCTCCTTAAAAGAGAGAAGCAACATAATACTGAAGCATTAATCTATCAATGCCTACTCTAGACCAAGTGATTCACAAAGAGTAGTGAAAGCCAAAATATATTAAAAAGAAACACATTGGGTCAATTCAGGAACCACTGGGTGACAATCTATAACTTGTTTTATGCAGATCAGACTAGATGATCTAATGATCCTGATGTGGCTTTAATCTGAAAGAAATCCTTTCTGCTAGTTTTGTTCCAATGGGGTCCTTGCCCCTTGACTGGAGTTTCTGGGCACAACTGCAAGACAAATAAATAAATATACTCCCTCAAAACTCAAGTCAATAAGAGTCTTCTTTATTAATATTATGTTAATTAACTTTCCACAGAGATTATATTTTGCTCTACTATTTGTGCCCAAATGCACTCCGCAGTTCCATAACCCCTTCTTATTAATTTACTGCTTTCCAAGTTAGGATTTATTTGTACATGCATGTGCTTTGGTTTCCCAGCCTTTCTGCTCTGATTTATTTTTCAAGAGGTAAAAAAGGTGAAAAAAGTATTAGTTGCAACGCTGATGTTCATCTTATTTGTTTAATTAATTACTTTGCTGGGTTTTTTTTTTTTTCTTTTCAAGAAAAAAAAGAACATTTCCCAAGTGCCTGCAGTTTACAAGATTGTGATAGATAGTGGAAGCAGTAGCATTCAGTCGCATCAACCAGGCTGGTCAAATCAAACCAGGCTGCAAAGAAACCTAATGGTTTGCACAGATCTGTCTATTGCCACTGCTTCAGTAGTGCCAAGGGTGCTGTGGGTCTGATTCCAATCTGATTTACACTGGAGTATAACTCCTTTGACATCCAAGTAACTCTTGTTTTATGTGTCTGTGAAATCATATTTAAATCCGCTGTGAGTAAAAGGGAATTTTGGGTGGGAATATTTAAAGGAGCCTAAGGAGATTAGGTATTCACACTATTCCATGCAGTGTCCTTAAAGGTTTTTGAAAAGACCATTCTAAAACAAAATAAGGGTGGGGGGCAGGGAGGGGTAAGATAGGTATGTATAAGCAGAGGACTAGAGAGCAGGAGTAGGCAGGGGATTTTACTTTTGTATATGGCATTGATAAGACCAACACTGGAATACTGTGTCCAGTTCTGGTGTCCATGTTTTTAAAAGTATGTTGAAAAACTAAAGAGGGTAAAAAAAGAGCCACACCCTGGTGTGAGATCTGGAGGGAAAAAAAACAAAAAAACAAAAAAAAACCCCAAAAACTTGCAGAGAGAGACTCAAGGAACTCAATCTATTTATTTATCAAGGGACAATCAAGAGATGACTTGATTACAGTATCCAAGTACTTCCAAGGGGAGAAAATACAGAATACCAAAGGGGTTTTTAATCTGAGAAAGATAGAATAAGAACCAATGGCTGGAAGCAAAAACCAGACCAACTTAAATGAGAAATAAGGCACATTTTAATAGTGTGAGTGATCAGCCATTGGAACAAATTTCCAAAGGAAGTGGAGATTCTTCATCCCCTGAAGTCTTCAGATCCAGATTGGGTGCCTTTCTGGGAGATATGGTTTAGTCAAACAAGTTACTGGGCTCTATACAGGGGTAACTTGGTGAAATTCTATGGCTCGTGTCATACAAGAGGTCCAACTAGGTGATCCAATGGTTACTTCTGGCCTGAACATCTTTTAATTATGAATTTTATGTGTACGGCTAATATCATGTCAACATTTTCCCTCAGTTTCCATCTCTGTTCACTGTAGTTCTGGACATTTTTATGGTTACATTTTTGCTTCAGAAAAAATACTACAGTAACTAATTATAAATTATAATCAAATAAAAATTTTGGGATCCTTACAGGACCTAAGTCTGAACATGAAGGTCCACTGATCACACGCCCCTGACGATGCCTAAATAAAGATTTTTACGTAAAGGAACCTTGCTTGAACGAAAGAAAGAAAAACAAAAGAGAAAAATTAAACAAGAATAACAGGAGACAAGGTTAAAGCATGGCTATATATAACAGAAGGCTGGGTATAGAAAGTGTGAGCCAGCACTATCACCACCTTGTGGGAACCAGCCTGAATAGTTCACAGTTTGGGGATTTAAGATAAGCCTGTTTTGCATACAGTATGTGTCACATGGTGAATGACCTTTCTAGTATTGCCAGAAAGAAACCTTCTCTCTCTCTCTCTCTCTCATCCCCCCCCATCTCTCAGGAAGATGCCAGTAAAACTTGCATTCAGGTCTTGATCTAAATCAGGTAGCCACAGAGAAAGGCTACCAAAATGAAAAAGCTCTACAAACTCATTTGGTAGGAGAAGCTAACACAGGAGCAGAAATAGCAAATCAAACCAGCACTAGACTCAGCAACATATGTTGTGCCAAAGAACAAGAGAGTCTGAGCATGCAAATGGCTAATTGTGCACAAGCTATGCAGTGACACAAGCAATCACCTATTTGTGGAACAGGATGAAGAAGCATGATCTGTGGTTAAGCCACAGGACTTGGTCATAAGATCTGGGTTCTGCTCCCAGCTCTGCTGTGGATTTAGTGGGATTGACTTTCACATAAGATTTCCAGCCCAACATATTTTCAGAAGTGACTAATGATTTTGGGTGCCCAACCTTAGAGACCTCAAAGATCGGAGGGTAAATTTTTGAAAACCCACTGAATGACATATGAGCCTACGGAGTACGTACCATTTTCAAATGTGACTTAGGCACTTCAGAGCTGAAGTCTTATTTAAATATCAGTAGTAGAATCATAGAAATGTAGGGATGGAAGGGACCTCGAGAGGTCATTTAGTCCAGTTCCCTGCAATGAGGCAGGACTGAGTCAACGTAGATCATCCCCAACAGGTGTTTGTCCAACCTGTTCTTAAAAACCTCCGCAGACTCCCTTAGAAGCCTATTACAGAGCTTAACTACCCTTATAGTTTGAAAGTTTTTCCTAATATCTAACCTAATTCTCCCTTGCTGCAGTGAAGCCCATTTCTTCTTGTTCTGCCGTCAGTGGACGTGGAGAACAGTTGATCACCATCCTCTTTATAACAGCCTTAGACATATTTGAAGACTGTTATCAAGTGACCCCTCAATCTTCTGGTCTCAAAACTAAACATGCCCTGTTGGTTTTTTTTAATCCTTTCCGCCCAGGTCAGGTTTTCTAAGCCTTTTAGGGCTGGCCAGAAAAGTAGAATTCTTTTACATGAAAAAATTTGAGGTTTTGACAGCTGTTAATGTTCTGCATCAGAACATAAAACAACTTTTCAGAACTTTTCCTAAAATAAATGCGAGTTGTGCGAGACCACAGTAGCCGATAACCCAGTGATTAAGGCACTCACACCTGGGAGACCCAGTTGCAAATCTCTGCTCTGCCTGATTCAGAGCAGTGACTTGAATCTTGGTAGCCCACATCAGTGCCATACCCACCACCTTAGGAGGGGGCTCCTGGACTCGAGAAACAGTCATGATGGATTTTTTGTTCAAACCAATACATTTCTATGAAAAGTTTCCGTTTCAATTAATCAGCATTTTCTCTGGAAAAAAACAACCTTCAATAAATTCCCAAGGTCTACTCAATCTCTCTGATACGTCAGCAAATTTTACTCTGAGCATCCACCCCTGTGAAAATAAGACCATTTTAAGGTGTATTCACTTGCACCACTATGATCACTACTCACTTTTGAAAATGTAAGCATGGACTTCAGGACTTCCAAACAAAGACTCCAAACCTAGGAGATGTGTTGCCCACGACTAGTTTCAGCACCTGCTGTTTTCATTTTTTCTTGTTTAAACTTTTTTTTTTTAACTGATAGATCTCTTAAAAAAAAGAGAAGAAAAAATAAACTCGGGCATGGTTTTGATAAGCAGAGATTTACGCATAAAAATCCTCTTAATGAGGCTGATTACATGGTCAGTAATAGCTGGAGTTCCCAGGAATACGAAGCAGCCATATATTTTGCTCAGTGTGTGCTGAAAACGATTTCCAATTTGACTGCTTCAGCCATTGTTATGTTTCTAAATTATTTCCTATCATCCAAAAGTATTTCTAGAACAAGAATAAATAAATACAAATAGCTCAAGGGATTGAGGAATGAGATATGGAGATTTAAACCTGTAGGTCACTGGCTTGAAGTGGTGCAGATAGTAAAAGGAGCAAATAAATATTACCATCTCATGAGTGGGCTATTGTCCAGTTCCTCTTGGACAGGTGTCGAATACAAATACTATGGCCAAGTGACTATACCGGGTGCCCAACTCAAGACATCTCAAGGGGGCCAGATTTTCAAAAAGTGCTCATGAGGCCTCTTTAAAAAGTCACAAAGTGGGCACCCAAAATCACTAGTCCCTGCTGAAAATCTTGGCCCACTGGCAATAACTGGCAGCAGTGTTGGTAGCCGCAGAAGATTTAATCAGCACAAAGGCCACCATAGGTCAAGCTGGATGCACATTTGCAGGACTAAGTGAAGAAGCTGGGGCTACACTACACTGTGCCTGATCTACAGAGGAGACCATTACTGTTTGCTGTGTTGTCAGTCAGGTAACTTTCAAGAGCTTTAAATTCATCTCAGGGAGGGTGGGGGGAAAAAACAAAGACAAGCCAGCTGAAAAATGGGTCGGGTTTCTTCTATTAATGTCAAAGTAGAAGCACTTTCTCCTGAATTACAGAATTTCACATGGGCCTTCTGAAATGAACTGAATTTAAACTTGAGATTGTACCTGCCATGGCCAAACTCTCCTCCCATTGACATCAGTGGTAAAAGTTCCATGGACTTCAATGAGACAAGAATTATACCAATTATGAATGTCTTTGAAAATCCTACGGTAAATGATCAAATTTTCAAGGCCAGTTCACCATGCAACAATTCAAGGTTTTGTGAGTGTAGTGACTCTCCATGGCTCTGGCATTGTGAAGGACTTTAAAAACTCAGTCCTTACTTTCTTATAAAGAGTCCTGTCTAAATTACTACTCTGATATGGACTCACTGAGTGACCTTGAACAAGTTGCTTCATCTTTCCAGCCTGCTCTGAACCAGCCTAGATGATTTGAGACTCTTGGGAGTTAAAATGCTGAAAGCTTCCCTACTGTTGCTACCATCAATTCAGCCCCTCCCCCAAAATTTCGGCCCTTCAGTATCAGCTTCTACAGGATTAGGTGCTATTTCTCTCTCTCTCTCTCTCTCAAAGATATGCTGCATATCAAAGTCTGGATTCCTTTCATGCCCTTTTGCTTTGTTACATGTGGTCTATTAGGTATCTGACATCCAGCAAATAATTACTACTCTTACAACATTTTTCCTTCACATGTTTCAGAGTAGCAGCCGTGTTAGTCTGTATTCGCAAAAAGAAAAGGAGTACTTGTGGCACCTTAGAGACTAACAAATTTATTAGAGCATAAGCTTTCGTGAGCTACAGCTCACTCACGAAAGCTTACGCTCTAATAAATTTGTTAGTCTCTAAGGTGCCACAAGTACTCCTTTTCTTTTTCCTTCACATGTAGAACTTGGTGTGATTTTGTAGGAAAAGCTCACTCATTCCCTTGGCTTTTAAATTATGACCATGTTAGAAAGCATTCTTCTTTTCTTACCTTTGATGCCTCTGTTTTGAAAAGAATACAGGAGCAATGTATGGAGGGAGCAAAATTCCTGCAATGGGCTGAAAAACAAAATAGTTTCCCCCTTCTCCTGTTGGGCACCGGAAAAAAAAACAAATCACTTGATGTATCTGCCAGTGAGTAAATAAAGGTCATTTCAGAGCATATGGAGAATGTTAATTTGATTTGGGAAAAATAAACATTAATAGACATAAATAAGCCTGTCCATTAAAACAAAATCCTGTCTGAAAGGCTTATTATGAGTAATTTGTTACGTTTTACCTCCTAATTAATGGAATTAATAGCCATAATAATATATACTATACGCCCCAAGAGTAAGTGCAGGCAGTTTCTCTTTTGGTGTATAGTTCCTTCCGCAAGAAAGCAATTGATCAAAGCTTACTTTCACTGGCAAAGCCTTAAACCAATCTGAAACAAATGCTGTGTAAAATGTTCATAGATATAGAATTCCCACCCCCCTTCCGACTATGCATACTTCTCTCTTTGGCAAACATTGATTTTCTTTCCTGATTTTATCGAACCAAGCAGCTGTGAGTTAAGTGCAATGCACACTTGAGAACACTAAAGGGAGCTGAAGAAAGACGCCTCTCCTACATATAGTAGGCCAGGACTATTCTCCAGTCCCAAATCTCAACACTCAACAACAAGACATATTCAGAGTCAAAATGGACCTGCTTTCCTTAGGGTTGCCAGGTGTCCAGTTTTTCATCGGAACATCTGGTTGAAAAGGGACCCTGGTGGCCCTGGTCAGCACCAATGACCGGGATATTAAAATTCCAGTCAGCTCAGCGGGGCTAAGGCAGGCTCCCTGCCTGACACAACTCCCGGAAGCAGCAGCATGTCCCCACTCCAGCTCCTACATGTGCTGGCTCTGCAGCTCCCATTGGCCAGGAACCATGGCCAATAGGAGCTGTGGGAGCAGCACCTGTGGATGGGCAGCGTGCAGAGCCTCCCGGCAATACTTCCACATAGGAGCGGAGGAGGGAACATGCCGCTGCTTCCGGGAGCTACTAGAGGAAAGCGCTGCCCAGACCTTCCACCTCCGACCCCCTCCTGCACCCCAACTCCCTGCCCCAGCCCTATGAACCCCTCATCCTCAGCCCCACCCCAGAGCTGGAGAACAGAGCTGGAATCTGAAAAAGGGAATAAGAACACGGTCTATTGTTGCAACCGGCCAGGGTGCACAGACAGCTGCCTGGAACTCCCTCCATGCTTAAATAGTGTGCCTGGACCAATCAGAGGTCTTGGGGGGTACCGCCAATCAGGTCTTACCTGAACACCATTTCCTCAGCTGCTTAGTCCTATGGGGTTTACAGTGCATGAATCGCAGCTGTGCCATGGCAGAGGGTGGCAACATGGAAGCTTCAGTCAGCTGGAGCCTCCCAGACCCACTGTCTGGTCCTATTGATTCTTATACCCTCCCAGTAACCTCTGTCAGACTATGAGATCCTCAGAACAGGGACCAGTGCTAAGTGTCTAGAAAGCATATAGACACTACCACACATACATAATAGGAAGTTAAACCTATTCCAGCCACCATCTCTTTATTTCTTTGTTTTTAATGTTCTCCAGCAAACTTAGAAATTAAAGGAAAAATAACCCAAAAGCTACAATGAAAAATAGTTTGCAAATATTAATTTTAAAATCATTTACTTCAAAAAAATGAATAAACCAACTCTTAGCTATTACACATCCTGAAAACAAATGCTAGAGCAATGGTAATCATGTAATTAAATTAGCAGACATTTTCATTTCTTTGATTCATTAATTTAACAAGCTGTTGCAGGAAATACAAAATTAATAAACTGGCTTATAAAAAAGCTTTTTGTAATGTATTTGCGGTTCATTAAATAGAAATAATAAGGAAAGCAACATATGGAATGCTTTTTTTTTCCTATCTATACAAGCAATTTCTGAAGAAGTGTTAGATCTCTTTTCGTTTGTTGGCTTCTTTGTTAGAACACATATTGGAGAGAGAATTCTTATGTTTGCATTGTTTTGGTGGGGCTGTTAGAAATATTACATGAATTCCCTACCTCACTCACACACACAAACTCTGCAGTATAAAAGGAAACCGCCTTCTCTAACAGAATACAATGCCTCAAGCAGCGTAAACTGATCTGTTTGGCTACGACTGCTTTGTTGTTGTTTTCTTCTTCTTCTGAGTAATGTCTCTGGGCAAGTCTTGGTATTTTCTTCCACTTACTCAGTAGAAATGGGCCTCAAATCAAAATCCAATCCAAACAGCCCCAAACTTTTGGGTGTTTGGGAAGTGAGCATCATCACCTTCCAATCTTATCCGTATTCATTCAATATGGGGCTTGGTCCTGAGACCTTATTTACCATTATTTCTATTAAGGTAATATCTACTGTGTCCATCATAATTGGCACTGAACAGACAATCACTGCCTTAAACAGCTATCTGTCCATCTAAGGTACTTAGATACTATGATAATGGGGCTATACGAGTGTCTCACAATCTTTTGATTGTATCCTTGCTATATCCTTGTAAGGTAGGACAGTGCTGTTATGCTCATTTTAAAGCTGGAGAACTGAGGCACAGAGAGACTAAGTGACTTGTCCAAAGTCACCCCAGGAAGTCTGGAGGAACCAGGAATTGAACCTAGATCTTTTAGGTCAGAGGTTAATGCTCTAGCCACTGGACCATCCTTCCTCTAAACACACAATACACAGGATAAAGAACATGCTGGCGCACAGACAGCTTAAACAACTTCTCGAGCATCCCACAGGAAATCCGGGAGGAGTGCTAGTATTGAACACAGGTCTCTCAAATCCAGCGCCTTCACTACAGTTCAATTTGTGTCTCATTCACATCGGCATAAATCAGAAGTAATGCCACTAAAGTCACACTCACATCAGTGTAAACAGAGCTGGTCAAAATTGTGCTTCAAATTTTCCATAAAAAATAAGGAAAAACTGACTAAATTTTTGTGACTTTCCCCCCTGGTTTTCAACCTGCTCTAAGGGCTCACCTACATGGGAACATTCAGAAAAAGCAATTTGAATGACTTAAATGTGAATTTAGAGTGGATTAGTTAAACCCCATTAAACCCTCATGTGGACGCTCTCATTAGGAATTAAAGTGGGTTTAATTCACTTTAATTTAATTCACTTCCAAAGTGAATTAAGCTAAACTAAATTAAGGCCACTTTAATTCCCAATGAGAGTGTCCACACAAAGATTTAATGTCAATTAAATCCACTTTAAAAAATTGATTCAGATTCATTTTTGTGAATGTCCCCATGTAGAGAATCCTTAAAGGTTGGTCCACACGCACAAAAGTTAAGCTGACATAGCTACATCGGTCAAGGCTGTGAAACACCACACCCCTGATCAACATGCTGATGCTGGGTAAACCCAGTGTAGACGCAGCTATGGTGATGGAAGAATGCTTCCATCAACATAGCTACCACTGTTCCAGGAGATGGTCTTCCTACATCAATGAAAAAAGCCACTTCCATCTGTGTAGACTGCATCTACACTGCAGGGTTTTGCTGGCATAACTATGCCAACATAGCTATGCTGGTGTAGTTTCCATAGTGTACACATAGACTGAAGGCTGCACTACACTAAAAAGTTGGGTCGACCCAGCTACATTGCTCAGGAACGAGAAAAATCCACACCCCGAGCAACGCAGTTAAGCTGACCTCATCCCTAATTCTTCTGTCAACCTAGCTGCTGCTTCTCGGGAAGGTAGATTACCTATGCCGACAGTGTCTACACTGAAGCATCGCTACAGCTGCTCGACCATAGCATTTCAAGTGTAGACAAGCCCGGAGAGTAAGTGAGAGCAGACTCAGGCCCTTTGTCTCTCTTTCCTTCCAGACCATTCTTACAACAACAGCCCCGCTGTCCTATTCAGTACATGCTCCGTGGATAAATACAATCCTACCCTCCCTGTTGTTAGCTAAACAAGTATAATTCATCACTCCACCATCCTTTTTCATAGTATTAGCAGGTGATTATGACTTAGGCTAATGAACCATTAATCCTCCCAAAGTTGTCCAATGTTTCCTTTCCATTAATTGTGTAAATAATTAATTTAAAAAAGCAGCCTCTTTGTTCTATACCAGGAGTCTGCCTGTGTTGTAAGGCACTATTTTCCTCTGATAATATTTCCATTGCAATGGGCTAATAGGCATGCAGGCATTGAGGTATGTGCTTCCTCTTCAAAGAAATTAGAGGTCTGCTTTATGTGTGGTTCACCTAATAGAGATAATTAGAGCAACAGGATAATTACCCGTGTTGACTTCTAATAGGTTAGACACATTAATGTGTTAGGAAAAGGGGTAACACTTTGTTTCAGCTTTTGGCCAACCTGACTTGCTTTTATATATTTAGAGCAAGGTTGTGATTTGGACTGTTCTCACCTGAAGGAGCAAGTATTTCTGCATGGGCTACCCAGAGCTTGAGTCTGGGCACCCAGGAGTAAGCAGGAATATTCAGCCACTTACTATCTGCTCACAGGTGGTAGCTGGGGAGAGGCAAAGAATGCAGCAAAATCTCAGCTTCACACTTCTTGACACAGGCCAGCAGCAAATTACAACCCCAACCCCGGATCAAGGATTAAGCAAGGGGAGGTACAGTTCATATAGATTCATCCATTACAAGGTCAAAAGGGACCACTGTGATCATCTAGCCTGATCGCCTGTATAATGCAGGCCATAGATCTTCCCTAAAATAATTCCTGCTTGAACTAGAGCATATTTTTTTAGAAGAACATCGAAAGCCCAAACGGGTGTGATTCAAAGGGGTTATCTTGGAAGCATAATACCTCCCAGGGAGATTCCTGGTCATTGTTTAGGTAGGGAGGCCATTTGTCCGGTTTTAAGTCCTGGTTTTCTAAAAAAAAATCATCTAGTAGTGATTTGGAACCGGATGTGGGTTTTGTCTGGTATTTTCACATGGAGTCGGTGGACACAGAGGATGCCATTTTTCAGAGCACGCCTCCCCACCCTGCCTCTTGCCAGTGCCAGGTGACATCACTAGGGGCGGAGCAATGCACTCCGAAAAGTGGTTTCCTTTTTGCCGCATGACCTTACGTGCACCATGTGTTTGAGGTCACACCAGCCGGGGCAGGCCCATGTTGTTCCCAGAAGTACCCGAATGTCTGATATTCTGGGGATGTGGCAGTGCCCATCCTATCCTGGGGGCTGTGATAAAAGGCAACTTCTAACCCTTTTTCTGTAGCTGTTCTTGATTCTTTTATAGTGCTGTTTGCCATGGCTTATGGGTTCCTCACCATTTTAACAGATGTTTTACAGCAACAATTCAATGAAAAATACAAATTTAATGTGGTGAGGTGAAATGGAGTACAGTGCTGACTAGATATTAGAATGACTATAGAATAAATACTTAGCTGCATAATAAAACAGACACAATAGATTTGCCCATCTTCCATTATCACTGTCGCACAAACACCTGCTTGACCCAGTCTTGTTCAAACATTGCCTTCCTTTATACATTGAGATATTCCTACTGAGAACAAGGGGATAGCCCAGGGTGTAAATAAGAGCAGAATCTGACACCCTAATGGCCGCTAAATCCCAGCTCTGGCAGGCGAAGAAAATTTCAAAGGCAAACCAAAGGCCCTCTCTCAAGCTCAGTGACCGGTCTCTAATGTCGGGTCTACACTACAGAATTAGGTTGACACAAGGCAGATTATGTCGGCCTAACTATGTAAGCGTTCACACTAAAATTTCGGTCCCACCGACATAACTGCCCCTCTATGCCGACTTAACTCCACCTCCATGAAAAGCATAGAGTCAAAGTCGGTGTAGTTAGGTTGACACAGTGTCAGGATAGACACTGCGGTCTTTACATCAACTGTTACTGGCTTTCAGAAGCCATCCCACAATGCTCCGCACTGACAGTACAGTCAGTACAAGCCTTCCTGGAAAGGACACACACCGCCGACACAAGGAGAGTAGTATGGACACGCAAAAGTGATTGAATTACTTTAGGTCGACATAAATTTGCCCCAAGAGTCGAAGTTCCACAACTCTTGGCAAGGCTGCAAGGGGGCAGAGGGTCAATGGATCTCATCAGTGTCTCCTATCGCTGAATCCAAGACCATTCAGGGCATTAAAGCACAAACAATGCATGCAACAGCTTGGGTTCCTGCAAGTCTTCAGTGATTCAGAATCCAGACCCTAACACTTCTGCACCCATAGAAGAAGGCAGGAACCTGCTATCGAGATGCCGCTTTACAACTGAAGATTCTTTCCCAATTCTACTAGATTGATTTCCCTCTGGGAAAAGAGTTCTCAGGTATCACTATGGTGTATTCTTGAGCCTTTCTTGTCTGGCTTAGTTCCATCAAACACACATGGTTTTGAAGATCTAAGTAGATGGAATCTATATGTGCCTGGTTCACGTTTTTACTTTTTACACAAACAATAATAAAAAAAAATCCTCCCAAAATTCAAACCTTTTGTAACTCTGGTGAAATCAGCAGAATTTACGTCAAAAATTTTATGTTATAAAAACAAAACAAAAAATCCACCAGGAGTAAGAGAATATCAGTCATAGATCACGCCATCTCTCTAATACACTGTTTTCAATATACCCCTCCACATGCTCAGAACCTCAGCTGGTATAACTGGTGCAATTCCATTCAAGCCAATGGAGCTATACTGATTCAAGCCATTTGAAGATCTGGCCCAGATACCAAATGATATTCCAAAGCTTTGCAAGATAGAAAAATGGAACAGACCTCCTGGTGCTGCCACAAAGATGAGGCTTTATCCAGCAAGACTCTGTCAATACTTTTTAGCAAAGTTAAGCACAGAAATTCATTTACCGTAGCCTTTCCCAACTCCTACCACCATCTTCTCTGCTGAGGGCATCGAATTGCCATCACATTTCACAGTAATCTTGTTTCTCAGCAGAAGTCACAACACTGGATTCCCTCCCTTTTTTATTTTGTGTTATTTTTGCCCACCAATCTGGTTTACTCGCGTGTCATTTCACCTGCCCAAAGTACAGTATAAAACACATGATTACCACTGCCCGTCTGGATACATTAGGAAAGTTCTCTAGTATAGCAGGGAAGTAATTGCCAAAGCTCTGGTTGTCCTCAGCTCTAAGTGCTGTAGGCAGAGCTCTGAACTCCAGAGTTTAGCTGACCCTGAGTTTTTATTTTAATAAATCAATATATTTGCTATGCTGTAGCACTAGGAGGCTGGAATAATGGAGGAAGGGGAAAGGAGTTGGAAGGGCATGCTGTGTCAGCATGACGCATACAGCAACAGAAGGATTTACTTTGATTCTTACTAGCACTACAGGAAAAAAAATCAAGGAAATAAATTGCTCTACTGATCAGGAGACATTTTACTGAGAGTGCAATTATTAATACAAAGAAGGAACAGAACATAATCATAATGTAAACCCAAGGTGCATCTGTGAAGAGCACCTGGAGGGAAACACACTGATATATGTTTTCAAGGAAACATATTGAGAAAAACAAAAGGACAGTTTGTATCTAGAGAATCAAATCTATCAGTGTGCCATTTAGGCTATGCAAAACATAGAGTGACTTATAGCTATGTCAGCCCCGGGCCTTATCTACATGACAAAGGAGCGCTTGCACCGACTCAAGGTGGGCAGCGTGGGGCGCTGAGCTAGGAGCCCTGCTGCCAGGTGCTGGCCGCCCACTGGTCTCCGCTCTCAGCGCCTGGCAGTGGGGATGTACTACACAGACACTGTGTCACCCTAACTACATCGACTGAAGCGCTATGCCTCTCATGGAGATGCAGTTGGAGTAATTAGGTTGGTGTAGTGGGCGGTGTTCCCCCTAAGCTGTGCAGCGCTGCAAGAGTCAATCAAGTGCCGCACACATCCGGTGACTTGTGTTCAGGTGCCCCTCCCCGCACTGTTCTACAGCCATGTTGCTCCTGCCCTCTGCCTTAGAGCCATAGCCACCTGCTCCAGGGACCCTCCGCCTTGTTGTACAGAGCTGGGGGAAGTGGTGGTGCTTATGTCAGGTTGTCCCCCTCCCTCGCCTATCCCCTTTCCACGTTCCACAGAGCTGGGGAGGAGAGAGGGGGCTCGGGTGTTAGAGGCAACTGCTGTGGTCAGAAGGAGCCTTCAGACTGGTGAGTGCTGCTTAGAGAGCGCACGCACAGTCTCTCATACACTTCCCCAGCAGCCAGCGCGCACGCATGCACGCACGCACGCACACTCTCTCTCTCTCTCACACACACACACACACACACAGAATCTCTTTCACACGCACCTCCAAACACGTACTTGTGTTATTAATGTTGTTGTTACTTCTTGGTACTTCCTGCAACGCACATATATTCTCTGTAATGTTATTCTTTCAAAGTGCTGGTATTTTAGTTTTTTGACTGGTCTATGCATTTCATAATTTTATTTCTCTCTTATGCTTATATTTAATTCTTTGAGTAGTAGAGTTCTAAAATGCCTAACCTGTCCTGGCTGGAGTAATTATCCCTATGGTAACTTTTTAAAAAAATATATACTATATCGAGGTTTTTTGTTTCTACTGGTGATGCACATCCGCACATTACCTTGATATGGGTGCACGTAACAAAATTCATTCCGCACATGGATAGAAAAAGTTGGAGGGAACGTTGGGACTTACATCGGTGGGAGTAATGCTGTAGTGTAGACACTTACAGAGTTAGATCAATGTTAGGCAGCTTACGTAGACTTAAGCTGTAGGGTAGGTCTGGCCTCAGCAGAGCTGTATGGATGAGGCATCTGCCTCTAATTATGGGTGAATTAGTCATAGTTTAAACTAAGAGTATATTTATAGAGGATTAAAAATTATTTAAAAACATGTGACAGATGGGAGTAGTGCGTCTTATAGAAGGTTAAAAGCACATCAACAGAAGTCATTACATATGGTTATAGGCAACCTATTGACCTGTGGGACGCTGACAGTTGATTAACCATGTATTCAAACTTTATTAACAATTTAGTATCCCTTTATAAGCTCTTGGTAAATGTTTGCTTCCTTTCATACTTTGAAATTAAATCAGTGGATCCTAATGGTCCTGATCTTTCTGGGGGCTTGGGATCCAGATCTGTCCTAGAAATGAAGGATGATCATGTAGTTAAGGCACTGAACTACCTGTAAAAAGAAAAGCAGTACTTGTGGCACCTTAGAGACTAACAAATTTATTAGAGCATAAGCTTTCGTAAGCTACAGCTCACTACCTGTGTGTCACTTTTAGCAAATGACACCCTCTGAGCCTCAGTGTCCTATCTGTAAGATGGAGATAACAGCACTTCTCTCACCTTTTGTACCTATTGTGTATTTAGTTTGCAAGTTCTCTAGGACAGGGATTATCATTAGCTATCAGAGCTGGTTGAAAAATGGAATTTCCATCTCGCAGGAAAGTCTGACATTTCAAAATTTGTTTTTGTTCCCAATCAGAATGAAAAGTCAAAATTTCTTGGGGAACAGAAATTCCAAAAAATATTAATTCAGAAATCAAGATGTTTCATTTCAGTGGGATAAAATGATGTTTCTGATAATGTCAAATCCTTATACTGCAATATAAAATATTAACTATAATAATTATATTATTAAACACAAATTAAAAAATAGAAACAAAATGAAATAAAATGAAGTTAAAGCAATATTTTGCCTTATGAAAACAGAAATGTTGACATTAATCAAAGTGAAAGCCAAGAAACAATTCATTTTCATACTTTTCCACTGAAAATTTTGTCAAAAATCAACGTTTCCCAGCGACATGTCAATTTCAACAAAACTGCATTTTCCCACGGAAAACTGTTCCATCGAAAAAATTTCAATAGTTTCTATTTGCTAGGTATTTATAAAGTGGAATATTTATGTCAGGACTTCTAGCTGTTACTGCAACGTAAATAAATAGCCATTTGTACCACGCTCATCTGTCGGGAAGGCTGCCTGTTGGCTTTCTTAATAGAAAGCACCTTGGCCAACAAGTAGTGAACACAGTGAACAAATCCAAACTAGCACAATTATATGAGACAGTTTAAAATAACCTATCTAAAAAACACTTTTCTATACACCGAGGTGAGGCTTTTATTCGGTTTGTAACTCCATTAAAAGTTCATTAGTCATAAAGATCCATCTAACCTGGACGGGGCGGGGAGGGAGAGATGGCCTTAAGTTCTCTTATAGCTGGAAGAGGTCTGTTAGCACCACAAACATTAAAGCATATTAAACAGCAGGAGCCCAAGAGCCCTCTGGAGTTTTCTTTGAGTGTATTACTTTTAAATTAGAGATAGGAAATTTTCCCTGTTGAAGCTGGACAGAAAACAGCTGTGCTCATTAAAAAAGGAGGAACCACTAAGCAGTTATATAATCAAGACTGTGTAATTAACACAGAATTATAATGGTAGATCTAACACAGAGCACAAGCCGTGTGATAAGCAGAATGTTAAGTGCTTGGTAATCGACTGCCATTTTATATCGCTTCCATTGTCCTGCCCGCACTGTGGGTCCAAACGCTGCCCTGTTCCGTAGACTTCTTTGCAACTCAGAGAATGGTGTGACAACATGGGAATGTTCTTAATGTTGTCTCTGAACCTGTGTGTGTGCCTCAGTTTTCCCTATGTGTTGCTTAAGTATCTGGGTGGTGGGATAAGAGCGTGTGATCATTTCAGAGACACCCTAGAGGGCAGGTATGAGTAATGTTAGCACAGAGACTGGCCGACACTCTGTGACCTAGCAACCGATGGCCAGCCCTCCTCCTCTGCAATGCATTGGAACAAAGAGATCAGGTGACCTTTTGCCTGGGAAAGGGACAAACGACAGAGGAGGGGCTACAAGGGGGTCAGATGTTGGGCTGGTGGAAACTGGCCACTGTCCTGGTTTGGGACTTGGAGGTGGGAGGCAAGTTGAACTTTACTGAAAGTTCCTGATTTCTGTGCTAGCAAGCTCTGTTCTACACTGTGTCCTTATTGTCGACTAATAAACCTTTCTGTTTTATAACGCTGGCTGATAGTCACTGCTGACTGCGAAGTTGGGTTGCATGGCCCTTTGGGGGCATGTGAGGCTTCCCAAGGTGTCCCATCCAGGTGGACTCGCTGCAGGGAGCTCATGCGGTGAACAGGGGGCTGAATACTCAGAGGTCAGACCCAGGAAGCACTGAAGACAAAGAAAATTCTTGCCCAGGGTGCCCAGAGAGGGGAATCACTCTACACCAGAGTCCTGACTGGCTTCACTCAGAGCAGTCCCAGAGCACCGAGACTGTGCCCCCCGTGACAAATAGCCTTCAAGCCCATTTGGTAAGAAAACCTTGCTCAGAGGGCTTTTTCAGCTCAGCTGAAACACAGAACCACAAATGCTGGGTCTCTTGCTGAAGACAGAATCTGTGTCTGATTTAAGAGATTGTTCCACATATCAGGAGGAGTGAAATGAGCTGTGAAAATAGAATGGGGTTACAGAAGTCCTGTGTTCTCACCCCGGCTCTGCCACACTGTGTGGCCTCAAGCATTTGGCAGGTGCACAAGGTGAAATGGGGTAAACTCCATGGAGCCACATGAGAATTAGCAAAGAAGGGAACTTTTTGCAAGAAAAACTTTACAGATGTGGTGAGGTCTCTATCTCCAAGCATTAGTGGGAACCCTAATCTAGATGCAACTTCTGTGGAAGCCCTGTCGTGAGCACTCGCCATCTTCCCTCTCCTCATCAACAGGGTCATTATTCCAGTCAAACATTACTGTCATTGGAAGTCATAGTCTGTAGAGGACACATGATTCCTCCCACAGATAGAGCCAATCTCTTGGTGGGCTTGGACTATCAAGGGATCAGAACTGGACCTTTTTGGAGAAGGAGGAGGATCCTAGATTAGCCTAGGACTTGGGAGACCTGGGTTCAATTGCTTTCCCCATCATGTTATTCCTTCTGGAGTGTGGGCAAGTCACTTAGAGTCTTTGTGCCTCAGGTCCCCATCAGAAAAAGGGGATAATAGCACTTGCCTACCTCCCAGAAGTGAGGATAAATACCTTGAAGAGTTTGAGGCACTCAAATACTATGGTAATGGGGGCCATACAACTAGCATATGTTGGTAAAGTCAAGAAGCATCTAGGCAGAAAGAAGAGCACTGGGGTGATGTGCTTCAGGCAACCTGCACTGCTTAGTAGATGGGCTGCTCCATTCTGTACTAGCTGAAGCTTTTTTAGGGCCTGGAGCTTTGCCTTCAGCTGCAAATGACTTGCAGTGAATCGAGCCTGGAGGACACAAATTGAGCGGGTTAAATTTTTTCAAAATTCAATTTTTAGCAGAAGCATGTTCATGAACACTTTAGAAAAAGGTAAATGTTCCCAATTTTTTCCCCTGCCACCTTTTCCTTTTTAGCCATTCACAAAGGAAAGGATCACTGTGGCCTGATCTGCGTGCAACAAGTCAGGACATAAAACTAGCTTGACATAGATAAGTGGGTGTGGGTGTTTTTATGCTATCTTGGTATCAACAGCAATGAGGAGACCATGGGGACCCCAGCCCTACAGGTTCACTTAATCTGAAAAGAAGGAATGAGCTCTTGATATGCTTTCCCCTTTTCCCACCTGCATCACCCTAGTCTTGCCTGGGTTCAGCTTTATCAAGCCGCATTTCATCGAGGAGCTGATCTCAGCTAGGTACTGAGAAAGCAGGGAGATGCTGCTGACTATAGTTGATGTAAAGCAGATGCACAGTTGGGTGTCATCCGGAGACTGCTGGCACTGCAAGTGGTCACTAATGATGAATTATACCATCCCCAAAGAGCAAGAAATTGAATTTGAGCCACTTACTGGTGAATATATTTGTCCATCTATATGCACGTGTGCGTACACACAATATCTAACCAGATCCAACAAAAAAAAAACACATTTCTTACCCTGGGCCCGGAATTGGAACGTCATGGGATACAAAACTGCCAAGTCCATGACTGTTTGGGTTCCATTTAAATACAAATGCACAAGTTATGTCCTCCCTTTGTTTTGATAAATGGATTTAGGTTGCTTCAAATGCTCTGGTACAAAAGGAGTTCTGCAGCCTGCACACATTTTCCAGATGTAGCATTTTGCTTTTTTACTGAGCAGTCAATTGGGCCAAAGCTGCCTAATCTCCTCCTTAGAGCATTGGGATATTTTGACCCTCAGTGTTTGTGTCACACAGCGAGTCAGCAGCAGACTCAGGAATGGAACCCAGGAGTCCTGACTCCCGGTCTCTCTCCTTAGCCACCTGATGACACTGCCACCTTTATAAAGGACCTGATTTCCCAAGGTTGCTGAGCACATACGTTTCCCATTGACTTCTGGGTGCTCAGCATTTCTGGATCTTGAGTTCCAAACTTTGTGACAGAGATGTATAATGATTAATAGACTACAAGCTAAGAAGCTTATCTAAGTTAAAACATTTATTTTCTATCTCTGTTTTCCTTCTCTCGTGGTCTTTTTGTTTTTTTTTTTTAAGCCATCACTTGACACAGTATCTTTCCTCTTCCATACTTGACATAACCAGTTTCTCCAGTTGTCTCCTTGATGTATGCAGTCAACATCCTTCTTCAAAGCAACCCAGCAAAATACAATCTGGCCATCTGGTCTGTTCTTCCTCTTCAGTTCAGCCCCTCAGAGGCACCCTCCCTACTGTGGATCGTAAAATCCATCATACATTTTCCAACATTAGAATATACATATCCACATATACAAGTTATGGGGCCTGATTCATTACTGCATTACTCCATTATTCCGTTAATTTTTATAGCATTACACTGACAGAAAACTGGACTACCACAGTGGTAACCAAGCCCAAGATCGTCAACAAATACACAAATACTTTTTCTGATGTACTCCATTGCCTACTGGACTGCAATCTCTTCAGAGCAGGGAACTTTCCTTACTTCGTTAGTGGAGGACCATATATGCACATGACGACATACAAGAAGTAATAGTAATCAAAAAAAGAAACTTGATTTCTGTGTATAGCTAAAGTGAACACTGGATGAGTAGTAATTGGCACGAATTGCCAATTTCAACAAAGTGGTCCAAGACCATGGACACTGAGTTACCTTGTCAGCGCTAGAATCATAGAATATCAGGGTTGGAAGGCACCTCAGGAGGTCATCCAGTCCAAGCCCCTGCTCAAAGCAGGACCAATCCCCAACTAAATCATCCAAATGATTTAGGCTGTGCATCCAAATTCAGGGTTGGGATATATTTCTGAAGCAGAGTGGTGCATTTATGTTACCCAGGCTATACTTTACTTTGCAGATAAACAGGCTTCTTCAGCCTGCAAATTTGTCAGTCCAGTACTAAATCTTTTCAAAGTAATAAAAGGAGCATCAAGCATTTAACTTTTCCACGGACATCCCCTGCACACCTCTGCCGTTTATGACCCGGTGGAAGGTTAATCTCGGCAAACAGCCCTTGCTGATCACAGTGATACCTCTAGGCATGTCCTAAAACATGACTGTTGATTTTAAGATGTATGCCAAATGTTGCTGGATTTTCACATGTAGCTGTGTCAGACGCGTCTTTTTTCCCCTTCATTCAGAGATTTATTTTTTTTCTGGCTCAGCCAACTTGCTAATCACCTACAACTACTGTCAGAATGACATTACATGAATGAGCTGTGAAAACAGTTCTGCATGGCTTGTTCAGTATTCTCGTGAATTGTTTGGATTACGTCTGAGTCATTGTAACAGTGTGGCTCACCCCTTAGGGTGCCTCTACATGGGGATAAACGCCTTGCAGCCTGGCCACGGCTAAAGATTGCTGTGCAGATATTCAGACTCATGCTGGAGCACTACCTCTCGTGCCTTCACCTTCACAAGGTCCCAGACCTCAGCCTCCAGCCCGAGCTTGAACATCTACACTGCAATTGTTCAGCCCCACAGCCCAAATCAGCTGTTCAGGGCCAGCCGTGGGTCCCCTCTCCTTTCCCCCCCACGTAGATATACCGTTAGGGGCTGGAGCTAGCCAGTCCTGATTACAGAATGAGTCACACCTTGGAGAGATCCTGGTGATTGCCCTGTACAGAGTGCAAGAGGCTGCAATGAAAGGGGGAAGCTCAGGAAATTGTAGAATGAGTGAAGGGCTCCTGCCACGAAGATACTGACAAACAGCAAGGAAGAGATGGCAAAGCCGAGTCCAGGGAGCAGGAGGCTCTTGTTAGATACTGACAATAGCCACCCAATTGGGGAAAATGCATGGAATGCTTTGCTTGCCGTATGCAGAATATAACGATGCAGCTCTGGAGAAGAGGCCCTAATTGGTTCAAAGGGCCCTAATTCTCAAAGTTCAGAACTCTCTTGTTTTCTTTACACTCTGTGTAATAAAAGAACACGTGGCATCACATTGATACATCCAGCAAATCCTTAGCATGGTGGTGGAGATTTCAGTTACAGTTGCACATGCAGGCTCCTGCCAAGATCTGGAGACAGTCCTTGCCCCAGAGAGTTTACAGCCTAAGACTTCAACCCTGCAAAGAGGTGCACATGTTCTTAACTTTGAGTCCCACTGACTTCCACCCACCCTACCATTCCTACCCCGAGTGCAATAACAAAGTAACTGAAACTCAGATACGATCATTCTAGGAGGCAAGGATCAATATTCCAGGATTCTGAGTACTGGACTTCCTTTGAAGTCACTGGGAGATGGGGCACACGGCACCTTGAAGGAACGTATTATTATTTAACATTTATGTCGTGGTATCATGAAAATCACTGTCAGAACAGCAGAGTGGGTCATGTAGCTCGGCATTACATTCGAAGATACAGCCACAGCAAAACCACACCAAACAAAATTCAACATGCATGCTCCGATTTTTTTTGTAGATAGGTTTTGGGTCTCACTGTGCTAGGCACCGTAGGGGAAAAAAAAACAGAACAAAACAATAAATAGCTGTCCCTACTTCAAAGAGCAAGAGGTCCAATGAAGACATAACTGATGGATGAGACAAACAAGCAACCAGGCCCTGTAATCATCCGATATAGTGCTCCCACTTAGACACACACAACTGAAAATCACTGCCAGAACAGCAGTGCGCATCACGTAGCTCAGCACATTTGAAGATACAGCCACAGTAAAACCACACCAAACAAAATTCAACGTGCGTGCTCCAATTTTTCTCATGAGCTAGCAAACATCTAACCCAAATTATTGTTGATTTGTAGCAGACTGGGTATCAAATAGCATAAACAACAGATGCAGGCATCTGAATAATCTACAGAAAATTAAAATTGGCTCCTCTCCCCTACCCTTGAGCACATCTGACTGCAGTGGACAACAGGGCTTTGGATAGTACGAATGGGTGAGTGGAGAAAAGGGAGGCAAGCTGTTATTCATATGAGGTGAACAAACAACTTTTATCAAGCACATGTCCTCTTGTAGGTATTTAGCCTTTTCTTTTCAAATCGACGAAGATTCCATCTGAAATTGATCTCACTTTGTGTCATTGGTAACTGGCATGTTATCATGTTTTGTTTTTTGAACGATATCTTCGATACCTCCGATGCTGCTGTATGGATTCTGGGAGACGCTACGATATTGTTGGTACCATAAAATTGCAAGGAATCTGACCAGATCTGCCACGTAAGGTATCTGTGGAAATGTTATGATTTGCCAGTTAGGATTATCTTGTTTATGTGGTTGTATCATCTTGTTATTATGAGTTATAGATATGTAGGGTATATCTGTATTTCCAAACTTGTGCTGTGTTTCTGGGTGTCACCCCCAGACAGATTGGCATCAGCACTAGGCCTTCTTGATGGCCAGTCAAAGGACATCAGCTGTACAATGGACATCAAACTGCTCCTTTTTACAGCCTGATCTGACCTTGGCATTTCCAGTGAGGGCCGCTCCCAGGCCACACCTGCTTTATAGGAAAATTTTCAATTCCAGTAACAGAGTAGAAGGAAATAGAATAGGACTTCATTAACTCTATGCAAAAAGCAAAGTCAACTCTCGATCTCCACTAGCTCCAACGAGGTCGAGAGCTCATTGGGAATTTTTTGGCCAAACAGTATTCATTGAAACTAACATGTTTAGTGGGAATGTACGAGTTCCAATGCAAAAAAGTTCACTGGGAAGCATTTCTCAGGTCAGGATGGAATTTCTAACGAAAATGAGAAGCAGAACTGCCCGCAACAGCCCAGTAGTGAGGACACTCACCTGAGAGGTGGGACACCCAAGTTCAAATCCCTGCTTGGAGTAGGGACTTGAGCCTCATCAGTGCCCTAATCATGGGCCTTTATTAACGCCCCTCCTTACTAGTGTGGGGCCTATACGCCCCACCATATGTCCCTTCTGATACCAGCTCAAGTTATCAGCCAACTCTGTAGGAAAACTGGAGACCTAAACTGCTAGATCTGCATTTTCAAAAGATCCCAAATCTCATTGAAATTCTCTGGTAGTTGGGCACCTAGCTCTTTGAAAACTTCAGCCTTTTAGGAACTGGAGTAAAATTAAACTGACACATTCAAATGCGCATGACCTTTACATAAAAGTGACATTAAATACATGATTTGAAAAGAAACATATCCAGAGACATGCTTTGCAAGTTTAATATTAGTTACGTAGGTGGGGGGGAATGAATAACTTTCAGAACTCTATGGAGGCTGTATTCTCGATTGGCTAAATTGGATCTTGTCAGTGAAAAAAAAAAGAAAAAAAATCGACCAGTCCCATATCTTTAATCTATGCTTAATAAACACATTTCCCCCCTACGGATAAGCAGGCCTGATTATATTTTTGCTGTTTGTCAGGGAGAGGGGGAGGGGCAGTTCATAACATCTTCCACTCTGTATTGAGCCAGAAAGAGAAGTAATTCAATGTAGTTTAGTGACCTTGTCGTCTACAGAGGCAAAACTCTGACGAATGGGACACAGCCTTCATCTAAACAGTTCTCCACGCCTTCAGTTATCTGGCACTGATATTAATGCAATTTTTCATTTCATTCATCAAGAAATAAGAAAAGTTTGCTTTTCTGTAAAAATGAAACCACCCATATGAGATGAACAAACAACTAGCTGGCGAATGGAGAATGAAGGACAGCAGAATTATTCAGGAATAATGTCAATACAATTCATAATTTTGTATCTGATGCTTAGATTATACGTTTGCAGTGTTGTTGGTCCCTGAATATTAGAGAGATAAGGTGGATGAGGTAATATCTTTTACTGGATCCACTTTCATTGGTGAAATAGACAATTTTGAGTTAGGAGCCTTTCTTCAGACCTCTGCAGACATGAAGAGCTCTATGTCGATCTAAATTTTGTCTTTCACCAACAGAACTGGGTCCAATGAAAGGTATTACCTGACCCGTCTTGTCTCACTTAGACTATATCAGCTTTAACTATGTCCTTATATCATTATATACATAGAAGAACTGCTGATTCATTGAAAGCCACATATTTTATGGAAACAGTGTCTGTTGAATTTTACTGGAATGAAATATTTTTAAAAAATTGTTTCATGGGTAATTGTGACACAGTTCAGAGCAGAAAAATGTTAAAAAAAAAATCACAGAATTTCCTATGAAATAGAAAATCCAGTCCCCTTCGTGCTCTAATATATACTGAGAGAGAATGAAACTTGATAGGATTCACAGAAGAGTGAGCAGATTGAGTGGAGGACTGGAAGGTCTCCCTTTCAATGGCAGACTTAAGGAGATTAATGTACTTTGTGTATCAAAGAGCAGGTGAACATGTGACTTGTTTGCAGCATATGACGACACACACATACAGGCAGGCTATATACAATAAAAGCCCTCTTGAATTTAGCACAGGCTTAACAAGGTCCAATGACTCCGAATAGCAACTTGGAAGCTTGACAAATGCAAACTGGAAATGTAGAGCACATCTTTCGCTGTGAGGGTAATTAGACAGTGAAACAACTTGCCGTGGGATGTGATGGATTCTTCATCCCTTCAAGTCTCTAAATCAAGACCGGAAGTCTTGCTAGAAGACATGATCTAGGTCCTGGATGCAGAAATCACAGGGTGAAATCTATAGCTTGTGTTATGCAGGAGCTCAGAGGAGGACCAGGTGATGACAACCGTCCCCTCTGCCCTTAAAATCTATTGATCTAGGAAAGGGAAAGACTAACATTAAAAACGAAATGTTCCCAGTCCCGACAACACTTTGCAGCACTTACCTAATCAGTTTATGCCAAGAATCTCAAAGCGCTTTACGCTGCTGCCTGTCAGGCTGACCAGTACTTTCTCTTTGCGCTCCCCAGTCTGTATGTACCTGTAGCCTATTATCTTACTCAGAGTTCACCTGCACTGCACTCTGAGGGGTGAGTGCGGCTCAGGGAGACGTACCCATGCTGGAATAGCTAAAAATAGCCAGGTAGATATGGCAGCACAGGCTTCAGGTTGGGCTAGCAATACAAATGGTACAGAGGACCCCTAGTATGCTTGTGCAGCCCCTGCGACCATATCTACATGGATATTTTAGTGCAGGTAAAGCTGGCCCACAGTACATCTACTACGCTGCAGTCATGCTCCGAGTGAAGCGTACATATACCCTTAGATTGTGAACTCTTTGGAAGAGCAACCATCTTTTTGTTTTGTGCTTGCCCAGCGCCTTGTACATTGAGGCTGTGGTTCATAACTGCTGCTCCTGGGCACCATAACAACAACACTAATAACTGATTAAGCCTCAGAATGCCCCAGGAGGTTTATAGATTTTTAAGGCCAGAAGGCATCATTATAATCATCTCATCTGACCTGCTTCATAACCTGGCCATAGAGCTGCAGACAGGGATTTTGTTCAGTGTCAAATGAGGCAGAGCAAAGCTCCAGGCTCAAATTCCAGAAGCGATGAGACCCCCAAAATTGCAACTGAAGTCAAAGGGAGCTTCAGGTCTCACAACACCGTCTGGATAGGAGTCAAGAAGCGATGCTGTCCCCATCCAGAGCCGTAAACATCAGACCAACTACCTGTAACGCTGTATGGAATCTGGGGGACACTGGAGGATATTATGAATATCACTATTGTAAAATTGCAATGAGTTGTGCCAGATATGCCATGTAAGATGTCTGCAAAAATGTTATAATTTGCCAGAGATGATAATCTCATTTATGTGCTTTTATCACCTTTGTATTTTGGGTTATAGATGTCCATGTATGTCTGTATTACAAAACGCGTGCTTTGCTTCTGGGCCATACCCCCAAACAGTTTGGCATCAGCACTGCTTAGCCTGCTTGATGGCCCATCAAGGACCATCAGCTATACAAATGACCCATTGAGAGAAGGCAAAGGATAGATCTTCTAACGCAGCAGGGCATACAGGGGCATGCCTATGGACAGAACTCTAAGCTTCCAAGCCATGTACTGGGCAGCTTGCGTCTAGAACAAAGGCAGCACAAGCCACATGGCAAAAGGCTATAAAAGGCAACTGCATCATCTCCAGTTTGTCTTCAGTCCTGCTTCTTACCTTTGGAGTAACTTTTCCACAAACGAAGCTCTGAGCAAAGGACTGAATGACCCATCCAAGCTGTGGATGTGCTCCCCGAGAAACTTTGAAGCCAGCAAACTCAACCATACTGCTAGGAACTCGAATCTTTGCATGTATGTGACTGTTTTACCATATAACATCTCTCTTCTTGGTTTTTTTTGTTTGTTTGTTTGTTTTTAAATAATAAAACCTTTAGTTTTAGACACTAAAGGATAGATTGGCAGCATGATATTTTGGGTAAGATCCAAACCTATACTGCCCTGGTAATGTGGCTAACCCTTTGGATTCAGAAGAACATTTCGTATATGTGAGCAGAGATTTTTAAATAACTTCTCACTGTACGGGACCTATGTGCTGACTGGGAGCCAAAGAACTGGAATGCAATAAATGGGGCTCTGATTTCTTTTTTGCTTCTTGATAACCAGTGTGGGGGATCAGAAGCACAGTTTGTGACTGATTGGGAGTTTAACTTTAATATTATCCACCAGTCTTGGGAGTATCTGCTCTCCCCTTTGCAGCCTGCCCTTACCTGGGCATTTCCAATGAGGGCTGCCTGAGGCACACCGGGGCACACTGACTTGATATAATTTTTGATGAGATTACAGGTTTGTTTGATGTAATATACTAAGATTTCTTTAAAGTGTTTGGCTTACTATCACACAACATTTTGATTAAAAGCTTGAATGATCTAAAATTGACATGGCACACATTAAATGGATTAAAAGTAGGCTAAGTGATAGGTCTCAAAATGTAATTATAAAAGAAGACTCAAATGGGTGTTTCTCTAGTGGGGCCCAGCCGGGATCAATCAGTTCCTAGTTCTCTGCTGTTTAATATTTTTATCAATGACCTGGAAGAAAAAAAATCACTGATAAAGTTTGCAGATGATAAAAAAATGGGTGAGTGGGTAAATAACAAAGAGGACAGGTAAGCGATTCAGTGCGATTTGGATCGCTCGATAAGCTGGACACAAACAATATGTTTTAATATGGCTTTTTGTAAGTAAGATGTTATTTCCATGACACTTGAGTTTGTCCTATTAGCCTGTCCTTCCAAACCTTTTCTTGTATTTTGAGAATTTCTCTAAATGTTTAATAAACCGATATCTCTCAATAAATAAAAACTATGTCAAGTAAACTATAGCTCCTGGAGTATAGATTTCTTAGAAAAACTCTGTCATTTTTGACAAATACAATCTCTTTGCTTTGCAGTGTAATCCTACTATAGGCCGAGCAATCAAAAAACTAGATTTTATCTGAACTGGAATTACTTTTTTTTTTTATAGCCTATGAACATTTTTCATATTAAAGCAGTGATGTCCATTTCCAATAAGCTGCTTGTCATTTTAAGTGACTTTAAGTCTTTCTATCTTGCAAACAACAGTTGTATTTACTCCTGATATTGTAATGTGCAGAGAGAGAGAGAGAGAGAGCAATAGATCAGTTATTAAAAGTTCCATTTCATTGACAAAATTAAGCTGATGTTCAAGCCTGGAGCTACAGAACTGGCTGATGGATATTTTCCTAATTCCCCTCTAGATGTAGAATTAGAATGTATGGGTTTACAGCCATTCACATGGATTTATGTAATTTTGTTAGGTGCTTAGATGACTCTGAGGTAAGTGCAGGATGGATGCATATGGGGACTGGAGGGCTCAGTGGAGACATAAGAGGATACAAAAAGTGCTTGATTTTGTTCCTGGAGTCATAGATTTGTATTATTATTCTTTAAAGTAATTACAATAATATGATATTATAAAGGGGGGAATATTTAAAAACACCAGGAACCTTGGAAAAAACATTTCAAAATGTGTTCTTCTCCTTGGGATAATTCTGTGGAGTTAGAGACAGGTTTTGGGGATGGTAAAAGAGATCATGACACAAATTCTCTTTTGCACTGCGATCTATTCAGTGTAGAAGAGTGAGGAGGAGCCACCAGGGAGCTTGGTTCTCTGGACCGAACTGCACCGGCCCAAGCATAGGTCAGAGCAGGTCTAACCTACCACAACTGGTAAGTCTCCAAGGAGCAGAGGCATTGCCAGAGCACCTTTTCTAACCCCTTTCTGCTACACCCAAGCACTGTGGCAGTAACTAGAGATGTAATGCTTCAACCACCTTCCCAAAACCAGCGCAGAAGAGGATACAGTCAGACCAGTTGTAGAAGGCGTCAGCAGTCGTGTTTGGCTGCTGATGGCAGATGGTTATCAAAAGCCCTGCCCTCCCTGACAGCAACTCTGTGGCTTCTGATCATTGAGTAGCTGCAGAACCCCTCTGCCCATCTTGTGCATTGAGTCTACCCTCATAATGATCTCCCAGTCTAGTGTACAGCTGGGTTATTCACCAATAGGAGGCATTCATGTACCTTCCAGCCATATGTGTTCAGAGCACCCCACCTCAGCTCAGGTTATCAACTGGGATAGTACCCTCCCTACCTTCAGCATCACATCTGTTAAGTTGTCACAGCAACTGGCTCTTAACCTCTGTGTAACCTAGTCACTAGAGAGCAACATGACACACTTGGCCAGCATATTATACTCACAGCCGTGCCAGGATTTCACCCTCAGACTGTAGTGCGCACATCTCTGCCACGCAGCCGTGTTACCTTTATGTCTCGGTTGTAATTTCACTTGATTCAAGACGACTCTGTGCTGTACCTGGAAATGAAGCACAGGTCTCCTGCTGCCAACAGAGCTGCCTATCTCAGCATCTGCCAGTGGTCAGAAGGGGACTGCGGTACAAGCAGACCTGTTTTATAAAACATTCATGTCTCCACCCACTTGACTTCAGACATATGTACGGTATGCAAAAAAGTGATTGTCTCTAATCGATCATGTGTATGGTTTTTACATACCAAATTCATTTAAAAATTCATTGTTCACAGTTTGCATTTTTATCAGACGTACCTGATCCAACACCCAGTGAAATCAATAGAAAGATTCCTATGGACTTTAGTGGGGTTGGTATCAGGTTGTGCTAAATACTATCATCTGGCATACTAACACATGGGACACTTAAGTCACTTCACATTGCCAAAGCAGTACAAGTGAAACTGGATCTCAACAAACAAGAAGTCCCTGCCCAGAAGAGTTTAGAATTTCTAATCACTCATTTACAACATAAGAGCCAGCTACTGTCACCTTTGCACATGTTGAGTAGTATGGTACTCTACAAATAGATTCTGTGCTCACATGTAGTAATCTCTGCTACAGGAAATTGTAATAAAATCAAACAAAGAATTAGAGCTCATTGGAAAATGGGTTTTGTCAAAAAACTGAAAAGCCCTGCCAGTGTCAAATTTTTGGTTTTTTAGTTTTCCAATGAAATATTGAATTTTTTCAAGGAAAATACATGCTTCCTGGAGGAAAATAAATCAAAAACTGAAATTTTCAGTTGAACAAAAATGCCGATGGAAAATTCTTAAGCAGATTATTGTGCCTGAATCTGACGATGGCACATTTGAAGAAGTTAAATTCTGGCAAGTAAAATGTAAAAGGATAATAGGGCAGGCCAAGAAAGAAATTGAGAAGCAAAATTAAAGATAAAAAATATTTTACTTTTAATTTTTGCAAGTACATCAGAAGCAGGAAGCCTGCCAAACATGCAGTGGGGCCACTAAACGAAGGGGATAAAGGAGCACTCAAGGAAGACTAAGCCATTGCAGATAAGTTAAATAAATTCTTTGCATTGGTTCTCATCGCAGAGGATGTGATGGAAAATATCCACATCACAGCTATTCTTTTTGGGTGACAAATCTGAAGCATTTTCCTAAATTGATGTGTCAGGAGAAGAGGTTTTACAACAAATTGTTAATCTAAACAGTAATAAGTCACCAGGACCAGATGGTGTTCACCCACGAGTTCTGAAGCAATTCATACGTAAGATTGCACAACTACTAACTGTAATAGTCTGGAGCTTATCACTGAAAATCAGCCTCTATATCAGATGACTGGAAGGTAGCTAATGTAACATGGATTTTTAAAAAGGGCTCCAGAGGCGATACTGGCAATTACAGGCCGGTAAGCCTAACTTCAATACCAGGCAAATTGGTAGAAACTATAGTAAGGAACAGCCTGTTTATCCAAGTGTCTGATAATGATGTGTCAGGAAAGGATCAATATAGGTTTTGTAAAGAAAAACCATACCTCTTTGTTTGAGGGAGCGAACAAGTATTTGGACAAATATGATCCAGTCAATGGATTTTCAGAAAGCCTTTGACAAAGTCCCTCACCACAAGCTCTTAGGTAAACTAAGTAGCCAGGACAGGTTTCAGAGTAGCAGCCGTGTTAGTCTGTATTCGCAAAAAGAAAAGGAGTACTTGTGGCACCTTAGAGACTAACAAATTTATTTGAGCATAAGCTTTTGTGAGCAAAGTGAGCTGTAGCTCACAAAAGCTTATGCTCAAATAAATTTGTTAGTCTCTAAGGTGCCACAAGTACTCCTTTTCTTTTTAAGTAGCCATGGGATAAGAGAAAAAAGGGTCCTCTCATGGATCAGTAACTGGTTGAAAGATAGGAAACAAAGGGTAGGAATAAATGTTCCATTTTCACAATGGAGAGAGGCGAGCAGAGGATCCCCAAGGATCTGAACTGGGACCGGTGCTGTTTAACAAATTCATTAATGATGTGGTAAACAGCAAGGTGGCAAAGCTAACTTCAAAGCTGACCTCAGGGAATTACACGGGGCTCTCACAAAACTAGATGACTGGGCAATGAAATGACGGATGAAATTTAACCTCAGTAAGCACCAAGTAATGAGCATTGGAAAACAATCCCAACTATACAAAAAGGAGCCAGAAGAGGCAGGGTGGGGTTGTCCCAGACCTCGCACCCCGCAAGGGATAACCCTAAACCTCAGACTTCCAGAACCCAGGAGGGGAAGTCAGGAATTGCTCCATAATTGCCCTGTTCTGTATACTTTCCCTGAAGCTCTGGTATGTTCCACTGTCAGAGACAGGGTACTTGGAAAGATGGACCAAGATCTGACCCGCTATCATAGTTCAACTAAATGGCTGTCAGTTCTGGACCGAGACCTGACTGTGTTGAATGTTGCACAACAATTTAGCTCAGGAATGAAAGAAGGGCAATGCATCCAGTTAGAACATAATGTGTGTGTTCTCTTTAAAACCTCGGATGCATAAAACTTAGAAAACTTGAATATTCTCACTTCTGGTATGTATTAAAAATACATAGAGATTTGTTCCCCCATATTAGGAGGCTATGGGCCAGATTCTGACCTCATCTGCCCTGCTGTAAATGCAGCATGAGTTGAATGGAGTCATTCCACTTTTACACCAGCATGGTGGAAATAAAATCAAAGGTTATATCACAAAATCTAAACCCATATTGGCATTTCAAACAGAGAAAAACGCTGATGTATGTTCCACTGCTATACTTGGCATAATTATTGGATCTGTTATTGCTTTTCATGTGATTAGGTGTTGAAATCAGAAGCCAAGAAAAAAGCCTGCAATGCTGGCTATCCTGCTGTTCAGTGTATGCCTGAATTTTCCCTTCGACTCCTGGGGAAGCTATGATCCCATGGCTGAATGCACTGCCAGGTTACAAAAAGCAGGCTCCCAGGTGAGACACTGTGAAGGCTAAATTAGGAACTGTGTCCTGATCGGATAGCGTGGAACAGATCTGACAGTAATTGAAAACTGTGGGGCTCCCAGATATTAAAAGGATTTTCTGTATCTTCCTGTTACACAGAAAAAAAAAATGTATCTTCACTTTCAAGTGAAACCTTTGTTCTTTCACCGAGTGCATCCAACCAGGGCACAAGACTGACTGGTGTGCATGTCACTGGGGTGCTTTGCAGGTGTGAGAGTTCAAAATGAAATATTTTATTACTGCTATTAAGCAAGTGATTTTACTAAAATAAACAGGCTCGTATGATTAGTGCTCTCCGACACCGAAAAGGCATGGATGGCTATTAGAAAGCAGGGCAAAGCTTGCTGCACTGACCATCTGCAATATCAGCATTTATTTTTATTACAGACATGAAACAGATCAAAATAAGGTTAGCTGCTCCTATATAACCTGGTACCAGGGGAGAGCAGGAATATCTGGCATGCAGAGATTCTAGATACCGGGAATGGTATTTTGTTAGTGCTAAGCCCCTGATCCGAAGAGACCCTGAGCTCCCTCAGCTGAGTCCAGTGGGGTGGTCAGCATAATGGATGAAAACTTGGTTTTATTAAAGTCTTTGGGAGTTGTGTCATAGACTTCAGTGAGACCATAATTTCACCCCAGGATATGAATCGCATATCAAAGAGGTGGGATATGATCTTATGGTTAAGGTAGGTCAGCGGGGACAGAAGAGATTCCCGTTTCTGCCACAGACACTCTGTATGACTGGAGGCAAATCACAATCTCTCCCTGGTTTAATTCCCCATCTATAAAGTGGAAATAACCCTTCCTTTGCTGGAGTTGTCTTTTGGATCACATGGTCTTCAGCTGATGGACTGTCTTTCACTATATACTCGCAGAGTTGTACAGTGCATAGTATAATGGCTCACTGATTTCAGCTGGGGCTTTCAGGCAATACAGTACAAATAAACAAACAATCAGATACTAAGGGCTTCGATACCATGATAATGAGCACAGGATAGAGATCTTACACAGATTAGGACAGATAAAAACAATGAAAGCATTTCAGAGGCATATTTTAATTAGCACTGTGTGAATTACCTGTGAATATTCTTATGCAATTATTATAACTGGGCTAATAATAATTTATCTGAAAAATATAATTACCAAGCCACCTTCCTCATTATGGGCAGCAAATGGGATTTTCAAAAGTGTCCAAACGATTTAGGCGCATGAGCCCCAATGAAAACTAATGGGACTTGTGCTTCTAAATCACTTCAGAGTTACCAGGCTTAAACTCAGTCCACATAAGGCTGAGGTGCTTATTACTTATAATAAAAAAAGCTACTGGTTGGGATTTTAAAAAGCACCTAAGCAATGGCACAAATAATGTTTATTATACATAATAAGCCTTTTGGTCTTGTGCAGACTAAAATTCAGCCAGGTACAGTAGCTCTAAAATATGCTCCAATCAAAACCAGACAATAGATTAAGTGATCATAGTTTAGGAGGGATGAGGAGGAGACAAAGGGCTGGGTGCCATTTACACAACCAAGGCATCATAAACCTGTCCCTTCTCACTACAACCCTAACAAATCCATATATTGAACAAGAGGGATGACAAGATGGAACCCAACAGAACTTGACATGAATGCTCTGGTGATAGGGTGTGGTGCAAGTGCAAAAGTGAGATTACCCACCTCCCCTACAGGGACTACAGAAAGCAGCTCAATGTCCAAGTCCATCAAAGTCCTTGGCCATTCTGCTGAGGCTTCCAAAAAACGTGCCAACTGATGGACAGTGGCAGAAACACTTGTGATGAGGCTATCCGTCCTCCTAGGAAGTGAACTCAGACTATCCACTCATTTCACTAGAGGCTAATGGCTCATTTCAGAAACTAGCCACTACACCAACCTGGCCTACTCAGCAGCTATTTTCAGTCTCTGGAGTATAAAATTCCCACTGTACTAATTGTTTTTCTCAGTAGGGAAACTTAACACAAGGAAACATTTTCTCATCTTTTCCCCGACTGCAGAGCTTGAAACAAACCAAGTTCAAAAGCTAAATGCAATGGTTCTATATCTGCAGCTTCACAGAGAATATCGGCAGGGTGGGATTTAAGAAAGTCTGTCTGGCTGGACTAGTTAAATGTTAATGTGTTGAAATGAGCAGCAAGTCTTGAAGCATAGATGCTTCTAAAAAGCAAATACGAGCTGTGAAAACTCAAGCTTAAATTGCTTTCTCAAAGCAGATCTCAAAGCAGAAACACAGTGATATCTAGTGGATAGGTCACTGGACTGTGATTCTGGAGAGCTGGATTCTATTCCCAGTTGATGATCTACGGTGATACGAATATTGCTTGATCATTTATCTCTGTTTCCCTTTCTCCCTATTGTCTATTTAGAATTGTAAGCTCTTTGGAGCAGGGACTGCCTCCCATTGTGCGTTTAATGGCTGGCAAAATGGGGCCTCACTCTCAGATGGTTCTTCCAGGTTCTACTATAAAACAAAACAACATTACTTTATTGTTATTTTCAAAATTAAATGAAATTATTTCCACCTTAAAACTTATTTTTCATTAGTTAGAGAAAAACTAAGGGCACATTATCATGCTGCGTATGCCAAACCATTTGTACTATTTCTTTGTGTTTGGATAAACTGTTGGTTGTCTCCCTTTCTCAATCTCAAATTAGATTTTAAAGGGAGATTTGATAAGGAGTTCTGTGTTGAGTTAAAGGACATAAACCAAGCTGCCAATTCTAAAATCCCACAAATACTTTTGCAACACAAAACCTGCTTCATTAACATTTCAGAAATGGTTGAACAGGGAGAGACTGGGTGGCTTTGAGTGGGGGGGTTTAAATGGGCAATTGAGACTTGCATGCCTAGGGCCTCAACTCAGGAAAGCGTTTAGCCATGTGCTCAAGCGCCCTTCGTGAATGAGGTTACTTTCCTGAATTACAGTCTAGGGTCACTGTTTTAAATGATAAACTTGTTGGTTCCCACTGAAATCAATAGCAAAACTGGCTTCAATGGCACAAAATTAGGCCCCAAGAGAGCATCTTCCATTTGTTCCGCCCCATTTATCCTACTGGATGGGTTAAAAAAAATCAAAAAACAAAACTAGTTAAGTCATGGAGGATAGGACCATCGATGGCAATTAGCCAGGATAGGCAGGGATGGTGTTCCTAGCCTCTGTTTGCCAGAAGCTGGGAATGGGCAACAGGGGATGGATCACTTGATGATTCCCTGTTCTGCTCATTCCCTCTGGGGCACTTGGTACTGGCCACTGTCGGACGACGGGATACTGGGCTAGATGGACCTTTGGTCTGACCTAGTCTGGCAATTCTTATGTTCTTATGGATCCCAACATATTTTAAAATATTTAGCTGTTACATAAATTATATTCCAGGATCACTTAACCCAGCACGGAAACAAAGGTGCCTCTGAGGTTTGCTGGAGCCTAACATCTGTTCAACACTATAAGACAGGAAAGGAACGAGCCTCTCCACTCAGGGCTCGATTACATACGGACGCTCAGAAAAATTACGGTGAATCAACAAAATGTGTGAACTCAATGGAAATAAGGCCTGGTCTACACTCGAAAAATAGGATGTTTCAACTACGTCAGTCAGGGATGTGAAAATATCAACTGTGTAGACATAGTTGAAGACCATCTATCTAGCTACTGCCTTTCGGGGACATGGATTATCTCCACCAATGCAAAAACCCTTCCCTTTGGTATCGGTAGTATCTACACTGAAGCACTGTAGCAGCGCAGCTGTAGCATTTTAGGTATAGACAAACTAAGTTAAAGCACGTTAACCCCCCCACATGGAGGCTTCTGTTCAGGAGAAACCACGCTTTAGTTCCCTTTAACTTAAACCACCTCAAAGGAGGAAATCTGAGAACTGATTGGATGCTGTGTACAAAATTTATCTCGTTACAGACAGACAAACAAACAGAAATGCCATCAAGTTGAATGTAGGGCCTCACTTGGCTCGGTCAACAAGTAATACCACGTAAATGTTACACAGTGCCTTTCCTCAGTAGATTTCAAAGCACTTTATAAAGGAGGAGAGTATCATTATCCCCATTTTACAGATGGGGAAACTAATGCACAGGGAGGTGAAGTGACTTGCCCAAGGTCACCCAGCAGGGCACGGAGTAGAATTTGGAATAGGACCCATATCTCCTGAGCCCCAGTGTTGTATGCACTAGGGCCGGTGGCTCTCAACCTTTCCAGACTACTGTACCCCTTTCAGGACTCTGATTTGTCTTGCGTACCGCCAAGTCACACCTCACTTAAACACTACTTGCTTACAAAATCAGGCATAAAACTATGAAAGTGTCACAGCTACACCATTACTGAGAAATGGCTGACTTTCTCATTTTTACCACATAATTATAAAATAAATCGATTGGAATATAAATATTGTACTTACATTTCAGTATATAGAGCAGTATAAACAAGTGCTTTTCTGTATGAATCTTTCGTTTGTACTGACTTCACTCATGCTTTTTAGGTAGCCTTTTGTAAAACTAGGCAAATATCTAGATGAGCTGATGTACCCCCTAGAAGTCCTCTGTGTACCCCCCAGCGATGCGCATACCCCTGGTTGAGAACCACTGCGCTAGGCAACACTGCCTTCCTACGTATCATCCATTCCCAATATTCAGCATGCCCTAACTCTGAGCCTTTGTCCATTTCTAACAATAGGAACAAGTTTAATTGTGCTAATAAGTCCTTGATAAATTGCAACGCAACTTTACCCTTACAACCTCATAGTAGTTATTTATCCCACAGTACTATTCAGTCACAAAGCACAAGACCATTTTTATTGCTAGTTTATTTTTGGTAGGACATATGAATGCATAATAGACAACTACATCAATAATCCATTTTTCTTTCATTCTCTGTAAGACAATATAGCACCCATTCAAAACAGGGCTCAAATAGACCTTAATGGGGTTTGAATGATTAGATTCTCTAATTGTATTTACTGTGTAAATCAACAACATTTAATTTCTTTAAAAATGCTGGCAATGCCATTTTAAAATTGAAGAGACAAGCTAGCTAAATTATTGATCAGATTTTAAGACTCAAGGAACCAATTAATTTTTTTTTCCTGCATGTCGAAATTGAATGAAAAATCCCAACTAATTTATGACAGTTCCTGAATATCTATTTTACATAACACAGCAGGGCTGTTTTATTATGATCCAGATCATACAAGATTATTAAACTCAGTATTTCATGCTCCCAGATAATATTTCACCACCACACAGTTTTTGATCCAACATAGTGAAAAATACAGTATTGATTTTGTCCGAATTTCACCATTGAATCAGGGCCAGATCCCCTTCTGGTTTAAATTGGAATCTGTGGAGTCCAATGGAGTTTCACCAGTTGAGAATTTACCCTTCAGATTTTACTTCCCTTACTGTGTACCCTAAAATAATGGGACTACTGTATCTGCAATATAAGATTTACCTTTGGTTATTTATATGGCTCCTATTACCATAGATTCAGAGTTCAAAACTAGAAGGGACCCTTAGATCATTTAGTCTGACCTCCTGTATATCATTGGCCCTTAAATTTCACCCAATTACCCCTGTATTGGGCCCAATAACTTTTGTTTGACTACAGCATCTCTTCCAGAAAGGCACCCAATGTTGACAAGAAGACATCGAGAGATGGAGAATCCGCCACTTCCCATAGTAGTTTGTCTCAATAGGGAATCACCCTCACTGTTAAAAATGTATTCCTTATTTGTGATTTGAATATTTGGCTTCAGCATCAGCCATTGGTTCCAGTTCTGCCTTTGTCCACCAGATTAAATAGCTCTTTAATATCTGAGCAACTGACCATCTTTAATGCATTTATCCTCACAACAACCCTCTGAGGTAGGGAAGTGCTATTATCCTCATTTTACCGATGAGAAACAAGGAAATTAAGTGACTTGCCCAAAGTCCTACAAAAGGTCGATGGTGCTGCAAGGAACTGAGCGTGGGGGCCTGGAATCCCAGACGAACACCTCAAGAACTGGACCATCTTTCTTCTCTTCTCCACTAGAGAAATTCACTCCTGTGCAGAAAAGGAGCCTGAGATCTATGCACCGCTTAAGCCCTCTTATGAGGGCTTATATGAGTGTTAAATGGTGCATAGGTTAAAAAGTAGGACCCCAAAACAGAGGTGAATTTCACCCAACAGTAAGACAAACAATATTTGGTCTGGAAAATAAATACAGAATGGACATGCTGTTGTTCCAACATATCCACTCTTTAAATGGTAGGAAACTATTTAGGGAAGCAGAGTATTTATAAATGCACAATAATTATAGTGGAACACGACCTAACACCACAGGGGATAGAAGCAAAAGGATTCTCCCCCCATGACAATCAGGCTCCAGGCACTGCAAGGGGAGAACAGAAGACTAAACCAACTGACTCCGTATTGCATTATTGTACTGTAAAAGTATATCAAGTGAAGTCTTTTATGCAAGCTTCTAACATTCTGAACTTGGTAGTCGTTATGAGATCTGTATACAGACTGTGATGATAAATCTATGTAATTGTGTATATAGAAAACTGTATTCTTAATCTATATTACAACTTCAACTACACCTCACCGCAGGATGGCAAGAAGCCCCTCCCAAACCAGGTATTCACACAAAACTGGCTTCAACTTGCTTTCCCTTGGGCAGCCCAGAAAAAGACAAAGATGAACCATTAGAGCTTATGGAAAGACATTAAAATATCCCAGGGAATTTCGCCACTCTCAACAAACATGCAGAAGCATGGACCAAGAGAAAAGGAAAAAAAGACTTAATAGCAGGCTTGGGAGTGAATTTATCCGGAACCTGAGGGACAGTCTCAAGGCACGAGGCTGTCCATAAACCTGGATTCCTTCTATAGCTAGGGGATATACTGAGAAACTATTTTATGGCAATAAATAGCGTGCAAGAGAAAACAGATTTTAACAGATATGGAAGAGTGAAGCCTGAGGTTGTGTGTTACCGTTTATTTTTTGCATAACTTTTATATGTTCAGTTTCTCTGACTATTTCAACTTCAAATCTACGGTGTTTCTGTTAAATATATATTTATTGCCAAACAAAGCAGGTCTTTGGTGCTCAAACAGGTGTAGAGTATGCATGCTAAAGTCAGCTGGTGTCTAGGGGGCTGGTTTCACATCTTCAGGGATGATTAACCGGGGGCGGGTGGGACGGAGTTCAAATGTCTGGCAGTTAAGTATTTGGAAAGGATGTACTTGGAAGACTCGGGAATAGAAGGGCTGTTGGTGTCACCCTCCAAGCCGTAACTGGGCCGGTGAGAGCCAAGATGAGATTTATGGTAGCGGGCTGGCTGTTGTCAGCACAACTGACAACACAGTGCACAGTCAACCTGTGGAACTCTTTGCCAGAGGATGTTGTGAAGGCCAAGATCATAACGGGGTTCAAAAAAGAACTAGATAAATTCATGGAGGATAGGACCATCGATGGCTATTAGCCAGCACGGGCAGGGATGGTGTCCCTAGCCTCTGTTTGCCAGAAGCTGGGAATGAGTGACAGGGAAGGGATCACTTGATTACCTGTTCATTCCCTCTGGGGCACCTGGCACCGGCCACTGTCAGAAGACAGGATACTGGGCTAGATGGACCATTGGTCTGACCCAGTATGGCCATTCTTATGTACTTATATTCTTATGAACCGTAGCTGCACAGGCCAAAGGCCCCCAGAGTTACAGGACATGCAGTGACAGAACCCTTTACTGGCCTGGGAATCCCCCAAATGCCAACCCCTCACCTACTGAACCGGTCACAAATATTCAGTGCAGCCTCAGAACATTTCTTTACTCACTTTTCCAGAAGCATGTTGAAGATGAGACATAGGAGCAGAGCTGGCAATATATTGGCATGGGGTGAATATTTTAAAGCACCTTGAAAAGTAGCAGGCCTGAGCAGAAGGTAAGTGGGTAGAACACACTAACATCAGGGATGTGAACAGGAGAGGAAGGGGGACCTGAAAACAGTATTTCCTGTGTCTGTGTTGGCTGATAAGATTGAAAGCTTTTCTAGACAAGGGTTGTGTTTTGCAGTGTCTATAGCGTGACCTGCACCACGAGTCCTTAATCTTGGTTGGGGATGTGCAGGCATTAGCATACTGCAACTCATAAATTAACAAAACAGTTAACAGGAATAGGAACAGGGCTCACTGTGTAAGATGTAGAGGATAGAAATGTGAAAGGTTCCCCCCCCACCACCCTAGTTGGGCTGTTTAATGCAATTACTTCAATACACAATATCTTTTTTCCAATTATTAAAAACAGAGTAATGATTTCCAAGCTCTTGCACTGTAAACACATGCTAATGAACTGAAGTTTGTACTGAGCTGAATGACTTTTCACTTTTAATCTAAAAAACACAGAGGCAAGTGGCTAAACAAAAACAAAGAAATATTTATATATATATATATAAGTTGTAGCTGCCCCGGGTTGTGAATGTATGCAACAAATTATGCCATCTCTGTCTTGTCTACATAGGTGTCAAACAGTGCCTATTCCCACCTGAAAATAATTATCATTCCTTAACACCACTGTAGTCAAGCTGATTAGCATATACAGCACCCCTTCTGGCTGATTCACAGAGACACACAGATGTTGCCTTTAGAGGGAGAGCATTTCATCTACCTCTCTGATTCAAGGGAAGGGATTTCCTGTGGCTAAAAAAAGACAGTTGTAAATGGCTGCTTCCAGAATAGAGAGAGGCAAGGAGGAGCATATCAAGTACCCAAAACTTAAAAGCTCTGTTTTCTCTACCCAGCACCACTTCCCAAAAAGTGCCTCCAAGCTTATCAGTGCAGCTTCTGTTAAGGTGCTGCCTCCAGACATCTGGGTAAAACAATTCATTAATTCTGTTCAGTTTCATTACTCCGTGCATCACAGCAGGGCAAGTAGGACTGTTACTCCCCAGTGTTTAGAGATAAATATACTCTAATCTCCGGTATTGAGTTCAGAACTTGACTTATTGGCCCTATTGCTAGTCCTTGTGCCCCTGCTTCATCTTCAAAGTTCTGACCCCACCCCATATCAGAGGTTTATTTGCCTCAAGGAGGATTTATTTTTTCCCATTGACTTCAGTGAGCATTGCAACATCCTTTTGGACCTACACAAAAGTCTTCACTCAAATGTTCCCCACCACTCTGGTATTGGAGCACTATACAAAACCAGAAGATGCACAGATGGGTATCTGCTAAAGAGCACTATCTGCTGGCAGCTCAGAATACATAGCCATGCTCACAAGTTAGTAGATTCAATAAAGTTATTTTGGCTACACCCTGCAAGTGGCTTCTTAAGTCCAGATCTTAACAATGAACACCAACAGGTCCATTAAAAGGACTTCAGCGCTAGAGCGAGTCAAAAGAAGAGGGTGGGTTCTGCAAAAATAATTATACTTTTTGAAAACAGCACAATGTCCATGGGAGTTGCAGTTTGTGTGCCTCTGCTCCCATGCTTCTGTTGTGGTGTGGGGAGGTGTTGCACCATGGGAGTGTCTGACCATGATGCATCATGGGAGATGTAGACTAGCTGGGTAGCCACTCCATAGAGAATAGAATGATGAGGAAACTGCAGTGGCATATTCAGCTTTCAGCTGCAATATTTTGGTTTCCATCTGAGAATCAAAAATGCCTTAATTTGTGGGTATTTAGCTTGACCAAAAAAAAAAAAAAAAAGTGAAATTTTTCAGATTTTTTCCTATCAGTGGGTGAAAGTCTGTCTTGTTGTTTTAGGTCAGGCTAGGTTATCATAACTTTTCCTTCTGGCCTTACAATTTATGGCCTAGGCTTTCAAACATGATGAGCGATTTTCAAGTACCTGACTTGAGACACTGTAGATGGGCCTAACTTTCAGGAAGTGCTGAGCATTCGCCCCTCTGAAGATCACACCCCTTTTTAAGGTGTCTCTCCATTTGGGCACTGTGATGGGCCACATTGGTCAGTAAGGGGTTAATGGAACCCTGAGGAGGCTGTGCATAAAGCAGCCAATTGGAGAGGGGCTGCAAGGAGCAGCCAATCAGGGCCGGGTAGACCCATATAAGAAGAGCGGCACGGCAGAGCGGAGGCAGTTGCTCTCTAGAGCTCAAAGAAGGAGGACTGGCTGCCTTGCAGGAGAAAAAATGCTAGCGCCTTGGACAGAGCAGTGCTGGGCAGGATCAGGGGCGTGAGAGTGAGCTCTTGGCTGGCTGCTAACACTGGCATGGTGAGGCCCTGAGGTAAAGGGTGAAGAAGATGCTAGCATGGCGGGGAAGTGGCCCAGGGAAACGTGCTGAGAGATTGGAGGGGACGCAGCATGTTGCTGCCATCTACAGAGTCCCTGGGCTTGGATCTGGAGTCGTGGACAGGCCTAGGTCCTGCCCCCCCCCCCCCGACCTCCCCACTCGACACTGAGGAAGTGGCTGGATCGTCAGACTGCGGTACTGTCACCAGAAGGGGGGCGCATGGAGTGGGACACAGCCAGAGAGCTGTGTCCCGAAGAGGATGCCGTGGTCCTTGAAACGACATGGGTCCAGGAGCAGTAGTGACGGCTATGAGACATCACCAGAAGAAGGTACACGGGCTAGCAGAGCTAATCCCCAGGACAGCCAGCAGGAAGAGTTAGTGTGGTGAGTCACACCCCATCACAGGCACAAAAAAATAACTAGTCTTCATTGAGAATCTAGGCTTATGCATCTGTGAGCATGGCTTGTGTCTTCCTTTCTCTTCTCTACCCAGTGCAACAACTGGGTAGAATCTGGTCCTGTATAAATAAAATGATAGCAATTAAACTGGACATGCTTAACCCTGTTGTATTTCTCCAAATGAGATTGTATACAACCAAAGCTTCTTTAAGACAATGTCCTGTGCTGATTTTTAAATCAATTAGCAAAGGTTTATACAACTCAAATGAAAGTAGGTCAAAGCAGTTTAGGAATACAGTTCTAACACCGAAAGATGCTTCCCTTCCCCTGCCCCCGGGAGTTTTATTATACGTTCCTGCCACTTACTAAATTGCTCATCAGCCTAGATCATTTCGGCACTTTGCACAGTTCCACAGGAGAGTTGTACTCTTCTGGAAATTAGAAAGCACAGTGTGTGACAGTAAGCAGCAATTAAAACCTGGGATGGCAGAAGGATAAAGGTAAAAGCTGCCTCCATGTATCATAGATTCATAGAATCATAGAATATCAGGGTTGGAAGGGACTTCAAGAGGTCATCTAGTCCAACCCCCTGCTTAAAGCAGGACCAATCCCCAACTAAATCATCCCAGCCAGGACTTTGTCAAGCCTGACCTTAAAAACCTGAAAAGAAGGAGATTCCACCACCTCCCTAGGTAACGCATTCCAGTGCTTCACCAACCCTCCCAGTGAAAAAGTTTTTCCTAATATCCAACCTAACCCTCCCCTACTGCAACTTGAGACCATTACTCCTTGTTCTGTCATCTGCTACCACGGAGAACAGTCTAGATCCATTCTTTTGGGAACCCCCTTTCTGGTAGTTGAAAGCAGCTATCAAATCCCCCCTCAGTCTTCTCTTCTGCAGACTAAAATCCAGGGAAATGAATGGAGCAAGTATATGTGTTGGGTAGGGTTATACATTGTATTAAGTGCCAATCATCTATTAGGTCAGACGATAGCATGTGGCATAATAGCTATGCAAGTGTTCCAGTTGGGTTTTTAAATAAACTTTTTTTTAAAAGGCCCTTCACAGTTCAGGAAACAATTACCTCCCAAGGAGAATATAAAAGTTATAGATGAAAGGTAGCTGAGGACAGACTGCATACATAATTCAGTCCCAGTAAATCCAATACATACAACATTTGACAAGAGTAATTAAACATCCTTTGAGATGTTTTATCTGCTGTAGAATATAATATACTGAAACTGTGATAACCTAAAAATGGCCTGACTTCTAAATAGCATTATATCTTATTTGGCTCACATGAGGGGTAATTTGCCATATGTTCCAAACATAAGAGCAAAACAATTTCACTGTATCATTTGGAAAAAGCTTTGGCACCTAATTGTCAGAGGTGCTAAGTGGACTAGCTGCAAATTTCCCATCACAACAGGTCTTCAATGGGAAAATGGGTTTTTGACTCAATAGACCACTAAGCTTGGCATCAATCAATCAAACTCTCTCTATATCTATCTATCTACATATATATGAGCTGATAGGAATACACAATATAAAAAGAATTAATTGGAAAAAATGAAAAATGTGCTAAAGTAGCTAAGAAGAGAAACATGTAGAGCATGCACAGGTGACTCAAACACACAGAGAATGCCACTCTCCCTGTGCTTGTACTTGGCTCAATCAGATTATTTCTGAACTAAAGCAGATTATCCCAATGTTATTAAAACATTAACTTTGACAGGGAAAGTGGGTAGTGAGAGAACAGATGATAGCAAGAGTTCTCATCTGTTAATTTATTGGGCTGATCACAACACGTTCAAGATTTGTGCACTTTAAAGTCCTGGCTTTAAAGGTTTCAAAAAGAAATGTGAATTCTCATTTTATCTAATATTCCATTCTGTGATTGCATTCTTCCTCTAAACTATGCTCAGATGTCAAATCCAATAAGAGCATTAATTATGTCCGATTTCTTTAATGGTCTAGTTTTATTAAACCCTTGGCAGGCATGACCACAGTGCAGCTTGTGCCAGCAACAAACTCCGAGTCTGGAAATACAAAACACACACTACACAAACACCAATACCAAAGACCTGCACAAGTTTGCAATGAAATGAGCAGCATAGGTTTTCAATTAAGTAGGCCTGTCTTGGGATATCAGTCACGGGCCAAGATTTTCAGAAGTAGATTTTGGAAGCCTCCATTTTTTTTTATTTTTTTTATTTATTTATTTTTAAAGGTGGCCAACATAAAAATGGGGCCTGATTTTTATGGAGTGCCCTACCTCAAAGGGGTGTTGTGAGGATAGATACACTGAAGACGGTAAGGAGCTCAGCAGTAGGCATGGGGAGGGAGGGGCTGTAAGTATCTTAGATGGCATGTGAAGAGCTTTGAGAACCTAAGGCGCTATATACACCAGTGCAGTGTTATCATCCCTCTGCATCCCTGTAGGTTCCTATCTCCTCCTCCACTGACCTAATGTTTTGCTCCTGAGATTGGCTAACAAAATGAAGTATGGCTAACAAAATCTATGAATTTTGCTGGAGCTGGGTTAAGCTCTGTATGGGTCAGTAAGTAAAATATGACGACAAGATGACAGCAATCATCCTTCTAGCTCTGCTGCTAGAGAACTAAGTGACACAACCAGCCCGTTCTTTTGTTCCATCCTCTCACTGAAGTGTCTGTTTTCTGCGTGTCAGATTGATTCAAGAGTTTAAAAAAAAAAAAAAAAAAAAAGGCCTAGAGCACACGGAATGACATCTAAACAGTCTAAATCATCAAGAGCGAGTGACAGGAAAATAACATCATTACACGTGTGAGACCGCACACAACCAACACTGTCAAACAGGAAGCAATCTACCCTGATCGGCCAGTGAAACACTGTTGTGGGATATCATGCAAGTGATGCAGCCAATGCTCAGAACAATAACCCTCCGGCTAATGGAGCGAGCCACTGAAATCCCATTGAAACTAAAATGGGAGTTAGGCACTTCTCTCTCTTGGAATCCTTTTGAAAATCCCATCTGTAAACTATAAACATTCATACAGCATTTTATTGTCTGGTGTGTGTAATATAAAATTAGTTATATACATATAAATATTGATTGTATGAATCTAATATTAATATACATAATAATAATAATAATAATAATAATAATAATATCTAGCTTTTATTTGGCACTTTTCAGCAGTGGACCTCAGAGTGCTTTACAAGAGGTCAGTATCTCCTTATCCCCATTTTACAGATGGGGAAACGGAGGCACAGAGAGGGGAATTGACTTGCTCCAGGCCATCAAGGTCAGTGGCAGATCTAGGAATAGAGCCCACTTCTCTGACATCTGAGACCACTGCTCTATCTAGCAGTCCACACTGCCTAACATATGTACACATGTTAACATACTTTGGAGTTGTTTAGGCCTCTTTCCCCCCTGTTACGTCTCATGTGAAACAAAAGTATTCTCTTTGTTTGGGGTTATTTTTTGCAGTGAAAACCCAAAACATTCTGATGCAAGTGGGCATTTTCTGAGACAGTTTCCAGTTAATGAAAAGGAAAAAAAACCCCACCTAGTTTTCCATAAAGAAAAGCTTTGATGAAGACTTTGAGTCAAGTCTCCTACTAATATGCACAAACATACCCACCATACACAAGACAATAGCATGCTTATTTCTCTTCGTGCCTCACAGTATTGCTGGTATAAGCAATAAGGGGTGGGTGGTGGTTGTTGTTGTTTTGGCTCTTGTAACCTTCCTGCTATGGGAATACTCAGCGGAGTCTGTAAAGAGGCATACTCTGTTCCTTTCAGAACTCATAATTCATTTTTGAAAAATAATTTAGAATATCTATCAAAACCTACAAGCATTTGCTGAACTGGGGAAAAAGCTTTTCCTGGGTCTAAGTGCAGTATATTACTTCAAAGACTTCAGAAGTTGCTATAGCTTTCCTGTTTTGGGGTCAATACATCGCAAGTTCAGACTATAATGACAACTAGCCACGAACTATCTATGATTTTATCAGCCTCATGTAACAGTTGCCATCCAATCAATTGCATAACATTTATTATTACTGCTTACTATTAGCTTTGAGAGGCCCCAGCTGAGATCAGAGCCCCATTGTGCTAGATACTGTGGTAAGGAACAATCCCTGCGTCCTGGAGCTTACAGTCTGAAAACAAAGAGGTAGACTAAGAAAGGGAAGGAAAAGTTACCACCACATATGCGTTTTGCTGGACTGGTACTTCAGCTTTTGTGGGAGGGGGAAAAAAAAAAAATCAAATCCCTTGCATGGAGGAGGCTTTGAAGATGATGTGTGAAATGGTAGCAACAGAAGCCTGCAAACTGATCCTGGTTTTGGAATATCCTGCAAAATGGAGGCTTGGATCATTTTGCTCAACAGTTCACTTTGGCTAAACTCCAAACAAACTTGGGTCAGTTTTAAATCAGTTTTAGGCTGGATTATGGGTATGCCTGGAAGCCATGAGAGAAACCCGTTTTCCACACAATGCCAGGTGAAGCTCAGGGGGGGGGGGGAAATCTCACAAACCTCAGGTCAAATAAAATCACCAAGCTGTGCAGGGCTTTACTTTGAATTTTTTATTGTCTCTATCAAATTTGATCAAATCTTCCTTAAAATAGTTGCTAAAATAGAAAACAGTCAATGTCACGGAAACAATTACATTCATTCTAGCGTAAAGGGCAAGCAAAAAGACTTAAGTCCCAGTTACCTTCAAAACAATACCTTCAAAACAAGGGTTTAAGCGGTCCCCAGGACTTGTGTTGGCACTTTGCACAGGGATATATTTCACAATCAGAAATTAAAAGCCATTTTCCCCAAAGGGTTTTATAACACAGCCTCTTAATCCAGATATTTTTCAGTCCCATGAAATGTAGGGATATGATATTTCTTCTTAAAATTAACTGACAAGCAAACAAAACTCTATATTAAAAAGAGAGACAGACTAAGGCCACTGGGAGGACCTGTTCGTTCAGAAGTACAGTCCTACTAAAAGAGCACGAACAATTTTTGCAAAAGGGAGATCTCGAATATGAATAATTTGCTTTGTATTTAACGCTTTCCTTTTGAATCCAGTATCCTTTCACTGAGTCGATTAATCTTAGGAAGAACATTTAGGGTACGTGTACACTGCAGCTGGGCGGGTGTAATTCCCAGTTGTGATATACACACATAGATGCGCTAGCTTGGTCAAGCTAATGTGCTAAAAACAGCCAGTGGCTGTAGCTGCCTGAGCAATGGCAGAGGCTAGCCGCCTGAGTACTTCTTGGATAAAACTGTACTCTGGCAGCGAGACTGTGCTGCGACACAGCTTGACCAGAGCTAGAACATGTACATCTACCCCACCCAAGCTGGAAATTCTACCTCCTGTGCTTCTGGAGTGGAGACGCATCCTAATCTACATTTCCATTGGTTTGAAAAAATTCAGTTTCCTTCCATTTTAGGAGAACATGCATTTGGTAAGCAAATTTCTCCTTGTTTTCTCTAATCTGACTGTAAAAGCCCGGCTTGGTTCACCCAAGTCTTTCCGATTGTTCACAGAGATCAGACAACAGCTGCAAAATTAGTTGTGAGCCGGAAAAATGTTTTCAGATAACGGCAGGCAAGACTGCACGCCTTCTTTGTACTAATGTGAATGAGACAATCATTGGAGCTGTGCCTAAAAATTGCACACCTAACCAAGTCATTACATCACTCTGTACAAGTCCTTTGTGTGGATGGGACATTGAATTCTTGTTTCATTGTTCCACGTGTCACTCTTGCAGTACTTTTTCCCTCCTGGCCCCTGGATACTCAACCTCCTCCAGTCAGTCGAGTTTTTTTGTGCCGGGGTCTCCTTGAAACCATAGCGGAAGGGTGCCGGCAGGGCATATTCTGTGAGGTCCCTTACACTTTGTAATTCGCTCTCTCTCCATCAATGCTCAAAACAGCCCTCATCTGTTGACCTTCCCAGAATCAGTGGAACTTCAACGGAGCAGAGGCATTATGCTGGCCCGATACACGAAGATGAATTTCACTCCGAATCAATTACTTGCTGCTGTTTATTTACCAAGCTAAAGTAATAGGCTGTGGTTAGATTTAAACCAGCAAAAGGAAGGAGTGCCTGGAGGTTAGGACACCTATCTGGGATTTGGGAATCCCAGATACAATTCCCTGGTCCACCACAGACTCCCTATGTGATCTAGGGCAAGTCATGCAGTCTCTCAGTCCCCCATCAGTAAAATGGGGGTGATAGAGCAGTGCTATCTCACGGGGGTGCCGTGAGGAGCTGAGGAGGACATTACCAAGATATTTTATTTAGTCATGTCATGTTATTTAGTCCCTCAAAACAGTTGAAACTCTAAGGGATTCTTAAGTCATTCTAAAAATATATTACCAAGGAGGAAGGGCAGTGTGGCTGAATGTAAAACAGCTTTGTTCTTCAGGGGAAAAAAAAAAAAAAGACATTTTTATTATTCCTCCTCTTTTGTATCCTCCATTTTTTATTCTCTTGCTCATTTCCACACTGCATACTACTGGAAGTCAACAGTGTAACTCAAAGCTTTGTGAAGATATGTTTGTTCAGTAAACAAGTTAAATGTGTTTGTATAATTCTTACTGAAGTAAGATTTAGCCTTTACTGAATGGCTACATACTGTGTATTTCTCTCTGCAGATATATGCTTAAAGAAGAAAAAAACAAGAAGAGGATTTAAAATAAACAAAGAAGCCACCAAAAGTTTCCAGCCATGAATCTTATTATGAAGGAGAAAGTAAAAGAGGGTGACTGAGGATCTTTCAAAGGATGTGTAATACATTTCCATGACAACTGTACATGTACTGAATACAAGGACAAATAAAAAACAATAGAATTATGATGCAAGTGTTTCAGAATGAAACAGTGCATAAAAAACATCAGACAGATTTTACTGTTGATGTTAAATGGAACTCTTTCCAGAATAAGAGACTGAGAAAGATTTGCAGAATTTGACCCACAGGTAAGAAAACAAAACTAGGAAAATGATTTTCACAAGTGTTTGGCATAATACTGCTCCCACTAAGGCAGTCAGGCCGAGTGCTTTTGGAAATCCCACATATGTGCATCCCAGATTTTTAACTGCTAGAAGATGAGTTTTGCAGATACTTCCCCCTAACATGTGCACAGTTAATCTCCCCCAAACCAGAAAGTTCTAGTGAGATAACCCATACCATCAGACACGAGCAATAAAAAGTCAGGGATAAAAATGGTGAGACTTTGGAGATGAAGGAAAAGTCCCTCAATGGGTGAAATTCACCCCGGTACAGAAAGCCAGCTCAAAGTCCATGAATTACTTGAAGCCCACTTAAGTCCTCAAAATAGAGCTTTGGGCAGTGCATTCACCTTGTGCAGAATCTCTACAGAGATATAAAAGGCATCCAATATTTGACTGTCTACCTCCAAATCAGAAATGGACAGTTATACAGCATTGATACGCTATAGAACCAAACTGGTCCTAGTTGTTTCATTAGCAATAAATGACACAGGTGGTAGAGTTCTGACATTTATTGAGCATGCACAGAGGCCAGAGATACATGCTTAGAGGCCTGTGTTTGTCGGTAGCAGCCTGGTCACAGCTTGCATTCCTGAGCATCTGGTTTTGCATCAAATTAGATCCCTCTTTTTCCAGTTCCATTTGTTGTACTTCTACCCATAGATGTCGAAATTATTAATTTTGGCTGCATGATGCCATACCAATAAAATTACCTCTGGCACATTCTCCACTTCGACCACAGGCCTACTCAGCACCCACTGCCTTTGTGACCCCCGAACAGTGCCCATCTGACTACTAACATTGCAGGATTATGCAGAAGGGGAGGGGTACCAAAGGGGCACTTCGCACCAGGCCTCCTATTAGAGAAAGCTCCCAAGCCAATTGCCAGCAGTCACATTCACAGGCGTGGCATTTAATGCAGAAGGGAAAACATGCATCAAGCGTGATGCACAGGGGAAAACATAATCCCAACTATATATACAAAATAAGGGGAGTCTAAATGAGCTGTTAGCACTCAATGGCTAGTAAGGAAGATGGTCTGGAATGGAAACCCCTGGGTGTCCCTAAACCTTTGACTGCCAGATGCTGGGATGGGAAGATCACTCAATATGTGCTCTGTTCTGTTCCCTCCCTCTGAAGCATCTGGCACCGGCCACTGTCGGACAACAGGATACTGGGCTAGATGGACCATTGGTCTGACCCAGTCTGGCCATTCTTATGTTCTTATGAGGATTGCTCTTCACTACAGTTGCATTTAGCAGCTAGCAGTTAGCTGAAGTGAATATTGTTCATGCGTCAGTACTGGAAGCATTTAGCTTTCCAACAGCTACTGCATACATATTACTTGCTTAAAGGCAATTCTTTGAAGTTTATAATCTCTTCTCTTTCTTGTGTACTTCCCCCCCCAAAATGTGTGCGTTAATTCCTTACCAGGGTGAATTGTGCTTTGGCATTGTCTTTGATACTGTCTTAGTGTGTATTATAAAGATAACAAGAATTGTGGCTATTGGGAGTCTGAACAAGTCCCCAGACGCATGTTTCTTTTCAGCTCTTGTTTTACCAACAGCTGATGGCATAGAGTGTTAACATGGAGCATCATTAGTATTACATCTTGTATTAACTTTGCAGCAGGAGATATTTCTTCCACCATTTCCACAGGACTATTGTCTAAAAGCAAAGTAGCAGATTTCTTGCTAAATAGTGGAAGAATCTATCCCTTGTTAGTCACATTCAGTAGTGCTTTGCTTAGCGAGTACTCTTGCTCATTTTAATGGGACTACTTGAGTACTGAACTGCTGAATGCTAGGGTGGAAGGAAGAAACCTTAGTTTGTACGACCCAGGGAAACTGGTAATCAGAATTGTAAGGGAGGGAAATTGCTGGAGGAGTATTCGGAGTTTTTAGGTTGCCTGGCTTCCTGGCAGTGGGTTATATATTAATGGTACTGAAAAACTTGTATGGAGTGTGGAGAGGTGCCATTTTCATTTCCCTAGCATTTTTATAAAGCTAAGTAAATAATTAAGAAGTCATTTGAACCATCAAACTTAATTCAACGTGAAGGCAAACCAAAAGTTTACAGACTCAACATGTCCAGATCTATTACTAATCCTTGTTAACAGAGATGATCCAATCTCTCCCCCCACCAACATTCACAAAAAAGGCTTCTCAAAACATATTTCCCTCTTTTCTGGTAAAAAATTTGACTGTATGGCACTTTTATCAAAATTTTAAACATTGAAAAACATCGAACAGCTCTAAATTCAACAACAAGGAGGGAAGAATCTATTAGCTCACGTATCCGGTCTATAAGATCTAAAGTCCGAGGAACTACGATTCAGTGCCCACTGGGTCAGCTCAACCATCTTAAAGTAAAGTAATAAATGAATGAATATGATGGAAAGTGACTCTTTTGGATGACACTTCATCTACATCACTCTGGTCCCCAAACTGCGTGTTCATACAACCGGCAAACCTCGTGGCACAAGTTTCTCCTTAGTGGACAGCAAGAAAACAAACTCATCTTATTCCCTGCTTCTATGAACTGAACCAGTGCCCATTGGAGTCAATGGAATGAGTCACTTCAACAGGCTTTGGACCGTGTACCAAAAGCAAGATTCCTTTTCAGCGCTTTCAAAGTCAGGTTTGAAAAATGCACCTCTGTGAGTGCAGTCCCACTTGTTTCGCACCCTAAACTACAGACAGTTTTCACCAGCATAACCCTCTCATTACTATATGTAGCACGGTGTTTAAACATATAAATTTTGTTGATAGATTGTCACTTCAATTAGTTCACCAGTTCATTTTGTGTAATTACAATAGTTTGTCATGTGGCTGTTCTCACTAATTTGTAGTCTCACTTATATAAATTAGATTGATTTATAGGAGTGTTTGCGCGGATTACCTTGTATATGCAAATTGCAACTGGAGCTCTCCTCAGCCTGCTTGATCATTTCACTGCATCACGCACTCCCACTGGTGGTTTTTATTTTTTGTCCTAGGTGATAAAAAGAGAAAGCACTGATGAGAACAGAGTGCTGGTATTCCGAGACCAGATGTTCTTCCCTTGTTGCCTGGGCATTTTGGATAGGCTGAATTTTAGAGAAGGCAAGCGAGGCAAGCCTTATTTAAAAAGAAAGAGTGATTATTCTTGCATTGAAAGGGGACAGAAAAGGACAGTGGGGGGCAAGACTCCTGTGTTTTATTCTCAGCTCTGCCAATGACTCGGTGTGACACCTTGGGCAAATTACTTAACCTCTCTGTACCTCAATTAACTCAAGTGTAAAATAATTAATTCAGATTTATAATTATACAGCAGTTTTCATCAGGGGATCACAAACTGACTCAAATTATTATTAATAATAGTTCCAAACACCAGAGTTCCCAGCAGTATTACTAGTCTGCTCAAGGCCATCACTGTAGAATGGACACACATCGCTCTGTGTTGTAAATGCTGCATTGTATAGCATAGGTAACTACTTAAAAGCATAAGCCGCAAATGCCTCAAGGCCTGATTTTCCATTGCAATGTACCTTGTGTAATTACTAAAGCTGTGTGAAATGGGTGTAAAACATTACCAGATCAGAATGGCAGTGTTCTGCATTCACTTTGCACTGGTGAAAATTTCTAGATAAGGTCCAGCCAACAATCAGGACCCTAGATATTAGCACTCTGTGTATCATTAGTGTAAAGGATGCACATTCTGAAAAGTCATGAAAACATTTCTAATCAGATTAGATTTTGCAAAACTAGAGCTGGCTGAAAAACAGAATTTCTGTCCTATTGAAAATTGAGATGTTGGAAGAAAAATTCATCCCGCGTCAGGACAAAAAAGTAAAAACCTTTAAATTTCTCATGGGACAGAAATTCCAAAAACAGCTCCATGCAAATCCCCTTGGTTGGTAACCAAAATATTATGCTTTGAGTGAGGGCTACATTGTGGCTTTGCTGCTAGCCTTTGAAAAAAGAGGCACCATCCCAGAAACAACCCAGGGACAGAACTATGCTGCACAATTACTGACCCACACCACCAGCAAATTATTTCTCACCCTTATGGCTAATCCACTTCACTGACTGGTGTGTAGAGAAAGACAGAGTCTAGGTTCTATACGCTCCCTATCCACCCGTTGCCCACCTGCATAGGGAGGAGAAAGGTGTAGCGGACCCTCTGTGCCCAGCGCCAAGATCTGGTAGCAGCACAGGGGCATTACTAGGGCCTGAATAGGGTGTGGGGTAGTTTCTTACCCGCTCTTGCGTCTCTGCACTGGCACATAATCGAGCCCCAAACTGGCAGTGTAGAGAAGTCATTAAGTAATATCTCATTGGGATATTGTGATGATAAATACATTGAAAATGGAGTCGTGCAGGTAACAACTTCCAATTCTAGGGGAAAATCTACATTTGTTTTTACGAACCTTTAAAGTTCATTGGGGGCTGGAGGAGGTGTCAACCTAAACATTCTGTTTTTATTTCAAAATTGTTTCAATTATCACATAATGTTGCATAAAATACATTTCAAATCGAAAAGTCACCTCAGAAAGAAAGCGTTCCATTCCGAAAGCGTCAAAAGCTTCCTCTCCCCCACGCCTGCAACAGAACTGGGTCAAAATAGACACGTTCCCACGGAAAGTTTCAATTTGGATGAAACCACATATTTTGATGGAAATGTGTTCCATCGGCAAGTTTTTGACCAGCTCCAATTAAAAGATTGTGAGGGTGTAGCCAGAGTGGTCACCCCGCTCCTGCCTGGAAGGGCTTCTTAAACCAGCCCTGGGAGAGAGCTGGGGCAGGGGAAACGCTGGGCTGAGCGGCAGGCAGCCTCCACTGTGGCCACGCCCCAAACAGACCCGGCTGACCCTATAAAAGCCAGTGAAGGCAGGAGCAGGGGCACTTTCTCTCTAGCCTGTGGAGAGGGAGGGACCTGGCTGCTGGGAGCATACCAAGGTATCTGAGGTGGAGCAGGGCTGGGGGAAGGCCAGAGGAGCTCTGGCCTGGAAACCCCTCAGGTTGCAAGCCTAGTGGAAGGCCAAATAGGTACCGGGGTTGCAGGGGGCAGCCCAAGGGGTAGGCAGAGGCATCAGGTCCAAACCCCCCTCGCCTATGAGAAGTGGCGCTTACACTGCAGTCGGCCCCAGGGAACGGGGGCTAGGGGATGACTGGCAGCGGCCATAGACTGAGGCGAAGTGGGTTAAAGGGTCGGGGGTTCCCTGGGGAGGGGAGTCCCAGATCTGTGCAGGGTATTGCAGGTGGCAGCACCCCGGCGTGAAAGGGGGCACCGAAGTCCAGGAGGGACTTGAGGCCCAGCGATAAGCGAGACACCGGACTGCAGGGGGCGCTCCGCAGGCTGGTGAGCTGACAACCAGCAGGAGGCGCCGCAGGGGTGAGTCTTAAACCGTTACAGAGGTGCACAGATACTACAGTAATAAGGGACATGCAACTACAACAGACAGATCCCCACAGCAGAAATTATGGGAATAATGGCATCTTAAATCTTCTCAGGCAGAAATTAACAAGTTAGATTCTTAAGAGATGCAAGTCTTAAAAAAAACAAACCCACAACGTATCAACTTTTTTAAAGTTTACCATATAGCATACCAAAAAAAGGGCCCTCTCCCCGCCAAAAAAGACGCAACTAAGAAGTGGCACAGGATTGCTGCCAATTCAAAGCCCTGTCTATACCCTGCAGCATTAGGAAGTCAGACAACTCTTGTTTTTACTATAAATAACTAAAAGATGGAGGATGAATACTCCTCTTGCTTACAGCAGTGTAAATCAGGAGTAACTCTGCAGTGAGCGCAGTGGAATTCTGCTGGAGTAAGGTTCCATAAAACCAGATCATCAGGCTCAGGATGGTCTAACTGCAGTCTCATCAGACAGTAGGAGAGAAGAAACAATGTCTACAAAACTATAATTTCATTGCAGAGTTCTGATGATATCAGACCAAACCGGAAGTGATTCTGCAGCAAGATTGAATTGCTACTTGAGCATGCAGTCATCAGAAAGAGACCGATACCATCTTCTATTCTATAGATTATATTTTATTAGATATACATTATCTGCCGACAGCATCTCCCAAGATAGCACATTGTTTACTCAATATGTTGCTTGGATGAGTGCTCTATCTAGGCCATAGGTGCCAGGTAAACAGGCTTTTACTACTAGCATCTGAAATAACTGGATACAATTAACTTAGGCTTGAATAAAGACTGGGAATGGATGGGTCATTACACAAAGTAAAACTATTTCCCCATGTTTATTTCCCCCCCACCCCTACTGTTCCTCAGACAGTCTTGTCAACTGCTGGAAATGGCCCACCTTGATTGTCACTACAAAAGGTCGTCCCCCCACCCCCCTGCTCTCCTGCTGGTAATAGCTCACCTTACCTGATCACTCGTTACAGTGTGTATGGTAACACCCATTGTTTCATGTTCTCTGTGTATATAAATCTCCCCACTGTATTTTCCACTGAATGCAGCCGATGAAGTGAGCTGTAGCTCACGAAAGCTTATGCTTAAATAAATTTGTTAGTGTCTAAGGTGCCACAAGTACTCCTTTTCTTTTTGCGGATACAGACTAACAGGGCTGCTACTCTGAAACCTGAAATAACACAGCAATTGTCAGCTCATGAGCGATCAGTCTCATCCCTGGAACAGAAGAGTGCATGTGTTACATCTCATCATATCCCTTTGACTTGAGGATCATGAGGGTTCAAATCAAAGGATTTTTGTTACTCTGTTATGCTTTTCAACCATCACTAATGGGCTGGGATGCAGATAGCTATTCATAAAGATGGTGAAGCTACAGGGTAAGTTTTGTCTTTATTTCACCCACTTCTCTTTGTATACAGTATTGAAGCTGTGTATAAAAAAAAAAAAAAAAAAAAAAAAAAACAGAAAAACCTCAGACATCCCTGCCCTTTCAGGGTAAGTTCTACATTTTTTTTTTCTGCATGACACGTCACTTCAAGTTGCTAGGTCTGCATGTATCGACTGTAATGGAAATGGACTAGATCCCCACATAATATAAGTCACTGTAGTTCCATTAATTTCAGCTACAGTGATTTACATCAGCTGAGAATCTGAGCTTAAAATTTATGTAGGATTTTCCCATATTCTCCGGATACCTGGCAAACTTGTTTATAATTTAGTTCTCTCGATAGTGTAGATTAGGAATACCATTTTCAAGAGTGCTTGGGTGATATATGATCCTAAATCCCATTGTAAGTCAACGTGCATCAGAATTTCACACAGCTGGGAAAAGCTCCTAGGATGAATCCGTGTTTTGTTTTGCACACGGAACCCAAACCCCCCACTTTTTTAGGCCAGGATCTCAGACTCACCCATCATTTCTACTCCTTTTTATTTACATATTAAACGTGTAGACAGCAATATAAACTGCTTGCTAATCCAGGTTTCCCAGGAGGTAATATTTGTTTTTCTCCTCTGTTCAAATGCTACAACCAACTGTCCTTGAAAGGCCCGAAAAAAGGAAGCAAGAGATAGGAGCTGGAAGTTCCATGTTCCATCTATTTTTCTTACCGGGGGAGGGGGGCGGAAGGTATGCTGTCTTTGCATCGGTCTAGGCAAACAAAACTGGTTACAAACTAACTCACACCAACCCAATTTAAAGTCCACAGACCAGGTTGTTTTAACCAGTCTCTCTAGCCTGTCCAAACACTAACCAGGTGGACTTCTTCTGAGGCAAGAGAAAGGATTCCCCGACAGGTTTAGTGCTCCAGCTGGCTATCAAAGTCCCTTCTTCCTCAGTCTCAGGAAGTCCTTCTCTCCAGCCCCCTGCTGTCTTCTGCAGAGATAGCTTTTATAGGAGCTATGATCAGTTTCACCTGCAGCATGTCTTGTTTCCTAGTCTCCACCTTAATCTCTTCCTTACCCTTTGTATGCCTAGGGCCCATCATGGAAATGAAATCCCTATGTGGCTAAGCGTCACCTCCAACAGCTCATGTGGGAAATAATGAGCACAACCGGTTCCCCAGGGAGTTGAACAAAAACAGCCCCCACCTCACCCCAGCAACCCGTCAACAAAACATGCAGACAGAGAATGCAGTAAAGAAGCACAGGTGGGCCGACATGTTACAGATGCACAGCTGAGGCACACGTGCTCTGTGTTCATATAGCTGAGCAAAATACACACACACAATGGGGTTTCCTCCTCCTTCCCCCACCCTTCTGTTTTCAAAATCAGTAACACTTTGGAAAACAGTCAGGATCCCTAATTCATCCATTGTCTAGGTTGTTCCTAACTATCAGATGCTGCTGGGAAACAATCCTGCCAATAAGCAAACATTCTGTTGCAGCACCTGTTGGGTGTTATTAATAGCTTGTCTTGTGTATTCACATTTCTCCCAGTTGAACAGACATATTTTGTTCCAAGAATCAGCGAAATTAGACGAAAGAGGCAGATTAGGTTATCTACTGCAGTGGTTCTCAACCTTTCCAGATGACTGTATCACTTTCAGGAGTCTGATTTGTCTTGCGTACCCCCAAGTTTCACCTCACTTAAAAACTACTTGCTCACAAAATCAGATGAAAAATACAAGTGTCACACCATCTTATTACCAAAAAATTGCTTACTTTCTCATTTTTACCATATAATTATAAATCAATTGGAATATAAATATGGACTTTCATTTCAGTATATAGAGCAGTATAAACAAGTTATTGTCTGTATGAAATTTTAGTTTGTACTGACTTTTAGTGCTTTTTATGTAGTCTGTTGTAAAACTAGGCAAATATCTAGATGAGCTGATGTACCGCCTGGAAGAGCTCTACATATCCCCGGGATACATGTACCCTGGTTGAGAACCACTGATCTACTGGTGCTGCAAGACCATGTTAGCTGATGGGGTTATGTGAACTGTTTTCTGATGGCAGTACTCTCTGCTCAACATTTTCAAAAGTGATTCACAATTTTGGGATCCTACTTTGAGACCCAATATTAAGAAGGTAATTGCTCTTTACTTTTTGAATATCAGATCCCATTAAGGTGTCCAAAGTTCCCCAAATCACTAGTCTTTTTTTTAAATTTTAGTCCCTTGTTTTGTTTCACTTTGCAGGTTTGGCTGAACCCTAATATTTCAATTGACTTAGCACTGAAACACAGATATGTCTCACCTTGTCATGAAAGCTAAACCACAGCATTAATCTGGAAAAACTGCATGGAGTTCAAAGTTTTTCAGATTAGTTTTGCAATGCTTACAACTAGTCCGAGTTCACAAACCCTTTTCTCCATGCAACTGAAACCAACGGTCCCCCCCCACACCCTTTCTCAAGGAATACCATGTTTTATAGAAAAGATTTTCTAACTGAAGAGAATTCTATGATCTTGGTTTGGGAAATCTGGATAGGGATCCAGTTCTGAACTTGGCAACTCGGGTCTCTACAACAACCCAGCATTTTGCAAAAGCGCTATTAAAATGACCGCAGAAGCAGCCATGAGTCACTTGAAATCTGGTTACTACGAAGTAGGAGAACAATGAACTGCTGCTGTAATTTCTGCAGCATGTCAATAAGAACACACACTTAGGTTTATGTTAACTAGGCCTTGGATAGTACTACTTCACACATATATTGATGGAATTGTGTTTAGTTGACTGTTCCATGCTCAAGGAGCGAGAGTATGATTCAGGAGCCTTGCCAGTTCAGAAATATAACAGATACTTCACCTGCTTGCTTCACACAGGTCTGCCAGAAACCTAATAGAATTAGATGCTTTCTGGATGGACAAGTAATCTCTAAATAAGCAGTTCCATATTAGTGCTTAGCCTTTGCCGTGTTCATTCCTCCATGGCAATGTAGGATTATGAAGAGTAACACCTCCAAATATACGCACGCATGCACACGCACACAATATTTTTATACTGTGCATGTATAAAATGTAGATATATACATTTTAAAGAGGTAACTGTGTGCTTGGAGCACTAGCCTAGGACTTGGGATTTTTAGGTTCAAATCCCCTGTGCCACCATAGACTTGCTGTGAGACATTGAGCAAGTCACTTATTTTCTCTGTACATCAGTTCCCCATCTGTAAAATGGGGATAATAGCACTGCCCTGCCTCAGTTAGGTGGTGGGAAGATAAATACATTAAAGCTTGTGAAGCATGAAGCTACTGTCCTAAAGGGGGCCACATGGGTGCTCAGATTGCTGCCTTAAAGCGCTTCAATCAATCTGATCTTCATACATAGAGCTAAGTGTACTAAGAAAGGATAGCCTTGTGGTTAAACCACTGCACTGAGACTCAGGAAAGCTAGGTTCAAATACCAACTCTCCCTTGGTAACCTTACACAAGTCATTTAAACTTTCCATCCGTAAAACGGGAACAACAATATCTCCTTCCACCTGCCTGGTCTATTTAGGCTATAGAGCTCTTTGGGGCAGGGATTATCTCTCACTATGTGTATACTCCTTAGCATGATGGAGCCATGAAGTGCTCCTCTGGTGTACATAATGAGGAGACTGGGGTGAAAAAAAGAGGGAGGATCATGAGCCCACTAAGAGGGAGGAAGGAGAACAGATTGCAGACACCACAAGAAAGCCAACATAGTGCCTAAAACAAGCGAGGAGAAGATAAGGGTAATATACTTGATGAAGTTACCAAGAAAGATTGACTGCAGAAATCTGTCCAGACCATTTATTCCTCTGCGAATGACTGGGTAGACTCATTACAGATTCTGCCTTTGTTGCTCTTGAAAAATGAAAATGCTAATTGGTTTACTTGAAGTTTAATTGAAAATTAATAGAATTTCACTGGAGATTTGTTGACTAGGATTCAAGTTAAAATGACATTTGATTCAAGTCGTACTAAAATCTGCTCAAGGACAGTAGCTTTTTTTTTTTTTTAAAGCTGACATGTTTACGTATTATTTCTAATGTTTTATATCTGTTTGCCATAAGTGGGAATGGGCAACAGGGGATGGATTACTTGATGATTACCTGTTCTGTTCATTCCCTCTGAAGTACCTAGCATTGGACACTACTGAAAAACAGGATACTGGGCTAGATGGACCACTGATCTGACCCAGTATGGCCATTCTTATGGTCTTATATTTTAACCACTGCTTTTAAAGGGGATTGGGATACAGGGTATAGCAGGGTAACAAAGTAAAACTCTATTGCTTCCTCTTTGTGCCTGTATGATTCAATCAAAAGTGACAGCCATACTAACCAGGTCATTATATACATATTTAACAGCATCCCTGGATTGTTCATATGAAGGGATTGAGACCAGGACCTCTGGATCCTAAAGGATGAGCCTCTTCTGCTTTAGCTAAAGAAACAGGTTCATTAGCAAATTCAAACATCTATACTCAATCTTGCCACTGGAAGGAGACAAACAGCTAGACGGTGTTAGCACAAGTTGCTATTTGGATTATTAATTATTATTATTTTAGTTCTGGCAGCATGCTCAGCTGGGGGATACATAATACCAAAAAAAAAATAAATAAATACCGTGAGGCTTTGAGACTGCAACTATCTAAGGCATCAATCCTGCAATGGAGCACCCCACAGGTGCTAAGATCCACCCACTTAGTTCCCATTGCAGGCTCAATGTTTAAAGCATAAAGGAAGACAAGACAAGACACCTCAAGAAGGCTTTACTGAGTGAGGTCCTGTGGCCTGTGTTATGTAGGAGGTCAGACTGTAGCGTCCTTCACATGTTGTAAAGCTAGAAATCTATTAAATCCAGTGTGGGACTTCTCACCATTCCTGAGATGATTGCACTTCTGACCCTTTCACTGTGTCCTTGAGGGCACGGGCTTGGGCTCAGGCTGTGAGCCATCACATGTTTTAGGGCAGTACCCCAATTTCCTCTCCCTCCAGACTGGGACTTGGGCTGCAGAAGCTTTCTATGCATTGTGATTATCACAGCAGAGTTGACTTTAGTTCAACACCCGCAGTCCCATTCTCCCAAGGGCAATGACGGGATTAGTTAGTTATAATTAATTATAATTTACCAAGCTTTGATAAAGCAAAGTACTATTTATTCAGAAGAAAAGCATTCTAGAGAAAATACGTCTTAAAAACAACCAACAGCTTATATGCATGCATAGAGCTTACCAAGTGTCACCCATCATCCACATGGTAGATTCCAAGGTACTTCAAGCCCTTTCTGAAGGGACTCTTGGCCCAAGTTTCATGTCAGTTCTTGGATCAAGCAAGTGACCTCTCTCCCCATGTTAGGGTGGATACTTTATACAGTTTAGAGTTCTCTTGTGTATCAGTCCTCTTTAACCAGACAAATCCAGTTTCAGCTAGTACCCCTACAGGGTGAAACTTCCACTGAGTTGATACCTGCATTAGGGATTTGCATTAAATAATTTATAGAAATTTTAGTTCCTGCAGGAAACTCTATAGCTCCCCATGGAGCTAGGAATGCAGTCTCTAGCAAGCCCATAGAGATAGATATAACATTTATAAAATTGATGCAAGAGTTTTTGAATTTTCCCTGTGTACACAATCTGTCACAGGTATAATTTAGATGCTGCTCCTACAAGTACTCACACAGCTTTTTAGCTTTGCTCAGGTAAGACAGCTCAATGACTTCCATTGGGACTATTCATATGAGAAAAGTTAAACAGTTGCATAAGTTTTTGCAGGACGGTGGACTTGGTAATTTGGTTTTTATTTTTTGCATTTTGAATTATAAACTCACTTTTTGTGGTCCTAGCTCACTTCTGGTTACACAGGTAAATCTCTGATCTTCACAGAATAATAAGCTGTCGTCTCTCCTTGTTGCGATGTTGGACCTGTGCCTCCTAAATTGTTTTCTTGCTTTACAGCTCTGTATGCAGCCAAATATAAAGAAGTGCTGAATCAAAGCCAGTTGCTAGCGCTGTTTTCTATTTGTTTCACCTGAAGGCAAGTCAAGGGGGAAGGTTACTTCCTGAAGCTCGAAAGTGCTAGAAACTCTATTACACAAGCTGGAAAAGCAATACCTTTCATTCAAGCTATAATTGCAGGAATTTCTTAGTTGTGAGGATAAATACATTGAAGATTGTCAGATGCTCAGCTACTACAGTAATGGGGCACCACATAAGTTCCTTAAATAGACAGGTGGGACTCAGTAGTTCTATCTGCAACATCCCTTAACCTGTCTGCTGCAATTACGTGACAATTAGTACCCAGGGCTGGTCAAAAAAGGATAACACTTTTAAAATTATTTTGTTAAATCATTTTGTCCAAAATTTTAATTCTTGAAAAAATGTGGACCAGGTATAGTGAAACAAACCCTTCGGAAATTGCAGGTAATGGGATCAAGCGGGGCCACAACAGACTTTTGGAAATGAACTGGATTCACTGAATAGTTATTTGGCTGATTGGAAATCAGCCCCTGTCAACATTACTATGACAACCCATTAGGATGACATTTGATATTTGCATGCCCCACATTACAATTTCAATGCACTAACCTAAGAAGGAGTCATGTAAGTCCAATCTCGATTAACAACACATGGGTACCTACTCTTTCCTTGTGGCTGACTTGATTGCTTCCTTTCCACTCATGAGGGTAATTCAGCACTAATAGAAAATTTCTATTGATCTGAACCACAGCGCTATCCAGTCTGAATATTTTCAGTATTAGCTAGCTAGGAAAATAAAAGGACATCCTAAATTACCCACTTCATTCTTTGCTATCAAATTCCTTCATTGGTTTTTCTGGGAGATCAAAAGATGGTAGAATTTGAGATGTACGAGTTGAAAGGTAATTTTTCTTTGCTGTTTATTTCAACTATACTGTATCTGGCATACATGGTAATTATATTAAGCCCAGATTCTTAAAGGACCTCGCCTCATTTCGGGACCTGATGGAATATGCCTATTTTCCAGAGATCTCTCAGCACTTAGCAGAACCCACTATTCTTAAACATGCCAAGTACATTTTTTCAATTTGTTTTGGAAAATCTGGCCAATTATTTTAATTTACTTTCCTGTCTAGGAGCTCATGGAATTTGTAAGGGATCTATGGTACTTTTATATTCCAAGGTCTCAGTCTGGCAAAGACTCATGTACATGCTCAACCTCTGTAGATCCACTGAGTTAACTTAAAGTTCAGTATGAGCAGAAGTCTTGGCAGAATCAGGGATGAAGTCACTGGTTTGATCGTAGTGCAGGTGGTTCGTGTCTGCAGAGTATTACTATCCATTGACTGTTCAGTGGCTTATGTGAAATGAATTGCTCATTCTCAGACTAGTGGCACATATCATAAGAAAGTGCAACCACACTTAGTCTCCTTGTTTTAAGAGAAGAAAAGGACTGTGCCATGAAGACTTAGCTATCCTTTCCCCATGATAGGGAATCCATCCACAAAAGAGTAGAGTCAGGAAGCTGAAGTTTGAACCTAATGATGCTGCCCAGGCTGAATTTGGATACCCAAGAAGGAAAAAGATTTTCTCTCGCTGTTCAATCTTTTGATTCTTTACTAGAGCTGAGGACAAAATTGATTTTTTTTCAGTTTTGTGGCCAAAAATCCATCCAATTTTTGTTCTCACCTTTTTTACACCAAAATAAAAGCAAATCAAAAAAAAAAGTTTTTTTGGCCAAAAATACATATTTTCCATTTCGTTTTCAGGCGTTCAACCCAAAACTGCATTTTTCAGCCTCAAAAATGTCACTCGGCTCTAATGCCTTACTAAAACAAGGGGAATAATTAAAAAACAAAAACAATCTTGGGAAATTGTGCAATTAATTGCATATATTAGAATCGTAGAATATTAGGATTGGAAGAGACCTCAGGAGGTCATCTAGTCCAACCCACTGCTGAAAGCAGGACCAACTCCAACAAAATCATCCCAGCCAGGGCTTTGTCAAGCTGGGCATTAAAAACCTCTAAGGAGGGAGATTCCACCACCTCACTAGGTAACCCATTCCAGCGCTTCCCCACCCTCCTACTGAAATAGTTTTTCCTAATATCCAACCTAAACCTCCCTCACTTCAACCTGAGACCATTGCTCCTTGTTGTGTCATCTGCCACCACTGAGAACGGCCTAGCTCCATCCTCTCTGGAACCCCATTTCAGGTAATTGAAGGCTGCTATCAAATGTCCCCTCATTCTTCTTTTCTGAAGATTAAACAAGCCCAGTTCCCTCAGCCTCTCATAAGTCATGTACCCCAGCCCCCTAATCATTTTTGTTGCCCTCTGCTGGACTCTCTCCAATTTGTGCACATCCTTTCTGTAGTGGGGGGCCCAAAACTTGATGCAATACTCCAGATGTGGCCTCACCAGTGCCAAATAGAGGGGAATCATCACTTCCCTCCATCTGCTGGCAATGCTCCTACTAATGCAGCCTAATATGCCGTTAGCCTTCTTGGCAACAAGGGCACACTGCCGACTCATATCCAGCTTCTCATCCACTGTAATCCCCAGGTCCTTTTCTGCAGAACTGCTGCTTAGCCAGTCAGTTCCCAGCCTGTAGTGGTGCATGGGATTCTTCCGTCCTAAGTGCAGGACTCTGCACTTGTCCTTGCTGAACCTCAGATTTCTTTTGGCCCAATCGTCCAATTTGTCTAGATCACTCTGGACCCTATCTACCTCTCCCCATTAGCAGATGGTTATAATCACAAAGGGTGAATTTTGCTCCTATGCCAAGGACAAGCAGAGGGTCTTTTCATCTCAAGTCCCTCTGAAGACCAGATAGACCACAGCTGATGATGAAGCCTAGCTGAGAACAAACAGGCAAGGCTAATATAAGGCCAGGAAGGGGCTGCAGTGAGGGAACATGTAGCTGTTATCTGGACATTAGAGAAGGAAGGAAGGGAACCTTGGGGAGAGGGTGTTGAAAAAGGTTTAGGGAAAGAGCAGCAGGGTTTACAATGGTGCAGACCTTGGCTGCTGATTAGAGAGTGTCTCTGAGCTGGAACCTGGTGTAGACAGTGTGTCTGGGTTCCCCTGCCAGCCACTGGGGAAGTGGTACCATTTGGGCAGTGAACGGGAAGACTGCCTGAGACTGTTTGTACAGAAAGACTTTTGACACCCAAGAAAGGGGTAAACACACAGTGACCTGGCTGGAGGGCCAAGCCATGAAGGAAGAGTATCTGGAGTTGCACAGAGTGAGAGAAAGTGTTAGGGGTGTTCAACCTGGAAGGAGCTAATCCCCAGAGCAATCAGGAGGTGATGCCCTAGTGGTGAGAGGGACCCCAGGATAGCCCATCTCTAGGAATTAACCTCAATTACATTAAGAACATTCTACATCAGGATATATCTATTGCAACTTAACCACTAGCACCACCCGCTGAAATGAATCAAGCTTTCTAAAAGTGACTTACACATCAGAGTGAGTTTTGATAATGCCTCCTGAAGCAATTCAGAAGAGTTCCCAGATTAAAATGTGTGCACATAAAACATCAGGGAACACTATAACTATTTATCTACTCATACGAAGGAAGTTCAGTATCTGAAAAAACAAAACAAAAAAAAAAACAGTGCCTGGTTACATGCTTTTTTACATGCTTTGCAACCTAAATGCATACTTTGATTGTGATGAACAACAGCAGTTTAAATACCAACTTGCAGTTGGAATCCAGCTTCCCCACTGACAACAGGTATAAGATCCAATACGGTGAAGATGGAACGTCAGCTATGACATGACTTAATGGCCACCGAATGATCTTTAAAGAGGAAAGGAAATACATTTTTTCACACCTGCTGTCACTTACAGGAACAGAGTCCAAGAAGTAGGTATTTGCAAAGCAATTACAAAAAAAAAAAAAAAAAAAAAAGCCAAGATTTTCAAAAGTCAGCAGTGATTTTGGGTGCTGACATGTTTACGTATTATTTCTAATGTTTTATATCTGTTGGCTTTAAGTGGGAATGGGCAACAGGGGATGGATCACTTGATGATTACCTGTTCTGTTCATTCCCTCTGAAGCACCCGGCATTGGACACTACCGGAAGACAGGATACTGGGCTAGATGGACCACTCATCTTACCCAGTATGTCCGCTCTTATGTTCTTATATTTATTCCATTGCTTTTAAAGGGGATTGGAATATGGGGCGTAGCAGGGTATCAGACAGCAAAACTCTATTGCCTCCTCTGACACCCTAAAAAGGCCTGAAAGGGAGGAGTGCTACTCTCTGAAAACAAAATCAGACCACTTTAAAAATGACTCAGGTGGGGCACCCAAGAAGTGATACCCCCAAAATCATTGGCCACTTTGGAAAACCTTGGTCAGAGTCTGTAATTTTGAGGGGGCAGGCATTTGTGACCTGCATTCCTAATGACAATCACAGCTGCCTGACATAGACAGTGGGAAATCTCAGGTATATAGATCCTTTGTGCCAGCTGGCAAATCTGGCACATAGTGTGTCCTTCATCAAATCCGTTAGTCTCTTTGTGCCCCTCCGTAAAGCTGATATGTTTACCTGGTTCATGCACAGTAGAAAGGATTTAGTTTCAAATTTATGTTGGAGAGAATTCAGCCAGCATAAAAGTAGATAGGATTTTAACAGTTGTATGTTCCCTGCATGAAACTGGCCTACTTCTTTGATGCTTCATGAAAATGGGACAGTCTGTCTTGTAAAATGGCATGGGATTATACAATGAAACTTTTACACAGGTAAAAGTTTAGGCACGCAGCGTTGTTGTAGTTGCGTTGGTCCCAGAACATTAGAGAGACAAGGTGGGTGAGGCAATCTCTTTTATTGAGCCCACTTCTGAGTAAGCTCGGAAGCTTGTCTCTCTCACTAACAGAAAAAAAAGATATTACACTCTGCTGGGAGGGAGAAGGTCACCCTGTGCAAAGTAACCCAGCACAACCCCTTTCCAGATGTTAACTCTCACTTAAGCCCTCAAGACACTGCTTAAATGGGGCTTAAGCTGTTTATAGTCCTTGCTCCTCTAGCCTGCCGCACAGGGGTGATTTTCATCCCTGTGTGAATAGCAGGCAATTAAACACTGACACTGTCATATCAGTTGGCTGGTTAAATTACGAGCCAAAAAACCCAAAGTGATAGGTGGAAATCTGGCCACCTAGCAGACGTCATAACACAACTGAACATGAGGCTTAAATAATGACACGAGTTGGAATCTAAAGGATTAGTTTATTTGCAACAAAAGCAAGAGAAACGAGGCAACATGAAGCAGAACCACCAACCTCTGGGACAAGTAAATCAGATCTGAAGCTTGAAGCAAAAGACAGACATAGATTTTTATGTTGCACAAGAGACTGGGCGTATCCGTGGAATTTTTTATTCTCGAATTTCCAAATTGATCACCGTGATTTTTGAGAGTCGCTGAACAACGAACAATACAGGGCCTCCTCGTGCAGTGCTTAATATCAAGTCCCATTGCCTTCACTGTCTCACAGACTGAGTCCAGTGTGAGAGAGAAAGGAAAGGCATGGCCAGTGAAACAAGTAGGGGAATAACCTACAAAGCAATGGAATCGTTTGGAGAATTTAAACCGATTAACCAACAAAATGTTTCTGGAAGGAAACTATTGGTTGTTCAACAACCCTAAACGAAGAGGCAAAGGCAGGTACCCTTGTTATAGGATTGTTTGAGAGGTTGTGTTACGGAACCGCATGCTTAGTGATAATCGTTTTTGGGGGGACGGGGAGAGATTCACTCCAGGTTTTAGTTTCTGAATGAGCACACACGACGTAAACCTTCTACTGTGTTAACTACACGTTACAAGGGGAATTTCACATCCCAGATCACCTTGGTCTCTTATGCTTTTCAAGCTCTGATGGCAATATTTACATGGTTATTATAACGCAGCTAAATGGGTGGCAGCCAAAATGTTTTCAGCTCACTCACTCCACTGTAATTTTGTTAAGGCAGTTTCCCCCAGTCAAATACTAGCAGATAAACACAAAGAAAAAGGCAGAAAGGAGAGATGTTCTGTTACAGCTAGAGGTGGGTGCGTGTCTAGCTGTTACATCATGTGAACCTGGTGCCATCACTCAAGCAGGCAGAAACCCCCGTCTAGCTAAGGTACTTATACGGCCCAGGAAACCGGCACTGTTCCTCGGGGTACCCCACTGTGGCCCTGAAGGCAACCTGTTTCGGTTTCCGTTTGCGCTCCCGCAAAATAATCCAGTCATAGCCAAGGTCAGTGGAACAATATTCCATTTCTCATTTATTTAATATCATTCACCACCCATAAAGGCCCATTTCAGCTCACCCCTCAGCTTTTGGGTCTCAGTCCTCCTTCCTAGAACTGTGGCTTTAATTCTTTGCCTCCCCAGCCCAGAAATCAACCCTCAAGTGAGGTGGTTGCACAGCCCTCCTTCCTGGGCCTGTGTGTTGGCTGACTTCTTTCCCACAATCGATCCCCTTGTTGCCTTCAGATCTCTCCCTTCAATCCTCAAGGCCTGGACTGAGTTTGTCAAATGGCAAATCGTTCTCCCACCTGGGGCGGCAAAGTTCAACTCGTGACAGGTGGTTTGAGGCCCCTCTTCCTTTAACAGGCCAGCCACTCTGTGACAAGTCCCCCCATCACCATAGTAGCCCAGCAACTCACAATCACTAATGCATGTTGCCTAATACCCCTCTGCAGTAGGGAAGTGCTACTATTCCCATTTTGCAGATGGGAAACAGGCTATGCGGCTTGACCACGGTTACACAAGAAGCCTATGGCAGAGCAGGGACTCGAACACAGGTCCCAGGTTAGCACCCTATCCATTGGACTCTCCTTCCTCTTTCCCTTCTTGGGACTTACACGTCAGCCTCAGTGCTGGGGTAAGTTCAGGGAGGAGCTCTGCAAGAGCTAGCTTCCACACAAGGTCCAAAGTCAATGGTGGAATATAAAGCTACCAGGCAGCAGATGTAGCTTGGGTTGGGGCTGGACCGCAAACTCAGTTCCCCTTCCCTCAGCCACATGAGAAAACCTAGCCCCAGGAGTCAGTGGCAGAGCTAGGGACTTAACCCACATTTCCTCTTCCTCAGCCCTCAGATCAGGAGCTTGACCCAACTCTCGTTGGAGTCAGTGTAAAATGGACTAAAATAGGAGCTGGATCAAGTTGCTTCATTCTCTGACACACTGTGCCAAATCCATGGATGGCACAGATGGATGTATTCTGCAGCAAGTAATAACCTCCCTGCGCCTCTGTATCCCGCCCTTTTGTCTGTTTTGCCCCAGAGCGCAAGGTCTTTTGGGCAGGAGTCTCTTGTGTCTGTGCAGTGCCCACCACATGGGCTCCCTGACTCAGTTGGAACCTCTAGGTGTTATCATACAAACAGTATCAAGCCTTCCCCAGGAAAGGGGATGTAAGATTTGGGGAGGATTTGGGGGCGGGGGGGGGGGGGGGGAGAAGACGTTTCCAACCGGGCTCTTTCCCTGTTATATATTGGTTAGATGCTTGGTGGTGGCAGCAATAAAGTCCAAGGGCAAAAGGTAAAATAGTTTGTACCTTGGGGAAGTTTTAACCTAAGCTGGTAAAAATAAGCTTAGGGGGTTTTTCATGCAGGTCCCTGCCTCTGTTCCCTAGAGTTCAGAGTGGGGAAGGAACCTTGACATCTACAATCTATCCTGAAGAATGACCCATCACTCTCACAGATCTTGGGAGACAGGCCAGTCCTTGCTTACAGACAGCCCCCCAACCTGAAGCAAAATACTCACCAGCAACCACACACACCACAGAACCACTAACCCAGAAACCTTTCCTTGCAACAAAGCCCGTTGTCAATTGTGTCCACATGTCTATTCAGGGGACACCATCATAGGGCCTAATCACATCAGCCACACTATCAGAGGCTCCTTCACCTGCACATCTTCCAATGTGATATATGCCATCATCTGCCAGCAATGCCCCTCTGCCATGTACATTGGTCAAACTGGACAGTCTCTACGTAAAAGAATTAATGGACACAAATCAGACATCAAGAATTGTAACATTCAAAAACCAGTCGGAGAACACTTCAATCTCTTTGGTCACTCGATTACAGACTATAAGTCTCCCCACTGAATTTTCCACAAAATGCATCCGGTGAAGTGAGCTGTAGCTCACGAAAACTTATGCTCAAATAAATTTGTTAGTCTCTCAGGTGCCACAAGTACTCCTTTTCTTTTTTGTGAATACAGACCAACACGGCTGCTACTCTGAAACCATACAAACAGTGATAATAGTGGGCACGTTTAAGCAGTCCCTAAAGTTACCGTGACAAAGCTCTGTCCTCGCCTCTGTGGGTCCCACGTTTCCTGGTGGATTTCGCTAGCCTCAGAGGCTCACTGTGACCCTTCACGTAACCCTTCTTCTTTCTCTAGAGACAAGGGTCACAGTCTACCGAGCCATTTTCATCAGAAGCCAGCGTGGGAGGTGAGGAGAAGTTATCCTTCCTTGCACAGTCTCTGTTGTCTCCCAGTCTCAGTGATTAAACAGGGGGCAAAGGTGGGGGTGGGGGGAGCCCGGGCTCCCTCTACTCTGGGCTCCAGCCCAGATAGGACCCTAATAGTATCAGCTATGGTAGCTGACCTTTTAGAAACATGACGACATGTACAATTCCCTGGGCTACTTCCCCCACTGCAGCTCTCACTTCCTCAAGCTCCACTTCACCCTTACCTCAGGACCTCCTTCCTTGTGCTTGATATGGTGTGTACTACTCAGCCTCTCCAACAGCGCAACTTCTTCCCACAGCTCCTGACATGCACCCCCCACCTGACTGACTGGGAGGCTTTTAACTAGTTTCAGCCAGCCCCCGATTGGCTTCAGGTGTCCCAATCAACCTAGCCTTCTCCCTGCCTTCTGGAAAGTTCTTAATTGGCCCCAGGTGTCTTAATTGACCTGGAGCAGCTTCCATTTCACTTAACCTGGTACCAGGGATTTGTTTAGCCTGGAGCCAATATATCTATCTCCCACTACTCTTCCATAGCCATCTGGCCTTGCCCCGTCACATTACGTGCATAGTCAGATTGTATTTGGAGTTATATTTATCACCCTCCTTTCTCTGCTTTTGATACCTATCATAAATGTTATTCCAAACTGGAATGCAGTCACTAGTAATTGTCAGTATCTACCAAATCAAACATTTTGCTCCTTAAATATTTCATGAATTCTGTCGCTGAGAAGTTATCAGTGGGTTACTAATATACAGAACATGTTTTAGAGGCTGAGTGCTAAATGGGTGTCGACTTAGGTTGTCCCTGAAGGCACCTGCTGATCAGGTAGACTGCTATACAGAATAATCTCAGAGTTGTACAACAGTCTTTGATCAAACATGAAGAGTGGATGTTAAACAGTTGTAAAGAGAAAAGAAAGAAAACTAATTAACAATGGATCAGTCTCTACTAGTTAAGCTGCTGGCCTTCAGTTTTCAGTTGTCCCGGGGGAAGAGAGGACACATGGAAATGCATAATTGAAGATTAATTGATCAAAAGAAAATTGTTAGGGGGCAGAGGGGGATTTGGATAACCATTCTCCTCCTAATGCAAAATAAAGTGCAATTGCGTAAGATCAGTGCAGCCACAGATGCAGTTATTTACTCACCTCTCGAGTGCATATTTTAGTATTTTTACACACCCACCCACCATTGTAAATGGGCTTTGTACCGTGCAATGATCAACTGTTCAACTAAGGACCAACTCCCTGCCCCGAGCAGCCTGAGGTGTGAAATCAGGAGCAGGTATATTGTAGTACAGTTCTAAATTCAAATCAGCAATAGTATTAAAATGGACACGTATATTGGCTAATGGCTGCTCTGAACTCTGCCTACTGTACACATTATTACAGTCATTCAGCTAAGAACAACTTAACAGACACCCTTATATTAATATGCCCATGCAAGGTCAAACAAAAGTAGTTGATGGGGAAGAGGGGAAATTTTTATACTGAGTACTCAGGGAATAATCAGTCACGTACGCAACATTAAAGTGCTCCATTGTAAACATCAAGTCCCCAGCAGAGTATTAAAATATAAATTGGTCAAGCCAGGAACATTTGAAACCAATTACCTCTTTTCCTTGCAATCGTAATGGAATGATTATGCAGCGGATGGAGAGAAGAGAATTAAATGCATTGGAGGATGCGTGGGAGGACAGCAGCTTACTTGGTGAAAAGATGCCCTCTGTTCTTTTAATAAATATGAACCAATTGCATGTATTCAGCAAAAGTCAGGCAGTGAGGCAACCGCTTCATTTCCTGAACTGGGTCCCAAAACAATTCTCATTCTTGCTGCCAATTAAAAAAAAAAAAACCAACGAAATTTCAGGGAGCAGGATGGTGTCGGGGCATCTCTCTTTATCTGGCATATCACTACAAGGGCTTGTTGTCAGTTCCCACATTAAATTGTCAGTGAGGAAGTGACTAGCTTAAAACACTTCTTTTCCCATTAGCTGCTGCGTGCATGGATGTGGTAGTGCTGCAGGTTTTAATACCTGTTAGAGCTGGAATTTACTTTTTTAACTAACTCATCAACCTGGCAGTGAGCTTTCAACTCAGACAGTCCAGGACTTCTCATGAAATTCAGCAGTGTGATGGGTTGTGGTGGTTGGGGTTTGCTTCGGTTTTTAAAAAAATGCATAACCTTTTCACTAAATCTGAAATGTAACAATTCTGACAGGTTTATTAAAACCTGTTGTTATCACACTTGACATTTATGAAGGGTAGATGCCAAATATGTGGCAGGATGAATCATTTGCCACAGATTCACACTCTGGTGAGAAAACCTTCCCTCCAGGCTTTCCCTTAGAAACTCTGGGTCTCCCATTCACTTGTGTCTGGCTAGGAAAAAAAAGAAAAAAAGCTTGATCCAACTTTTCTGAAGTTCAAAAACTAGTTTGGTTCCAGCTTTGGGCGAAGGTTTGCTTTGGTCCTACAGGCTTCTAGCTATTTTCTAGTCATCTCGTTATCTTTAAAGGGTCGATCTAGTAAGGTGATGAGATGTTGTGAGCCCTCATGGAATTCCACCTGGGGTTGAGAAGGCTTAAAAGCTTGCAGGAGACCATCAGCACTTTGAAGAAACAGACCAATAGGTAGCAGATATAGTCTAGTAGAGTAGAGTACTTAGACTGTACGGCTAAATAGGTTTATTAGATACAATTACAAGTCACAACTCATGAAAATGGGATAAGTCTTGAGATGGGATTTCGACAAAACCAGGGAGTCATTAGCATGATCATGTTTTGAAAACATGCATCGTCTCTTGTGAGTGGTTCCTCGTTCTGGTATATCACATGGGTGGAGCTTCGTTTGTCGGTGGAGCTTAGAAGAGCATCATGGCTGTTTCTCTCCCCGCCATAGACATTTTATTGAGTACGGGCAATTTACCCGAGTGAGGGTTGAAGAAGTGAGCCATCGTTTCCTAACCCAAAAGTATAAAACTAAATTCAACTCTATTTAAGCAACAAGACAACTTATACATTTCAGAGCGATATTGATATTTCGTTATGAGGAGTAATAAAACTTAGTATTTCTGTAGTGACTTTTATCCCCACACTTTACTAGTTTCAACTATACATTGCATATCCACCACCCACTACAATGCAGTTACTGCAAGGGTGGAACATGGCAGTGCAACAGTGCACAGCAACTGTTGTGCAGTTAAACAGTGCACAGCAAAACCACTCAAGACCTAAAGACTAGAAGCTTATAAATAATAATTCAGTTTACAATACATCCAAACATTTGGAGGTGCTGAACAAAATAAAGTGAAAGGGAATCAAAACATAATATTTTAAGAGTGTAACACATATAATCACCTTTACAAACCTCTCTTGATTCAGCGGAGGACACTAAGAGAACCTAAGCTGTTCTATTAAATGATTAGTAATAATGAAAAAAAAAAAGGCTTGGTATATTTAGTAAGTTGCAACTATTTTTTTTTCTAAAACTTACTCCTATGTTCCATCTCTCTGATTTTTCTCCATAAATCTGCTTTCTGAAGAGCTCAGAATCAACTGTGTTGAGGAACATTGGTATATAGGGCACTGGGTTGGGCGTCAGGAGATTTTGGTTATATTCCTGGCTCTGCCACTGACCTGCTGTCTGAACCTGGGCAAACCACTTCCCTGCTGTGACCCTCTCTTTGTCCACCTCTCCTTTGGTTGTCTATTTAGATTTTAAGCTCTTCAGGACAGGGACTCTCTCTCTCTCTCTCTCTGTGTTTGTACAGTGCCTAGCACACTGACCTTGGTTAGCCTCTGTAATATACACAAAAGCAGAGAATGGGTCCAGAAGGCAAACCTGGATCTGTGCTTAGATTCTACTTAGACTAAGCTCTTGGAGTCAGGGATCTTCTTCTTGCTATCTGCATGCACAGCATATAGCACAAATCAAGAACCCACCTCTCTCCCCCCAGTACTTTGATCGCTGTTCCTCAGATATGCTGGCATATGATCATGCATGTGAAACTGCAGGCAGACTTATTTAAATTTTGAAAAGTTGGGAACACAGATTGCCGCACTGACGGGATCAGAGCAGTGGGCCACCTAGTCCAGCGCTCTGCTTCCAACACCAACTGCTTCATAGGAAGATGCAGGAAACCCTGCAGTAGACTATTATGGGATAGCCTGTCTCTGGGGAAATTATTTTCCTAACCCTACCGTTAAAGACAGAGGTTACAACTGAGTTTACAGAGGGGAAATACACTTCAGCCTCAAAATAGTGAGATATAATAATAGTGTCTCCATAATTCAGGAGCTGTTTTATGTACAGGTGCGAAAGCTGGCCAGACCCCAAAAGGTTTACCAGGCTGCTCTCTGGGCACCAAGGTATGAGGTTGGTTGATTCTCTGCCTTAAACTGACATGCCTGCTGGCAAAAACAGTCATTTTCCAGTTTTCCAATCAAGCCAATAGAGAGGAAACACAACCTTCATTTGGGGCCCCTTGATATTTTTTTCTACAATAGCACATCTGCTAATTGAAAAGGTGAGGTGAATAAACAGCTCCACAGAGCACTCAGTTGTGACTACGGCTTCCCTTTGAGTCTTGGCACGTACGCAATTTTGTAAGAGTAACTGCTGAAAGGAACTAAAATGATAAATGGGTGAGAACGTGACATCCAATAAAATGAACCAAACATTGCAAAGAATCCACAGTAACTACATAATTCTGTATTCATTACTGTTTTCTTATAGGGCAGCGTGTCTAGTGATTAGAGCAGAGAACTAGGTGCCAAGACTGCCGAGTTTTATCTGTGCCATTATTATATATTATTTAGGGCTGATCAAAAATAAATGAAATGAGAAATGTTCCCATCTGAAAATGGGATTTTATCTAAGCTGAAATTCTCCATGGGAAATGGTTAATTTTGGCAGTTTTCTCAGTGGAATTTTCTACCGGCAAAATTGAAACACTCAATGTTTAATTTCAATTCAGGCTTGCCTGCTAGGTGACCTTGGGCAAGTCACTCTCCGTGCCTTAATTTCCCCACTTGTAAAATGGGGATAATCACAATGACCTCGATCTCAAAGCACTTTGTAAAGAATAGATGAAAAGTTCTATGTAAAAGCTAGGTGCTATTATTATTATTGTAGTAAAAACATTAGTTTTAGTCAAAAATATTGTTAGGAACGGTTTTGACATTTCTGAATTGTAAGTTTTCAAAACTTCATTCTATTAAAATGTTTCAATATTTTGATTTTTCAGCCCATTTGGGACAGGGGAAAAAAAGCTGAAAATCAGAATCCCCTACACTACAGGAATTTCATTTTTCTATCAACTCGAATATTATTAATGAACCCGTTTTCCCCCTCTTATCCCCCATAACATAGGAGCAACAAAACTGAGCTAACATGGAGTTTACTTTCAATTGACTTCCGTGGGACTAGTCACATCAGTAAAGCTAAGCACATGTGTAAGAATTAATAGGATTGGAGCTTTTAGCTAGTTTAAGAAAAAAAAGTTGAAAAAAATGGTATTTTCTCATTTAAAAAAAAATTCCTCACTAGCTCCAAGTTTAGACCATTTGTCTGCAGTAGATTTTAAAATGTATTTTCAAGTAACACTATGTCCACTAGAAGAAAAGGAGTACTTGTGGCACCTTAGAGACTAACAAATTTATTTGAGCATAAGCTTTCGTGAGCTACAGCTCACTTCATCGGATGCATTTGTGTGTCCACTAGCTGGGAGTACAGACATGCTGACCTTTTCAGCTATAGCAAATATCGAGTGCCTGCCCATCCGCGGACATAAATCATCGTTGCTGGGCTCGATCACTGCCAAAAAGTCAGATTCTGAACTGATAATGCACCGCATGCATCTCAGCGGTTTGGCAGAAACGAGAAAACGGCTTGTTTAAGAATCCTAAAACAGAGAAGGATTCATAGACTCCAAGGCCAGAATGGACTATTGTGATCACCTTGTCTACGTGCTATATAACCCAAGGCCACAGAATTTCCCCAAAGCCAAGTGGCTTTAAAGGATAAGATTGGAATGGATTGAATCCTCACCCTGTGCTGAAGGAGGCAGAGATTGTGGGAAGGCGGCAAAAGGGGAACAACCGGGCTTAGAAGCCTCATGGACAACGATGAGCTACTGGTATTTTCAGGAAGAGCAGCGCAGCCTGAACATCTGAAGCTCAGGAACAGTCAACACAGAAAAGCTCCAGTAACTCATAATGTCACGCCCCTCTCTGACTGCATGCTGGGGACTGGCTGTAGAACCAAGTGTTCCACGTCTAGGTCACCAGTTTAGCGATGACTCAGTCTGCCCAACAGCCTTCTGGAAGGCAGCCTATGTGATACGAACTGGTCTCAGTCCAGTTCTTTGTGCACAGGAATCTGCATCATAGAATTTACCGTCAGAAAGGGGAGGGACCCGGAGGGTAGGGAGGCGAGTGGATTATTCAACAGAGCTGGTTGAAAAAAAATGAAACAAAAACATCCAAATGTCAGGTTCCTCCCACCCCCAAAATTTGAAATCATCAAAATAGCTAATTTTGAAAATTTTCAGGTCAGCTTTGCTACCCAGTGGGCACAGGAAATGTCACGTGTCAACTCAATAGGCATGAAATACAGCCCTGATGCTCTGGCAGTCCATTCACGTGCTTCTGAGTTGGCTTCAGGCCACATTTGTGCTCCCTGTATTCTTGGGACAGCAGCTCCTGGTTTCCATTAGGGAAGCCCGAACGCTGCTCCAGTTTACTGTAGGATAGCCAATGACCCTAAAGGGGCTGAGAGCAGCTGAAAATAGATGGAGTGCTGAATACTCGTCACTTCTCCTCCATGAGAGACTAGTGTTGAACTCCTAGGAGAGTTCGATGTCAGACTGGCAGATGACCATGTCCTGAGGATATTCCTCTGGGGGCGGCTAGTGTAGTGAACTTTTCCTTTTACGCTGTTGGAACAGCATAGAGGGGGACAGGTCCCAATAGAGACTAGAGCCCTATAGGTCCTTTCAGTCAAAGAGTGTTATGTTCACAGCCTACACACAGAAGTTTATATGTAAACACACTAATACTCTTGCTGGAAGACTGCAATAACACACTACTTTACATCTCAGAGTTCTGAACGATGGTACATAGGAACCCGAAGAGGGAGGGAGGGAGGCTGCTTTCTAAGTGAGACAAGCACAACTCACCTAACCTTGCTTTAAATTGGCTCTCACCAGACTGACTCTGATCGCACAGTTCCCTACAGAGCCCCTAGCCAGCTGGCAGGTCCAGGAAACCCCGCTCTTAAAGAGAGAGTTTGCAATTCCAATGCAGTCCACAATACACCACAAGGAGGAGCTGCTACCAGGTCATGGCTGATGGAGGTGGAGCGTAAAGGAAGTTGCTGCCCACATGTTAACTATTATAGGGATGATTAGACCATCTCAAATCCCTGGGAATCCAGCTTTCACAGCTGGATTAATTAATTTCACAGATATTAATTTCATTTTAAAACTGGTGTTAGCCTGCAAGCTAACCTCCGTCCAGACACACACACACACACCCACCCCAATCAGATGGATAATGCCATAATCTGGTTTTAATCCTGCCTACATCCTGTCATAGATGATGGTTTGGGAGACAAAACTCCCCTATTTGTAATCACATGGTAAATCTTAATTTATTGTATGCTGCAGACATCCATCTGCATTTTTTATTCAGATGCCAGAGATTAAAATCATATAAAATACTGAAAAACAGCCTGTCATAAAAGCACATCCAGTAGATGAGGAATGAATTTACAAGCCATGTGATGGACAGAAATCTGTAATGGGAAACAATCAAATTCATCATGCACATTTCACGTTGGAAGATCTATAGGTGCAGTCAAAAACCACCCTGCTCCAAAAAGCAGGAATTCTAGAAATGAGTGAAACCACATAATCCATATGAAATGAAAATTAAATCCATGGGTACTTAATTCAGTGCATTCTCCTTAAGACAAGAACCATTCAGGATAAGACTATTTTTCATAGCTAGTTCTGATGAGAACTGAACACAGCGTCCCAAATTCTCCTTTAAGATCCTGCCACTTTGCACTGATCTCGCTGTGCAAATCAACCAGAAAATAGCCAAGACTCCATGACAATAGGATATTCCTCAGCTGATGTAAAGCCAGTATAGTTTTGTCATAAGAAGCGTGAAGTGATGGGGCTTGACCACCACTGCACACTTGCTGTTCTCAGTTGGCTGCTCTAAAATCATTCCTGGACTGGCAAAGAAAGGGTCCCAGAAACAGGGAGCTGCAACAGACTATTTTGCACGTCAACCTACAGCTCTGGAGCTGGCCTGATAATTTTATAAAGTGATCCATTTGTTTAAGTCTTGAGGAGAGCAATTATGCAAAGATTTCATAAGCTATGGTACAAACTGAATATGCAAGCCACAGGAAAAAACAAACAACAGAGAAACAGAACTAGAGATCGCTAGAAATCGAGAAGACTGACAGTTTCTGTGGTGCGTCACCTGGCTGGGAAAATACTGAACTTTAGAAGCACCAGAAAACAGTTAATCTAGAAGAGAGGAAATTTCCCTGGCTTCCCATCATATGTATCCATCAGTGATTGCATAGCCACTTGTAGGTCACAACAAGAAGAAGTCTATCCAGTGAGGAATCTAAAAGGAAATGGTAAGTTGGGGGATCCTGGCAGCTGGGGAAGAGGGAAGAGCTTGTGGTAGCCACTGGTGGAGCTGCCATGGGCTACACCCACCTAATGCTGTGACTATTCATAAACCTGGGACTGTATTTCATCTTGCAGCCGGTGGCAAACTCAGTGGGACTATTCACATGAGTAACGTTACTCACATGTATAACAGTTTGGAGGACCGGCCTTAATTTCTGTGGGTTTTGTTTTAGAGAGAAGAAGAAGAAAAAGTCGGTTGTAACTTAATTAAAATTAACTACAGAACTCATACAACTGGGGGTGACCAAGTTTCAACTTTTTCAGACTTAAGTGTCTGAAAAAAGTAATTCTGCTTGTCTTGCTAACAATAGCATCACGCCGTGGGGTTAAGTCAAATGAAAAATGAAGTGCTAATTAAAAAAAAAATAGCGAAAACCCTGTTTAAAAAGGAAATATAGTGCCAAGTGGTAAAGCAGTTATGTTCATTCCAAGAAGGGAAATGCAATGCAATGCAAATTAATAGACATAATAAGGTAAATGGATGCAATTGTCAAATCCAATTTAGTGAATCCCAATTAGTACCTAGTTGAAGTTCACTTAAAGAAATTCAAATCAGTTACCCTTAAATTAAGCACATTTTATTATTCAATTAGTGCAATGTGCAACAACAACAAAAGTAGGGCAATAAAGGGCAACGGCATGTGACAAACAAGGTGAACATTTCTTCCCCTTTAAATTTACTTTCTTCTGAGACAGGCTGTGCTAATAAGACAAATGTAACGACTTAGGAATTGACATACGAGACTAAACCAAGGATCTCCGTAGTTTGGTATTACATCTCTGACAGGGGCCAATACAGATTGCTTCAGAAGCATATTTAAAACTACTAGAGTGCAGCTAATTTGCTAGCACTACACTATGGAAGGAATTTTTTCATCCTGATTCCAGGAGATTATGTATTGGCTTTCAATGGGAGCTAGGTGCCTAACCTGCCTAGGCATTTTGAAAGTCCCACTAGGTACCTTTCTGCATCATTAAGTGCCTAAATACCTTTGTGAATCTGGTGTTAGTCATTTTTGAAAAATTTACTCCATGAATCTCAAAGAGACTTAAAGGGCTTCCAAGTATCCAACAGACTTTTGAAAATGAGACTTCTTGCGCTTTTGAAAATTTTACACATGGGTGCTTTGAAGTGGGAGGATTGAGAGGCCATATACTTGTGTTCTAGGCAGTGTAACTAAAGGTACTCTTATTTATAATCAACCTCAAATCCTCTTCTCAATCTTACATTTACTGAGGGGTTTGCTTTTACAGTGTGGCAATCAGTTCCACAGATTAACAACGCACCACTTAGGAAATATTGTACATGTCTTGCGTATAACAACGGGGCATTTCCTTGTTCACTTCATTTTTACCAGAGTCTCATTGCAGAGACATATTACAATCTATTATGGGATAGGCGCTGTGACAGAGGGCAGGGAGTTAACACATGCACCTGCACTATGATCACTTTGGCACTAATTGGCTGCCACAGAGAGGCCCGACTGGAGAATGAAGTGTAGTTAGCTAATCAGGATAGCAGTCTGGGTGAGCTAAAGGGTTAATTAGCCCGTCAGCTGGGGACTGATAAAAAGGCACAGAAGGAAATGCCAGGGGGAGGATGGGGCTAGCTGAGTCCAGCGTCAGAGATCTCCAGGAAGGAAGACCTCTTTTCCTCTTGGGCCCTGGGATAGGGACTGAGGATTCAAGAGACATTGTTGCACAAAACTTGAAAGGTGTTGGTGGACGGATCTGAACTAAACAAGCACCATGTGGATACCCAACCAGTGGAGTCTGAGCAGGTTTCTCTGAGGCAAGAAGGCAGAAACTGATCATGCACTGGTACAGACACCAAAGCCCAGATCCTTAAAAGGTATGTAGGCTCCTCACTTCCACTGAAATCATTGGAAGTTCGGAGCCTGGACATCTTTGAGGATCGGGGCCCAAGAATCCCAAACACAGCATAACCTTGAAGCCATAAAAGTAAAAAAACCAAAAAAAAAAAAAAACCAACCAACCAACCAAAAACCATTCTATTCTCAGCTCCACCACTGACTCAACCTATGAGCAAATCAGGTAATATCTCTGCCTCAGTTTACAACAGATATTTAGTTTACCAGTCATATAGAGGGGTTAATAGGTTTAGCTCTTGGGTCAAAATCTGTGTCATTTTCTGCTCCTGAGTTACTTTGGCTATACACCAGTGGAACTGCAAACACTAGTGTCACCTCACAACTCTTTGGAAGTTACCAGGCACAACTATGATGCTATAAGCAAATGCTAAATGATAATGCTTTCAGAGCCTAGGCCAAGAGGTGTTTTGTAGTAGGATGGCTAGCACAATTGTAGTATTTATCTATTGTACAGATATGCAGTAAATAGATAAAACATTAGGAATACCCTAGTTCCTGAACTGTCATTTTATTTGGCTGCCGAACAAAGGTATGTGGATAAAAGAATCCAAGTGCTGGAACTCTCATTTAGGTCAGTGGCCCCAATGCACGTAAGTCCCATTGGAACTATTTTCATGAGTAACGGATGTTGGATTGCGCTAGAGCTACCTAAGTTGTCGTCATGAATATGAGGACCCTTTCACTTGCCACGCCATCATGCTGAAATATCCATCTCAACTGCACGGTGGCAACAGTTCCCCAAATATTAATCATACCAAGAGATACGACATCAGCCCTGAGGTTAAACTGGGTGCCTCAGGGTTAATACTCTGCAACCTGTGATGTGGCAGGAAAACTACAGGGTCATAAATCAATCTTTATAGAGCGACTGGATGTATTTTGTGTGTGTGAGCCTGATGCTCAGCCAATGATCTAAAATCAGCCTGGTCTACGTAATTGCATGGTCAAGACTCCTTTGAAGTCCATTTACATTATAACAAACGTAGAGCTGTGCAGGAGCCAGAATTCCTATTTAATTGGAAATTCTGGGATTTCAAGATTTGTTTCATTCCAAATCAGAACTAAAATAAAGAAATTTTGAAACTTCTCTTGGAACGAAGTCTCTGAAAAAATTTCATATTGGGTCACTTAAAATGTTGCACTTTAAATGGTCTCCTACAACATACGCGAGCCCCTTATGCTTAACAGAACATTCCATTCCAAAAGTGTCAAAACAGTACATTTCAACTGCATTTAAAATGCTTTTTTTCCATTTTTCCCCTCTCAAAATTAAATGGCCAAAATCAACACGTTTCTGTAGGAAGGTTCAGTGTCCACATCTTGGCATTTTCCAGTAGAATAATGATCTGTGGGGAAACGGTTGATCAGTTGTAAACAAAAAGCTATAACCACCTAGGATTTTAGTAACTGTTACAAAAATCATCTGATTTTTCCCAAGATGTCAAAATTTAAAGCTTGAATATAGAACTGTGAAGTTTTTTTTTTTTAAAAGCAGAAGATTTTTCCATCCAACATAACTTTTCCTTTCAAAAAGTAAAAAAAAGGAATACCAATGACACTCTACAGCTTTGACGTTTTTATAAAAATTGAAACGTTATCCAAAATATCAACCCTTATTAAAATAGTTTTGAATGTTTTCTGACACCTGGTTTCCAGTTAGCAAAAAATTCATTAAGGTTCAGATGTCAATAAAAGTTATGTGAAATAATAGTTAAAAAAAAACCCGGCAAAGGGTCCATTTAAACCCATCATAACAAACAGATTTTAAACATTTTTTCACAATATGTCATTGTGACTAGCTTCATCGAAATTAAAGAGGAGAAAATGTATATTGCAATTTCCCCAAACTCCCTCTTTCGTGCAATTATCTAGAGTTGGTTGAAGTTTCTAGAATTTAAAAAAAAAAAAAAGATGGTGAAATATTTCCCATTTTCTTTCACCAGAGCTAACTGTCATTATGCTGTATGGCATGGTTAATTGCAACTACCCGGCAGCAACAGGAATAAGCAGGAAAGTCATTTCTTCATCTTTTGCTATCCTGTTGGCTCCTTTTCTAGCTACCAGGCTACCCTTTGCCGCATGGGCACCTAAGTCACACAAACCTACACAAATTAACCAATATGTAATGTTCGCCACTGTTATCCCTCTTTGAATTTGGCTTACATACATATCACACAACTCTAGCTTTGTGAATTTTTTTTTTCCTTCAAAACTCTTCCCTAGATTCCCCCTTCTACAATGACTCAATTCTCTGTCTAATCTCATCACAATAATATTTTAATTTATCAGTCATAATAGGCCTTGTAGCAATGATGGCTCACTTTCTGTTCATGCTACCTAGCCTACTGTATAACTCATTTTGAAATCATCCCAATGAAGAGACATGCATAAAAAGGAAAGACAAGATGCTGGTAAAGGGAAAAAACAGGGGGGATTTTCTAAAAAGCTGCCAGTTTAGACTGATATAGTCACTGTAACATGAGGATAGCTCACCTGCAGCTATATACCTTGGAATCTGCAGTCAGAGCTTAATCTACTGAACTTTTAAATCTCTTGGAACCAACTTTTGATGGCTTAGACTTGGAGAGAGTACTGTGCCAGTGATAACAGACAACATATATTAGTACAGGTGGGCCTCCTTTTCTTTGAGACCTGAGATCAATTACATTTGTCCTTAGGGTTGCCGAGATCACAGGTATCCTGTAGCATAGATGAACAAAATGCCAGTAGGTATCACTTTTGCCTTAGGACCTAGATGTTCCACAGTTCATCATCCTATTAAAGACAGGTTTATATTCTACCAGAGTGAATTTTTATTGCTGTAGGTTTAAAGGAGCAAACACCTCTGAGAAATCTGGAGCCTAACAACAATCCACATCTCTTCGGACATTTACTAAGCAGTCTCAGGCTGTATTAGCTTTGACAACAGCAAACCTACCATTGAATTGGCCACAGGATTCCTTGACTACAACCTTTTAGAATGAGGCATCCATGTTCTGTAATCCAAGACCTAACTAATGCTACCCTCTTATTGTGAGGGATTTCTTGGGGGCATTTCCAACCAGTTGTTCCATATGTCATTGGACTTTCATTATCTTCAGAAACAATATGCCACATTAGCAAAGTTTTCTGATTTGGTTTACAAAGTGTCTTTGCCAAGACACAGAGAGCATTATAGTTATATTTTAGTTCTACAGTGCCAGCCTTATGCAACACACTTTACAGGCATGTATGAGGACAAGATCCCAGATCCACCAAAAATGTGCACCCTAAAACTAGTTTATAGCCTTTAAAACCTGCTTTGATGTAAGGGGTGGCATGTGGTGGCACCTTCTCAAGAGCTCAGAATGAATCACTCAACTCTCTAGTGAGAGAGAGGGAAAAGGAACATCATGGGAGTTCCTCCCACTTGCTCACTAGGGTTTCAAACATACCAGTAGCTCCTGTTCTCCTTTCCATGCCCGGAGTCACAATCAGTGCAGGGCTGAATAGGGAAACGGAAGGAAAGCTTCCAAGTAAGAGTTGTAACAATCTAACCCTCAATATTTTAGGACAGCAATTCCCAAACTATAGACCATTGGGTGGTGGGGAGAGTTTTCCCTGGTCACACAGTGCTGGCTTTCCCCGCCTCATTTCCAGCGGCTTAATCACATGAAAAATAGGTTAAAAAACCCCAACATTACTTCCTTATTTTTCCATGTGTGCAATTGCTGTAGTTGCCACTGGAATGTTAGACCTTTCCAAATGGGAAAAGTAACGTATGCAGTAACACAGAGAAGGGAGGTTGGTCAATGAGAGACACTCTGCTGAAAAAGCTGTCCACACTATGCAGAAGTTTGGGAAATCCTATCGCAAAAAACAGACGCACATATTTGCAAGTTTTGGCCACTTGCTCTTATCGATCCCGATTGCTGGGATCACTCAGATGCTTAGCTCAGCTGTCCCACCTTAACTCAGATGTTGCCAGAGCCTTAAAGCTAAGTGGGTCAGGCTAGATCACTACCTGGGTGGGAGGGTGCTGACAGTGGTGACTTTGTAGGTGGCCCTCTTCACCCAAGGGGTCTCTAGTGCTTAACTATGAAGAGCTGAACAGAAGTCAAAATACTTTTTGCTTCCCAGAAGTCAACAACAAGGAGTTTGCTCCTCGTGCTTAATAATGTTGAAAGAATTGCTACTTTTAGCTTTCCTTTACTTAACCACTGAGAAGTTATTCAACCAAAGACGACCTTGAGCTGAAAGGACATGCACAATGTTTTGATGTTAAGTGGGTTGAACTTCTCATACAAAGAACACTTCGGCAAAGAAGGATCATTCTCCCGAGTCTATAGATTTCTATAGTTTCTTCTCAACACTTCCCATCCTCACAAAACGTTAGGGCCCGATACCCCACTGCCTTGTACCATGTGCAGTCATTTATTCCAATCTAAAGTGCTACCTGATCAGACTGATAGAATTTTACACCTTTGTAAATAACTACAGATGGCCCACAGGCAAGACACCACAATGCATTAGAAATAAAGTGGACAGAAAGCTGACTCAACTGACCATCTTTATTAGCCAGCATATTACCGATATGTTGAAGAATTCTGTTAAGGCGGCACGCAATTCATTCCTCAGTTAATTGATGTGGATGCTCAAAAGAACAAAATTGAAAATAGTACACCCTCCACAAGCTAACCCAAAAGGTAATAAATAGCTCAGGAAATGGTCTTGTGAGGTCTCGTATCTAAGTGAATTATGGATTTTTCAGTTTCATTGGCAATTTCAACCAGTAAAAAAAAAAAAAAACAAACAAGTTTGGGGTCGAATTGAACACCGGGTTGTTATTTAAATTTCTGGTGAATTGTGAAGTCAAAATTCATTTGGGGTCAAATTAAACGAATGACCTGGACCCAAAAAAAAGTTTAAAAAAAAAAAAAAAAAGGTTCATTGTTGACCATTTAACATTTTTTCACTACCTTTCCGCCAAAACAAGTCTGCAAAACAGACACAAATTTGAAAAAAAAAAAAAAAAAAAAAAAAAATTGGTGGGGTTTCCAATCTAAGTTTTTTGCCATACAACATTGTGGCCATGAAATTTTGCCTAGCGCGACTCAACCCAAGAACAGTTGAGCCTGAGTTTTATGTAGATGGGAAACCTCACCCCACAACCCCAAAAAACAACAAAGGGAAAAAAGTACCTCAGGATGCTGTAGAAGATGGCACTGCTGAAACACTACCCTAAGGGGCTCCAGGGGCTCTATCCTCTTGAAGGTCATATACAAGGAACACTCTGGCCTCTGGTGGTGATTAAAGATCACACGTCCCTTTCGGGGAAAAGGACAGGTATTGCTGTCAATCTTAGCTAAGTTGCAATTGGGTAGTTACATGCTTTCAGTCTGAAACTCCCCTTGTATCTTGAAACGGAATAAACTATTGTGCATTTCCTCACCATAACTATTCCACCCCCAACAAAAATTCATTTCACTGCTGGGTAAAACAGACCCTCTTTGCAGAATTAATCAAGTACTTTGCAATCTGTGAATGAAAGGTGACCTATTCAACACTTATTATTAATAAGAAATGTCCCAGCCCTCAGGATACTGTGCAACATACTCAAATGCAGTAGAAGCATCATAATTCATAAACACACACACACACACACACACGCACGCACGCACAAGAAATAACGCTTGAAATCATTTTAGTTAAGAACGCGCAGGTGGAGACGTCTATCAGGGAAACCCATTATGAGGGGGAAGAGCACTAACAGCATGGAAGAGCTTTGACGAAAGGCAGTCAAAACGTTTTCATCAAGAGTAATCTGTTGTGTGCTGTAAATCACAGTTTGCAAACACATCCCCAAGGAAAGCAACACAGAAGTCATTTCCATTTATTTGTGTTTTCTTCATATCTTTTTGGCGTTGTTTTTAACCCCCTCTCCTCCTCCAACAGTGTTTCGCTGACCACTCAATGTCTTTGATTCCTGCCACCATAACAGAGGGATGTTTGTCCCTGTTCAGTCAGCTAGAGAAAGACTAACCAATCAAAATGACCTGCCTTCTTCCTCCCACTATTCCTTGCCTTCGGAGATGCCCTTCTACTGCATGTTCCAAACAGACACTGACCGGTGTTCAACCTATTGGATAGCTGCACAAAAGAGGGAGGGGAGACGCTAAAAGATCTGTCCTGGAAAAGACTTTTCGATTTCCTTCTTCCATTATTTTGACTCCCTTCTTCCAAAATCCAAGACCTGAGAAATGCAATAAATGGCCCAAATTGAGAACTCCCATTCAAATCTTAGGGCCATAGGGTGCCTCCAGGCACAGGCCTGCAGAAGGAGCATCCCCTGGGGGAGTGTACCTCAGTAGGACCACTCAGACATAATTCCTCCCCTGCTCCCCTTTGTTCTGGTCTAGACCAACAGCAAGTCATCACATTGACACATAATTAAATCTGCATCCTCATTCCGCAGTCTAATTTTTGCTGGGCTGAGGTCCAGCCATTTTTTTTTGGCTGGTGCCATTTGTACAAGGTTAATTTGCACACACACACGGCGATTGCAGTCACATATCTGAGAAGTTACACTTCCAAATGAGTGTCAGCTCCGAGCTCCCACTGAGCAGTGTGACTCTGCGCTGCCCCAACAGCAGACTGTGTTCAAGACACAATCCATCCAAACGTTCAATGCACACTTGTACCCTGAACCTACAATCAGATCACAGATTCATAGAGTTTAAAGTCAGAAGGGACCACTAGATCATGTAATCTGACCTCCTGTATATCACATTCCATTCCATTCCCTTCCCCCTGTACCGAGCCCAGTAACTTGTGTTAAACTAAAACATTTCAGTCCTCAAGAGAGTTTCATTGTGTGCCACAGGCAGAGAACAAGAGGGACCCCGGTGCCACAAATGCCTGAGACCCCAGCAATGTCAAGGAATTGACGAGGTGAAATATGCCCAAATGCTCCTAACGTACAATCCAGGCCCTATGCTGCAGGGGAAAGCAATTTGCCCCAAGGTCTCTGCCAATCTGGTTTCACCTGCACAGAAACCCACAGAAATCAGGGGCACGCCTTGGATTGGGACCCTTATATCAAGCAAGATCTCTAGCGGACAGGTCACTGGACTGGAATTGGGGAGATGACTCAGATTCTGTTCCCAGCTCCTCTACTGATCTACTGTATGACTTTGAGCAAGTCACTCCACCCCTCCTGCCTCTCTTTCCCCTCTCATCCTGTGCCTGCCTTAGTGTCTTTTTAGACTGCAAGCTTTTCAGAACAGAGACGGTCTCTTATTGTATATTTAGACCGCATCTCGCACAGGCCTCAAGCTTTCCATCTGCATCAGCATGGAGTTCCTGAAATGAAGCATGGGCAAGAATTGGGAGAGGGAGGGAAAAAAAGAACCAGCAACATTTGTACTGGGATGCACATAAACCAGTATTTTTTGAAAGACACCTGAGAAGCAGTGATTGATGGAAGTGGAAAAAAAAAAAAAATCAGCCATTTCAGCTATTTCTCTTCTGTGTCTCTTTCCCCAAGTACACAGCGTAAAAAAGTTAAGTTGTTTGTTACATATTTTGGTGGGGAACGTAACTCCCAATCAGGTTTCTCGTGGTCTCTTTTCCCGATATAAAAGATTACACCAAAAAAGCAGTTTAGTTTATAGCAGCAACACTAGTAATACAGGTGACCTGTTTCTAAGATTGATAAAGTGCTGAGGGCCCTATCACTCAGGGGCTAACTACATGAACAGATATATTGAAAAGTGCAAGCAATCCCTGACACCTTGGTTTTCTTGGAACAGAATGCATGAAGTAGCCAGAGAGAGAGAGATTGCTTTGGGGAATCTGTTATAATGGGGGAGGTTGAAGTCTTTGGGAATGGAGTTTAGGTGAGAAACATGCTTAGGCAAAGATTGTCACCTGCCAAAATTAAATTTGAGTCTTAGAAGCATAGTTTTACTTTTGTTTGCTTGTAACCCTTTCTATCGTTATTCCTTATACTTGGCATCACTGAAACCTATGACTTTTTGTTTAATAAACTTGTTTTACTTGCACTATAAGCCAATTCAGTGCACTGATTGAAGGGAAGGGTGCGTTAACCCCAGTTAAGCTAACGGTACAGTGTACTGTCTCTTTAAAGGAGCAACAAACTTAATAGCTTCTGTGAGAGTTCCAGGAGAGGGCTGAACACTGCAGGGAGACATCTGTGGGGAGCTCAAGGGTTGGGGTTCATTGTTTGTTACCTACAAGGAAAGATTTGGACAGGCAGAGTCCTAAAGTGTTTGCTGGCAAGGCAGACAAGCTTGTGTTTCAGGGAATTGTCACACAGCTTAGCACTGGCAAAACTCTCACTTGCTGAGGCTCAGAGGGGTAAAAACAGTAACCCACAATTCTAAGAACCCCAGCAAATTGTGTCTTGGGGGGGGGACGGGGGAAGGCGAGGAAGGGTTGGGAGGAAGGATGACAAAAAAAGAAGAGGATGGAGAAATTAATCTGCCAGCTTTGAGTTCTGTGATGTAGAAAATTAAACCATGCTGAAAAACATGGGAAGCCATTGGCCGGGAAAGTATACCCAGACAGCCACTGCATAGTTTATGAGAACTATTTCACGCGCGGCTAAGCTACTCTACATCTGTGGAAGCAGATGGAGAAATTTAGAGAGAGAAAGCCAACAATCTTGCAATTCTTATTTTTATCACTTCAGGGAAAGAAAAAAGATTCTCAGATCTCACAAATGGATGATTTCGGAAGCTAAAATGCAGTTCCTGTAGCTGAAGGGGGAGGAGGGGTAGGGGATGCAAAGATTTTTGAATCCATCTTCTACACAAAAACATTTCACCAAAGCATCTTAAAGATGTCACTCAATATTTTTTTCCCTGAAGACTATGCTATCTATGTGTGCTACAGTAGCATCAATGAGGATTAGGGCCCCAGATTTCACTATTGATTTTACATCAAAGTAGTTCAGATACTACAGTGATAGGTGGCAATGTGGGAGCTCTTCAAATGACCTGCAAATAAAAAAAGGAATCCTACAGAAAGTAGCAATATGGACAAAATTGCTGAAGAGGAGTATAAAAGAATAGCACAAGCAAGTAGAGACAAAAATCAGAAATGCTAAGGCACAATGTGAGTTACGTCTAGCAAGGGACATAAAAGACCATAAGAGGAGATTCTATAAATTTAATAGGAGAAAGAAGAAAAGTGGAGGCAGGGGTGCTGGAATAATTTGCATAGTGAGGATGCAGAGAGCTATCGAACCAAACTGTAAACCCTGTATACGATATAAACCACTTCAAGCCAGGGGGTATGGCAGAACCCCCAGCATCCTTAGTTCCAGCACCTATGAGTGTAGGCACTCAGTCTCTTTGGTGAAATGAGAGCTAATAATGGATGACATCAAAAAGGCGGAGTTATTTAGTGCCTCTTTTTCTTCAATATAAAGGTAAATTGTGACCAGATACTCGACACAATTAATATGCACAACAAGCAGGAAAGAACACATGCCAAAATAGGGAAATATTCAGATAAGTAAGATGTATTCAAGTTGCGAAGACCCGATCACTCGGAAGTACTTAAGAAACTAGCTGAAGCAATCTCAGAACTGTTAGTGATGATTTTTGAGAACTCATGGAGGACGAGTGAGGTCCCAAATGACTGGAAAAGGGCAAACGTTAAAAAGATACAGAGACAAATGATTCAACAATCAGAGGATCATTAGGGTTATAGGGAATAGCCAGCATGAATTTGGCAAGAATAAATCATGCCAAACCAATGTAGTTTCCTTCTTTGAAATTACTAGGGTTACTGGCCTAACGGCTAGGGAGGAAGTGGTAAATGTCAAATATCAAATTCAATAAGGCTTTTGACAGTCTAATAAGCAAACTATGGAAATGTGATCTAGGCGAAATTATTGTCAGGTGGGTTAACAACTGTTGAATGGCCGAACTCGGAGTAGTTTTCAATGGGTTGCTGTCAGACTGCCAGGGCATATCCAGGTGGGTCCCGTAGGGGTCAGTCCTGCTATTCAATATTGTCATTAATTGTTTGGACAATAGAGAGGGTGTTTGCTTACAAAATTTGCAGATGACACCAAACTGGATGGGGTTGCTAGCACTTTGGAGGACAGGATTAGAATTCAAAACAACTTTAACAAATTGGAGAATTAGTCTGAAATTAAGAAGAAATTCAATAATGGAAGTGCAAAGTATTATGCTTAGAAAGGAAAAAAAATCAAATGCACATCTACAAAATGGGGAATAACTGGTTAGATTGTAGTACTGCTGAAAAGCATCTTGGGGGGTTATAGCGGGTCACAAACTGAATGAAAGTCAGCAATGTGACACAGTTGCAGAGAAGGCTAATATTCTGGAGTGTATTAACAGGAGTGTCACATGTAAGACACGGGCAGACACTGGTGAGGCCTCAGCTGGAGAACTGTATCCACTGCTGGGTGCCCCACTAAGACAGCTGTGGACAAACTGGAAAGAGTCCAAGGGAGCGTAACAAAAGTTTTAGAAAACCTGACCTATGCAAAAAGGTTAAAAAAATGGGTATGTTTAGTCTTGAGAAAAGATGACCGAGGAGGGACCTAATAATATGTTAAGGGCTGTTATAAAGAGGACGGTGATCAACTGTTCTCTAAAGACTGAACAAGCAGTAATGAGTTTCCTCTGTAGCAAGGGAGAGGAGCTTTAGGTTAGATACCAGGAAAACGGTCTAACTATAAGGCTAATTAACCACTGGAATGGGTGCCAAGGGAGGGATCACTGGAGGTTTTTAAAAACAGGTTGGTCAAACATTTTTCAGGGATAGTTTAGGAATATTCGGACCTGCCTGAGCATGGGGAACTCAACAAGATGACCTCAAGGTCCCTTCCAGCCCTACATTTCTATGAATATAAAACCCTAAGATATAGATTTTTCTAGGCATTTGTCAGCAAGTGACTGTCTCCCAAGTGTCCCCTGCTGGCCTCGAGTCCATTTCTTCTGAACCAAGTTATCATCCAGGCCCCTCTCTTCCCAACTTTGCCTTTTATTGTCTACACATCAAAGTTATTACAAGCCAAATTATCTTGGCCTCACCGGGGCTTTGTGAACTCTTATATACTGTGTCCTCATAATAAAGTATTTCAACCACCTGGGCTGGTTACGGTACTATCCAGGACACTCAGTCAGTCAATCTTTCACCTTTGTTCTCACTCCTCTTCTGAAGAGCCCCTGCCGTCCACCCTCTGGTGCTGCCAGAGCCCTTCCAGCTTTCCCTCACTTCTTCTCCACTGAGGTTCCCTGCTGAGCATTGTAAGAGGCAACTATCCCTCATTAGGTGTCTAATTAGGCACAGGTGGCCTGGGACACGCTCCCCCTGCAACAGCCCTATACAAAACACCCAGAAGTCCAGAGCCTTGACTGCAGACACATGGGTGGACCTTGAGATCCTTAGCTGGAGCTCCCATTAGGATTCCATGGTAACACAGGTGTCCACTGAAATGGATAGTTACATCCTCTGGGTCTAGACCATGATGGTGCAAACACTTTGTGCATGCTTAACTTCACAACTTGTGAGTAGACACATGACAAACCCCATGAAGCTATGCACTGCTGTAAAGTCAAGCACAGATGTGTTTGCATGATCAGGGCCTTCGGCTAGAACAGGCAGAGCAACACACAAACCAGCCTTGGGAAAAGAATAGTGAAGCAAGCGTACCTTTTGTGCCTGCCTTGCAGATCTTCTGCATTCAGATATATTTTGTGCACACGCCATAATGTAGAACATGATTTTGGGGTCAATTTTACTTGTTTTTTCATGAATTTCACTTCACAATTCTGCTGACTTTATTTTAAAAAAGTGTGGGGGGGAGGAGGTTCAGTAAAAGTCCACATGTTCAACAGCTTACAGTAGTGTTTCTAAAAGGCCAGCGTGACAAGCGCCTCTCTACCATACAGCTGATCTGGGCAAAGTTATAAATGGAAAGGCGAAGAGTCTTCTATGAGAAGGGTGCGTCCTTTCCCTCTCCCAGTTGGCTGACACTGGAGAAGCCTTGAGTGGTTACTACCAAATAGCTTGAGTTTATTTGTTCAGGCTTTTGGAAATAAAGCAAGCCTTGAGGCAAGGGATGTGAAGACAGCTGTAGTTGGGACTTCATTTTTGCAGCCACCCTTATTCACACAGAGAAATTGATCACTTGGCATCTAGTACTACTGAATCCAATTGAGTTACCCATGGAATAGGATACTACTCAACATAAACATGAGTGGCATGATCTTGCCCAAAGGCTTTCATGCTTTCCTAAAGCATTCAGAAGAATGTATTCTTCTCAATTTACAAGACAAATCCTTATTTTTAACCTCTCACATTTTAACGAATCTCTCAAAAAGTGAAAAGAAAACAAGCAGGTCTAACATGCACATCTTAGAAGGATAGGATACAGCACAAAGTAAAAACACCTTAAGCCATATTATGCACGCCTTTCCTTATTCCCACTTAAACAAGTGCAACCATGAGACAGAACACTTCTGCAATCAACTCTGCCTTTTTTTTTTTTTTTAAACTGAGACCGAATCAACTGGTTCCTAAACTCTAGCAATTATTCCACACTTTTTATATCCGTTTATTAATTGTGTTTTCAGGGTACAATCACCATACTGGATTTAAATATCATTAGCATTTATACGATATTGACTTTTTACTACAAGATTAATTTACTGTTCTTGCTTAGGGAAGAGCAATATATATGGAATAAAGTTGAAATGTGTTTTAAAGTTCCAGTTCAATTTTATGTTCTAATTACTCCGGAGTATTATGGAGTAACTGTAATACCATATCATATAGTCTTGTCATCCCATAAACAGCTTTACCGTAAAACAACAAAAGTATATTGAACTCATTACCTGAGAGCATAATTGAAGTGATACAAAAATTGCTAGGGGATAATAAATATGATGCAAGAAGCAACACAGCTTTATCACCTTTCCATAGTTCTCCAGAATTAATCTGGATTGTGACAGAAAACAGTGCATAATGGAAATGGACGTATTTCGGACTTCTCCCTCTCCTATTAAAAAGGATAATGGGTCTGATTCTTAGCTGGTGTAATTTGACACAGTCCCACAGACTTCTGGTAGAGTTATGCCAAGTTACACCAGCTGAGAAGCTGACCCAAAATAGATTTTCATTGAATTTCTGTTAGAGAATCCAACACACTTGCAGCCAGAGTCTACCGAGCACGAACTAAATACCTGTCTAAGACAAGACTCGGATCTTTTTATAGTGCAGAAATCATGTTACCTATTCCATTGCATTAGTGCTTCTGCACAAATAGTTATATGGAATTTGTGCTGGGAAAAGTGAGAAACTCAATATTTTTTAACATTTGCTGTATACACCATGCATGCATCTTTCCGTCACATACTTTTATAGGATTCTGCATTTATGTGGGGATCAGACTACACTAGCCATTAAAAAAAAATAAAAGGTGTAAGCGACTGTTACAGCACAGTCATAGAAGCGTAGGCATGATTAATATCCGAGTCACAAGTAACCCCCAAGAGTGCAAAACCAGTCTTGTCATGCAATTTTAAGTAGCTGATGTCCCACACAATGCTTCATAAGCCATGGTGGAAATGCTTTTATTTACTAAGTGTCCAGAAGAATTGTATAATCAACCCAGAAGGGCAATATCCTCTCCCACATCAGTCACTTCCACAGAAATTAGATATGCATTAGAATCTGTTGGCCATCCCCTGACAATGTAGTATTGTTCCACCTACAGGGGTAGTTAGCATTTTGTCCAGTCGGATTTTAAATAATTCAAAAGATGGGGTTTTTATCATGCTCTTCAGATTAGTCAAATGTAACCAGTAATCGAGAAATAGTGCTACATTGCAGCTCACCCAAAGGGGCCTGGGGAAAGAGGACTGTTACGCAGCCTTTAGCACCAAATCCTTCTATTTCTTTGTATCCAGCATGTGTGATTTCTTCTGCTCCAGTCTAGGTGACATATTACTGCATTAGTATACGTCATGCCACAGCTGTACATTTCTTTAAATGTTCGTTCTACAATAAGAAGTATAGACAGTATATAAGGTTTTCCGAAAGATTTCTGCTGTTACTATGTTCGTTTAGTTTATCTGTTATTTCCACCCTCCCTTATCTAGAGCCTTTGCTTTGAAAGGACTCAGTTTCATATTCTGCCCCTTCCCCCATTCAGGATAGCACTGAAGCAGGTGCTTAAATCCCACTCAAGTCAATTTAAGCATGTGCTTTCCACATCAGGGCATCTATTTATTTCTCTTTCCCACCCCTTTATAATCTTGCACGTAATTTCACATTGCTTAATAAGGGCTCAATTTTGCAACTCTGCAATCCCTCATAGGATTAGTCCCACTGAAATCCTGGGCCAGGCTGTAGAGCTGTTATTCATGGAAGAGAGCATTTATTCATGCAACTACTCTCGCTGGCTTCAGCGTTCCCTTTGGTTTCTCCAAAACTGGACAGTAAAGTTTTTGGGGTGGGGGGAAGTCACATACCTTCACTTGCCTAGGTGGAGTAGGCCTTAGCGTAAGGCCGACAGACCCTGGTCATCGGCGGGCGGGATCAAACCGGGGCCCTCTGGAGTTTAGTGCATGAGCCTCTACCGCATGAGCTAGAAGCCAACTGGCTGTTAGCCAAGGCTGTAGAACAGACTCATTTTCTCTCTCTTTCTAAGTGGTCTCGGTGCCACTAGATGGGGCAGAACACCACAACCACAAGGTGTGTGGGTTACATTAGCAAAGGCTTGCAATGGTTGCTTCTGGCTCCAGCCCTTGTACAGAGGCTTCATTCATATTGTATAACTCAAATGCATATAGAAAAGGAGTACCTGTGGCACCTTAGAGACTAACCCACAAGTCCTCCTTTTCTTTTTGCAAATACAGACTAACACAGCTGCTACTCTGAAACCTGTTAAATGCATGAGGCATAAATATTTTTCACCACTGAATTATTCCAGTTTTAGCCCATTAATTTCAATGCGGTAACACTGGTATAGAATTAGTCTAGTGCATTGTGGGTCACACCCATCGACCATACTTACTGAATTTGCTGTCAAACTGGAGAGACTGTGCCCTACTTTTCTGTTGAATCTGGGCCTCATGTGGACGACTATGTTAAAATGAGAAAGACACTGAACTAGGAGTCAGAAGATCAGGGGCCAGATCCTCAGCTGGTGTAAATTGTCATAACTAGCTCCATTTGGAAGCAGCCCTAGCTGTTTTGCCAGCAAGGGCAAAAACATTTTCAGTGACAAAAGGCCAAGCAAAACACAAAACACACACAAAACACAAAACCAGCCAAGCAGCAAAGCAAAACCAGAAAACTAGCAAATCAGTAGAGAAGAAGGCACTTGGAACAACCACTCTGCTCGCCTGCCCCTAAAACCAGCTCTGGCTCCATTGATTTCAACTGAGTTTTGACAATCTACAAAAAATTGAGGCTCTAGCTCCTGGGTTCTACTTCCAACTCTGTCCCTGATCTGCAATGTAATCTTGGGCAAGTCACTTCACCTGTCTCTGACTCTTTCCCCTCTTCTACCCTTTGCAATCTAAATAGATAAGACAGACAAATGCTTCAGGGTAAGGATTGTCTCTGTGTGTTCACACAGCACTTAGCACTACCATGCTCCGATTCTGACCTCTGATTCTGACCGGGATGTTGAGGCAGTGCTGTGATGCAAGTGATTGTTTTAAAATATTCAAAAAAGTGTCATGAGTAAGAGTCAAAAATGTCAGTGATTTTTGTTCCTCCATCTCTTAGCTAATGGCTTTTCCAAAGTGAGAGCTCCCCTCCGCCCCCAAACCCAAATCCACATCCACAGGCATAAGGCAGACTCCCCTCCAAGCATCAGAGCTCCTCAGTGAAGAAATTCATAGCAATAAATCATCTTTAGAAGCATCTGCTGCAAGCTAACCTTTTTCACATTCCATGATGACAGCAACTGAATCTTTATTAAAGGACTTGAATTTTGAATTAATCAAAATGCGTATCCCTTAATTGAACTCCGGGGCGGGGGGGCGGGGGGCAGGAGGAATTGTGCAGCATCTAAAGATGAATAATTTCAGCTCGAGTCAGTAAGATTTCATCAGAAGAGTCTGGGCCTCATAATGAACCTACATGACCTGAAGACGACGTAAGATGAAGAAGCCATTTTCGCGAACTGAGTGCCGCTACGCCAGCCGATGAAGTGAGCTGTAGCTCACGAAAGCTTATGCTCAACTAAATGAGTTAGTCTCTAAGGTGCCACGAGTCCTCCTTTTCTTTTTGCGAATACAGACTAACACGGCTGCTACTCTGAAACCTACTCTACCAGAGTTTCCAGAGAACCGGCACAGTCGTTCTTAGGTGTGAACTGACCCATCCATTTCAGTGGTGGTTAACTCAGATGCCAATAATGATACTTTAATTTAAATATCAACATTAGCTATTTTGTTGCTCACCTATGAAAGGATGGCTCGCATTAAGAAAATCTATACCAGCATTCCTCAAAGTCTATGTGAGGGGGGACGCAAAAGAACTAGGGGCTGATCGTGTGGACAATGTATACATTCAGATGCATATGCCTTTAAACACAGCATTACCATCCAGAAACATATAAGGTAAATGATCAATTGTGTCTACCAGATTAGAGATACAGAATTGTTCTGATATTTCAAAACGGTATGGCAATTGGTATAAAACTGGCCTTTATATCTCGAGCTGGGAAGATTAGTACACATTTTGAGAATAAAAGGCTTCCACTGGTTGCTGCTCACTAAAAACCATAACCTTTTGATGAATAAATGGATGTGCTTTAAATGAACTGTGGTAAGAGCTGGTTGAAATTTTTCTTGGAACAGTTGGAATACTAATAACTGGCTATTACAGAATACTTTTAATCTGTGGATCTCAAAGGTCTTTACAAAGGACAGTAGAATCATTATGCACATTTCACAGATGGGTAAACTGAGGCACAGAGCAGTGAAGTGACTTGCCCAAGGTTATCCAGCAGGCTAGTGGCAGATCTGGCAATAACCCTCTTCCCCCCATCTTCTTAGTCCCTGTCTAGTGCTCTCTTCACATGGCCACACTGACTCCCCTACACTGAATCTCCATGGTTTTTCAGCTCAAAACACAAAAGGATTACGATCAATACACATTTTTCAGGCCTTATTAAAACATGGCATATAATAAATAATTTCAGTTTTGATTCGTTTGCCCATTAAAAATATCAGCAGAGCTGGTTGGGGGGGAGGAAGTGCAACACTTGGATGACTACTTTTTTAAAAAAATCTCAACCTACTTCATCACTGTTGGGGAAAAAAATCAAAACCCTCCCCTCTCCCGCAAAATTGTGGATATATTTTATTTTTTTAATCAAAATTGGATTTCCCATTAAAAAAAACTTCAACCAGATTTAACCACAGCTTATTTAAAAGATCTGGGGTGAAGTCCTAGCCTCAGTCCCATTAGATTCAGTGGGACCAGGATCTCACTCTATACAAATGGATACTCTATGGACAGGTAAACATAAGCCCAGATCCTGAAATGATACCCTGTAAGGTTGTACTCTTACCCTTGTCAGTAAATTAAAAGGGGTTCCATGCAAGCACATGGGACCACAAGCAGGGAAGTTACTGCAGGATTGGGGCTATACACTTTTCATGTAGATCTCAGATGTCACATTCTGCCTCTTATATACCTCTCACAAGCACATCAATGTTTTCCCCCTATATAAGCAAAATATATCCTTACTGCATCACATGAAATTCTTCACCTTCTCTATTCATCCTAGAGATGCTCACATGAAAACTCGTGTCCTAGTTTCAATACCTGTTGCCCTGACGTGGAACAAGAGCCATTCCATCATGCTAGGAACAATCTTTCCAGGGCACATGCAAATCATTTAAAAATATTTCAGAGTCCCATGTATCAATGAAACATGTAGCCAATATAATTCTGACTCTGAGTGTCATTTATACTCCCATGCCACTCATGTAATATACAACACTTAGGCAAAATTTTCTAATGGAATCTTTATTTACATAAAGCCAAGTACGGCATGCTTTATAGTCATTTGTTAAGATAGGGTTCTGCCCTTAAGAGCTTACAGTCTAAACAGACAATCTAGCAGACTGATAGAGTGACAAAGAGGACATACTCCTAAAATGACTGCCCTGATAATGCGTGACCTACATGGGAAAGAAATTTATGACAATAGATGGCTCTTTAATATAGCAGAAAACAAGCATAATGAGGTCCAGCAGTTGGAAGATGAAACTTCACAAATTCAGACTAGAAATAATGCACGCATAATTAAGAGTGACGGTAATTAATTAAACACTGTAACGACTTATCTAGGGATATGGCGGGTTCTCCATTACTTATGGTGTTTAAGCCAAGGCTGGATATCTTTCTGAAAGACATGCTGTAACTCAAACAGAAGTTATGGGCTTGATAGAGAAGTTGCTGCCTGGAGTTTTTTTGGCTTGTGTTTTGCAAGAGGTCACGCAAGATAACCATAATGGTCCTTTTAGGTTCATAGATTTTAGGCCAATGAATTTTTATATTCCGTTTCCCTGAGTTTGCGATATAGAATTCGGTATATGTGGATATGTGCCTCAGTAGGAAGTGTGTCTCCATATTGCATGGCACAAGTGTGTCTCCATATTATACGAAGGGAGTATCCCCTATCACTTAGCTGGTTTTGAAACCTCAGCCATAAAATGTCCTAATAATGTACATTCTAGTGTTACATATCTTCCCCATTCTGTCTGTTTGGTATCTATCTATCTATCTATATATAGGTAAAGAGATTTATAATTTGGATACCAAGAGATTTCACCACAACACCATAACTGCATGCTCCATTTAAGATACCTGAGGCAACCTACAGTTGCCATTGATTTTCTCTGAACATCATGCAGTTTTCATTATTATTTAGGTGTTCTGGGTACCTGTGGGCATGTAGGGCCTGCAATCACTAAATTTCACAACACTGATCCCACTGTAATTAGGCAATTTAATTCAGTACACAGAAGGGTTTTGTTCTCACTTCCACTGACTTTACACGAGGCAATTCCATTGGCTTCCAGAGTTTTATCTTTACATCAGATTTAGGCCAACCGAGTACACCGACATAAATCTGTGAAAATCAGATCGTTCCATGCAGCAGCTTTGCAATCCAGAGTGCCAGCCGTACTGCAAATAGCATTCTGATAGCATTTCCAACGGGATGATGGACAGTCTCGCAAAGCTATATCTGACAGTTTATCAACATTGTGAAAATGAATGCATTACTTGGGGACTAAGTAGCATGATCAGTTTACTCTGGGAGAAGCTCAGAATCTACCTGGAAGGATGAGAAATGGATGCCGTAAGCATCTGGGAAGAGAATTAGAGAGGCATCATGAAATCTGGAAATGGACATGTATGAGATTAATAAAATCTAAGGTGGAGAATAAAAGAAAAGCTGCAGCAATGTGCATTAACAGCATCAAGAAATGATGCCAGATAGATCTATGTGCCAGGAATGTGGCAATTTATAAACTCAGTTTTATTTTCATTGATAATCATTTCTTTGGAATCTGCAGGAGCCTATCCATCTGCTGAGTATATTTTATTGCTATGCTGCACCAAACATCTCCCGAGCAATCTGATCCTCTTACGGGGTAGGTCTACACTGCAGTCACAGGATGTGATTGCAACTCGTGGAGACACACCCAAGCTTGGAACAGCCAGGACACAGCAACACATGCTTCGGTAGTGGCTTTAAAGCCCTTTCTGGAACGCTGGGTAATTACTCAGGCAGCTGGCCCGTGCTGCCACAGCTTCACGGTTCTGGTACCCAAGCTAGCAGTGTAGACAGACTCTCAGTGAAAGAAGTTCTTTCCTACCCTGCCTTTCCCCACTCTATAGCTGTCAGCAAAACTATTCCCCAAACTACACTCGTAACTCATGCTGCGTGGTTATCCCTGTATTCAGCAAGGCCTGGAAGCCAAAATTAGGATCACTGCAGCAGTCAGTTCTGTAGACTGGATGAGTAAGCAGGTCCAGAGACAAGATGCAGGACACCAATAAATTCAGAGGCATCCAAAAGGCTACAGTACCCATTCACTCCTTCTATCTACTCTATATTTATTAAATGTACAGATTGGATAGCTCTGCGGATTGGTGACAGATTTAAGCACCTTTCCTCTCTGCAGTAGGTTCAAATCCAGGCTGATAGTAACTAAAAGTAGTTGCCTTCCAGTTGTGGCTGAAAGGCTACTGTGAAATGATTTTCATGGTCTCAGCCAAGCTACCTTTGGAGAAATGGTCACAGCCAAGAAAGCATAATACACATTGGCACTACTTAACACTGTTAGCAGTCCTGACAGAGGCACCAAAGGATGGAAGAGTGATTGGAAGAGACGGAAAAAGGAACCCAGCAGAAGTACAGTCTGTGAACAAATTTATGCAAAAAAAGACAGTAGAGTATATTGACTCTGTAGAAATAGGGATGGAGACTCAACCACCCTTCAAGTTGGTTCTTCCAGGTCAGGTTTAAGGAACTCTGGTGGAGTGGAAGCCTGCAGCACCACTGTGCACACGGTGCCCGATCTATGGATCAATAGAAGATTTGAGGGCCAGATCTCAACTGGTTTAAATGGGCATGGCTCCTGAGAAGTCATCTGGATTTATACCAGCTGAAAATCAGGCACCTTTAACCAGCTATAGCCCCAAGTCAGCAACAAATTTTAGCATGCCTGTTTAAATACAACAAAGTACTTCAGCATGCTGCTGAATTTGGTTAAACTGCTGAATCAGGGCCTAAATTCACACACAAGCAGAATATATATTAAAAAGATGGGTGGTTAATAGAATACGATGTGAGGAATAAAAGCAGGATAAGAAAATTACCTCAGATTTTGCATTATTGCTGTTAAATTGCTGGTGCCTAACATTTTGAGAGAGACTTCTCCTGCAAGAGTTGATAGAAATAGTCAATCATTTAACAAGAACATGGATTTTATGTTCTAAGACTCAAGGAGCTCAATCTATTCAGTTTAGCAGAGAGAAAGTTAAGGAATAACTTGATTACAGTCTGTAAGTACCTACATGGGGAACAAATATTTGATAATGGGATCTTCAGCCTAGCAGAGAAAGAGATAACAAGATCCAATGGCTGGAAGTAGAAGCTAGACCAATTAAGACTGGAACTAAGGTGTAAATTTTTAACTATGAAGGTAATTAACGATTGGAATAAATTTACCAAATTTATCATCAAGGGTCGTAGTCGATTGTCCATTACTGGCAATTTTTAAATCAAGACTGGATCTGCTCTAGGAATTTTGAGGGGGGTGGGGGGGAGGTCTATGGCTCAGGTTTATAGGAGGTCAAACTAGATGGTCCCTTCTGGCTTTAGCATCCAGGAATGAATGAAGACCAAAAAAAGGTGCACAGCACAGAATTTAAATAAATAGTGATTGCATGGCGCTCAATATTTTTCCTTTTCATGACTTTAAGAAATGGATAGTTTCCTAAAGACCTTTGCTCTATGCATCATCCAAAGAATGATACCGTGCCAAAACCATTATGCTCCAGAGCAGTGACTCAGAGAAAAGGTACTGTACTAGCTAGCGACTCACTAATGCCAATTCATTTTGAGGTTTTCCATCCAGATATTGACCCAGTCCAACCCTGCTTAGCTTTAGAAATGTGACAAGGCCAGACCCCAAGGAAGTACAGCTACTGATAATAAAGACTTCTTTGATTATTGTACTTTGTTTTTATTATATTAGAAAGAAAACACTACAAAGGACTGTGGTTTCTAGGATATTTTTTTTTATAAACGGGGTCACAGTAACTGTCTTCGTGTCTGATATTCAGTGAAAAGTCCTAGAGTCAGAAAACTGGGAATATGTTTTTAGCTTTTCACAAGAAAGGGGTGGGAAAGGAAATGTCATCTTGAATGCCAAATAATAATTTTTAAAAGCGGTAACTTGTTTCTTCTGACCCTAAAAGGCAGGGTCCTGCAGAGTCTTATGAATAGAACTGGTGAAAATATATTTTGAACAAAGAGCTTTTTAGCTGAAAAAAAATATCCTTCTCCAAAAAGTGAAACATTTTGTGAAAAACTGGAGGACTTTTTTGGATTTTCTAAAATTTCACAACGTATTGAAAATTCATATCAAAATTCTTAATTGACAACTGTTTAAAAAAAACTGTCAATTTTTTATTTCTTGAAAAAACAGCTTCTGGGTCAACAAAATGTGCCAATAATGTTTTTAAAAGGGTCTCTTTCAAACCCTGCAAAATGGATACAACTTAAAGTGAGTACTTGTGGCACCTTAGAGACTAACAAATTTATTTGAGCATGAAGCTTTCATGAGCTACAGCTCACTTCATCGGATTCTGGGGCAAGACTCTAGTCCCTCAGCCCCGTTCTTTGACTGGAAAAAGCTTCTTCACAAGATGTTCTTTTTGCAAATACAGACTAACACGGCTGCTACTCTGAAACACAACTTAAAAATGTTTCACAATTCTCCCACCAACAACTTTTTAATCGACTCTACTCATGAACTATTCCAAAATTCCCAAGGAAGAGTTACTGTATCTCCACTGAATGAACAAACCATAAAAGGCTGAGTTTGGATTAGAAGTAATAATATTGTGAACTTCAATGGCATCTTCTTCATATAAAGATTTCAAAGTGCTTTGCAAATGTGAGTGAACTCATCCCATAAGTCTCCCTTCCACAGATGGGGAAACTAGCGTAGATTTGTTTTCCCCAAGGTCACTTATATCTGTAGCACAGCCAGGAAGAGAAGCCAGCATTTCCGATTCCCATTCTTGTGCCTTGTAGCCACAACCCAGTCAAATGACTGAAAGATTGCATCAAGGTCTTGTGAGGTCCTGCCCTTTACCTCTGGGGATGCTTCTGCAAGCATTGTCAGCAACAGGTATTATTTTTATTATAGTAGCACCTCGGCACTGCACTCACAGTCCAGGATCTCATCATGCTACATGCTTTTATGATACAAAAGCAAAAGATAGTCCCTGACCCAAAGAGATACATTCTGGAGCAAGTTTCAGAGTAGCAGCCGCGTTAGTCCATATCCGCAAAAAGAAAAGGAGTACTCGTGGCACCTTAGAGACTAACAAATTTATGTGAGCCTAAGCTTTCGTGAGCTACAGCTCACTTCATCAGATTCTGGGGAAAGACTCTAGTCCCTCAGCCCATTCTTTGACTGGAAAAAGCTTCTTCACAAGATGTCTCCAACCCTCCTTACCACTCTAGCAGAAGTCTTAAGGGAAGACTTTTCTCCAGCCATACTAGACCTCAATCCTGTCTGTATTCTTAAATCCCACCTCCCTATGGAAAGAAATATTTCAAGATCCACCTGACCTGGTATCAGAACCCTCACTCCTAATATAATCTTTGTCCGCTCAAGGCTAGAAACAGTACATGAGACATTTGGCTCCATCAGCCACTGCAGCACGCAGAGCAGCAAAGCAGAGGATTGTTGAAGATGGGCTCTGCAATTATGTAAGGCTACTGTGAGAGACTAGGAAATGGGGAGTGGGGTTTAAAATGGCTCGGGGCATTGGTATTGGGATGTGGAAGTTTTTGAAGCTAGGTTGCTCGTCTATATATCTGACTCAAGTCAGTAATGTTTGACAGCTGTTAATATCTACGGACTTTCTGGTGTCCCATGTTAAATAATTATTTGGGTCCTCTTTCAGTTCCCAATGGACAAGTGTCCACAACCAGAAGCCACTTACACAACTGGCACGAATAGCCCTTCTTGCTAGCTACCAGTCCAGAGAGGCCAAGGACTTAATTGGCCTCAGAAGCTGAATTCTTATCTCATGCACATAGGTGGGTCCCAGCAGATCAGGGCCGAGTCCCATAGGTGGGAGGAAGCTTGCATGTCGTTGCCCATGGAGTATATCTGCACAGAACAAAAGACTTCAGTCACAAGCAGTGTTGAGCCAGCTCCTTTAAGGACTATATTCACACAAAAAATGCAATGCTATCTCTGTGTGCGCGCGCGCGTGCGCACGCACGCAGAAGCTAAAGAGTCTTCTGATGAGGGGCAGTCTAGAGAAGAAACTCCTTAATCCAACTGAACTAAACCCTATAAATGAATTGGACAATTGTTACTTTGCCTGTACTAGTTCCTCCATCATTAATCACAATGGGTGAAATTCAGTGCTGTTCTGTGCACCCACACAAAGCTCATGTAGCACTTTAAATTCTCAAAATACAGTTTAAGTGGGACATAAGTAATATATAAGCCCTGTTCTGGCCCTCTGCATAAGGAAGACTCCCACCCACTGTAATTTTACACAGCAGTCAAAGAACACAATGCATTAAAACAACAACATTAGTAGTACGACTAAATTACAAAAATCCAAAGTTAAAGCTGTAACTCCATCCTGTGGTACCAAGGTATTACCGCACATATTTTAATTCCAGTGACAGTTTTCAGTGATATGCTCATATACCTAGGCACATTGGGGAGCTTTTAGCCTTTATTCTGAACATCCTGATTTCTGTGCGTTGCATAAGTTAAATCAGCCCTGGAAAAGTCTATTCACTTATAGCATTCGACTTGCACACAATCAGTGTTAGGACGAACAAGTCAATTTTGTGCGTGGACTCAGCTAGACAGGTGTTCCTTTTGCAGCGTTTTGGGCTAATTGAATTAACTTTGGTTTATATTTGCGGGGGGGGGGGGGGGAGTATATTTTATTTTATTTTTTTATATAAAGCGGGATCATTTCTCGTGTGTGTATGTGTAAGAGCTGGAATCAGCTCTGAAAACCTCCGTATGCCATCTTGCCGTTTGGCTGCAATTCAATCAACTCCTTCATTGTCGATTCCATCTTACTGGAAGTGTAAGAGAAACCTAATGCAGTATTGGATCTCTATCTCATCTCAAAGTGGAACTCGCAGAGAAACCCAGGAGTTTTTAGAAAATTGAAACTGGGGTATTTTCCCCCCATATTAAAAAAAAAGTTTGTCCTTCTGGGAAAGAAAAAGCTGATTTGTACTGCCATGACTTCTCACCCTGGGAGTCAAGACTCATCCATTCATTACACAGAAAACGTTTATGTACAATTGATTTATCAATTAATCCTGCCTTTGAATGGCCTCACCTGACTCAAGGTAATACCAGATCAGGTTGTTTTCTAGCAGCTTTATTTCTAAACAAAATCCTACAGAAGTAAATTGACCTGGCATTTGCCACTTGTTTAAAGGTCTTAAACTTCTTAATTTACAAGCGACTGAATTGAGAGGAACAGCCTTGTCATTTCATGAGATAGTTATTCCTCCAATTCCTTTCTTCTTTTCTCTCATACCCTGACCCATCCCCATTATGAAGTCAACATTAGCCAGCAACTCCCAAGCAGTTGCTGCTATTATTTTTTTTTTAGTACCACCTTGGGTCCTCTACCCTGATTAGGGACCCACTGGGCTAAATGCTACAGAAACACATAGTAAGAGACAGACCCTGCCAAAAAAGGGCTTGCCATCAAAATAGGCAAAGGATGTGAGAAACTGTTTCCATTTACCACTGGGGAAACTGAGGCACTGAACAAAAATGACTTGCCCAAGGCTACACAGGAAGCCTGCAGCAAAACCAGGAATTGAATACAGACTTCTCGAATCCTGTCTACCGCCTTGGTAATCCCTGGGGGCAGGGAGGGAGAAATGCTGTGGTGTGTGTCTTCTGTCCCGCCTCTGTGCCTGATTTGCCTCTGGAGACCCCTAGTTCAATCTTTGGCATTGACCAAGCTGTCACACACCAACCATAAAACCTTTCTTCTTCACGGTTATTTGATATTCCAAGTATAAATCCAGCAGTGAGAGACATGACCTCTCTTCATTAGGGATGGCAACAACAGACTTGAACATAAACCATGACTGAATATTAAGAGGGATGGAAGCCCATTGCTGGTTTATGATGGTAAGGTCCATGTACAAGATGGGCTTTGGTAAGAGCTTCTCAGCCCCCCAGTGGCAAAGATATTGTTGCCGTATCTCACTATTTTGCCATCGGTCTCATGATAGCTGCAGTTTATATTAAAGTCTCATCTCCTGAAATCATGCAATTATGTGAGAATGTCATCTTCCATTAAAAAAAATAGTTTCTAGCTTTCATGTTTGACCCTAGTGTATTCTAAATACTCAAACTTGAAGATAAATTAAGAGAACCCCATTTTTTTTAAATCCTGTGATTTTGGGGTAGGCTGACTCATGATTTTTTGAATCAATGGGACTGGTCACTGTGCTGAAGGCCCAGTTCTAACTTACCTGCAAGTCAATGGGAGTCTTTCCATTGACCTCAACAGCTTCTTACTCTGAGTGCAACGTGAATCTGCTCAGACCTTCCAGCAATGCTCCAGAGAGCTCCAAGAGTTAATCTACTGCTGAAGGCGATAGGGGAAAAAAAAATTCCCCCCTCTGTATTTCATCCAGGTGCATGAGCTTTTCCTTAGTCATGATATGGTAGCAATCAAATGAGTCAAAAAACAAAAACACAAAACATACACAGAATAAATGAATGAACAACAAAAATTACACATTAGTCATCTTCTACCTCAGAATGTTTTTATAAGTCAATTTCCTTAGCATAAAGGTTTTTAAACCCAAGATAAAACTGATGCCAACTGCAGAATCTATGAGTGACAGGTGTGAAGAAGTGAGGTTAATCACAGAAGTGTATTCCCAATGGAATTTATGTTTTGAAAAAGACAAGCAAAAAGAAAGTCATTCACTATGTACCAAAATACAGCAGTACATCTTGAAAGGTAACATCAAAGCAGAGTGAATACATTTCGTTTATACTAGTAAAAAAAAAAAAAAAAGTTACATTTGCAGCTCGGGGAAGGGGGAGCGGGGAGAACCACCAAAAACACCACATCCAGACCTATCTAGACAGTTCTGATTTTTCTTCGTAACAGGTACCCAGTACATTTTTAGAGACATGGCAATTTGGTTCATGATTTAAAAAAAAAAAAAATCCTTTTGTGGTTTTAAATAAAGCATTCAGAAAGCCTGTATAAGGAGAAATGTTCTTATGAGTTTATTAAGTTACTATTTAAATTTAAAATAAAGATATTTCGGGATTTAAACATCTTCCAGCAGCGTTGTGAATAAATAGAAGTGATCAGAAAAAAAGATTTTCCATTCTCTAACAACTGTGAGATTATGAAGAAAAATTTCATCTCAAATCAGGATGAAAAGCCAAAAAATTTACAAGGAAATGAAATTATAGAATAATAATTATTTGGGTCATCTGGATGGAGGTGAATCTAAATTCAAGTCTCTGCTCCAGAGAAAAAGATTTCAGACTTGGTTCTGCCTAATGCCAGATGAGTGTCTCTGTGTTCTGAGCTTTAGGGTAAGGGAGGGGGGTCCCCACCACCTCAGCCTGCGTTTTATGAATCCCAAAGATACCCAAGTCCTCTTGTGAATCTAGACTTCTACTTTTTTTAAATTGTTTCATTCAACCCAAAGTTAATTTTTTTCCCCGACATTTTGATTTGCTGAAAAAAAATACCATTATTTTTCTGTTTCAGGTTGATTGTCAACTCTCCAATTTTTCAGAATTGCCATCAAACAGAACAATCTATTTGTACATTTCTACAATCTTAGGCCTAGCTTCTTTAGACTACCCAGTGGGTCCTGGGCCTCAATCTACACAGCTCACCGACTACAGCTTCAACAGCTACTCCCTTACAGAAGGGAATAGTCATTTGTTTTGTGCAGCCAGAGTTCCTTTTTATCTGATGCCAGCCACTTGGGCCCTATGTGGCAAAAAACAAGTTTTATAACCGGACTGGAGCCCGAGAAGTAGAATCTTCACCGCTAGTTGCTGGGTCATTGTCTCTTAACTCTGAAATGATTTCGGGGTGGCTTATCTTGAACCATTGTTTCATTTACAACTCCCTATTCAACTAAACCAGCATATTCATACAGTAATCATCCCAACAATCAGGTCACAGATAACCTTCATACATTAGAGTGCAGCCCCTTATCCATTCTATGAACAAATGAATGAGTAGTAATCCTTAACTCTTTCACTGCACATTTCATCCATGGGACTCAAAAGGTAGGTAAGCATTTTAACCCTATTTTGCAGTTAGTGAAAGAGGTATACAGAGTGGTGAAATGACTTGTCTAAAGTCCCCAGGAAGTCTGTGGCAGAGGCAGGAAGAGAACCAATGTCTCCTGACTCCCAGTCCAGTGGTCCCTGCTGCCCGCAACAGAGGTGGCCACATGAAGCTTTGAATCAGGCCCTAGGTGATTAATTGTAACCTAGTTAAAGGAGAAAGAAAAGGAGTACTTGTGGCACGTTAGAGACTAACAAATGCTCAAATAAATTTGTTAGTCTCTAAGGTGCCGCAAGTCCTCCTTTTCTTTTTGCCAATACAGACGAACACGTCTGCTACTCTGAAACCTATAGTTAAGGAGAGTTTTTCAATGTGTGATTCTTTTCTATTTCTAAACTCTTCTTTTGAGGGATTGATAGAGGGCTTGTTTTCCATACAGTATGCACAATTCAATTATTGATCCAACCAGAATAATTTTTTGGCCTGATCCTCATTATTATTTTTACAATAATAATAAAAAAAATCAGCAACACACCTGTTTACAATAAGAATCGTTACCCTGAGTGTCAAATACTGAAGATCCCACTATCCCAAACTCCCATTCTTATAAGGCAGCCTAAAGTCTGCAAAGGATAACTTATTCTATTATTGCAATCAGCCTTATAATCTGAGATGAGGCTGAGCCATAAGGATTGCATATGTATCTGAATTTCCCCTACATATGAGATTTACTGGTTCAGTCCATTGTAGAAAGGGGGCGGGTAAGGTATCAAGTTGGGACCTTAAGCTTCATCCCAACTTCCCCAAAGCCTATGGGGCATTCAGATCTAGTTTTGGGTTCAGGTTTCCGTGTAATCACCACTTAATGCGACTTAACTTCAAACTGGTAATATCCCATGCAGAGTCAACCATGATGCGCCAGATAGTATCCGTCAATCCATTAATCACAAAGACCTTTATCATGCAACTGGATCCATGGGAGCAGATCACTGAATCTGAACAGAGCCCCATTAAACTTCAATGGGTCTGCCCAAATGGATCTGATTGCGTGATTGGGACCTAACTGCCCTCCAACATAATTTTTCAGAATTCATAACGGCATAAAAATCTCCTGCCTATCCTACCATCACACGGTTCCTGCCTAGAAACCAGTACAACTCCCTTTGCTGCAATGTTCCATTTTACAATCATCCTTACTATGTAAGCCAAGAAAACCTTGCATCTGATCACTGTCCTCCTTACTCAGTCCATGCATCATTAATATAAAACGGTCCCAACCACCACGTACCTTGAATACAATTTTGATTTGTGCAGGAGAGAAAGACACTACCACCTTTTTTTCCCCCCCGCTGTGGGTATCTTGACAGATCCCTACGATTTATCATTAAATCTATTAAAGGCACTCACGTGCTGCCCATTACCAAAATACGCAACAAACTTAAATGCACTCATCCTCAAAACACCCCTGTGAGGTAGGAATTTGCTACTGTCCATAGATGGAGAACTCAGGCACAGAGACCCTAAGTGACTAACCCAAGCTCATGCAGGAAGTGTGACAGAGCAGGGAACTGGACCAAGTCCTATCCTAAGTTAGTGCCCTCACCACTGAACTGTCCCTCCTTACGTCTTCAGCTGCACTGCAACAGCTGTATGCCGTGACATCACAAAGCCATCCTAAAGGTGGTGTAGCGGTTCACACCTTCATCTGGACATCTCCCACAACCAGTCTAAACAGCTATAATGCCACTCCCAGCAGCCAGTGCAAGGGTACAACAGCTTCCCTTCACCCCAGCAGTCTTGTGGTGCAGGAGAAGTCTCTTGGTTGGACAAGCTAGGGTGACCCTGACGCTGCTCTAACAGGATCTAGCTCTGAGCCAGTCCAGTATCCAGAGTAGCAGCCGTGTTAGTCTGTATTCGCAAAAAGAAAAGGAGTACTTGTGGCACCTTAGAGACTAACAAATTTATTTGAGCATAAGCTTTCGTGAGCTACAGCTCACTTCATCGGATGCATTTGGTGGAAAAAACAGAGGGGAGATTTATATACACACACAGAGAACATGAAACAATGGGTTTATCATACACACTGTAAGGAGAGTGATCACTTAAGATGAGCCATCACCAGCAGCAGGGGGGGGAAAGGAGGAAAACCTTTCATGGTGACAAGCAAGGTAGGCTAATTCCAGAAGTTAACAAGAATATCAGAGGAACAGTGGGGGGTGGGGTGGGGGGTAGAAATACCATGGGGAAATAGTTTTACTTTGTGTAATGACTCATCCATTCCCAGTCTCTATTCAAGCCTAAGTTAAGTGTATCCAGTTTGCAAATTAATTCCAATTCAGCAGTCTCTCGTTGGAGTCTGTTTTTGAAGCTTTTTTGTTGAAGGATAGCCACTCTTAGGTCTGTGATCGAGTGACCAGAGAGATTGAAGTGTTCTCCTACTGGTTTTTGAATGTTATAATTCTAGACGTCTGATTTGTGTCCATTCATTCTTTTACGTAGAGACTGTCCAGTTTGGCCAATGTACATGGCAGAGGGGCATTGCTGGCACATGATGGCATATATCACATTGGTAGATGCGCAGGTGAACGAGCCTCTGATAGTGTGGCTGATGTGATTAGGCCCTATGATGGTATCCCCTGAATAGATATGTGGACAGAGTTGGCAACGGGCTTTGTTGCAAGGATAGGTTCCTGGGTTAGTGGTTCTGTTGTGTGGTGTGTGGTTGCTGGTGAGTATTTGCTTCAGATTGGGGGGCTGTCTGTAAGCAAGGACTGGTCTGTCTCCCAAGATCTGTGAGAGCGATGGCTCGTCCTTCAGGATAGGTTGTAGATCCTTGATGATGCGTTGGAGAGGTTTTAGTTGGGGGCTGAAGGTGATGGCTAGTGGCGTTCTGTTATTTTCTTTGTTGGGCCTGTCTTGTAGTAGGTGACTTCTGGGTACTCTTCTGGCTCTGTCAATCTGTTTCTTCACTTCAGCAGGGGGGTATTGTAGTTGTAGGAATGCATGATAGAGATCTTGTAGGTGTTTGTCTCTGTCTGAGGGGTTGGAGCAAATGGGGTTATATCGTAGCGCTTGGCTGTAGACAATGGATCGAGTGGTATGATCTGGATGAAAGCTAGAGGCATGTAGGTAGGAATAGCGGTCAGTAGGTTTCCGATACAGGGTGGTGTTTATGTGACCATCGCTTATTAGCGCCGTAGTGTCCAGGAAGTGGATCTCTTGTGTGGACTGGTCCAGGCGGAGGTTGGGGGTGGGATGGAAATTGTTGAAATCATGGTGGAATTCCTCAAGGGCTTCTTTTCCATGGGTCCAGATGATGAAGATGTCATCAATGTAGCGCAAGTAGAGTAGGGGCATTAGGGGACGAGAGCTGAGGAAGCGTTGTTCTAAGTCAGCCATAAAAATGTTGGCATACTGTGGGGCCATGCGGGTACCCATCGCGGTGCCGCTGATTTGAAGGTATACATTGTCCCCAAATGTGAAATAGTTATGGGTCAGGACAAAGTCACAAAGTTCAGTCACCAGGTTAGCCGTGACAGTATCGGGGATACTGTTCCTGACGGCTTGTAGTCCATCTTTGTGTGGAATGTTGGTGTAGAAGCTTCTACATCCATAGTGGCTAGGATGGTGTTTTTAGGAAGATCACCAATGGACTGTAGTTTCCTCAGGAAGTCAGTGGTGTCTCGAAGATAGCTGGGAGTACTGATAATGTAGGGCCTGAGGAGGGAGTCTACATAGCCAGACAATCCTGCTGTCAGGGTGCCAATGCCTGAGATGATGGGGCGTCCAGGATTTCCAGGTTTATGGATCTTGGGTAGCAAATAGAATACCCCAGGTCGGGGCTCCAGGGGTGTGTCTGAGTTATCAAGGCTACATTTGCATTCTCTATCTCCAGAGCAATATTATGCCATTCTCAGCCACAGCCGAGGATCAGGTTCTTTACTCATGCTGGGCCTAGTTCGGCACTCACTCTCTCACACACACACACACACACACACACACACACACACACCTGTTTTTGCACTGATGTAACTCTACTGGCTTCTGTGGAGTTACTTCTGATTTACTGCAGTGTGACTGCAGAATGAGGCCCATTGTGTTTAACTTATGCTAGGAGAAATACAAGGGAAGAGAGATACCCGAGCCCACTATGGACACTGTAAACTATTTTCCCCAGGAGTCCATATCCATATGCCCCAGTAACCTTAATAAAAGCCCCTACCCTTGCTTTAGAAGCACATTTTTAAAAAGTTGCAGGCTGTTTAGAAAACAAACCCTTAGTTGCAACTGTAAAGCAGTTACTGAGCAAATGCTTCACAATATAATGTTTTCCAGTAACTTCCCTTCCTTCTTCAGTGCAAGGCCTGTGAATAACCCTATTAAGCATGAAAATGTTACAGCCTGATTCTCCACTGCTTAACAGCTTGGGCAGTCATTTCTACCAGTGCAAGGCAGGTGTAAAACATGCTCCCCTCCCCCCTGATTTAGTAGCATTTTATAATGGTGTCAATGATGACAGAAGGTGCAAAGACAATGCAATATGAGGCACTGAAATTGTATGTTTCAGCCAAACCACAATACTCTGATTTCTGATCAGCTTGCTGCAAGATGCAATGTGTTAAGAGCAGCACTCTCATGGCAAAATGGTCATTACTTTGCACTAAATCATGTGGTTAATTCAACTCATAAAAGCCTTTCCAGTCAGATAAATACATGACAAGATTCATGCTCCTTCTCACATTTCCAGCTGGATGCATTTTTAAATCTTGCCTCAAATTCCCAGTTCCCCCAACACATGGAACATGCAGCCACACGAGCTTCCTGTCGGCAAACCATTTGTATGCCGCCACATAAACATTTAAGGCAATAGTGTTAAAATGCTGAACAAAGATCCTCTCTCTCTCTCTCTCTCTCTGAACAGGTAAACAAATGTGAGCATTTACTTTAACATGCCTGCAGCTTCTCTTTCTCAAAAGCAACTAGGTTGTCTGGATTCTCTTTGGTTTCACCCACAAATCTTCTGTAGAGCCTACTTCAAACTTCCAGCAGGCCCTCAGTGGCTAGAATGGTGAGTCACAGGGATAGATCCACTCTTGAGATGCCATTCTGTAGCACAGTCAGGCTACAGTTTGCTATATGGTGTCCCAGATCAGGTTTCCTCAATACAAAAGGTACTGAAGACTTAATTTAAATCAGATGTTAGCTGCTTGCCACATCCAGTGGAGAGGCTTACAAAACTAATGCAGTTTACCCAGTTCCGCAACAAACATTCATGGAGCAAAATTTTATGGATTGGTTCTGTGTACAATTTAAAGTAATTTCTTTGGCTTTGGTACAAATCACACACCACATAATCACCGATCCCCAAGTCACTGCTTACAGAACACAGTCCCACAGGACATTTTCAAATAAGCTAGAGAAATGTGGGCTTGACAGAACTACCATGAAGTGGATATGCAATTAAACAATAAACAGCAGCAAACAAAGAATAATTATTAATGGAATGATGTCAGATTGGAGGGAAGTTTCAAACGGGGTTCTACAAGGATTTGTTCTGGGTCCAGTGTTGTTGAACATCTTTATTAATGACCTAGAGAGATCAGACTGACCAAATTTGCAGAGGACACAAAGCTAGGGGGTTGCAAGCACTTTGGAGGATAGAGTTAAAATTCAAAGGGATCTTGATAAATTGGAGAACTGGGCTATAGCCAAAAAATGAAATTCAGCAAAGATAAACGTACAGTGCCACACTTGGGGAAGAAAAACCAAATGCACAAACGCAGAATGGGGGATAACAGGCTTGGCAACGGTGCTGCTGGGAAGGATCTGGGAGTTGTGGTGGATCCCAACCTCGACGTGAGTCAGCAATATGATGCTGCTCCAAAAAAAGGCAAATGCAATTTTGGGTTGTATTAAACAGAGGCATAGCATGCAAGTCACAGGAGGCGATAGTACCAGCTACCGGGTGCTGGTTAGGCCTCAGCTGGAGCACCATGTCCAGTTTTGGTCACCAGTGTATAGAAAGGATGTAGAGAAATTGGAAAGGATCCAGAGGCAAGTGAGAAAGATGATCAAAGGGATGGAACGCAAGCCATATGAGCAAAGGCTGAAGGAACCAGATATGTTTAGTATGGAAAAGAGGAGATTAAGGGGGAACATGATAGCAGTCTTCAAATACTTAAAAGGTTGTCATATAAAAGATGGAGAAAAATTGTTCTCTCTTGCCACAGAAGGCAGGCCCAGAGGCAAAGGGTTCAAACTACAGCATAGCAGATTTAGATTAAATCTCAGGGGAAATTTACTACCTGTAAAATCAGTAGGACAATGGAACAGACTGCCTAGGGAAGTCGTGTAGGTTTTCAAAGAAGGCTGGAGAGCCATCTGGCTTGGATAGTTGAGACAAAAAATCCTGCATCCTGGCAGGGGGTTAGAGTAGATGACCCTTGTCATCTCTTCTAACCCTATTGCTCTATGATTCTATTTAATCTTGGATTAAGATGGAGAACAACATCTTTATTATGTTAAGTACAAGGATATACTTTCTTGTCTGATAGTATCTTAACATGATCCACCCCATTCTATTACGTTTGCAGTCTTTCTACCAAGCCTTCATGGTGTACAGATCCTTCCCCATGTCTTTCTGTTTCCTTAATATCACTGATGTACATGCGACAGCCTACTGAGGTGCTTATATCAACTTCATCACCATAGTATCCGTGTGTCCTTTTGCAGAAGGAGAGTAGGGTAAAGAGACCTTAAGTGCCTTGTCCAACGTCACACAGGGACTGAACCACACTTTCCAGACTCCCAGTCCAGTCTCTTAACCACAAGACCATCATTACTCTGTTATACATATTAATGAGACGAACAGCCATAGTCATCTGAAAAGGGACATTGCAACATCAGCAATAGGGAAGTCCAGTGTCGACACTTGGAATGCATCTTGAATTTTGATTTAGTGCTGATGTAACAGGCCCAAGAACTTCATTGTTTAATATTTAAGCAGAATGTTTCATGCCTTGAGGTGACTAAATATGGAAGTGACAATTACAATTAAGGCTTTAGTTTTTAATCACAAGCCCTCTCAGCCATGACAACATGCAGACCACAGTGCTGATCAATTTATCTGCAGCTTTCCTTCTAGCGTATCCCTTCTGGTAATGAACTTAGCCTTCCGCACCTGATTTACAACAGCTGAAAGCTGGAGTTCCAAGCGGTCCAGTCACCGAGCCAGGCTGGGTGAGATTGTATCAAGGTGCTTGACTTTACAATTTCTGCTTCCTCTTTTAACTAGGTCCCTTGCTAAAGTAGTTCAGTCAATAAAAGTTTGGATGTGCTAGAGATAAAGTATTTATCTCTTTACATTGCCCGAAGACACCTTGAAGTGCTTACTTCTCGCGGGTATCTGACCTTCTTCTAGTTCAGCATTGAGAAATGATGTTTGTCGGTTCTCCAGTGAAGCAACCACTGCCAGACCTGTTCTTTTACCTCTATTCCAATCACAGCTCTCAGCTAGGCCTCTGTTATTGCTCAAATTGACTCTATTATTTGTATTACCATAGCAATTAGGCACCCCAGTCATAGATGGTGCTAGGTGACGTACAAACACAGAATGAAAATATGGTTCCCACTCCCAACAGCTTACAATCTAAGCATAAGCGAAGAGACAGATCAGGGAGTGCAAGGAAACAATGAGACAATATTGGTCAGCAGTGGTCTGTGCACACCTACAGCCTAATTGTTGGTTGTCAAGACTTTTGCGCACATCTGCAAAGGAAAGATTGAAGACAGACTTCAAGGTGGAAAATGAGGAAGCATGGCAGATGTTAACAGGGACTGTCACCCAAGCATCTGGTCTCACTGACATCTATTCCACCCTCACCCCCGTCCCCGTCCCCGCCCCCACCCCTCTCTCTCACACACACACTCACAGAGTCATGTCTATATAAAATCCTCTTCCCAAGTAACCATTTTCTTTGCCAGTTGTTTTGAACATCTCCTCCTCCCACTGGTTTCCCCTCAGCACCACATCGAGTTCAAACTTTTGACATCTCCGTCAAAAGCCTTGCCCAAATCTGCCCTGTCCTCTGCTCCCCCTGCTTCACCAATGATTCTAGCCTTTTCCAACCACTTGTCAGTTGCTCACGCAAACATCTGAGTCTTCTTCCAGTTGCACTCAATGTTTGGAGTTCCACTGGAAGTCCTTTGCCCTCTCCTCATGCAAGTCCCGCTGAAGACCCTCCTTTGTCAGAGACCTGCAGGCTTTGAGACTGACTCACTTAGAGGCACAGGACAGGTCACGTAACCTCTTTGTGCCTCTGTGAAGTGGAGATGGGAATTCCCTAGTTCAGAGGAGTGCTGCGAGGATGTATTAGTCAAGATCTTTCTATGCTTTCAATTCTTAATTATTATTGTCACTAGTTTTGCTGATCATCTCCGCTGGAACCCAAAATTGCAGAGGCATCCAGAAATTAAAAAAAAAATAATATTTTTTTAGCCTTATAAAAAGGTTTGGCTTTAATTTGGAGAATGACTGTGGCATGGCTCTGAAATTACCCAAACTAGATTGCTTGTCCCTACACCAATAGGATGAAAGACCTAAGGAAACACATTTTCAGCCCAGGTGAAGCACTGCCACTCACAAGGGTTCAAAAATCACCCCCCTACCCCCCAAAAATATTGATCTTTTAAAAAGATATTTTTTAAAAAAGCAGGGATTTTTTTCTTTGCTTTTACATTTTAAGACTTTAGATTACTTGCAAATCACGTCAAACTTTCCACTGCAATCATGAGGTCTAGAAACTTTCATTAAACACAACATTTAAATTGAGACTCATGTAATCATGTATTACCATTCGGGGGGTGGGGGAGATTGCTCCTTAATGTCATGAGACTCACAATCTAATTGCAAGACTAATCAACACTGCAACTAATGCCTTGATCTTGCAAGCATTTGTCTGCCTGCTCAACTTTTTGCTCTTGAGTAGACTATTTAAATTTCTGCATAAAGTTAAGCATACTTGCATAAATGTTTGCAGGATCTGGGCTTTCATTTGGCAACTTTGAATGTTTAGAAGAATCCTGAGCTTTAACATTAACGCTGGGCTTCCCCCACGCACTCAAAGACACTTCCTGCAGTGGGATTCTGTGCCACCTACTGCTACACAGATCCCTAAGCATCAATGAGGAAAAAATCTCTTCTGAATATAATTTTTCAAATGACCAGATGGCACCACCTGGAGACTGCTACTCCCAGACTGGGACCAGTTCTTTGACTACGCGTAGATATATCTTCAAAAGACAAAGTAAGCAAATCCTTATGAAAGAACAGTTTGTTTTTTTGGGGAGGAAAAGCTGCCTTTCTCCCTATGGAAAAGTGATTCTTTAAGCAATGGACCATGAGTAAAAGAAAAAAAATTGATTTTCCCCTCCATGCCTTTAAAAAGACATCCATTGAAACATAAAAACCCTTCAAGCCCATTTGACCTTCCTGCCTCCCCTAAACAAAAATAACCTTGTTTAAACACGGTTGGGGCTAAACAAAATAAACAGGCCCTATTTGAACTATCTGAACAGGGAAAACATGCTAGTATCTTGCTGAAGAACTAGGTTTTAACACTGGTGGTTGGATGCACAGCTTAAGACACTATTAGGCGCCTATTTAGTCCCCATTAATTGAGTTTCTGAGCACCTCACAATCTTTAATTATAGAATCATAGGGCTGAAAGCAGAGACAATCCATGCCTGCCAATAGTAGGGGGACAGAGTGTGGGGGGAGAGTCGGCTTCAGCAGTGTTACTGAACATACTTAGTCCATGTCAGCATGTTCAGTAGTAGAATCCAAGCAGCAAACTGGGGGTGGGACTTGACTTTGCAGCCCCTGCCCACCTTGCATTGCCTCTGGCTGGAAGGGACTTCAAGAAATCATCTAGTCCAGACCTCTGTGCTGAAGCAGGGTTAAATATGCCTAGACTACCCCGACAGATGTTTGTCAAACCTGTTGGAAAAAAAAAAACTTCCAGTGATTGGACTTACTTCATGTATTTATCCTCACCTCAGTGAGGTTGGGGAGTGGTATTATCCCTATTTTAAAAATGGGGAACTGAGGCACGGAGAGGCCAAGTGACATGCCTAAGGTCACACAAGAAATCTGTTGTAGGGTAGGTAATTGAAGCTGGGTGTCCCTGAATACCAGGCTACCATCCTTACCACTGGATCATCCTTCTTCTGATTGGTGGCCTCTAGACACTACAGCAATACAAATAATTAGTAACTGTCTAAAATGGTTAGCACGTTATTTTTTCTATCCACACACAAGAATGAACCATGTTAGATGATTTGAGCACAACTTCTAACCACAACAAGAATGAAATGTGATCGCAGGTATGCAAGTCAAGCATGCTATTTAAGTGCAGTGGTCTGGCACATGGGCGGGCAGACAGAAAAAAAAAATCTCATGAAGACGCTTTGCCCCTAGCTCCCAGATAGCTATTTCTTGCAGCACCATCTGACATTTTCCAACTCTTTACAGTGAGATTACTGTGTAACTTTGGGAATTGTTCTTTTCATGCTTCTCTGACAGTTTGAGTCTGGCTACTTGAAAATAACTCAGCTGAGCCCCATGGTGTGTACAGCACAGATAATCAACTTCCAGACAGCTTGATTCCTACAGAAAGTACACCAGAGAGGCTATTTAAGCAGTGTGTTTTGGGACAATAGCGAGAGGACTATTTTCAAAGTTGGGGCTATTATACCAATAATTCCCATCCATGCTGACACTTAGCTGGTTGAGACTGGTGCAGGGGGATAACATACAGCGGTTAGCCTTTGCTTTAAGAAAGTCAATCCAGAACAAGACTGTAATGGCAGCACGCTGTTAGGAGCACTTGTGTGTGTAAACTCAAGGTGTGATAGATGTCCTAGAGGGACCAAATGGTGGTTAGCAAGCTAAAGTTCTCTTGTATAAGCAAAGCCAAAGGGGCTAAGGGCAAAATCCTTCTCACTTGAACTTCAGTTGGAGCACAATGCGTTCACCTGAGGCCCACAAGCAGCAAAGGTGGAGATAGAACCCAAATGTCCCGATTTGTAGTTCCCCATGTTCATATGCCTGCTAGACAATATTTCCTTCCCCAGTGTCTGCACTGGTATGCTTAAATTCACATAGCAAAGGCAAGCGTGAATTGTTCAAGACAGGAACCAGCAAGGAATGTGACAGGTGACTTTGGTTACTATTCAGACTGAGCATAAAAATGAAGCTAGGGCTGAAAAAGGTCCACAGATAGTACCATTCCTATAGAGGGAAATTGTTGAGTTAGAAATAGGTCTCAATTCACAATGAAGTCGCCTGAGGTTATCCTGATATTGTTCAGTTTGGAAGACAGCATCTAGGTTGGAAACGTCTAATCACTCATTTATAATGGCAAGAAATAATGGATAATTCATAGGGGATAATTGTGCCTTCTCTCCTAGCATATTTAAAACCACGGGCTTCTTCTTTTGATAAATGAGAACAATGTTATCTAAAAAGAAATAAAATAAAATAATTCATATGCACAGTTGCAGAGTAATTAAATGTGTTTTATATGGGTGGATTGCAGGAGCGGGGGGTGGGGGCGTCCTCTTGATAACTGTGAAGAGCAGACTGCTCTTAAAAAAAACAAACATATCTCCGGTACAAAGAGCCTGTATGTTTAGCTTAGAACAACAATGGAGAGAAATCAGTTAGCAATTACTTCTCTCATAAAGATGCGTCCCTCTAAAATTATTATACACTTGTGAACTGAAAACCTAACAAGGTCAGAAATTCAGAGTATTATTAGTAGAGCTAGTCGGAAAACTTTGACAGAGCCAGTTTTGATCAGAAAATGCTGTTCTGTCAAAGTCAAAATACTTTGCAAAACTGTGTTGATTTTGCTGAAATTTCATTTCAGAGAAAAAGAAAAAAAAATTCCAACAATGGTTTCTCAGCCCACACTATGTGCTACTCTGTACTTCGTGCTGCATAGGGAATAATCTAGGAATGCTTTCCCGGACACAGACTTTTCATTCCAATTTCTCATTTCCATCTTTAAAAGAAAATGTACAATAGTATATATGAACATAACAAAAAAAGTCAAAACTGGAAAGAAGTGTTTCAATTTTGTCCAACATTTTGACCAAGAGATCAGAAATTAAACCTTAAAAAAAATTTCCACTTGAGAATTTCCATTATTTCTGGTTTTGTTCTAAATTGGAAGGACACCAAATTTTAAAATCTCAAAATCCTTCTCAAAATGGAATTTCCATCCTCAGCATAAGCTCTATTATTTACCATAGGATTGGCACTATACGAACACAACTTCCATAAAGAGTCGCTGGTCACAGGTTACTGAATCCTCCTCCATGTTTCCATCTTCAAAATCATATTAAATCATTTCTAAATGCTACTCCCCCACAGAAACAATTTCTATCATGGCTCTGTGATCATGAAGGGAAGGAGAGGTGGTCAATTTAGATGTAACTGGGAGGGGAAACGTTCACGCAATAGACGCCCTATTGGAAGTCAACCCTATCAAACAGTGGAAATCCCGCTGTAGAAGACACAATCACCAGGACTGTGTCTGACCCTTTTAGACTTTACAATCTAGAAGACAAAACAAAAGCAAGATGCACTTAGAAGCCCATGGAGAAAAGCCATGCTACAGAAAGGATGGTCTTGCGGTGAAGACACTGGAGAGATATAGGTTTCAGAGTAGCAGCCGTGTTAGTCTGTATTTGCAAAAAGAAAAGGAGGACTTGTGGCATCTTAGAGACTAACACATTTAGTTGAGCATAAGCTTTCGTGCATCCGATGAAGTGAGCTGTAGCTCACGAAAGCTGCATCCGATGAAGCGAGCTGTAGCTTACGAGAGCTTATGCTCAAATAAATTTGTTAGTCTCCAAGGTGCCACAAGTCCTCCTTTTCTTTTTGGAGAGATATAGGTTCAGCTCCTGACCGTGCCAGACTTCCTTTGTGATTCAGGGGCAGTTCCATACAAAAGGAGATGCACGTGGAATAAATTCTACATATTAAGATGATGGATGCCTTAGAAATAATAGAAAAATATTTATGTGTGAGGGCATATGGCTCCTGCGTGTAGTGTAGCAAACCTTCCAGTCTTTTCTCCCACCCCATGCCCCCGGGCACAGGAGGATGGGATGGTGTGGAGGGACTCAGTCCTGAAACATTCCAAAACAAACAGCAAACCCAACTCAATACCGCGGCTGTCCTTCACTTCTCCATAGGGGCATCCTTGTCCTTCCCTTCAGGCTCGGCTCCCAAACAATCCTTTACCCATGGCCACTCACTCCTGGGGTCTAACTGCTCCTCCCCCGAGGCTACTCTGGCCAGCAGGCCCATCCCTCCGCAACTCTGCAAGCCAAGCCTGCTTCAGGCAGAGAGAGGCAGAACTCCATCTTCCTTTCTGGCCGGCCAACCCTGAAATGGGCCAGGCTCTTTCCTTTTATTCCCCTTCCAGGTTGGGCATTGGCTGCAAGCATAGAGGGTGGGGCTAGTTGGTCCCATGAACTTTCCTTATCTTCTTCTCTGCTGGAGTGGGATTGCCCTGCCCCCATCACAGTATGGCTGTGACTGAACACACACAGCTTCCGGAGACATAGTACAGCAGCCAACTTACAATTTGATTGAGAAGATAAAAAGACATTGCTTGATTTTCAAGATTAAACTATGGGGTGGTAAAAATGCCCACAACTGACCTATGTGGCATTCCCCTTACTGCCACCCTGGGCAGAGTCGAATTGGGAATTCCAGCCATGGGAATTTTTACCATGAAAAGTTATTGGAGAGTCCCCTCCCCTCCTTGATACGCCTGTCTCTGATCTCACACCAGTTTTACACTGGTATAATGTAGTTGAGCTTAACGCAGATACTCCGAATTTACTCTGTCATGGGAAACAGAATGAGCCCTGACATTGCTTAATCCATTCCAGTTAATTGAAGTGTTCTCATTGTTTTATATCAGCTATGTGCAATTAATCTAAGAATCCCTAGTGCAGTCTCTGCCTTGGTCCTCTGTTGCTTAGTTTCAGAGACACATCCATTTGGAATTCCCCTCTGTTGACTATACAAGTATTGCAAGTCATAAGATTTAAACTCCCATTAACTAGAGAACTGAAAAAGTGATGGAGAGTTGATTTTGAATCTTTATTGCCTGTGGGATTGTGTAATGGCGTAAAAACACACTGCTGCCTTCTCTTGTCAAACCCAGCTCCTGCTTCCGCAATAAGATGTTTCACGTCTGTGGAAATTTTCTGATTAAATATTTAAAATGAGTACAGAGGGGCTGATATCTACTCTACAATAGAAACCAGTAGTTTGAAACATGTAGTCTGCAATTCCCCATACTGTAGAAGTGTAACTCCAATGCAATATATGCATACAGTCTCCCTACAGACAAGACCCTGAACACCTAATTAAACCAACAGCTAATCAAGATGCTCAAATACGTTGAAATTTGTATTTCAAATTTTAAAAATTAAAACAAGAAAAAATGGTTTTGTCCAAAAAACCTGTGTCAAAAGATGGAGTTGCATCAAAAATGAATGTTTTCACAACTGATTATTTTCAATTAAAATAGGCAGATATTCACTGAAAAGCTCAACCCAAAGCCTGGATATTTGTCTTTAATTGGAAACATTGTGTTTTCATGTGAAAGCGTTTTAGGATTTGGCAACAAAAACTTGATTTAAAAAATGTGTGTGTGTGTGTGTCTGTGTGTGTGTCTGTATGTATATACATACACACAAAAAAATGGCCAAGGAAAACAAAAACATCTCACAAAAGTTTGACAAACACTAAAATAACAAACATTTCCCAACCAGTTTTAATCACATGTACCAAGTTCTTTCACACCTAGGCCCAATTCATCCTGAATGTTACTCTATTCACATCAATGGCATTACAGTCCTGTGTCTGCATGCATCCGGTGGGCCAGTACAGACGGAAGAGAGGTTGTTTGTGCCTCTCTGCTCCCCATGCTGCCAGGGACGGGTTGGGCCTATAAGCCTTGTGGAGTGAACTCCCCATCCAGACCTCCTCCAGCTCCATATTGTCCTCCACCACTTGGCTTTTGGGGCCAAGAGAGCGGAACAACAGAAGAGACCTATGTTATACCAATACATTCTAGGGGCGGGTTTACTGTCCATTTACAGTCTCTGACTCCCACCCTTTCCATTGCCATCGGGCTGGACAAACTGCTAGACGTGAGCCAGGCATGTGGAACTCCTACTGACATCAGTAAGAGTTTGCCTGAGTAATGGCTGCAGGATTTGATCATATGTTTTAGAGAAGAAGAGAAGAAAACAAAACTATGATCAGGTAGAAATTTATGGGGCCTATGGCATGCTGGGAACAGCCTAAATCTGCAAGTAAAGGACAGATCTTCATGGGTGAAATTCAGCCATAAAGTCTCCTTTTAAGAGACTAAGTGATGCAGAGACCTGATGCTGATCCTCTTAGCAGGAGCAAAATTTCACCTTAGGACTATTTGGACCAGATCAGAAAGCCATATTAACATCAGTACATCAGACTAGCTGTGAAAGGATGTACCAAGCATCTGCTGACCGTCACGGAAGGCCCTGTGGCTGTGGGTGCATCCTTCCCTAAGAAACTGTCTTGATGAATGGGACGAGCAGTGAGATTAGACCTCCAGGGACTGCCTAGAGAGGCATCCCACAATCAGCTGCAGGCAAGCACCAGTAAGAGTTGCTCCTCCAGCACCTAGAAGGGGTGGGAGCAGGTGGAGGCCAATCAGGGCTCAGCAGACCAGATAAAAAGGGGGGCTGCCGTGGGTGACATCAGGACAGAAAAGCTCTCTCTTAAGTAAACTGGTTTGGTCAGGGGCCTAAGCTTTACAGACTTTGCCTTGGACCTCTGTAAAGGACTTTTTTTTATGTTATGGAATTTAGTGCATAGGTGGTTATTTTGACTTCAGTGATAATTTCTTCTGTGAAACCTGGTGTGAGCCTGCTCCATGGAGCGTCTGCCTCAAGGAAACCCTTGACACTTCCCCTGATTCTGCCCTGTAAGTGGCCAACCTAGTGCAGAAAACCCACATTGTCCTAAGCATCCTTTCACTTTGCTATGTGGTTTGAAAAAACCTGAACGTCTCTCCTGAAGTAGGAGCAGGCTGCAAAGATCACACTGTGAAATACATTTGTTTCTGCTTTATACTCCATAGTGCTTTGCAGTTCATTTATTAAGATTCCTTTAATTATGTCGGGTGTGAAATAATTCTGGTGTAATAGGCTACTTCTTGCAATCATTTTTTCCCTTTTGCCCATTCCCCCGTGAAATGTTAGAGTATTATAAACTTTAAAAAAAAAAAAATCATTCAAGCCTTACAAATGTATAGAGGAAAGTTTGCTCAAGGGTTTTTCTTTTCTTTTTTTTTGGGGGGGGGGGGTAGGTTCCTCTATGCTTATCCGTCAAAGCGAAGATAATAATTTCATTTGTATTTAATACCCAGTCTCCTTTTCTCTCTCTCTGACCTACAAATGCTGACCTGAATTACTCCCACAAATCTGATTAGACTTGTTAACTTCAGTCATTTCAATAATTAAGAAGGTGAATGAAGAAACAAGGGAACTCTAAGCAATTGTCCTCGGAGCGCCAATAATCACCAGTTTAATACATTTTGGCAGGAATATGTCTTTTCACTGCATGAACTTTAAGGCACGCAAAGCTGAATTAAGCTTGGCAGACTTTCAAAAAATCCTCAAGGAACTCTGAAATAGAAGCTTACCTTAGATTTGACTTGATTTCTGCGGTGCAATGCAGTAGATTCCATGATGATTATGCAAAGCTGCTACATAATAGAAAACCCTACATGGCTTTAAATCACCTTTCTGGGTGCCGCAAAGAAATACAGTGTACGCAAATGCAGATTTGCGGTGTAGAAGTAATCACTGGGTGGGGTATCACTACAGTGGTAAGAATATTTTATTTCTATCTTTGACGTTCAACATACATGATAAAAATCAGTCTCCCAGGAAGGCATAATACAGCAGCAGGAGAAACACAGTAACTTTTGTCTCTGAAAACACAGGATCAGATTCTCAGTTGGTATAAACAGATGCAGCTCTATTGACTTTCAATGAAACTAGATTGATTTACACCAGCTGGTTGTCTGACATACTAGTTTAAATTTGGGATGTACTAAACTATATGTATATGAATGAATGAAATCAGAACCCTGAAATAGTCACCCTTTTTTAGCATTGTTTTTTAAGTTTGGGAAATGTTCTGAGGTCTTTTCAACCTCTGAGTTCTGATTCTGATCTCACTTATACCAGTGTAATTCCATTTACTTCAATGGACATCTGATTTACACCAACATGCATAGAAAATCTGTCACCTGGTTTCTAACCAAGGACCAGTAACGGAAACAAGTTTTACATTTGAAGAAACCAATGTTTATGCACCACATTCTGGGTCTGAGTCTATTGCCACTCACACCAGTGCAAAGTGGATGTAAAATGCTACCACATCAGAGTGCTGGCAGATTTGCAGTGGTGTAAATGACCGTATAAAGTGCCGGGCAACAAATAATTAGGGCTCATTCATTCAAGATAGGGAGCATCTAGCTATGATTTGTCACAGGGCGCTCGCCATAGCACCCTAGTTACTCAGGTTGCTGCAGCACTGGGGAAACTGCAGGCTTAATTTCTGGTGGGGATTACTCATGCTTGGGTGTCAACGGGATATATATTTGGGAGCAAGAGGAAATGAAAGGGAGGGAGAGCTTCAGAGAGGAAAGAAAGCTGTGCTCAAGTGTCCTCTTGCCATATATCTATGGTACCTTCTGTGTTGATTTGGAACTGAAGAATAAATGCACACCTGCTGAAATGGAAACAACCTGTGCTTGTTTGGTTAGGGGACCACAAGAGCAGCCTAGGCAGTGGTACTCACAGGGCAGGAGAAGACCCATCCTGTGACATGATTCATATAGCAACGCAAAGGCAGGAATAGATTCCCCACTACCTTGTGTAGTTACACCTGCATAAAGCCACTGCAAGAAACTACCAGTCTAAGCTGATTGTTTATATCCATTTTGCAGTAAGAATTCAGGCTCCCGGAGCAGATAGTAAGGCTATGAAAACATGCTTAGAGTTTTATTGTCAAACTTCAAAGAAATAAGGACCTCAAAAGTGGAAGGAAGAGCCAAGTACACCAATACTTCAAATCCCTCTTTTACTGCAACATAAAATGGCCATCCAGTGCAGCACTATCGTAAAATTAAATCATTCCCGCTTGTCATTTTGTATGGTCTATACCCCAGATTAAAAACTACATGGCAAAATGTAATTTCCTAAACTGAGAGTATAAGAGGTATTTGAAATATCTTTCTTTGCACTGTCTGCTCAGTTCTATGTCCTCCTGGTAATAAAGCAACAGTCACAGTTGGGTAGAATTTAGCACTGCTGTCTGCCTCGAGGGTACAAGCTACACTTGTCCTAACACTGCTGAGGGAAACAGCAGCAAGTGACAATTACAGTAACATGCCAAGGTTATTTTTTTCCTTCAGAGAACTCCTGGAAAAGCTGCCGTTTTGAAGATGGAAACTTCCTAATTTTAAAGTCAAGAAAAATGAGAATCGCTTCTTCCCATATCATCCCCTGTGCCCTGATTAAGAACATGAATCTCACTGTGATCATTCACAAGCAGGATGTACGGTATGGACTAAAAGTATCAAAGGCCAGCTGATCCCCCAAAGTGTGTCAGAATGGCAAAACATAGTTGATGCTCCTTGACTCATGTCACTAAGCCTTTCTTCTTAATACAATACTGACCATTTTAACCAGACTATACTTGGTTCCCGTGAAATTCACCCTTGTGCAGGCAGCTAGTATCAAGTCTAACCATCAGTCAGGTCCTATCTAAGCCCTATTTTTATGGGTGCCATATAAATACACAGAGATAGACAGGAGTCCGGATTAGCTGGTTTCTACCCAAAATGTGATATTTGAATGTTCTTACTACGGGTAGTAGGTAACTATTGTGCATTGCACGGAACCCTGTAAACATCTAACAACTCAGCTAGCTACACGAGGGGTTTGTTCCTGGATAACTGGATGTTGCAAATGTCCTTTAACATGTAAGCAACAGCAGGACCAGACAGGGTGCCAGAAATGTCACAGCAGCAAGTATGGAAGCCCTGCTGATACAAGGCCGGATTCAAAGCCCACTGAAGTCAGTGGAAAGACTCTTGTTGACATCAAGAAAAGGAGGACTTGTGGCACCTTAGAGACTAACAAATTTATTTGAGCATAAACTTTCGTGAGCATCCGATGAAGTGAGCTGTAGCTCGCGAAAGCTTATGCTCAAATAAATGTGTTAGTCTCTAAGGTGCCACAAGTCCTCCTTTTCTTTTTGCGAATACAGACTAACACGGCTGCTACTTTGAAACCTGTTGACATCAGTGGGCTTTGGGTCAGGCCCATGGCAACTGAATGCCATTGTAAAATGCTTTAGTGCTCTCCCACCACCAATCTGTGTTGCAAGTGACCAAGGCGGTACTTAGAAAGGTCATGAGAACAACCAATAAAAATAGAATTTGATACGCCTAAAAGCGTGCCTCATAGAAGGTGAAATATATCAGCAAATGCAATATCTGAAAAGGCCTGATTCTCATTTACAACAAATCCCCCTTAGCTTGCTGTGGCCGTGTAAAAGGGCTTTAAAATGAGAGCGAATGTAATTTACGCTCACCTTAAATCCCATTGCCAGAGTCGTGTAAAGGGCCTTAGTGTAAATGAGAACCAGGCCCACAGTGTACGTGTCACAGCTCAGGGCAACTGTACTTGGATTTCCCCTCAGTGACTCAGCATCGGCGCCAGCTCCCCAGAGGTTCCCTTTCTGGGTGGAGACCTTCGTCTCACTCCCTTCGGGCTGAAGCATTCCCGGGCTGCAGAATTCCCTGCCTTCATTGTGTTATTCCCAGCAGAGGCAGGCTGGCCAAGCACACCTGCTTGCTTTCTCTTCAGAGACGGATAAGAGAGTGATTGTCAATGCTTACAAGTTACCACTCAGCTCTTCCTATGCAAGCCTGTTTGATTCTTTAGGTAAAAAGCCCTAAAGAGAAAATATTAAAATATTAAACACACACACACGAGGCACCGACTCCGTGGATGCTCCAGGGAAAACATGGTGGGTGCTCACAACCCCCCTAGCAGCTCCCTCCTACCCCCCTCTCAGCGCCTCCCACCCACCAGCAGGCCCCACGGATCAGCGCCTCCCCCTCCCTCCCACCGTGAAGCAGGAGTCTGGGAGAGGGAGGATGTAGCATGTTCAGGGGAGGGGGCGGAACTGGGCAGGAAGAAGCAGTGCGGGGATATGGCATGTCCCAATTTTCATTTCCCTGGTGATGCCCTCATGGTGAAATTCATCCCTACACATAGGGCTAGCACTAGTCATCCAGGCCTTGTGCAAACTCTCGACACACGGTGAATTTCACCCATAGGTCCAAATCCTGAGGTCCTCACCCTGACAACGCTCCAAGTGACTTCAGTGGGAGCTTCGTCTGAGGGCTTGTCTAAACGTGGAACTATCTCAGAATACCTATTCCACACTAGCTTTCCAAGCAGGCATTCTTTTTCCACACGAGTGGAATGAAGTTATACCACAAAAAGGCACTTTTAGGATGTCTCCTCAGCCTATGGTGGGTTGTAAAATCCTGCCCCAGACTCTGGGTCTTTACTTAGGCAGCTAGCCCATAAAGAAACCTGTGTTGTTATGGCTTCACTGCTATTAGTATTCACAGTAGCTAGATTAAAGCAAGCTCATATATGTCTACCCGTGCCACCGTCATACATCTGACTGCAGTGTACGCATACCAATAATGTGGAATAAGAGTGTCCATGTGAAGAGTTAGTATGCGACAACTACTGTGCTTTAAATGCATGCATATTTCTCACTAGCTTCTCAGTGTAGACAAGCCCTGAATAAGAGCTTCAGGATTTGGTCTTTAGAGTTTAATGCATCTGCTTTCATTACACAGTTAAGGTCCAGTTCTGCCCATGTGCTGAGCTCCCAACAACAAGTGTTTAATATAATGCCCATATTTTTATAAGGGTGTTGTCACATTAAACATACCCTGTATATGCTGTATATACCACTGTATATGCTGTCAGTATGAAAAGCGTTCTTAGCAGACAGCAACAGAACTAAAGACAAATCTACGAAGATTATTCTTACATTATCCAGTGCTACTGCAAAAGAAGAAACAGGGAGCTGCTCATATACCATGGGGATAGGGGCAATATAGAAATAGTTCCAATAGAGTAGATAAAATAGACAGTCGAGACAGACAGAGCTGTGCAGAGGGTGGCAAGCCAACCTGAAACTATGCGAATTGCACCTGCCTCTGAGTTTTGTTACAGATGCAAAATCCAGCCTAGGTGGCTCAAAAAGTTCATTAAGATTCATAAGCCTTTGGAACAAACCTTGATTGATTTATGTTTTTGTCTCCAAACCACAATGTTATGTAAAAAGAGAGGAAACTCTGCTGTTTCAACTGAGTTTTTGGTTTGAGCATTCTTAACCCCCAAATCCACAGCAAAATTCAAGGGGCAGAAAAGCAACACAAAGTCAAAGAAAATGGGCAAGATCCTCCTTTACTCTAAGGACATTTTACACTACTCTAGCAGTTCAACTATGGCTGCAATACTGTGTCCATTTTTGGTGGCCAGAGTTCAACAAAGATGTTGATAAATTGGAAAGAGAAGAACCACGAGAATGATTAAAGGATTAGAAAATATGCCTTATAGCGATAGACTCAAGGAGCTTAATCTATTTAGCGTAACAAAGAGAAGGTTAAGGAATGTCTTGATTACAGTATATCGGTACCTACATGGGGAACAAATATTCAATAATGGGCTCTTCAATCTAGCAGAGAAAGGTACAACGTGATCTAGTGGCTGGGAAGTTAAAGCTCCACAAATTCAGACTGGAAATAAGGCATACATTTTTTAGCAGTGACAGTAATAACCATTGGAGCAATTAACAAACAGTTGTGATGGATTCTCCATCACTGACCATGTTTAAATCAAGATGGATATTTTTCCTAAAAGATATGCTCTAGAAATTATTTTGGGCAAGTTCTATGCCTTGTGTTATGCAGGAGGCCAGATTAGATGACACAGTGGTCTCTTGGGGCCTTAGAATCCATGGAAAGATTCCTTACTGTAAGTGAGAATCAGGCCGCTAGAGATCTATCCAATGCTAGAAAATATGCCCAAAATGGGAAATACAGTCATGTCCAGAAGTCAAGCACAAGGCCTATGCACTGCTAATTTTGAGAACATAAGTGGTGCACAGACTTTGTAATGGCTTCTCTGTACAAGGATGAATTTTACACTCATCATATACAGCCCCTGTAAAAAGGATACATCTGTCAGGGTTCAGGGCAACTGCACCCCTATTTCCCCTTTGTGGTCTTCCCCACTCTTAGGCTTCTGGCTCCCCAGCTATTCGCTCTCTTGGGTGGAGATATGCATCTCTCTCCCTTCTGACCCACGTATTTCCAGGTTGAACAATTCCCTGCCTTCACTGTATTGCAGCAAAAAGACAGACTACTAAAGCAGACTGTTTTGTTTCTCTCAGAGATGGTACACCGTCTAAATGCCTCAGTTAAGTTACCATGCAGTTGTTTCTAAACAAGCTGATTTATTCTTAAGGTAAAAACGTTACACAGACAACATATTAAGACAATAAAAGAACCTCTAATGCTTGCTAACAAGCTTATGAGAAATTACCCCCTCACTTGGGCAAGGGTTCTGGTTGGTGATTAATCCTTCAAACCCCACACAGGGGTTTTCCTATGGTCACAAGCCCATCACTGTTTCAGCTCAGAACAAGCACCAAAGTCTTATGTGGCCTCAGAGGGTCAAAGACCTTCCAACGCTTCCCTAAGGATTGGGGGGTCCCCCTTGGACCAGAGGTCCTGTTAGTTGTGGGATTGGAAAGAAGGCCCCGAGTCACTACACTCAGGGTATTTATCCAAAGGACCTTTCTTTGTCTGTTGGTCCCTGGAGAATCCAGTTTGAACCAGTATATAGGAGCCTCTCCTCCCCAGGTGATGGTAGCTCTCTGGAGGTGTTGCAACTTGAGTGAGTTGGCCTAACTGCCCATCACAGGGTGTGCTACTCACCATTAGGGCAGCACTGCCGTCTGGTGATGCTGGGGATTAGCTCTGCCAAATGCAGCCCCCACTGTCTGGTCTTGCAACTTGGAGCTCTCCTCCCACTCGCAGAGTCACAGTACGGCTGCTTCATAACTTGGCCCTTCAGTCAGATCACACTGTGATTCCCCCAGCTGGGGGGAGTCTTTCAAAGTCCTGCTGCACCAGTAGCATTAAGCAATCCTCCCATCCCTAACGATGTCACTCCAGCAGTCTTCCTAGTCACTGCCCAAGCAACACCACTCTACAGTGGTTGGGGTAGGGAACCCAGGCCTTCCCTTTACTCTGGGTTCCACTCCTGGGCCTTACAGAAAGCAGTGAAGGTCTGAGACCACATCTACCTTGCTGCTCTCGCCCCTGGACTAATTCCTATCATGCTTCTCCAAGCTTTTCATTCTCCAGTCTTCCTAGTCAGACCCCTCTGTCTTCAGTCAACAGATAAAACCTTCTTCTCTCTTTTCTCAGGCATTGCTAGCTCCCTTACCTGAGGGTGCAAGACTGCAGGCTTACTTCCTCCCCAAGACCCGCTCTATTGTCAGCCTCCTGCTTCATAGAAGCCCCACCTGTTCCTGCACAGGTGAGCGTCCTTCTAATTAGCATCCTCCACTCAGCTTACAACCACCTCCCCCTCTTTGCAACTTAATTGGCTAATTGGGACCACCTGGCCTAACTCAGCTCTCTTATGGCCTGCGTGGGGAAGCACACCCAGTCATGCTGATCTTATTTCCTGGAGGGCTGCGGTCCCCTGCCCTCAAGGAAATATATACAAACCCTTAATAGTACATCAACATTTGAATATTTGATATAATGAACTCCTATCATATTGAACTGAATTCAATAAAGGTTTGTCCAGGATATTGTAGGTTATTGTCATATTTGTCACAACATCTTGCAGCAGAATCATATGGAAAGAAAACTCAGACAGCCTTAGCTAAAAACATGAAATGATAAATTTGCTCTATCATAGAACCTAGTAATTTCCCAATTCATACTCAACATACTGATCAGATTTAATATGCCACATATACAAGCTAACACAAAGTACTAAATACTTCTTTCAGAATTCATCTGCTTCTCTAATTTCTCTTGGAATTATTCTTAATGCAGCAAATTTAGTTTATCCAACAGTATCTTTTAGCAACAATGTACATTTGCAGAGAATTGCAGACTGCAAGTTCTTTGCAAGAAAAACCCATACAGTTTTGTGAATAAAATGACCTCTACCAGAAGCCAAACATCTTATTTTTTTCCCTGGATGTTGTGTATTCATAAACATTTACAAACGCGTCATTTCCCTAAGAATGCATCCAAATTAATAATGTAGGTTTTGTGAATGAATGTACATACTTAGTACAGTCAGATTCTCAGGATCTTCCTAACCGATTCCTTCTGCAGGCACAGTCTAGTAGTTGCGGTCAACTCCATCTGTATTTTTGTGACCCCAGTGAATTGTGGGCAGATACTTCCATACTGAAATTTGAACACCTGACTTTCAGGAGTTCAAACAGCTGGGGTCCAAAATGGTAGCTTTTTTGCCTGAAATTTATTTCAGTTGCAAAAATACAGACACAAAATGGTGTCTATGTAGATTTGAAATTCATGCTCTATCAATTTATTTACTTGAAAAAAAAATTGTGTAATTTGTAAGGAAGCGTTTTAAAACAGCTTTTAAGACTGATGGAATGGGTTAGAATTATAATTCTGTCTGTCAAGGATAAGTGCTTTATTTAGCCATGTTTCAGAGTAGCCGTCATGTTAGTCTGTATCCGCAAAAAGAAAAGGAGTGTTTGTGGCACCTTAGACACTAACCAATTTATTTGAGCATAAGCTTTCATGAGCTACAGCTCACTTCATCGGGTGCATGCAGTGGAAAATACAGTAGGGCGATGTGTCTCAGTTCAGATCTGAAGTGACCAATTCTTGCAGTGACTTATTTAGTTGTTCGTACCAATGAAGCTGTGCTCATTTACCCAAGCTGAGGATGTGGCCTGATGTTTTTGCATTACAACTCTCACTGTGGTAAAGGGTAGTTTGGTCTTTTTTAAAAAAGGTATTTAGGTACCTAATGATGCAGATAGTGGGATTTTCTGAAGTGGATAAGTGAGTTAGACACCTAACTCCCATTGATATCAATGGAAGTTAGGTACCTAATCTGCATCTTTAGGCACCTAAATACCTAGGGTCTATTTAGTCTTCAGATTCTCTGTAGGATATGCTGAAAAGGGTGCAAAATTTAGTATAAACTGAGATGGAGATTTTTTGAGGCATAGGCAACTATCCACTAGGAACTAAGCCAAAGGCCCAGTTCAGGAAAGCAGTTAAGCACATACATAAGCCCGTCCCCATTTAGGATAAAGTTTAAGCACATTCTTAACATTAATGGTATGTTTAAGAGCAATTCACTTCAAGAGGACTTAAACACTGTCCTGAATGGAAGCCTGGGGTCACCAATGCATTTCACAGACTCCAAAATTAAGGAAAACATTAATAGGTCATCTTATTTCTTCGTATTTAAATTGGATGTTTGCTTGCAATGTCTGACTCTGAAGTAAATAGCAGAGATGGAATGATCACTCCACCACTCCCTGTGGTATTTCATTGATTCACTTCTCAGTTATTTATGTTGTTAAATCTGGACCCAAACTTTTCTTTTCACTCAAACTATTCAAGTTATATTTCATGAGATGCAAATGCCTAGTGATTCTCTCAAAATAAATATGAAGAAGTGTTAATCAAAGATGAGAAAAAGCAGCTTTTGCTATCACACTAATGGCTTGAATCTGATCCCTTGAAAGTCAATGGCAAAGTTAGCACTGATTTTTCAAAGGGAGAGGGATCTTTTTAAACTGTTCCCACTAGAGATTTCTAACACACACAATTCTATGCCTTGGGCCCTAAATGCCATGAGGAATAACAATTGCTCTTGGATTGGTCATCACAACTGGGATTGAACCTAGGAGCTCTGGTTTAAAAAGCATGAGTTTCTACTGCCTGGCCTGCCTCTGGTAACCAAGTGCAGCAGTTTATCAACTTCTATATGTGGCCCAGTCACCACTAAAGGGAAAGTGAGTACCACATGATGTGGATTGTACAAGTATGAAGGGGTGAACAAAGTGGTTAGGCTAAAAAAAATGGCTGACGTTCCAAACTCAAACTGAGCCCAAAACAAAGTTCTTTTGAGATGGGGGGGGAGCATAGTTCGCTAAAAAAAACAGAACAAAAAAACGTCAGTACCGTTTCTGGTCCAGTTTGGAAAGAGAAGTGCCAAAAAAATACGTCTGGGATTGTGGTTTTTGGCACAGCCTTGGGCAAGGAGCAGTGAATAAATTGCACCAACCCAAGACTAGCCCTCCGAGGCTCAGGCTGAGACCCCCCGCCCCCGCTTTGCTCCCATCTTTCCCTGCCTGTCTGTTCCCACTCACTGGGCTTGCAGCACCGAGTAACCCTTCAGTTCCGAGATCCAGGTAGCCTGTGCAAGGGTTTAAGGGGGATTCTTCCTCCCGAGAACAAGTGTTTTGTCCAAACCACAATCCAGCCACACTGAAGAAAGCAGCACTTTGGAAATCTCTGATCCAGCTTTGCAGATCTTTGAAATTCAGAGAAGCATTCAAACTTCCTAGTGCATCAGTGACATGAACCCTACCTCTGGAGAAACAAACCTTACTGCCAGCATCAGGGATTGAATGGTGAGGATACACAGCACTTTTCATTCAATCATCTCAAACTACTTTACCAATATTAAGCTATTTAAAGTATTTAGCTGCCCCCCTTTTACCATAGGACCTGAGCACCTCATCATCTTTAATGTATTTACTCTCACAATACCCCTGCGGGGTAAGGAAAGGCTTTTCTCCCCGTTTTACAGATGGGAAACTGAGACACAGACTAAGAGACTTGCCTTGAAAGTGTAGAGAATTTAAGCCGGGTGTCTCAGCACCCTTCCCACTGAACCGTCCTTGTCCCCAACCTTCTGGCTAAGGTAAACACCATGTTATACTCCCACACAGCAGGGCAAACAGCCACAAAGATGAAGGGCCTGGTGCTCATAATTGCTGAACAATCACACCTCCCTGGTAATTAAGCCCAAGGGAGTATGGAGAGAAAGTGGAAGATCCAGAAAGTGAACCTAGGCACCCAGTCCAGCTCCCATTAATGTCAATGGGCATTTTCCCATTTACTCCAGTCGAAGTGGATCAGGCCTTAGGTCCCTCAGCTTGTAGTCCTGTGTGTCAAGCAAGAGGAAACACACAGTGCTTCTTATCAACCTTCAGAGATGTACCTAACAAATCCAACAGATTGGGAATGGTGGGAAAAATCTCACGACACTGATCAGCTTAATTATTACACGTCAAGGGAAGACTAAGCCAGAAATCCTGACAAAATAGGCCTTTGATGGAGAAAGGGACCAAATTCAGCTCTGGTGTAACTCCATGGGCTTCATGGAAGAACTGGAACCAGTCTTATGCTAAACACGTGGATTCTTAAAGAAATAATTTAAAATTTCATGCAGGTTTATGTAAAATACTGACAAGACCATCACATTCATTGGAATGTATTACTGAAGGGAATTTTTTTTTATGCAAGGTGATAAGTGTGACATTTTCATTAATATCAGTCCGGGCTTTTTGCGATTACAAGACAAATGGGTTTGAGGGGTGGGTACAGCTTGGGCATTAACCCTATCAATGCTGTGTTCGCTGCAGCCATCAATCTCAATGGTATATCAGCTAAAAGAGTGTTAACCAGGAAATGTTGGCTCCCTTGGGTGCTATTAGGCTGCCTGAGGCAGCCACTGGGGAAATTTGTGTTTGACCTCGTTATTATTCATAATTTGTATTACCGCAGCACCTAGACAGCTCCAGCTGAAAGCAGGGCTCCATTGTGCTAGGCACTGTACAAAAGCGGAGTAAAGGGACAGTACATGCCCTGAAAAACAGAGAAAGGAAGTATCAAATGGGCAAATAAGACATAGATCTAATAAGGGACTTGCCCACAGCAAGTCAGTGACAGAACTAGGAACAGAACCCAGAGAGTCTCTTGAGTCTCAGGCCATATCCTTAACCACTAGGCCATATTTCTTACCCCATCTTTCTTCACATACTGCTTTTGGAACAATGTAATAACCATTCCCTGAAATAACCCATTATGCATCATAATAATGAGACCCAGCACACTGCTCGTGCTTAAATATTTGTGACTGTTTTGGAGAAATGTTGCTGGGCTGGAAATTAGAAGGAGGGTTCTAACCATCAGAGGAGTGTGGCTCTGGAACAGCCTCTGGATAGTAATAGTAGGGACAAACAACCTACCTAATTTTGAGATGGAGCTTGATACACTTATGAAGATGATTGCATGTGGGGTTTCTTGATGACCTGCAAATCCCTTCCAGTCTCATGTACTATTTCCAGCAGATGTATCAATAAGAAACCTCCCTCAACAGGACAGAATCCTTCTAAGTCAAATGAACTTTTTGAACTGAGCACCACGCAAACCGGGTGCCAACCCCCAGACGAGAACGGGTCATGTCATTTATCTACATGCACTAGTGGAGGTCGGAAGGGTATCTCTCCTTCCCTTCTCTCAGCCTACGTCTGCTATCTATAATTTCTCTGGGGAAAGATGTACATTTACTGTCTCTCCTTTCTGTGTGTGCACTTCCTTTTCTTTTTCTTTTTTTTTTTTTTGTGCGGGGCGAGGAAGGGTTGGAGAAAAAACAGAAAGGGAAGATGGCACTTGTCAATATTTGCATCAACAGATTGTTGTTATAAAGAAATCCTGTCGGGACCACCCCCATGGCAAGTAGCGTGGGAACAGCAGATGTACTCACAGCTGCAATAGCCCACAACACCACTCAGTATAGTGGCATTTGGCAAGGTGGGAGAAACGTGAGGGACTAGACTGGCACTCTTCTCTGTTTATATTTTCCTTTTCCTCATCTAATAAGGGATGAAGACAGATGCACTCTCCCACCCAGCAGTGACGGGGCCCTTTTCACAATCCGAGTATTAAGGAGTTAGTTTTTAATCTACAGTTTCTCTTCTTGCAGATAATTGATTGCCTATGGTTTTAACCCTACAACTGCCAATGGGTAAATTACAGAACAGTAGAGTTTCCCCTGGCTAAATATTTACTATTTGCTTAGATTTCCATTTAAAAAGAAACAAAAAAATGCCCTCATGAAAATGTTTATGCACCATACCTAATCAGATTTACAGTCTAAAATGACCACCACCTGTCACGGGGTCCACTCACTGCATGTGGCGCCTTCTCCTAGTGGCTCCAGGGATTAGCTCTTGCCAGGCACTGCCCTCCTCTGGCGGTGTCTCTACCCATCATCTCTTTCTCCCTGCGGCCCCTCTTGCTCTCTGAGCTGCAACTTCTTGTTCGTGGCTTGGCCCTCCGGCCAAGTCACTAAGGTCCTCCCCTTTGGCAGAACTCAAAGTCCTTCCAAACCAGCTGTCTGTCTGGCATTGCCAGCGCCTTGTGCCACTTCCCAGGAGTTGTTAGGGGAACCCAGGCCTGATCTCTGCTCTGGGTTTTTAAATGGTGATAACCTTTGATCGTCTCCAAGCTGCTGGAACTTTGCTAGCGGTGATGACTTCTGTGAATAGTGCTGCCACCCGGTAGCGCCATGTTCGTCCAAGATGGGGGTTAAGGAAGTCTGAAGGAATTCCATCAATGCCAGCTGATTTTCCTGCTTTGGTTTCAGAGAGGGTAGCGTCGATCTCAGCTCTTGTGGAGGATTGACAGAGACTTGTTGAAGGGGCACTTTGCATGCAGGATTCCTTAAGAGCCATTTTCACCTCTTTTTTCATTTGTTGGCTTACGGTCATCTTTGAATTTCTTACTGGGAGGCTGGCAATGCTGTTCGCAGTGACTAACAGCGTTTGTGTGTGTGATGATGCTGCAGAAGGGCCCGTGCCTTATGGCTGGAGTGCATGAAGTCTGTGGCCTCCACCATCTCTGTCCATTGTCATCATCTTGTACAGTCCAATGATTCCAGGACAGCAGTCCAAGTCAGAGTAGCTTCATACTCCCATAGGAGCATTTTGCTCAGTGGGCTCCAGAAAAGTTGCTCCTGTAGCTGGGGAATATTCTTCTTCGCAGCTTTAATAATAACATTTGTGAAGGAGTTGAAGTTTTTAGGCTTTGGTGGTATGCTACTGGTGGCTTTTTGACAGCAATGGAGAAAGCCAGCCAATCTACCTATCTCAGGTTCCAGCATGGAACTGGTAACACAGGTAACGATGGGGAGTTTGAGGCCAATGTGTACCACCACTGCCTGTGCTGGAAGAAGTCCAGGACAATTTGTGGTGCAATGAGTGGTGATCTGCTGCAGTCTGTGGAAACGAAACGTAAGTCAGGTGTGTATTATTTCTTTTCTTAGGCTGAGCAGAAAGTATCCTTTTGTTTTGCATCAAACAGCAGGTACTGATGCCCCCTCAGTGAGCTTCTCACCTGCAATGTTGTTCATCAAATAGTCCCATGCTGTATGATGGCTGCTAAAATCACCAAGGTCCATAGACAGGTGGTGTTATTTTGGTAGGAGTCAGGGCCGCTTGTACACATGATACATTGTCAGCTCCTTGCCTCAGAGACGAGTGATGAAACCATCATCCGTTTCTGGCAGTGCTTTGGCTATGTGTTTCAGTTGTGGCCTGACGTAGGCAGCCATTCCAAGTGTTGGATGGTTTTGGATGGAGAGAAGGACATATCCTGCTGTCTTGAGGCATGATGAGTCTTCTTCCGCAACATGTGTTTTTTGCATTGCCAGGACATTTATGTTATTGTCCATCAACCTTTGAACGAGATAGGCCCTCGACATTAAATTGGCCTAGACGAATCAACAGGTATATTAGCTAATGAGTGTGGCTATTAAAAACGTCTTTCTTGGAGAAGTTGCAATTTTGACTGGGAAGTCGACAAATGATCACAAGTCTGCAAAGTGGTGGCATTAGTTCGTACACATAGATTAAAGTGTACTTAACAGGGAGGACCACGTGAAGGTTGCCACCATCGCTCCCCATTGCATTAGAAGTAAGGCATCTGAGACTGGTATCTTGAGCTACTGACTGATACATTTGTAAAGATCCTTTCCCAATTCACCTCCAAGGCTATGTCTACGCTTACGTTGGCATGTCGAGTACAAGCACCAAACACGTAGCTGCACTCCACAGTGAAAGTCAGGCTGCATCCATACTTGTCCCTGTGGTGCATAGCCACAAGCTGCAGTGAAAGGCAGCGGGGAAAGGCACCAGTAGGGGGAACTGACGGAGCCTTGCCCTACTGCTTCTCCCCTGTCAGAGCCTTTCCCTGCTGCCGGAGCCTTTCACTGTGGTGGGAAAGAGGGTCCAGCAGCAAGACACTAAACTGCTAAAAATAGCAGTATGGACATAGGAGGCCCTTCTTGGGCATGTGGAGAGGCTGTACAGAGTCTGGGGGTTCAGGTGTGAAGGGCACTCTACAGTAATCCCCTAAACCGTGTCTCACCGTCTGTGCTGCTGTTTATACCCATGCTAGCTGAGTCTACAGTACCTGTATTGTACACGGCACCATATGTGCAGACATAACCCAGTTGTGAATTTCCCCCTTTGGGGACTTCTGTTGTTTATACACAGTAAATTGGTTACCAGCCTGGTTCTAAGGCCAACCCACAAAAAAAATGTAGTGGACTACGCACAGCCTTTCAAAATGGATGTCTATAGTGCTAGAGAAACTGAAAAGGAATTGCCAGTAACTCATCATGGATGGATAAAGTTTGCTTCTATGCAGAAGATTTGTGCATTAAGTAAATCCCACTCCTGCCCCATTTTGAAGGCCTGAGTGGTACCTAGACCTTGAGGAGAATTGAGCTCTCCACAGGGGTGAATTTCACCCCATGAAATTACTAGAGTAAGAATCAGAGATTGAGGTTATCTTTTTTGGGGCAGGGACCATCTTTTCATTCTGTATTTGTATAGCGTCTAGCACAGTGGGTCCACGAGTGGGGCTTCAATACAATACAAATAAATAAATAAATGGTCAAATTAATCCCTGGCATAACTCTACTGAGCCACTTGGATTAATTCCAAAATTCCATCTGGCTCGAAGTCTTCATTGATAAAAGGTAATGCAGATGTTCTCCAGCAATTCACTTGTTCATCTCTTTACCTTTCTCACTTCATATTTTTCTTTCCCCCTTGGCAAATTTAGTACCTTGGCATGCATAAAATCCATTATTGATCTGCAACCGGTGTGATCATCACGTTCAGTCATTGATCACCCAGCTAAGGTCACTAGGAGTTAGCAGCCAATAACGCGCAGGAACATTCAACCAGTGCTAAAATACCGTCAGCTACAAAAGCTAGTTTTATACAGGGAATAGAAATATGAGAATACCATCATGGGCAACAGAACAAGCTGTGTGTGGTGAATCATGGGATGGCTCTCAGGGGATTTGGATCAGCATGAATTGCATCACTGCTTTCTTACAGGGTCATTCAGAGATATGCTTTAATCCCAGATCACTACTCAGGATATAATTTTCTTACAAGCAATTTCATAAGTACTGCAGTAAACAGGAAGAAATAAACAGTTCTAATTTTCTTATGGTAGGAGAGGGAAAAACTATGCTTCATGCTTACTTACACAGTAATGATCAATTCTGAGGTCTCTCGCTTATCTGGCTCTCACCCACAAGCAACTATGATTCATCGCTGGGATAGGAAAAACCCTCAAAGCAGGATTGGAGCTGAAGGGGAAATAATTTAAAGCAATAAGTGACTTTAATTAAAAGGCAAAACTAAGAGGCTTTTTGCTCCTTTTACCTTCGAGGACCCGAGTGTAGGGATCTGCATTTCTCCTTGTGAGAGACATTCATTCTGATTTTCAAGATCACACATGCAGATCACAGAGATGAGACTGTGCATGTTGGGAGCTCAGGACAAAGCAGCCTCAGTCCATCCTCCTGTGCTACCGACTTCCAGAGGAGATCAGGCAAATCCAGTGTGTGACAATACTGCAAAACCTGCCTCTAGGTTACAGGCCTTTCTACCAGAACAACACTCACTATACTGACACTCCTTATTATCCCAAACCTATCCCTAATAGGCAACCAACCAAACTGAAACAATTCAACCTATCCCCACCCCCAAAACAATACAAATAAAATCAATACCCTAAACAGAGATTTTATCTCAAGCATGAAATAGTGAGCGTGATGACACAAGGAACTTTACTGTTGCTATCAATTTTACATGGAAGGTGCTCAAATATGAGAGTGATGGACAGCAGCAGAAAACCCTAGGACAGATATTAAATTATTTCTAATGTCCTGGTTTTCTGAAAAGCCTTTTGGATTCCCTTTCCATTTCCCTTGGGGTAGGTGAACTTTTTGAGACGAGAGCTTGTGCTGACTACAGCTCTGCTACCTTTTTTCCTCAGATAACCTGGGAGGGGATGTGTGTAGTGGTCTGAACAAGAGACTGGGATTTGCAGCTCTTGTGAACAGATTCTCAAGAGAAGTCAGAAACCAGAAGTTCCCGTTTGGCCGCAAAGGATATGTCCACACAGCAATGTGAGCCTCTGCTTGAACCTGGGCTCCAAGCTTAACCACCTTGCATCTACACTGCAATTGCACTAACCCAGGGCTCAGACCCAATGTCCCAGGACCCGGCAGGGCTGGAGGGTCCAAGCTCGAATCAAGCTGGGACCTAGGGTCCAAGCACTATTGCTTTGCAGTGTAGCCACAGCCTTGTTTGACTCTAGGTCCCAGGCATCATCTGGAAGTATCCCACGATTCCATGGGACAACTTACTTAGTCCTCTCTATCCCAATCCTCTGCAATCCACTTCAAACTCAATGGGGGAGCAATTAAACACCCCTTTATTTAGTGATAGCTGAAACAATAGAAGCCACCACCCAAGCCACAGACTAATGTGACCAATTCAGTTGAGTACCAGCTGAGCCATCTGGCCTAAGGTTTCCCTGGAGACTGATTGTCAACACAAGGAGTGAAGCATTTATTTGATTGCAGTTATAGATTCATAGATATTAAGGTCAGAAGGGACCATTATGATCATCTAATCTGACCTCCTGCACAATGCAGGCCACAGAATCTCACCCACCCACTCCTGCGAAAAACCTCTCACCTATGCCTGAGCTATTGAAGTCCTCAAGTCATGGTTTAAAGACTCCAAGGGACAGAGAATCCTCCAGCAAGTGACCCATGCCCCATGCTACAGAGGAAGGCGAAAACCCCCCTGGGCCTCTTCCAATCTGGCCTGGAGGAAAATTCCTTCCCGACCCCAAATATGATGATCAGCTGAACCCTGAGCATGTGGGCAACATTCACCAGCCAGATACCACCCAGGAAAGAATTCTCTGTAGTAACTCAGATCCCACCCCATCTAATACATGTTAACCGAACCAGAAAGAATAGATAAAGTGAACAGACAGGAGAAATCAGTGTGAATCGAAGACGAAGGCAAGAGAGTGCTTTCTGAACAAGGAAACTGTCTCCTGTCACTTGTTTCTAATGTATTCAAGGAAACAGGCCTTTGTTTACATTCTTTGTAAATGAGGAGTATTGCACCAAAGAAATACCTGACTGCTACCATCAATTTCTTGTCCTAATGGAGACAACCCGGAAGGTTGTAAATATTGGATAACTGCTCAGGTTAAAAGGGGCAACAATATTGTTTATACAAATCCCCTTTGATGGCTTTATCTTCAATTTTTATAGAAATTTTACTGCTATGATCACAGCATATCAACTGAATCTAGGATGTCCAGGAAGTATAGCTAATAAACTGTTCTTTATTGTAAGAGAGACATTTCACTCCCAGAATGCCTGACATGCCTTCATTTCTCTCAAACTCTGCCCTTCATACATAACATAATCAGAGGAAGCTCAGAGGCCTTTCCTGCACATAAAGAGAAATTACTGTGTGTCACATTCATGGGATAAAAACTCGGCATTTTAGCAGCTTACGATAATTTGAAACTTCTTGCCAGATCATGTAGTGTGATGCTTTAGAAATGTCAGCTGACTCTAATCACTCTGACATTTCCAATCATTGCAGTGCATTGTACTTGAGTAATGTGAAATCCATTTATATAAAAATTGGAAGGAAGAGGCGCTTCTGCATCCCACTGAGGGGTAAAAATACCATGTCACTCTTTTTTCTCTTTATATAACAGCAATAACAAAAGACCATCTCTTATATAATTTGGCTTCTCTAGTTAAACGGAGCCATTTACCTGCAGTGATAAATGGACAGCTATGGATTTTGATGGATTCTCCTACAGACGTGTTAGCAAGAGTGGGATAATGCTTCATTTCTCGCACAGCACCCATTACCCTGGGATGCACAGAGTTTAGTATCTATACAACAGAAGCCGAGTTTCTGCAACTGCAGAAGCAGCCAAGTGGAACAGCATAAACACAAAGGAAAGTCAGACATCACAATAGATTTCTACATATTGCTTCCCGCTACCTTCTGTGCCACACACATGGACAGCACGGTTGCTTTCTTGGACTGATGTGCATGTCTTTTTGGAAGCATCCACTAGGGGGTTAAACTAGGAAGCTAGGATTTGGAAGGCCTGGGTGACATTCCTCGCTCTTCCACTGTCTCGCAGTGTGACCTTGAACCAGCATTTCAGACCCAGATGCAGCAAAGCTATGAGCTATGTGCTTAACTTGCATGTGCTTAACTCAGCGTGTGCTTCAGTCTAATAAGCAAAACACTTAAGCACATGCTCAACTTAAAGTCAAGGGGATTTAAGCACAGCAGAGCTTTGCTGGAACAGGGATGAATGTAAGCATATGCTTAAGTGCTCTGTTGAAGTGGAGCCTAACTTACCTTATAGGGCAAGATCCAGAAAGGAGAGAAGTCAATGAAGTGATGGCTATTTACACCAGCTGAGTACCTAGTCTTCTGAGGTTTAACGTAACCTTGCACTGTAAAACCAGAGTAATAGCACCTCACTTCCCAGGGATGGTGAGGCATAATGGATGTTTGTAAAGTGCTTTGATATCTTCAGATGAAAAACGCTCCAACAACTTACCTCTGGGTGTGGTGGATCACTTGATGATTTTAAATCAAGACTGGATATCTTTCTAAGAGACACACTAGAGCGCAAACAAAAGTTGTGGGCATGATGCAGAAATTACTGGGTGAGATTCTCTGGCCTGTGTTGTGCAGGAAATCAGATTAGATCATCATAATGGTCCCTTCTGTCCTTAAAGTAGAATCTGAAGGAGGACAGAGGTATAATTATTGTACAGCACGTATTCCATGTCATGCCACAGGCTAATGAAAGCCACTTTTTTACATGGGTCACAATGCCTGAGAGAGTACTGCAAGACAGATGTACTTATTCCTTTCCACTTAAGCGATGACCCAAAATGACCGTGTTCAGTGAAAAAAAATCTCTCTCTCTCTCTCTCTCTCCAGCCTCTAACAAAAACACCTTAGGAGCTGTCTGGAAGGAAAGGAGCCAAGGGAACAAAAAGTGTCTTATTTTGAAAGCAAATATCCAATATATTTGATTCAAGATCCTTCCCTGACTTGAAGGAGTAACATACAGTCATCATTTTCGGCCAGATTCATGCATAGTTTATAGAGTTGTAACAGTTATTATAAGTGTTCTGCATCTGAGGGTCAAGACCAGCCTTCCCTTCTCATACTGCTAAAGAACACAAGAAGAACATAAGAATGGCCGTACTGGGTCAGACCAAAGGTCCATCAAGTCCAGTATCCTGTCTTCCGACAGTGGCCAGTGCTAGGTGCCCCAGAGGGAACGAACAGAACAGGTCATCATCAAGTGATCCATCCCCTGTCGCACATTCCCAGTTTCTGGCAAACAGTGGCTAGGGACACCATTCCTGCCCATCTTGGCTAATAGCCATTGATGGACCTATCCTCCATGAACTTATCTAGTTCTTTTTTGAACCCTGTTATGGTCTTGGCCTTCACAACATCCTCTGGTAAGGAGTTTCGCAGGTTGATTGTGCGTTGTGTGAATGGGAAGGGGTTGGAGATATGATCCTGCCTAGATCTCAGCCAGATGGGAGAGGTGGATAGGAGCAGGGATCCTGGTGTGGAAAAAAATTGAGAACTACTGATCTAGTACTTTAGGGCTAGCGTCCTTCTATTTGTGTAGCATAATCTCCTGGCACAGTACATGTCTTCCTAAATGCTAAACAAGTAACAATACAGCACTTGTCATCCATAGATCTCAGAGGGCTTTACAAAAGGCCAGTATCATTTAATCCCAATTTTAAAGTGGGGGAAACTGAGGCACAGCTAAGGAAATAACTTGCCCAAGAGCATCCAGCAGAACCAATAATTTAACCCCAGGGCAATCTGGTGGGTCAGGATGAGCTGGATTTTTCCCTCCCAATTTAAAGCAGAGGAAATCTTGCTCTCCCACTCCTCACACTTGCTTACCTTTCAAACTCAAGTATTCTGTCAAATTCCCAAAATACTCACAATTATATGGGCTTGTCGTGGTTATAAGTGATACAGGTTTTTACTCTTATTTTTATAGTAAATATAAGGAGGTTGGCCAAGCTCAAAAAGTTGAGAAACACTGCCGGAGAGCCCACAGTTGGTTTCCCTGCGAGTGCTCCCCTGATTGTACACCCAGTAACACTTTTTGGGCAAGTGGGTAATGGGATAACTGCTAAAAGAGGATTCAGGGGAAAAAACTACAAGAAGGCAGGGCAATGCAAGTGACATTTCTGCTAATTAGGAGATTACAAGCAGCTAATCATGCCACCTGTCAATCATTTAACAAAAAGTCTCCCCGAATGCTAAAGGTATAAATTAGCCCTCGGAATATTTACGTTTTTTAAAGATGTGCTTTGCCCAAAAGGGTAAATAGTCAGTACTGCTGGAAAGATACGTTTGGGGCCAGACCCTGCCAGGGACTGAGCGCCCTTGGCTTCTGCCAAAGCCAGCGTATGTGGAAACTCAGGACCTTGCAGAAGGTGCTCTGTCCACGGCAGGAATGGGCCCAATCTGAGGGGGCATCCGCTCCCGACAAAAGTGTAGACAATACTGATTTGCAGAAGGACTTCGGTTAAGATTCTGAGATTCTATCAGCATCCTGCCTGTGTGCACAACAGTTCAGAATCACCGTTCTGTTCCTATATTAGCAATGGGAGGATTCCCCCACTGGTATGAATTGGATTTGAATGGAGTGACAGAGTCACAGCAGCTGAGAATCTGGCCTTCAAGGGTCCTATATTTTTTAATTGGGAGGGAAAAATGGGGCGTTTTTTTTTTACTCTAATTCTGTTCTCTGTCTGTGCATTTAAAAGGGACATTAACGACATTTCAAATGGTTTCCAACAAATCCTCTGCATCCTCTGAGTTTCCAATATTATCATGGAAATTAATCCTCAACTACTTCTCTGGTTTAAGGTTAATTGATATATGATTGACTTCTCAGTATGAAAAAAATAGCTATGCTGTACCAACTAGTAGCACATTCTATTCACATACTTAATAAACGATTATGGTATTTCATTTGCATGGTTCCCCCCCTTTCCCCAAGACTTCTATTGTCAACTCTCGTATCTTCAAGATTCACATGATTTCACGTACATATTTCTGCAAACTTCTTCTGGCACCAGCAATGCAAGAGGAGGCTATGAGCTGTCAATCGGAATTTGTCGCAAGGCTTGGCTGTGAAAGGAGTTTACTGTGTCACAAGCATGTGTGCCAACAGTTTACCTGTCACTTCAGATGCTAGTGACTCTGGGGATTGCCAAAAATGTAGGGTATGTCTACACTATGGAGGCTATACTGGGATAGAAACATCACCGTGCCAAGAAAACCTCATAGCGTAGATACAGCCTACACTGACCAAAGGGGCTTTTCCGTCAGTGTAGGAACACCACCTTTCTGAACAAAGGTAGCTATGTTAATAGCAGCATTCTTCCGTCAACGCAGTTGTGTCTACACTGGGTGACACTGGTTAGAGCAGCATAGCTAGGGCAGGCGAGAGTGTGGGGTTTTTTCACACCCCTGATCAAAGTAGCCAGGTCAACCGAACTTTTAAGTGTCGACCAAGCCTCAATGTGGAGAACTGTAAAATATCTCTATTATTGCTTTGGAATATTGTGCAGGCCTCCATTTATGATGGGAACCTGGCAGTTCAAAGATGTACCCTGCAGAAAGGGAGTGGGGGAAGTTGCCAGCGGCTACACAGACGGACTGAGGGCACATCTACAGTGCAGCCAGGAGGAGCAATTCCCAACTCGGGTAGAGGGGCACACATTAGCGCTGAACATGCTGGCTCTCTAAAAATAGCAGTATAGCCATGGCAGCATGAGCTGCGGCCCTAGTGCAATCCTCTCTGAGACCGGGTGGCTACCCAAGCCGCTGCCCGAGCCGCTAGAGTTACGCTGCTATTTTAGGTGATAGCTCAGTCAGACCTAGTGAGCATACATCTACCCGGGCTGCACAGATACACCCTGAGAGTCAGGGTCTACAGCAAGCAGGCTGTACGTGGGTACACAAGAGAATGGGGAAGGGGACCAAGGCTAAGTTCTTGGGGCTTGAGCTGGAATGCCTAACATTGGTAGGATAGTGTGTACGTGTAGGTCTCTTTGGTGTTTTAAATCCACTTGCACCATTTTGGCAATTAAATAATGCTTTGTTCTGAAGAAGCTATGTCACTGAATGCTATTACCATCCACAGGCTCCCAGAAGAAAACGTTTGCAGCTGCCCAGTGCTTTGAGCCTGCTAGGCTGGTAAGACGGCTGGGTATAACTCGGAGAACCAGCCAGAGAGTGGTTCGATTGTGCGATCCCACCCAGAAGAGAAGCCAAGGCACGGCGCTGTCATTTGAAAGGGGTGCATTCGGGGGACTAGAAAAGGGTGTCAAAAAGGGCAGCGGTACCCAGGGACTATGACACTTTGTAACAAATGCTTCATAGCTATAAAGGTAGGAGCTGTAGAGGCATCATCCATGCTGACAGGAAAGGAGGAGGATGGTGGGCCAACGCATCAAGAGGAAGGGTGGCCTTAGGGTTAAGGCCCTGGATTGGGACCCAGTAAATCTCCATTCAATTCCTAATGTTACCACAATTTTCTCTTTTGTGAACTACAGCAAGTCTCTTAGGACAAGGTTTTCAAAGGTATTTAGGTGCCTACAGATGAAGACAGGTGACTTCTAAAACCCCACTATGCACCTAACTCCCATCCATTTGAATCAGAGTTAGGTGCCTAATCTGCTTAGGTGCTTTCGGACATCTCACTTGGTGTCTATCAGCAACTTTATATCTAAATACCTTTGAAAATCCAGCCCTTATGCTCTCTTGTGTCTCAGTTCCCCATCTGTAAAATGGGAATAGTAATACTTCCTTTCCCCCACATTATTTAGACTGGTTTCAGAGTAGCAGCCGTGTTAGTCTGTATTCGCAAAAAGAAAAGGAGGACTTGTGGCACCTTAGAGACTAACAAATTTATTAGAGCATAAGCTTTCGTGAGCTACAGCTCACTTCATCGGATGCATTTGGTGGAAAAGCAAATGCATCCGATGAAGTGAGCTGTAGCTCACGAAAGCTTATGCTCTAATAAATTTGTTAGTCTCTAAGGTGCCACGAGTACTCCTTTTATTATTTAGACTGTGAACTCTTCAATACCAGGATAATCTCCCATTGTATGTACATACAGCACTTAGTACAATTGGGTCAGATCTTGGTGGGGGGGTCCCTAGACGCTATTACATAAATAACATAGAACTCTTTGGATTTGCCACAATTGCTGGAGGGAAATGTGGCCACAGTTCTTGTCCTGGCAGTTGCAAAAAATGAAAGCGGGGGTGGGAGGGTGGGGAGGGAAGATCATACTTGAATTGAATGCTACTTTCAACAACAAAACCACAGTCCAGTCTAACAAGGCCAGATTTCTAAGCAGCATGCAGCTCTTCATCAAATGTACCTTGTATTTTACATGAGGCACTGAAAGGCTTTTCCAAGGTCATAAAATGACACACAGAGAGGTGGGAATAGAATCCAGGAGTTCTTCTCCCCTTTGTCCTACTTTCAACCACTAACCCCCACAACCCCCCCCCCAAAAAAAACCAAACAACTTCCTTTCATAATCTCTCATCTTTTCCCACTAGTAATAGTGGCAGAACCTAGAAAAATGTGGGATTTGCAGGCTGATATTTAAAGAACAGGCTTTGGAATTCAAATGATCTAAGTTCTGTTCTTGGCTTTGCAACCTATCTTCATAGTTATATTGAAAGGTTGCGTCATCTCTGTGGGCATTGGCCCCCTCCCCTGTGTCTGTTTAGACTGAGACTGTAAGCTCCTTCCAGACAGCTCTTTTCATACTGTGTGTTTGCTGAGTGCCCAGCACAATGGGGTCCTGATCTTGTGTGGATCTTCTTACTAACAACGTTAGTTTTTCTAAGTTATATAAGCAGGTGCCTGGGAACCAGAACTGGCTTCTATTTCCAGCTCACCCACATTCTCACATTGTCACCTTGAAAATAACTTGGCCCTTCGATACCTCATGTAAAATGGGCATGATCAAACTTATCTACCATACAGGGGTTTTGTGAGGGTTGATTGCTTACTGCTTCTAAAGTGCTCTGATCTCCTTTGTGGTAAAGGACCAGATCCTGACCGGGCAGAAATCACAATGGAATTACACTAATTGACACCACCTGGTGATCTCACCAAAATGCCAAGGATGATCGTATTTCAGTGTTTATTCAAGGTAGATTAATAGCTAGAATAAAATAGCAATTTCCAGCTAAACTGCTTTACACTTGGGAGCACTTCCCACTCAGTCACCAAGCCTCAGACTTAAACCTCCAGTGGCTGGCCTGAATTAGGCTCTCTGTACTACAAGAGCTACGGCTTCAGCTATGCCACTGTAGTGTTGATCCTTCCTACATTGACAGAGTGCTTCTGTCGACACAGATAATCCACCTCTCCAAGAGGCAATAGATAGGTCAACAGAAGAACTCCTCTGTTGCTGGGTCTCCAGTGGGGTGTAGGTTACTCTAACTTGACTTTTCACAGCTCTGAGTCATGTACCGAGGTTGATCTAAGTTTTAAAGTGCAGAGCAGGCCTTAGTTACCTAACTTCTTCTTAGTTTATTCTTTGTATTTCAGCCGTGCCTGGAAGCTCCCGCCAAGAGGAGAGCCTCATAGTGCTAGAGGCTTTACAAACACCTAGTAAGAGACAGTACCTGCCCTGAAGCGTGTACAGTCTAAACGAAGGAAGTGTTATTACCCTCCGTTTCCAGAGAGGGAACTGAAGTTAAATGTCTTGCTTACAGTCACACAGGAAATATATGGCAGATCTCCGAGTTCCAATCCAGTGCCTTAAACACAAAACGGACCTTCCTGGTGGGAAGCATGTTGGGTAGTCCAAATCAGAGGCGGGGAGGGGGAAGAGATAAAGTGACCTACCCTAGCAGGAACAGAACCCTTGCCTCCTGTGTGCTAGTTAAGTGCCCTGCTCACTAACCTTTACTGTCCACATGGTGGCATAAATTAGGCTTTGCCTTTTTCTTTCTCTCCCTACCTTCAGGGCCTCTCTACTTCGCAATCCGATTTGATTTTACACAATGCCTTTTGTAGACCACAGTCTGTAAAAATCTTGTGCTCAAGTTATTCCTTCTAATCAAAGAAGATGTCTACTTATCAGTTTGCAGAGTAATATCTCATTTCCTTCTCATTAGCCCAGAACTGGGGCATATCTTCCTTTTCTACTCTGGGCCATTCCCTCTTCTCACCCCCTACATGGGGACATGATCACATCACGCAACAAACACAATCGTAATGGACTTTGAAACTTTGTCATTTGCCTTTAGCGGCTCCCCTCTTGCGAAGTTTAAATACATTAAAAGCAAAAGCACGCTCTATTCTATCAAGTGCCATTACCCAGGCTGGCAAAACTCTATAAATCATCTTTGCTTTGCCTGTATAAAGCACAGACTTGTGTTGTTTCAGAGTAGCAGCCGTGTTAGTCTGTATTCGCAAAAAGAAAAGGTGTACTTGTGGCACCCGAGAGACTAACAAATTTATTTGAGCATAAGCTTTCGTGAGCTACAGCTCACTTCATCGGATGCATTCGGTGGAAAATACAGTGGGGAGATTTATATACACACACAGAGAACATGAAACAATGGGTTTTATCATACACACTGTAAGGAGAGTGATCACTTAAGATGAGCCATCACCATCAGCAGGTGGGGGAAAGGAGGAAAACCTTTCATGGAGACAAGCAAGGTAGGCCATTTCCAGCAGTTAACAAGAACATCTGAGGAACAGTGGGGGGTGAGGGGGGGGAGAAATAACATGGGGAAATAGTTTTACTTTGTGTAATGACTCATCCATTCCCAGTCTCTATTCAAGCCTAAGTTAAGTGTATCCAGTTTGCAAATTAATTCCAATTCAGCAGTCTCTCATTGGAGTCTGTTTTTGAAGGTTTTTTGTTGAAGGATAGCCACCTTCAGGTCTTGTAATCGAGTGACCGGACAGATTGAAGTGTTCTCCAACTGGTTTTTGAATGTTATAATTCTTGACGTCTGATTTGTCCCCATTTATTCTTTTACGTAGAGACTGTCCAGTTTGACCAATGTACATGGCAGAGGGGCATTGCTGGCACATGATGGCATATATCACACTGGTAGATGTGCAGGTGAACGAGCCTCTGATAGTGTAGCTGATGTGATTAGGCCCTATGATGGTGTCCCCTGAATAGATATGTCGACACAGTTGGCAATGGGCTTTGTTACAAGGATAGGAGGTGTGGTTGCTGGTGAGAATTTGCTTCAGGTTGGGGGGCTGTCTGTAAGCAAGGACTGGCCTGTCTCCCAAGATCTGTGAGAGTGATGGGTCATCCTTCAGGATAGGTTGTAGATCCTTGATGATGCGTTGGAGAGGTTTTAGTTGGGGGCTGAAGGTGATGACTAGTGGCGTTCTGTTATTTTCTTTGTTGGGCCTGTCCTGTAGTAGGTGACTTCTGGGTACTCTTCTGGCTCTGTCAATCTGTTTCTTCACTTCAGCGAGTGGGTATTGTAGTTGTAGGAATGCATGATAGAGATCTTGTAGGTATTTGTCTCTGTCTGAGGGGTTGGAGCAAATGCAGTTATATCGTAGAGCTTGGCTGTAGACAATGGATCGTGTGGTATGATCTGGATGAAAGCTAGAGGCATGTAGGTAGGAATAGCGGTCAGTAGGTTTCTGATATAAGGTGGTGTTTATGTGACCATAGCGTATTAGTACCGTAGTGTCCAGGAAGTGGATCTCTTGTGTGGACTGGTCCAGCCTGAGGTTGATGGTGGGATGGAAATTGTTGAAATCATGGTGGAATTCCTCAAGGGCTTCTTTTCCATGGGTCCAGATGATGAAGATGTCATCAATGTAGCGCAAGTAGAGTAGGGGCATTAGGGGACAAGAGCTGAGGAAGCGTTGTTCTAAGTCAGCCATAAAAATGTTGGCATACTGTGGGGCCATGCGGGTACCCATCGCGGTGCCGCTGATTTGAAGGTATACATTGTCTCCAAATCTGAAATAGTTATGGGTGAGGACAAAGTCACAAAGTTCAGCCACCAAGTTAGCCGTGACATTATCGGGGATACCGTTCCTGACGGCTTGTAGTCCATCTTTGTGTGGAATGTTGGTGTAGAGGGCTTCTACATCCATAGTGGCCAGGATGGTGTTTTTAGGAAGATCACCGATGGATTGTAGTTTCCTCAGGAAGTCAGTGGTGTCTCGAAGATAGCTGGGAGTGCTGGTAACGTAGGGCCTGAGGAGGGAGTCTACATAGCCAGACAATCCTGCTGTCAGGGTGCCATTGCCTGAGATGATGGGGCGTCCAGGATTTCCAGGTTTATGAATCTTGGGTAGCAGATAGAATACCCCAGGTCGGGGTTCTAGGGGTGTGTCTGTACGGATTTGTTCTTGTGCTTCTTCAGGGAGTTTCTTGAGCAAATACTGTAGTTTCTTTTGGTAACTCTCAGTGGGATCAGAGGGTAATGGCTTGTAGAAAGTGGTATTGGAGAGCTGCCTAGTAGCCTCTTGTCATCATGAATAGGTCGGAATATGAACGACAGCACCTCCTTTGTCAACCTTTTTGATTATGATGTCAGAGTTGTTTCTGAGGCTGTGGATGGCATTGTGTTCTGCACGGCTGAGGTTATGGGGCAAGCGATGCTGCTTTTCCACAATTTCAGCCCGTGCACATCGGTGGAAGCACTCTATGTAGAAGTCCAGTCTGCTGGTTCGACCTTCACGAGGAGTCCACCCAGAATCCTTCTTTTTGTAGTGTTGGTAGGAAGCTCTCTGTGGGTTAATATGTTGGTCAGAGGTGTGTTGGAAATATTCCTTGAGTCGGAGACGTCGAAAATAGGATTCTAGGTCACCACAGAACTGTATCATGTTTGTGGGGGTGGAGGGGCAAAAGGAGAGGCCGCGAGATATGACAGATTCTTCTGCTGCGTTAAGAGTATAGTTGGATAGATTAGCAATATTGCTGGGTGGGTTACGGGAACCACTGTTGTGGCCCCTTGTGGCATGTAGTCGTTTAGCTAGCTTAGTGTCCTTTTTCTTTTGTAGAGAAGCAAAATGTGTGTTGTAAATGGCTTGTCTAGTTTTTGTAAAGTCCAGCCATGAGGATGTTTGTGTGGAAGGTTGGTTCTTTATGAGAGTATCCAGTTTTGAGAGCTCATTCTTAATCTTTCCCTGTTTGCTGTAGAGGATGTTGATCAGGTGGTTCCGCAGTTTCTTTGAGAGTGTGTGGCACAAGTTGTCAGCATAGTCTGTGTGGTATGTAGATTGTAATGGATTTTTTACCTTCAGTCCTTTTGGTATGATGTCCATCTGTTTGCATTTGGAGAGGAAGATGATGTCTGTCTGTATCTGTCTGAGTTTTTTCATGAAGTTGATAGATTGTGTTGCTAAGTGAAAGATCAAAAGGGTTGGCAATTCGGACTCTATACCTTTTGGTCTGGAAAAAGGCAGCAAAATCTTGTGTTTACTCCAATTATGTTAAATTCTATAGAATTTAATAGGAACGATCCCCAATTATTATAATGTATTACAGCAGCCCCTGTGGGCCCCAAATGAGATTGGGACCCCATTGTATTAAGTGTTAAGCATATATAGTAGGAGATAGTCACTCTCCTGAAGAATTTAAACTCTAAATAGACAAGACAGACAGAGGGTGGGAGAATGTAAGCATTTATTTCCCCATTTTAGCAATGAGGTAGAAAGCACTGAAGGGTTGGTCTATGCTATAGGCAAAGCCAGGACTCTGACTCAGGTATGATCCCAAACTCTTCTGTCCACACACAGATCAGTCTGACTCGGGTCAGCAAGCACTTAGGACTGAGGATCTGCTGGGGAGGGGGGCTCCAAGCCCTGTCATTTTGTAGCACGGATGCAGTTCAAGCTGCAGAGAAGAGTTAGAAGGTCTGTGTAGTGCAGCATTGACGTGACAGCATGGTTGTGAGACCCAGGTCCAGCCATTGTAAACCCAGGCTTACAATGCGGTGTGGATGCTCAAGCATGAGCTTGGATATACCTGGGTTTAATGTCAGTGTGGTATACTCAAGGGCCCAGAGCTGGATCTTTCACAGATGCCTAGATACCTAAAGGTAGGTGCCTGGTGGTATCCCAAAAATACTCAAACAGGTTAGGGGTCTAATTGTCTCTACTTACTTCAGCTCTGGGTTCTTGGTGGTGAGGCCTCGTGGTTGCAGTGGCAGTCCAAGCCCGACCATAGGATCAGGACCAGGCATAGGACAGTGCTGAAAGCAGGGTCAGAGGAGAGGCAGTGGGTCAAAACCAGGGTCAGGAGTTTATAGCCAAGCCAAATCAGGATCGTAGTCTGAGTCAGGAAGCAGGCTGAAGCCGGATTGGAGTCAATCCAAGGGTCTGGGGGTCAAGAAACAGGTGCAGGGCTGGAGCAGCATCAGGATAGAACATGGACAAAGCTGAAGTGGCTTGGGAAAAGACTCATGCAAGGCTGGGGGCGGGAACAGGAACAGGAACCAGCCAAGAGCAAGCTGAAAACCTAGGGAGTCGGTAACACTGCAAGGCAGCAGGAGACCTCCCGTCAGAGTAGTGCCATTGCACAGACAAAGGGATGTTAACATTACAATTAAACACCCGCCGGCCGATGTCAGCTGACTCAGTCTAATGGGGCTTGGGTGACAGGGCTGTGAAATACATCTGATCCATGCCCAGCTCAGGGATAGGCTGCTGCTGCAGGCCTGTGTGATGAGTTACTGCAGGCTCCGTTGGAGGGGTGAGTCATTGCAGCTCAGTGAACCTCCCAGGTCTGACAGTGGGTTTGCCTTCCGCTAACCTGCTTAGGTACTGTTGAAAATCCCACTAGTGCCTAAATACCTCTGACAATCTGGCCCCAAGTGACTTGTCCAAGGTTACACAGAAAAGCTGTAGCACAATCATTGAATTGGAGTCTCCGTTGAGGGCTTTAATCAAGAGGCCACCCTTCCTCTCTAACCCACAGGGCACTGCAGAAATTCCTCTGCCAACCTACAAAATTCAAAAGTGGATGACATAACTTTTTTTAATATCTAGATCAAAAGGAGTCAGCAAAACTTGCTTGGGGAAGTCTGGAGTAAACCAAAGAATGTTTTGGAGCAAGGCCAGGGTAAAGGGGCTGCTTTGTTTTAAAACAATCACTCCGAACATCAAAATAGCTTCTTACACGCTGAGCTTCCTTTGTCCATTTACCACCTGGTATAGGCGAATGAAGTTATTACAGCTTATTAGAATGATTTACCTGCTAAAAATACTCTTCCTCTTGGTCCAACTCTCCAAAAAACTTTTCAAACTTATGAACGTATTATTCTTTCAGCCTGTTTAGCTTTGTCAGCTGGCATAAAGCAAAGAGTCAGCATTGAGCAGAAATTTTGTAGATGGAGGGGGAGTAATTTGGGGGGCAGAGCTAAGAAGAATGACGACTGGAAGGAGCTATGCTACTAATTATGCTTTAGAAAAGCTGGTAAGATTTTGAAAGCTTCTCTGGAGCACAGCGTTATTTCTTATTCCTTGGGCTGCGGGGTTTGCTTGGCAATATTTTTTTGCAGCACTTTGAGTTTAATCGTGTCAAAATATGTCACCAAAGAAAAATAAAATATTTATAGGACATTTTTTCTCAGTTTGATATTCAGCCAAAAACAGGGGCCACAACCTTAAAGACCTGGGTACTTTGGGAGATCTCCCATGCCCAAACTCCCACTGGGCCCAATTCTGATCTCATGTACACAGACACCGAAGTAGCTTTACTGAAGCCAACTCACCATATTCGCCTCTGTACCTTGTGAGATAATTTATACTAGTGAAAAGTGGGAGTGAAATGATATTGTTCAGACTCCAGTTAAGCTGCAAAATGGCACGGAGATCCATGTGACTGGAATAATTTACAGGATTAGGCCAAAATATAGTTAGATATCTGACATCATCTTGGCTCATGTCTGGCTGAGAGGTCTACCACTTAGACACAGAGCAATGCTGACTCACCAGATCACATATATAAATGAGCAGATCTTGCAGCTGGCTTCACTGACAACTCATAATAGTTCTTTAGCATTCTTTAAATTTCATCTATCCACTATCACATCTATGTGGATCAACTTTCAGGATGGGGGCCTATGTTATTTATCATTCCACCATTAATATACACACTTTTACACCAACGAATGTTGAATAATTCTAGACAACAACAGGCAAATTTATACAAAAAGATCTAGAGCTAAACAGAAAACATTAATCAGTCAAGAAAAATTGTACAGCATAACTCCTCCCTCTTTAAAATGCCTTATATATAGCTAGTGGTATATAAATTCTCCCTCAATACAGCTCATCTATATCTAATCACAATATTAACCTATACCACTGCTATTTAATGGCCTGCAGCAGTCTACTTCATACCTGTTTAGAAAAACAGGTGGGATTAAGTGCAATTTCTCCAACCAGAAATGTAATTAAAATGAATTTATATTAATCCAGGAGAGCTCAAGGAAAGGACAATGATTTATGAGCAATATTGCTGGCATTTTCTCGAGGCATAAAGTCATTAAAAATGAATTCTCTAAAAACTATGAGTTAGGAAGGCAGCCATAACTGAATAAGCAATCCGGTATGTCTTTAGGGCATTTGGTTTCTAGGGGAAAACATCAGACGTTCATGCAGGAAAACAGTAAAAATGTTCTCAACCTTAAATTTCAATTGAAGAGAAGTTAAAATTTGTTTCAAGTTACATTTAGCCTAGTTACTCTTATTTGTGGAATACATGTACTGATAGAAGGAAAGCTGGATCAAAATTGTCCTATCAGGGAGAAAAAAAATGGTAATTTTGCTAGATTCCGTGGTTCTAACAAGGAGTCTCAAGTGGCATTATTGCAGCTTAAGTAGAATTTCAATGAGTGTCTAACTTACTTAAGAGCCTAAATTCTATTTTCAAAAGTGATTTAGGAACCTAAATACATTTGAGGATCTGAATCTTAGGCCTGCTCTACACTAGGTGTTGAGGTTGAATTTAGCAGTGTTAAATCAATTTAACCCTGCACCCGTCCACACGATGAAGCCCTTTTTTCCGACTGAAAGGGCTCTTAAAATCGATTTCCTTACTCCACCCCTGACAAGGGAATTAGCTCTGAAACCGGCCTTGCTGGGTTGAATCTGGGGTACTGTGGATGCAATTAGACGGTATTGGCCTCCAAGAGCTATCCCAGAGTGCTCCACTGTGACCGCTCTGGACAGCACTCTCAACTCAGATGCACTGGCCAGGTAGACAGGAAAAGGCCCACGAACTTTTGAATTTCAATTTTCTGTTTGGCCAGCATGGCAAGCTGCAGGTGAGTGCAGAGCTCATCAGTCCCAGAATCGCAAAAGAGCTCCAGCATGGACCGAATGGGAGGTACGGGATCTGATCGCTATATGGGGAGAGGAATCCGTGCTATCAGAACTACGTTCCAGTTTTCGAAATGCCAAAACATTTGTCAAAATCTCCCAGGGCATGAAGGACAGAGGCCATAACAGGGACCCGAAGCAGTGCCGTGTGAAACTTAAGGAGCTGAGGCAAGCCTACCAGAAAACCAGAGAGGCAAACGGCCGCTCTGGGTCAGAGCCCCAAACATGCCGCTTCTATGATGAGCTGCATGCCATTTTAGGGAGTTCAGCCACCACTACCCCAGCCATGTTGTTTGATTCCTTCAATGGAGATGGAGGCAACACAGAATCAGGTTCTGGGGACGGGGAAGATGATGATGATGAAGTTGTAGATAGCTCACAGCAAGCAAGTGGAGAAACCGGTTTTCCCGACAGCCAGGAACTGTTTCTCTCCCTGGACCTGGAGCCAGTACCCCCCCAAACTCACCCAAGGCTGCCTCCCGGACCCACCAGGCGGAGAAGGGACCTCTGGTGAGTGTACCTTTTAAAATACTATACATGGTTTAAAAGCAGGCATGTTTAATGATTAATTTGCCCTGGCATTCGCGGCTCTCCTGGATGTACTCCCAAACCCTTGGCAAAAGGTTTCTGGAGAGGGCAGCCTTATTCCATCCATGATGGTAGGACACTTTACCACACCAGGCCAGTAGCACGTACTCGGGAATCACTGTAGAACAAAGCATTGCAGTTTATGTTTGCTGGCATTCAAACAACATCCGTTCTTTATCTCTCTGTGTTATCCTCAGGAGAGTGAAATCATTCATGGTCACCTGATTGAAATACGGTGCTTTTCTTAAGGGGACATTCAGAGGTGCCTGTTCCTGCTGGGCTGTTTGCCTGTGGCTGAATAGAAATGTTCCCCGCTGTTAGCCACGGGGAGGGGGGGAGGGGAGAAGGGATAGCCATGTGGTGGGGGGAGGCAAAATGCGACCTTGGAATGAAAGCACGTGCTACGTATATAATGTTAACAGCAAGGTTTACCGTGAAAGCGTGTACCCATTGTTCTATAAAACGTGTCTTTTTAAATACCACTGTTCCTTTTTTTTCTCCACCAGCTGCATGCATTTCAAGGATCACAGGATCTTCTCCTTCCCAGAGGCTAGTGAAGATTAGAAGGTGAAAAAAATGCACTCGTGATAAAATGTTCTCTGAACTCATGCTGTCCCCCCACACTGACAGACCACAGACGAATGCGTGGAGGCAGACAATGTCAGAGTGCAGGAAAGCACAAAATGACCGGGAGGAGATGTGGCGGGCTGAGGAGAGTAAGTGGCGGGCTGAAGAGAGGGCTGAAGCTGAAAGGTGGCGGCAGTGTAATGAGAGGGAGCAGGATTCAATGCTGAGGCTGCTGGATGATCAAACTAATAGGCTCCAGAGTATGATTGAGCTGCATGAAAGGCAGCTGGAGCACAGACCGCCGCTACAGCCCCTGTGTAACCAACCGCCCTCCTCCCCAAGTTCCATAGCCTCCTCACCCAGATGCCCAAGAATGCAGTGGGGGGAGCCTCTGGCCATCCAGCCACTCCACCCCAGAGGATTGCCCAAGCAACAGAAGGCTGGAATTCAATAAGTTTTAAACTTTTAAAGTGCTGTGTGGCCTTGTCCTTCCCTCCTCCACCACCCCTCCTGGTGCTTCTCTCCTCCACCACCCCTCCCTGGCTAGCTTGGCAGTTATCCCCCTATTTGTGTGATGAACTAATAAAGAATGCATGAATGTGAAGCAACAATGACTTTATTGCCTCTGCAAGCGGTGATCGAAGGAAGGAGGGGGAGGGTGGTTAGCTTACAGGGAAGTAGAGTGAACCAAGGGGTGGGGGGTTTCATCAAGGAGAAACAAACAGAACTTTCACACCGTAGCCTGGCCAGTCATGAAACTGGTTTTCAAAACTTCTCTGATGCGCACCGCACCCTCCTGTGCTCTTCTAACCACCCACCTCGTGTCTGGCTGCGCATAACCAGCGGCCAGGCAATTTGCCTCAACCTCCCACCCCGCCATAAACGTCTCCCCCTTACTCTCACAGATATTGTGGAGCGCACAGCAAGCAGTAATAACAGTGGGAGCATTGGTTTCGCTGAGGTCTAACCGAGTCAGTAAACTGCACCAGCGCGCTTTTAAACGTCCAAATGCACATGCTACCACCATTCTGCACTTGCTTAGCCTGTAGTTGAACAGCTCCTGACAACTCTCCAGGCTGCCTATGTATGGCTTCATGAGCCATGGCATTAAGGGGTAGGCTGGGTCCCCAAGGATAACTATAGGCATTTCAACATCCCCAACGGTTATTTTCTGGTCTGGGAAGAAAGACCCTTCCTGCAGCTTTTGAAACAGACCAGAGTTCCTGAAGATGCGACCGTCATGTCCTGTTCTCGGCCATCCCATGTTGATGTTGGTGAAACATCCCTTGTGATCCACCAGTGCTTGCAGCACTATTGAAAAGTACCCCTTGCGGTTTATGTACACGGCTTGGTGCTCCGGTGCCAAGATAGGGATATGGGTTCCGTCTCTCACCCCACCATAGTTAGGGAATCCCATTGCAACAAAGCCATCCACTATGTCCTGCACATTTCCCAGGGTCACTACCCTTGATATCAGCAGATCTTTGATTGTGTTGGCTACTTGCATCACAGCAGCCCCCACAGTAGATTTGCCCACTCCAAAATGATTCCCAACTGACCGGTAACTGTCTGGCGTTTGAGCATAAGCTTTCGTGAGCTACAGCTCACTTAGTCTCTCAGGTGCCACAAGTACTCCTTTTCTTTTTGCGAATACAGACTAACACGGCTGCTACTCTGAAACCTGTCTGGCGTTGCAAGCTTCCACAGGGCTATTGCCACTCACTTCTCAACTGTGAGGGCTGCTCTCATCTTGGAATTATTGCGCTTCAGGGCAGGGGAAAGCAAATCACAAACTTCCATGAAAGTGCCCTTACGCATGTGAAAGTTTTGCAGCCACTGGGAATCGTCCCAGACTTGCAACACTATGTGGTCCCACCAGTCTGTGCTTGTTTCCCGGGCCCAGAATCAGCATTCCATGGCATGAACCTGCCTCATTAGCATCATGATGCCTGCATTGTCAGGGCCCGTGCTTTGAGAGAAGTCTGTGTCCATGTCCTCATCACTCTCGTCACCGCGCTGACGTTGCCTACTCGCTCGGCTTTGCTTTGCCAGGTTCTGGTGCTGCATATACTGCTGGATAATGCACGTGGTGTTTAATGTGCTCCTAATTGCCAAAGTGATCTGAGCGGGCTCCATGCTTGCCGTGGTATTGCTTCTGCACAGAAAAAAGGCGCGAACGATTGTCTGCCATTGCTCTGACGGAGGGAGGGGCGACTGACGACATGGCTTACAGGGAATTAAAATCGACAAAGGGGGTAGCTTTACATCAAGGAGAAACAAAAACAACTGTCACACTGAGTGTCCCCCTAAAGGATTGAACTCAAAACCCTGGGTTTAGCAGGCCAATGCTCAACAACCTAAGCTATCCCTCCCTCTGGTATTTCAGGCAGGACTTCGTGGCAGGAGTGAGGGAAGGAGGAGCAAATGAATACAACACAAATCTGGTCTATTTCTTGTTTTGATCCACTCCATCTATCTTTTACATCTTTGGCTGGCAGCAGAGGGTGCAACAGGACTGCTAGCCATCCTCATCTCCTGCCTGCCCAGCAGAAGATGGTGCAATAGGACTGCTATCCATCCACATCTCCTGCCTGCTCACCATAAGATGGTACAATAGGACTGCCTGCAGGACGAAAGAGAATGACCTGGTCGAGTCACTCCTAATTTAGTCCCTGCACCCATATCTGCCCAGGCGCTCCTGACCGACCTTACCGAGGCAGCCAGGAGCACCTCGGACATGATGAGGATGGTTTTCAGGCCTATTGTACTGTCTGCTGCCACAAGGCAATGGGTTGCTGCTGCTGTGTAGCAATGCAGTACCGTGTCTGCCAGCACCCAGGAGACATATGGTGACAGTGAGCTGAGCAGGCTCCATGCTTGCCATGGTATGGCGTCTGCACAGGTAACTCAGGAAAAAAGGAGCGAAACGATTGTCTGCCATTGCTTTCACAGAGGGAGGGAGGGCCTGACGACATGTACCCAGAGCCACCTGCAACAATGTTTTTTGCCCTATCAGGCATTGGGATCTCAACCCAGAATTCCAATGGGCAGCGGAGACTGCGGGAACTGTGGGATAGCTACCCACAGTGCAACACTCCGGAAGTCAACGCTAGCCTCAATAGTGTGGAAGCACTCCACCGAGTTAATGCACTTAATGCACTTAGAGCATTTCGTGTGGGGACACACACAATCGACTATATATAAATGATTTCTAAAAAACCGACTACTATCAATTCTACCTCATTTCGTAGACATACCCTTAGAAACCTAAGTCTCATTGACTTTCTATGACATTTAAGGTAAAATTTCCAAAGGTGCCTAAATCACTTTTGAAAATGGGACTTAGGCTACTCAGTCATTTACTTCTCAAAATTTTGCCCCTCAGCTCCCACCTTTTGTTTAGCAGACAGTGAAGGCAGTTAGATCTTAGAGATATGATGCAATTCTTTTTTTGAAACTGTGCCCATGGCCAGTAAATTCTGTCCTCACCTTAATCCCCATGACAACATGATTTTTTAGGAGCAGCTGTTGCCAAAAGGTTGAATGCATTCAACAAACAAAACAAAACATACCACCCTCTGCACACACAAATACCACAACAGCATTGCCGTAGCCTAAATTGGTCAAAAGGCAAGTTTAAGTGGTAAAATACTATGTCTTAAACCCATCTGTTTTCCAGTGGGTAATTGGAATGATGGCAATACATATACTAAGGGAAGAATTCAACTGCACAATCAGCTAATAGGGGTGTATAAAATAAAACGGTCCCGCCATCGTCACACCTTCTTGCTTGACCTGATTCTGACTTCACACTGGTGTATGTGCACTGATTTCAATGTACTTACTGGTGTAACTTGAGATCAGAATCAGGCCCCTTTTCAGAAGCAGAAAGGGAATGATATTTTTCTATACAAGGTAAATTCATAACTAAAAGCCATATCCTGGCACTGATTCTCAAATTGAACTCACCATCGAGGCAGTCTTCAACAATCTGAAGTCGGGACACCTTCAGAAAAATATCTAGTAAGGATTAAAGGAATAAGGATCGATTTTTATTGTGTAGAATTCTGTAAAAATTACTCTAAAAATCTATATTTAATAAATAATTCCATCATTTCTATAGATATTTGAGCCATCCTATAGTATTTTTTATTTGGGAATAGAATTATCTGTTAAATATAAGGAGGATCATCCAAAATGCCTATTGAAAATTTAGAGAGACAAGGAAGGGGCAGGTAATATCTTACATTGGACCAACTTCTGTCATTGAGAGAGACAAGCTTTTGAGCTACACAGTGTTCTTCTTCAGGTCAGCCCTTCTTCAACCCAAAGAGCTCTGTGTAAGCTCTCACCAACAGGAGGTGGTCCAATAAAAGATATTACCTCACCCACCTTGTCTCTCGAATATCCTAGGAGTGGCACAGCTACAACACTGCATCCGACATACTGAAATTTTATCCCTTTTACTATGACATTCTGTAGGATTTTTCCCCATAAGGGAATTGGCCCTGAGGGACAGTAATGACAGAATGACCATAATTAAAGACAAATGCAGGTTGACTATATATGGAAAAGCTTTATCCTAGTTACATTTATTAGCGTACGGAAAAGTCTCTCATAAGGGAAGCACCTATTTGATATTATTGCATGAATCAAAGAAAAATGTAAGCTAAAAAAACTAAAGCCTCTTGTGGTGCCACAATAATAATAGTAATAATACCTAGCTTTTATATAGTGGCCTTCATCAGTAGATCTCAAAACACTTTAACCCCATTTTACAGATGGGGAAACGGAGGCATGGAAAGGTGAAGTGAGTTGCCCAAGGTCACCCAGTAGGCCAGTGGCAAAGCCAGGAATGAACCCAGATTTCCAAAGCCTCGGTTTAGTGGTCTATCCCAGAGGCGGGCAAACTTTTTGGCCTGAGGGCTGCATAGGGTTTCTGAAATTGTATGGAGGGCCGGTTAGGGGAGACTGTGCCTCCCCAAACAGTCAGGCATGGCCCGGCCCCCGCCCCCTATCTGACTCCCCTGCTTCTCGCCCCCTGATGGCCCCCCGGGACTCCTGCCCCATCCAACCTCCCCCTGCTCTCAGTCCCCTTCCCGGCCCCCTGCCCCTAACTGCCCCTCCACCCCCCTCTCCTTCCTGAATGCTCCGCCCCCGGGACCCCTGCCCTATCCGCCCTCCCTGCTCTCTGTCCCCTTACCGCCCCCCGCCACCCCATCCAACCCCTCCACACTGCCCCCCCGGGACCCCTGCCCCCATTCAACCCTCGTTCCCTGCCCTCTGACCGCCCCAACCGTTATCCACGCCCCTGAACACCCCTCGAACTCCCCTGCCCTCTATCCAAAGTTCCCCCCTTTCCCCCTCCGGCTGTCTGGAGCACCGGTGGCTGGCAGCTTGGCTGCATCAGGACAGGCAGCTGCGCAACACAGAGCACTGGGTCAGGCTGGGTTCTGCAGCCCCACCGCCCAGAGCATTGCGCCACGTGGTGGCATGGCTGTGGGGGATGGGGGATAGCCTCCCGGGCCAGGAGCTCAGGGGCCGGGCAGGACGGTCCCGCGGGCTGTAATTTGCCCAGCTCTGCTCTATCCACTCGGCAATATTGCCTCTACCTCACTCTTAACAAAAGGCATGATCCTCAGTTGATGTAAACTGGTGCAGCTCCAATGGAGCGATGCTGATCTAGACCAGCTGAGGATCTGCCCCAAAATTTCTAAGCAAAACAGAGACTTCCTCTGGAACTATTAAAGCAATTCGTGCCATGGAGGTAAATGTTACAGTAATACTTTAAAATCATACAGCACAGCTTTTATCCAAGGGCCATACAGCCCTTTACAAAGATCAGTCCAACGAGGTAAGTATCCTCATGCCTATTACAGGTAACTTGCCCAAGGTAACAGAGCCAGTCCGTTGCAGAGTTGGGACTCTTGGAATCCCAGTTCCTTTCTCTAACCAGGGAAGCAAACCATTCCCTTGGAGAGAAGTTCACATACAGGAGGGCAGCACAAGGTGCATGCCTCACATTGGCCTTGTCCTGGGGTCTTGGGGTTAGCATACCCCGCAGGCTGGGAGAAGTGACTGCAGCACAAAGTACCTTGAACAACAATAGTGAAGATGCAGCGGTACAAGCAGTGGTGGTATGGCCAGAGCCCGCCCAACTGGGACACTGGGAATGTTTTTGAGATGCTTTCCCCTGCCACTCCCCGTTCTGCTGAGGCTTCACTGCTATTATTACGTGAGCTATCTTTGAGCTGGCTATCCTGGGTATAGCTACATGTGCAGCAATCATACCTTCCCCCTTGCTAACTACCCTAGAGTACTTTACAGCTGAAATATAATAGAGATGCTTCCACTTTGCCAAATATTTCCTCTTTCAACAATGACAGGTTTCAGAGTAGCAGCCATGTTAGTCTGTATTCGCAAAAAGAAAAGGAGGACTTGTGGCACCTTAGAGACTAACAAATTTATTAGAGCATAAGCTTTCGTGAGCTACAGCTCACTTCATTGGATGCATCCGATGAAGTGAGCTGTAGCTCACGAAAGCTTATGCTCTAATAAATTTGTTAGTCTCTAAGGTGCCACGAGTACTCCTTTTCTTCTTTCAACAATGTGTGTCTTGATGGCCCATATTATTAAAGGTGAATCTTCTTTGACTTTGCCTTTAAAAGGATGTGTACATTTATGCAGCAATCAATATGTCCTGTAGATATATTTAATGGTCCCTATTCTCTGTAATTAAACTCATCAAGAGCAATAACAAAACCTCTTGCATTCATCCTTTAAAGATGTCCTCTAGTTGCTTTAGTTTGTCTGAACAGATGGAGTCTTGCACAATCACCTTGCAAACTTTTTCTTTACCTGTTAAATTGTGAACTATGTTTAACTGTGTTTCATTTGAGTGACAACATATATTTTAAAACAATATTTTTGCATTAACTTGTTGCTTAAGTAAGTACAAACATTGCATAATACAAGTTTTGTGGCAGTGGGTAAACACATTCATATGGGGCTTGTTCCAAAGACTTCGACTGATCGTGTAATGGTGCATAATTAATATTTGTTCCCTCCATTTGGAAATTATAAACCTACAACAGTAATTTCCTATAAATACCACAGGCATTAAAGTACCAATCCTAGCTCTCGTTGGTAAATCACAGATGAGCTACAGTACAATGAATCTCATATGTTACTCATTTCTGTTAGGTTATAAAGGAAGCAGCTGATCCTGCAATATGCTCATCCTTCTATTCTATTTATTTTTCCCCTAAGGCTTTCTCTTCACATCTAGTGTTCCCATAGCACACAAATCTTAGAATTTTTCAGATTAACCTCCTCCTGATGTTATCAAACCCCAAAATCACTACAGGCTAAGATTGCTGAACTGTTAACATTGGTGAGCAGTTACTCACAAGAATCGTCCCACTGAATTTAACAGGATTACTCACTGACATAAGGGTTCCACAATCTACTCCAATATTTAAGATAGGACACAATTTAGAGTGCAAATTTCCCTAAAGTTATTCACTGCTTCCAAACCCATTTTTACTCAAATAATATCCACTGAAGTACGGGCAGATTCACAGCACTCTGTCTGGTTCTTCTTTACGGCCAGATCCAAAACTTACTGAAGTCAAAGGAAAACAGAAGTCTCGTGGATCTGAGCTTTATATGACATTTCAGTGTTGAGTCACAACTTTCACATTAATGGTGGGGATTAATTTCATGTCCATAAAAACTCAGTAAGGCAAGAAAAAGAGTCCAGATTCTCCGCAGGTGTAATTTGGCAAAACTCCAGTGAAAACAATGGTGTTGGAGCCATTTACACCAGCAAAGAATCTGGCCTGTAAGGTGGTTTTCTGTACATTGACGTGCCATCAACTTTAGGTGAGTTATCCTGATTTAGGACTTGTCTGTTTTGTCAGTGCTTTAAAGTGGTATAAGACAATCTGGCCAAATTCCATCTGCCTCCTTGTCCATGGAAGAATATTTCTGTGACCAAAGACATCAGGGAAAGCTGTTGTAACCAGCACTGCCAATAAATGGATAATCTCTTCCAGTCTGATCCTGCACCCATTGAAGTCTGCCCATCCATTTCAATAGTGGCACAATTGAATGCTTCCTGAGCTACCCAACAGCCAGCCATGTGCTGAACATATTCTCAGTGCTCCTGGAAGCATCATTAAGGACAGAAGGGCTCTGCTGAGTTCTGCCGCTGATGAGCACCTCCCTCTTCAAGACAGGAATCTGGGATGCCTTCCCATGATACACTGCATATTTACCCCTCTAATTTTCAACTCAGAAGATGAGTCTGAACACGGAAGCAGCAGAGACAAGAAAAACGCATTCACTGTGGGCGGTCAATGTTTTCTCTCACTCTGAACTGATTTTGGATAAACTCACAGCAACAACAAAAATTCTCTCTACTAACTGAGTAGCTAGGAAATCCAAACCAACGCACACCTGCCTGCCAGATATTTACAGTCATTTGTTAGTTACTAAAGAGCCACCTGCAGAACACGGGGGTTGGGTGTGAATACAGGGTAAAATCTCAGAAAGTTCAATGGGTTCGGTCCAGCGGGATAAGTATCCCAGAAAGTTGGATGCATGTCCAAAGCTCACCTGAACGAAGGACCTCATCCAAAACCCACTTAAGTCCATGGGGGTCTTGGCCTTGGATCAGGACTTAATTGGGTAACTTAATACCCATAGCATCAGTAGGACTAGGGCACATACTTAAGTGCATTGTTAAGTTGATGCCTGAGCTTGCAAAACTGGGATCCAATCCTGAGAGCTGCTGACTGTCTCCACTGACATACTCAGCTCTCTCAACCACCATTACCTGGTATGACAAAACTCTGTCCTTGCCTCCATGGATCCCGCGTTTCCTGGTGGATTTCGCTAGCCTCAGAGGCTCACTGTGACCCTCCATATAACCCTTCTTTCTCTAGAGACAAGGGTCACAGTCTACTGAGCCATTTTCATCATAAGCCAGCGAGGGAGGTGAGGAGAAGTTATCCTTCCTTGCACAGTCTCTGTTGTCTCCCAGTCTCAGTGATTAATCAGGGAGTAAAGGTGCCATTTCACTTATCCTGATACCAGGGATTTGCTTAGCCTGGAGCTAATATATCTATCTCCCATAGATATATATATCTAATCTAATATATATATGTTCCATAGCCATCTGGCCTTGCCCCGTCACACTGGTAAGAGGGTGTAAAAGGTATTGGCTACCCCTATGCACTCCCTCATGGCAGTCTGTGGCTCAGCTGAGGCCTGCCTCAGTTTCCCTTTCAGTGGGGTAACAGTGAGTCGACTTTAATAGCCCAGGCCAGGAGAAGCCAAACACTAATTAACCTCAGCGTGCCTCCCCTTATGAAGTCTTCTGAAAGGACCACTGGAATGGTAGTTTAAAGGCTCTTCCCTCAGAGCCCATGTTTGGATTCTCAGAATTTCTAAGTCCCCAGACAAAAAACTGTGTGTCTAGTGAGTCTTCAGGGAGCTGGGCCAAGGATCACCCTCTTTTGCCAGGTGTGGAGCTGCAGCCTCTCCTCTTCCGGTTTTAAATAGGGTAGTCCTCCAGGTGGAGTAGGGAGCCTCCTTGATGGTGATTGCAACGCCTGGGTGGCCCTTGAAGAGTAGTATACTCCTTCACAGGGAGGTAAAGGTGTGCAGTATTTTTCAGGTGTAGCACAACACCTTGTAGGATGAGGCCCTGGAGCTGAGAATTTTACTAAAACAGGCCCTGCCACTGTAATTCTGTGGCCTTGAATAAGTCATTTGACTTATACATGCCTCAGTCTCCTCCATCTACAAAACGGGGATAAAGATACATCCTCTACAGGGATGCTGTGATGCTTAATTAGTTTGTGTTTGTAAATTGCTCTGAATTCCTTTCTGAGAGGTGAGATGCTGTAGAACTGCAAAGTACCATGGAGATAAATGAAATTCCTAAGAACCCAATGTCCCTGGTTTTATCACTTCAAGTTAAGATGAAGGAGATGGATGGATTCCCTGTACAGTATATGTTAACAAAATCTGTGAAGGATTTTATATTGAAACAGAGGAGCATCAGACTTTTATGTTCTACAGATCAGGAGTTTTTTATGTTTGCTATTCCATTAAATATAAGGTATATTGCTAAAGAGCTCTGGGGGAGGAGGGGCAATCACAGGACAAATCAATCCATCAGCTGGTGATGGACTATTTTTTGTTCCATGCAATGATACAGAATGCTCTTTATTTTTTATTGAATCAGGACAAAGTCCTTTCCTTCAATCCACAATGAGAATCCTACCGTATATTAGGCACTTCCTGTGGAGCTGGTTGTTGAAGGTATTGATCAGCTTCAGCGTTAAGAGCTCCATATACAGAGCTTCCCAGGGGAAACCATTTGCAGCATGCAATGAGATGTTTTATTAGTCCTTCAGAACCCAGGAAGGGGAGGTTATTTACCTTGTACAGTAACTGGAGTTCTTTCAGTTGTGATCCCCCTGTGGTTGCTCCATTTGAGGTGTGCCTGTGCCCCATGCACCTTCAATCAGAGATTTTTGGCAGCAGTGTCTGTTCAGCTTGTGCACGAGCTATATGCATCCTCATGCCCTGTACTGAGAACACACAGGGATGTATGAATGCCCTGCCCTCAGTTCCTTCTCCTCTGTAAAGCCCCAACAGACTGAGACTCCAAAGCAAAGGGAAGGAGAGTAGGCAGTGGAGCACTTAAAGGGACACAAATCTTGAAGAGCTCCAGTTACTGTGCCAGGTACTTCTACTTCAAGTAGCGTCCTTGGGGGTGCTCCACTTGTAGTGGCTCTCTAGCAGTACCGCTGAAGAAGGCTACAAAACTCGATCAAAGGCTGTCAGAAGGACTGCAGAGCCAAAGGCAGCATCTGCCTGGGAAGCATCAATCAAGGCATAGTGTCTGAGAAAGGGGGAACTGAAACCCATGGAGCAGTCTCGTATATTTCCACAGTAGATGCATCCATTAGCAGGATCACAGACATGGAGTCCTAGAATAAGCAATGACCTTAGAAGTTCAGCTACATTAGGAACCTCATATCAGGTGAGAATGCAACCAGAAACTCACTTAAAAACCTCTGAGTTGTCACAGGAACCCCTTTAGCTCTGGCTGCAATAGAAAGAATCTTATGGAGGATCAGAAAGGTTTAGTCCTGTCCACATAATATGTCAATGCTCTCCTGACATGTAAGTTATTAAGGAGAGCTTCCTGTTTTGACTGATGAGGTTGGGGTAGAAAACGGGGAGATTAATGTAATGATTGATCTGAAAATCCAAAGTAAGCTTGGGTAAAAAGCATGCATGTGGTCAAAGAGAAACTTTATCATTGAAAAACAGTATATGGAGGGTCAGCCCTTAAAGCTCCCAGTCCTGCAACCCTTTGGGCAGAGGTGGTAATTACTAGGAATTCCATTTTCATGGAGAGGTTCAGAAAAAAGCAGGTCTATGCAGTTCAAAAGGCAGTTTCGTCAAACAATGAAGAACTAAATTTAAGTCTCAGGTGGGAGTATGTTGTCTAACATTAGGGACGAGATTTGATAGGCCTTTTATAAAACCTCGACGTTGCGGGGTGAGCAAATACCAAAAAAGCCTTGTACTGGAGAACGGAAAGCTGTGATGGCAATGACGTGAACTTTGTGCTTTCTTCACAGTAAGTAGTCTAACACCTCAGAGACGGGAGAGTCAATAGAAGGCAAACTACAGTGAGCACACCTGTGGTAAAACCTTTTCCATTTCTGAAGATAAATCTTCCTGGTAGTATCTTTTCTATTGTTGAGCAGAAACTCGTGAACCTCTGTGGAGCTGAGAACCATCTAGGTATCAGGCCTTGAGCCTCAGCATGTTCATTTTGGGGTTAAGGATATTCCCTGAACACTGTGTGAGAAGACTGTGCATCAGTGGAAAACTGATGGCCTGTTGAGAGGAGAGGCAAAGAAGGTAAGCCAAGGAAACCCAACTTGTTTTGACTTGGTTGGTCCAGTCAATATGACCGTGTCTTTGTCCTGCTTGATTTTTTTTTAGGACCATGAGGATCAGTGGAGGAAGTACATACAGAAGATTCTATGCACATGAGAGGAGAAAGGCATCATTCCCCAAAGAGTATAGACCCAAACCTTTCCTTGAACAGAACTGTGCATATTTTCAATCGGTGCCAGTACCTCTCAGAATCAAGCCCTCTGTATGTTGTCATCAACGTGAGTTCTGTGTTGGAAATTAGTGTAAATCAGACAGGACAGATTCATTTTGTGGACAGAGATTTTACTCCAACATCCTACAGTGAAATTCTGCAGACTTTAGAAATATCATTGAATCTCTGCATTAAAAGAAGTTTTCCACTAGATGTTAAAAGTGGCACACACAAAAAAATGAAGCGATAATGGCTTGATCCTCCTCCTACTGAAATAAATAACAAAACTTCAGCAGGAGTAGGAGCACGAGACCTCTTGTCAATAAATCATCTCAGTAAATTCTCCTTGACAACTATTTCCACAACCACTGGAGCGTGCATCATATTTAGATAATTCATCTTATAATCTTTTTTCCCTGTACGACAAACGTTGACTTGCACAGCCACTAAGATAGTTGAACCATTAATTAAGTGTCAAGTATACTAGTGTTGGATATTTATATGGGTCATATAAGCTGCAGTGTTGGCTACTGGGGGCTTCAGTGATTGTTTGCTGCCTTGCACTTTCTATGCTCATTTGCCAAATGAGAACAAGGCGAGTGTAAAAAAAAAAAAAAAGTGACAGATCCAAATGGCAGCAGTTTTACAGCCACTTTGCATTAGTGTAAATTACTACACTAGTTGCAAAGTGGTGGAGAATCAGGCTCTTAGTCCAGGATTTAAAGTGTCTTCAATAACTCTGACCTCTTCTATAATTGATGGATCCTATTGTCCATCAATGGCCAGTAGTCAAGATGGTCAGGGATGCCACCACATGCACTGGGTGTCGCTAAGCCTCTGAGTGACAGATGTTGCGACTGGATGACAGGGGAAGGATCGCTCGATAATTGCCAGTCTATTCACTCCCTCTGAAGCATCTGGTATTGGCCCCTGTCAGCAGACAGAACACTGGGCTGGATGGACCAGTATGGACATTCTTATGGTTTTAAAAGCTTGTGTCTGCAAAAAAGCCAAGAATCGATCTTGGCAATAAGATGGTAGCATACAGGGTTTTTCCCCCCAGACAAACTCCTGTTATCAACTTTTATTCAACAGTACTTGCCAACTCAGTCACACAAACATGTCACTTCTGTTGTTCTCACGTCTTACCAAGTTACCGTTTGAGTAGGGAGCATTTTGCCGGTACTGGAATCCCTTGGTGATCTATCCTTTTAGGCTTCATGCACAGCATCCCTTTGCCTACAGTATGTGCTCATATAATCTCTCCGTTATTTCCCAATAAGGTAAAATTTGCTGAAAAAATATTCAGCAGAGACACTTAAAAATGGAACATAAAGGGTATCGTTGGCACTCTGCAATGCTGTTGACAAAATTAAGACATTGCTTACAATTAAACTCCCAGCAATTTATGCAACCAGTTGATTATGCCAGCACAGACAATGCCAGCTCAGCTAATGAAATGGAGATCAATTTGACAGCAGAATGTTGGTGGATTTTGAAAACAAGTACCAACAGTTTACAGGTGGTTTAGGAAGCTATAAAAATCTGATTTATAGGGTCTTTTTAATCCTTATTTTAATTCACCTTGTGGGAAATGCACCACAATTAAACATTCTGCGGTGTTACAACTGCCAAGCTGTTCAAGTTCCAGCGAGGCTCAGTATAGTGAAATTCTATAAATTTGGATGGATTTCTCATTAGTTTACTCTTTCCCTGTCCCAGAAATATCTTAAATATAAGCTTTGTTTCCTGTCATACATATTAAATAGGGATGAAAGAAGAGAGGCAGCTAAGCTTTAGCTGAATTTTAGATATTCCTTACTATTAAGTTGCAGTAATTTATGCTGCTAACATTCTATAGCAGGATACATGACTGCCATCCATCTCATTGTAACTCTATGTCAACTCCAGAGTTATAGGCAATCCAGTGCTCCTTAGCGTCCTGTCTACATAAAACCAGATATTCCAACCGAGGCCTGTGAAACACACTCTTTTAAACTCAGATGCACAATATTACAGTAGAATGTAATGTACTGGAAATATACAATTCATGGCGTGAACAATAGAGTTCAGGAAGAAAAAAAGATTGATTTTCATGAGAATTCTTCTTGCCCCTCAAAAACTATTTTTGTTCCATGCACTATTCACTTTCTGAATAGAAATACAAGGGTTTTGTTTTCTCTCTGTAGTCGTGTAACTCCCTCTGTGTAGGTGCATTATGAGAATCCTGTGCTGGTTTAAAATTTGTATTCTTGCCATCTACTGCAATCAATTCAGATGAGAGATTTCAAAGGAGAACATCAGCATTGGCATCTCTCAATAGAGTATGACTTTTGGAATTGGATTTTAGTTTACTCTATGGCCCTTACTCTCTGTTGGAATTAGTGTATTAGATGTAATAGCAAAGAGCATGCAGGATCAGGATTCCTTCAGACAAGCAATGGAAGTAAAGGACTTTTACATGATCATGGGGCTCTTTTAGGGGGGCTACACATTCTTATTCCCAGTCTCTGCCACTGATCAAGAGAATTCTGGGCTTGCAGTACAGACACTGTAAACTAGGAGCAAAGTCTCATGGGAAGGGAAGAAATGGAATGAAAGCCAAGCACTTTCTCAGTGCAGAGAGCGCCTGTGGAGAAAGCAGAGTTCCCAATGTAATTTTTTTTAGGACACTTGAGTTAACAATCCTTCTCTTGCAAAAACTGCTGGCCACACACGGTCTGAACCTTGGCTAATGTCTCATCCGAAAAACAACTCCTCTAGCAGCAGGGAACATTGTTAGCCCTGTGCTGGGTCACTGTTTCACGAATGACTCAGAAGGAAGAGTCATACCAACTCAGTAACCAGCAACACTTCCCATAGCACCCTGGGGGTCAGTTGCAGGTCTCCAGTCCAAAACGGATTTGACTGGACTTATGAGAGCTGACGTGATCCCAGCACAGGTCAGCACACACCTGGAAAGGCATATTAAAAGTAACATAGGCAGGGTAAAGCAAGCGTCCAATGAAGTGATACGACAACGTGGAAAGGAAGTTGGGGAAGAGCAGGATTGAGTGCGGTTATGATCGCAGGTAGACACCAGCCATCACAAAGCATCTCCAAGTGAAGAACTAATACACAAGATAGGCAGGGAATCATTTCTAAAGCTCTGCAGTATCCTGATAGCTTATGAAAGAGAGAACAAAGAAACAGCATGAAGATGCATCTGAAAAGAGCAAAAACTGCCATCAGAAGGGCAAACGTGACCCTAGAATAAGCCTAGGAGCATATAAAAAGGATTAATTCTTTGTCAGCACAATAGCTGCCAGGAAAGAAGGAGAAGAATGTTTCCATTAGAATACAGTGGTCACGCATACAGGGGCTAATTCCAATTTACTTTAAAGGCACTTTACATCACTCTGGCAGCATAAAAGAGCCTTAAGATGGGTATAGTTTATTTCCTGCTTAAAGCCCCTTTACACAGCCAGAGCTGTGTAAATTAGAATCAGACTGAAAATGCTTCTGTTGTTCTGAGGGATAAAGAGCGGAACCAGTAAGAACTTTTTGAGATGCTGATTCAACGGCAATGGAAAGACTTGTTGACGACAGTGGAGATGGATCAGACCCTAAGTGCTCCCAGTGTTTGTTGTTATTGTGTGTGTGTGTGTGTGTGTGTGTGTGTTACCATAGCGCGTAGAGACCCTGACCGGGCTTGCGGGCCCGTTGTGCTAGAAAATTGTGCACTCACATCTACATTTAAAAAAAAAAAAAAAAAGACAGGCCCCATCCGAAAACATGTGCGCTCTAGTGCAATGGAAACTTTTCTAGCACCATGGGATCTCCTTTCTTCCGAAAGAGATTTTCCAGCCATGTGCATTGATTGTACAGGCTTCCTACACATATAGAGAAAAGGAGTACTTGTGGCACCTTAGAGACTAACAAATTTATTAGAGCATAAGCTTTCGTGAGCTACAGCTCACTTCATCGGATGCATGCATCCGATGAAGTGAGCTGTAGCTCACGAAAGCTTATGCTCTAATAAATTTGTTAGTCTCTAAGGTTCCACAAGTACTCCTTTTGTTTTTGCGAATACAGACTAACACGGCTGCTACTCTGAAACCTACTACATATAGGAATCAGTTTGCTCTCCAAAGTAGCACAGACACCTCTGGCATGCCGCACAGCGCCTGCTTAAGCAGGCATAGCAACACCAACCGAGGTTATGAGACAGGAAACTGAAACGTCCAATTGAACTAACGGGGGGGGGGATTTAAGAAGGCTGAATATATGTTGCCTCCCAGATGGGATGTGACAAAGGCACTTGAGTTACTCTTGAAAACAATGCCATGAGACATCTATGACTGATCATGACCAAGGTTTTAATTCTGATCTACAATTCAGCACCTCACTCTTTCATGCCACACTGGTGACATTGATTCAATACCAATTCAGCCAAACCAGCACCAACTGCTGAGTCACCAAACGCTACATTCTAGAGCACCTGAGTTTCCCCTAGAGATTTCCCATCTCAGTGCTTATCCAGCCAAAGCCTGGCTAGTTTATGACCTTCGATAAGGACACAGTTTGCTGTGGTACAGCTGCAAATGACACCTTTTTAAAAAATGCTTTGCACATGTCACCTTAGTTTATAAGCCATTAAATAATTATTTCCTCTTTTCTATTTTTTTAAATTTATTACATTTTTATCTGCTGTGCTTCATGGGGCACATGGCTACTTTTGCAATCAGCTAGATCATATGGAACATCATCAGTGTAAATCTACTAACAGATACATCACAATCAAATTATTGCCTGACTTTCAGCAGAGGCGACTAGTGTGCCTTTAACAATTATATCCTCACAGCAAATTAAATGCATGATGAGCGGTTCAGATGCTCAGAATGGCCACTGTGTACTTTATCGCTAATGAGCAGAAAAGAATGATGGGAAGAAGCACAGAAGAAAAATGAATCACTATCATTTGAACATTTCCTAAATCCCTGTAGGTAGCAATGGACTGATTTCATCTCTGTCAGAGTAACTACTTCCTAAGGGCTTGTCTGCACCCAAAAGTTGTACCACTTTAACCACACTAAAGAGTACAATCCCCTTAGTGTTAACTTAATAATACCAGAATAAATATGCTTATATTGGTGTAGCTTATTCCTGTTTGGGAAAGGAGAATACACTATTCAGGTATGAGGCATGTTTATACTGGTATAACTGCATCCACACTAGGTATCTGTCCCTATTAGTGTATCAATTTTGGTTTAAAAAAATAAATCTTACCCCTAACTGACATAATTATACCAGTACAAAACCTGTGTGTAACATTTACCCTGCATGGAAGCCCAATGCAAAGCATACATACCATTAAGCCTTATTTCCAAACCAATTCTGCAAAGTCAGTAACTGTTCAGAAAAGAACCCAAAATTTTGGATTCTAAGCCAGACACTTTGGTTCCCTAAACGAGATGCAAACATCATTGATTTTTGAGGAGAAAATTTGAAAATACTTACTCTTGCTGGATGATCAGTCTGAATAGTGGCTTAATTCTTCTAAAGGAAGTACATGGCCAAAAACAATCAAACATATTTTATGGTATCAACTTAACATTTAAAAGCCCGCCATATACCAAAAGCCAAAATCTGTCTTGCCAAGAACAGGCACAACATTTACAATGAAAATTAATGACATGCCAATGCCAATTGCTAGCAAAGTGTTTAATGGGAATCAATTCTTTCACCGTGTCAGATACAAGGATGCCATCCATCTGCTATGGCAACATAAATAAAGCTAATAAAGCCTGATATATATTTTGGACGTGAAATTCAAGTAATAGCGTGAAGCACCAAATTGAAGCTGTGGATCACATGATTTGCTTTAATGCCTGCTATAATGCACACATTTACCATACAAGATGGATGATATTGCTCACACACTTCAAGGGACAGGAATCACAGCCTCCCTGGAAATGTGGCTGGAAGATAAGATGCTATGGTGATAGATGCTCTAGAAAAGGTAGGATTGGTCAGATGGAGAGCTTGGTTGCATTGTAGCTGAAGCAATGAACTGGGAGAGGTGTTCGGTTCCCAACTTTACCACAGACTTCCCAGTTGATCTGAGGCAAGTTGCACAGGGTAACATTTTCACAAGAGTTAGATGAGCTAGGAGGCCAAATTCCATTTCCAGAAGCGACTTAATGCCCAGATCCTCAAAAGTATTTAGGTGCTTAACTCCCAGAGGCCCAGATCCTCTCAGGAATAAGGTGCCTAAATACCTTTGGTGAGCTGCGGCTTAGACACTCAGGGAGCCTAAGTCTCACTGAAAGTCAATGGAATTTAGTCATCCAGGAGCCCAAGTCTCCTCTGAAAATGGGATTTAGGTTCCTAAATCACTTAAGTGCTTTTCAAAAATTTTACCCATAATTTCTCAGCCTCAGTTCCCCATCTGTAAAATGGGGATGTTGAGGCTTCCTTTCTCTCTTATCTCTGCAGACTGTATGTTCTTAAAGGCATGGACAGTCACGTATTATGCGCATGTACACCACCTAGCATAATGAGTCCCTATCTGGAGTTGGGGCCCTACGTACGACTGTAATTAATACTAATGAAATGATGGTTACGACCAGTAGCCACGACTGGTTTTATTGTGAGCCTCCCAATTTGGAAACATGGGCCAGGGTTGAGGGCATTAGCCTGGGGACTTGGGACAGCCAAGTTCAGACTCCTGCTCTGCCACAGACTTCCTGGGTGACCTTGGGCAGGTCAGTTAGCCTTCCGTTCCCCATCTGTACCATGGGAATAAGAACACTGCCCTACTTCACAGGGGTGTTGTGAGGATAAATATGTTAATGACAGCGAGGTGCTCAGAACTATAGTAATGGGGGCTGTATAAGTACCATTGATACTTCCTCCCTGGAGCAAGTAGAGACCAAGTTATGCCAGCCCTTTCTGACACACCTTACCTTCCTCCTCCATGTCTACTCAGCTGTGCTGTTGGAGGGGCAGAGGCAAGCTTCTCTCCCACCCTGCGCTGCTACCCAAACTACGGGTGTGCATGCAAGAAACCACTATGCCTCCTGACTTCCTGGTGCGCGAGAGTAGCAAGGGTCATCAGGTACATCCACCCAGCGTCACATTCTGCCACCCTCATTGGTGTGCAGCAAGCAGCCACATGAGTAATCCCATCGATTGGTCGCTCCTCACTTTGGGCTAGAGTTTGATACCCTTGTTCACACTGAGCCCCACCTGGTTGCACAAACAGCCCCGTAGACTTCGATGGCACTCATCATGGAGCAAGCGGAGTACAACCTGGCCTCACATGGTGACTAAAAATAAAAGGTCCCTTGTTTGTTACACTGCTTTATTCTACATATAAGTGGAGCAAACAGGTTATTGTCTCCCATTTCCACAGCTATGGTTCTCATGTTAGCGTCATTTATGAGGAAAAAAAGCGTCATTTACGAGAATTTATTACGGATGCTCTGCTCAAATAGAATAGAATTATAGGTCACTTCAATCAGAGGCAATTAAACTTCAGATGATTAATCTGACATCCAGATAGGCTGCTATCAACATCACTTGTCAGCGGAAAGGCTTTGGGGTTTCAATCATGCTGTTGTTATGTTTACTCCTTGCCGTGATTTCACTCAAACACCACGAACTCTGACCCTCGCCGGCGATACGGTGAAATGAAAAGCATGTATTCCTCTAGCAAAACAACAGGAAATAACATGAGGCCATGCCAGTGGCTGAGCCTGTCAATTGTTCGAAGTATAATAGGGTCTGGCCTTCATGTCGGCTGTGTCTTTCCCATTCCTTTCAGCCAGTTGAACAACAACAAAAAACCCACCTCTTACAAGAGGCAGCAGAAAGTGAGAAACAAGACAAAGCCAAGGCCCTTTCTTGTACAAAAACCCACAGCAGGGTCTGGGAGGGGAGGGAAATCTCTTCAGGGAAGAACCCAGGACCTATCACATTTGGAGGGACATTTAGGTGTGTCCACTCTGGCCCTCACCCCTCCACAGCTCCCCGACTGTACACAGCGCCAACAAACCGAGGTTGCCCTCTCTGCTGCTTGCTGCAGGGACTACAGAGGGTGGAGGCCCTAGGCAGCCCTATATTCTGTGCAGATGGCTCTACATTTTGCATCGGTAGGACAAGCACCAGCAAAGCTAGTGTTCCCTGCTCTGTGCCTCCTCCTCCAGCTACCTGCAGTCTACATGTTGCAGGGCCGATCGCTGTTGTCAGCCAGATGTATTGCAGCCTCTCAAGCAGTTCTAGCCCCACCACGATTCCCCAGTGTAGCAGTACACGCCCACTGCAGTACACATCCCTTAGACTGAACGGCTGTGACATTACAGATGGGGCTTAGCTCCATTAACCCCTAAAGACTCCCACATTCCTGCAGAATTCAGCCTCCAAACAAGGCAGTCCTTGGGGCCATCTGTCACAGGCACAGGGGGTTGGGGGTAGGGGGTGTTGTGTATCTGCACGGACACCGGCTTCCTGACAGCTCAGCAGCAACAAATTCATGTTAATGCAGGTCTATGTAGGTGAAGCACAAGTCAAGGGAAAGGCAAGCATCTTGTTCACTCCTGCATATTATTACAGAGGTTCTGAATGGACTATTTCTAGTATGTTTTTTTTCTTATAAATTATTTTGTGGGACACATTGTATTTCCTGCTGTAGTTCTTTCATTTCAAAACAAAGAGAAACAGCACCTGCAAACACACAACCCATCTGGTAAAGCATGCAGTCTTTCCTTCTACACTCCCTCATGATCAGAGGGAAGACAATGGGGGCCACAAATAGGTTATAATCTCCTTGGGCTAAGTCTGAAGTGACAGGAGACTTCATTTTAGGAAACTGAAAAGGTCCCAAATATGAAAAACATAGGTCACTGGTGTTACCGGAACATTGTGTCCCTTCAGTTGCTTGTCAATACAAGGCACAAATGTACAGAACAAAAGCACTTTAATACAGGATACAAGAGATAAAAGCAAAAGTCATTACCTTGTAAGTTTCAGAGTAGCAGCCGTATTAATCTGGATCTGCAAAAAGAACAGGAGGACTTGTGGCACCTTAGAGACGAACAAATTTATTTGAGCAAAAGCTTTCGTGGGCTGCCTTATAAGTGTTGCCCTGGTACAAGCCATTCCCAAGAGCTGGCCAAAACAATTGCTTATGAAGTATGTTGGTTTGTGTATGTACACACAGTGAATATACTCCCAATTACCCAAACAGCATGGGCAGGGGGCACAGATTTTATGCAAACAATCGGGAATTCGGATAATCAAAAGGGTAGGAGCCATTCAGCAGAGGGCTGGCCTCTCCCCCACGACCAGGGTCTCCTCGTCTTACTGCTCTTCGCAGTCCTAGCCAGAGGGCTCTGCTCTGCCACGCCAGGACCAAACCCTTTCCTGCACCTTGTGGCTTCCGAGACTAGGTGCCAAAAGCCCTGAAACAGCACAGGAAGCCCTCTACTGCCCTGCTATCATGGGAATGATTGTGTAGGCCCATGACAGCAGTCCCCCAACATGCTTCAGAGGGCATCTAGATCATGCTGGGGGACATGGATGGGATTCTAATAATGCCAAGATTTGGACAATAGGGTTTCAGCTAAACAGGATTATACTCTCTCTATGTGTGTGTGTATATATATATACACACACACACACACACACACATAGAGAGTATAATCCTGTTTAGCTGAAACCCTATATATATATATATATATACACACACACACACCCCTCAGTTATTTGATCATAGTTGTTGTTTCCATGAGCGTGTCTCCATTTCCCCAACACTTCAACAAGACTCTCTGTTAAAGAAAATGAAGGACTGAGTCTCTCTGCAAGTTTTGTGTGTCTTTTCAGTTTCCTCACACACACAAAAATACACCCTCAACATATGGCACAAGAGTGTGTTTCGCACGCACTTCACAAAATTTTACATTACATCCTAGATCAGCCAGGCTGAAGCCATAGTTTAAATTAATGGGAGACCATCACTTAGTTCAGGATCGAAAACCCTAATTCAGCGAACAATTTAAGCATATGCTTTCTACTCAGCAATTCACTTTTGCCGAATCTAGGCTGATAAGCTGTTTTGCAAAAGTAATAGGAACAAAAATATTTTAACAAACACGGGATAGGACCCATATTGCTTAATTCCATGACCTGTGCTCTAACCATAAAATAATCCATAAGGAAGAAAGCAAGTTTAATTATATGCACCCACATTATGCTCGTGAATGAGAACTGGAAAGTGAAACTGAATACAAAGATAAAGTGAAATGGACCCATTTAGTTCCACTGATCAAGTGTAATAATCAACCAAAAAATGGTGAAAAGAAAACTGGCTTGTTAAAATTCTTTCATTTAATTAACCAAAATCTTACTAAGAAAATTACTTTTCACTACACATTGTTGCCAAGCCTCTCAGTTTTATTGTGCCGCACAATATTTGGTATTTTTCTTTAAGCCCCAGCTCCTGCAGTACAGTGGTTATGGAATAATCTGGGTTTTCATTTGAAAAAAGGGTTTCTAGCCACCATGGCTTCAGGAGAAAACTGGAAAGCACAAACTATACAGATTCGGAAACACAGACAACAAATTAAAGGACCAAAAATACATTTTTGTAATCTCATGATTTTTAAGACAATCTCGCGATTTTTGGAGGCTGGACTCATAATATTTGAATGTTTAGAACTGCCAATGCTGACCGTGTGGCAGCACTCTCCAACACAGATGCGTAAAGCTGGTTTCTGAAATAAAAGTGGCCTAATTTGCAGATGTGCTAAGGATTAGGAACACCCTTTGAAGTCAATGCACTTGTATTTAAGAGTCTAAATGTAGCTTTAGGAATGTAATTTTCAACGTCCTCGTGTGAACATTTTGCCCCCCCCCTTTTTTTTAAACTTGACAGTGTCTCTTTAAGATCCACTCAGCTACTGCTTTATTTCATACTGGGATCTGTATTTTTTATTTCCACGTTTAAGAAATTTGACAGAGCAAAACAAAAAAAGCACTTATTTTCCTTTTCATACTACACTATGTAGCGTTAATCATGGAGTTCAAATGTTTTCCAACGTTAATTTTCCGAATTTGACATAATCTCCTCTCCCCTATAATTTTTAATAATCAGATAGAAGGATTATTTAGTGAACTTAATGATCAGTTAAAGAATTCTACATGGAATATAGTGTTTTCTAGCACAGGGCTCTCTGCCCCAATTACTTGTCAGCTGCATCTTAAAAGAACCTACAGTTTGAACAGAGACACTGTTCTATTGTCTGCATGTGTTGAAAACTAACTCAGCATGATGAGATCTCTGTACCAAGAGAAGAGATGGGCAAGCAATATGACAGCCTGGGGATGCTCTAATATGCCCATCATTGCCTGAATTAGGGTTTGAACAGTATGTCCTGCTGCCCCCTTCCTTGCTGTGTTTAATATAAAACTGCAGTCAGGTATGCTTCACTGAATTGTTCATATAAATGTCAAGTTCTTCTTATATATATTACAGGCTATTGTCCGAGGCAACTTCTCCAGACGCACCATAAAATAGTGAACTTGTTTTTGGACTATGGTAGATAGCATCCATTAAAATAACCTCCAGTTACTACTTTGACCGCAGTCACATCCAATACCTCCATGTTTTTGTGTCTGTCTGTACAACGCTCACATGCATTTTGTTCTTTGTTTTATGGATCAGAAATGATCACTTGTCAATTACATGAGAAATCTTCATGTGCCATCAATATATGTTGGTGTTAAGTAATGCTACTTTTATCATACAACAGTGCTTTCCATCAGTAGATTACAAATTGCTTTACAAAGATGGCTAATCATTATTATTTCCATTTTGTAGAGGGAAAACTGAGGCACATAAAAGGGATGTGACTTGCCCAAAGGCATCATAGTAGGTTAGTATAAGAGCCAGAAATAGAATCTAGGTCTGCTGCTTCCCAGTGCAGTGCTCTGTCAAATGTAGTTCATATGAGTCATTAGGTGCCTATGGGTACTCTGAACTTTATGACACCAGCAAATGCTCTTGCTCTAGTAGTACAGGCCCCTCCCCTTGAGTGAAAGGAGAATCTCCATTAGTTCCTATCAGTATAGGTCCCATGACACACAGCTAAGGAGTTCTTGTTTCAGAAACTAGAGAGAAATTGTACGTACATACAAAACATTCGTGGCGTAACCAATTCATTACAGTATTTGGAATCATATATCGTGCCTTTTATCTGAGTATCTCAGCGAGTGCAAAGCTACTAAAAACTGTTGTGGACCTACCAGAGACCAGATTTGAGAGACAGAGCCTGCCACCACATAGAGAATGCCAGTCAGAACTCCCCGTCTAACTTCAGCATCTAACAACCATATATAGGGGTATAAATATTTTCACAGGGAGAAAATACCAGGTACTACTCTTTAGTCTAGCAGAGTAAGGCATAACAAGAACCAATGACTGGAAGTTCAAGATAGACAAATTCAAATTAGAAGAAAAAAACATTTTGAATTTGCGGGTGATTGACCCGTGGAACAAACTACCAAGAGAGGTGCTGGAGTCTCCATCTCACAGTTAGATGCCTTTCTGGGACATATGCTTTAGTCAAACACAAATTTTTGGATATCTGAAATTCTATGACCTGTTATGCAAGAGGTCAGATTAGATGATCTAATGATCCTTAAAATCCATGAAACTATGGTATTAATGTCATAAGAATTCTACACTAATATCAGACTAAATGAGTTCCTTTATTGGAAATGCTTGCTCCATTATGTAAATCGGCATAGAGTGAATTATTAATAATGTATCTTGGGAATTTACATTACAGTCTTATGTAAACGTGCAGAGCTAGTCAAGTGTTAAAATTTCATCTTCAGTGTTATCTCCGTGTTTGCAGAACACAAGGACACAGAACTGTCAGATCTGGCTCTGTGCAAGAATGAATGCCTTGATTTTATGTAAATTCAAGCCCAGATTTGACAAGTCAACAAAATCTCTTGTTGTTATCATATCCACATTCTATTATAGGTTGTTGCATGTTTGTTTCCTTTGTTACATGTCTCCCAGGTTTTATGGGATAGTAAAAGGGCCAGGCTCCACAAAGTCACATACCCTTGTCTTCGCTAAGAAAAACGGTGAGTTCTTAACTTGTGTTAGCTAACACAAGATAAAATCCTAGTGAAGACAAGGCAGCTCGTAGCTTGAACATGAGTTATCAGGTTAGCATAAACTCTAGGCCTCCCCATAGTCTTTCCCTCTACCTACTAACTTGTGTTAAAAGTGTATACTGCCTTGTCCTCACTAGGATCGTCTCTCATGTTAGTTAACATGAGTTAAGAACATAGCTTTTTTCCCTAGTGAAGTGCACCCACATGTAACACATACTTGGTCAAACCAGGGATCAGGCTAGGTTATACAAGAAATGTTTGTGGCCTGTAGCAGACATGGGGGCAGTGTCTAACTAGCCAAAGTGTTAGAATATCTTGAGTTAATTGGCAATCATTTAACTTGAGATTAAAATTACTGTATGGTCAAAGTTAGGGCTTCTTCCTAATGGCCCAATTCTGCAACACTTACTCAAGTTAAGTCGTACTCACTCAGGGTATGTCTTCACTGCCGGGGGGTGGGGGGAAGTGCATTCTTAACTAGGGTTAGTGACCCAACTCAGATTAAAATAGCAGTGAAAACATGGCAGTTTGGCTTTTAACTTGGGTTAGCAGCACAAATTCAACTCCAGGCTCCATTCTAGCTGTGGATTAACCTGAGTTAAAAGCCTAGTTGATGTGTCTTCATGGCTATTTTAACCCATGGTAAGAACACGCTTAATTTTTTTTTTGTCGTGAGGACATAGCCACATGGTGCTAGACCCAGAAGCTGAGTTTAGGGACTACTTGTGTAAGTGTTGCTTGATGCAAATAAGGTTGTAGAACTCGTCACTAGGAACCAAACTGTGGTGGACAGACACAACCTGTTCTAAGGGGCAGTGCCGCTCTCTTTCCCCGAGTGCGTTGGGAAGCCTCCCTGTCGTATGATGAGTGAAACTGAAGAAATAAGGTCAGTTGCAGAAGGAACCTAGTTTGGTCCCAACCAAGGGCTGGACCAGGCTGCTATCAAACACTAGCCTCTGTGCATACTGAGTAAAGAGTTCTTCCCTTCAACTCTACCTGCCTGCCACATCACTTATTGCTAATTAAACAATCCTGGAGCTGCCTGGTCATCAAGGATTGTGGGAGGGGACCAATTTGCTAACCCTTTTAAGAAGCGCAGTATATTTCCAGACAGACAGGAATGTAGTAGAAGCTCCACTGTGCACAGGGGTTACGATACCGGCCAGCCCTTATCACACAAAGGGGGGATCCCTCCTTACTCTCCCCTCCACTCAGCTGAGTAGGGTTAGCTCTATTTACCCCTGTGTAAATGAAATGGTGACATTCCCCACCTAGGGATACTCACCCCAAAGCGTTTTGCTTCAGTAGAAAAGCTGTGAGCTGTTGTAAGTGGATTTGAGTCCAAACATGCGCAAAGACTGGAAAGAGTATTTCGGGCCCCGCTGATGCCTCCTCGGGATTGTTCTCTCGAAGGCGAAATATAGCTGTTGGTGCCACTCTGATTCTTTCATCACTTCTTTTGCAATGTGATTGATTGTCTCCCTGCCAGCCTCCGTACCATCATCTTGTTGCTATGGCCTGTGAGCACTGACCTGATTGCCCCTAATTTATTCAGCTCTCTCCTCTGCCCTTCACGTACCAGTTCAGCCTCCTCAGCTCAGCCACCTAAGACTCTTTAATCATCAGCACTGAAAACACAAATAGATGAAATGTGACCGATTCTGCAGAGCTGTGATCCAACTTACATAGTGTTCTTGGGACTATATATATAGCAAAGGCCTCCAGCAAACCAGTGACTCCTTTGTTTACTCACTGCCTCACAATATACCCTTTTAATAGATGAGGGTTAGAGGGTATAACCTTAACTCCGGAGGGTTTACTGTCTCTCTCTGTCATTCAGGAGCTCTGTTGTAGCCTCATTGGTTGTTCACGCGAGGAAAAGCTCAACAGCATGAGTAAGGTTTGAATCATCAGGCCCTGAGTCAATTGAGGCATAGAAAAATGGGCTGAACTTTTGTACGTCCACAGCAGAATCAGGTGTAGAACCTAGAACTCCTATGTCCTGCGCTATCTACTAGCCTACGCAGCCTTCCACCCAAGAGCATGCATTGTCAATATGTCAGGCTGTATCAGGTTCCACACAGGGTAATGACAATTCTGTTCCTCAGAAGGTCTGGTAGGTTTTGGGGGTTTTTTAAGTGATAATTTAGTGGCATTTGTAACAGCTGCCGTGGCATGTGATACAGCACAGACCTCCTCTCTCTGGGGGTGGCTGGATACATTTGCAAAGTTGGAGGAAAGAAGTGGCTCCGGACAAGTGTGCCTTTGGTTTTACCTTTGCCAGGATGTCTGATATTTTTGGAGACAGTGCTTTAGCCTAGGGCTGCACCCGCATGCACACATATGTTAGGGTGGAAAGTCACTACACCTCATAAACCAACTTTTAACCTTCAAAAGGTCTCTGTTTATTCATACATCTCCTACAATTGCCTCTCAATGAGCATGATGCCTCTGCAGCCTTGACATATAACCTCACTGTTAGATCCACACCGGTGCCCCTTGAGTAGGTGACCAGATGTCCCGATTTTATTGGCACAGTCCCAATTTTTGTGTCTTTTTCTTATATAGGCTCCTATTACCCCCCACCATCCTGATTTTTCACATTTGTTGTCTATTCACCCTACCTTGAGAGATTTGTTTTATGGAGAGGGAAGGGAGTGAAGCAGGACAGAAGGTGGTTAGGGACTGACACCTCAAAGATGGGAACAGAACTGCCCAAGGTGTCATATTTATTGCACACTCAGTTCCATCTTTCCCTCCTTCTTGTTTTTAAAGCAAAAATGAACCTGCAAAGGCATACATGGGCCTTTGCTCCTCAGAGGGATAAATCCAAAAGAGCAGCCTCAAGAAGCAAGCAAGGAGGGATGTTTTGATGGGAAAAGTAGCAGGCCTCCATAGCACAGAGTGCAGCCTGAGTAACCAGACTGGCATGAGCTACAGAATTCTGAACTGATCAGAGAGCCAGTAGGCCCAGAAAGGGTAATGACTGGACTGTCAGAAACGTTAAACATCCAGTTGAGAGGAAAGATGGCTTTGTGGTTAAAGCAGCAAATGTAAAATCCGGAGAATCTCTGTGTAGTTCCTAGGTCTGTCACAGATCTCCTCTATGACCTAGGATAAGACCCTTAATCTCTGTATTTCCCCTTCTGTAAAATGGAGATGCAGACCATTCCTGTGTCTCTGTTCTCTATTAGTACAGCAAGCTCCTTGGGGCAGCAAATATACACATGGATCTAGAGCCCCAAGTACACTGTCCCTGTTGGCAGGTGGAGCGTCGTGGTGCTACTGTAAAACAAATAAACAACAGGTTTCAGAGTAGCAGCCGTGTTAGTCTGTATTCACAAAAAGAAAAGGAGGACTTGTGGCACCTTAGAGACTAACACATTTATTTGCGCGTAAGCTTTCGTGAGCTACAGCTCACTTCATCGGATGCATTCAGTGGAAAATCAAATTTATTTGCGCATAAGCTTTCGTGAGCTACAGCTCACTTCATCGGTACATTCAGTGCCTCCGATGGAGTGAGCTGTAGCTCATGAAAGCTTATGCGCAAATAAATTTGTTAGTCTCTAAGGTGCCACAAGTCCTCCTTTTCTTTTTAAATAAATAACAGTAGCTGAAATCAGTAGGATCTGCAGGGGCTCAGCACTAAAACTTGGCAACATTTTTCAGACAAATAGTTTATTTGGTGAAAAATATAGGTTTCGTTGACCAAATTATTTGCAAACTTGACACAAATAATTTTGGCTAGTCACAAACTAGCTAGAAGAAGAGGTAGAGGCGCTGCTGCTGTTGCCTGACTCCCTCCCACTCCGGTCCTCTCTTCTTTTCACCCTTACCCCAGTGAATAGGGAACTCACCAGGCACGTGTGAGATCCTGGCCCCAATTCACTCTCTGGAACAAAGACAAAATGGATTTTTTCAATTCAACAAAAAATCCAACGTTTTCAGATTTGGTTTGACCCAAACCCAATTTTTTCAGAACTGCCACCAAAACCCCTTCCCTTCCCTCCCCTCCCCCCAAAAAACAACAAAACAAAAAAAGTTAGTGACCCTGCTTTACTCAGGTCCTAAAGATCAGATTTTGAAAAGAGTTTTGGGTAAGATTTTTCAGTGCTGAAAACACATGGGTTCAGATTTTCTAAAGTGCTCTCCAGCAACTCCCACTTACTGCCAGATTTTCAAATGAGCTCAGCACTAGGCTGGTCAGGAATTATTTGATGAAAACTTTGTGTATATGTGTGTGTGAGAGAGAGAGAAATGCAGATCTCTTTTTTTTTTGTAGGAAAAGGGATGGTTTTGACAAATTTATTGACTTGAAAAATTGTTGAGTAAAAAAAATTATGACATTATTAAAATGTTTAATTTAGACATTTTCTAAATGAAAAAATGTCCAATTCAAAACCACTTTGTTTAAAATGTAAACTAATTATAATAAAAAAAATTAAAATGGTGGAAATCAAAATAAAACATTTTGAAATGATTAAAAAACATTTTGGTTGACCTGATCTGAATTTTTTTTTTTAATTGTCAGTTTGTGATTTCAAATTTTTGTCCCCACTTCAAGATCTTGAAAATTTTTGCAAGGTGAGGCAACTCAGCATTCTCTTGCTGACCTCCTTGGAAATATCTGCATATGTGTTTAGGTGTCTAAATGGGGACTGAGCTCTTAGAAATATAGTTCCAGGTTTCCTAAAGCCTGAAAAGCATCCATAGTGCATTTGTGTGTGTGTACACGCATGCCTACCCTAAATAACAATTTGATGAGCCAGCCAAAGATCATACAGGAGAGTCTCATGGAAAATCCAGGAATAAGTCCTAGATGTCCTATTTCCCAGTCCCGTACTTTACCTGTAACGGAAGGAAAGTAATTCCTAGTACACAGGAATTACTGTTTGACAACCTGTATTACTGTGAGTGCACTAGATCCTTCAGACTGATATACAGCACCTTTGCCGCAGGAATTTTCTATATTTGTATCCATCTCTATGACCCCAGTACAATTTAAACTTTTTATAACGTATTGATTGTTAAAGTTAACTTATGTTACTAATGAATAAGACCCCAGGAAACATCTAAGCGTCACAGATTGAAAATTAAACAACTAAATTGTGTTCTGTACTTTAGAAAACTGCTCTTTGAACCACAGGCCTAAGGCTGAACATCTTGAAGAGGAAGCTCCCTGGAAACCCCATTCAATTCCACACACCCATATTATTTGCTGCTGATGAATATCTAATTCCGTATCAGCTCAGAGATAAGGAATAAAGGAGCATCTGAAAACTATGAACCCATAACACAACAGATGAGAGACAAAAACCCCTTTTCTACAGTGTTCGCCTGTCTGCTCAAATACATGCTGAGGATTAGAAATAATTGAAATCCGTGGAGCAATAGTAATTTACTCCACCTGGAGATCTTATTTGTTTTCAGTTTGACTACAGAATAGAATAATAAACAAATGAAGCAAAACCAGACATTATGGCACAGGACTAACTGACTATTATTTCCATTAGTGCAACAATAATACTGGAGAGATCTTGAACAATTAATGATAATGATAATGAATTACTTCCACGTGTATAAAAGACCTTAACCAATTAGAGTTGGTTCCTACCCTCATTCAATAAATGGAACTCCTGTTGCTATAGTAGGCATTGAGTGGTGTAAAATGATCTGACTTCAGAGAATGACAATAAGGTGAGACCCAATTGTCAATTACATTGTGGCGGGTGGGGAGGGGGGATGTAGCTGATAAGGATGGTAATAAAGACAAACATACCCAGAAATTATCCCTTTTTAGCTCACATTAAAACGAATGACGTTTAACAAAGTTTGCAAAATTAACAACTTCAATTATAGGAATAGGAAACTATATAAACCTTGCTGTCCTATTAGCTTCGAATTTATATTTACTTTCCTTAATAGTAAGCCATTAGCAGTATGCAATACTATAATTTCCCACTGCTGTCTAGGGCACTTTTTAAGTATCCATTTTTGTTCATGTTGATCAAGTTGCTATGGATTTCATTGGTATATTTAAAGTTTATATGAAAATTGAAAAAAAAAGGATAAAGCTTGTTTTTTTAATTACAATTACTTTGGTAAATATAATATTTTATTGAAGAGCTTTTAAAAAAAAATCAAAGTGCTTATTATAAGAGCTCAAATGCTTCTAAATTGTAAAGTAGAGAGCTTTCAAAAAAATAGGCACATCCTCAATGTAAATTATCAGAGCTAGCTTGGTTGAGCTATGGCAGTTTACACCAGCTAAGGATTTACCACCCTCAGGCTGCTTTAAGTTGCACTAGGGGACTGGTGCAGCAAACAGCAGTGCCAGGGGAAGGAGAGCACGAGGACCTTGTGTTTTTATTTGGTTGACTTGCACACAATCTTCACAGGATGTCAAATGATGAGGGGTTCAGAGCTGCAGCTATGGCCCCGGAGCTCAGGAGATCTGTTGACCTTTGTGTTCCCCTCCTCCTGGGACACTTATTTGCAAGGCAGAGTCTTGCCCTATCACTAAAAGGGGCTGATCTGGCAGCCAGGGACCACCAGGATTTGGGGGAAGATTTCACCCCAGGCAACAGAACATGTAACACGCTGACCAAAGTGTGTCTTTGTCACATCCCAGTGCCTGGATCACATGAAGAGGTCTAGAGTCTGCTGCTGCCTCCACGCTAAAGGACTTGGGTCCCTGAACAGTAAAGACTCATGCTTTAGGATTCCAGGGTCTCTGCAGAGGACACAGAGAAGTCACAACCGGGAAGAAGATATCCTCTGAAAGGTGCAGCTGATCAAACTAGGTAGAAAACTCCAGCCAAGAGGGGAATGGGCATCATTTAACTGTGAGAGTCAGAGGTTTCCCCTTAGCTTGTAACGCCCTTCAGCAGGGTGTCTGGGGAGTTACTGCCAAATGAAAGAGAAAAGTGGATGTGTGGGGGAAACATTTAGTTTAGTTTATCGCCCTGGACAAGCGAGTGTTGGTTTCCCATTTTCAGTCCCTTGCTGCTTGGACTTCCTCCTCCTGGTGGCTTTGCTGCTGTTGCAGCACACAGCCTGTCAAGTGCTCCAGGAGGTAAACTACTGCATAACATACATTAATTTGACTGTCGCCCTCCAGTGAAGATTTGTAGGGGACCTAAACGAATCCCTCTGAGATTTTACTGTCTGCATTCTGCCACGAAAATGAAATCAGCATCAGGGAGTGCATAGACAAGTAAAGACTATGGAGCAGCAGCTGACCTACACAGGTGCCTGTGATAGAGATAAAGCCACTGCAGATCACTCGTAGCCAGTATTTTACGGGAATTCAGTGGAACAGAAGAGATGGCTTATCAGTGAAACCACCTTAGTTTAAAGGAGAAGAGCGTCATACATTGTAGCGGTTGAGTCTGGAGGCAGTACAGCTTTAGTGGCTAGAGTCCTGGGCCGGGATTCCCAGCTTGACCACTGGCCTGCTGGGTGACCTGGGGGCAAGACACGTCCCCTCTGTGCCTCAGTTTCCCCATCTGTAAAAAAGTGATAACGATGCTTTCCCTCCTTTGTAAAATACTCTGGACTACAGATGAAAAGTGCTATTTAAAAGCTAGGTGATATTATTAAATACATTTTGGCAGGAGGGGTTATTGGAGAGGATGGATGGTCTTGTTAACACACCGGTCTGAAGCTCATTTCCTAGCTCTGCCATAGAGTCCTCCAGTGTGACCGTTGGAGAGTCATTTAGTCTCTCTGTGCTTCAATTACCTATCTGTAAAACAGGGATTATAATAATACTTAGTTTCTTCCCACCCTTTGCCTGACTTGTCTGTTAAAACTGTAAGCTCCTTGGAGCTGGGAACATCTCTTAATGTGTGTATGTACAGCACCTAGCACATTGGTTAGGACCACTATAACATACTGTAATAAAAAAAACTAAAGCTGTGGACTCACAGCTAACTATTAGTCCATAGACACTCATTCAAAACTGTAACATATAAAAATAGTAGTTAAGCTGTGGGAATTTACAATGCTCAGGTTCTTGCAAATATTTGGCAAATTCCAAAGCACATGCAAGTTCGTTGGGGTGGGTGTGGCAGGGACAATACTGTATTCATTTGCTTCCTGTTTTGGTAATATATATAGGGCCTTTTCTTAGGCATCTTTCCTGATTTCACTTGGAGGGGAAATGCTTTACCAAAACACTATAAGCATCTTGGGAGCATCCAAAGTCAGTAAAGCTAGAACTCAAACTTCTAGGCCAGGCTATCTAGGTTATCAGTGCACGAGTGGGTGGCAGACACTGACCTCATATCAGCAAAAATTCTATTCATGTAGGTTCTAATGATGGGCCCCTCTGCATAGCAGGTGACTGTTAAGAGCTTCAAACACTGACCAGCCACAGAGAATAAGACAACAACCCAGGAAGCTGTCTTCTCTTCTGACATTGCCACATTCCAAGCAAAGTCAGTCTTCTCTCATCAGGCATCTTAAACACCATCTGTTCATGTTGAGAATCCATTTATAAAATGGACTGAACATTATGATGCATGTCCCTTGCTAAAAGTAAAAACGCTGCATGGAAGATGATAAATTGGACAATATGCTCACTTCAAAGCTTCAAACTGCCTTTTGAGTGTATAGAAATGCCAGGCTATTATTGTACACCTCTGTAATTCTTACTCGGTGAAGTTTCTCATTTTTCTCTCTTTTCTTTGGAAGAAGAGTATATGTATTCTTTGTCCCAGATACAGAGATTTTCACATTTCAATATTCAGGCTGAAAAGAAGAAACATGATCTCCCCCTTCTTTCTATCTTATGCCTATAGGTGTTTTCTTCTCTTGAACCTCCTATTAACGGAACTAAATAGAAGTTTAAAACTTGATCCTCTATTTGCACAAGGTTCTAGGAACATAGAATTTGCTACACTGGATCAGACTCATGGTCCACCTAGTCCAATATTCTGTCTCTTCCTCTAGTCCAAGAGGCCAGCACCAGATGCTTCAGAGGAAGGTCCAAGAAACTCCATCATAGGCAGATAATTTGCCCCCAGTAGAGTCTCCTATTCAGCCCTAATAGTTGCAGACTGGCTTCAACTCTGATGCCCGTGCTTCTATATTCCCCCCAAACCATTTTTGTACTGTTTATTTTAGCTCTGGATATTGTTGTCCATACTCTCTGCATCTTGCTAAAAATTCTTGGTGTTCCTGAAGATTCCAGTCGTCAGCTCTCTAAATGCAAACCTGATGAATACAAGATTGTCCCCTCCAGCATATTTTCCAGGGCATTGTTTATTCTGTATTTGACTGGCACAAGGCATGGAAGTTTAGTCCACAGTCCACTAACAGAGTGACAAATTTCTGGATCTAAAATGCTGTCTTCAGGAAGACCTGACTGTAAGGAATAGAGGTCTAAGCTTACATGGTGCTGAATGCTTCCTGCACGGTATTGAGTACACCCCACTTTCACTGGAGTCAGTGGGAGATGAGGCTATCTGCCTACACTGGTGCTTCTGCCACCTTTATAAATGGAACTAAGATGTTCTTTTGAATGGAAAACCTGGGCACAGTTAAACTAACGTCTCCTGAGGCTTCTAACTTGTGTCTGAATCCAACAAGAAATGCAATTCTGAAAAAGCAGAGGCTAATTCTTGGTAAAGCCACATTAATATACTGCATGGAAATAATATGCTTAGCTGTCATGTAGCACTTTTCACCTGTGCATCTCAAAGCAAAGTAGGAAGGGATCAATATCCTCATTTTACATCCAGGAAAGCAAAGGCTCGGAGAAGTAAAGTGACTTACTCAAGGTCACACATCAGGTCAATGATCAATCCAGAAAGAGTGAATGGGTGAAATTCTTGCCCCATTGAAGTCAATGGCATTTCTCCCAACTGAGGTCAATGAGGGCAGGATTTCACTACAGATCTTTTATTCCCTGGACACTCCTGGCTCCGAGTCTGAGTTCCCATGAACTTCCTCTATGTGGAGTACTTACCTGGTCCCCCACTATTCTAGTATCTGAGCACTTCAGTCTTCTAGGTATTTATCCTCCCAACACTCCCATGAGGCAGGGAGTTATCCCCATTTAAGGGCATGTCTACGCTTTGAACTGTGGGTGTGACTCCCAGCTTGAGAAGACATATCCGTGCTAGCTCTCACCAAGCTGAAAAAAGAACATAGCCAAGGCTGCATGAGCAGAGGGAGAGACGTTAGCCTCCCCAAGTACATACCTGTCAGAGACCATTGCCCCTCCCACTGAATGAGCTGCTAGTTCAAATATGTCTCTTTAAGCTGGGAATTACACCGCCAGCTCAAAATGTAGACATATCCTCACAGATGGGGAACTGAGCCACCGAGAGACTAAGTAACTTGTCCAAGTCATATAAGAAGCCTACGGCACAGCAAGCTACCACCTTCAAGGACAACAATTTTAGGAGCGACTGAACAGAAGAGTGTCAAGGGCATTTTACAGCGATGGGCTGGGTAGTTTAAAAAAGCAGGTCCCTCCAGACACAAGCTTCCAAACACTTCTGATCAAAAGAGGGCATGATCTTTTCCATAACAATTCTGCCCATCTTCAGGGGAAAACTATTACAATCTTGCATTGCACATTACAAAGAAACTTGCTTTCAAGCAGAGGATTACCCCAAAGGAAAAATATAGCAAATTATGCATTCAAATGCAAATTTGTTCTAATTCTACATCAAACTTACTTGGTAATAAAGCCAGGGAATTATCCCATTTTGTGAACATAAGCAATCCTAAAGCTTTTTCTTCTATTTAAAGAGAGTATCTCCTGTATAGTCTCAGAATATTTTATAGTAGGCCACCTATCTTAGCTGAAGATTTTATTTTAAGAAACTGAAGCCATCCTGGACAGTGTTCTAATTTAGTACTAATGCAACAGAGTCCTCTTTCTGTCTGTACCAGCTCTGGTGGCTATTACACCCATGTTGACTCTGCTGTATTTTTTAAAGGGATGTTTTTATTTGTTAAGCATGCAGGGTCTTTTCTGAACACAGGCTACCATGTAAACAAATGTATTTGGGATTGCGATGACTGGTGTATGCGTAACAAGTACCAATTGCTACAACACAGCGAGTCACCTGACAGTGCCGGTCACATGTTCTGTGACTGTTAAGCATCCACTGACAAGGGAGATTTGGCAGATCTCAGAGATCCACTTACCTCTTACCTTCTGAGGCATGAATGGGAAACAGAGATTGAGCCAAAATCTATTCAAATCCATGTAAAGACCTCTATTGATCTCCCTGGGCATTGAACCAGGAGCATCCTGTGGGACAAAGAGTTAAAATTAGGGACACAAGCCATGTACAAAGTGAACAGGTGCAAAGGGTCTTGGCCTATGTAGGGATCCCATGCCCCAAGTCTGATCCAATGCCCACTAAATCAGCGGAAAGACTTCCATTGACTTCAGTATGAACTGGATCCGGCCCTCTGTCACCATGCATCTATGACCGCTCCACATGAGTTAATTCAACAGGACATCCTTCATCTTAGAAGACGCATTTGGGAACCCAGTCACCTCCAGTCTCCTTCAACCAAGGGACTAATCTCTTTTTCTCCCCCATTTCTCCCTCCAAAGGAGCTAGATGAATTGTGGAAGCCTACCTGAAACGCATACACTGATTTCATATTAGGTCCTGTATAGAGCCAACCCATGTAAGGCACCAGACAAATAAGCGCGCAGTAAATAAAAAATAACCAAGAGTTGGTGAGGGAGGGAAGCATCTTATCCCGACAGAAACCTTCCAAGCAGCACTATCCTGGAGGAAGTCACCATCTTGCATTCTGTTACTTACTTGCTTTAAAAAAACCACCATCCTTCCAATAAAGACACAGATTTATTTTTCCCCTTTCTTGCCTCCAGGATATCCAGCATGGGACAGATTGTCATCTCAGACATGTAGCATGCAGCCTCCTGTACCTTGAAAAATCTGTCACTGTGCTTGTAGCAGGAATGCAGTGCTTTGATATGCAATAGGAGTAGTAGATATTGACCCATGCCAGTGTGCACCACACACTTGAGATTAGGAGACCCAATAGTTTGCTAAAGTAAGCAAAACTAAAAAGCAAGTGTAAACCACACACCTTGTGGTTGTGGTGTTCTGTCCCATCTAGTGGCACCGAGATTACTTAGAAAGAGAGAGAAAATGAGTCTGTTCTACAGCCTTAGCTAACAGCCAGATGGCTTTTAGCTCTTGCAGTAGAGGCTCATGCACTAAGCTTCAGAGGGCCCCGGTTCGGGCCTGCCCGCCGACAGACCCTGGTCGTCGGCATTACACAAGCCTCATAGGCCCCTTCTGTGCTGAACCTCAGAGGATATGAGTTGCTACAGCCACCAACTACAGTGGCTTGGCTTGTTAGCTCAAGTTGTAGCAGCTTACGCTCTGGAAGTCCCTAGTTCATTCCTCAGTGTGTTGGCAAAGATGGTGGCCATTGCATAAACACTTACAAGGCTGTGTTGGCAGAATGTTTCCATGCACCTAATCATCTCGTGTATTCGCAAGGACTTGATCATCTTTCATCTCCTACCCCCTCACCTCTCCCACTCCGCCCTTTCACAAAAAAAGCCCTACTCCAAGCATACTTTTCTATAACTTAACAAGAAAGAAGAGCCAGACACTCCATGAATTCCCTCACGGATTTATCTATTGCCAACATATTGTATGTGGTGGGTGCTCAGATACTGTGGCAAAGGTAGCACTATGAAACCCTAAACCAGAAAGAGATCCAAACCCTGCTGAAATCCAATTGAGTCATTCCACCCTCTAATGAACTTAGGATCAGGCCCTCACATTGAAATAAAACAAAAATAGCCTAAATTAATTGGGGATGGAAGGATGGGAAGGACGGCAACTGTGTATCCCATTCAGACAAGTAGTAAAGGCATTGCACAGGGTATTGCATTGTGACCTGGTGTCTGCTGCTGCAAACGTTCAGGAGAGAGGTCTTATTGACAGCAATGTGACTACTCACAGGAGCAATGGGTTTGCAATGTCAAGCCTCAAACTTTTCAGTCTTTGCAACCTAAGGCCTGCTTCTGATCTCACACCAGCTTTACCCTGGTGTAAGTCACAGATTCTGATGGAATTACTCTGGATTAGAACTAGTATAAATGAGATCACAATCAAGCCCAGTAACAATAAGAATGAAAACATGTTGTGGGGGAGGGGAGGGATAGCAATAATGGAGATGGAAAGCAATCAGGAGCATTTGGTAAAGCCACACACAGTTAAAGCCAAGGAATGGAGCAATGGATGGCTGTAGAACACATGGGCCTGATTTTCTATTGCTCAAGCACCTTGTGCAGTCACTTACACTAGTGCAAAGTGGGTGTAAAATGCTACCCTACCAAAATAGAAGTGTTGTACACTCACGTGGCACCAGTATAAATGACTTCATGAGGGGTGAAATCCTAGCCGTACTGGAGTCGATGGCAAAACATCCATTGACTTCAATAGGGCCAGGATTTCCCGCAACGTGTACAGCAATGGAGAATCAGGCCTTGAATTTCCAAGCAGCCCTGCAGAGGGTCCTATAAGGACCAAATCTCATAGGTTTTTCCCACCCCTAGTTCTGCCCTCACTGTCTAATGAGAATAAGGCTATGTATACGCTATGGAGCATGCCAGCATAAGCCCCTGGTGTAGAGACAGCCTATACCAGCAGTTCTCAATCCAAGGCCTGCAGGCTGCATGAGCCCCAGTTAGCACACAGCTGTGGCCCAGCTCAGCTATGCACTAAAGGCGGTGGGCTCTGGGGTCCCGGCTGCCCTGACGCACAGTGGGCTGACAGCTGCCGCCAGCTCCACTGGCGGTCTCCAGGGTATGGGCAGTGGGCTGCCGCTCGGCCCCACACAGTAGGGTCCAGGTGTCCTGGCTACCATCCAGCACCACACAGCAGGGTCTGGGCCCTGGCTGCCCCCCCAAGACCCACACTGTAGGGTCCAGGGTCGGGGGTCCCCGTGCAGCAGTGTCTGGGATTGGGGTCCCTGCCCCCCCCTGCTCAGCTTTCCGCTCCTGGCCCAACTCTGTGTTGGGGTCTCTGGGCAGAGGGCGCTAGGCATGGGGTTTGGGGGGGGGCCAAGTGGGGGGCTCTGTGGTTCTCAACCTGTGGCCCAGGTAATACTTTGTGGGCCACACATGCGGCCCACGATGATAAATAGGTTGACAACCACCAGCTTACACCAACTGAAGTTCTTCTGCTGGTGTCGGAACACCGCCTGCAGAGAAGCACATAAGAAGCTGTTTCTTTCAGTCACACACATACACATGGGGCACAATTCAAAGATCATCAAGGCACTGAGGTAATCTGAAAGGACAAACTCACTCCATTGTGAGAGTATAGCCATTTGCGCATCAGTAGAGCTCTTTGGTAATCAGCAGTCAATTCTATGCCCTTATCTAATCTAAGTGTCAAACTTCAAAAAGTCTTGTAAGTGCCTTTGAGGAAATGACACTAACAACACACCAGTATTCAGCCCAGGATGGATCTCTACAGATAAACACTAAAAGGAAAAAAAAATATCCTTTAACAACCAGAGAGATTCATACCCCAAAACTAAAAATCCATTCAGAAAGTGATTTTTTGGCCCACAAGGTATAATTTTGAAGACACTTAAGTGAACAATCTAAATTCTTACTCCCAACTAATAACAGTCTGTTGCTGACACTTTGAAAGTACTTTTACAGTGACTGCAACAGACTTCTTATTTTAAGAATTTATCAAGTCTTTAAAAAGAAACCTCTTTCTAGAGGAAAAGGAATCTGAGTCCATGTAGCCACAAGCAGGCACCAATCCTGTTTTAATGCTCAATGACAGGTTTCAGAGTAGCAGCCGTGTTAGTCTGTATTCGCAAAAAGAAAAGGAGTACTTGTGGCACCTTAGAGACTAACAAATTTATTTGAGCTCACGAAAGCTTATGCTCAAATAAATTTGTTAGTCTCTAAGGTGCCACAAGTACTCCTTTTCTTTTAATGCTCAGGTTCAGTTGGAAATCTTACCCTCACTGACTTAGGATCCAAAATCCAACTTTAAAAAATTACTTAGGAGCTTAAGTTCTACTGCTTTTCAATAGGGTTTAGGCTCCCAAATGCCAGATTTTAAGCGGTATTTAGGCATCTAGAGATGCCGATTTGAGATGCCTAGTAGGATTATCAAATGTGCATCTTTAGGTGCCTAAATACCTTTGAAAATCTGGCACAAAGTCACTTCTGAAAATGGACTTAAGCACTTTTGAAAGTTTTACCCCTTGTCTCAGTTGTCTCATCCCATTTTCCAGTAGATTCTAGATTATGGTTGATGCAAAATTCACTCCTCCTTAGTGCGCATCATGGAATGGTATAACCCAGTTAAGTACATATTTTAGCTCCAATCTACACCCATGAGATCAAATATATATAAGCAAGCAATGGGTCGCTGCAAAGCAAAGCACTTCAGCACATTCTTAATGTTAAGCACATGCTTAAAGCCTATTGAACCCAACACCACAAGCATGGGGTTAAAATTGAACCAGGTGCCTAATTGCTGTCCTGCATAAAGATGGATTTAAATGTGTGCTGAAGTATTTTCCTGAATCAGGGCCCAAGGTTGTACAGAGAGTCAGAGGCAGAGCCGGGAACAAAATTCAAGCAACCAGAGTTTCTGCAATCTCCTGCTCCAACCACTAAAAAAAAAAAAAAAAAAGCACACTGAACATAATCATGCAGATTTAAGACTGGTAAATTTCCCAAGAAGATTTGGGTTGCATTTAACCTCTAACGCAAACCACCACGAGCTTGGTTCCGCAAAATCCAAGTGTGACTAAAACAATGTGCCTGTAAATTAAACATAGGCTTTCGTGACTTACATGTCACCAGAAGAAAAATACAAATGCCTAGCAGTGAAAACATTATATATCATTGGGACTTGGATTCAAACCCCATCGGAATTAATGTGAATCTTCCCAATGACTGAAAATTCGTTTTGGATCAGTCCTTAGGTTCTTCAAATATCATTCCCTCATGATTCAGTCTCTGACTTAACAATAACGATCCGCACATAGTCTGACCTTTTGCTTTGTTTTATCCCTGCATTTTGCTACTTTCTCCATTTTTAAAAATGGGCACCTCCTACCTTCTTTGGTCTTTAATAATCTGAAGGCTACAGTTCAATATCAGCTCTTCACCGAGTGGGGGAATAAAAATCAAAAAGTATTTGATTTTAATTAAAAATGTTATTTCATAGTTGATTTAAATGCTAACATGTAGAGCACCATTTGGATTTTGGGGGGTTGGGTCATATGACGCTAAAGTATTTTTTCAAGTGTGTAACTGAAATATTCAAAATACACACTGATAAGCCACTTGCAAATATGCTACAGGGCTGCAAAGGCGACTGGAACGAAGAGCCTCCTGAGTCTCTATTCTCAGTACTTGGAATAGCTCACCTTTGAGCCACTTCAGTACAAGATGCTTTCTATTGCTAATTAAAATCATTCAGCGCAGTTACACTGCTTTCACAACAGGAACCTTCAGCGTGATATACCTCATTGCCTATTATGGGAACAGCCCGACTACATGCTTAAGGATAGGAAATAAAATGTGTCCTTTGGAAGTGTGTGCGTGTCTGAAAACAGTGCTAGCTTTCATCACATCTACACACAAAAACCCCAAACCCTTATTTGTATGTGACAGGAGTAAACCAAAAGGTTCTGTAGGCAACCACCATGCTTGTGAATTATTTGTTTTCAATTGGATACCTCTTATGGGAAAAAATCCTATAGTCTTGAAAAGAAAATTACCAACTTTCTATAGTGTTTTTTAGACCAAACAAAAATTATATAGCAGGGATATAATTTCCCCTTTGAGTGCAGAGTAATTTCTACCTGACCCCATTATACGTCCATAGAAATTGGCTGGTTCCATCCTTTTTAAATTCCATAAGAGATGAAGACAGGGAAAGATAAAAATTAAACCAAGCTGGGAGTGTCTACAATTTGAGCCGCAGAGCAGTGGGAAACTGGTGAAAACTGTATTAAAATTATAAGCTATCACTTAAAGACTATGCAGTCTCCTGTCCTGCTAGCAGGCTAGGGGACTCTAAAAGGAACCATACAACCAGTCTGCTGACTGCCAATCTAGACTAGGGTGGGGGTGAGTTGAATCTCCCTGTTTTAGGGAGCAGCCTGCTTTGTCTATTTCTGAGTTTTAGTTCTTGTGTGTTATCATTCTGAATAAAAGAAATAAAGTAGTTTTACACTGCAACCTTCCTGCAATATTATTTTTGTTTTTTATCTCATTTGTTTGAATGCCATGAACATAACATCCACCACTTCTCAAAAACAAATGTTGGCCTCGGATAGCACTCACACAAATCTCATCTTGTTCTTCTTCCACACGCGAAACAGTTCAAAACCCCTCTTTAGTTCTCACAGTATTGCCCTACTGATCTCAGCAGTGAGCTCTTACCAGGGCTGTGGCTCCACAGATCTATCCAGGCACCTTCTAGAACCCTTCCTGCCCATTTGAGACTGGGGTGGGGGACATGGTAACAGTTTTCATATCTATTAAGGGCTGTTATAAAGAAGATGGGGATCAGTTGTTCCCCATGTCCACTGAAGGTAGGACAAGAAGTAATGGGCTTAATCTGCGGCAAGGCAGAGGAGATGTAGGTTAGATATTAGGAATAACTTAACTATAAGGATAGTTAAGCACAGGAAAAGGTTACCAAGGCAAGTTGTGGAATGCCCACCACTGATCAACCTGTTCTTAAAAAACCTCCAAACACCTGTCTGGGATGGCATATTTGGCAGTGCCTCAGTGTGGTTGGATGGACTAGATGACCTCTCAAGGTTCCTTCCCTACATTTCTATGATTATAGTTTAGGAAAGAAGACTATTTAGTGTTATGCTCATTCAGGGCCTGATCTAGCTCTCATTGAAGTCAATAGAAAGACTTCAGGCTGCAACACTGTGTCTGTGCATGGTGTGACTGTCTATATTTTGTTACAACTAACCTTTATACTTCAGTGCTGCTGTGCACCATTAACAGAAGACATTTGCTACAGATGCTCCACAACTGAGGAGACATCCAGCAGAAAGGGGCGGGGAAGAGGGACTTTCGGGGTGGGAGGGAGAGTTTTAAGCTAGTGTGGGCTCTTATCCAATACCCACTGAAGCCAATAAGGCGGCTCACATTGACTTCAATGGTCATTGTGTTAGAACTTTAGAGTGAAATTTTGAAGCTACATCCCATTTCCACTAAAATGAATGAGAATTGGGCACCTAGATCTCCTATGGTTTGACAATCCCATTCTCAATCTTTAAAATTTTGATTCAGCATAACCCTTAAGCAAGGATGATTTAGTTGGTGTTGGTCCTGCTTTGAGCAGGGGGTTGGACTAGATGACCCCATGAGGTCCCTTCTAACCCTGATATTCTATGATTCTATGTGTTGAACTTTAAGCATGTGCTTAAGTATTTGACTGAAAAGGGATGGACTTTACCACATTCTTAACGTTAAGTCCTGGCACAAGTGCTGTGGTGTATCAGGAATTATGTTTATTACAATGTTCAAATACAATACAATAGACAGGCGAAAAGAAAAGAAAAGAAAAGAAAAGAAAAGAAAAAGAAAAGAGGTTGACATTTTGAAAGGAATGTAGGGGTTTAGACACATTTACATTAATTTTAAATCCTTCTGTGACTCAATTTCCCATGTGTAAACCAGCAACAACAACAACAATAAAATAAAATAATAATAATAAATCCCTACTCACAGGGGTAAATATATTTATATCTGTGTTCCTTACAAATATTCAATGATGGATGTCATATAAACACATATAATATACGACAGATCGCATGTGCGCACACACACAGGAAAAAAAAACGTACTGCAAGTAATTCTTGTTCTGGGAAGAATCAGTGGAATGTTATTGGCCTGAACACATCATGCAGTTCCAACACATTACTATATTCAATTTTATTAAAATTGAATGAGCAGTACATAATTAATGGTTGAAAATCTGTTTAATGAACTGAAATACTTTGGCCATATGTAAAGCTCATAAATATTAATGACATGTTCTGAAATGTTCCATTTATTTTTCATAGCTAGTTGTGAGTGACAAAAGAAAAATTATTAATTGAAAATAAGACTTATGGGTGGAATTTCCAAAAAGCACCACAGTGACTTAGGATATTTTTTTTCTGAAATATCAGATTTTTAAAGGAATGAAGGTGCCTGTAGCTCAGAGGCCACCTACTGCTTCCGAACTGCCCCCTCATGGCTAGAGTTGCCTCTCTGACCGTTCTGCCTCTATGTCCCCCCTTCAACCAGGCGCTTTTCAGAACTCACTCAGTCTACAGTGACCTTCTCTGCTCAAATTCGCTCTTCGCTGGGTCTCCTCAGGCTGGCAACAGAGTTTGCAAAAAACCCAGAACTCGGCAGCCCAAACGAAACACACTGTTTTTCAGCTCATCTTCCCTTCTTTAACTCCTACTTTATCTTGCTAGGGCTCTGCACAACCCCAACTTGCTCTTTGTAGCTGCTACTTCCACCATCCCCAACTCCACATAACCTTCTGTTTCCTAAGCTTCCTCAATTCAGCTTCCTGCTGCCTTTTATATTGGGATCACCTGATTCCTCTCAGGTGTGGGTGTGTGGACATGTGTGTGGTGGGGAGGGGGGGTTATCTTGTAATCAAGGCTGGCTTAGCTCCACGCTCTCCAGCCCATGAGCAAGTCACCTTGTTACAGTGCCTCAAGATGCAAATAGAAACCTAGTGGAATTTTAAAATGTGCTTATGTGCCTAACTCCCATTGAAATCAACAGTTAGGTGCTTAGATGCTTTTGAAAAATCCCACTAGTTGCCTATCTGCATCATTAATACCTTTACAAGTGTGGAGTGAGGAGCTCACTTGGCACACAGAGTTTCAATGAGATTTAAGCACATAAATCACTTCTGAAAATGGGAATTTTGAAATTTTCAGTTTTGCAGGCAAGCCTCTCTCACTCAGAGCTTGGTGGGGATGGGGTGGCACAAAGTGGGCAGGGGGGCTGAGCACCCAGGTTCTCTGCCTTTCCATCCCTAGAGCTGGGAAGTAGTGAGAGATAGAGAATTAGGGTGCTTAGCCTTGGCAACCCTCCCAGAAAGCTTTTGTCAATTTCATGGGGAAAAAGTCAAATTGAAAGTGACAAGAGCCTTCCAGGCAGGCAGCCATTTTGATTTTCCCCAACATCAAAACTTTTCAGCAAAACTGAAATTTTCCCACAGAAAGGGTTGGGTTTTTTAATCATTTGACAAAAAATTTTTGACCAGCTCAACTCATAGATGAGAAATAAAATAAGAAAAAAGGTAAACTCACTCAATTTAGTACATCTCTGAAAGGCACACGTTCCTTCCTAATGCGTCATAATCACTAAGGCGCATCTACTAGCTTCCAGATGAGCATGAGTGTTACACTCCTCCTTCCATATGCAATAAGCGAGAGCAAACAAACAACTGGAAACAGAGTGTGATCAGAAGCATTTGCTTTCCTCATTAAGCATTTCACTGCCTGACTCACCACCACTGGTGTTCAAAGGACTGCTCGCTGAGGCTGGAGAGAGCTTGATAAAGCATGAAAGCAGCTCATTCAGGAGTTTTGTATTTTCCTTCCGATGGACTGCAGTGATTTATAACACTTGGAGCATGCGGGGTTTGTCGCTACTCCTAGTACATCTTGGAATCACAAACCCACAAAGGGGGAAGGAAAAAAGCCTACTAACGAAACATCTTTCTTTGTAGTGTAGGGATTGGCAACAGGCTTGCAATGCAATACTACACCAGATCTCTGTCATCAGGGCTAGGAGGATAAATTCTGCTCTTCGTTACACAAGCGAGTAACTCCGCTTGGGCTGGCACCTGTGACATCAAAATACGTCCCTACAAGTCACTTCTAACAAGTTTCCGATCATAAGAATATGAGAACAGCCATACATTGTCCATCCAGCCCAGTATCCTGTCTTCCAAATGTGGCCAATACCAGGTGCTTCAGAGGGAATGAAAAAACCAGGCAATCATCCAGATTGCCATTATGCAGTAGCTTCTCTGCACTGTTACATGGGGATGTTTCACAGTCATTTTTAGAGCTGGTCCTGCCCACCTTTGCTTTTTTTGTCACAGCGTCGATGCTATTGGCGCATGCTCCTGCTCCCCTTCCCATTGAAGTTCATGGCGTAACTTCTATTGACTTCCATGGTGCAGGATCAAGCTGTGTGTTGCCAACTCTTATCGCTTTATCATGTAAGCCATGAAGGCGAGAAACTTACTTGAAACAACAAAAAAGTCAGTCTCTAAGCTCTTACAGAAGCAGAGAAAGCCGAAAACAAACATTAAAAGCTCTGAAACCAGAAGGCAAATACAAAGAACCCAAGGTATTTTATATTTTATTTTATTTTATTTAAAACATGATTTTTAGCCAATTTCAGAATTTTGGAGGCCATCCCACATGAATTTTGAAAGCTTGGGGATGGCAATACTGACCAAGGCCCTGTTGTACCAAACACCATGTGCCTCTTTCTCCAGGGATCAAACCACTTTCTTTTAAATACTGCAATAGTTAGTTCTGTGCAGCTGAAAGGAGCAGGATTCAAGCCTTGGGCTTGATTCTGATTTACACTGGTGAAACATCATTGATTTTGATGCAGTTAGTCCAGATCTACACCTGTGAGAGTCAGATCAGAATCAGGCCCCTTGAAAGTAAAGTCTCCTTTGCGTACCTGGCACAACACAGGCACGCATCAACTTATGGCAGCGTGCCTTAGATCAGACCTGAGTGTGAAGGAATGACCTCTAGGGGATAAACAATCTCCAAGGGTTCCCCCCGCCCCAGTGTTTGGCCTCTCTGCTGAGGCTTCACAAAAGTCACCCAATGTAAGTTCCATTTGTTGAGGTATATTTCCTAAGAGACGCTTGCCCACTAGAAAGTGGGCTGAGATCTACCAAGACTAGAGGTCATTGAAAGCTGCCAGCTGATAACTTTCCTTTACCACTGACCTATGTGGATTTGAACAAGCAGCATAGAGGGTAATGATCCATATGCCACTACATGTGTCCCAACGCCTCCAGTCTCCTAATGTAAGGCCCATTGGGTCTCCAACCCAGGCCTGCAGAGTTGCTGGGCAGGAAACACTTCCACACTGCCACCCAGCAGCAGCTGTAACCAATTTGTGCTCCCCACCCGCGACCCACTGCAGACAAAGACAATAAGAAGTCCTGCCTCAAGGGGTTCGACAGACAGCAGCCTTCTAGTGCCTGATTGGCTCCCTGCCCCTATATTAACCCAAGGAGCATTCCAGGAAGTGTCCAGGCAACAATGTGGATCACAAGTTAGCAGCCACAACCACCTTGTATTCTCTGTTCTTGAATTCCTGGTTTTGACCTCAGCTCTGACTTGGAACTTGAATGCTGCTCAAACCCTGGAATACCCACAAGGACTCGGATACTCGCTTTTGACCCTCAGCCTGATCCCTGACCAGTCTCCAGCTTTACCCTTCAGTCTGTCTCTGCGCCAGACTACTGACCAAGGGCCAGACTACAGACCCCAAATCCCAGAAGTTGTTCCTGCCTACTGAGCTTTTTCCATTAGTCCCACCTATCTTCGCTTAGGATCCTGACACCTACCTCTTTTCTTCCTAACATCTAGATATTTCTATTGCCCTCCACACCGTGGTGTCTCCCCACACTCATTACTGACGTCATCTTCACTGCATCTCCCCCTGCCCTTCCATGAATAGGTCAATATTATCCCCATTTTACAGCTGGGGACACTGAGACACAAAGATTACACAATCTGTCCAGTCATACAGGAAATCACTACAAGAGTTGGAAATCAAACCAGATCTCCTGAGACCCACTCCAGTTCCTTAACCAAAAAGCCATCCTTCCTCTCAGGCCAATCTGGACAAACAAGTGGTGGTTAATGAGGCACAAGCTGAGAAAAGAAATAAATCCCTCATTTTCTCTGTACTTTTCCTTCCCTATATTTTTCTTTAAAAACAAAACAAAACAAAAACCCACCATCAAATTACTCCTAGTGAAATGAGCAGTCTGTCGTCCTCATTAAGAGCAAGCAATTCATTTGCATGTCTTCAGGTGAAATCCTTGAAAAGTGATGTAGGACACCACGTTAATGGCAAAGGCAGTATGTTAGCAAAACATTTATTCAACACTTTACATAAGTAAACACAAGAGAAGTCATCCAAGATTATGTGAATTACTTGAGAAACTGCTAAAGCAGATTATTCCATAGTGTTTTGGACTGACTTTTCAAAAGTGCATTAACACCAGTGTGTCATTAAGTAATTGCCAGTGGAAACTATGATTTATTTATTTTTTTTTACTTATTTTAACCTTTTTCATCTCTCCAGTGTGTCACACTAACTTCCAACAAACCCAGGACGAGGGAAACATGAGTCATTAAATCACCTGAAGGTACTTCCTGTTTGAGGTAACAACCAGTTCCCTGGGCTAATATATTCCGGAGGCCCAAGGCTGAAGCATTTATCCAAGATGTGCTTATTACCGAGTTGACTGTAAGTTCCCTAAATTTATTATTATAATTAAACTTTTAATGGATTAAATATTTGGGGGGAAATAAATTGGTTTTAAGTCATTTTTTTTTAAATGAGAGTTAAAACTGAGGAGTTTGGATTGGAAGTTACCAGAGTTAGGAGCTACAACGGAATAGGAGTGCTCATATCCAGCGTATGCCTATGGATACTGAATTCTGAGGCTATTAGCGCAGGTTATTGACAATGAAAGGCAGTGTGATACAGTGGCTAGGCCCTGGAGAGTCTAAGACTCTAGTTCCCACTTTTCCACTGTCGTGTTCCTGGGCAAGTCATTTCATCTCTCTATACCCATCTTTCACCTCTTATTCTGAGATTGTCATTAGGGGCATTTCTACACCGAAGTGTAATTGTAACATGGGTAGGCTAGCTAGCATGAGTAACAATAATCCTGTAGACATGACAGGATGGGCTGGCAGAGTACAAGCCTCCTGGGAACCCTACGTACATACCCCAATTCCTAGCCCATGCCACCGCATCAACACGACTACCGTTACCTGTGCTAGCTAGATTAAAGCTAGCAGAGGTATACTTACCAATGCTACAATCACACCTTCCCATGCAACACAGATCAACTCTTAGACTGCAAGCTCTTCAGAGCCAAGATAGTCTCTTACCATATATATTTACAGCATCTAGCTCAATAGTCAATGGCACACGTTGTCGATGAGTGTCAACTGACTAGATTTCATGGTGGCCCTAGGGACCTTTTTTGTGTTGATGAAGCTGCTGTTGGATGGCTCGGCAAGCACTGCCAACACCAAAAGAAGAAAAACCCAGCTCAACGGGGTCCTGATCTTGGTTGAGGCCACTATAATAATAATAAAATATATACACATTCTACGGCTAACGAACTCAATATTAGGGAACGTCTTCTTTGCATCACCACCTGCTGGCCAAGTGTAGCACTGCAGCCAGGCCCTGCCTCCGTTTCTTCTGCCTCCGGATTTTCTCTTTCTCGCAGGGTTCTTGTGGTTCAGCTCTCCATCTGACAAGAGTTCAACCAAAATCAAAAGTGCTTTCTCCCCACTTATGCGCCTCTCCAGCCAACCCACAGGGCTCAGTTCCCAGTCCCTTTTGGGTTACCTTTCTGGCTCCAGTTCTGCATCTTTCCTTGGAGGCCTCCTGCAGACTCACTCAGCACCTTCCAAAGCAAGCATGCCTCTGAGGTTCTACTCTCAAAATGAGCTTTTTGGCCCTTTTAAAGAAATTTCCCAGATGATCAGGACCAACCGGGGTGGGGGAGGGGGATAGCTAATCTGGTACAGGTCTAGCTGAGACCAGCTGCTCTTAAAGGGCCAGCTGACCTGTGACATTGATAAACCAAGATCAGTTTTCCATCTCACTAGTATTATTTAGGGCTAGATTTTCAAGTTCCCACTTGCCACAATTAGGAACAGATTTTCAGAAGTGTTTACCACCATAACACCTCTAGGTCCCTAGATAAGGGCCAGATTTTGGAAAAGAATTGTGTTCTTACGATGAGCGGTTGCAGCTGTGGGCTAGAGCGTGCTAAGAGAGAAATTGTACCAACTACCCCCTTAGTTTCTGAAACATGGATTCAAATGTCAACTCACCCCTTAATCCTCCCAAAGCCAACAGATTGGGTGAATCATGGCCCCACTGAAGTCTTCAATGGTCCAGAGTTCATTCGCTGAGTTTCATGCAGTCTACTGCATGGAGATTTTCTGAATTACATTTAATAAACCTGGGGCCTCTTTGATCTGTGCAAACGCTAAGCACTGTGCTAGACATCCACGTTGGGTGTATCATAAGCCCTCGTGGAGATCTAGCCAAGTGCAGCATCACTGCACTTCAGGAGTGCACAGCATACGCTGGCCTGAATGGCTGGCTAGCTCTATTAGGCAATGTGGAGGTGATGAGTGGGGCTCCTAGGCCCATCTATTTGTGCTGAATTGCACTCTAATGGTGCTATCAGAGAGCAGACAGGAGGACTGCAACTGTGACCAGTCTCTATACAAGGGATTCAAGGGAATAAAGGCTCCTTTCATGTTTTCCCCTTTAGCAAAGCAAAAGCCCGGCAGAATATGGCATGACAATGAGACACCCACGATCATGGAATCCCCGTTATCCCGCTCGTTAGAGTTGAACTGCACTTTATCAAAAAAGAAAAAAAACAGGTGAGAAAAACTCACTATTTAATATCAGGACTTTGTTTAATCACAGGTTGAATTGGGTTTTTTGTCCCCCAAAGGATCTGTGAATCTCTACATACCATCATTCCACTACCATTTTTCTTATATGCTGTCACTTTGAGCGATGGAATGGCTTAGTGCTTCACTTGGAGCTTTCACTCCCATGGCTTAAGGGAAAGAAAACGTACAGGGCCAGATCCTCAGCTGGGGTCAACTGGTATAACTCCATTGATTCCTGGAGAGCTACACTGGTTTACACCTACTGAGGAACTGACCCCACAATTTGCAACCTTGGGAATCCTGTTGAGAAATGAATTGATCATTTCTGCCTTTTCCCAGCCATTTATTTCAGATAATTAATATGGTTTCCCACTGAAGTTCACTTTAAAGGAATCTGTTATAGACGATGGCACAATAATCACAATGAGTGTGTCAAGTAGGTAGAATGAGTTTTAAATTATTAGTGGTCAGGATGAGATGATCAAAGAACTATTCACAACAGGAGAAACAGTTACAGTAGAGGAGAAAAGAGTTCAGATACCATCAGCAGACACACAGGGCATAAGCAGGCATTTTGTGAGTATAGGCAAGTTTTCTGACTCTGAATTCACTCCCAAGGAATTAAGGGCCTGTTTCAACACCCTTTGAGGTCAACAGGAGGCTTTCCACTCACTTCAATAAATTTGAGATCTGACCTTAAGTGATCAGGATAAAGTGAATGTAAATGCAGCTGTTATTCTGAAAGTCACAAACATGCTTGATTTACCAGTAGGCAGTTTAAATTAATCTGCCTTGTTGCTGTACCCTCGGCAAAGCCAACACACTCCATTGGAAGATTTACTTCCTGATAAGGCAGCAAAATAGCTCTTTTTAAGTAGCCTTAGTGGTACTTCACACTAAGTGCACATAAAAATGCCCACTCAAGTTTCGTTGTGTGAGAGACGTGTCGCTCCTGGAACATCAAGCTTTTTCAAACCACTCTAGCTAGTACAGTGTTTAGTTTCACAACCCAAATACAAGTTCACCAAATTCCACCCCCCACAGCCCCCAGTTTAACCTTTGGTCTTATTTTATTACATTAAAACAGCATGTTCAAGAAAGAAAGAGAAGAAAACCCTGAACTTGGATTAGAAGAACTAATTACTAACATCAAAGCTAGGCTAGTACTCAATACCCTTTTTACCAGATATATGGTATACATCCTGTATTTATTTTTTCATCAGCATTTTCTTCTTCCCCCTCTCTACTGCAGCTTCCCCTCACAGTCTCAGCTAAATGCAAACCTAGTAACATGCAAGTTTGACTCAGACTTTCAAACTCATAATATTCAAGTCGGTTTTGAGCTGGGCAAAATAAATACATTCAGCTTTACTAGCTGGTTTCCCTTTGCTTCCCATATTCGTCCAATTCCAAGACCAAGCTATTTTGTTGCAAAAAAATCTACAGTTCCATCAAAAGACAGAGGAAATAATAGGGCAATGCCATACACTATATTGAGTATGATTAATCCTTTTGTTCACTAGCTCCACTGTAGTACCATCATCCATTAATATCTCCATAAAATCAATGGGGTGCTAGATTTAATCTGTTCTGTTCAGCAGTACAGCAAATAGGTTCCATCTGGATCGTTGTTTTCCTTTTCTTGGGCTTGGACAGCAAGGTTTAGGGGAAGTGGGGCTAAAAGGAGAACAGACTGAAGGCGAGATTTTGAGCTAACCATGGACACAAAGGTGCGGCTTATGATGGAAAGCGTTGTGAAAAAGATCTGGTCTAAGCTAGCAAAATCACCAGTAATGGGTTCTGTTGAACTGGCCCTGAGCACAATTTAGCTGCAAATGCAGCCAAGGATAAATCATGTTTTTAACCACAGATTCTGAAATGATGCTAGACAGGCTTTCTCCAAGGTCACAATTCCAGCTAGAACATGCTCACAGTTCATTTGCACCCATTGTTGGGAAGAGGTAGTTTTGCTAGAGCAGGCCAGGCTACAGTGAGACAGATTGAAATAATTATCGATTGGCTGGAGCACCCATGGGGAAAAATTAGCAGGTGCTCTGCACCCACCGGCAGCCAAGCTCCCCCTCCTCACCTCCATCTCCCCCCCACCAGCATGCTGCATCCCCACTCCTCCCCCTCCCTCCCAGCACTTCCTGCCCACTGCCTAACAGTGGTTTGGCCGCGCTTAGGACTTTCTGCGAGGGAAGGAGAGAAGCGGGGACATAGTGTGCTCAGGGGAGGGGGTGGAGAAGAGGCAGGGAAGGGGTATGGACTTGGGGGAAGGGGGTGGAATGGGGGCAGGAAGGAGACGTGGCTGGGGTGGGAAAAGGCGGGGTGGGGCGGGGACTTTGGGGAAGGGGTGGGGTAAAGGCAGGACGGGGCAGGACCAGAGGCAGGGCCTGAGGCATGGGGGTCGAGCACCCACCGGGCAGAGGGGAAGTCAGCGCCTATGACATCAAGTGCTACATTCTGTACAGACAGAGAGCTTATAACTACATAGACAAGACAGATGAAGGATGGCTGAAATGAGGTGGTATTTTTAGAGCTGGGTGAATAATAGATTTTTCAGTTTCCTGGCAATTCCAAAAGGTGGGAAAAAAGTACTTTCTGGTCAGACCAAAAGCAATTTTATCCCAAATTTTTGGTGAACTGAAAAATGTAAAAAAAAAAAATTGTTTTGATTTTGACCATTTTAAAACGTTTTTGGTTTTTTTAAAAATAATATTAAAGAACATTTTGAAACAAGACATTGTTTAGATCTGAAAAATCAAAATGTTTCATTTTAAAAATCTGGAAAGAACATTTACAATTGTTTCAATTTTTTTTTTAACTGAACAATTCAGTGAATTGGACATGAATTTGTGAAACGGTTCAGTGTCACCAAATGTATATTTTTGGCCAAAAAAAGTTTCAGTCAAAAAATTACATCTAGCTCTAACTATTAGTCCCACATTATGGAAAATGGCCAAGTTTTTCAGAAGTGACTAGTGACTTTTTGTTGCCCAATTCCATAGAGGAGCCCGATTTTCAGAGGGTGGGTGCTCAGTGCTTTCTGAAAATCAGGGCCCCATAAGGTATCAAGTTGGGTATCCGAAAATGGAGACTCCCAAAAATCACTAGTCCCTTTGAAAATTCTTGGACAAATAAAATCATAAAAGAAAAAGAAAAGAAGTCATTGTCAGGACTTGGACTCTTGAGCAATCAGTTTCTTGTACAGCAGTGAATGTAAACCAGCATGCCAGATCTCGATCTCTAATACACATTTTTCTCTTTAAGACTTTGGGAAAATATGAGAAAGCAGCTTAACCTTGAAAATATTGCTTAGCTCACAGAAAAAAAAATCACAGTTTATTCAGAAAGTGGTAATTAATTTTCTACAGAGACAGAAATCACTCTGCCTAAAGCAAAATCCTTCTGACATTATTAAATGTCACAGTGCAGTTAAAGCACAATTATAAACTAATTCTCAGAATAAATCTCATTAGTTTCCAGAGGCCTGATGAATAAAGTGAAAGAAAAATGCTACCATATTTGACTTTCATCTCAGCTTTCCTAAACAGTTACACAATCAAAAAACAGAACATTTTAATAATTACAAATGATTAAAAATAGATAGATTGGGGGAACGGCTAGGGAAATAGGCTGACTGTGTATATTCTGCACATGAGCTGCAGAGGAAAGCTGTACCTTTCATCCACTGCTGAGTAACTCATAAAAGCTGATCTAGAAAACAAAAATAAGTAAAGCAACAGAAACAGGATTCGAGGGGCAAAGTAGTCTAGTGGATAGGATCTGGGATTGGGTCTCAGGAGCAGAGGTGTACAAATAACGGATTTTTCAGTTTGCTGGCATTCCAAAAATAATAAAAAAAATGTTTTGGATTGAGCCAAAAATGATTTTTTCAAAATTTTCAGCAACTCAAAAAAATAATTTTATTTCAAACAAGCATTTTTCAACATTTCTACTGTTTTTTTGTTTTTTTTTTAAATAAAATTATAGGAAATTTCTCAATGAAAAGTTGTTTTAAACTTAAAAATTGAAATGTTTAATTTGTTTGGTTGGTTTTTTCAGACAAACTATTCGGTGAAACCAATATGAATTTGCAAAATGCTTTGGCGTTGCCGAATCTGCATTTTTCACCAAAAAGAAGGTTGGCCAAAAATTCCCAGCGTTACCCAGGAGACCTGGGTTTGAGTTTCAGCTCTGCTGAGATGTGACCTTTGAGTCACTTCACCTCTATGCCTCTTTATCTCATTTATTTAGTTTGTAAACTCTTCAGTTGAGGGACTCCCTCTTTTACCATGTGTTTATACAGTGCTTCCTTCGGCTAATCTTTGGATAAGCTGTTTAACCTTTGGAAGCTTTCCTGAATCAAAGCCAAACCCCTGACCTTGAGAACCCCTGTCTAAACATAGAGACGAGGAATTTCTGGTTGTAAATGCGCATGATTAAGGTGGGGAAGGAAAATGGCCTGTACATTTCTTGCGTTACTGCTAAAAACAATATTTTTAAGCTAGCTCTATGGCTACAAGAGATAGAATTGGGGAACAAAGCTCAGAACATGCCCAAAGTCTGGGACGGTGTGAAGGTTGAATTGACAATTTTGGTTCGACTCACTATAAAGATGTCGGAGCCAGGCCTTCATCTTACACAGATGAGCTTTCTTGAAAAGGATTTCTTGTGCCATTTCTGCACGTCCTGATTCAGTACTGGCTCGAATGAAGATATTCAATGCTGCCTGAAAGCAGGGGTGGAGTAACAATGTTTGAGGTCCCAAACTGCAGGGCCCTTAAAAAAATAAGCCCCTTACCACTTGTGCTAAAGGAGAATCTCCACGATGTGGCCAGGAAGAAGGAATGGCCTTTTGGTTTCAGCACTGGAGTAGGACTTGGAAGATAGGAGATTATGATACAACCAGTAATCAGACTCCATGAATCACCATCATTAAATCACTTAATCTCTCTGGGTCTCAGCTCCCCTTCTATGAAACAGTGATAATACCAACCTCAGAGGCAAGCTGTGTGGGTAAATTCATCAGTATTGATAGATTTATAAATTCCAAGGCCAGAAGGGTGATCATCCAATCTAACCTTCTGTGTAACACAGGCCATAGAATTTCCCAAAATTATTCCTAGAGCAGATCTTTTAGAAAAACATCCCATCTTGATTTGCAAATTGTCAGTGATGGAAAATCCACCATAACCCTTGGTGAAGCAGTATAGGGGTTAAGACAAAATATAGTGAGCTCTTTTGACTTCATCCTGTAGAGGGCAGTGGTACATACACACACACACCACCACACACCAGATCATTACAGAGCAATTTGTAACCATGGGCCAAATTTTCCATGCCTGTAAATTAGTGTTGTAAATACAATTGACTTGAATGGAGTTGTGCCAATTTACATGAGCAGGGAATTTGGCTCACTGTATTAACCATAATTATGGGCCAGTATTATGTAGTTCTGTAGTTGAGGTTACAATTACATTTGTTATTATAGTGGGGGATTATAAACCATGAGCAATTCAAAAATAACGTAAATAAGGAATTGTTTGTTTGTCTACCTAAAGGGGAAGAATTGAATGTATAAGAAATAGAAAAAAACCTGACATGCTGCAATACAGAAGATCATTCATAACATTGGGTTGTTAACTCAGGAAGTGTGACATATTTATTTTTTCTACCATATGCTGCTTTCCTTAAAGCATCATTAATGTTACAACAGCAGTAAGGTTTTCTCTTTAGATGCTGCTGCTGTGGTCAATCCAATGAAAGGATTAAATTTACTGGACTGTGAAGCTGAAAATATTGTGTGTTATGGGAACTAATTGCAGCATTTGCTCAGATCACACTTTGATATGAGAGGTGAGGATGGGATGAAAGAAATCCCAACAAACCTTGCTCATGATGGAACTTCAATCTTGGATGGTCTCCCATTTACAAGATTGTTCCTAAAGGGTCAAATGCTTGGATGCCTTTGGGGGGAGAAAGAAGAGAGGTGTGAAATATGTCAGAGAAACTGACGGTTATACATCTTTATTCCATGTTTGTATTATTTAGGATTAAGGAAAATAATAATGAATAATATGAAAATTAAGCAAATAGCAACACTAAAGCACCTCTAAAACACATAAAATGAAATAACCATAATTAAGTTGCAAAAGATATGTTAAGAGGATGAATCTAAGCATCCCAGGCTAAATTCTCATAGAAAATAGAAGAATTCTGTGCAATATTAGGAAGGCAGATTAAAGCACCACCCACATTTGACACTAATTGGTACACTTGTTGACAGCTTGAGCAGAGAAGCCAGGAACTGAATGGGCCAGAGAGACAATCTTTTCACTAAAGTTAGGAGAATAGTTGGATTGTTTTTGTTGCTTTGCTTCTATGGCAGTTGTGAAAAAAAATGATGCAGGTCTAACCAAATCTGATTTTGGGGGAGGAGGAGAGAGGATTTCTAGTGAACTGAAAAAGTCCATATTGGGTCTCTTCCAGAGTGGGGATTTGAACCTGAGTCCCCAAGTCAGTGCCCTAACTACTGAGTTAAAGATTACAAGATGGGACATTACCACCACCAATTTTTCCAGCCATTTTATGAATTGCCAGAACTATGTGGGTCAAATTTGTGAATAGTTTCACATTGACCAAAATAGCATTTTTTGTCAAATAAACTATTCACCCAAATTTTTTTGCCCAGTTCTGCTTTTTGCCCAGTTCTGTTTTAGGCACATGCAGGGTATGTCTTCAGTGTGCTCCCTAGTACAGGTAGACAGACAGGCGCAAGCTCTGCTTGAGCTAGCCTGCTAAAAATAGAACTGCGGTGGCATCGGTGGAAACATGCATAGGCATGCCACATGAGTGGGCTTGTACTTGGATGGCTAGTCCCTCCCCAACACCTGTGCCATTGTGGCCACACTGCGATTTTTAGCACACAAGCTCAAGCAGAGCTGGTGCATCTGTCTCCCCGTGCAGGACAACCTGCTCCCAGCTGCAGAGTCTACACATACCCTCAGTCCACTCTTGAGACACTTGGTCATGGTGTACTCTGTTGCTACCCGTTTTATACTTGTTCTGAGAAGAAAGGCCCGGATGCAGCTTGCCCTGAACTTGGTGGAAGTATCTATCGATTTCAATGGGAGTGGAAGAAATCTCAGATCAATCACCCTTTGGTAGCTTTCAACCGCATTAGAAAAATATTATATGAAAGGGAAAAAATGTGCTAGCACAAGCAGGACGATGTGAGGCATTAGCAAAGGTGCTGGAACTCGGGTAATAACTGGGCATTACGTAGCCCATGTCTACATATTTGTTCAATGTCATCCCCGGCTGATTATCTCTGTAGATTTCATGCTAGGCCCCTGGAACGAGAAACAAGAATTGCACCAAATTACTCTGCAGGTGATAATTTTGTGAGTAGCCAGGATCACTGTTCATTAGATGGTCATTAGCAGACCTTTGATAATGAATTCATGTAGAACTGAGCTAGTTTGGGGTTTAAAAATGGGACACTTTGCTAAGTTTTGTGTGAAACTTTCTGAGCTCAGCTTTCTGCGGTCCCCAGGGACACCCGCTATTTTCAAGATAGAGTATTGTGGAGTCTTAACAATTCTTGTGACAGCAGGTAACCTGGCACAGGTAGACATACTCGGGGGTACTAATCTTCAGGGACCCCCAAGCAGCCCTTCTAATTCCTTGGAAAGCGGCATCAATTTATACGGCTTTATGAAACTAGAGGGTTTAGCCTTGAGTTTCACTTTTACCGAAGTGATTTAAATCGAACGGAATTCATGAACATTCATATCCAACAGTTTAGTTTAAGCCTGTCTGTGTGCTGCTGAAAGCAGGCCTGGTCCAATGCCCACTGAAGTCAACGGGGCTCTTTCCATTGATTTCAGTGGACCAAGCATCACAGCCACAATTACGATGCATAGCTGCAGAGCTAAGAATGGGACTTGTTCTGAGAGCTGCAGGAAACACAGGCCTAAAAGTTCAGCCTTAAGAAATCATTGCCTTACAAAAGTTAAGTGTTACCAGTGACTAACAGCACGTCTGACTACTAAGTTAATGAGGTTGTTGTGTAATGCTATTGGTCATGTTGTACCACTGACTGCCAGACTTTATTCAGAGTAGCAGCCGTGTTAGTCTGTATTCGCAAAAAGAAAAGGAGTACTTGTGGCACCTTAGAGACTAACAAATTTATTTGAGCATAAGCTTTCATGAGCTACAGCTCACTTGCATCCGATGAAGTGAGCTGTAGCTCACGAAAGCTTATGCTCAAATAAATTTGTTAGTCTCTAAGGTGCCACAAGTACTCCTTTTCTTTTTGCCAGACTTTACAAACTAAGCAAGGTGGACCTGGGTGGTACATTGGTGGGACGCATGCGGGGCCTAATGCAACACCCACTGAAGTGAACGGGAGTTTTTCCATTGATGCTAATGGACATTGGCTCAAGGCCCGCTGTAGGTATTGCAGGAAATGGTGATTCAGCGGATGGCATGGTTCCCCTATTGGTACCACAAAGCTGATGCTCCAGCGTGACCATTTCAACAACTGCGCTGCTGGCTGTGCAGTCCTTTGGATGACGTTCTGTGATCATTAAATCCCTTGGCGCATTTTTGCAAGATTAAGAGTGCAGCAGCCTCGGGGGAAGGAGGAGCAGATATTGCACATTCTTCAATACGCATTTTTTTCCATACCCAAGTTGGAATTTGGGTAACTCCACCAGGTTGACCAATATTCCCTCTGTGCTTAACTTGGATCAGCTGGATTCATCACTGCCTTTCCTAAATGGCTGTGTAACATTGCTGAGGATGACGGAATAATCATCTCAGTCCCCGGGGGGCTGGGCTAAGGGCAGATTTTCAGAGGTATCTTGGCACCTAAAGATTCAGGTATGTGCCCACTGGGCTAATAGAAGGGTCTAAACAAGTTCGATTCCTCATTTCCATTGAAATCAGCCTGGAAAGCCAAGCTTCCACAGAGAAAAGGAGTACTTGTGGCACCTTAGAGACTAACATTTATTTGAGCATAAGCTTTTGTGAGCTACAGCTCACTTCATCCGATGAAGTGAGCTGTAGCTCACGAAAGCTTATGCTCAAATAAATTTGTTAGTCTCTAAGGTGCCACCAGTACTCCTTTTCTTTTTGCGAATACTGACTAACACAGCTGCTACTCTGAAAGCTTCCATAGGCAACTTTTGAAAATCCTATTAGACACCTCTCTGCACCTTTAGGCCTTGTCTACGCTTACAGGTGTATGCTCTTGGTAGCTATATACAGCTTGTATATGCTATAGGTAACTACATGACACAGGAAAAGGAAGGCTGCTGCTGGTGCATCCACGTTCTCGGTCGGAGGACACTATACAGCTATTAACATCAGTGTAGACAAGGGATGCACGACTGGGGCATGTAGAGTGCCAGGTAGGGTACATACTGTAGCGCGGGGATGACTCACCGGCATGGCGTCTCCTGCTGGTCATCCTGGGAATTAGCTCTTCCAGCCCGGAGTGCCTTCTGCGGGCCGGTGTCTCGCCTGCCACTGGCCCTGTGTCCCTCACGAACACCGGTGCCCTTTACCTTGGGGTCCTGCCAGGGGAACCCCCAACCCTCTAAACCCACCTTGCCTCAGTGGCTAGTGCCTGTCACCATCTACCCCCCGCTCACCGGGGCAGACTGCAGTCTGTCATGGTCACTCATCACTGGATAGGGGGTAGGACCAACTACCTCTGCCTGTCCCCGGGCTGCACCGCTGCAGCCCCAGTGCCTCCTTAGGCCTTCAACAAGGCCTGCAGCCTGTGGGTTTACCAGGCTGGAGCTCTCCTGCTTCCTTTGCCCTTCCCCTGCACTGCTCCACTTCAGGTACCATGCTCCCAGGCAGCCAGCCCTTCCCACTCCAGGCCTAGAGTCAGACTCCTCTGTTTCTGGCCCACAGCCCTCTGACAGCACCAGCTGTGGCCCGACTGGGGCGTGGCCCCAGCTGTGGCCACTTCCCCCAATCAGCCTAGGTTTGCTGCTTTCACTCCTTTTCCCCAGCCCTCTCCAGGGCTGCTTTTACTATTGGCTCCCCGGGAAGCCCTCTCCCAGGGCTGTTTTAACCCCTTTGGTGACAACCCCGCTACAATACCCATCGGGTTCAGGCATGTCTCTACTCACTTAAGCAATGCCCCATTGTTTACACCATTCTTTATATTTGTGCTCGCTGAGCACGCAGTGTCTATAGTCTACACGATACCATGAGCATACACCTATCCTTAAGCCCCTAAACGCCTTTGAAAAACTGGCCCTAAGCACTCCATGTTTGTCATTTGTAAAATGCTTTGGGATGAATTGAACTAAATAAATTAGGATTATCGTTAAGTCTATTATTAATTATACTGAAGCTAATACTATACTAGAGCTTGTAGCTAATTCTTTCCTGTAGTTGGAATGCAGCCAACAATAGTACCCTGCTTTTGCGGAAATACCCAAACGTGTGGCTTTTGGAGGACTAAATCATTCATTTAAGGCTGCTTTGCAAGATTGTGGGCACCCATCAGTTCAGGCTGTCAGATTTGCAGAAAATCTATCATTGACTGTGAGTTTCAACCATTACTGATTTCAGAGGTACCTGCTGCAGGGCTGACTTGTATAGTACATCTCTGAGGTAAATGTGTATGACTGAAGTCAAACTAAGGGAATAGAGAGAGACTTAGAGAACATAATTAACATCTGTTTGTTAACAAATGTATTTTTGAGATTGCAGGTTGGAGTTCAGAAAATGCCAAATTAATTTTTGTCACCTAGAAAGGCTTGGTTAACAGCTCCCTAAACTCCTCTCCAGAATTCACAACCTGCTTGGAGTAAGAGGGTGTCAATGGACCTATGCTGATTTATTCCATGGGAGGATCTGGACCCAGATCTGGCTTCAGAGTTGAGGGACACTAGCATCCAGACCATTGCTGTGTGACCCAGCAGTGTGGAGCTCCCTATATAAATTAATTACGTGTCTCCTGAAGCCTGAATATCTGTTGACTTTGAAGATAAATTAGTTAGCCTTTCAGCTGCCGAAGGCCTTCCTTCATCTGTCGAAAATTATCTTGTCCCCCCCTTCTTTCCATGGCATTGTGGATCAGGAAGTTAATTAGCCAAGCCCGCGTCAGAGTTGAAACCTACAGAAAAAATTAATAAAGTTCACTAAAGCTTAGGGGATGGAATTAAACTAGATATCTATCTTAATTTTTCAGCTTGGAACAGACTTTTATATTCAGCTAAATATTTGGAAACCTTTGCTCAAATCAGTCTGCTTACTAAGGCCTGGTATACACACAGGTTTTTGTACCAGTGTAAGTATTTTGGTTTGGGGTATGATTTTTTTTAACTGATACAGTTATACCTATACAACCCCTAGTGTGGACACCGTTTGTTTTTTTGAGTAAAAGAAGCCTTATACCAGTGTACCTTATTCCCCTTCCCATACAGGAAGAGCTATACTGCTGTAAAGCACCTTTATACAGAAGTATCACATCACAGTAAGGGTGATTGTACCACTTTAACTATACTGGTGTTGTTAAAAGTGGTACAACTTCTGTGTATAGATTATTATTTGTATCATCGTGGTGCCTAGGAGCCCCAGTCATGGACCAGCAACCCTGTTATGTGAGCTGCTGTACAAATACAGAACAAAAAGACAATCCCTGCCCCAAAGATCAGAAAAACTAAGTATAAGACAAGAATCAACTGATGGGTACAGACAGACCGATGGGAGGAGTACAAGACAAGCTCTAAAATGAGTGATCCGTATGGTTTGGTAAGCTGGGTGGTAGCAAACAACATGAATTTTAATACATCCAAATGTAAAGGCATACATCTAGAAGCAAAGAATGTAAAATGTAGCATACTTATCAGATAGGAGACTTCACTGACTTGACAAAAATTTGGGGGTCATGGGTGGAGAGTCAGCTGAACTTCAGCTGCCAATCTGATTCTGTGGCCAAAAGCAACTGTGGATGCACAAACAAGAGAACCTCAAGTAGGAGTAGGGAAGTGATATTAACCTTACCGACTGCGACTGGAATACTATTTCCTGTTCTGGTGCCTACAATTCAAGAAGGATGTTGATAAATTGGAAAAGGGTCAGAGAAGAGCCATGAGATAGATTAAAGGATTAGAAAACACACCTTAGAGTGATTAAGCTCCTTGAGTCTATCTATTTAGCTTAACCAAGAAAGGGTAAAGAGTGACTTGATCACAGTTTATTAGTACCTACACGGGGAACAAATATTTGATAACAGAGGGATCTTACAATCTACCCAAGATATAACAAGATCCAATGGCTAGAAGTTGAAGCTAAACAAACTGAGATTGGAAATAAGGCACACATTTTAACAATAAAAGCAGTTTACCCTTGAAGTAACATACCAAGGGTTGTGATGGTTTCTCGTTATTAGCAATTTTTAAATCAAGATTGGATGTTTATTTCTAAAATATATGCTCTAGTTAAAACGGGAATTGTTTTGAGGAAGTCTATGGCCTGTGTTATACAGGAGGTCAAACTAGATGAGCACAATGGTCACTACTGAACTTGGAATCTATGAATGGCAAAATAAAAAATTTGCAAGTTCAAAGGATGGGTAAAGGCATTCTAGAAATGGCTAGGAAAACAGAAGGTCAAAAGCGGTTCAAATTAATTCAGCTGCCTCCAAACATGAGGTCCGAGTAGTCATTATCCAACGGGTAACTTTTAACTTTTGTAAGGTGATCATTTACTAAGACTTAAGTTTATCATTAAAATATACAAATGCCAACTTCACAAATGGACTGGGGGTCACTGTGTTGTAAACCACTGCTGAAATACTGTAGTCTTCCAGCAATCATCATAAATGTAGAGTAGTGTTTAACACATTCCCCATTGATACAGCATAATTCTAGCCTGCGGCTTGACCTCCTCTCTGGTGCAATGGGAAAAGGCCACAAGCACCATTTTCAGTGACATAAAATCAATCCATCTTTAGCATGCAGAGAAGCTGGGAGTAGCAGAGCAGAAATTAAAAAGAAAAAAAGATTAACTTCTTATCTAATAAATACCCATTAGAAAGGGCAAATACAATGCTGAGCTGTGTCAGCCTGCACAGCTACTTACAGGGGAACACAGAAATGGCCAGACTGGACTGGAACTGGTGTTTCTCTCTGACAGAGAGGGAACTACCAACTGTTTCAGAGGAAGGTACAACAATCCAGGTACAACAGGCAGTTATGTAGTAACTTGCCCCCAGGGAACGTACTTCCTAATCCCCAATAACTAGATGTTGGCCTGTGCCTTGAAGCTGTGTGTAATCCCATTCCCTTCAGCCACATGACTCTGGGTTTACCATGATGGCAAAGTGAGACCAGAAAAGCAAAATATGGTCCCTGCCTTGGTCTGAATGTTGTTGCTGCTTCACTAGGCTATGGATGATGATCCTGGAACAGTGCGTGACATTTACATTCTGTGACACAGCTCTTGAAGAGCCGAGCTCCTATTACTGCAATGAAGCCAGCAGGGGTATAACTGTGTATGATATTATATGGGGTGGTCCAAAAAAAACCTATAGAAAGGTGATCATCTCCTATACCTTTGTATTGGACTTTCCACCTATGTGGTAATGAGAGAGTCACAGACATCATCTTCCTCTCCAAATGCAAACAGATGAACATCATACCAAAAGGACTGAAGGTAAAAAATCCATTACAATCTACATACCACACAGACTATGCTGACAGCTTGTGCCACACACTCTCAAGGAAACTGCGGAACCACCTGATCAACATCCTCTACAGCAAACAGGGAAAGATTAAGAATGAGCTCTCAAAACTGGATACTCTCATAAAGAACCAACCTTCCACACAAACTTCCTCGTGGCTGGACTTTACAAAAACTAGACAAGCCATTTACAAAACACACTTTGATTCTCTACAAAAGAAAAAGGACACTAAGCTATCTAAACTACTATATGCCACAAGGGGCCACAACAATGGTTCCCGTAACCCACCCAGCAATATTGTTAATCTATCCAACTATACTCTTAGCCCAGCGGAAGAATCTGTCCTATCTCGGGGCCTCTCCTTTTGCCCCTCCACCCCCACGAACATGATACAGTTCTGTGGTGACCTAGAATCCTATTTTTGACGTCTCAGACTCAAGGAATATTTCCAACACACCTCTGACCAACATATTAACCCACAGAGACCTTCCTGCCAACACTACAAAAAGAAGGATTCTGGGTGGACTCCTCCTGAAGGTCGAAACAGCAGCCTGGATTTCTACATAGACTGCTTCCGCCGACGTGCACGAGCTGAAATTGTGGAAAAGCAGCATCGCTTACCCCATAACCTCAGCCATGCAGAACACAGTGCCATCCACAGCCTCAGAAACAACTCTGACATCATAATCAAAAAGGCTGACAAAGGAGGTGCTGTCGTCATCATGAATAGGTCGGAGTATGAACAAGAGGCTACTAGGCAGCTCTCCAACACCACTTTCTACAAGCCATTACCCTCTGATCCCACTGAGAGTTACCAAAAGAAACTACAGCATTTGCTCAAGAAACTCCCTGAAAAAGCACAAGAACAAATCCGCACAGACACACCCCTGGAGCCCCGACCTGGGGTATTCTATCTGCTACCCAAGATCCATAAACCTGGAAATCCTGGACGCCCCATCATCTCAGGCATTGGCACCCTGACAGCAGGATTGTCTGGCTATGTAGACTCCCTCCTCAGGCCCTTCGTTACCAGCACTCCCAGCTATCTTCGAGACACCACCGATTTCCTGAGGAAACTACAGTCCATTGGTGATCTTCCTAAAAACACCATCCTAGCCACTATGGATGTAGAAGCCCTCTACACCAACATTCCACACAAAGATGGACTACAAGCCGTCAGGAACAGTATCCCCGATACTGTCACGGCTAACCTGGTGGCAGAACTTTGTGACTTTGTCCTGACCCATAACTATTTCACATTTGGTGACAATGTATACCTTCAAATCAGCGGCACTGCGATGGGTACCCGCATGGCCCCACAGTATGCCAACATTTTTATGGCTGACTTAGAACAACGCTTCCTCAGCTCTCGTCCCCTAACGCCCCTACTCTACTTGCGCTACATTGATGACATCTTCATCATCTGGACCCATGGAAAAGAAGCCCTTGAGGAATTCCACCATGATTTCAACAATTTCCATCCCACCCCCAACCTCCGCCTGGACCAGTCCACACAAGAGATCCACTTCCTGGACACTACCGTGCTAATAAGCGATGGTCACATAAACACCACCCTATATCGGAAACCTACTGACCGCTATTCCTACCTACATGCCTCTAGCTTTCATCCAGATCATACCACACGATCCATTGTCTACAGCCAAGCTCTACGATATAACTGCATTTTCTCCAACCCCTCAGACAGAGACAAACACCTACAAGATCTCTATCATGAATTCTTACAACTACAATACCCACCTGCTGAAGTGAAGAAACAGACTGACAGAGCCAGAAGAGTACCCAGAAGTCACCTACTACAGGACAGGCCCAAGAAAGAAAACAACAGAACGCCACTAGCCATCACCTTCAGCCCCCAACTAAAACCTCTCCAATGCATCCTCAAGGATCTACAACCTATCCTGAAGGACGACCCATCACTCTCACAGCTCTTGGGAGACAGGCCAGTCCTTGCTTACAGACAGCCCCCCAATCTGAAGCAAATACTCACCAGCAACCACACACCACACAACAGAACCACTAACCCAGGAACCTATCCTTGCAACAAAGCCCGTTGCCAACTCTGTCCACATATCTATTCAGGGGACACCATCATAGGGCCTAATCACATCAGCCACACTATCAGAGGCTCGTTCACCGGCGCATCTACCAATGTGATATATGCCATCATGTGCCAGCAATGCCCCTCTGCCATGTACATTGGTCAAACTGGACAGTCTCTACGTAAAAGAATGAATGGACACAAATCAGACGTCAAGAATTATAACATTCAAAAACCAGTTGGAGAACACTTCAATCTCTCCGGTCTCTCGATTACAGACCTGAGGGTGGCTATCCTTCAACAAAAAAACTTCAAAAACAGACTCCAAGGAGAGACTGCTGAATTGGAATTAATTTGCAAACTGGATACAATTAACTTAGGCTTGAATAGAGACTGGAAATGGATGAGTCATTACACAAAGTAAAACTATTTCCCCATGTTATTTCTCCCCCCCACCCCACCCCCCACTGTTCCTCAGATGTTCTTGTTAACTGCTGGAAATAGCCTACCTTGCTTGTCACCATGAAAGGTTTTCCTCCCTCCCCCCCTGCTGCTGGTGATGGCTCATCTTAAGTGATCATTCTCCTTACAGTGTGTATGATAAAACCCATTGTTTCATGTTCTCTGTGTATGTATATAAATCTCCCCACTGTATTTTCCACCAAATGCATCCGGTGAAGTGAGCTGTAGCTCACGAAAGCTTATGCTCAAATAAATTTGTTAGTCTCTAAGGTGCCACAAATACTCCTTTTCTTTTTGCAAATACAGACTAACACGGCTGCTACTCTGAAACACATCATTACCGAATTGTTTACTTATTGTGTAGCAGCAGCAAGGGATTAACACAATAACGGCAGAAGCCCCTGAAAGCTGGCACTACTGGTGGTAACCGTGTTGCCCTTAGCATCTGAGGCTTTGTGGTGGCAGAACTCCCCAGGGAGATTATGGCTGTGTGACGTTATTGCAGCCAAACTGGCCACAGCCAAAGGGGTTTTTGAAACTAGAAGCTCTAATTCCCCGCCAAGTCGTACATCTTCTCACCACTGTTCTAGATTCAGAATATGCAGTCTGTAGAGCATGACGCTTTTATGGATACAAGACCAATAGGTTTTGTCTTCAACTAAGGAAGATCCCAGTGCTGCACCACTTAAGTCAATGGGGTTTTCTTACTGATGTCATTGGAAGCAGGATTGTACATTACGGGACCTGATCCTGGGAGGTGCTGAGCTCCCCAAATTCCGTCTACTGTCAATGGAAATGGAGGTCAACACCTGGAAGGATCAAACCCTAAAGCCCTAATCCAACAAAGCACTTCAGTACATGCACAGTCCCACTGGCTTCAATGATTAAAGTTCATAATTATTATTACTGTGTTATTTGTATTACTAAGACACCTCTGAGCCCCTGTTATGGACTACGACCCCATCATGCTAGGTGCTATACAAACACAGTCCAAAAGGATGATACATGCCCGCAAGAGCTTACAATCTAATGCTTTAATATTTTGCTCGATTGGATCAGAAATGACTAGACCCAGTGGATTTGATTTCCCTCTCACCAGTGCAACCTTGTTGTTTTCCCTGGAGTTACTCCACAAGTATAAAGGAAAAGAAGAATCAGGCCTGGTATATCTGAGGATCACCTGCTTTGATGGTACTTCTCTCACCCCTCTATTTTCACCATCACTTCTAGCAATTGACTCGTGTTTCTCCATTTCTTACCCATTTGCAACACACACATACACAGTGTGATGACATTATAGACAGATAGACAATCTTAGTCCTGCAATATAATCTGTGCCGGATTACAGGTCTATTAATTGCAGGGCGGGTACCCAAATCTCTGCCCGTTGCAGAAATTTCTGTTTTATTAAAATATGATTAAACACATAAAAATTCAAAATGCTATTGTTGAGTCTTCCCTCCCTTAATACTTCCCTGGGGAAATGTTTGCTAAGCAAGAGACACACCAAACTGCAATTTGCATGGTTACTGCCTAGAAAATAATCCCAGGAAATCAACAGAGTAATCTGAGCACGCACACACACAAATGGTATTGATTCCATTTTTCGAGGGTGCTTTGAAAATACCAATCTGGCCTACAGGCATCCCCGACAGCCTCAACTGCTAGCCTATTCCACACTCACCACTATGTTAGTTCAGCTGTCTCTCACGGAATACTTCTGTGTGGATTCTCTCAGGCAAGCAGCAGACACTGACAGCTTTTACCCATTGTGGGCTGGATGGAAGAGAGAAATTCTCCAGCTCTCCTATATAATAAGTACACTTTACGTGTTCAATTGCTTTCTTTGGGCCCAATATTTGCAACCCTGAGTAGGGCTGACTGAATAACTGGGTTTTTTTTTATTTTTTTGTTTGGCCATCGAACCCAAGCCCTCCCCCCAAAAGAAATGCTGGAGACTGTGGAAAAAATAATTTTAGGTCAAACAAAACACTCTGCTCGAGCGAAAACAATTCCCCTGCCCCATTTTTGCATTTAGTTTAATTTTTCAGTGATGTTTCCCTTATTTTTTAATTGTTTTAAACACATCTAGCTATGTTTTGAAATGAAAAGCCAGAACATTTCATGTGAAAAAAAAATGTCAAAATGAACCATTTCAATTTTTTTCTAGTTTTTTTTTTTCCATTTGGATAGAACTACTAGCCGAATTCAACCTGAATTCTCAAATAATTTTGTTTGCTCCCAAACAGCACTCTGGCAAATTTACTAGTCAACTGAAATATTTTGCACAGCTCTTGTGCTGAGCACCCTCAATTCCTGTTGAATTCACAGGCACATAAGGGATTCAAGAAGTCAATAACATTTTCTCTTCCCTTCTACCCCCCAATTCCCACCCCATTCTGGGGAGCCAGGTTTTGGATTGAATGGCTCAATGGCTCTTTCCAGGGGAAAGAACTACCCAGACTTAGAGATGGTCATGCCAAGTACAGGCTTGAGGCACATAAACAATGCAGTGTGGTAGAGGCTTATCTTGCTACTGCCCATGCTACGCTTGTTTTTAATGGAAAAACAAAGAGCTTGGCTCTCTAAGGCAGTCAATCCAGCCCCATTCACAAGCAAATAACAACATTAGAAAAATTAAAAAAAAAATGCTCCAGAGCAAAATGTGCCATGCAGTTGTCTAAGGCCACCACAGTAGGAGCCAAAGATTCCCAATACACAGCAGACAAATGTGCATTTCAGCACATGGCAGATTGTATGTTTTCAAGCTGCTAGTTTTCATCTGGATTAATATTCAAATTCTTCGGCACATAGCAGTAGCTGAAAGCTAAGGCCTTCCAGAAACTCAGCTCTTAAACTCTTCATATAATAGCTTGTGTGCAACAAAACAGAAAAGCTTATGGGCGATACATATTGATCATTAGCAGTGCCATTTGGTAATCTCTCTCTTCACATTTTAAAGCCTCAGAAGCAATCAGAAAACAGATCTAAACCTAAAGTTATTCCGGGATGTATTTTCCTATCAAGTAATTAACTCATGATTTTTTCTTTCCCTCTGTTGAAATGCAGAACAATGCCCACTGCAAATGACCAAGCTTTACAAAAATCCAAATAATACCATAAGTCAGGGTTTGCAACAAGTCATTGTGTCATCAGTTACTGATGTCATGTGGCGCAATGCTTGTTGCTGAAGTATTTAACGAACAGAAGTTAAAGGTGCTGCTGTGTTTGTAGCATTCCCATTCTGGTTCTGTATTTGCTAAAACTCAAAGTGAAAGTAAGTTATATGTTGTGGTAAAAAGAAAAGGAGTACCGGTGGCACCTTAGAGACTAACAAATTTATTAGAGCATAAGCTTTCGTGAGCTACAGCTCACTTCATCGGATGCATTTGGTGGAAAAAACAGAGGAGAGATTTATATACACACACACAGAGAACATGAAACAATGGGTTTATCATACACACTGTAAGGAGAGTGATCACTTAAGATAAGCCATCACCAGCAGCAGGGGGGGGAAAGGAGGAAAACCTTTCATGGTGACAAGCAAGGTAGGCTAATTCCAGCAGTTAACAAGAATATCAGAGGAACAGTGGGGGGTGGGGTGGGAGGGAGAAATACCAGGGGGAAATAGTTTTACTTTGTGTAATGACTCATCCATTCCCAGTCTCTATTCAAGCCTAAGTTAATTGTATCCAGTTTGCAAATTAATTCCAATTCAGCAGTCTCTCGTTGGAGTCTGTTTTTGAAGCTTTTTTGTTGAAGTATAGCCACTCTAAGATCTGTGATCGAGTGACCAGAGAGATTGAAGTGTTCTCCAACTGGTTTTTGAATGTTATAATTCTTGACGTCTGATTTATGTCCATTCACTCCCTCCCACCCCACCCCCCACTGTTCCTCTGATATTCTTGTTAACTGCTGGAATTAGCCTACCTTGCTTGTCACCATGAAAGGTTTTCCTCCTTTCCCCCCCCTGCTGCTGGTGATGGCTTATCTTAAGTGATCACTCTCCTTACAGTGTGTATGATAAACCCATTGTTTCATGTTCTCTGTGTGTGTGTATATAAATCTCTCCTCTGTTTTTTCCACCAAATGCATCCGATGAAGTGAGCTGTAGCTCACGAAAGCTTATGCTCTAATAAATTTGTTAGTCTCTAAGGTGCCACCGGTACTCCTTTTCTTTTTGCGAATACAGACTAACACGGCTGCTACTCTGAAACATCTGAATATGTTGTGGTGAATGTCAATGGTTTGTGTTTTACTATTGACTTAAATGGAAGAAAAATTAGATAAACATCAAGCACGCCTACCTACATACCCACAATACTTATATGTAGGATGACCAAATGTCCTGATTTTATGGAGACAGTCCCGATATTTGGGACTTTTTCTTATAAGGCACCTATTACCCCCATCCCCCCATCCCGATTTCTCAAACTTGCTATCTGATCACCTTATTTATATGGCCCCTGTTACCTTTGTAGCTGACAGCCTCACAATCTTTAATCTTTCACTTCTGGAAAACCCCACCTTTTGTATATAGAAAAATCTATTTAATAGGCCACCCATACAGGGCAACCCTTGACTGAAAAGACTATTCCAAAGTATCCAGCGGTGGGTCTGATGGACTTTTGAGTATTTGCTTGTATTCACGAACAATCCAAGGCTTTCCCGGTCAGACAAGCACCATGGTATTTGGACCTTTCTGAGTTAGCAGCCAATGAAAAAAAAAAAACTTATCACCATAAAGATTCATTAGATGAATTCAAAGAGATTTGGACCCCTAATTCTCAATACATTTGAGTAAAAAAAAAAAAAGGTGACATTGCTTCAAGAACGCAAGGCCTCCATTCCACCTAACCCCTCCCTCTCTGCTCCTCTTCTTCCTTTCTCTTCCTATTTTATTTTCTATTTTATTACCGTTACTCCCGCCTTACGTGTGTTACGGCAAAGTAGCGTTGTCTAAGTTTGCAAGCTGTGACCACTAAGAAAACTATGTCATTCCATTGAAGCATGCTGTATTCGGGAACATGTACAAGCTTTTTACCTGTGAGGTTTACCTTTTTGTAATTTTCATTGACTTTTTTTCATGCAAGTCAATAAAATTAAACAAAAAAGGGGGGGGGGGGAAACAAAGCAAAGAAAAGCACGACACCTTGGAGCTTGCTGTAACAAGCTGGCAATTTCTAAAGGCGCATCTACATGGTGCTTTAGTCTGCGCTAGTGTGCCACTCACTATTGGCCTGTGTAGATCCTACTGGAGCTTACTAACAATTCCCTAGTGCATATAATCTAGTACTGTTTGAAATGGGACTACACTACAGTGCACTAGGGACCCTTTAGTGCACGCCAGCAGGGTTCATATGGGCTTGTTCGTGAGAAACCTGTTAGTGTGAACTAAAATATACACCCCTGTGGGGCAGACAGGTCCGAAGCCTGCATAGCAATACAGTGCTCCTCTGCCGAGCCTCTCTAAACTCAGGTGCTGGAATCCCACATGAAGATGCAGGCTAATTATTGCTGAGCCACAGATGTCGGCACATCTTGCTAATTCCAGCTTGGCTATAAAAGGGATTGGATCCGGTTTCTTAGATACAGAAGGTACTAGGGTCTGAGACAGGTAGGTCTGCAAGGAAAATCTTAAGAACAGCTGATTTGCGGGGAGGAAAGCTTAAACTGAATTTTATATTGGTTTGTTATTTAAGATGATAATAAAGCCAGGAAGGGGGTATTTTGAACTTCAGGCTGTGCGTCTATATTATGTGTAGAGTAAGTACTTGCCCAAACTTGTCTAAAGCCTTAAATCAAGCCTGAGTTGAGGTTAGAATCCAAAGGACATTCAAAATGTAGCCATATTCTACGTTAAATGTTGGTTGAAATTTACTCTCGGCATATTTGATGGTGTAATTTTTTATTCAGGGTGATATTTTCCATTGCACTTTAGTAAATAGCTGAGTTTAGAATACAGCTCTCTCACGCAATTGTAACTTCTCCCCACACCTTCATTTCCAGGAAAAACTCCTTTACAATCCGGTCCTTCGTGTTAGCAACTTGAATGAATAATGCTCCCAAACTTCCCTCCACCTACAGGCAAAGTGATTTGAAAATTCTGATCATGCAAAGTCTCTTCCGATTCTCAATGTGCTGTCAAGATTTTAAAGCTGTCACTGAAAGAAAGCCCATTCAAGTGGGAGAGGAGAGGATTCTCATGCCAGCAAGATGAAGAGAAAGTCTGAAATTCTCTCTGTTGCTTCTCCATACTGTGAAAAAGCGGCTTTGATGGATTACAAAAGGTGCCCTCAAAATACTGCATCTTGGGTAGGATGGAAAGGGAAGGATTTAAAGGGACCAACCCTTTAAAGTTAAAGTTTTGTAACAATGAAGGTCTTCTCCAAAAACCCTTTGGAAGCAATAGACTCTGACTTCATTTTCTGAATATGACTGACTAACAGTTGATGCCTAAATCCACATCAGCCGTTATACATAGTGTCGGTAAAGGGATGTTTGGGGCCCCGTAAGGCACAAGTTGTTAAAACCCTTTTTCACTGTTACAACATTAAACAAGGGTTTTATTAACATCTTATTCTCTGTTAGGCCTGAGGCACCCCCTTATCAGCACCACAGGGGCCCACGGAGCTCGGTTTTCAAAGGAGCTGAACACCTGAATCTCTCTTTGAAGCCTGTGCCCAGGATGGGTTTAGGTGCTTTGTTTTAAGCACTCAGGGTGTGGAAATCTTGACCGCTATTTTGGAGAGCCCTGCACCACCCAAGCCCTGCTATGGGAATGCATGGATAGAGGTCTCCAGGGGAGCTTCCACCCAACTACATTCCATGCAGCGGATCTCTGCATTGGCCCTGCATAGTCAGGGGAGCAGGGTGGCTATGAACGTGGATTAAGTAATATTTCATGGTCATTTGACCCTGGGATGTGCAGAGGCTGTAGTTGAGATCCTATCCCTGCCCTGCACACTATCATCCAGGCTGAGGGCAATTTAGCCTGTAATATACAGATTTTGATTCCGAGCTCATTACTGTACTATCCAAGCAGCTTAGATGGAGAAGAAACTAGAAAGAGTCAGGAACAGAGGGGTCCTGCAGAGAAAAACCTTAATGGATGGATTTCACTTCTCCAGCCTCCATGCACTTCACCTGCATTAAATCCCCATTGCTCAGAAATACCGACAGAGGAGATCTGAAAAGAGATTGAGAGTCCGGGAAATGGAAAGCTGCATCCAAAGGCAGGAGCTGCAGAGAAGATTCTTGGCCCAACAGGAAGAGGGTTTTGCCTAGTACTGCCAGGGTACTTCTTAACATAAAGCAGCGACTTTAAAACAGGTTGTAGAGTAGCAGCCGTGTTAGTCTGTATTCGCAAAAAGAAAAGGAGGACTTGTGGCACCTTAGAGACTAACAAATTTATTTGAGCATAAGCTTTTGTGAACTGCATCCAATGAAGTGAGCTGTAGCTCACAAAAGCTTATGCTCAAATAAATTTGTTAGTCTCTAAGGTGCCACAAGTACTCCTTTTCTTTTTGACTTTAAAACAGAATCCATTTGTTCCCTGACCATATGCCGTCAGCCACCATTTTGAGAAGGGGAGGAGGGTGAAGATTTTAGAAAAAAAATAGCATCAATTAATAAGGCCAGAAAGTTACTCCTACCAGAGTCCCCATCCCCTTCCCCAGCTGGCTCGCACAAAGGTCCCACCTCTGCATCCCGCTCTTCCATAAACTCCTCTCCCCGGTATGCAGTTGTGGGGGCCCCCTCTGGATATCACGTGGTGTCCATCATGGCTGGCATCCCCACTCAATATGGCATTGAGCTCCAGTTAACAGCAGCAGCTCTTGAGTGTGTGGGACAAAACCCAGAGTTTTTATTGCCCTTCTTTGCCTTTTGGTAAGATTGCCACAACTCCTTTACCTGTGCCCAGCACTGGCACTTGTCCCTGTCACACCTCACTTTCTGCATCTCATTTCCAGCATCTGTGTGAACATCTTTATTCCTGCAGGGATTCCACAGCTAGGCCTGCACTGCCCCTTTCCCCACAGGCCTAGAAAATCTGGCACTTCTTTCCTGGAGCAGGCATTAGCACAAGATTGAGCTGGAGTTTTACCTGGAGTCCTAACTGTGTGCTCACAAAGATGCCCTAGAAGGAAAAGAGGCATTTCCAAAACATACTGGGGATTTATGGGGATATACTAGCGCTATGACCCCATAGGCAGCAGAGTTCAAAAATTTGTCTAGAGCAGTCACTGCTGTGGGGACTGTTCTTGCTAGAGGACTGCTTACAGCACTACAGGTTTCAGAGTAGCAGCCGTGTTAGTCTGTATTCGCAAAAAGAAAAGGAGTACTTGTGGCACCTTAGAGACTAACAAATTTATTAGAGCATAAGCTTTCGTGAAGTGAGCTGTAGCTCACGAAAGCTTATGCTCTAATAAATTTGTTAGTCTCTAAGGTGCCACAAGTACTCCTTTTCTTTTAGCACTACAGGTATATCACTATCCACAAAGGTATTGCGCCAGTAGCAACAGAGGGCTTGCATCGCTCAGGGAATTAGTTTAACTTCACCATTAAAAGTGCAGGATTCCTGGGTGGTTGGGAGGATTCAGGAACGTGGCTGGCAGAAGACAAGCTGTGCCAGTAAATCTTTGCAGCATGGACCAGGCCTAACTGATGTATCCAAGGTCACAGAGGAAGCCAGTGGCAAAAACAGGGACTTAAACCCAGTCCTCCTGAATCCTCAACTGGCACCCTAACCACTGGACCATCCTTCCTCTGCTAATACAAAATGAGCCTGGCTGTGGGTGGCTTTAGAAACATATTCATGGCTCTATCGGTTTGGGGGTGGCGAGGGGAGATTCCTCCATCAGTCAGTTCTGACTTTGAATATTTTAACCTGACGCTCGGCAGAGCTTCCCTGACAGCTTTATAAAGTGCAAAGACAACAACTGCTGTGTTGCACTCTCCACGGTGCACCGTAACTGAAGACTTTCTCCCTGACAGCAAGCAGCAGTGTTATATTACCGTGTGCAGCCAACATCACAGATATAAAGAATCTTTGGAACCCTATTACAGATAAATAAATTGGCTTTGACATTCCCGGTTCCTTTTATATTTCAAAAGACAAGCTGCATGTTGGGGAGCATTATGAATTTTCCCAGAGATGCTCAAGCCAATTTAATAGGAATTATCTGTTTATTAGAATAAATATACTCCCATCCCATCAATTCTACAGTAGTTGCGAGGCATGCTTGCTCCCCTGGGTACAATAAGTGTCTGCTTCACACACCCTCTTGTTGACTAATAAATTATGTACCATATCTCAGCGAGAAACCGTGTTTCCAGCGGAGTCTTGGGAGATAAAATATAGGAAAAGAGTTCATGTTTTAAATGCATAAAATAAAATGGTACAGAAAGAGAGCGTGATAAACTGGAACAAGGGGTAGAGAGAACTGTGTTCATAACAAAAGGGCCAAATAAAGATTTTGGTACCTCCATTTCCATGGCTTGTAGTCTTTTGATGGGGTTGAACACCTGGAAGTTTAGGGGTCAAATCTTGGCCCTACCAGGAATCCATTGCAAAACTCCCATTGACTTCAATAGGTTTCACTCCAGAAGTTTACTCAGGCTAGAAATTAGATCCAGTTCTTAAGCTTGGATGTGGATCCAACTTCCCCAATGTGTGGGGTTGTTCTGGATCATGGGTTGGTTTGGTCTATTGGAGAGACATGGGCTATCTGTGAAGTTTGGAGGACGGTCCAAATCTTCCCTAAGTTTGCAGGGGGGAAGGAATTTCAAATATGGGGGTTGGGATCTGTCCTCAATTCAAATAATAGCTAAACCTGTTGAGCCTGATTCTCATTTACACAAAGGTTCTTTTACACTGCTCTACCAACGTAAATGTAATTTACATCCATATTAAGATTGGAGCAGGCTACAGGATTGTTAGTGTGAATGAGAATCGAGCATTCCTCTGAAACTCAGCGAGAGAGAGAGCGCGAGCATTGAAATCTGCCTCTAGGTGATTTAACAAAGTTGGGAGATAGAAACAGACCATTTTGTACAGGGGGAAACTGAGAGCCACTGAGAATAAGGATTTGCCCAATATCATTGAGCGGGGAAAAAAAGTTCCACTATCAGATGCCCCGCCTACCCTTTCTGCCCCATTCTAGGCCTGACTATGGCTTTGGATTGCACCTCAATTCTCTTTTGTGTCATTTGTTTGAAAAGTGGATAGTTCTCATGATGTTAAAACTACTTATCTATACTGGAAAAAGATAGGGACCCTAAACGGTAATTGTATGTCATGAAGCATTCCAGTGTATTACCTTTCAGAATGGAAGAGCAAGATCTACAATGCCTGTAAAAATAAAAAGCCAAACATTCAGGATTTTCAAAACCCTTTCGGTTTCAGATCGATATAACAACTTCTCTAAGGTTGGACATCCTCCTGAGTAATGCTTGGGTATTTTCTTTTCTATTCTCTGTCACCATGCTCAATTTTATTCTTGAAAGATTGGGGACTAAAGGCCAGATTCAGAGCTCAGTTACAATGGGATAAACCCACAGCAATTGAAGTTGCTCCAAATTTACACCCTTGTCTCTAAGATCTGCATCGAGAGACAAATGCTAGCATGTTTGAATTCATGATTACTACCTTAATTCTGCTATCAAATGGGTCTTAGAGCACACATGTTCTTCTAGCCAATTGCATGCAAAGGAAGTTAAGGGTTCACTACACCGCTATGCACTGCATTTTGATTTCCTCTTTCCACTGGAGAGGGATTATTTTACAAGCCTGTCTTTCCTGACAACGCATGGGGAAAGCATGTGAGTTCTAAAGTCAGGGGCATTGGCTTAATAAAATGAAATAAAAAAGGGGGGAGAAAAAGTCTTCACACTTCTACACCATCTCGTTAAATAGGACTGCAATTTAAAAGGGCAGAACTCAGCATCAAATGGTAGGGACTTAACTTCTGTTCCTTGCCAATATTTTACAGAAATGGAGTGCTCGCTCTTTGCAAAGATGAAAATGTGCAATAAGCTTATATTTAATAATCGAAAAGTCTGCAAGCATTCCCATGTGTGGTTTGGCATTTGGAATGAGACTGTATTAAGTCACCTCTACTTTGTTAAAAGTTGGTCTCTTCCCAAGAACAATGAGTTAGGCGTCTCACTGCCTGCCTTCCTTAAGGGTACATGTCAGTATTTACCATCATCCTGTCTGTTCGCTAGCTGGACAAAACAGTAGCAAGATGTTGCCAGTGATATTCCTACCAGGTGCTGGCATAAATTACTGTATCATCAAGAAAAATTACTGCATTGACCATATGCTCACAGAACAGCAAGCCAGTTTGGTGTGCGTGGCTAGATCTGGGTGAATGATGAGCAGCATTTGTGATACGTTAGTGTAACTTCCAGAGAAGTGGGAAATCTGGTCTGAACAGAAGAGTCTATTACTATTCATTGCACAAACTGGAGCTCAAATATAGCCCCAAACAGCTTTTTCATGATGCATGTTACAGTGTCAAGTGGGTGAAGAGCTAATACAAGAAACACCAGGATTTGCTATACTGTTTTGCAAGCGTAGCATGTTATTTTCAAGGGGACAGGTTCTGATTCTCAGTACCCCAGTGTCAATTCAAAGTAATTAATAGAATCTTGACTTTAGCCCCTAATGACCAACACTCCCTAGGGATCCCTCAGTCTGACACCTGTCTTTTCACACTATTTATTCCAATCATCTGATATGGAAAACAGCATTTGAGGTCTCACCTTCAAGACATGGGACCACATCCTCAACTGATGTAAATCAGCATAGCTCCACTGATGTCGATGAACATAAACATCTTCCCTACAAACCAAGTATTTGATTAAGTGCTGGAATGAATTCATGTGAAAACAAATAAATGAGAAGCAGCAGACTGCAGCACCAGTCTGGGAGTTTTCAACAGGCAAGCCTCGTACAGGTCTGGTTAGAAACCCTCTGAAGTCCATGGAAAGAATCATACGGATATCAATGAGCTTTGGATCAGGCCGATAGAATCTGAACTCACAAGTTAGTGAGAGATACCAGGCGCTCCTGGGAGACACTGAGCACCCACAGCTCCAGCTGACATCCCAGAGTGTGTTTATTATTATTATTTCTTTGCATTACATAGTGCTTAGAAAACCCAGCTGAGATCAGACTGCCATTGTGCTAGGAGCTGTACATACTCATAGTAAGAGGGCCCATGTCTCAAAGAGCTTGCAGAGATTGGCTACAGAATGACTTCTGAAGGTGGTCAGGTAAATCTAGTGGGCCATCTTTAGAGAATGCTGCCAAACCTCTTTGGAAAAAACAAACAAACAAAAACTCTCTGTGATAGCAAGAATGACAATCAAAACATAAACTACCCCTTGCTACCTAATCCAAAAGCAGAGAAACAACCAATCAAAACCAGAAAACAAACAAACAAAAAAAACCCCACTACCCCAAGCAGAACTTTCACCCAGAAAGGTCAGAAGGGACAGAGGTTCCATAAAACCCAGTAGGGACTTTGCTAGTGCTATGGATTTTATATGGAAGTGCTCACATACCATAATGATGGACCCCTATATAAAAGCCTAAGGTAGACTGATAAACTGGATAGAAACATTGGATGTTAGAGTGTGCGTGTGTGTTTTATGAGCCTGAATAGAATAAGCATACCACTGGATCAAGGAGTCCACTCACAGAGAAAGGGGCAGTGGATTGAGTAAAATGTCATTAGTGTCCTACCATGGCCATATTGTACATGTCAATAGGTAACGGCTTAGGGCTTACAAAAGTTGATGAAAACAGATGATATCTAGACATTAAAACAGACCAGTCCCTAAGGCTAACAACAATAGTGAAAAACTGCCCCCGTATTGGAAAGGATAAAATAACTCCAGTTTGTGCAGGATATTAAAAGATGCTGGGAGAATAAATTGGAGCGTGTGGTACCATAAGTATAAGGTTTCATGAGACTATTTAAAGAACTCTCAGGTAAACAGTTTGTAGACGTATGGGCATATTGAGAATCATGCAGTTTAATTTCTTTTTAAATTATATTGGCCCTGTAAACAAGATTCTGTGCGTTTAATTTTTTTTTTTGTTAGAGGTTAATAAACTGGAATGGATAGTTAGAAGAAGATGAATTAACAAGAGTACTTTTACAGTTAATTGTCAAGACTTATTTTACAATGCACAATGCCAGGTGCTATTTCAAGTGCTCCTCCTGCCGTGCACTTCAATCAGGCCCTGTGCAGACACATGTGGGTGATTCGTGGCCAGTAGACCAGCAAAGGGGAGTTCAGACAGAAGAGGGAACAGAAAAATTTAAGCAAGACCAAAAAATGGAATCTGATGGACACCTCTCAAGCTGGGAAAATTGCAAACTCCACTTTAGAGACAAAGGGATGAATTCTGATTTTGGTTACATCAGTGGAAATCAGAAGCAATTCCAATGAACTATCCTGTGAGTAGGAACAAAACACGAGCCATAAAACTCAAAATAAATAAATAAAAATTTCAGTACAAAGTAAGGTTTCTAACTATTGCCACAGAGCCTGATCTAGCGAAGACTCCTGCAATTCAGTAACTTTCAGTTGTGCTATTGCTCTCATTGGGATTACTCACAGGTATAAGCGTTCACAGGATCATACACATCACTAACATTTTGGGGCCTGATTCTGCACGGCACTGAAACTTGTGGAGTCATTGAGATCACTGACAAATGGGTATAAAACATCATCATTCTGATCTGGTAGCATTTTACAACCCTTTGTGGACATCTAAACAACACACAAGGTGCAAGGCACTAAGGATCAGATCCCCTTTGCTCCTCTTTCATGAGATTATTTTTACAGACAGATTCTCACATCGTTCTATCCACTGGTGGCTAATTTACCACTGACCCATGATCTCATGGAGCTTCCTTTGAGCAAAACAATTATTCAGAAAGAGACCAATTCTGCAACTTTACCTGTGTGTCAACTAAGGTGTATTGTTAGAACATGTTAGTTTATATATATTAACTAACACATTCTAAAGAACTATTAAACACTAGGCAGAATATGCTTTAACATGTGCTAACCTGGGTGAGTTAAAACCTAGGGTCCCACTGCAAGCTTAAATGTAATGATCTGAGCACGCGTTAAAGTATACACTGCCAAGTCTACACTAGACTTTTAGACCGTGTAGCGACTGTATTCTAACACACCTTTAAATCTTAGTCAAGACACTTTTCCATTATCTAGTAGATCAGTCCCCCAAAGAAGAATTAGCATGTCTGATATGCAATCTGATTCAAATTGCTATAATTTTTGTTATCATAATGAAGATGTTTTCCTTCCCTCACACCCTCCCTTCACGCTTTCTCCTGTCAATTACTTTAAGTAAACACTCTGTCATGGTACTTTTTATTACCTTCAGCACAATGCAGAGGGAATGGGTTCCCATAGCATGTCACGCAAGGAAGTGGTTGCTTAATTACCTGCCAGTTTTATCAGATATCTGAAATCATCATTCATAATATAAATCAACTTCTACAGGGAAAATTAACATTTCATTGAAAATATCATCAGGGTGTTCAAACCACATCAGCTCCCACTGAATTATTGCAAATGTGGGAGAATACTTAATTGCAATTTGCAACTCAAATGGCGGGGTTTTGTTTTGTTTTCTAATTCAGTTTGTATTTATTTTTAAGGCATTATGGTTTAATTTGTTTTTAATGAGTAAAAGCTATTCTTGGATGAAGTCAGGGAAAACAGCAAAATAAATCACCGCCTTGCTGAAAGAAACTTGCTTCCAAGAAAGGTTTCAGAGTAGCAGCCGTGTCAGTCTGTATTCGCAAAAAGAAAAGGAGTAACAAATTTATTAGAGCATAAGCTTTCGTGAGCTACAGCTCACTTCATCGGATGCATTTGGTGGAAATTTGGATCTCCCCTCTGTTTTTTCCACCAAATGCATCCGATGAAGAGAGCTGTAGCTCACGAAAGCTTATGCTCTAATAAATTTGTTAGTCTCTAAGGTGCCACAAGTACTCCTCTGCTTCCAAGAAACTGATTCATAGGTTTTCAGATTTTAAGGCCAGAAGGAATCATGGTGATCGTTCAGTCTGACCTCCTATATAGCACATGCCATAGGACTTCTCCAAATTAGTTCTTGTTTAACCTAGAGTGTATCTTTTACAGGAATATCCAACCTTGATTAAAAAATTGTCAAGGAGAGAGATTTCAGCACAGTCATTGGTAAATTGTTCCAAAGGTTAATTACCCTTACGGTTAAAAATCTGCGCCTTAATTCTCGTTGAAACTTCCAACTATTGGATCTTGTGATACCTTTGTTTACCAGATTGAAGAGCCCTCTATTTATTAAAATTTGTTTCCATTTTTATCCCAACCAAAAAAAAAAAAACTTTCCTGTCCCACTTCAATGCTACGTTCATTTCATCAAAGCTAATAGTGCCTCTTTGTTAAATGACTATTAACAGAGCTGAGTTGGGAAAAATGGCGGGGGTCGGGGTGGGGAAGGAAGGAAATCACGGTGAGGTTTTTTCTCCCAAGTTTCCACTCTTTTCCAATTTTTGAAATGTGAAGTTTTGAAATTCAAACGTGTTTGACCAGCGCTGTACTTGGTTCAAAAAATAAAATAAAACAAAACAAGTAAAAAAGGGAAACGATTGAACATTCTGTCAAATAATTTTCCACTTTTCCCCCTAATTTCAGAATTTGAAGTTTGTCTAGATTTTGAAATGTGGAAAATGCTGACCAGCTATAATTGAAGACTAGTTCATTGAGGGAAACTAGTAGGTTAGAGGTGTAGGAATATTCAGAGTCTTCCAAGTATGCATGAGGAGCTCTTCCCATGTCCAGCCTTTCCTGCCACTAACTCAAACTTCTAACATCAAACCTATCCCATCACTGTTATGAATCATTATTATTGCTATTGCTGTTGTACTGTGGTAGCAGCTAGGAGTCCTGGACAAGACCGTCATACTGCAGTAGTACCTAGAGGTTTCAACAAGGTCAGGAATCATTGTACTAGGCACTATGCGAACACAGAACAAAAAGAAAAGGAGTACTTGTGGCACCTTAGAGACTAACAAATTTATTAGAGCATAAGCTTTCGTGAGCTACAGCTCACTTCAGCTTATGCTCTAATAAATTTGTTAGTCTCTAAGGTGCCACAAGTCCTCCTTTTCTTTTTGCGAATACAGACTAACACAGCTGCTACTCTGAAACAGAACAAAAAGACAGCCTGCCTCAAATTGCTCATCTTTTTAATTTCCCAGTCCCTAATGGATTTCCCCTTCTCTTCACTATCGGCCCATCCAAGTGCCTAATATAGATATGCTGCTCTCCTCAACCCTCTTTTGCATTTCTCCCAGCCTTTACCGGGGGCTGCCAAAAGAGAACACCATGGCCCGCCACTCCCTGTCAGCTAGGGAAGTTCTGTAGCTGCCTGATCCAAAGCCCACTGAAATCAATGCAAATCTTTCAGAGTAAGTAAGCTCTTAATGGAAGAGTCTGTCATTCTCTGTGTGTTTGTGCGGCATCTTGACAATGGCTTCTGGCCCGGTTGAGGCCTTTAGGCTCGACTGCACTATAAATGTTAGCTAATGATCATCATCATAATCCCCTGGGGCAAGCTGATCCTCCACCGCTCCAGTGAAGTCAGCGTGAGCTGCAGACCCTCAGCCCTCCTGAAAATCAAGCCCTGAATGTTTACATAGCCCTTCAAAGATTAGATTAAACTCTCTCAATACAATGTTTTATTTTGGGGAGGCTGCAAGGGGGAAAAAGTCCACAGACCTTTTCCCTAAAGAAACACGATTTGTCTCACTGCCGTATCTGCACACACACTACACTGACCCCATTGACTAGCGATTGATTTTCTCTCTATACACACACACACAGACACACACACACACCCCTCTGTTCTTTTTCTCTCTTTCCTCTGTCTTGTTACCCTGCCAATGACACACATGGTAATTTCAGGTGTAGGGTCAATTGATGCGTGAATTCCTTTGCTAGGACATTATTGCATGATTGCCTGGTGATCAGGCTGAGATTCAAAAATCATTAACTGGGCTCACCCCATATTCATGTTGGCCACATATAACACAGAAATTATTGCAATGCTCCATTATTTAAAGGGCCACTCAACTGATTTTTCTTTAAATTCCATTTTCCGATACAGTGCCCATTCAATACTATGTGCTGATCTTTACATCAAAAGTTATTGTAAGGCTTCTTCTACTCCCCTGTTTATGTTTAGAAGGATCTTTTTGGCTTGATGCCTCTGAGCATCACAAAACATGCTCAGGTCACCTCTTGTCCCCACACCCTTTTCTCTCTGTGTATACACCTGCCGGCTCCTGGCTAATTCTTCTCTTTCCATCTCAGCCACATTGGTTGCTGCTATTACTGGAAATCATCCTCTCGCAGGCCTGGGAGAACTGTGGACACCATTACTAAACCACTGCTGCTGTGGGGCAGATGATTTACCAGAGAGGGCACTCTACTGGAACTCGGGAGACCTGGGTTCTATGCCCAGCTCTGGCACTGACCTGCTGCGTGACTTTGAGCAAGTCAGTTCCCCTTTCTCCTCTCAGAACATGTGTCTGTCTTGTCTGTTTGGATTGCAAGCTCTCCAGGACAGGGTGTATCTCTCATCATGTGTTTGTATAGCATCTAATGGGGCCCTAATTTTAGTTTGGGGCCATTAGAGTGTACTGTCCTGTAAACAAACAATAATAAGGGTTGTACTCAATTTGCTTCCGAATGCTCAATGTCAACAAATGAGGTGGGGAAGACCCTAAATTCTCACACCTCTTTCAGTTTATAGCCATCTTAGAGGTCTCTTGTAATAATGATGGGTGGAAATGTTTCCAAGGGAAATACAATTTTCAAGGTGCTGGGGATACCTGAAAAGCTCTGGGGCCAAAACCGTCCATCTGCCATTGTCAGTGTTCGGTGTTGTTCACCCCTGAAGTGATCATTTGCAGCATGACTGAGGGCCTGATCTGTAGCCCACTGAAGACAATGGGAGTCTTTACAATGATTTCAGTAGAGTTTGTATCAAGCGCTGTGTTTTATTTTTGCCTGCCAAGAGGTCAAGCCTAAAAGCATGAACTCTGGCAGGCATTACGTGAAAAACAGTATTAGGATCGTGGCCGTAGCAGCACTAGGAAAATTACCATCACATGCAGTGTTTAAAACAAGACGATCTCCCTTTCTGAAGGATATGCTTTACTTCAGCTTCTGGGGAAAATTCTGCAGCCTGTGTATACAGGGGGTCTGACTGGAGGATCACGGTGATCCTTGTCACAAGATGGCTCCGGTTTTACTTCTCTTAATACTCTTGTAGAGGGTTAGTAGCTCATAAGTATCTTTACTCCGAAGAGTAATCCAAATAACTTCTCCGTAAATCTTTACAAGGTCAGTTTTCCCCCTTAGAAAGTAGGGGTACAGTTTGAGGTGAGTCATGGCAGTCATCTCACAGAATCAATGCTTCATCTTCTATGTAAGTAAAGCAATATTTTATATGTTAGGGACAAGTAGTTCTTCTAATACGCTTTTGCTTCCCTTCCTAAGCTTCTTTTATTTCACTTTTCATTTCGCAGAGTACTTTGCATGCAGCTGATCCCTGTAAATAGCTCTTGGCAGATTCATGCTGGTAATAACAATATAACTGTATGAAGGGTGATTTCATATCAAACAGGAAGCACGACTTTTAAACCCCCCAGGGCATACCTGATTTTAACCCCATCTGACAGACTGGTGTTACCTACCCAACATCCCATGCTGTACAACCACCAATATTTCTGCAAGAATTCACAAAACAAAGTTGTGTGCATATAAAAATGCAGGTATATAAAGATACACATAGAATGATCCTTGGCTGATGTGAATCACCCTAGCTCAGTCAGTGAAGCGATGATGATTTACACTAGTTGAGGTTCTGGCCCATACTTCATAAGCTCTTTTTGGGACAGGACTATCTTTCTATTGTATGTACAGTGCCTAAATGCAGTGGGATTCGAATCCCAAATCAGGGCACCTTCATGCTACCGTAACACAAAGAATAAGTAACAATAAAAAGGTACCACTGTACGTAAATTACTGTTCATTAGGAGGCATTTCTGATACGGCTCTTTCCAAGCAGAAAAGGCAGCAGAATCCCTGTCCCACACAGCTCAAGCTCTAGATAGCCACGCACGTTGGGGTTTTTAAAGAAGCCTGTGGGAGTTCAGGGCCCAACTCCCACTGAATGGGGCATCTAACTCCCTTAGGTTTCTTCAAAAATCCCATCCACATGAAGTCGAGGGAAAGGTTACAATGGATTAGTAAGGTGATCAAGTTTATGATCTGTCAAATCCTCATACTAAGGAAGGGGGGAGAGGGAAGAGAGCATGGGAGAAGGCTAAGGGAAATTTTTTTAGAGCCTCAAGCTCAACATAACAGTCTAATGGCCTGAGCACAGAACTGAGAAGTGGGAACCCCTCTGTTCTAATCCTAAACACCGACTCTCCTTCTGTGACCCTGAGCAAGTCATTTCAGTGCTTTAGCCTCAATATCTCCATCTGCAAAGGAAGAACTGCCCCCCAGCCAAGTATCCTATGCAATGGACCACAGTATCTTCATGCTTCTCCCCGACTCTGGTCCACACACAGCCATACCTGAAGAAGAGATCCATGGCCAGGATCCTGTGAAAAATTATGCATGTGTTTACACTGTATACTGAGTCTGGGCTCCGATTTGAGGTTTGAACCCAAGCCCCACTTCCGTCTACACACAAATCAGCCTGACTAAGATCAGCAAGCAGTCAGCACCACAGTCCCTGGATCCTGATAAAGGGGATGGTCAAAGCTCAAGTCCTGCTGTGACTTAGGTCTAAGCCCCGTCATTTTCCAGTGTGGATGCAGTGCAAGGCACAGATCCGAGTCAGAAGGTCTGTGCATACTAGCGCAGTATGGACGCATTAGCATAGCGGTGAAACCTGGATCCACCAATTTTAAGTCTAGGTTTAGAATGCAATGTGGACACTCCAGCATGGGTTTGGAAACACTGAGTCCACAAGCCTGGGGCCCACGACCTAGGATTACAATGCAGCGTAGACATACCTTGCGAGGAAAACTTGCTTTACAGAGAAAGACTTAAGAAGTTCCGTCTATTTCGATCATCAAAAAGAATGTTAACAGGTGACTTGGCCACATCTACAGGTCTTCTATGACAGGAAGATTTCTGATAGCAGCGGTCTCTTTAGTCTAGCAGACAACAGCATGAAACAGGTAGTTGTGGCTAGACAACCTCAAACTGGAAAATAAGGTGCAAATTTATAAGAGTGAGGGTTATTAACCACCAGAGCCACATTCCAAGGGACTTGGTGGATTTTCCATCACTAGAAGCCTTTCTGAATGACATGCTCTAGTTTAGTCAGAGCTTATTGAGCTTGATATAGGAATTACTGGGTGAAATTCCATAGCTAGTGTTATGCAAAAAAATTAGACTAGATGGTCATAAGGGTTTCTTCTGGGCCTGAATTATTTTAACTTTATGCAAGTGAGAGTAGCCCCATTAATGTCAATGGGTTTGCTCCTGTAAGTCAAGTTACACATGTCTAATGTTCACAGGATTGGGGCCCAAATCTATACGAGTTATCCCAACACCTCCAGTCTAAATCCTGGTGCCTCCATAAAGGCAATGGAGGAGACTACCTTGAATGGGAACAGAATTTGGCTCGCAGTATCATTCCAGAAGTCTTGTAATCACTAAAGCACTTGGTTCTTAATAGAAAGCATTTCCCCTAAAGAGTAATGTGCCAGTGCCTCTTTTGCTCATTTGCATTTGGATGGCAACTAGAAAATATTTTCTTTGCAGCGTAGTCATCTCCCAGTTCTTCTCCATTTGAATATTTCTGCCCTAATTAATGTCATTTAGTGTGAAATATTATTCCATATTCCGCACAACAGTTGTAAATTATTTACTTGTAAAACATGTTGACTTTTCATGAGTTGTTTCTACAGTAAGCATTGCACCATCTACACTGTAGGGGGAGAGAAAAATCTATCATTTATAATAATACCCAATAGGAGCTTTACCACATACATTATATCAATTTTTATGTCTTACACAAATAGTTGAAGCCATTACTTTGGATTTGTATTTTCTGAAGGGAATTAGAAATTCATTGGTGCCTCCTGCTTCTCTTACTATGCCTCAAAACTTACACAATTCAAAGGTATTTTGGAGCTTATTTTTTAAGTTGATAATTACAACAGTAACACATTAATAAAATATCATTTTATAACATTAGTCATTAAGAGTACTATTTACACAAAGTAAAAATATAATTTGAATTTAATTTAACATGTCCAGCCTAAGCAACAATATAGCATCTAGCTCAAACAGTAGTCATATTTCAAATTATGGCATGTTTCACCTACCCTACAGGGTTTACCTATAGCGAGTTAAAAAACACTAGATGCAGCTGATTTTCAATAAATTGGAACAAATTTATTTTGTTGTTTAAGGATGTACAAATTTCTCCACCTAGCAAGGGCTATGCACACTTGAATATTAATTATTCTTCTCCCAAAAACGTGAATGACACATTCACGAAGAACACATTCATAGCATTCGTCATCCTCAGCTGTTTTATGTTTCTTGCATATTTACGTCCCTTCAGTATTTCTGTACCAGGATAAAAATGACATTGCAAAGAGCACAAGCGTATGTCTGTCAACTATAATGCCATGGATTAAGCCTTTCCCACAACACTGAGATGGCATTATCCTGTGTGATGGATGATCTGCATACAGTGATGGATCTGAGGCAGTTTTCCATACTAATGCTAGGTCTGTCAACCGCTTCGGGATATCTAAAAGCTCATCTAAAGCTTTGAGGTGACGACTGTGGTCGACAATTCTGCTCCTCATGCACAGTGAGTCTTTTGACCACAAGGGTAAAGCTAGTCTGTGCAGGAGATAGAGTTTTTGCATGTCAGGAGAGTTGTGAGAAGAGGGTTGGTCCAAGTCTGTGAAACCAGCTCCTATAGGGACTAAGGACCATCACAAAACTCACCATCTTCCACTCCAAGTACAATAATACGTGCATCTGCAAGCTAGCCTGTTAGGTTCACAATATAAAAAGGCAAAGTCCTCGTTATTGGATATAGAGGGAGCCATGCAAAAAATGTGCAAAAAACACCACACAAGGCTGAAGTTCAATTCAGGGGAGGGCAAACTGTATACCCAGTTATTTTATTTCAGAACTGTTTCAACCCGTCACCAATGTAAAGCTTATCAATTAAATGATCATTAATGCACCTTTGAATACTGCTTCCTCATTTAATGTAAGAACATAAGAATGGCCATACTGGGTCAGACCAAAAGTCCATCCAGTCCAGTATCACTGCCTGCCGACACTGGCCAATGCCAGGTGACCCAGAGGAAGTGATCATGTGACCTCTCTCCTGCCATTTAGGGCCTTATATTTAATTAATTAGTACTACAACATTCAACCAAGACCAGGGAACATATTTTTGTTCTTTCTGTACAGCACCTAACACTGTGGTGTCCCTGATCCTAGGTGTTCCAATGGTATAAATACATACATACATACATACATAAATACATACATACATGATAATTCTATGCAATACATAATGAGAGACATTCTGTTGTAGATCCTCAACGGTACTTTGAAATTAATGGTAGTTCGGTACCTACATACTTTTGAGTTTCTGGATCTCCCTACCTAGAAGATCCATCATCTCTGTATTCAAGACCACTGAAGTCATTGGGAATCTTTCCATGAAGTCAACGGGCTTTGGATCAGACCCTAGCTACCAATCATGTTGTCAGCCGCTATAAAGCAAAGCGGAGGACAAGAAATAAATGAATTTAGACAAGAATCTTGAGTTATGATTGGGGGATTTTCTTCTATTAAAAAAGGTTTTGAAAACTATAAAGAAAGATTAGGGGAGACAAAGATTTTTGTTTTCCTCCCTACAAACAGTAATTGTACTGTCAGAAAAGCCAAAGTTGTTTCAGTCCCTTAACTGGCTTTGAAGAGAAAGATCATAACCATCAGCAGTCAGCTGTTGTCCTGGAAACATTCTAAAAATGGTAATACCTGATCCAAAGAGAAAAGGCAATTCCATAGAATATCTGGTTTTAATTAAAGAACCTCCAGGGGCTATGTAAAATGTTTACTTAATGTTGAAGGCTACATTCAGAAACATGTTATTAGCACTGCTCTCCAGTGAGACAAGTTGGGGGAAGAATATCTTTCACTGAACCCACTTCTGTTGGGGAGACAAGCTTTTGCGCTCATGCAGAGCTCTTCTTCTGATCTGTGAAATGTACTCAGTGTCACAGCTAAATACAAGGTGGAACAGATTGTTTAGCACAAGTAGTTAACACATATTTCAAGGGAGACACTGTGACATTGCTATTTATACCCATGCTAGCTGGATGTACAATGGCTGCACTCTACACACCAGCATAAATGTTCACACACCATGAAATTAAAATATATACAATTTCTATAGTTTAAGAGAGAGATCTGCAGATCTCCAGATAGCATGGCTCCGAAGCTAGGAAAAGCAAAGCCTTCCTTCCAAAAGTCTGAACTTGCTCACGCATGCAAGGGTTTCATGATAATCAGAAGCTGCAATCTTTCATGGATTTTCTTTTCACCTCTTGGTTTCCAGAATGGCCTGGGTTGTGATGTTGTTACTGAAATGTGTGGTATTGGTATGAATGGCAAAGTGCCTTTTACACATGCACTCAGGGAGAAGGGAGAATAAAGGAAGGTTTGGGGCTTCCCTTTATTGTGATGAATGATAAACTAACGTAGTAAACTCAGCCCAATGAAATACTGCTATGGGAATTTCAGATACACAGCGTGGGCCCAGCTTGCCATCCTTGTTCACCTGTGTAACCCCACTATAGACAACCAGATTTCTTGCCCGCGTCTGGATTAGTCGAAGGATTGGGCCTTAAAACGGGCACACACAAGAAATATGCTGTTGTATACGAGCAGTTTAAATTATTCTCCTATCCTGACTTCAGCAGGGATGCTGCTTAAGTGTATCAGGAGATGGATATGGAGAGGGCAACACAGCCATTAGCGGGAAGACGTTAGAGAATGCTGTGCTCCTTTGGAGGAGTCCACAGGCAATTAGGAAAGCCCTGAATTGTCCACTGTGGAGTTCTTTGCATCTCTCTCTTATACATCTGGTGCAGGCCACTGTCAGATACAAGATACTGGGCTAGATGGACCTCTGGTCTGACTCCATATGGCAATTCCCACATCTTCTCAAATGATACCCTGCAATACACAAATGAAGTAGAATTTTGAATAGCCATCACTGCACCTATTTACAAAATGGTACGGGGACAGTGATGGCATTTGACAAACATGCTGCCTACAACCCATTTGACTGATTCCAAAACAGCCCGTTTCCTGACCAGCTTCACAACATAAGTGAACAAAAAACCTATAGAAGTCCGTATACAGTCCTCATCACCGTAGTTTCTCGGCACCTTCCAGAAGTGCTTTAGGAGATGTGAGTAGTAAGAAAAATGCATTCACTTTGGTGGCTTGATTGTGTTATTGCACATTGGCCTGTAAATACACCAACCCTCCTCATAAATTCAGAATTTCTGTCTCAGAACTCAGCCAAAGAACCTGCTCTTCTAGGCACACCTCCTCTCAGCTGGAGGAAAACACCACCCACTGATTATTTTATCTCCAGAGATAAATAGTTATGCTTGATGTAGAAATGGAGGGTTCTTAAGCCTCCTTTGCAACTCCGCTCTTCTCTGCCCAGATCCCCACATAAGTTAGAATTGACCTCCAACTTGTGCTTTGCTTCAACAGCCTTTGAGGCCATTTCATAGCCAAAACCAACCAAATTATGTGTTCTGGTCATGCTCCTTGCATCCCTGACACATATGCCCACATTCTCATTCAATTTGTGAAGAAGGGTGGAGTAAAGCCATTCCACTTTCTCTATGCTACCTGGTCAATCCCATCATGAAGAAGGACTGGGTCCACTGGCTATGTAGTCCCTTTAGTGTGACAGATTGGCAAAAATGAACTCAACACAGCACAGGATCCAAGAGTACACCTCAGATAGTCACTCAACATTCTCAGGCCCCACCTCTGCAACATTTCACCTGAACTCTGAGCAGAGTTAGGAAACACAGTGGTTAATAAATATACAACAGCCTACCTACCCTAAAGCTTACAACCTTTATCACTAATGAATCAACGCCCTAGAATTTTAAACACAGATCCCATTTTTGCAAGTGTCTACAGGACCAGCAGATAGACAGAAATTGGCCCGTTCAACCCAGCTACTTTTATAACAGAATTATGAGTAAGCACATGAATGACATCATACAGAAATTTATGGCATTTAGCATATGGAGAAGCCATTTGATATTTACCATTCCATTCAACCACTCTGTGTCAAAATGTTTATTATAAAACTTCAACACAAGGCAAAAATATAGAACCTGTGGCCTAAGATGAATCACCAATACTTTTAGTATTTTGATCAATACGTCTGTCTCCATGAAATACGGTGGCAACAAAATCTGTGTTGTTTTGATGTAATCATCAATGAAACACTATGGTTCAAATATAAGCTTTTCATTTACTTGAAGCTTTAAGAAATGCCTTTGGATTCATGCTATAAGTTAACCTATTTTGTCTGTCACAACTGGTATACATTTAAAACAACTATATATTCCCATTGAGACTTAAAACACCATTTGATCTAATTCTGCCTGACATTTACCCCTCATCCAGAAAGGGGTTTAGAGGTCCTAAGTGTCTGAAGTGTAATTAGCACTGAACCAAAAATTTCAGCCTAATGAATAACAGTTTAGATTCAGGGTCCTCAAAAATTAACGAACAATGTTCCGATGAATATACAATTCATTCGGAATGACAGTGGATGGTTATTTTCATATTCTTATGCTGCACGTTCCTAAGACTCATCTAAAGGACATGATTTAGAAATCAATTTCAGCTACAGTATGTCCAGTTTACGATTTAGGTATAAACAACATTAAAGGAACGTGAGGTTCCTATTATAGCCCAGTTAATTTATTAGAAGACAGAGTAATGCATTAACCTATGAAATGTCACAGTATTCTGATCCATTGTAGGTATTAAGAGGAAATGGCATGTTGGAGGATAGTAGGACTATGAACTATAAAGAAAACAGACAGAAAAAAAGTGATTTCTTTTTACAGTGGAAAGTAAATATTTGAGATAACGGAAACCGGTCAAGTGGTGGGCAAAAGATCCCATTTAGAAAAAAAAAAGCTTATTCATGAATATTCTTCAATACACAAAGTCAATAAAAACAAGGAAGTTTGCTCTTGTGGTAAAGGCTGTGGATTGGGGCTCTTGGGCTCTGGTGTCCATTCCTGGCTCTGCCACAGACTTCCCATGTGACCCCTGGCAAGTCACTTAGCCTCTCTGTGCCTCAATTTCCAACCCGCCATCTGTAAAACTGGGATAATATTACTTCCTTTCCCCATTGTTTGTTTGTCTTTGTCTATTTAGGTAATAAGCTCTTCAAGGAAACTGTGTGGTTGCTCAGTGCCTACATCAATGAGACCCCAACATTGGCTGGAGCCTGTATGTGCCAAAACAAATAGTAATGTCGTCTTAGTCTCTGGGGAAGGGACATGCATAATCCATGCTCTAATTAAATCTTCATAATAATAAAAAACATTTTATTTAATAATTCATCCAAATTCTCAATCCCTTTGCTAAATTTGATTTATTTCATTCTAAAATGTTTTGCAAAACACCCTTATAAGGGATATAGCTGCGCTTATATATACAGTATCTGTGCACTGCAGAAGTGACATCTCAAAACCCGTGTTGAAACCTGGTATCACAGGCACCGATTCCGTGGGTACTCTGGGGCTGGAGCGTGGCGTGCAGGAGTTTTTGCAGGGGGAGGGGAGGAGAGAAGCAGGGGTGGAAAGAGGTGGGGGAAGGAGGGGTGGAGATAGGGACTTAGAGGAAGGGGTGGAGTGGGGGCAGGGCCTGGGGCAGAGCAGGGGTCAAGCACCCCCTGAAACAGAGTAAGTTGGCGCCTCTGCCTGGTATATTATGGGTTCACTGAAAAAACAAGTCTGGTGATCTGCAGTCAAACCTCAGTCTTGCAATGAGTTCAACACACACCCAACTGCAGTCAGTGGCTAGGGTTCTACCCACATGGAATCCATCGCAGGTCTGGGGTCCTAGTTGGCAGTGGGCGTCTGTCTGCTTTACACATTGACAGTTTAATTCCTAGGCTTCGATTTCTGTCTCTTTGCTAACTTTACTTTTCACACTAACAGCACACAGGAATGCATACTGCAGTCACACCTCTGATCTTAATGTAGACATACCATGAGTTCTTTTAATAGGTTCTTGTGAGGCACTTTGTTACAGGCTTTCAGACAGCGTGAATAAATTATGTTTTCCAGGTCTCCTCTAGCCACTGTTATATGGACTTGCTCAAGCAACTTCCACTGGTGATTAGAAAGAAGTGATTCTTGTGTGAAGAAGCAGTCTAGCATGGGTTGTCCCGATAGATTGATAGATTTCAAGAAGGGACCATTGTGATCATCCAGTCTGACCTCCTGTATAACACAGGCCATAGAACTTCCTCAACATAATTCCTACAGCAGATCTTTTACTTAAAAAAAAAATCCAATCTTGATTTTCATCTAGCTATAATGCCAAGTTGAACATAAGATGGTGTTAAACAAGTACAAATTATTAGGCTCTTCTCAATGGCTGGGGATTTACACAAGTCACAATCAAATAAGATTGTGCAGGAGGATTGAGGGTCATCAAACCGTCTAGGTTTAGGGTAAGAACCCATGTGTCTTTGCACTTCCTATTCACCACTGTTTTTTTAAGCAAACCATTAAAGCCTTAAATTTTACTTGCCTTCTTCCTTTAATGAGTTATCTAGTTACTTCTATAGTTTGGCCTTCAGCCGAGACTCTGCCTACAGGCCTCAAAAAAAGGACGGCTTCATTTATGTGTCATCTAATAAAATCCAGCAATTTACAAGTTACTAAAAGTGATATTTCAATCAAACCAGAAGAAAAGATCAGTACCAACAGCTGCGGCAGTGAAGGGAAGTTGAAAGCCATTATATGATTTACCAAGCATCAGTGAGCAATCTACAACCCTCAGTTATTCCATTCAAGCAGATGATTTTTTTCCCCCGTTAAGAAAGCTGCTGCTTCATTGCTGATGACCCAAAAATGACGTCATTTTTGCTTTTATTCCCTTCCTGCATATTTACAAGCCAAAAACTAGATGGGATAAAAAGTCACAGACCATCTCTAAATCATCCAGGCAATAGTAGCGCTACTGTAGGATTAAGTGAGCATCCAGTAGGTCTATACTAGTTAATGGCTTCTTGCCTCTTCCATTCTGTCAGGGGTTCATGCTCTGCTGTTTTAATTGGCACTGGAGTGAAATTTGGCATACGAGTTACCAGACATAGGTAGATTTTGTATCCAAAAGGAACCTGTTGACTATCATGGCCTGGTCCTGCAAAGACTTACAGATAAGCTTAACTTTAAGCATGGAATTAGTCTCACTGTAGGGACTATGGGACTCCTCACATTTAAAGCTGTGTGTGTATCAGTCTTTGCAGAATAGGGGTTTTAAAGGTCTTTGGTTTTAATATTCTGGTCATTCTGGATTGTGGTTTTCTAGAAAATACTTCATGATCAGGATTCCATTGTACTAGGCATGGTTTCTGCCCTGATAAGCTTACAAATTACAATCTAAATGGAAAAGACCAAGAGTAGGCAAAAAGAAGTATTCCTAGTTCCTTTTAGAGGTCAAGAAACAGAGACATACAAAGATTAAGTGACATATCCAAGGTCGCCCACTAAGTCTGTAGCAGAGCTGAGATCCTGAGAGTAGAGCCCTGTGTTCATCACAAAATGCAACAGGACATGAAATAAAACAACCTATAAAAGGAAAAACTTGCCCCGCAGTGGTGACTCCTGCAGCTCTTGTCCCACAGGGCTGGGCCGGGCTCTCTGTTTTGGCGATTCAACCTAGTACCGGCAGTCACAGCACCACTCAGGTTTGTCATGACAGGGAGGCACCCAAGCCATTGTGACACTGGCTCATGTATTTAGATACAGAAGTCCTAGGTTCAATACCTACTGCCAGTGACCCACCCGTAGGCCTCATGCTAGAGTGCTTTCCTGATATTTCCCCAAATGGGGGTGATTCTTACCTATTGTAGATTGCAGTCTGCAAGGTGCTGAAACATTAATGTCATGTATTAATTCTGATAAGCTGAGGTTAGTTTTTTTCCTTGCAAGCAATCCATAGAGGATCAATATATAAAAAAGTATATATGTAATATTGCTTGGCTTGGGAGACTAATTTTATTTCTCTACCTGTCATTTAAGACGACATAGCTCCCTAATGATGCTGATAACAATAAGTGAAATGCTAGAACTGGGACCCTTTTCTAGTTCACTGAAAATAATTCAGCTGATAGCTTGTTTTCTTACAAGAGGCAATTTTCCAGAGTAGGCAGGAAAATTAACCTAGAGCAAAATGTCATCCTGTAATTGCTTACATAATTATAAAATATCAATTTATTTGTTTGTTCTTTGTCGTTCAGCTAATCTTATTAATGCAGTATATGCATCTAGCTTATGGGCAAAAGTAAAGGACCTGACCATGTACAATTTTCTGTCTTCCAAGTAGCCTTGAATTAATTTCACCACTGACAGGTCATAACATTTTTGAGAAAAATGGAATAATAAAGGAAGTTAATAAAACTGAGCTGTGTTCAGAATAAGTTCACGCAAAAAAAAAAAAAAACAACAACCTGAGCCACAACTCAACAGGATCTTTAAAATGGGGAAAAGGCAGCACTCGGAAGATGTCCCTCTAGTGTACCACAGCATCTTTAAAAAAATGGAGCTCCATTTTTCTTCCCATAACAGCCACATTGTCCCCCTCTCTGTCCATTTATTTAGAACAGAGGATGTGATATTAAAAGTGATTTCACTGTTAGATGCTTTGTAATATGAATAATCTCCCAATACCTCTCGATTCAAAGCCCTTTTTGCAGTTAAGCAACACAGCTTGAAGTTTAAATTTTGAACAGCATTTCACAAAGCACGAGGGAGTCGCAAAGAATCATTTTGGGGAATGTAAATTGAAGAGAATCATGATCTGTTTACGGAAATTCCATGAACAGATAAAGAAGTGAATTATTTTCTCTCTTTTAAGAACCAGCTTGGGAGATTGTTCATATGGAAGAGCTGCCGGGAAGCATGTTAAATTATTCAAATACTTTGTCACTGCCACTTGAAATAAGTCTCTCTCTCTCTCTCTCTAACAGAGTCCTTTCTTATCAATACAGAGACCTGCATCTTGGCTTCCAAAAGTAGAAAAATGCTTCCATGCCCATGCAAAGAAACAAAGTCTAGCTTTGAAGCCAGGACTCTCCTATTATGCAAGTCGCCATGCTCCTAACACATCCAGGACATACACCAACGGAGAAGAAAGTGAAATTCCCTGTGGGTGCAAATAGATGCCGTTCCATTGCCTTCCATGGAGTTTGGCCCAATTACACCAATAAAGAATGTGTTTGTTAGCCAGGTTGGGAGGGGAAGGATGTCTACAGTGCATTCAGTTAAAGGTGAGCCAGCTTTTTTAACAATATGGATCTCTATTACACCAGACCTCCGTGGATTTCCTCTGAATTTGAAGTGGTGGAACTGAGATCAAAATCTTTTTTATCTAGAAAGTGGCTTTCATTATTATCCTCTCAGGCTCATAAACGGAACCTTTACTATGTAACATACTCAAGGAAATCACCATCTCATACCATTTATCTGTAAGCATCAGAATCATTTCCTGTCCCAATTACACATTCAAAAGGAGGAAAGATTCACTCGCTACCCCAAGTACACATTTCCTGCCATTTCTTCAGGGCTGCAGCAGCAGATTCAACAACCACTCTGTAACATACAGCACTCATCCAGGTATTTGAATGTGTGCTGGATCAAATGTCCTATTCTGTAAATTTAATTACAGTACTTAGCACAGGAAATTGGATTATCCTATCCAGAATCCTCAACAAGAAGTTGTGTGCATCTCTGAAAGTTATGAAACAAGGATAGGAACATGCAACCATTTGAAGATGGCATAACCATGAACTACTTCTTGCCTGTTCTATAAATAGACTGGGAAAACAGGGAACTGAAATATATGGTGACTGACACCTCTCCAATAATAGATCTGTCCAGATATATATTTTCAAGGGAGAGCTTTTCCAAAAGCATTTATGGGATTAATCACAAGTATGGTTGTATAAAACCACATAAATCATCAATCATTAGCATCAGCTAATAGAGAGCTTATTGTTTTAGCAGAACAGAGAATCCACCAATATCGAGAAATAGATGGCTCACTGGATTTCAATGTTTTAGGACCAGAGAGCTTGATACAACAAGCATGTCTGGAAATCTAAAGCTTCTGTCTAATACTGTTAGTACATACCAGACATATTGCACCTCTTATCTAAATTAAGTAGTCCCAGGCCAAGCTAATATTTGGTTGGGAGACCTCATGGGAATCTTGGGGGCCCTAGTCCAGGACAACTAAGTATAAACAATGGAAGAAAATGTAAAGCTTCCACATTTTACTTTGCCTTCTATTCTTCCCCCATTTTCCCCTACCCATACCTTCGGTTTTCTCTTGGCTTTGTCCTTCAGCCACATTGGCATTACTGAGAAAGCCAACTTCAATAAGTTCTCTGGATCAGCTCAGATGAGATCATGCAAATTAGGATGCTGCCCTAGACACTGTGGGATTAGTTCTGCCCTGTTTCTGAACTGCACCAGAATCTAGACTCTTTGTACCACTCAAGCAGGATAAAATGGACTATAGGGGAGAATTCAGCCCCCTGAGATTACCAGAACTGAGTTTGGAAGTGATGCCATAGCATGAAACCTCACTTCAGGGCCAGGTTGTGGGCAGCCTGCGGACACAGAGAGAGCTGCTCAGTAGAGGGGCCAGGCCAGATCAAAACCCTGAAATCAGAGTCTGTCACCAAATTGAGAGCATGAGGTGAGAATGGGGGTCGGGCTGGACCAGGGTCTTTCAGCAACATTTTTAAGTTGGAGACAGTAAACCTGGATCAGGATCAGGAGTCAAGCAGAGGTCAAGATCCAGGAGTCCAGGATCAAGGTGAGTCACAGCAAGGAGAGACGAATGGGACTAGAGGTTTAAAACAGAAGCACACTAGAGGTCTGTGTTGCTCAATCAAATCCCAGAAATAGATTCCTGGTTTATATGGGGAGAGCCAGCCAATCAGAGAATCACAGAGGACTGTCATTCATGCCTCTTAGGGCGGGACTTCCTGCAGAGCTTAACCTCTCTGCGGTAATCCTGCCTGGGCCAGTGGTAGTGACGAAGAAGCAGCGCCAGCCTTGAAACCTGCAAACCCCAGTTCTAGGCCTTTGGGTTTTTACATCTCACAAGCTTTCAGCTATTAGCTCCTCTCACAGAAAGATGGGAAACAAAATGAAACTAACCTTCACTGTGAAATCTAAACCACTCCCCGCCCCCCACTTCCCTAGAGGCAAGGATGGACATCTGACATTACCAATAGTGGTTGGTTTTGCCTTTCACAAACCCCAACTCCCAACACAAAAACTTGAAGCCATGACTGATTATATCTGTTTAACACGCAGAAGAAGCAGTTTTCTAATCACATGGGGAAGATATATCATTCATCCCACCTCTTCCCATTCTCTCCCCTATGCTCACAAGATCCTGTTCCATCATCTGGCATGTCCTATGGTGGGGTGGACTCTGCAGCCTTCTACTTTGGCTGGTTCTGAAACCTCTTGACTCCTCCCAATTCAAGACAGACACATTGGGTAATTCAGATAAAGCTGAATTGGACTACTTTACCCAGCATCGGTTTGCAAGGTCAAAAACCCACATGAACCTATGAAATGAGTGGGTTTCATGATCTAAGCCCAGTTTTGAATGCAAGAATATCCACAGAACAAAAGACCATCCACATCAGGATTATGATAACTGGCAGTCTTGATGGTAGTCTCGGGAGAGGGCCAGGAACTGAATGGTACATAGATGTGGACTTACCTTCTCCCTCCTGGAGATGGTCCTTCAGGTCACACCAGAGTGTCATTGTCAACACAGTGCAGAGCTAGGCTGCTGGATTAGAAGTCAAGACACCTGATTTCCAGAGTTCTAGCCCCAAAGCATTTAAATGAGTGCTTACATCCATCCTTATTCAATAAGGCACTTAAGCACAGGCTTAAAGTCAACAGATGTTTTATGTCCCATTGCAATTACTCAAGCATGTGCTTCCTTACTTTTCTGAATAGGGATGCACTACTGACCTGGAGCCTCTATCTCCAACTTTGCCATTAGCTCCCTGTGTGACGTTGGGCAAGGCACTGCCTCGCTCTGTGGCTCAGTTTCCCCATCTCCAAAATGGAGACTTATGTTGCTTACCTTCCTCGTGAGCTTTTTGAGATCTGTGGCTGAATATTATAATCAGTCATCATTATTACAGAATCTGTAAAATACAGATCTACAAAAAGAATTTCATATTACAGGGCTCTCAAACTGAATCTTCAGCTAGCAGCTGAAGTCCCTTAAATTATTTTTCTGTAATTATATAAAAAAAAAATTGAGTCATCTGGAAGGCTTTATTTGCTCAACTCTGAATCTCCAGATAACTTCATTCAGCAGCAGCAAGCAGCAGTTTCACTTCTGGCTTCCAATTGAGATAATATCACACATTGATCTTAACTCATACAAGTAAATATGAATAGACATGTTTATATCAAAAGCAATGAATTGTACCTCTCAAACCATATAACTTGAAAGAGAGTTTGGCGTCTCAGAAAGGAAAATTAAATTTATCATGCTATTAACTTAAAAGATAGAAAAAATCATCTTATTGCTAAGTTGTCAACTTTGATCTTTCTGAATTGGTCTGAAATACATCTTTCAAAGCAAAATTAAATATTTATTTTGTGTATGTGTGCTTGCTTTTAGCAGGCTTTTTTATTTCCCCCTTTTAGTCTAGCTCGCTTCCAACAATTTACTGCCATCTCAGGATTACTGAATAGAGAGCACAATATAAAAATGGCAGTGGTTTAAGCAAATGCTCAAGAATTAACTGCTTAAGATGTCTGAATTCCGTATGCTTTCTGCTTCACCTGTGGCCTGAATGTGCTGAATTGAAAAGACTGAGCCAACCGCCTGTGCAAAGAGGTCTGCTCTCCACAGAAAGAACAGGAGTACTTGTGGCACCTTAGAGACTAACAAATTTATTTGAGCATTCACAGGTGTCCCGTAGTGCCCAGGTGATGGGGCAACAGGTGATCTTCTGTGACTCAGCCCTCTGGCTGGGACACAAGTGTGTCCGCCCCTTCTGGCGTACGTAGAGTCTGCTGCTCAGCAAGACGCTTCAGGCTTCACCCAGTCAGAGCCCCACCATGGGGACTTTCTGGGATATGGGGTCTTCCTAGTCCTGAGTCTCTGATATGTGGGAAAGGCTTTTTGCCTCCAGCCCCTTCAGGGCAGGGGAATCGAGACCCACCCTCTCCACCGGGTTCAGATCCAGGGTCCAAAAGGTAGGCAGCTGAATCCTGCACCCTTGAGTACAATGCAACTGCCTCCCGGGATCACTTCCTATCAGCCGCTCCACATAGGAGGGAAAAGCAAAGACATGCAAACAAAATACAGCAAAGATGAAATCTCCAATTTTGCAAACATCCAAAGTCCTTTCCCCTCAGCATGTCAGGCAGACCACCAATAGTCAGAGGCCCTGCTAGCTGAGTGTCCCACCACGGTCCTTTGGAAGAACTCCAGCAAGTAGTTCTGTGGACCTCCACTGCCTGCCTGCCAGTGAGCTACTCTGCTCTGCTTTAAGCTCCTGCTCCAGGCTCTGCATTCATTCAGGGTGTGGTGGGGTGGAGCCACCTGGGCCCAGAGCAGCTCCTTAACCTCTTCCTTTCCAGTGTGAGGTTTGTATTCCCATCACACCCGGGTTCATACCAACCTCTTTCTAATGTGTACACCACCCCTTGATTGCCCTGTGGACCAACTCTCCTCCCATACATCACCATGCAGTCCACACCTCTTCCCACTCCTCATTATATAACCTTGCTGCTGCAACTACAGCAATTCCACCCACGGAAAAGCAAAGTATCTATAATGCAATTTGTAAACAAGCTAAGATTCCATGACCAGCCAGCTCTCCATAGATCGTCACCAGTATTGGGCTAAGGACCAGTTTGGGAACCACAAGTATAATCACAACTCCACAGAATGTTGATGATCAAGTAGCTAACCCTATTCAATTATGGTGACATTGCTCTTCTGGAGTCATTCACTTGTAGCTAACGCTTTTTTCAGTATTATTTACTTAAAATATCTTAAGGTGGAGAAGGTGCATTAAATACAAGTAAGGCAATCCTGGGTGCCTGCAGTCGGGTACATATACACACACACACAAGTTTAAGTGCCCAACTTCGGGCACCCAGGACACATGCACACACTTGTCTTATTTGTGGATAGATAGATAGATAGATAGATAGATAGATAGATAGATAGATAGATAGATAGATAGATAGATAGGGCAGATGGGAGAGAGAGAGAGCACTGAGTAAGTGACCTGATTTTCAGAGATTATGAGATCCAGAGAAAAGATTTTTCAAAGGCTCAAAGAGGTGTTAGGTGCCCAGTTTCCACTGACTTCAAAAGGAATTAGATGCCCAACTGCCATTTGCACCTGTGAAAATTCTCTCCTCTAATACTTCATTATTGATATTACCTAAGCACCTTGGAGTCCCAAACGTGGATCAAAGCACCATTGTTCTAGGTGCTGTACAAACGTAGAACAAAGACACAGTCCTTGCCCCAAACAGCTCACAATCAAAGTGCTTTAACCAACCTTCTCCTACCTACATATGGGCAAAATGTACCTGGATCTAAAAAGGAGTCCCTTGCACCTTGGGAATATTGGAATCAAGATAACTCTATGGATTTGAATTGGAAATGTTGACCTAACCTGTTAATTCAAAAATTTAAGGGAAAAACCAACATTTAAATACGCCTTAGCTGCTTCATCCTGGCCTGGTACTGCAGTCTACTATGTATGTTTTCTTATACAGCAGGTATCACATTAGGGGCCGGATTCACCAATTCATTACACCCGTGCAGAGTTAGCATATAACTAGACTTGGAAGGGTCAGATTCATCGGTAAATGTCAGTAAATGGAGACTTCACCATACGCACACAAACTGACAAAAAAAATATTTCCATCAATGATAAGCAAAATTTACAGATAAATTAAGAAAAATGCTTCTTAAGAACCTATTAAAGGATATTTACTGTGCATATTTTGAAATGTGATGTTGACAATTTGTGGTTTAACAGTTATAAAGCTTTAACTTTTTGAACCTCAGTCTATGGTCATTAAATAATTTTTTTATCTGAACCACCCTGTTGTCTGACCCCCATAACTTCCCACAACTGTGAAAACGTAAATAAAAATGGGAAAAGATGCTTAAAAATATTGATAATATTCATCAAAATGATAAAAAAAAATACAAAATGGATTCTGCCAAGCCTCTGTGGAACCGTACCACTCTGTGTTGGTACTCCAAACGTGCACAGATAGGAATGACTGCAAGTCAATGGAGAATCAGAAATTATTAGATAAAAATGCATGTGAAAAAAGTGTTCCGCATTGCGCTTTGTTTGGGTATTCAATGGAAGTCAAAAAAAGAATTCAAAGACCAAAAGCAATATACAGAGATCAACTTAAAGGAACTCATGCATCTGGACTGTATCATCTGTGCAACAGTGCCCTGGTCCAGGGGTTCACGTCCAACCCAAAGCAAGTTTTCTAAGGCTGGCCCTTGACGGACAGCCAAGTGACAGGATTATAAAGGCATAAGAAGAAGTGAGTCGCTAAGGTAGAGGGAAAAAGATCAGAGAGAAGATGGCTCTCTGTAGGTCCCAGGCAGAAGTTATAGGGAAGGAAACCTAAAAGAAGCAAGAACTTGTTCAGGAAGAAACTGTAACTAGGGAGGAGTCTAAAAGACTGAGAAGAGAGCCATGTGAATAACTAATTTTTTGGTTCATTAGTTTGGGGTCAAACGGAATGTTCCATTCAACCTGAAAGGTTTCCTTTATTTTGAGGGGTTGGTTAATGTTTTTTTTTAAAAAAACATCAAAGCAAATCTCTACAGGAGAAGTCACTTCAAATTGAAAAATCAAAACATTTTGGTCTGGAAATGTCAAAAAACTAAATATTTTGATTTTTTCCCCAGAATTTTTCTTTTTTTCAACCTAAACCATTTGGCAAATGACAAATTGGCAAAATGTTTCGTTCGAGCCAAATCTGCATTTTCACAGAAAAAAAGTTTTGTCTGGAAAATTTCACCCAGCTCTAACTGGAAAGCCCCGAGAAGCAGGGCTCTGGGGAGGCTGAAGCCCTGTTAAAGGACTCTTGAGCAGGGTAAACGACTAGTTTGGAAAGACTTGTGGGCCTAGGGAAAGCGATAGAAGAACACTCACACAAAACTTTCTGCGTGAAAAAACGAGACCCCAGGACGGAAGAGTTAATGCAACAGTGCCAATAGTGTAATAACTTGATTGGGAAGAAGGTAAATCAATTCCATAATGGGAAGCCACAGGCAGTGTAAATCCAATGTAAAGCCCAGTTCTGTCTGCATCCCTTTCAAACTGCTCATAAACAGTTGAGAGCTACTACTCTTTACTTCAGCAGCTTGCATGTGTCACCTTGACTTTTCATGAATTGCAATTATTTTCTTTTGATATATATAAAAGGGATCAGTTCTTCATGTCTCAGCAGGTTCAGCCACCCCCTCTAAATACATTTGTTCTTCTATTGTACAGATGATTATATATTTCTGATCAGCTGTGAGTTCATGCAATATGCTTCAATTTGCTAATCTGTCAGACAAAGTGATTGCAGACAGAAATACCCCCTCCCAACTGCCACACAGACAAGTAATGGAGATTTTCTTTCTTTTTTCTCCTCCACAAATAATTTATATGGATGCCTGCTATTGTCAATGAGAAATCCTCTTTCCTGGTGAACATTCACCTGTAGTATAGATGGAATAGCACTGTAAGTCACTGGCCCAGACTGGCCAACACTATTAAACTACTCACAGGAAACATCAAAATACCCACCAATGATCAGGTAAACATAGCTTGCATGGGAACTCAGAAATTAGAAGCAGATTCTTTGGAACACTGATACAGGTTCAAGTGACGTCTAAGAATCCCAAGGATTCAAGGCCTACAACCTACATACCAGCTTACTAGCAATGATAGAAAGAAAAGCAAGAACTAGCCATGTCTCCAAAATGGTTCAATTCCTAGCCCCCCTTATTATATTGCTTAAAAATGTCCCCTTCCCCAGAACTTGCCCACAAAGTGCCTTCCCTCTTGTAATTCTCTTATAGTATATTCCAGAGAGGATTCCCCACTTGCCATGCCCTGAAAGGAATAGCAGCATATTACATACTCCAACTGTTGATTTGACAGTAACTCCAGAAATCTTGTGGAATGGACAAATACAGATGCAATGTTGCCTAATGGTTACAGCACTGGGTTGGAGACCAGCATTCTATTCCTCGCCTGACCTTGGATAAGTTGTTTCCTCTCCCCATGCCTCAGTTTCCCATCCGTAGAACTGGGGATAATGATACTGACCTCTTTTGTCAGGCACTTTGAGATCTACTGGTGCAAAGAACTATATAAGAGCTAGGGATGATGATGCAGACTTCAAATCCCACCTGTCCTTCTAAATTCTGAAAGGGGTTGAATTGAGGGGCATCATCTAGCCCATGTCTAACCCTTTATTTGAAATACAAGTTTATGTGGCCACTCAGAGTCCCTAACATAGTGAAACAACAGCCACTGAGCATTTAATTGACGAAAATGAACTACAGGGTTTGGCCAGTGAAGCTGGCTTTGATTAGGTGTTTTGTTTTGTTTTTTATTTTTAATTTAATGAACCGCTTTTATGCCTATAGTGCACAATTCAATTTGTTTCCTTTATCTGGGCTATGTCAATTACATCATTGGGGAAGCTACTCAACAGTCTCTTTCTGGACATGTTTAAAAATTATTTCACTGGAAACACATTTCAGATGGGGGAAAATGTATAACCCGCACGTCCCCCCCCCCAAAAAAAGGGATAGATAAAGGCAATAGTCAATCTAGAGAACACGCTGCTTGCGTAGCTCATGGCTATTTCCCCAATATTTATTTTATTTTTTAAAAGAAAAGAAAATTAAAATAATGGATTAGTGTTAAAAAAAATTCTCAAGTACTGAAAGGTGGTTTAAAATTAATTTTGCCTAAAGCCTGCATCTTATTGATATTTGAAAATGTCATTCAAGATTTGCAGAACATTCATGAAAATATGTGAGCAGCAACTTTACCATACTGGAGAAAGTTACCTTAAATAAAGCATAAGGGCATGACTGGATGAGAAAAAATATATCCCTCCAGAATAATTAAGGCTAGGACATTTCTTTAGTTCGAATAAGCACATGCAATAAGTTTATTTTGCTTCTAAAATATGTGGCCCAATTCTCCCTCAGCAATGTGGAAAGCTGCTGCTGTTATGCAAGGATGTGGGGATGTGGCTGGCTGCAGAGATCAAAGGTCATCCTCCATTTTGGGAGGCATGACTCTAGACAGCAGGGAGCAGAACAGACTTTGGCAGGCTGCAGCTCTCACTGCTGTTATATAAATAAACAAATTAATTGTTAAATATAAATCATTTCTGTCTTAATCAGAAGAAACAGTACACAAGTAACTACCAGTGAAGTATCTTGCATAGGGAAGAATCAGATCTCTGGATTTATCCACCTCACAGGCACCATGGTATTTTCAGCTGTCATGGGGCTTGCAATGATATGGACTTGCAGTTAAAATAGTCAATTACTAGATATTTCTGTGTGATGTGTGCAGTGTTTCAGAGAAGGTGTATTGCCTGGTAAACAAGGGAGACAAAACTGGAACATGAGCTGTGTGGAAGCTTGTTTCCTTGTGTCTGTAGGGTGAAGTTTTTCTGTATAATAGATAACTCCTGTTCAAGATGGACTCTGAGAACATATATCAATACATGACCTATGTTTTGGAGAATACGAGAAATGACAAACGTGGGACTCAATCCAGGTATTTCCTTACTGGTTACCTACTGCTTGCCAGCTATGATAGCACCCTCCCTTTGTCTACTTACGAGACACTGCAGCTTAATCTGAAGAAAGCGTTATTAGTATGCTCATACTATAGATTGGGAAACAGAGGTACAGCGAATAGGGGCAATTTGCCTAAAGTCAGAGATAGCATCGCGAAAGACAGATTCCATTCCAGAATTAACATTCAAGGGTTCCTCGATCTAGATCCGCTTGGGAATTTTTTGCCAAATTGTTCCCACCCCCCTTAAGAAAATGCCAGTTCAGCAGAAGAGAAATTTTCTCAGGTCCAGGATGGAATTTCTGGTCAAAACCAAAGAAAATAATATCCCAGAATAGCCAATACCATGGTGGTTAGGACATTTATCTGAGATGTGGGAAACTCAGGTTCAAGTCTAGTTCCCTAACCACCAGGCCAGTTTGATTGGTTGGTCAGCTGGTCTCTCTCTCTCTCTCTCTCTGTTTAGAAACGTCTTTGTTTCCATATAAAAATGAAACAAATTTGAAACCTCATTTTTTTTCACAAAACGGAGTTCTTGTTTTCCAGCCAGCCCTACCTCCTTGCCAGGGGGAGAGATCTGAGCACAAGGAAGTCCTCAGATCTAGTCCCATCTCTGACACTAGCTATCTATAGCTTTGGGCAAGTTCTTTGTGGCTTATTTTCCCCATCTCTCTAATAAGAACAATGATAAGTAAAGGGCATCAACCAAAATCCCAGATACAAACACTTCCAAATCTCGTGGAGAAGCCTGAATCAAGATGACAGCCTGGGCCCATCTCTACTATTGATAATACTTAGCTACCGCACAGTTAGATCTACACACAGATCATTAGACTGTTTACTTACTACCAATAATACTTTCATTCAAACACCCCAAAGTGCTTTCTAAACACTAAATTATTATTAAACTGAAGAAGGAACACGCTAGACCAGAAGAATTCCTGGCATCCTTCCTGATAATGGCATACTGAGATTTTGCTGGTTTTATTTCAGCAAAGCTTCCTTATTTTGTTCCATCTTTACTGCTGTGCTTAAGAAAAGTACAAGTTGCTATGGTGATATACATCTCCATGGCAATATGATACATCACAGATCAGTGTGGACTCAGAACATGAAATGTGATCCCATTGGAGTTGGTGAAGAACAAGCTACACATTTTAATTTTTTTTAAAAACAAATCACAGTATTAAATGGACTCTGGCTTAAAGACAAATTCGGCAGAAGGAGAAGGATAAAATAAACTAGCAATTGAAAGGGCTAAGAGGAAAAGAAAGCAAAGAAATAGTTAAAACTTTATAAAAAGTTGTTCTAAAATATGTTCAATATTAATAAAGTCAGTTTAAAATATGGTTCTACCTTGAAAAGTGATTGTGAGCTTTTAACAAGCCTGATTCTTATTTATATCACTTTGGCATTGTCAAGGCATCTTAGCCTTGGTCTATACTACAAGTTTAGGTCAAATTTAGCAGCGTTAGGTCGATGTAACCCTGCACCCGTCCACACGACCAAGCCTGTTTTGTCGATTTAAAGGGCTCTTAAAATTGATTTCTGTACTCCTCTCTGGCGAGGGGAGTAGTGCTAAAATCGACCTCGCTGGGTCGAATTTGGGGTAGCATGGACGCAATTTGACAGTATTGGCCTCCGGGAGCTATCCCGGATTGCTCCATTGTGACTGCTCTGGACAGCACTCTCAACTCAGATGCACTGGCCAGGTAGACAGGAAAATCCCCAGGAACTTTTGAATTTCTTGTTTGGCCAGCGTGGCGAGCTGATCAGCGCAGATGACCATGCAGAGCTCATCAGCACAGGTGACCATGGAGTCCCATAATTGCAAAAGAGCTCCAGCATGGACCCAATGGGAGGTACTGGATCTGATCGCTGTATGGGGAGAAAAATCCGTGCAGGCAGAACTCCATTCTAAAAGACAAAATGCCAATATATTTGCCAAAATCTCCAAGGGCATAATGGACAGAGGCTACAACAGGGACACGCAGCAGTAACGCGTGAAAGTTAAGGAGCTGAGGCAAGCCTACCAAAAAACAAAGGATGCAAACGGTCACTCCAGACCACAGCCCCAGACATGCCGCTTCTATGATGAGCTGCATGCAATTCTAGGGAGCGCCCCTACCACTACACCACCATTGTCCCCATGGACACCTGCAAGGGGGGAGTCTCCCGCAACAGCTTAGCATGAAATGTGCATTTCACACACACAGCACCACGCACAAGTACCCGGGAACACATGACAGACAACATGAAGAAATTCACTATTGAGACAAGAGCAGCACAGCAAAGATGCAGCGGAAGCGGTGGATGACGACGACGGTTAGCAGTCCTACTGCATGGTCTGCTGACAGCAGTATGGCGTCTGCATGGAAAAAAGATGTGAAACAATTGTCTGCCTTTGCTTTCACGGAGGGAGGAGCGACTGATGACATGTACCCAAAACCACCTGTGACAATGTTTTTGCCCCATCAGGTATTGGGAGCTCAACCCAGAATTCCAATGGCCAGCGGAGATTATGGGATAGCTACCCACAGTGCAATGCTCCTAATGTCAACGCTAGCCACGGTACTGTGGACATACTCTGTTGACTTAATGCACTTAGTGTGGACATACGCAATCGACTGTATAAAACTGATTTCTAAAAATCGACTTCTATAAGATCGACCTAATTTTGTAGCGTAGACATACCCTTAGTATAACAACTTCCTACTCACTGGCTGAACAGAATGAATAATTCATGCAAGTAATTTTGCCTAATTCTAAAATGAATTGCCCAGCTATCTGCAAGTGGCATTTCCTCAGATTTATTCATCAAACGGTTTGTATGAATCACGTTTGGTCTGCACTTTGAGCTCAAGCCATTTGTTGAAAGTAGATGAAATTCGAGCTGCGGCGGTTAGTTTCTGTTGGAGACGTAGGTCACATGGCATGACGCTGCTTCCTGGTTAGAGAAAGTAATGTAGATTAGATTAGGATTTTATAGAACCGATGTGAGAAGCTCTAAGAATAAAGCCACTTTTGTTTAGCAGTGAGTGTTCAAAAACAGAGTAGCGCAGCTTAACTCTGCTGATACTGAAATCCTCCTATTAAAAGCTATTGGAGGCTCTTGAAAATCCCATTGTTGCTGGCACAAAATGCCCGAGGCAGGCAACAGCTGGATTCGTTGCCCGGTGTGCGTCACCCAATAATCACAACGGGGTGGAGAAGTAGAAAAGTTTATTTGAAGCTTCAAGCGGTACAGGGAGACAACAATCTCAAATCCTGCACACCAGTGCAAGCAGTTACACATATTTTATACATTCATTCTTTAGCATGCTTATCCAATAGCAAGCTGCCCTGAGCATCCATGTAGCCAATCCGGTATACTGGCCAGTTCCCCTTTTTCCTCTTATCATCTATTCCCCCATATATGGAGTTGTTTGTTCAGCACTATCTAACATTCCTATCCTGCTTGACCTAATCTTGCTCCAGCCAGTCTGTGCCTGCAATACACTGTTGCAAACTTCTCAGCGTGACCGCTGTGAGTGTCTCCGGGCAGAAAAGGGAACGGCGGGGCCATCTGGGCCTAGAGCGAGGAAGCTTCATTGACACTCGTGGTCTTCCATCCCCTTGAGTTACCTAGTGGCCATGCCCGGTGTCCCCAACACCATGAGAGGTGCCTCAATGTAAATATAGGTGCCTAATTTTAGGCTCAAAAGTTTGAACAAGAGCAACCTAAATGCAGCTATGGTAAAGGAGTATTTTAATCCATAAACACAACAGAGGTGTGCACAATTTGAAGGGATTTAAGATCTGATCTCATTGATTTCAGCAAGGTTTGGTTCAGGCCCTAGCACATTAAATTTTAAAAAATTAAATAAAAAAGCAATGTCAAACAAAGGAGAAAACATAAAGCCTTAATAATCAAACTATGTCTATTTTAACCCTCTGGCCACTCTTTCTATATAATTTCCCCTTGGAATTGCATGACGATATTGGCTGCATATTATTCAGTTCAATATCAAGTTGTATCACTGTAAAGTTCAGAATGACGGAAAGGATGATTTATCAGCCTTACATGGTTAAAATAAGAGCAATGGCTCACGTTAATAGGGGAGTTTTTAGTTATAAATCCAGCTGCTAGGAGCTGTAAAATATATTAAAAAAAAAAAAAAAAAACCCTCATTGCTACATCCACTAGTTGTCTTGAGTTGAAGAAATTTTCTTTAACAGAATTAACTTAATGAATGTCAGCCTATGCAAAAATACACACACAGGAGAGTACAAAATGCTATTCAACAGATCTATGTCCAACCATCTCCTGACGCCAGCTTCTGAGACCTTTAAGTAGGCTTAATGGTACTTTACGGGTGGTTCCACTGAAGTCACTATTACTTCAGGTCCATAGCCTCTCTCCAATATCACCTAACCACTCGTTTAAGTTTTTAATGTTTAACCTAAATACAGGAAAAGGGAAGATACACCCAAATTCCACACTTCAGCACATCAAGCAGTGATTTGTGAAATTCCTGGAAAGCAAGGAAACTGCAGAAAGGTCCAGAAGCTGAGCAATTAGTGGAATGGCCTATCAGAATATAGGCCTTGATTCAGCAAAGCTTCAGTCATTCCCTATTCAACAAAGCTCTTAGCATGTGCAAAAAACTTAAAGCTAAGTGCTTTGCAAAATCACTGCCCTATGTAGTAAAGGATAAGGCTGCAGACCACTGGCAGCTATTTAGAAGAAAAATACAATCTGTAGCTAGGACATAGGTAGATTAGAATAGGGAATGTTTCCATGCCCCCACTTCATACCTAAATCACTGACACCTAGTTTAAATAAGTGGCTTTCAAGAAGTACATATACATTGCAAAACCACTTGAACCGTAACCCTCCAGTGATTCCTCATGCAGGATGAGCCTCTCATGTCAATTTTTTCCTCCGTCAATTATAGCTTTTAGATCTGTGACAAAGCTCTGTCCTTGCCTCCGTGGGTCCTGCGTTTCCTGGTGCATTTCACTAGCCTCAGATGCTCACTGTGACCCTGCACGTAACCCTTTTCTCTCTAGAGACAAGGGTCACAGTCTACTGAGCCATTTTCATCATAAGCCAGCGCAGGAGGTGAGGAGAAGTTATCCTTCCTTGCACAGTCTCTGTTGTCTCCCAGTCTCAGTGATTAATCAGGGGGCAAAGGTGCGGGGGGGGGGAGCCCGGGCCCACCCTCTACTCCGGGCTCCAGCTCAGGGACCCTAATAGTATCAGCTATGGTAGCTGACCTTTTAGAAACATGACATGTATAATTCCCTGGGCTACTTCCCCCACAGCAGCTCTCACTTCCTCAAGCTCCACTTCACCCTTACCTCAGGGCCTCCTTCCTTGTGCCTGGTATGGTGTGTACTACTCAGCCTCTCCAACCGCGCAACTTCCTCCCACAGCTCCTGACATGCACCCTCACCTGACTGACTGGGGGGCTTTTAACTAGTTTCAGCCAGCCCCCGATTGGCTTCAGGTGTCCCAATCAACCTAGCCTTCTCCCTGCCTTCTGGAAAGTGCTTAATTGGCCCCAGGTGTCTTAATTGACCTGGAGCAGCTTCCATTTCACTTATCCTGGTACCAGGGATTTGTTTAGCCTGGAGCGAATCTCTCTCTCTCTCCCTCCCAATGCTCTCCCATAGCCTTCTAGCTTGGAGGGAGGTGGGAAGCTGCTACTCCTGCTGCTGCTAGGACCTAAGCTCTCCCTGCTTCTCCAGCTGCTCCCCTGGCTGGGCCAGACACCCCCCGTTCTCTGCTACCTGGTTGCTGGACCCCCCACACTTGGGTGCTGCTACTGCTGCAACTGCAGCCCCGGGGGGGGGGCTACTAGTCCACTCCCCAGAGAGGAGGAGTGAGGGACCCCAGCCATTGCTGTTGTGGATACCACCACCACCACCACCACCTGAGAGGGGTCCATTCTGCCTGCCTGGACCACCACCTGGAGTTCCTGGAGCTGCTGCTGCTGCAGAGGCCGCTGCCTGGAGCTGCTGAAGCCCGAGGAGGAGAAGAAGAGGATCATTTGCCAGTGGGGCAGCACCTAGAGACTTTGCAGACCACCGTGGAGGGGGCCCTAAGACTGAGTAATTTTCAAACTGTGCTCTTGTGGTGGGGGTTTTGACTGTGTTTACAGGGACACGGGGTGTGGCGTGGAGCTGCCCCCCCATCCATCTCTGTGTCCCCCCAACCCCCACCACTACTACCACCACCACTGCCCCCTCCACCACCCCCACTGGCTGTATACCATCTGCCTCAGCTCCTGCCTCTGGACTCAGCTGCTTGCTTGGCTTGCCACGCCCTATTTCCACCCTTTGGGCCAGAAGCAGCAGCCAGCTAAAAAAGACTTCTGCAAGTGCACATGGGCACATGTGCCCCCCCCCGGACTGCCTACCCCCCAGCTTTGCCCTTTACTACCTGCCCCATTTGCCACTTGCTTTGCCTCCTCTTTTGCTCCAGCCCCCCTTACTAGCTTCAGTTTGCCTGCCCCGCCCATTTCCTTCTGCAGCCTTTGTTTGTTTGCCCCGCCCCAGCCTCTGAAGCTAGCCCCTTGGTTTCCCTGTTCTACCCCCAGACCGCTTAGCCCCTCGCTCCGTGTGCCCATGCCCCCTCCCAGGCGCTTGTGCAATTCCCCATTTTAGTTTCAACCCTCTTCACTGCACCCTCAATGTTGTTGTATCCCCCCCCCCGTAGTGCACCAAGAGGAGCCGGAATTTCCACCTTGTGTCGGTGACTGACCCCTAACCCCTGATTGCCCCCCGTCCAGCCCACCCCTTTTGGCGCCCTCCTCCCCTGCCTGCAGCCTAGCGGGGAGGAGTGGTCGACCTGCTTCCCCTCTCCCCTCCTCCTTTTGGTGTCCCCCCTTTTCCTCCTTGCTCATGATGGAGGGGGATGAGACGGGTGAGACCTCTCCAGTAGCCCGAGCTCCCCCTCCCCCGCCTGCCCCTCCGTCACCCCCCAAGCTTCTACCTCCGCTGCCGAACCATCTGCCACTACCCATGCTAGAGCACCAGCAGCGATGGGCACCGGGGTGACCTCCACTGCTGCCATGTCTATCACCCCCTCAGATTTGGGGGGAGTCCTCCCAGCTGGCGGGAAGGGCCAGGGGAAGAAGAAGGGGAAGGGCCCCGCTAAAAAGACCAGGCCCTCCATGGCAGGGGCTGCCCCCAATGCCCCGACCCCATCTCCAGCTGGGGCGCCCCTCCCCGCTGTTCCCTCCACCAGCTCTGCAGGTGTCCCTCCCCTGGCCCCCAGAGCGTACGCCCAGGTGGCGGCAGCCCCCCCGCCTGCCGCTACGTCATTTCTCCAGCCCACCGCCTCCGCTACCATCTATAGCGGCCGGGGCCCCTTTCCCACCATGACCGGGAAGCACGGCGTCCGTTGCCTCCTGGTGCCCGCCTCACCCCACGTGGAGATATATGTGCGGGCATTGGCGAGGGTGGTGGGGCCCACGGCCATCGTGGCTGCCTCCAAAATGTACGGCAAGGTCGTCTTCTTCTTAGCATCGGAGTCCGCCGCCCAGGAGGCGGTGGAGAAGGGCCTGGCGGTGGGGGGCATGTTCGTCCCTTTAGAGCCGCTAGAGGACCTGGGCGTCCGCCTGGTCCTGACCTCCGTCCCTCCCTTTCTCCCCAATGCCGCCCTGTTACCCGCCCTCTCTACCTTAGGAAAGCCCATCTCTGTCATCAGCCCTCTCCCGTTGGGCTGCAAAGACCCCGCCCTCCGTCACGTCCTCTCCTTCCGCCGGCAAGTGCAGCTTCAACTGCCGCCGGCGGCGTGCGACGGAGAGGCGCTGGAGGGGTCCTTCCTAGCCCCCTACCAGGGGACCCATTACAGGGTGCATTATTCCACGGGGGAGGCCCGGTGCTACCTCTGCCGGGTGATGGGGCACATCCGGAGGGACTGCCCCCTGGCCCGGGAAGAAGGGGCATCCAGGACTCCCGAGCCCCGGCAGGGCACCGGTCCCGTCATCGCCAACGCCCCTGGCTGCCCGGCGCCCGAAACCGCCCCTCCTCCTTCCCAGTCCACCATTGCTCCCGCTCGGGCCCAAGGGGCACCTCCCCCACTATGCCCAAACGAGCGGGAGAACCGCGCCCCCGCTGTTTGCAATCTGGCGAGGCCTGTGGAGGAGGGTGCGGCAGGGACACCGCCAAGCATGGGAGAGGGCCCGCCCCAAGGGGAATCTTCCCTCCCTTGTGCTGCCCCACTGTTACCCCCTCGAGTCCCTAAGCCATCGCCTCTGCCCCCTGACACAACCCCTGCTAGCCAGCCCCCGGATGATGCCATGGAGGGCTGGGCCCTAGTCCAGGGGAAGCGGGGCAAGCGGAAGGCTCGAGCTCCGCTCCTCCCATCTGACGCGGAGGCCCCCCGGAAGACCAGGAAGGGGGGCACCGATGCCGAGCCTTCCGCTCTACCCACGGCTGTGTTCCACCCACCAGAGCCGGCTGGGGAAGACGTGGCAGCACTGGGAGGCGGTATCTCCCCTCCACGGGAGTCCCTCCCCTCCAAGACCCCCGAGGCACCATCTGAAACCCCAGTGTGCCCCGAAGTAACCGTCGCGTCAGGTGCCGGCAGGGAGAATCCCGGGGTAGCGGAAAACAATTTCCCATCTATATTTGAGGAGATCGAGGCCCTGGGTCTGACCCCGATCACCCAGGGGGAGGACGATCCTATGCCAGCGGGCCTCGATCTGGGCGACTTCACTACAGCCCCCCTTTCCCCATGTTCCCTCCCCCTAACCGTTGCTTCTGCTCCCACCTCCGAGGAGCCCCTGGACTCCTCCATCAACCCGGCTGCAGAGGGCACCCCGCTGAGAGCCGCCGAGCCAGTTGAGGCGACGGCCAGTGCCACGCGGCTGGAACCTGAGCCACCAGGGGCATCCCTTGCTGGTGAGGAGCATTCGACCTCCTTTCCGGGAGAGGACCCTACAGAAGAAAGTCCACCTCCTGATGCCGTGGCTGCCAAATCCACCAGAGAGCTTGCGCCCGGCATCAGTGAGAGCCCTCTCCCGACCCAGACTCTCACCTCTACCCCTGCCCCTGCCCTTATCCCGCCCACCTCCCGAGATATTATTGCCACCCCTGGGACTGTCTCCTTCCCCTTTCCAACAGATGACTCCCAGGGAATGGCCTTTGTGTTTGCCCGTCCCGACCCACCAGGGGCTGCTATCCTCCCTCCGCCGCCCCCTATCGCCCCAGCATTCAGGTCAACCCATCAAGAGCCCCGTCGGGGGTCCGCACCCTGTCTGCCCGTCTCGCTGGGCCAGGGGGCTGTACCAAGGACCCCATCGGGGAGCAACCAGACCATAACCCCAGCCCCCCATGCGCTGCGAGAGGAGTTGCGGGAGTTCCTAGAAGACGTCCGTGGCTCCCGCAACAAAGTCCAGCTTGCCCTCCAGCGATGGGGGGACTGGGAGACAGGGCGCCACGGCCTACCAGCGGGTCCGCCAGTTCCGTGACTCCTTACTCACCTACGGGGTGGGTCACGGACTGCTGCGCGGCCCGCCAGGAGCCACGAGCATCCCTGCCGGCGAGGATCCCCCCCAGCCCTCCTCATGGCACCCTTTACCATCGCAACATTGAACACCCGTGGCTGTAGGATGGGTCTCCGCAGGTCCCAGGTGCTCTCCTTCCTTCGAGAGGGGAGGTACTCTGTGGTTTTCCTGCAGGAGACCCATACGGATCCTACCGCCGAAGACAGCTGGTGGCTGGATTGGGGGGACAGGGTCTACTTTAGCCACCTCACAGTTCATACGGGTGGAGTGGCGACCCTGTTCTCCCCCGACCTACGGCCCGAGGTGCTGGGGGTCGTCGAGGCTGTGCCGGGTCGCCTGCTGTACCTCCGGGTCCGCATGGAGGGGCTGGTAGTCAACCTCGTCAACATCTATGCCCCAGCAGCGAGCCCGGAGTGGCTGCAATTCTATCAGCAGGCATCCGCCTTCCTCGGCACCTTGGATCCTCAGGAGTGCCTGGTCCTGGGAGGGGACTTTATCACCCTTCAGGAACGGGACCGCTCGGGGACCAAGCAGAGCCCGGCCGCCGTCGCCGTCCTCCAGGAGATAGTCGAACACCACTCCCTGGTGGACGTCTGGCGCGACCACCACCCGGATGACACTTCCACGTTCACCTTTGTCCGGGTGGAGGCCCATCGGTCGCGCCACTCCCGGTTGGACCGCATTTATTTATCACGCTTTCATCTTTCACAAGCCCACTCCTCCAGCATCCGGCCGGCCCCATTTTCTGACCATCACATAGCCACTGTGACAGCCTCCCTCTGCGCGGAGAGGCCGGGGCCGGCCTATTGGCATTTTAACAACAGCTTGCTGGAGGATGCAGGCTTCGTGGCGTCCTTCCGGGAGTTCTGGCTGGCCTGGCGAGGGCAGCGGCGTGCCTTTCCCTCGGTGCGGCGGTGGTGGGACTTAGGGAAGGTGCGCGCCCGGCTCTTCTGCCGTGACTACACCCGGGGCGCCAGCCGACGGAGGGATGCGGCGATAGAGCAGCTGGAATGGGAGGTCTTAGAGCTGGAGAGGTGTCTGGCCGCCAGCCCCGAGGATCCACCCCTCTGCGGAGCATGCCGGGAGAAGCGGGAGGAGCTCCGGACCCTCGAGGACCATCGGGCCTGGGGTGCCTTTGTTCGATCCCGCATCTGTCTCCTTCGGGAGATGGATTGCGGCTCCCGCTTCTTTCTACGCCCTGGAGAAAAAGAGGGGGGCTAAGAAACATATCATCTGCCTACTGGCAGAAGATGGCACCCCCCTCACGGATCCGGTGGAGATGTGCGAGAGGGCGAGAGCCTTCTACGCAAGCCTATTCTCCCCGGATCCAACCGATCCTAATGCTTGCAGAGTGCTTTGGGAGGAGCTCCCGACGGTCAGCGTGGGCGACCGAGACCGGCTAGAGCTGCCTCTCACTCTGGCCGAGTCCTCGGAAGCCCTCCGTCGGATGCCCACCAATAAATCTCCGGGCATGGACGGGCTGACCGTGGAGTTCTACCATGTGTTCTGGGACGTCCTGGGCCCAGACCTAGTCACCGTCTGGGCCGAGTCTTTGCAGCACGGGGTCCTCCCTCTTTCGTGCAGGCGAGCCGTGCTGGCCTTATTGCCGAAGAAGGGGGACCTCCGCGATTTACGAAATTGGCGTCCCGTCTCGCTCCTCAGCACGGACTACAAAATCGTGGCAAAAGCCATCTCCCTGAGGCTAGGGTCCGTGCTGGCGGACGTGGTCCACCCAGACCAGACCTACACCGTCCCGGGCCGCAGCATCTTCGACAACCTATATCTGGTCCGGGACCTATTGGAACTTGGGTGTAGGGATGGTCTGTCGTTCGCCCTCCTGTCCTTAGATCAGGAGAAGGCGTTCGACAGGGTGGATCACGTGTATCTCCTGAGCACTCTGCAGGCGTTTGGTTCGGACCCAGGTTTGTGAATTTTCTCCGGGTGCTGTACGCTTCCGCAGAGTGTCTGGTAAGGCTCAACTGGACCCTGACCGAACCGGTCAGCTTCGGGCGAGGAGTACGGCAGGGGTGCCCCCTCTCAGGCCAGCTGTACACTCTGGCGATCGAGCCCTTCCTCTGTCTCCTCCGTAGAAGGTTGACAGGGTTGGTGCTGAGGGAGCCGGAGCTGCGGCTGGTCCTGTCGGCGTACGCTGATGACGTGCTCCTTGTGGTCCAGGACCCGGGCGACTTGGTGCGGGTGGAGGCTTGCCAGGCCATCTATTCAGCAGCCTCCTCTGCGCGGGTCAACTGGGTCAAGAGCTCTGGCTTGGTGGTAGGGGACTGGCGGCAGGCGAGCTCCCTCCCACCCGCGCTTCAGGCCATCCGGTGGAGCACGGGTCCGCTGCTCTATCTGGGCGTTTACCTTTCTGCCACGCATCCCTCTCCACCGGAGAACTGGCAGAATTTAGAGGGCGGGGTGATAGAGCGGCTCCGGAAATGGACAGGACTACTCCGGTGCCTTTCCCTTCGAGGGAGAGCGCTAGTGCTTAATCAACTAGTCCTGTCCATGCTCTGGTACCGGCTCAACACCCTGGTCCCGGCCCCGGCTTTCCTGACCAACCTCCGGACATCGATTCTGGAGTTCTTTTGGTCAGGACTGCACTGGGTCCCTGCAGGGGTTCTCCATCTACCTCTGGAGGAGGGAGGGCAGGGCCTCAAATGTCTGCTTACTCAGGTCCATGTCTTGCGCCTCCAGACCCTGCAGAGGCTCCTTTATGGTGCAGGTAGTCCGGCGTGGAGCATACTGGCGCACGCCTTCCTGCGCCGTTTCCGAGGGCTCCGATACAACCGACAGCTCCTTTATCTCCATCCGAGAGGTCTTCCGCGAGACCTCTCCGGGCTGCCGGTCTTCTACCAGGACCTCCTTCGGACCTGGAAACTCTTTACAACGACCAGGTCCATGGCGGCCACCGAGGGGGCAGATCTCCTCGCGGAGCCCCTGCTACACAACCCCCAGCTCCGTTTGCAGGTGGCGGAGTCCCGCTCGGTGTGCCAGAGTTTGGTCCTGGCAGAGGTCACAAGAGTCGGAGACCTCCTGGACTATGACTGGGGAGACTGGCTGGATCCCCTGACGCTCGCTCAGCGCATGGGGCTTTCCAGACCTTGTACTCCCCGGCGCATACTTCAGGAGGTGAAGGCCACTTTGCCGCCCGCTGCTCGGGTTTATCTCGACCGGGTCCTGCACGAGGGCGCACCCCGCCCACCCGCTACCACAGGCCCGCCGGACCTTTTAATTGGACCCCTGCTCTGTGGACCCAACAGATCCCTTCACCCCTTCACTAGAAGCCGGCTGCACGAGATGCAGCCGGTCTGCTTTCAAACCGCGCCAAGAAAACATCTCTACACGTTCGTGCTCCACACCCTTCACGCCCGCACCCTCGTGTCCCGCCCCGATACAAAATGGCGGGACCTTCTGCCACCTTCGGAGGGTGAGGAGCCCCGGTGGGCCAGCCTATATTCCACCTTAGTCCCAAAGCCCGCCGGGGATGTCAGTTGGCGGCTCCTTCACGGAGCCGTGAGCACGGGCGTGTACTTGGCACGGTTCACCACAATCCCAGACACCTGCCCCTTTTGCGGCGTGAGGGATACCCTGGCACATGTCTACCTGGAGTGTGCCAGGCTGCAGCCCCTATTCCGGCTCCTCACCAATATTTTATTACGTTTTTGGTTGCACTTCTCCCCTCACCTTCTCATTTATGCACTCCCTATCCGTGGCCCCACAAAGTCACGGGATCTCCTGGTCAACCTCCTCCTGGCCCTAGCTAAAATGGCCATCTACAAAACCAGAGTGAGGAGGTTGGCCGATGGAGTCTCCTGTGACTGTAGGGCCTATTTCCGATCCTCGGTCCGTTCACGTATCCGGGCAGAGTTCCTCTGGGCGGCGTCCTCTGACTCCCTTGATGCCTTTGAGGAGCAGTGGGCGATGTCCAGGGTTCTCTGCTCAGTGTCCCCGTCCGGTTCCCTTCTTTTGACCCTTTGACCGCACTCCTGTCCCTGTTATTTTATTAGTTGTCCCCCGGAATTTTTTGGGTATCTAGGTCCTGTGGATCCCCCTTTTAGGCTGGGGGGGATCCTTTAGCAGTGGACGGGCTTCGCCCGCCCGCTTCCCGGATCCCAATAAGACTACTTTTCTATAATCATCTGGCCTTGCCCCGTCACAGATCTGGAGAATAAAAAATATAAATGTGGGGATCTCCTAGGATAACTCTGTCCAGAATTATATTAAATAAACCTAATCTCTCTCTAATATGATTTCTCTCCCTATTCAAGGGCAACATTTACTTGACTCAGTATCCTCTCACCTATCACTCATTCACCGGATGAACTAAGAAAAGTATGGAGCCAGGATATAAACTACTTACATAAATAATAACATATGTAGCCACCAATAAATCCACCATTCACTTAAGACTGAAAGTTGTTCAACAGACTTTTTTTTCCCCCGGACACATTGGAGGCTTGCTGGAATAAATAGGTCAAGAATCAAAGGGAGTGACAGCAGCTGGAACTGGGGAAAAACTAACTGCAGCTTGGGATTGTGGGAGCACAGAGGCTATGCTGGCTGTGCTGAAGACTGCAGGACTGGGGAGGGATTATTGCCATACAACTACTTCAATAGTTTTACCCCACATGGGGACGGATGGCTGCTTTGTGAGAGACCGAAGCAATGCAGATAAAATGTGGCCAAGAGTCTGGCCCTTGGTATTTACACAAGCTGAACGCCTGTAGAATTGTCTTATTGTTCTGCACTGCATTGCTGAGCACTGCCCTCAGCCTCACTTTGAAGGGTCCCCAAAGCAAACCCCAGCCAAGGCTAATGAGCATTTGTTTGGAGCTAGTTTCAGCATCCTGGACTGCTGAATTATTGGAATTCATGCTGCCACTGCAACAAGGGGCCAATTAATGCCAAATGGGATGGTGGACTTTATGACGTGGACAATTGTCCACTGGGACACAGAGCCCTTAATGACCAACTAGAAATAATCAAGCCCACAAACTTCATTAAAATGTAGTCCTTGCAGTCAGCTTAATTACCTTGGCAATAAGCATCTATTGCTGAAAGAATTTAAGATCAAATTTGACATTTCACAAATAGAAGGAGGACAATAACTTATATAATTGTTCAGGAATAACCACGTATACAGAGTGGCCAATCCAGTTTTATTATTTCTTCAAATTAAATGACATTGGGCCAAATTCAACCCCCATATAACTCCACTAACTTCCATAGGTTACACCACTGGTGACCCTGACCTATTAGGGCTGGGGTTTTTTTCTAGATTAGCATTGAAAGTAATAAGGATTAGTTTACTTTTTATTATTGCTGTTGTGGGACTATACTACCTGTGGAAAAGGCAAATTAATTGCACTGGCTAGAACCAAGTATAGTGCACTGAAAGATTCCCCACAGGACTCTTCTAATGAAACCTATTACTGATTTGCAAAAAGAAAAGGAGTACTTGTGGCACCTTAGAGACTAACAAATTTATTAGAGCATAAGCTTTCGTGAGCTACAGCTCACTTCATCGGATGCATTTGGTGGAAAAAACAGAGGAGAGATTTATATACACACACACAGAGAACATGAAACAATGGGTTTATCATACACACTGTAAGGAGAGTGATCGCTTAAGATAAGCCATCACCAGCAGCAGGGGGGGGAAAGGAGGAAAACCTTTCATGGTGACAAGCAAGGTAGGCTAATTCCAGCAGTTAACAAGAATATCAGAGGAACAGTGGGGGGTGGGGTGGGAGGGAGAAATACCAGGGGGAAATAGTATTACTTTGTGTAATGACTCATCCATTCCCAGTCTCTATTCAAGCCTAAGTTAATTGTATCCAGTTTGCAAATTAATTCCAATTCAGCAGTCTCTCCTTGGAGTCTGTTTTTGAAGCTTTTTTGTTGAAGGATAGCCACTCTTAGGTCTGTGATCGAGTGACCAGAGAGATTGAAGTGTTCTCCAACTGGTTTTTGAATGTTATAATTCTTGACGTCTGATTTGTGTCCATTCATTCTTTTACGTAGAGACTGTCCAGTTTGGCCAATGTACATGGCAGAGGGGCATTGCTGGCACATGATGGCATATATAACATTGGTAGATGCGCAGGTGAACGAGCCTCTGATAGTGTGGCTGATGTGATTAGGCCCTATAATGGTATCCCCTGAATAGATATGTGGACAGAGTTGGCAACGGGCTTTGTTGCAAGGATAGGTTCCTGGGTTAGTGGTTCTGCTGTGTGGTGTGTGGTTGCTGGTGAGTATTTGCTTCAGATTGGGGGGCTGTCTGTAAGCAAGGACTGGTCTGTCTCCCAAGATCTGTGAGAGTGATGGGTCGTCCTTAAGTGATCACTCTCCTTACAATGTGTATGATAAACCCATTGTTTCATGTTCTGTGTGTGTGTGTATATAAATCTCTCCTCTGTTTTTTCCACCAAATGCATCCGATGAAGTGAGCTGTAGCTCACGAAAGCTTATGCTCTAATAAATTTGTTAGTCTCTAAGGTGCCACAAGTACTCCTTTTCTTTTTGCGAATACAGACTAACACGGCTGCTACTCTGAAACCTATTACTGATTTGTGATTCCAGCTATTCCAGCCAAGGTGACAGTAAAGTGATATAGGCAAATAAAGACCGGGATGAGACAGAGTCAACACTGCCCTCAAGTACCATACTGACAACCCAAGTATCACCTCAACTGCTAGAAGAGGGCCTCATCCTCCCTGATTGAACTAACCTTGTTATCCCTAGCCTGATTCTTGTTTGCATATTTATACCTGCCTCTGAAAATTTCTACTACATGCATCCGACCAAGTGGGTATTCACCCACAAAAGCTTATGCTTCAATATGTCTGTTAATCTATAAGGTGCCACAGGACTCTTTGCTGCTTTTAAAGTATTCTGAGTCATTCTCCCTCCAGCCCCTTCCCCCCGCAAACCATGAGATTGTCTGAGTAATCAAGATTATAAAGATAATATTTTGTGGTTCTTTATATTTGCCTTCTGGTGTTCATGTCTTCCAGCTGCTCTGCCCAGGCATGAGGGCTATAAACTTAATTTTGTTTTTAAACAAAAATCTGAGATTCTGCTGTAATCACCTGACACCAGGAGCTAGTCCATTGAAATACAAATAGCATGAGACTGGTGATACAACTGGGAGCCTTGGCTACACTGGTACCAGTCTGAAGAAACTTCATGGACTACAGAAGTCTTACTCCAGACTGACAGCAGTGCAGCTGAGCACAATACTACCACTTACGCTTCTAGAAAGAAGCCATGCAAATGGAGGAGAGTCACTAATGAAATGAAGGCTTGGATTTTCAGAGAGGTCTAACACCCATTGGCATTTAGTGGGTATCGGGTGCCTAACTCCCTTAAACCCCTTTGGAAAAAAACAGCATTAAAAAGACAAAAGAAAGATGGGAGAGAATTTTTAAATGATCAAAAGACCTTGGCATTTAAAAAGATGTTCTTTGAGAGGATTGCTTCTATATAATATCACCACCAAAGCAACCAGCATATGTAACAGTGCCACACAGCATCAGACAATATTTCTGGGGTAATTTGAGATCCATGAGATTGCTTTTGTGGACTAGCCTCCTCCTAATCATTTGCACAGAATGCTGGGCTACAGTAAATGTATAGAGGGACCTGGTTTGGAATCATGACAGCATGACACATGAAGAATACACTGACAACAGCTGGGACAGCTCTACGGCTTGATCCTTCTGTTATATAAGCAAGATTCTCAATGGGAGTCTGCGGTAAAATTGAACCCTGTGCATTGAAATTAAGGCTGAAGTGGTACATGGATTTTATGCTGCTCTTCTCATTGCAAGTCGTTATCCTCATTTAAAATCAGCAGAGAGGACCTGCAAGGAAGATAACCTTACAAACAGCCACAGGTAACAATATAAGACCAGGTTTCAGAGTAGCAGCCGTGTTAGTCTGTATTTGCAAAAAAGAAAAGGAGTACTTGTGGCACCTTAGAGACTAACAAATTTATTTGAGCATAAGCTTTCGTGAGCTACAGCTCACTTCATCGGATGCATCTGCTCACGAAAGCTTATGCTCAAATAAATTTGTTAGTCTCTAAGGTGCCACAAGTCCTCCTTTTCTTTTTTGCGAATATAAGACCAGGTCCCATAAATATTCTCACATGGTGTCCCCGTTCCACCACAGTTAGAATCTTCAGTGAGGAGTGGAATGGACCAAGGGACATTTGGTGTCATTCAACATGGAGCAATGCAACTATTTTTAATGTAGAGCACGCAGCCTGTGGAACTCATTGCCAAATGATATCATTGAGGCCGAGAGATGAACAGGATATTAAAAAAAAAAGTGGGGCATTTAGATGGATAATGAGACTATCCAAAGGTATAATAGTTAATATTGAGAAAGTAAACAAACATTTTGAAAGGGAGTTGTAACCAGGACATGTAGCAGGGTCTCCCCCAACCCAGTGTCAGATCCTGTCTCTGCTTCAATTTCCCTACTCTTGTGTAAACTGACAGACCAACTCACCAGCTTATTCATCCACTGAAGTTCCCACCAGTGTTATTTTAATTCCTTTTCCCCAGGAATGCATTTATTGCTCAAACACAATCACAGTTCAGCATCAGTCAATACACGCAAACCAGGTCCTGCCCCCTGCCCCACCCTAAGGGGTCTGCCTTAAGTTACCGTCTACACTGCAATCAGAGTTGAGGCTGCAGCACATGTATGTAGACATAACCCAAGATAGCTTTCATCTAGCTAGTTTGAACAATAGCAGTGAACTAGATGAAAACTATCTTGGGTTATATCTACACACGTGTGCTGCAGTCACACTTCTGACTGCAGTGGAGACATAGCCTTAGAGGGCTTCTACCGCTATCTACCATTGATATCCCCAGCCAGGTCTTTTCCCCTCGCCGATGTAGCAAGCTTCCCCTTCTGGGTCCTTTCCCAGACCCAGGCTCTCCTGCAAGAACTTTCTTACAATTCTTCCCCATAAATGAGTCACTTGTTGGCCTTTTGGCCAACCAGCTGGGAGGCAGCTGTTTAGTCACAGGCTGAGGCTAAACCCAACACCCCCCTGAAGAGTCATCCCACCATATGACAGGAGCCAATCTGTGACTATTTTGGATTAAGGAAATTTTCCTTGGAGATAAATTATCTAAAAATTGCCTCCAACGATGTTCTTCAGTCCGTGACTGGACACTGGACCACTGAGTTGGATCCAGCATTGGAATTGCTACGTTCCTAAGTCGTGAGCTTGTTGCCTCCATTTCATTTCTTCCTCAATGTCCTCTGCTTATCTCCTTATTTATAAACTCTACCCTCAATATTTCACACAATACTTACACAGTGGCTAGAGCGTTTACAACTTTTTCTTATATTCCTAGGGCCACTGATTGATTGGAAAGCTTACAGCTCAAATTGTGGCTGTACCAAAAGGATGGAAAATTATAAATACCGAGGGACTAACTCTACTTTTCATGTCTGCAGTAGTCAGTCCTTTGATACATTTTCTGAAGCCTCATGTTTTAAATTGTGAATCTAGAGGTTGAAAATCTCTAACTAAAAGATTCTAATAATAAATCATCATAAGCAAATGGGTGAGATTGCAATAGTGCCATTAAACTTTATAACGCCCTCGGTGTTTTGCGGCTCAAATGGATTTTGATTGAGTGTCACATATTTACAGGACATGTCAGATATTTATTATACTTTGTCACTTGACTTCTGCCAGGTGCCACTTACATACTTTTATGCATAACACATTTATTGCTAGTTGTTTGGCTTCATTTCTATAATCCATTCAGTTAACATAGTCTGCTGCAAATGTCAGAAGATAACAAATACAAACTAGATAGCGGGTTTTTTTCCTCCCTCCCCCGCGCCTCAACACCTACAAGGTTTCCTGAAAGACATTTCAGCAGTGGAAATCCTTTCCATTTCTCAAGCAAATGTGAACATTGTAATTATGATTTAGTGTGGGGGCAAAACAACTGATTTTGATCAAAGTACAGTCAATTATTCATTTTGCTCCCTTGTAGATAAATATAAGAAAAGGGGCAGATCAGGGAAGGAGAAAGAACAGTGCAACTGTTTATTGAGGAGCCAAAAGTTACAAAATTCTGATCTTAGTTACACCAGAGAACTTGACTCTGAGTTTACAACAAATTTTTTTTCATTTAAAAAACACAGAATCCACCTTTTATGAGAGAATATCTATGGTTGTATATAAAGGTAACTAATATAAAGTGACTGCCATATAGGAGTATGTAACAATTTTCATAAAATTGGCACGCTCAATAAAGTTATTACAGTGCAGTGCTGCCAGATTATACAGCTCTCAACACTGCTTCTTTAAAATTTCTAGCCTCTGACAAACTTCAATTGCACAATTTGATTCAACTCGGTTTGTAAGACAGGACTCCTTTTAAAAAAATGTTGATTCTTAATGATTTGCTGCCAGAGGAATACAATACAATATCCAGCAATGAGTGACTAAGGAGCAATCCCATATTGAACCCAAAGGCTTAAAATGTAAACTAAAGAAAAGGATTTGGCAACCTTGATTAAAAATAGGGATCTTGAAATCAATAGCATCACACACATTTCTGAGTGCAGCCTCTCCTAAGAGAAAAGCTTTATCACAGCAGCAGTCTGAAGTTTAGAAACAAGACAACACATCCCTGATACATTATCATTTTGCGTGAGCTTTAAGCACAAGTATTTTTACTTGATATAATGGCATCATGAGATGAGGTGCATTCTAGAAGAATCTCTCGGCTCCTCTTGATGGAAGTGTGTGTTGATGGTGTAGATCAGTGTTTCTCAGCCTTTTCAGGTTGGCCACCCCTTATTCAAGGTTAAAAATTTCTGCATCCCCCGCCCTTACATTTACTATAGAAAAAAAGAGTAAAAAAATGAAGCATTGATAAACCTGTATAATTTATTTGTGTGTGTTTTAAGAGACTGACAGAGAATAGTGGTGACTTGGTCAGAGCTTAAAAGTACCTACATGAAGAACACAAAAGTATTAATGGGCTCTTCAATCTAGCAGACAAAGGTAGAACATGTTCTAATGGCTGGAAATTGAAGCTAGACAAATTCAGAGTAGAAATACAGTGAAGGTAATCAACCACTGGAACAACAATGATGGGGTCTAAATTAGCTGTTACCACTCAAGAGAGAGATCTTGGAGTCATTGTGGAGAGTTCTCTGAAAACATCCACTCAATGTGCATCGGCCGTCATAAAAGGGAACAGAATGTTGGCAATTATTAGGAAAGGGGTTGACAAAAGGACAGAAAATACTGTATCATATTGCCTCTATATAAATTCATGGGAGATATATGGGAGTTGGAAAAGTTTCAGAAAAGGGTAACAAAAATGATTCGGGGTATGGAATGGATTCCATATGAAGAGAGATTAATAAGACTAGGACTTTTCAGTTTGGAAAAGAGATGACTAAGGGGGATATGATAGAGGTCTATAAAATCATGACGGGTGTGGAGAAAGTAAATATCAAAGTGTTATTTACTCCTTCTCATAGCACAAGAAGGAGGGGTCACTAAATGAAATTAAAAGGTATCAGGTTTAAAAACAAACAAAAGGAAGTATTTCTTCACACAACACACAGTCAACCTGTGGAACTCCTTGCCAGAGGATGTTGTGAAAGCCAAGACTATAACAGGGTTGTGATAGGGCCTTCAGTGGCTGGGCAGCCTACTGGCTAGACAGTTGGCTAGGGGCTGGAGGGGGGGAACCTGCCCTGCCTTCCCTCAGGTCCTGGCTCAGAGTCCTGGGCCACTCTCACCCTTTGACAGGGGGAAATGGATCTTGCTCCCAGCCATAAGGGAGGAGCTCAGGACCTGTTGTCTGAGCTGTTCCGTACATAAATCCTTTAGTTTGGGGCATGGCCCAGCTAGTCCAGTTTCCCCACAGTTGGGGCTTGGCGGTAAATTCCCCTTGGCAGGGGAAGACTTACTTGCTTCCAGTGGCTGCGTTGGCAGGCAGGTTGCTGGTCCAGCCTGAGCCAAATGCTATGCTGCAATTTAAAAACCCCTCAGCCTGAGCCCTGCAAGCTCGAGTCAGCGACGGGTGTTTAACTGCAGTGCAGACATACCATTAGGGCCCGATCCTGACACGGTGCTGAGCTTTTTCAACTCTCATTAACTTCAGTGTGATGTGCAGTCACCCTGTACCACCTGGTACCAAGCTCAGACAGGTTAAGTGACCTGCCCAAGGACACAGAAAGGGATTCTCTAGCACAGCCAGGAAAAGAATCCAAATCTCCTGCTTCTCAAATTCTTTCGATTGGCCACCAGTGTCTCTCTTCCATGGGCACTGAAAAATGCATGAGGTAGAATAGTGGTTTTGAAAAATCAACTGTTCATCGGAAAAGGAAGTTTATATATAACATAATACCTCAACCATTTCTTCTCTTGATTTTCAGTTTTGATGCAAAATATTCTCCTTTCACATTCTCTTTGTTTCCCATAAAACATATGTTATTAGCCAGTTCTTATGCCTTTAAGATCAAAATCCAACTGGGTAGAGCTAGTTCCATGACAGTTCCTTGATTTTCCTTTATTTACCTGGTATAAAATTCATGATGCGTCCCTTCATAATTTATTCTGTGAAGAAGAATTTGCCTAAATCATGCAAACATGGAATCATGTGAACTAAATACAGAGAGAATCACCAGTACAAATGAATCACAGCTAAAAGGTCTGTATACATTTTCATAATTTCCTAACGCTCTTTTTCCCTGCTCACTGGAAGATAAAAGGCATCACCATGGAACAGCTAGCCATTTCACTGGGCTAGACGGGTGATAGAATGTGCCCCAAAATACAGTCTCCCTAGACCACCTTGCCTGGAAGGGGGAAAAACACGGTCAAAATAAGGAGAAACTCACCAAAGAGCATGGAGATACACTGGTGTAAATAGAGGTGAATCCAGCCCAATGTGTGTAAAATTATCTGACATCTCAGAGTGAAGATAAAAATCACCCCCTGGGCAGAGGGCCAACAAAAGGCCAATTCTGCACTTAAGTCCCATTTAAACATATTTTACTCCCCTGCTCATAAACGATGGTACCTGACTTCAGGCAAGCCACACTGTGCAAGTTAGTGGCTGACCCACAAATAGAACCCTCTCCCCCTCCCCCCACAGGGCACGTCTACACTGCAAACAAAGCCCACAGCAGCAAGTTTCAGAGGCTGGGCTTGTTCTACAGTGCTAAAAATAGCAGTGGAGACATTCCCACTCCACTTGGAACTTGGGCTCTGACACCCTTGCCCGGTTTCAGAGCATGAGGGGAAACATCTGTACTACTATTTTTAGTACCACAGTGCAAGCCCTGTGAGCCCGAGTCTGAAAAATCCAGTCTCGGGGTTGCTGCTGCAGGGGATGGTGAAAAAAAAAATTGTAGACATACCTCAAGAATCCTGGCTCCCAGTCTCTCATCCTCCCAACCACCAGACAGCACTTTGGAATAGGATGTAGCAACCCTATGTGTGTCATTTAAAACAGGGTTTAAGTGGTATTTAAGAGGTACATTGGTATTGTACAGGCCCCTCTGCAGAGGTATGAATTTCAACCTGAAATCATTAAGTATTATTATTCTCCTCCAAATGTACAAGCATTGTAGGTGGGAGGACAAAGAACCGTTCTACTGGCAGGGCTGTTTAGGCTGGGATTTTCAGAGTAGCCTAAGGATTTAGGTACCCAACTCCCATCCAAACACAACGATAGTTGAATGCTGTTGTGTCTTTGCTGCCCGTATCACATTAAGGTGACAAGAAGACCACGCCAATACAGTTGGGTTCCAAATAACTGTGGTTACTAACATACAAGACCCAGCTATATATGCACTGCTATATTGTTAGGCATCTGGTGGCTTCTGTAAAAGAAGACAGGGAGAGTTCCAAACTATTTAAAAGGATACTACCCAATTCTTGTACACTACAGGCACCTAACCCCCTCAGCCTCCTTGGAAAATCCAAACCTTATACTTCATTGACTTTTGTATTTATAGAGTCAGTCACAGGGAAGGCTCCTCTCCTGCCCTGGAGTTCCTCACAAACAGTCCTGGACCTCCCTTGATTGTCAACACCTCTGAGTTTTTATTACCATTACCATCACCACCTCACTCCACATGCAGCCCTTCTACTTACACTGTACTTCAATCCTCAGCCCTTTCTCTGGGGAGAGGAAGAGGAAGCTATTTCACCAGCCGGAGACCTAGCTTTCCCTAGGCTCTGCCTGCCTCTCTCTCCCCACCCTCCCTTCCTGTGCTTTTTAATTACCTTCTCAGCTGATGGATAGATAACCCTTTAGTTCATCAGGCCACAATCTGATTAGGTAATTAAATCTTCTGACCCTCAATCAGAGCTTTTCGAGGGGAATGAATTAGTGTCTAAGGGACGAGAGGGCCTGGTCAGCTGCCGGCTCTCAGAACTCTGTCAAAGAGTCCTATACTCACTACAGTTACAATTCAATCAGGGCCACAATGAAACCAAATCATCATCAAGCATCTGGTAGCATTCATTAATCAGTTTTTACTAAGTCCTAAACCACTGGGTGTTTTTTTTCCTTTCTTTTCACAAAGCCTATTTATAAATATGTGCTTCAAACATTAGTTTCTCCCACTGTTTCTCTCTGTACCTTTCTCTATAATGCTGTTTTTAATTAATTGTTTGCAGTGTTACTGCAGTCACGTTGGTCCCAGGATACGAGACAGAGAAGGTAGATGCGGTAATATATTTTATTGGATCTACCCTGGGAGAACCTGCTTCAATACAGGAATAAGAAACCCTTTGAGTGTTCTCCCCTAGTTGTCACCGGCTACCCCACACAGGAACCCATACACAGTATCATCAAACAATTACAGCCCACACTCAATGGGAACCACATCCTGAAAGAAATCTTTCCTGACCCCCCTTTTCTGGCCTTCAAACAACCTCCCCTGCCCACCTCACCAAGCTCATCCTCAGAAGCAAGCTCCCCACAGACCAGGACACACCAACTCAAAGCAGCACCTGACCCTGTCAGAACCACCAATGCAAAACCGTCAGACATGTTACATTGATCAATACCCCCCAATACACCTTTCAACTTCATGGGTCATGCTATTCACAGCATGAGTGTACCTCATCCAGTGCATCAAATGCCCCAACAACAACTATGCGGGTGAAACCAGACAATCACTACACTCTTGAATGAACTCGCACAGAAGAATGATAGAGAAAAACACATCCCCACCTCTTGGGGAACACTTTTCACAAAGTGATCACTTCATATCTGATCTTTCAGTACTTGTCCCTAAGAGAAACCTGCACAACACCATCAAAATGCAAGCTTGAGACACCAAAAAACATCGGTCTTATGGCTCATTACAACAATTTTTAACACATCACACTTCCTACTACCCTTTATGGCCAACTTCAAACCCTTTATGGATAACAACCTAATCCCTGCCTTCCACATTACCTCTACTGTTTAACAATCTGTCCCAACTTCCCCAGAGCTGAAGAAGAGCTCTGAAAGCTTGTCCTTTCTCCAACAGAAGCTGGTCCAATAAAAGATTTCACCTCATTTACCTTATCAGTATTAATTAATAGGCTCCACAAGTCCTAGATGGTGCTTTCCTGACCTTTCCCTGCCACCCTGAAAACATACCTTCAGAGACCATTTACATTTATCATCTGCCTCTGCAAACAGCATCTAACTGTATGTCTACACTACAAAATTAAGTCAACCTACCTTACATCTGCATACAGCCGCCACAGTAATGACATTGCTTGTGCGTGTCTGCACTTTGCTTCCTATGTCAATGGTGCACATCCTTACCAGAAAGCCTCGCAGCGATTGAAATATCAGTGTGGGGCATTGTGGGATGGCTTCTGAAAGCCAGCAACAATCAATGTAAGCAACACAGTGCCTGCACTGAGACTACATCAACCGAACTACATTGACATTGACTCCAGGCTTCTTGTGGAGATGGAGTTATTAAGTTGGTGTAGTGGGCGAGTTACAGCAGCGGGAGCGAAATTTTAGTGTAGACGCTTACAGAGTTAGGTGGACAAAAGTTGCATTGCTTTGACCTAACTTGGTAGCGTAGACCAGGGCTAAGCAATAAGGCATATCAGAGAGGTGGGTTATATCAAGAGATAATGACTCTCCCTTAATCTATTGTTCTCCAGTAATCTAACTGAGCTATCCTGGACCAGTAAATTTCTTCAGCCTATCGCAGGACAGAATATCACTTCATTGCCTGTTAACCCCCAAAGCTGCAGCATTTCCTTGGAGTTGAGAAGCCGGCAGCTGGTAATTGTCTCCCCTCCTGATTTGCTGAGAGCAGCATCTTGCAGCTAAAAAGGAAGTGCTCACTATGACAATTAAATTATAACAAAGAGGCGACAGATACTTGTGAAATTTACATTTTTATTTCAAAGATGACATTTGAAAGCAACAATTCAAATGCCTCCGAATCTGTCTTCTCGGCACTAATGATTTCTCACAGTGATAAACACCTTGTGCTATGACCCTTGCTCAGCTCTTTGGGAAGTTGTGGGGATGTTTATCACCATGTACAAAGCCCATTCCATTAAAGTTATTGCTTAGAAGAACCATACTCCTTCCGTGCCTTTGGTGAATGTATTCAAATTTTCGTATTTTATGTCTTTTTGGTGGAAAAAGTGTTCGCATGAAAACTTTTCTATGCTATAGTTGCACATGACTCTCAGGAAAAGGGGTTCTTGAAACGTTTGCATCTATAGAACATACAAGGTAAAATCCCCATGGATTCCATACGGACTTCTATGTTGTTATTATTCACCTTACGCTAGTGCCTAGATGCTCCAACCCAGATCAGGCTCCATTGTGCTAGGCACTATACATACACATAAGACCAGTTTTCATAGATTCTAAAGCCAGAAGGGACTACTGTGTTCATATAAAGAAAAGGAGTACTTGTGGCACCTTAGAGACTAACACATTTATTTATTTATTAGTCTCTAAAGTGCCACAAGTACTGCTTTTATTTTGCGGATACAGACTAACACGGCTGCTACTCTGAAACCTGTGATCATATAGTCTGACTTCCTACATAACACAGGCGAAAGGACTTTGCAAAATAATTCCTTTTGAATTAGAGCATATCTTTTAGTAAAACATCCAATCCTGATTTTAAAATTGCCAGTGATGGAGAATCCACCACAACCCTTGGGAAGTTGTTCCACCCTCACTATTAAACATAAATACCGTATTCATCTAGCTTCAACTTTCAGCCACTGGATCTTGTTATATCTTCATTTTATATTTGGTGGGTGCCGAGCTCTTGAAAATCTGCCAATCAGTACCACAGATGGGAGCTTCCAAGTCCTGAGCTCTTTGTGAAAACCTGGCTGCTGCTTGGGTGCCTAAACAGATGCTCACTCAGCTCTTTTGAAAATTTGGCCCAGGCTAAGAGAGGGTGGGAAATGATTTATGATAATTTCCACACATTCCCACCCCCCATCCTCTCATTCTTTAAGCAACTATTATTTTTATTTTATCGTGTGCATTATGGTAGCCCCTAGAGGTCCCAAATGAGATCATTAATCCAGTTATGCGCTATGCGCTGTACATACATATTTTAAGAGACAGACCCTCTCCAGAATTGTTACAATATAAGAAGACAACATAGTTAAAGGGGAAATGGAGAAATGACTCGTCCAAGGTCACAGTGCAGATCTGAGTAAAGAACCCATATGCCCTCCACTGTATTATGGTTGGGCCGTTAGACCAGGAGTAGATCCGCTTGAAATGTTTCTAATGTCAACAACAGAAAATATAGATGAAATTGAGGAAAATTATGACAAAACCGGGGAAAGCGGGAAAGTAGGGAAAATGTGTAGTTTACCAACTTTTAATGAAACTCACGTGGAGCAATTTTCCTGCATCTCTCCACCTCTCTCATGCTCTGCTTCTTAGCCTGAAATTACCACAGATCTCATCTTAAGCTATTTTATAAAAGTGTGTGTGGGAGAATGAGAGTGAAAGGAAAGGTGGAGTGGAAATGTACTCAAAGACAAAAATGTGGAGGAGGAGTGGGAGGTGGGGCTAATGAACCTTCAGGAGGAATCCATCAAAGGAGAGAGCAAGAAAGGAAGAAATAGAAAAGCACCCAAAGAGCCTAATAAACAACATGTCAAGAACATTACTGAAAACTGTGAAATATGTAACGTCAGTAAAAGGGAGAGAAGGCAGCATCACTGTAACTGAGCCTTTACTAGTGCCGTTAGGAAAAACAAGAAATTCCACATCAGTAGCAGATGATGTTATTTTTGCAGTGACCTTGAAAACGCATGTTTAAGCTGTTAGCAAATTCTGCTACAAGGTCTCAATGAGTGAAAGGGACATGCTGTAAGAAAATTTGGGCATCCAGGTGTTTTTATATATATATATGTTGGCAGAAGAGCCACTTTTCTGCAAAGCGATGAAAATAGAAAATGTCAAAAGAGGAGGAGGCTGGGGAGAAGAGAAGCATGACAAACAGGAAAGCAGAAGGATAATGCTGAAATTCATGTTTTCATCCTTTCACTGCTCTTGTCACCTCCTTCTAGGTCATCTCAGATTTCCCCATCCTCAGCTGACACCTATACATGGGGAATGAAGAGGGGAATGAAATGAAAAATGGTAATACTGGTTGCTTGGTGACCCAATACTATTGACTACAGCAGGGTGACATTTTTCAGACAAAATGTCAATAGAAAGAGCCCCACTGGTCTGAAGGGCTTTGCACTGTACTCTGCATAATCTCTACCAGAAGAGAATCAGTGTATTCTATCTGCTTTCCTTCAGATTGTAAGCTGGGCACAATGCTGTAAAAACGTTCAGTGCATACACACAAACACACCAGCGAGGTATGAGGAAGTAGGTACTTATTACAGAAATGTGAAGCAGGGCTAGATTGCGCCAACAGAACCGGAGGTGCTGTGTAAGCTGCACCATCATAAGAATACCCCCCACATAGCACGGGGGGTTGTGGGAGGGAAGAAGAAGCATAGTCAATTTCTGTTGCACTTGAAACGGGCAACTTTTACCTTACCACACACACCTGAGCTGCAAGTAGGGGGCGGAGTCAACGCTCTTTTCACTGCACGCCCCTGTTGCTCACAAGATGGAGACTTGACTAGATCCAAATATCTGGGAAGGTCTTACTTGGCCAAGTAGGTTGGCCTTATTTCCTGACCCTAAGAAGCTGTTGTCAAATGGGAGGTGGGCGCTCAACTCCTATTAGTTATCAGTGGGATTTGGCTTGGAAACCTTTATTCTTCAATTCCAGCATTTCTAGGTCTCTGTAAGGAGGACAAGGACTGGTTTAAAAAAATTCAAGTAACTTCTGGGACAGCAAATGTAGAGTGCAATCAACAAGGGATCATCTAAGGAGCAGTCTTATAAAGCTCATTTTCTTTACGTGTAGAATACCTTATTATAAAACACAAAGATCTCATACCTAAAGGTGCGTGCACCTAGTTAGATGCCTAGACACATCAATTAAGCAAGAGATTAAATAGTACTCTGCTAGTTCCAGCTGACCCACAGTGACCGCTAATCACTCAAAAGTTATTTACATTAACATATAGGTTTTAGAGTTCTGTTTAACCAGTGGCTGCAACATAAATGGTCTCAGAAGGGAAAAGTCCAGGATATCCATTGACATTCAGTGTCCACAGTTAGAGTAGAAAGGCTGTAGGAGGCTATGGGTGGCAGTATGGTTTAAGGGATGTGAGTCAGAACATGTGGGTTCTATTCCTGGCTTGCTACTGATCTACTTTTTGACCTTGGCCAAGTCACTTCAACTCCTTATTCCTCTATTCCCCTCCTACCCTTTTGGTTGTTTTTTTTATTATTATTTCTATCACCAAAGTACTTAGGAATCCTAGTCATGGACCAGGACCCTATTGTGCTAGGTGTTGTAGAAACACACAACAAAAAGATGGTCCTTCCCCTGGAAAGCTTATAATCCAAGTACATGACAAGGGATGGCTACAGACAGCAAGACAGCGGAGTACAAAGAAACAAATATCATTCAGCATGACAGGCAGTGGTCTCAGTTTTGTCCATCATTGTCTATCTGGTCTATTTATAATGTAAATTATTCAAGGCAGGGATACTCTCAGTGTGTTTGCACAGTGCCAAGTGAAGAAGGGTCACAAGAAAACCTGAGACTTCTAGATGCTTCTGTAATATACATACATAAGAAGTGTCCAAATGATAATGTCCTCTTAGTGTAGGAAGGAATAAAATAGCCAAGTTACAATCATTGCTAATTTCAGCCTCACTTCTCTGATTCCTCTGAGCTTAAAAACAAATAGTCCTGGGCAGAAATCAATAAAGCTAAATGCAAACCAATTAACAAGGCTGATGAACAGCTGTATTTCATACACTCACTGTCTCGTTTACCTAGCATACAGCTGAAGCTTTTCTTCCAGATGAAGATCAAACAGTGGGACGTTCCATGTGGGAAATGAATTTTAACTACATACGTGCTGGGAAACGTTGCTTCCATTTACACAGTGAGGCATTTGTCAATGTTACCATTATTGACACCAATTAGTCCTTTATGACCTTTTCTGAGAGTCATTATGTACAGTAAATTAATATGCCAGGCTAACATATTCAAATCAGCATTTGTTTAACATTTAAGTGAGAGGTACATTAAAGAAAGAACTGAAGCACTGCAAACACATATCAGAACAGAACTAGGAGTCAGAACACCATGGTACTATTTCCAGATCTGCAACTAATTCATGCTTTGACTTTGAGCAAGACACTTAACCAATCTCACATTGTACTTGAGCAGCTGGAGCTGCTGCCAAGGATTCACTGCCATTGTTATTTCAGCTAGCTAGATCTAAGATAGCTGAGGTACATCAGCACATGCTGCAGTCACACCTCTGACAGCTGTGTGGGCCAAAACAAGTCCTAATGATTCAAGTGAATCATACAGTATTTCTTAGGAAAGAATTTTAATGATTGTATAAAATGGGCTTGAGCTTCAAAGCTCAACTCCACATTAACAATTTCTTAAAATGAGAACGCATTTGGCTTCTATTTTATATTTATAACAAAAAATATTTCTGGCATGGCAAGGGTTACGATTTTAGTTTGATGCACAGAGATTTTCTGTACAGCTTCCTGGGACTGACAGTACAAATCCCTACTCTTGAGCCTTAAATTTATGAAACAATTAATGGCTCCATAATGGCACAGTCCTATTCCCACTGACTTCACTGAGAGTAGGATCAGGGCTGGATTAAGACAGACATTATGTGCTCGTGCAAAAGGCATGAGGAGATCAGAATCTCAGCTTTCATTTTAAAAAAGTAACATTTCTAGCCCTCTTGGATGCATCAAAAAGTTTTAGAATGTGCACCAAGTACAGTCAATGTCTGCTTAAGTCAGCAGAGACACCCTGAAACAATAGCATCTAAAATTGCCCCGTTTTTCTTAACTCTGAAACCTGCTGCCAAGTCGAGGAAGGATGAAGGACAGTGCGGAGATGGCGTATTGCTTATAGGGATTTTTCTTAGGACCTTGAATTGCCTTATAATTTAGCCTTCAGTAGGACTGGACCCCAAATTACTTAATGTGAGAGGATAATGTGATCTGTAACCTTCAGCTCAGAAATATGCACACTAGCAGAGGAGCCATTCATAGTGTATATTAATAAAGCCTCCATTACACAAAGACTTTCTCAAGCAAACCAAAGTGTCCCGTCTTACACTTAGCAATCTAAACTCCCGTGCATGTAAGTTCTTTGGGGATGGAACTATCTTGTTGCTCTGTTTGTATAGCGCCTAGGAAAATGGAGTTCTGATCCACGAGCGAGGCTCCTAAGCCCTATGATACTATAGGTAATAATAATTAATAATATTTAAAGCAACATTTTTAATTGAAGCAGGGGCGCTGGAAAAATTTGTATAGTGGGGGTGCTGTGAGCCATTGAGCCAAACTGTAAACCCTGTATATGATAGAAACCACCTCAAGCCAGGGGGTAAGGCAGCTGCCCCAGCACCCCTAGTTCCAGCACCTATGAAAGGAAGAAACCATTACCTGTGTTTGTTGAGCCTTTTTTACCCAGTCCTGAGTCCCTGATTCTCTTCTCATTTACACAGGTGTAAATCAGATGCAACTCCATGAAAAAAAAAATCAGTGGTGCAAAACCAAGCATGTTAACAGGAGTCCAATCCGCCATCAGTTGGTGAATGGGAGTTTTGTCACTGAATTTAATTAAGCCACACCAGGCAATAGCTAGGGCAGAATCCACCCTACCCCACTCCCAAATGATCCTCCTCCCCAGGTATAGAACATCAGTTCCATCTTGTCTGGATTGGAGCTAACGGGGCCAAATTCCTAAAGATTTTTCCATTAGGGAAGGGAGTCAGTATGGCCCAGTGCAACCTTGAGACCTTGAAGTTTGTGCCTGCAGCATCCACGCAGAGGTTGGCCTATCCGCAGGGAGGCAGCTATTAAAAATACAACAGAGAGATGGGCCGTGTACTCAGTCCACATTTAGGAACTTGTCACAATTACCCCACTCCTTTCACATTTGCATATTGCAGATCTGTAAAGACCTTTAATCAAACACCTCATTTTATTCATACAGCATTGCATGAAGTCTCCACTGACGCATGCTTGACTGATCGGCTGACGATGCCAGTGCTTCCTGTATCAGACTCAACTTGCTGACCTCCAACAGTTTTCATAGCTTTCCAAAGGAGGAAGTTCCTTCTGATTGGAGAAATACCCAACAACAGACATGTCACTGGTCATCATGACCACATTTGTGATGTTATATTAGAAATGGGCCTAAATTCAGCTACAGATCTGGGAGGTTGTGAAATCCCCATCATTGGAGGCTTTTAAGAACAGGTTAGATAAACACTTGAAGGAATGGTCTAGGTGTATTTGGCCCTGCCTCAGTGCAGGGGTCTGGACTAGATGGCCTCCTGACATCCCTTCCAGCCCGACATTTCTATGATTCAATAGGCTTATTCATGTGAGTGGGTATTATACAAGGGGCCTAAGGGTTGTAGAATTCAGCCCAAAGCTAGTACATTTTTGCCTGTAGTAAGACACCACTCAAGGGGAGTCAGAGTGACAGAACTGATGCATCAGGTTTTACTCAATCCTTACGCCGAAACACCTCTCTGTGGCAGAGTTTTGCCTGAGCAAGGTCCTTAGGATTGTTTATAAATGATAAACTGTTTTAGAAGCACAATTCATTGTTAGGAAATGCCAAATGTGTTAACACTTCATCTAAGTCTATTTAATTGACACTATTTCAAAGACAACTTTTCTATCTAGTTTCTGGCAAAATGTTCAGGAGTGCAGTTTAATTACAAATCACAAGACAATTTGCTTGCATTTTTTTTTTTACCTTGAGGGAAACATGACTGATCAAAGGCATAAAAGACTATTTTCTTTCACGTGTGACTGATTTAAGAAATTGAGGTTTAAATTAGAGAGGCTACATTAATTTGCAGTAAATCACTATGGAGCACAGGACCCAAATCTCCCACAGTGTCCATCTGGCATAGTATGATCGATTCCCATGGGAGTCCCCTGGTAGTATGTGTCTGGAGGATCAAACCCAATGCTATCCACTTGTATTGATACTGCATGTGAATAATACTTAATCCTGTGCTCGCCTATTTGTCAGGCATTTGTCACTCATCTCTCACCTTTGCTGTTCTACTCCAAGTACTTTTAAGACCACCCCTCCACTTTAGTATCTCAACACCCTACCGACTTTTGTGCACTTGGGCCACGTCTATACATACAGCGTTGCACCTCCGCAAGCGGCAGATGCTAGTGCAACGAGAGACACTCTCCCACCAACATAGTGCCGTGCACACGAGCGCTTATGTTGGTGTAAACTTGGGTCGCTCAAGGTTTTTTCACACCCGAGTGACATAAGTTATGCCAACATAGGCTATAGTGTACACATAGCCTAATTCTCATGGTAGGGAAGCATTATCACCCCCATTTTAGAAGGTGGGTAACTGAAGCAAAGAGAATACTGTACAGGATCCAAGAGGAGGGAGGCCAAACCCAAACTGAACCACCACCATGGCCCCTTCAGGACACACTCCAAACCAACCCCAGCCAGCAGAGTTTGCAGTTCTCTTACCGTTCTAGGAGGGAGCCAGGCTGGCTTCCTCCTTTTCCCTGAGGCATCAAATCAGGGAAGGAACAGTTTAAGCCAAATTCATAAGGCTCTTACCCCAGAGCCTTGAATGGGAGCAACCAAACTTACAGTCAGAAAGCAAAGTCACTAGGACCCAGATCAGACAAGCATCCTGAAGCCTGCAACCCATAACAACATGGATGGGATGGATCCCTTTTGCCTCTCTCCCAGCTCCCTTTTCCTGCTTATATATGTCTCTCCCTACCACTGAGCAGGGCAGGCTGCTCCTTTATTGTGCCCAGGCTGTTTTGTCTGCAAGCTCCAGGCTACTCCATAAAGAAGTAGTATACCCTCATCACAAACATCTTTCCTTGAGGACTCCCATCATGGAGCTGAGGATCAAACCTTGATCTCCTCAGTTCCCATCCAATGCCTTAATCCCCCATCATCCTTCCCTTTGGACCTGGATGTTCACCTCCTGGGGTAAAATCTTTTGCAAACATATCAAGATATCAGTAGTAACACGTAACCTGAACTAATAGCATTGTTCCACCCGTCCCTATGTGTCTTCGCGTAGCATCTGGTAATTAAGGTTTTCTGTTTCGGCTACTGGGAGGAAGGATTCATGAATTGTGAATAGAGAAGGCACAGGTTTTAAAGTATGAGATAAACCAACTGAAATGAAGGGCTATGTATTTTTGATGAATTGGGACCTTTAGAGATAAACGCAGCACCTGTGGAAAGTGAATCTCAAACCTTACAATTTCTAGATATGGGAGATATACAACAAAGCATCAGGCTCAATCATTAATTGATGAGTCAGTCTGCCCTTTTAATGGTATCTGCACAAATGTTACAATTATACAGGCAAACTGCAGCTGCCAGAGTACGATGGGACCTTTGCCAAGCATTTCATTGATGTTTGCATCTACTAATGCCTTTCACCAAAGGAAGAATCAGACTGAGCACTGATTACACAGAAGCGGTTGGTAGATATGTGACGCTGTGACACACTGAGTAACTTTCCTAGACCTGAAGAACAGCTCCGAGTCTGCTCAAAAGCATGTCTCTTCCACCAACAGATGTTGGCCCGATAAATGACATGACCTCACCCATCTTGTCTGCCTTCTTGTCTACATTGAGACATATTTGTATTGCAGTAGTTCCTAGAAGACCCAGTCATGGAACGGGACACCCAATTGTGTTAGGTGCTTTACAAATATTGCAACCTGAGTCACATTTTGATACCCAATCTGCACCTGGGGCATAGCAGAGAAACTATACATTGCCCTTTGCTTAGACCTCGCCAGAATTCCACGTTCTAGCCCTTAGTATATTCCATTATTTCTTAGTCAACATATTAAATGCTCTTCACATTTCCTCAGATTTTTCTTCTTCCTGCTTCTGGCATAATAATCACATTCACTTATATTTCCTTTCTGAAAGATACAATTCTTGCCAATTCTTTTTATCTGTGCATGAGATAATATTTCATAAGAGTCTAGACGCAAACTCATATTAGTGATAGAAAATTACAATGGTTAGTCCTTGCAAAAGAGGAGATAAGTAATAGAAAGTTAAAATGCACTTAGAACAGCTACACAAAAGGAATGGCACATTAACCGGGGTACACAGGTACCCGCAACCACCACTGAGCATGCTTTCTCATTGGTTCTACAACACTAACTGCATTGACTTAAACTGAGTTGCTTTTGATTTATACCAGTATCAGTGGGAGACGAATCAAGCCCAAAGAGAGAATCCTTCCTGATGGTTCCTCGGTTTCTTAAGAGGAAAGGGATTGAGAGACAGGGCACCTATTTCTGCCACTGACTCACTGTGTGACATTGGAAAAGTCATTTCAATTCTTTGTGCCTTGATTTCAATACCACCGTTATCCACCTATATAAGGGCATATCACTATAATATCTGAAAGAGACATATTTTGGACCTGATTCTGCTCTTACTGTATACTGATCCTCCTAATTCACATTGGCTTTATACTGGTGTAAACCCATGGACTTCAGTGGAGTTACTGGGTGCAACTCTCTGGCTTGTGTTATGCAGGACATCAGACTAGATGATCACAATGATCCCTTCTGGCCATGTAATCTATTAATCTAATTGTTTCCAGTGTAAGTGAGACGAGAATCAAGCTCATCTCCAATAAACTTCAATATCAGGTCAGATGCTTAGCTGGTGTAACCGCTCCCTTAACTCGAAGACAGGAAGGATAGTCTTGTGGTTAAGGCACTAGACTGAAAGCTGAGTTCAATTCCAGCTCTGCTAAAGACTCCCCGTGTGACCTGGAGCAAGTCCTTTCTTCCCTCTAGGACCCAGCTCCCTGCCTGTAAAATGGGGATAATAATCCATCATGTGTCCCTATCGTCCATTGAGCTCCATTTGCTCAAAAAGAGGAAGGACGGGACAAGGGAACTAGAAGATTTGAATGCAATTCCTTCCTCTGCCCTAGAATTCCTGTACGGCCTTGGAAAATCATTTAGCCTTTGATTCCTATCTGTAAATTGGTAATAACAGCACTTCCCTATATCGCAGGGGTGTTGAGAGAATAAATACAATAAAGATTGTGAGCTTGTCATGTATTGCTGTAATTGGGGCCATATATGTACCTATGATCGAGAGAATGGTGCTCTGTTGATTCACACCAGCTAGAGATCTAACCCACTGCTAGAAAGTTTAACTGGAGGAGCTAAGGCATACAAAATCATAACAATCCTTTTTGCTTAGTGATGCAATGCTGCTAAATGCAATTACCTTAAAAAAACAATGTGCAGAAAAATTGATTGTACTACTAAGATTTGCTTTAATATAGCTGACTCTGAATGATCTTAAATTAGATGTTCATTTTAATTACATAATCCTATTGTGCTGAGCTGCCCATTTTCAATCAGCAAACTGAAGAACAATCCACCATAATCATAGGCACTGCAAAACTCACACTTGCGTGTAAACATATAAAGAGCTAAGGATTATTATTATTTTCAGGACAAAAATGAAGAGGAGTATATTCAATTAGAACTGCAGGGAGAAGTCACATAGGCAGAGGAGATTCCCCAGTTAGAGTGCAGCCAATACACTAAAGCTATGTAGCCCATCTCATTCCCATCAAAGTCAACAAGGTTGGATCAAGCTTTAAACAGCCCTGCGCTTCTCATTATTCATTTATTTGTATTTCAGTAGCACCTCAAAGTAGAGCTACTTAGGAATGTTTCGATTACATTTTTTGTCTGAAAATACCAATTTGTTGGGCAGGTTTCTCTGATCCAGGATGTAATTTTGGGTCAAACCCAGAGAGTGAGACACCTCCCCAAAATAGCCAACAGCCTAGTGGTAAGGGCACTCACCTGGGATGTAGGAGACATTCTCATGGTTTGAATCAGTCAGAGAGGGACTTGAACCTGAATCTCCCACACGAGTATCCTAACCACTGGGGTACTGCCTAGTCTGAGGTGTGTGTGTCTGTTCCCCCCCCCCCCGAAAATTTTTAGAAGGTCTTGATTTTGTTCTGCATTGGAATGAGACCAGGTGTCAAAACTTCAAGAATTCTGCGAATCAGAATTCCTGTCTTCTAGCTATCCATTCCTAGAAATCTCCATCACGAACCAGGCCCCCCATTATGGTAGGTGTTGTATGTTTTCTATTCTCTTGATCCATTTGCACTTGCTCCCTCTGATACAACTTCTAGGGACTTGGCTTTATAGAAGGTATGTTTTTTTTTCCTCTTTTAGTATCCTGCCCTGCTATCTTTAACTCCTGCACCCCCATTTCTCATCTGCATGTCAGCATTCCCTCTGGGACCTTTTTCCACTTGGCTTCCCAAGAACTCAGTTTGAGTCCAGCCTTCATCACTCAGGTATCTTTATTTGGCATACAGAAATGCAAGCCTGAGTTGACCAAATGCAGGGGAGATGGATGTTGGGTTCATTACAGCTCCAAAGTTGAACAGAAACTCTCTCCCTCTATATACATTACACTCATTGTATTTACTATGCATTGCATCACTTATTTTTGGATTGGCTTGGTTACTCTGCAAGGAACCAATCACTGTGCAGCATGCACTGTCCATATGCATCCGATGAAGTGAGCTGTAGTTCACGAAAGCTTATGCTCAAATAAATTTGTTAGTCTCTAAGGTGCCACAAGTACTCCTTTTCTTTTTGTCCATATGCTGTCTGCGGTTCAACGTCCTCTTTGCCTCATCTCTACATTCCTAATTTATTTTGTCCCTGGTTATCTAGTTCATAGTAAAGAGTTCCCTGGGTGTTAACTTCTCCCTCTTGACTTAGTTGGCTCAGATATTCTGTCCTTTTAGCCTATTGACCTATTTATCTATCCTACTGAGCACAAAAGTTCTGTTTTCAGCCCAATTATCTGTTTACTTCCTTAATTCTATCTTCCAAGAAATGAAGCCTCACTCTGTGTGTTAATTACTCATGTCAGGCCAGGACTCAACTACATGGTATTCCAGCTGTGATCAGGCCCTATTGTGCTAGGCACTGTACATACACAGAGTAAGAGACAGACCCTGCCCTGAAGAACTTGCCATCTTACTTGACCAGACAAGCATAAGGTGAGGGAAAGAATGTATTAATATTTTAAATAAGGAACAGAGCTGTTCCCAGCGAGATTAAGAGAATTGTCCAAGGTCAAACAACTAATCTGTGGCAGAGTCAAGGATTTAACCCTTATTTCCTGCATCTGAGGGCTCCCGTACATCTCCCATTGAAATGAGTGGGACTCAGTTCTTACACTGGACCTCAGCAAGCAACATGCGTAAAAGATCAAACTCATACCCTTAGCCTTCTCCCAAATCAGCTCCCCCAGTTCCTGTTTCCCTTGCATGAGTCACAGCTCCGCATGTATATTTAGATTTTTTTTGAAGTTGCATTTTCCCTCCTCTAAACCAGATGCTCTAGACTCCTGGCCCAATCCAATTCTCGAGACATGATTAATGTGTGTGTTACAAAAAAGTTAGTTTGACAATCTCTTCCTACAACCTGTAGAATCACTCTCCTCCCGTTTGGAACAATGATTAAGTAAGTATCATATATTCCCATCTGCTGTGTTCCACACCACTCGATCCCTTTTCCTATTTTGAGCCATGACTGACTATACAGAAAATAAAACCCATCTACTGGGCTCCACATCTTTCCATCCTCAACTTTTGCAGAGTCCAGACCCCGTTTCTTACTCTAAAGGGTGATCATCATATTCCATTCTATCTTAAGATGTGTAGCTGAGGTTATAATTGCCACTTCCACTTTGCAGATTCCCAGTACACTCCTCTCCTCATTTTGAAGTGAGGCTGTTTAAAAATAAAATTAACTCCATCTTGCTAGGCCTAAATCAGCTGTAGATTCCCACCTTCAATCTCAATCTTTGATTTTAGACATCTGCCTATCTAGATTCTTATACTGGCCCTGCATAGTAGTCTCTGAATACCTCGGAAATATTAATGAATTATGTAGTATTATGTCCAGTTTACAGATGGAGAAACTACATAGAATCATAGGACTGGAAGGGACCTTGAGAGGTCATTAGTCCAGTCCCCTGCACTCGCGGCAGGACTAAGTATTATCTAGACCATCCCTGACAGGTGTTTGTCTAACCTGCTCTTAAATCACAGACAGATGAAGGGCATGTTCCAGTCAAACTCTTGTTGACTTAAATGGCTGCTGGCTCAGACTTCAAATGACTCGCTGAAAGTCATACCGAGAGTGTGTGGTGAAGCCTGGAATTAAATATGGGTTTTCCTGAGGCCCAATGTAGTGTAGTAGCCACATCTTTCTCTGATGTGGCTCACCTGTGTGAATATTCTCCTAGCCGCAGCTGGTACTGTGGATAGCGTCAGTGTTTGCATCAACATGAACAAATGTTTGCTAGTAGTTATTCTGATTTCCAAATCTTTATGATTTGAGACTAGAGCTGTCAAGAGACACACAACAGGCTAATACAGAGTATGGGCTGACCCTGTGTTAAAGTCATCTCCTTACATTGAGTGTATGTCCTATCCACTCCATAACACAAAATTATTCTCACACTTTCTGATAAAGAGAATTCAATCCATCCAGTTTATCAAAGGAGACAGAGGTGAGTTGATTAGTGTGTTTAAAGTGCAATAATGAGGAGAAAAGACCAGGTACTAAAGGGTGCTTTAATCTATCAGAGAAAGGCATAATAAGAACCAATGGCTGGAAGTTGAAGCCAGAAACATTCAAATTAGAAATAAGGCACACATATTGAACGGTGAGGGTGATTGACCATTGGAACAAACTATCAACAAAGTGGTGGATTCCCCATATCTTGATGTATTCAAGTCAAGACCGGATGCCTTTCTGGAAGATATGCTGTAACCACACACAAGGTATTGGGCTCAATGCAGGCGTAACTGAGTGAAACGCTATGGCCTGCAACAAACAGGTGATTCAGACTAAATGATGTAAGGGACCCTTCAAGCCTTAAAAAAATATGAATATAGCCAAGATGTACCTAGACAGACTTGTAGAAAAGGAAGGAATCCCATGATAGCTTGTAGTACAGAGTATGGGATAATCTCATAGTGAAAATCACAGAGTGGGGGAGGGAGGAATAGTCATTTTCTTTCAGTCTAAGTGCTATTTCAGAAATATGAACAAGAGGAAAGAAAAAAGAAACCAAGACCTGGGAAGAAGATAAAATTTATTTACAGTAAAACACTTGGTCTAATCTAATAATCTGTGGAATTAGTACTCGAGGGATGTTCATTTTCTGTTTCTTTAACAGCTTTTGTCTCAAACATTGCCACAATGTTGCAAGAAATTGTACCTGATTAATGTCTGAAAAAATGGAAAACAACAACAACAAAGAAATTTGAAATCGAAGTCACCACTATCTAATAAAAATTGATTAGATCACTTATAGCTATTCAGTATCTGTTGGGACTTCAGCATCCATCATCAGTCCTTTCTACCGTCTCCAAATAGCTCTCTCCAAGGTGCTGATTTCCTCCTTGTCTCCCTAAACTTCTCTATTCTCTAGAAAGGCATGATTTCTAGAGAATAGAGGAAATATAAGGAGAACTTGTAGCACCTTAGAGACTAACAAATTTATTTGAGCATAAGCTTTCGTGAGCTACAGCTCACTTCATGGCTTTCCTTGGACTCATGAACTCTGTCCCCTTCCACTCTGTCTCTCTCTCTAAGATCCTTTTATGTCCCTAGGTACCAAAGTACCTGATTTCAGAGTAGCAGCCGTGTTAGTCTGTATTCGCAAAAAGAAAAGGAGTACTTGTGGCACCTTAGAGACTAACAAATTTATTTGAGCATAAGCTTTCGTGAGCTACAGCTCACTTCATCGGATGCATTTGGAGGAAAATACCTGAGCACTTCACAAAAAATGTGAGAGGTAAGAAATTACTACTATCACCATTTTGCAGATTGTTGGTACAGAAGGACTAAGGTATTTTGAAACCTGGAGGTGCAGATAAATTTAGCAGGCTTTCAAAAGTTTAGGCACCTAACTCACATTTACTTCAAATTTTTTTCAACCAACTCTAATAGGGAATTAAAATGGAATATTCCAAATGCTGCGTATCTGCAGATTTATCTATCTTGGGGTTTTATACTGCCATCTGCTGCCACAGTATCTAGAGCTTTCCACAAACTCAATAGCAATAGCTACTGCTAGCAAACTTGATAGAGTCTCTGGAATGTCTCCCTTTTCAGAGTCAAAAACTAAGGTGTGCGTAAATGGCAAGTTTTTCAAGGCCACAACCATCCTTAAAGCCAGAGAGGAGGCATGGACTACACCTCTACTATCTATGGTCTTGATCTAACTCCCATTGGAATCAATGGAAAGACACTCTGACATCTATAAAAAGGAGTACTTGTGGCACCTTAGAGACTAACATATTAGAGCATAAGCTTTCGTGAGCTACAGCTCACTTCGTCGGATGCATTGGATGCTGTAGCTCATGCTCTAATAAATTTGTTAGTCTCTAAGGTGCCACAAGTACTCCTTTTCTTTTTGCAAATACAGACTAACACGGCTGCTACTCTGAAATCTGACATCTATGACAGGTTTCAGAGTAGCGGCCGTGCTAGTCTGTATTCGCAAAAAGAAAAGGAGTACTTGTGGCACCTTTTCTTTTTTCTGACATCTATGAGAGCAGGAACAAGAGCTCTATACAGCCATTGCATATGTAAACAATTCATACACAGTATAGTTCTCGATCCCCCTCTAGTGGCTGCCTAGTCGACAGTATACAGGTTTTTAAGCCTTCAATGGAACATAGACTCTGCAGGAGAGGTGGATGAAGATTGTCAAAACTTTTGGAGGCAAAGAAAAATGCAGATTTGGTGACACGGTAACATTTTGCTTATTTGTGTCGATGTTGTTAAATTGTTTCCGTGAAAAAAAATCCAGAAAAAAAATCAAAACATTTTTGAAATTTTCTGTTTTTTCTATTTAAAATAACTTTTGTTTTGAAATTTCCTTTCGTTTTTTTTTTAAACTAAAAACAAAATGTTCAGAATCTAAATTAAAAGATTTAAAAAAAAATTTATTGGCTGCAAATTTTGTTAGAAAATGTTTTCAGTTAGACCTAAACTATTTTTTCCTTCAGTTTTTCAGCATTCCCAGCAAACTGAGAAACCAATTAGTCATACAGCTCTACACTGCTGCTCATGCAGTAGGGAGCCTGTACTTTTGGATCTAGAAAGCCCACATTCAATAACTTCACAAAATAAGTCATCCAAGGGCAAGTATGTTAGAACAATAGAAATATAGGGCTGGAAGGGACCTCGAGAGGTCAAAAAGTCATTGGAGCAGGGAGACCAGCTCCACAAAACTGCTCTAATCACCAGGTTACAGAGTCACTCTTATTACTCACACAATAAATTTGTAGGCTACAAGAACGTGTTTGATTCCTCTAGTTTTCATGAAACACTTAAACACTGTTTAGAGTCAACTTTCAAGACCAACATCCCACTGCCATTATGATGCAATTTTTAAAAAAAAAAATCTCTGAAATAAGACATTGCCCCACAGATACAGAAATTAAATCAGTTTGCAGTTTCCTGTAAGTTAAAAAAAATAAGTTAATCCCCCAAAGTGTTATCCTAATTGCCATGTCTGCACTTCTGGGAAAACAGATACACGCAATGTTAATTACCACCCTAGAGTTCATTCCCAGCGGTTTGACCCGTTAAAGAACATAAAATGTCACTTAGGAAACCCTGGTCTGCCAACCAGATATGAAGGGAGATTAGTAGTTGCAAATTTGTTTAAAAATGACTTTGACGATATTCACTATTTAAAAATAAAAGCATGTTCCTCTGAAATGAATCTTTATTCATAATCTCGCCCTCCCTTTGAACAATCCTTTATCCATTTCTGTCATTATTAGAGGGCACTTGGAGACCATTACGATTCAAAATGCCCTAGATGTGCATTTCAATTAATAATCCATCAGGTCTTGTAAATTGAATCAAGTGGGAAACAGATGTTTAAAACACCTATAAATACATAACAAGGGATTGGAAATGATTAAGTGCTAAATATCTCCTAGCCAATAATATACGTGGAATGAGCTTCCTTTTCTTTCTCTTTCTCCTCCTACTCCCTTTTCTCTCTCTCTTTCTTTTTTTTTTTTAAATTGAGGTTGCTACCTGGGAGAACATTTTCATTTTCAGATTTTAACATTCTTGTTCTCTCTGAGTGCAATTCACCCCATGCAGAGGGCCAACTCAAGTCTTATGCACCACTTAAGATCTATTAACAATGGGCTTAAGTGGATTCTGAGTGGTGCATAGACCTCTATAAATAAGTTTATTTCACTCTTTATTACTGGTAAATCTTGAATAGCGCGAAGCACCCATCATCAACATTGGCTCCAATGGGAGTTGCAGATGCAGAGGACCGAAATAATTGTGGTCAGATCTTAGCTAGTGTCATTTTATTATTAATTATTATTATTACTACTCCTACTACAGTAATACCTAGAGGTCCACTGAAATCAATGGAGCTAAGCTAATTAACTCAAGCAGAGGATCTGGCAATGAATTTATTCCAAGATATATTCATCCTATCTTGGACGGCAAACTCATTTTGGTATAGGTTTTCTTTTAGTTCCCATTAAAATTATTTTGAACTGACAGCTATCCACAGTAATTATTAGTGTAGAAAACCCAGTTAGAAGAGCTTGAGTGTGGCTGAGTTTAAAGGTTTGATCCAGAACAATCTCCTAGGTCTTTTTCATCGTCTAATTTTTATTTTTACTTAAAAAAAAACCAATGCCCCCCTCTTTCATGGTATAGTTGCAGGCACTGTGGTTCAGTGGATAGGGTACTCTGGCACTCTGGAGATGCAGAGGTTTTTTTTTTTTTCCTGACCCTGTCACTGTCCTGATGGGTGACTTTGAGCAAGTCAAATCATCTCTGCACTCTTACAGAATGGGGGTGACGACACTGACTTTCTTTGAAAAGCACTTTGCAAGCTCCAGGAGAAAAGTGCTATTTTAGAACGACTTATTGTTAAACATTTTTATATGCCAGCTGAAGTGATAGCATATGTGTTGATATGGACACCCATCCAGAAAAGCGCTTATGCACGTTTAAATTTAAATGGAGAAGTCGTCCCATAGACTCTAATGGGACTGTTCTGGTGTTTAAGGCTAAACACGTGCGTAAGCGCTTTGCTGCATCAGGGCTGCGTTACTAGTTTTTGCGTTACCGGATTTGCAGATGGGGAAGGCACAGGACAGGAGAAAGATCCTAAGCTTGTGGAGAGGACTGTATTGTAAACCTCACTATCCCCTCCCCTAATATCTACAGGATCCTGAGAGGGACTCACACTCCACGGGAACTGCCCATGCTGCCAGAGGAGCTTTCCGAGAGATTGCGGCTAGTGCACAGACATTTGGGGGCGTGTGAAAAAAGTCACTGGAAGCTCAGCTCACGAGGGCCCAGAGGGTCAGACCCTCCACTAGCGTAACTTAGCACAGCTCCACTGAAGTCAAAGGAGACCCACCGATCAACCGAGACCTGACCCATGTCGTTGGGGTCCTGAAGAAAGAGGCTCCGGAACGGATGCAGAGTCCAGGGGCTTCTAAAAGTATGATCCTCGTTCCCACCTGATGGAGAAGCCCTACAGAATTCCCTAGAGAGTAACTTTTCTGTCAGCGTGTTGTTCAGTAATCACTCATTGCTTAAGGAGTTTGCAAGGGATCCATTTATTGTGTGGTCAGTTTCAACTGCCTGTGCATAACAAGAGTTTCACAAGGCCCCACTGTCTGGGAAGCCTTGAAGGCACAGTCCTCAATACCACAATAATTTTTGTTTTTTAGTATCCCTCAATATTGCACCATGGGAATTCTTTTAAAAGCAGCCTTCACGACATACCAGGTCTTTAAGCACAAAAAGAGGAACGCTATTGTCAAAAATTTACCTCCATCTGTCACCAATAAAACCTGGCTACAAATCAATTCCATACGTTTGGGTAGTCAGGAATTTTGTTTAAACCCTGCACAAAATTCCTGCATTTTAGGTGCTCAAATGCAATCAATCATTCTTCTTTGACTCTTATTAATTACTACTATTATTGTTATTTTGGTGTATCCTAAATAGTTCAATAGGGGATGACCTCCCTGCTATAGTATTTTAGAAAATGGTTCTACCAAAAGAAGTTCATTCTGATGAGTTTTTAGAGTTCCTATACAACTCTCCATCCCTACTAACTTCTACAGGACTTTTCAACAAGGAGAGGGTTTTCTGAAGAACCTGCTAATCACCATGTCAGTATCACAAAGTGGTAAAACCCAATCCCCCTATCAGAACAAGGTGGGGGAAGCTCCAAAATTCCTAAGATGATATTCTCTTCCCCAAGATATGGTCAATCTGGTCCAAGATACTTAAAGCCGGTAATATATTTTAAACTTCTTTAATGGTGTGTATGTTTATGAGTGCTAGCAGGTGTCTGGGCCTTATAAGTCAGTTTCCCATTAGAAGAAAAATCAATAAAGTAGAGTCTGGGTGTTTTCTTAGTGTAGCTTCTTTATTTTCACTGTGTACACCAAACCTTGTACAGAGGTTGCTACAAATGGTATGTGTGTAAACACCGCCTCCATAAATCTCAGCTAAACATCAATCCCAAGTTCCCAGAGAGCAACTCTGCCTCAAGAATTGACTCTTGTTAGATAGATTAAGGCACTGAAGAGCAAACTATCTTGCTGTTTGCAACAGCTCCCCCGAAAAAGAAAGTGAATCAAAACACTAACATAGCATTGTTCTGTCTTTGGAGAAATGCTCGCTCACTAACAAACAACTTTTAAAACTATGTGAAGCAGCAGCACCATGTGACAACTGCCATAACAATATAAGAAGTTCAGAGTACTATGGCTAAATTTTTATTATTATTTAATTAACTAACACCACTGTATAGCTGTATGGCACATTCTCTCCAAAGTCGCTAGAGTGTCTTACAAACATTAGGACCACCTTTTATTTGGCTATGGCACAGATGCACAGAGGAAATAAAGGGCAAATAGCCTGCCCCATTTCCTCTTGTACACCCTGTGCAAGGACAAGGCACAACAAGGTGATCCCTGTACTCAATGGATCTGAGACCAGCCACAATTTAGCTCTGGCGAATTATAAAGCGTCCCTACACTTTGATTTTGCATGCCGATATAGTCATATTGCATTTAAAGCAAAGATCATTGGACTTTCCTCAACTCCTATACCCTCTGCAGCAGACTTGGTCAGATAGTATTAGCTTCCTCCAGTTTTATAGATGGTGTTGGGGATCAATGGGCTGGCCATTTTCCAATTTTAGCAAAGTAACAAGGAAGAATGCATGCCAGAGAACGAACTCTTTCCCCCCTTGCATATTTACATGCCTGCCGCTGCTTCCTTGCTGGGATGGTGATGAGTGGAAAGCCACACCAGGCTGAGCTGCCAATGCCTGACATGACACCATGCATAGGGACCAGACAGTGCCTGGAGCAGCAAGATAACATTCAGAAAGGGATCGCTTTGGCTGTTTCCAATGGGATTTATTTCTCTACATGCCTGGTAAGACTCGACCTAATGCTTTAAAGTTTACGCTGCTTAAGGAGAATGGAAAAAACAGGGAATACAAAGAAAACCAGCAGGTGAGATGAGATCAACAAGGAGATAAAAGATAATAATGTGAGTCAGTTTTATTGTGTGTATTATAATGGCATCTACTGAGATGAGGGCCCCTTTGTGCTAGGCACTACACAAACACAGAGTAAGTGACAGTCCCTGCCCTGAACAGCTACAGCCTAAGTAGACGAGTGAGACAAAAATATTCCCATTTCTATATTACAAATGGGGAACTGAGGCATAGGGAGATTAAGTGAAATTTGCCCAATGTCACACTGGCAGGTCAGTGGCAGAACCAAGAGGTGACCCTGCATAACTTGAGTCTCAGGACATTGCTCTATCCACACAGCCATCCTTCCTCTCAACAGTCAGCACACATACAATCCATTTTATACAGTGTCTAAGAAAAAAAACTGCATCCCAAAACCCACACAGGTGCTGGTGCATGGCTTTGGGTGGTGCTAAATCAGTAACTCTGCTGGAAATTTCCTCAGTCCAATTGCATCACCACCTGGTATTTAAACCAGTAGCTGTCGAATACTCTCTACACATCCTTCTCTCCTGCACCAGCTACCCTCCCTATTGCCCACTTTCCCTGAAGAATTCTGCATTGCTCTTGGTTGTTCAGCAAACCATCAAGAAATGGCTCTGCGGGCCCCAGCCCATGGATGGAGGATTGCTGCTGTGTTTAAAATGTTTACTGTGTCAAAGCAGGCAGGTGAATTTCCCTCTGTGCAGAGTGAGCGGCTTCAAGGGTTGAGCACAGAAAAGTGTTCTTCACTCCCTTGCAGACCTGCCCTTCCTTCCCACTTAGGAGCAGACAAATGAGAGCAGAAGCAATCACTTTGGGTCAACGATTGCTCATGTCGCTCCCGATTAATATGCTTTTCCTTGGACAAACACGTGGCTTAGCCGAGTAACCTTGCTATATTGTCTGTGCACTTAGGCTCTGCCCTCTTAGTACATGGCTGTGTTTACGATAGATGACAAAAACAAAAAACGAACCCTACCTAATGTATTTGTCTGCTTTGTAGCCCCCATTAAATTGAGGATTCATATATTCCACACCTGCTACTCTCATTGTTGTCTTTTCTTCTGACCTAAATCTCGGTGTTGTTTTGCAGAAAGAAGTACGTAAGCACCCAACGCCCTGAGCGGTTTTGAAAATGTGGTCCCTTATTTTGATGCCTAAATGGGATTTGAGATCTCTGGAAAACCCAGCCCAATGTACACGTTCTGCATCAGCATCATCACTCCCTTCATCTCTGCCCTTTGCCCCTTCACACTGATCCTGGAAACCAATTCACTATATACCCCCTGCCCACTCATGCAGTTGGTAGCAATACTGCTGTTGGTTAAGATCATGAGTTCAAGTTGCATGGTACATCTTGGACACTAAAACCCAGTTGGATTTGTAAGGAGCCGCTCTTTGACTGAGACGGTAACATGAACCCTCCAGTAGATGCCCAGACAGAAGTTAAAGATCCCTTAAATAATTTTCCAGAGGGTTAGTTTCCTGGCTAGCAGTCCTTCTCAGCACAATGCTCCCAGACGTCTCAGGCTACATGGAAGCTATTGCTCAGCACATGATTTCTTCGTATCCTGTCACCAAGGTACCAGTTGCAAACTCATTATTGTGAAGTGTAATAATCAGATGGGCTGCAGCCCAGACAGTCAGGCTCTTACCAAAGAGATGCAGTGATCAAAAGCTAGAAACAGAAACCAGGAGGCCCGAGGCAGGCAGAACAGAAACCCAGGGAGGATTGGCTTTGTAATTAGCCGAACAGAGGAGAGACTGGATCTCAGAGGCGTTTTCCTCTAGGCTGTCCAAAATGAAAAGGAATAGCAGGGGGGGGCTTTGACAAGCCATCAGCGACAGGATGCAGTGGCCTGCTAGAATGGCAAGGAAGAGAAATGATGCATAGCTTTGAGAGGCAGGAAAGCGAGGTCCTGAAGGGGCTCACTAGAGACTAGACTGTGACAACAGACACAGCCATGAGCAAGGCACGGTGGATACACTGCTTCAGGCCTGGAGCAGCATTGTGTCTGGCAGACACCCTGAGAATCAATCTGAGTGTGGGGAGGGATTATTTGCTCATTTGCTGCTCGCATAAGCTGGCACAACCAATGACGATGCTCCCTGAACCAGCTTATCTAGGCTCACCAGTGAAGAGTCCCAACCCTCACCTGCCTACACCCTTGTTAGGAGTTGCAGGTACACATTGCCCATTTCCTCTGGCCAGCTCCAGTTCAAGGAAAGGATGGATGGCCCAATGGTTACAGGACTAACCTAGGATGTATGAAACCCACACTCAATTCCCTGCTCTGCCACAGTGACCTTAGGCATGTCACTTAGCCTCTCTGTTCCTCAGTTCCCCATCTATAAAAAGAGGCTAAAGCCCTGCCCTGCCTCACAAGGTATTGTGAGGATAAATACATTAGTGTGTGAGGTGCTCAGATACTACAGCGATGAGGGCCATTAAGTACCTTAGATATATACAAGGTCCGAATAGCTCATGTGAAGGGCGGAAGGTGTCTTACTCCTACTTAGCCCCTAGCGGAGCACATAATCCAAGTCACAGTCTAGCCCTATCTGAAACAGGCACTAACACAAGCTGGACTGACCATGCAAAACCCTACTATCATTGAAAACTGTCCTAGACTCAGACGAGTGATGAATTAACCTAGGCAACTACCGTAGGTCTTGTCACACCAGCAAAGCTGCTGGAATTGAACGGTAAAGTGACCAGAGATACATGGAGTATGAAAGACGCCGTACGAAACCAAAGACCTCATCGATCTCCAAAAAATAGTAACGACTGTGGTTTTGTAGTCAACCCCGGAACTATGTCCTTGCATATAAAATATTGTTCTTAGTAAATCAGTAGTGCTGAGAAGCCTCCACTGTGCTCGGTTCTTTAAACAAACACGGTAGGAGTCAACCCCTTCTCCAAAGTGCCCTGATTCAGCAGAGAAGGCAGTGGTGCCTCAAGAGACCTGGGTTTTCCCAGGTCCACCACAGATCTGCTGAGTGACTCTGGGCCTTGTTCTGTGACTCAGTTTCCCATACCACCTAATATTTCAAGCGGCTAAAGAGAGATGCTGGCACTCAGGTTTGGCCCATCCACCCCTCCACCGACGGAGAGGCGGACAGGCCATATTTGATTGGTATTGTGGCCTAACACACCCGGGGTTGCAATGCCACTCAAATTTGGCCCCTCTGCCCCTCCATTTGTGGAAAGGGAAGGGCAAGTGAGCCAAGTTAGACTGGTACTGTGATCCTGTGGACCAGGCTGCAATGCCATCATTTGGAGGACCCGATTCCAAATACAAGCGATGTTACTTACAATTGAGACGGGGGATTTGGGGTTTCAAAGTGAGGCAGTCCAACAAAACCTGGGACTGATGGGAGGTCTGGTTTCCTCATTGGTGAAATGTGGACAATGATGGACATCGGTGAAATGTGGACCTTTGTACAGTGCTTAGAGATCTACAGCTGAAAAGCTCTGTATAAGAGACAGCTATTGTTATTAAGCATGTAAGTAGTCCCATTAGCTTTAGAAGCCTTAGTCATATGCTTAAATACCTTGCTCACTCAGGGCTTTGGACTGGGAGCTCTTCAGAGCAGCCACCGAAGTAAGCAATGTGCATGTACAGCACCTAGCACATACTATTGTAACACCAAAAATTCCTTACCGATCACCTTGGTACTTGAACACAATATAAAAAAAGTAACATAGGAAAATGGGGGTGGGGAAGAGGGACTATTACTATACCCATTTTACAGATAGGCAACTGAAACATAAAGAGGTGAACTGACGTGCCCAAAGTCACTCAGGAAGTCAGTGGCAGAACCAAGAAATGAACCCAGGTCCCCTGAGTCCCAGGTCAGTGCCTCAACAAGTTCATCCCACCTTTTCTTCCATGTAGCTAAAGCGGATCAAGATGGCTCTGTGGTTAAGGCACAGGACTGGTGGTCATCAGATCTCATGCCTAGTTTTCAGAAGTGCTGAGCACCTCCATTTTCTATTGATTTCAGCTGAAAATCTCTGACAAAAATCAAACCCTCAATACACAGTATTCTCTCTCTGTTTCCCACCTACACATCCTTCCTTTTCAACTCCCACAAATACCTATTTTTTAAGGAGGGGGCGGGGGGGGAGCAGTGAAATTTACAAAGCACCGCTGGGATATTTCTGCTGGCAGCCCTGTAATGATGCATTACTTTCATACATCCTCAGAACAATAGCGCACGAGTGATGTATTACAGCAGTGGATTATCCAAATGATGATAGTCTGATGATAGAGTGTCGTCGTACTTTATTATGGTGATGTTGGATGGAATATTTCAGGCATGCCAGGCAACTTTCATTTAGGTAAAAACAAGAATTAATTTTGAGATGTGGGAACAAGTTAAAAAAGGGTGTATTTATAGTACATTGGACAATTAATTATGATTTCATTACTGAGCTAAGTATAGTAATGTCTCTGTTTGCATGGAAAATATCTCACCACTACAACATGTTTGGGTAGTATAATACAATATTTCTCATTCACCAGTGACAGCTGCTTACAATTCATTGGTTTACATTTCAAAGTGTATTTTAAAAATAAAATTCTGAAAAGAACTAATTTCTAAATCCACTGGCTTTAAACTACAGAAAGCCCAGTGACTGGTAGAGTCCAATGTTACTTATATCAGAGCTATTACACTGGTCTAACTCTACTGCCTTCATCGGATATTCTTGATTTACTCCTGTGTAATTAAGATCAGAATCAGTCCCATCATTCATTACATGTTGCACTGAAATGATGACTGTTTATTAACTCCCTTCTAGTACTCTTCAACCCATGTGCAGTTGTTGCCATTTAAAAATAATTTTCTCCACATCAGTATTTAGATACCAAGGTGACTGGGAGAGAGAATTAGTGTAGATCACATAGGAGTGCACAGAAGTATTATTAAGAAAGGCAAACTCATAGGCTGGGATTTTCAATGGAACTTAAGGGGGGTAGGTGCCCAACTTCTATAGGATTTCAATGGGAATTGGACACAACTCCCTTAGACGCCTTAGAAAATTCCAGCCCTAGTTTATTCAGATTCTCATGTTCACACTTCATCCACTAAGAGATCATATATCCTGATACACTCCTAGGCTCCGTCTTGCCAACATGCATGTCTGCGACTTGTTGAACCTGGACGGCAGTGGAAGCAGTGTGGACAGGCACTCAGTAGTTTCTGCACCGCGTTGTGAATTTCGCAGCTGTTCTAAATGGGTACTCCAGCCTCCTCAGCAATGCCTTCTTTGGACACTTTGCCATAATTTTGTTTTGTGCCCAGATGCCAAGGTAATCGGCTCTTTGAAAATACCACACACACACACACACACACACACACACAGAGATTAATGGAGGAAAACTGGGGGAGGAGGAGCTACATCATCATCATAGAGTGCTCTCCATTTATAAGAATCACTGCTGTAAGAATCAACCACATAGAGTGATCCAAACTACTGGGACAAAATCATTCCTATACTTAACCTATACTCGGCTTGTAAGAATCAATCGTTTATAACAATCAAATATTCTGGGTCTATCATCCTTATACAACAGGCATTCACTGAAGAGAACTGCCATAGATTTCAAATAAAACAAGATGGCTTCCAGTTTTGTCTGTAACCAGTGTCCACTTCCTTGTCTGGGATGCCCAACACAGCACACAAGCCACCCATGTACCTGCATGTCCAGCAATACCCCCAACTGGCTGCAACAACAGCCACACAGCAATCCTGCTGCTGTCCCATTGCCTTGAGTGGAAGGACAACATTCCTCCAAACAGAGCGCTCACGCTCATTTGCTCAGTCTTTGCACAGTAGAGGAGGATTTGGCCTGTACCATGGTTTAAGATGGCTTTTTTTGGTTTAGATTAATCCTATTAAAAAAGTGTTTATCCTAAACTGAAATAAGCCACTCAAATGGAAATAAAAATGTCTATAAACAAACTTGAACCAATTTAACTAAACTGGGTAAAAAAAAAAGATAGATGTTGAGCCCTTGCCTACATGGGAAAGTAGCACCAGTTTAACTTAATATGTGATTTTAAACTGCTTAAGCTAAACTGATGCAAAAGGCTGTGTGGACACTCATCTTGGCTTAAACTAGGTTTACTTCAGTTTAGCTTACTTCGATTCAGAACAAGTTTAAACTTAGCTGGAATAAGCCACTGTCAAACTAAAATAAGATCATCCAGAAGCATTGCTCAACTTTTGCATGTGTTCAAAGACTCAGTTAAACCACTGATGCTTTGTACGCATAGGGCTTCTGTTAAGATACTTCCTTTATACCTGCAAAAAGGAAAGGAGTACTTGTGGCACCTTAGAGACTAACACATTTATTTGAGCATCAGCTTTCGTGAGCTACAACTCACTTCAAATAAATGTGTTAGTCTCTAAGGTGCCACAAGTACTCCTTTTCTTTTTGCGGATACAGACTAACACGGCTGCTACTCTGAAACCTGTCCTTTATATCTGTTTGTTTCCCTTTTGCTCAAGAGACGTAGTGCAAAACAGACCATTCTGCTGTAAAATAATCTACAATACTCAGTTCCTGTGACTTTCCCACACCTTTCAACATGGCATTCTGTCACTATTAATGTTTCCTTCTCACCTCCATCTATACGCACACACCCTTAAAGAATAATTTGAGGAATTAAAGTAGCTTGAAGGCAAGTGGGCCTGATGTCTAAATCCAGTCCAGAAAAGGGCTGGATTTCCACACAGATAGATCATTCAATAGCTCATGCTCTTTAAGATGGTGGGAGTAGCAATGATATTTGTGTGTCTGGCATTGCTAATGTCTTATTTAGGTATTTTTACTTCCTACCGGTTTGCAGCAGAATTATGATTTCCATTGCGATGGGAGATATACTCCTTTTGTCGAACTGGGCATGTTTCCTTTACATTGAGATTATCACACTTTCAAGTCTTACACTTTGATACTTGTCCTCCCATTCATTCTGCTACTAGCTTTAAAAAAAAAAAAAAAAAAAAAGCACGAAGTCCAAAGCTCACCATTTTTGAGTGTGACTGGAACATTACTAATGATGATTGTTTCAAGGTGTTTTGTGACTAACTTTGTGAGAGAAAAATATTTCTTTTCTCCTAGCTGCTACAGTTGAGAAGACTCTGCCTATGAATTAGAGCAGAGGAAGCTGTGAACCAGGACTCCTGGGTTCTATTCCCAATTCTCTGGAAACGAGTGTGGTCTAGTGGTTAGCTAATGGCAACAAGAATCACTCAACGCTCCTGGGTTTTATTCCTAACTCCAATGAGTCAGTGAGTCTTTTGGTGAGTAATTTTTTAACCTCTCTGTGCTTCAGTTTCTTCATCTGTAAACTAGGAAAAATAATACAAATCTTGTAGAGAGTTTAGATTACGGCAACCAGGGTGGGTGCAATTAAAAACTCCACAGTAATTGCCACGTCATGGTACTAAAAGTAGGAACATACAGACACTGTGATTATTACAGGTATTTGGGATGGTGAACGATTAATTGAAATTTGCACTAAATATATATAAAGACAAATGCCAATATTGGCAACAAGAAAATAAAAGGCTGAAAATACCACATCACATGGAATGTGCAGTTTTTATAATTATAAACAAACATGAAAAGGCTAATGCGGGGAGGGGGATCAAGACACTCACTGGCAGGAGGAGCAATGCCAGAAAAAAAAAAACCACAAGAACTAGGGGTCACTCAATTAAATTAATGAGCAGCAGTTAAAAAGCAAACGAAAGGAAATACTTCACACAACAGAGAGTCAACCTGACTGCTATGGAATGTTCTGAAGGCCAAAATTATAACTGGGTACAAAAAGGAATTAGATATGTTCAAGGAGGATAGGTCCATAAATGGCTATTAGCCAGGATGTTCAGGGACGTAACCCCATGCTCCAGGTGTCCGTAAACCTCTGACTGCCAGAAACAGGGCCTAGATGACAGGGGATGGATCACTCAAAATTACCCTGTTCTGTTCATTCCCTCTGAAGCACCTGGCACTGGCCACTGTCAGAAGACAGGATGGCCATTCTGATGAGAAAGAGTTTTTCTGAAGGAGGAAATCAGGGAGCCTGAAGGTGTGGTGGATCTGGGTCCCATTTTGCCTAAATCTCTCCCTGATGGCAAAAGTGATACAAGTTTCCCACAATGCCTTGCAAACAGACCTCAACACTCACCTGGGGGCTGATCTAAACCCTATCAAAGTCAATGCAAAGATTTTCCTTGATGTCAGTGGGCTTTGGATATGCCTCAGACGAGTCACTCCTGAGATGTGAGGTATCTCAGTGTCTTTCATCCTTGTCTCAGCTAAGGCTGCCAAATGGTGGCTATTGTTGGGGTGGCTTTTGTCACATCGATGCCTTGCTGCTAAGATCTATTGAGACCTCCCTCAGCATATTAACTGATTCTCGTCACTACTAAGTCAAGCTTTAACCAGCAAGCTAGAGGTGAAAGCCCTTAAACCATCCAGCCTCCTGCATCTTCAAAGCACTGCATGAACTTCAGTTGTGCATCTCAAGTTAAAGTCAGCATGGAGCCATATAGCTGTATGAAAACGAGGAGCAAATGTTCCTTACTGAACATCTTGTACTGTCTCAGCTGCTGGTCTATTTCAAAGCTTCTGGAAAGCTCTAAGTTTTCCAGCTATGCTACTCTTGGAGATTAAAGTAGTGTACAGAACGACTGAAGAATTGCCCAGACCTGAAATACAGACATGTAATCCACTGTTTGGCTGCTGGTCAAAGTATTAATGGTGATGTTAAACTCATCTCTTTCTGTATGCTTCAGGGCATGTATGACTTTTTTTTAAAAAAAAAAATGCATAACTAAGAATAGCAAAGGGACTTATTTCCAGAGAATAAAGCCATGAAAGGGATATGATCTGCACCTGTTCCCACTTTTCCATTGCCTATAGTTATCCTCCTTTGAACTTTAGGATTCTTCTGATAAACACATTTCTCAGATAAATAACTGAACCTGGCATTTAAATGCCAGAAATGAAAACCTCAGTAATACATGTAGGCTTCAGATTTTAAAACTTAATTTAATCCCATCATACAATAGCAAGTTTCACTTTTATTTAATTCCATTTCATCCAGTAATCTCAAACCACTTTGCAAGCATAATTAAAGGGACAGTGCCAAACAGATTTTCTTGAGTCATTAATTTTTTTAAATCCATTTTCTTATAGAGCACATTTTAAATAGTGTATCCTGATTTTATTTGTTTGTTTATTATTATATAAAGGAATGTTCTGTTCCCAATTGATATTAATAGAAGTCATTTCATCAAGGGAGAAGCTGACAATACAAAGAAAATGGTGTGACTATACAAAGCATTGTCAAACACAGAAAGCAAACAAGCAGAAAAAACATGGACCACACTGTTGGTCCCACTGACTCGCTTTCAGTTATTAAGCGTTACTGACTGATAGATTCATGACAATTTTACCGATTGTTCTCAATGGGAGCTGCTGGGTCTTGAGCACCTATAAAATTCTGGCCCTAAATCTCTCTGGCCCCAGTTCCCTATCTGTAAACTGGGGGTAATAATACTTCCTTTCCCCCATGTTTCTCCTCCGTCTTGCCGAGTTATATTGCAAGCTCTTTGGGGCAGGGACCGTCTCCTATAACATGTATGACAGGTTTCAGAGTAGCAGCCGTGTTAGTCTGTATTCGCAAAAAGAAAAGGAGTACTTGTAGCACCTTAGAGACTAACAAATTTATTAGAGCATAAGCTTTTGTGAGCTACAGCTCACTTCATCGGATGCATTTGGTGGAAAAAACAGAGGAGAGATTTATATACACACACACAGAGAACATGAAACAATGGGTTTATCATACACACTGAAAGGAGAGTGATCACTTAAGATAAGCCATCACCAGCAGCAGGGGGGGGAAAGGAGGAAAACCTTTCATGGTGACAAGCAAGGTAGGCTAATTCCAGCAGTTAACAAGAATATCAGAGGAACAGTGGGGGGTGGGGTGGGAGGGAGAAATACCATGGGGAAATAGTTTTACTTTGTGTAATGACTCATCCATTCCCAGTCTCTATTCAAGCCTAAGTTAATTGTATCCAGTTTGCAACTTAATTCCAATTCAGCAGTCTCTCGTTGGAGTCTGTTTTTGAAGCTTTTTTGTTGAAGGATAGCCACTCTTAGGTCTGTGATCGAGTGACCAGAGAGATTGAAGTGTTCTCCAACTGGTTTTTGAATGTTATAATTCTTGACGTCTGATTTGTGTCCATTCATTCTTTTACGTAGAGACTGTCCAGTTTGGCCAATGTACATGGCAGAGGGGCATTGCTGACACATGATGGCATATATCACATTGGTAGATGCGCAGGTGAACGAACCTCTGATAGTGTGGCTGATGTGATTAGGCCCTATGATGGTATCCCCTGAATAGATATGTGGACAGAGTTGGCAACGGGCTTTGTTGCAAGGATAGGTTCCTGGGTTAGTGGTTCTGCTGTGTGGTGTGTGGTTGCTGGTGAGTATTTGCTTCAGATTGGGGGGCTGTCTGTAAGCAAGGACTGGTCTGTCTCCCAAGATCTGTGAGAGTGATGAGTCGTCCTTAAGTGATCACTCTCCTTACAATGTGTATGATAAACCCATTGTTTCATGTTCTCTGTGTGTGTGTGTATATAAATCTCTCCTCTGTTTTTTCCACCAAATGCATCCGATGAAGTGAGCTGTAGCTCACGAAAGCTTATGCTCTAATAAATTTGTTAGTCTCTAAGGTGCCACAAGTACTCCTTTTCTTATAACATGTATGTACAGCTTCTAGCACAGTGAGGCATTGCATTTAGTTGGATCCTCCAGAACTTATTACTATTGTACAAATGATCGTTTGCCACAGTTTAGGGTGTCCCCAACCCCAAATGGGAGCCTGAGGTCCTTGTAGCCCATGCTCCTGTTTGACTCAGAGGGGTCTCTTTCTAGGAGCACCTTTGGAGTGGGGTATAAAAGCTAATGTCAAGAGCTCCCAGAGAAAGCCATTAGCAATGCACAAAAAGGTGTTTTATTGGTCCTACAAAACCCAGGAACTTCAGCTACACATACTTAGCATCATCTATTGTAATTGTGTCTTTTAACTATTTACACACATGAGGATAGAGAGTACTCCTGTAAGACAGAGCAAGCAGGGCTGGGCAGCCCCATCTAAGCCCCATTCCTGTACTGAAATACACACGGATGCAAGAAAGTGCCTGCTCAAAGATAGGGGGTTCAGGGATCCCACGCTCCTAACCAACTACTAAACCAACCATACACATTAAATTAAAACCGCTCACTGCAATTGTCCTCTAAGCAGCAGACAAATGGTTACAATTCATTTTTATGGAAGCCAAAAATTAAAATCTTGCCACTTCAAAGGCTTACAAAATGTTGTGGGTTTTATTTTTGATCACAATATAGTTTATCCACTATGGTACTGTATATGCAGAAGACTTGGCTAGAAAATTACATTGCCTAATTTATGGCATGCCTGGAGTGAACAAAATACTCTGCATTATTGCCTTTAGCAACACCTGTATAAAACATGCCTTAATGGAACACCATCACTCAAAAAGCTTTATAGTCCTCTAGATTACATCTCATAACTGCAAGTACAGTAGAAAGTAAATTAGGAATACTAATGGCAACTCAGCACCTTGGGCGAGCATAGAGCTAAACTAACAGCAGTGATGTGGATTGTGGAATAACAGGAACGTTAGGATAATGTTGCATAATAAGCCGTGTTAATGTAGATTTGACACCTTCAGCAAAAGGGCAGCAGAAATGTGTGGAGTTCACTTTTCAGGGCGGACGGTCGAAAGGCAGCAAGGCCTGGTGGACTGAGCAGAGCTCGGGGAGTCAAAGGGTCATGAGTTCTAGTTCTTGACTCTGTGTTGCCATGGGGAACTCGTTGAATCTCTGTGCCACAGCTTCCCCATTGGCTAAATGGGTGTGTGTAGACACAGCAAGACACAAAGGAGCGAGCGCTTGCAAGCAAGCACGGGGACGTAGAGATTCACAGATTTACACACATGCTCAGTTTTATGCACAATAATCATCCTATGCATTTCCATGGGACCACTCACGTTCAGCATGTATACTTTGTGGTATAAAGGCCAAAGTCACATTGTTAGTCAAAGCAATAATTCCTATGTGAGTGCTCTTAAGCCACCAGATGAGGCTGATCACAAATCCCCCTGCCTTAAGATGAAAACATGAAACCCACTTCTTTGACTTAACCATCCCAAAAGTAACAAATACACTCAGAGCTGAATGCTCAAAAGGAGTTAGGCTCCTAACTTCTATTTAGGCTCCTGAAATCAATGGAGCCTAACTCCAAGGACCACGGGCTCCTATGGAGCTATTTACTAATGTTAAATCATAAGTAACTAATGATCACTAATAATGAGTAAGAGTTGTCAGGTTCAGCCCCTATATTTGCTTCAAGATACAGTCTCTGATTAAACCAGATACTGCTTTTTTTTAAAATAAATAAGCTGTTAATCAAGTGTACAAAGATCTATAAATATGTTTAGTAGCCAAGATTTTTCAAAAGAAACTACCGATTTGAGGTGCCTTCAGATATCTTAATGATGATTTTCGGAAGGTAGCTGGTTCAGCCTCTTTAAGGTGTTTGAAAGTGGGCACCCAAAATCACAAGCCACTTCTGAAAATCTTGGCCTCCGTTTGCATATGATGTACTATCAACTCGTTCCCTTGTTTTGTCATGTTGTACGACACTGGTTTCCATTGTGACGTGACTCCATTTGAGCTAGTGGAGTTATGTTTTAATGGAACATGGTGTTTTCCAGAAGGCATGCGCTTCACCCTTTGGGACCAAAAAATAAAAAAGTTTTACATTTTCAGAAGCAGCAGAATATTAGAAAAAACACAGGGACATTGTCAGCCACACTCTGTGCTGGTAGCCAGCTCTCTTCATTATAGCTAGTTAGTTTGGATCATCTCCAATAAAATGGATAAAGTTTTATTAGCTCAACTCTCAGTGCTCTCTCGCCCAATGTACTGCTCCAAAGAAGGAAATTAATGAATTATTTTTCATAATTGTTAAATTACATGGAATGGCTTATAACAGCATTTGAAAATGTCAAGAGATGCAGGTTTAGAGACAGGAGAAATTATATGGATTTCAGAGTCAAGAGCATTTGAGTTAATCAAATAATATTCCATTAATCCTGTTTCCCTGGGTGGGTCCCTGAAATTTAGCTACGGTCTATTCAGCAATGGAAACCAATCGTGTGTAAAATAGTAAATGCCTGATAAGCTGAACATCCTCAACCCCCACGGACATGGGTGAGAATTTAGAGTCCTCAGAACCTAACACCTTTACACGCTTGTAAGAGCGTCACGTGTTCCTGTCTGGGGCTGACTAGTCCACAGAGAGCAGCCATCTGCCACTGATTCAACCAAACGCATTTAGGGCCTAGTCACAGCTCGTTGGCATATTAGGAGTCTTTCCGCCGACTTCAGTGGGTCTATAGCACTAGGCTTCTAGTCCTTGAGCTCAAGCGGTCGGGGCCTGCACTTTGGCTCTGAGGTCATGACTTCCAACCCTGCAGATGGGGTTTGTTGTATCAGCATCTTGCAGCATGAAGCCTATGGCCCAGACAGGGCCTGGCTTTTGCATACAGTGGGGAGGAAAGAGCTTGGCTTTCTCTCTTGCTATGGGGGCACGGCACAATCCCAGTGCATGCGATAACTGAACACAAAGGCCTGGTTTTGTTAGCAATGCCACCAGTGACGGAAGCCTGAGGCAAGGCCACCTTCCCATCTACAGGGCTGGCCTGGCAGTAGGGAGAGCAAACGGTGCATCCCTTCAGGTTGAACAGTTCAGGCAACCCCACCTGAACACAAGGGGATCTGACCACAAGTGTCAGATCTGGGTCAGGTCAGATGGGAAAACAATTGGCCCCCTCTCAGGTCAGGCCGGTGCAGTCCTTCCAGCCGCTGACACCTCACTGCATTGCGGGCACGCTGAGGTGTCCCAGCACCTCTCACTCTGCAGTGGACATGCTACATAGCCGGGGGAATTGACCATGAGAAGCAGGGTTTGTGGCCAATGTCACATGTAGTCACCGCTGCCTTACCCTATGGATAGGAGGCGGTGGTGGTGCTGGCCTATGTTCAGGAGGAGGGGTAGGGCCAATCATGACTTGTGCTTGTCGGGCTCGGGTTAGGTGGGCTTGCAGCTGACTCAGGTCTCGGTTTAAAAATTAGTAGACCTTTATCGCCTTTGCCCCACATGGCCAACATAAACTCATGCTGCATTCCAGCCAGAGTGCTTTGAATATAAAAACATGTCACCACCAGGCAAAAAATGCACAGTTAGGATAAGGCTTTCATAAAACAGAAGAGCCAGAAGGAAATGCAAGTGTAATTGTGATTCAGAGGCACCATGATCCGCGTCTCTTTGCGAGATGCAAATCTGTTTCTGTGATTGTAAAACACACTATTGCTAGCTTTCAGGAGATTAAGCGGGGGGAAATGCATGCTTACTTTTTCAGAAGACAAGTCGGCAAAATATGTAGTCAGCAAAGCTGGAGAAAACAGTTTGTTCACAACATGGTTTGCATATGTATCTGCTTCTTTTTTAAGAGACGGATCTTTTAGTTTGTCACAAAGATCAGACAGATTTGAGAAGCAATATGATCCTGTGAATAATGCTGGGTCTGTGTTATCTTATGGGGATAGGGTGAGAGGAAATCTGACGTTAATTTCTGGCTCTGCCATCGACTTCCTGTGGGATCTCGGGCAAGTCACTTGATCTTTCTCTGCCTTAGTTAGATACCACTTACCTCTGTAGAACACTTTGAGATCTACAATGCAACGTGATACACAAGTGCTAATTATCATAATACATTGGGACCTTCTTTTCTGAAATACCTGACTCACAGGAAAGGCTGTGGTCACTGATGACACAACACATGAAAAATAATTTGCTAGTAGACTCCCAAATTCCCTCCCTGATGGTGAAAAGGGATGGAAGGAGTCCTGGACTCACTACAGGCATCTCCAAGAGAGGGAAGGGGTTAGCTGACTGATTTCCCACCCCACCACCCCACTTGGTTTTACTCATCACGTTTGAAATTAACACAGCTTTTTAAACTTCATAATTTACCATCATTCATAAATACACAACACCATAATTTGGATTGTTAATTGCAGTTGCACAGAAACCACTCAACATTGTTCACATCTAGGTCTCTCAGAAGCAGTCTTTGACTTCTTCTTCACCCCACCCGCCAGTCCCCAGTGAAGACGACGGTATTATATATCTTTGCAAGGCTAGGGCTTAAGATTCATAGATTTTAAGACCATAAAGGACCACTAGATTATCCAGTCTGACTTTCAGTATATCACATGTGTGGCACCCCAATATTCACCACTGTCATGTAATTAGGATATGTTTTGTACAAAGGATGCCTTGTGAGGTATCTTCTAAAAGCCTTGCTCTGCTAGACTGTCATATCTCATTGGATTTTATATGCTATCGTCGCATGTGAAGTTATGAAGTTTGGCTATGGGTGTGTTACTGAAACATGTCACGAGATTGAAAACACCCACTCGCAGCCTTTCAGGTACAACAGTGAAAAGGCCAAACAGTGTTAATGGCTTATTGAGGAAATGCACACAAGCACAAGGATTACCCCAGGAACTGTGTACAATAGAAACCTCTCAGAGATAGCACTACACAATGGAAACGGTTTGAGCCAGGTCACAGCAAAAGAGCTTTCCAGCAAGTGGGAAGAAGATATAATAGGGGGAAATGACATCATGGAGGGACCTCACTCTCCCTACAACAACACACCTGAAAACATCTGAGGAATAAAGACTGAACAGGGGGAAGTGATGGTCCCAGGCTAGAGGGATTTCTAGCCTGTGTACGAAAACCAGGGAAACCCAGGCTGCAGAGCAAGGCAACTTGTGCCTAAAGCATCTGCCAGCCTGTTTATCACTCAGAGTGAGGATTTGCTAATTTATATCCTACCTATCTAGTGTGTTAAGCTCAGTTTGCATTTTTGTTTATTTACTAGGTAATCTGCTTTGATCTGTTTGCTATCACTTAAAATCTCTCCTTTTGTAGTTAATAAACTTATTTTATGTTTTAATCCAAGCCAGCGTGCGTTTGACTAAGGCATCTGGGGAAAATCTCTGCTTGGTTACCACAAGTGTGCATTGTTCTCTTCACATTGAGGGAGAGGTGGACTGGGTATTAAATCCAGGTACTGGCCAGATTTGACCAGGGCAGGATGGTACTGCTCTGGGGTCCCAGGCTCAGAAGCTGGTGGTTAGAGAGCCTGCATGTAACTGCAGCTGGGCGTGTCCCCATCTCTGTGAATACTGGTGAAAGTGCAGGCTGGAGGGCTTTGCAGCTTGTCACAGCGGTACAGTGTGAGAGGGAGCCCAGGCTGGTGGGTCAGGGGGCTCAGTGGTACCCCAGTTCCAGGTGGCACCCTGGGGGGAACCCATCACAACATGTTCATATTCAGTTATTTGTCCACTATGACCCCTAAATCCTTTTCTGAATCACTGCTTTTCAGGATACAGTCCTCCATTCTTTGTTCCCGGATGCATTTGGCTATATTAAAATACTTTGTTTGACAGGTCTGGGCAGTGTGGGGGAAGCCGACACAGCTGCTGCTCATGCTGAGAACAAACATGGGACAGACATTAGTTAGAATGATTAATGAACTACTGGAAGGAACTCAGATACTACAGTGGTAAGAGCAATATAAGAACATATAGAGAATACAGTGTTGTAGCTCTTGTGTGTTCAGAGAGAAGACTTCACTCTCCAGGACTATCCAGATAATCATAACCCTTCCATCTACCATGTGGTGGAGAAATGTGGTCAGGAATTGGGAGGGGGGGGGAGCATTCTGTGCTGACGAACAATTACGTGAAATACGGTTTGGTTGAGTTAATAGAAGTGCTAATGCTTTTCTTAAATTTTTGTAGTTTGAATTATATATTTGGGGAGCTAAGGGACGCCTCTGGTATGAAGATTTTACATCTAAGACTAAATTAATAAAATAAACAAGTAAGGAGAATACAGTCACAGAAAGTACTTTAAAAGGCACAGAACTTCCCCATCAAATGGCAAGAGTTTTAAGTTGACTTGATCTGACGACGTAAAATAAAGTGCGTCTTAGTAGCTTGCCTCATTCAGAAAGATACTTAACATCCTTACACTCTCCTGCCATCAATAGCAGCTGAGAGTGCTCAGCACCTCACAGGATGAGGCCTTAACACAGAAGATAACACCTGTGCCCAGTGCAGTCAACCCCCGCGGCGGGGGGGAATCATTTGACCCACACGTCTGAATCAGCTTGTCACGCTATATTCTGCTGGGAATAGGACTGCACATTTGGGCAACTTCTGTTAATCACTTTCTGAACATCTGTGACCTGATCACAAAAGGTCGGAAAAATTAAAAAGTAGTTCAGCACCAGAAAAACAAGTTCAAGAGGCCAGGAGAATGATGTGGCACTTAAAACCATTTTAGTATGAGTTGCTCTCTGTTGAGGATGGCATTTAAAACTAGTGGAAGCAGCTTGTCTAAGTAGTAATTGTTCAAGAGGTCCTGTATATATAACGTACAGCGTGTCTATCGACCAGTCATTTTGTATGTATCTATTACAGTAATTCCTAGGCAATATAAACTTATACGTCCCTACCGCTGCTAGTGGTTTGCATGACAGCTGTAATTTTGCTTGCAATTGCAACCAAGGCAAAGTAAAGGGGAAAAGGAATGATTGCTCTCCAAGTTGTAACTTTTCCTTGCGTTTTGCTGTAGTGATACCATCCTGCACTTCCTAGCTGTTACACGGTCAGCTGCTGTGTGGCCTTGAGCTAGTAATTAAAAATCCCTGGGCCAAATTCATAAGTGATGTCAATCGTGTTGTACGTGGCCTGTGTGTAAATCAGCACAAGATGGAGTCATTTATATATACACATAGACTCCACCGCTACTTGTGCTGTCTCCGTTTGGCGTATAGAGGACTTCAGTCTCCGAGATCATCAGGCCAGGATCTTTTAAAGGTGCTATCTGAGTATTTATGTGGCCCCCATCACTGTCAGAGATGAGGACTTGCAGCTGCCCAGTCTCTGAGCAGCCTATGAGCACAGTTCAGCCACAGCAAGACCAGCTGATTGACCACTCCACCAACTCATCTCTGGCTGCTCAATGTACGTGCCCGCAGCTGTGATCTCTCCTGTGCCTGCCCTGCTCCTAGTCTCACTCTAGCCCTGATCCTGCCTTGTTCTCAGCCCCGCTTCCCACTTGGTTCCTGACTCTGGCTCCAACCATTGCGCCTGACTGCCCACATCCTGGTTCATGACAATCACTACCAAATCTGAGTACCTCACAAACATTAACGAGTTTATCCTCATACCACCCCCAGGAAGCATTATTCACAGTGTATAAAGCCAGGAGGAACCACTGTGCTCTACTATCTGACCTCCTGTGGTCATAGGACTTCCCTGAATTAATTCCTGTTGGAACTAGAGCACATCTTTTGGAAAAACAGCTAACCTTGATTTTAAAATGACCAGTGATGGAGAATCCACCACAAATCTTGTTAAATTGTTCCAATGATTAATTGTCCTCAAATATAAACATTTGTGTTCTACAGATGGGGAACTGAGACATAGAAAAAGATTAAGTGATTTGCCTGAGGTCACACAAGGAAATATTTGGCAGAAGGGAGAATGGAGTTCAGGTCTCCTGGCTCTTAGTCCTATCCCTCAATTACAAGGCCATCCCTTTTCCAAAATCCACATGGAGGGTGTGGAGATATGGATACAACGAACCATACAATTTCATTCAGATTCTGCTTATATTTTGCGAATTGTTTTTATGCGTCCTCTCATTGTCTTTGCAACATACCTTCCACTCTTGTTTTTACTTTCTTCCCATTATAAGCAAGTGCAGTTTGGAATGAAAGACTAATATTCTGACATGACATAGCCCATGAAGGTAAGTGACGTCTGAAACCCTTTCCCCCTGCTCCAGGATGACATCTAACCTGGTAAGTTTCAGCAAAAGTGCAGTGCCACCAGAAGAAAGGGGAGAAGGATGGCAAAGTTCTAGACTCTACAATGCACAATTCTCTTCTTTCTTTATCTGAGAAATAAATGCAGAGATCACTGCCTACCATGCTGACCAATATTGTTTTCTTCTACTCCCCCATCTGTTTATATCCACTTTTTGTTTCCTGTTTCATGATTTGATTGCAGGCTCTCTGGGGACAAGGTTCCATGTTTGTATAGCATCTAGCACAATGGGTTCCTGGTCTGGGGCTTCTTGGGCCAGATTTTCAAGGTGTTTAGGTGCCTACGGGGATTTTCAAAAGCACCCAGGTGCCAGAAAACCTTTAAAAAACTGGCCCCTGCAGAGAGCTATCCCGCTCCCGCTCTTATGGCAGTGGGTCCTGCAGGATCCCAGTCCCGCACACTGCTCTACCCTAGGCACTACTACAGTACAAATAATAGATAATAATGTGATCACTTTACTTATATAAACATCATCTATAAAGTATCTGAGCATCCTCTGAGGCAGAGAAGTTTTATTATCCCTGTCTCACAGATGAGGAACGACGGCACAGAGAAATTAAAGGCCTGATCAAAAGTTAATTTTGAAGTCAATTTAAAAACTCTTATTGGCTACAAGGAGCTTTTGATCAGGCGCTGATTCAGTAAGGTACACAAGTACGTGCTCCAAAAAAACAAACCGCAGGAGAGCTGGGAAATTAAAGCAGATATCCTAAATCTGGTTCCCGTGCCTTAACTAAAAGGCCAGGCTAGAGGTGCTGTTCTTTGCGTGCTTGGCTACACATTTTAATCTCGCTTTTCTTCTCCAAAGCGAGCAATGTGTTTTTTCCTCTGGTTTTCTCCTCAGGGCGACCACAATGGTATAACTATGTAAATGTCCCTTCTTATTTCAAATGGAGTTGAAGTAATAGAAGTCTTGGAATTAAATGTATCCCGATTTCAATCATTGCAAGCTTAGCTGTTGTACACAGTATGTTGTGTCTCTCTTGAGATGTTCAGCAGAATAAAAGCACAGAGCACCAGCAGGACCAGAGCCGGCAAATTTCAGTCTAGGCAACATGTTGTGCTAGCAAGGAAAGTCTGGTTGTTAGTGGTTTTCTTCCTACAGGGTAAGCCTAATTAAAATATAAAATGTCAAAAGCTGGAATAAAATATGATCTCCCCATGGGCACTCAGAGCGAATTAAGCACATCATCCATTGAAGAGCAGGCTGCAACCCTAACTTTGAAGAAAAGGTTACAACTGTTAAGCGTAAAGCATTTCCTAGCTAGGGAACTGCTGCATTCATAAGGCAGCTGAAAGAGCTCTAGGCTCATAAAGCAAAAGAAATTGCAGGTTGCAAGCATGGAAATCAGAGAAAAATCCACAGAAGCCACACACAGACTCTGCAGGAGCACCTTACCCTTCTGTTGTCACAAAGGTGAAGCATTACCGTATTTCCCTGTACTTTTATTAGAAAACGTATATCGGATACCTGTGCCACAGAACTAGAACTGAGCAAAAATTGTCTCATGAAACTCTGGGGGGACACAAACTTCTTGAGAATTCAATTAAACAAAGGCTTCATTCCTAGCTACTGTAAATGCCTAATAAACCAACTGCAAATTCATTTGCTAATAGCTACTCACTCTACCGGTCTCACATGCCATCTCTCTGGCATTAGGGATTATCTGTTTGTTCTGTGTTTGTACTGCAATGATCATAAAGGGGTCCTTTTCCATGACGAGAGCTCCTAGGCCCTAATGTTATACAAATAAGTTTACAGGTGGAGAACTGAGGTGCTGGTAGACTAATAGACATGCCAAGGTCACAGGACCATTGGTCTGATCTGATATGGCAATTACTACATTCCTTATATTATGTAATGGGATCCCCCCAAATCATCATCATCATCATCATCATAATAGTGGAAACACAGAAATGTAGAGCTGAAAGCAATCTTGAAAGGTCATCAAATCCCACCCCCTATGAGGAGGAAGGACCAAGACGGCCAGACCATCCCGGAGAGGTGTTTGTCTAACCTGTTCTTAAAAACCTCTAATAACTGCGACTCCACAACCTGCTTTGGAAGGTTGTTCCGGAGCTTAACCACCCTTATAGTTAGGAAGATTTTCCCAATATCTAACCTATGTCTCCCTTGCTGCTGATTAAGCCCATTACTGCTTGTTCTATCTCCACTGGGCATGGAGAACAATTGATCACTTTCTTCTTTATAACAGCCCTTAACATATATGAAGACTGATCAGGTCCCTCCTCACTTTTCCTTTCTCAAGACTAAACATGCATAAGTGTTTTTAACCTTTCCTCAGAGGTTATGGTTTTTAAACCTTTTATCATTTTTGCTGGTCTCCTTTTGGCTCTCTCCAATTTGTACACATCTTTCTTCAAGTGTGGCGCCCGGAATTGGACACAGTACTCCAACTGAGACCTCACCCATGCCATGTAGAGTGAGACAGCTACCTCCCATCTCTCATACGGCACTCCTGTTAATACGCCCGAGGATGAAATTTGTCTCTTTCACAACTGCATCACATTGCTGACTCGTATTCAATTTGTGATCTGCCATAACCCCGAGATCCTTTTCAATAGCACGATCACCTCGCCAGTTATTCTTCATTAATATGCCGCGCATTCCACAGTTAGTGTCAACCGTTCCAGAGGTTTGGGTTTCCTGCCAATGATGTTATCTTATAGGAAGTCTTACCTCTAAACAGTGCTGAGTCCGCATGTCAAGACCCTGGCAGAGCAAGTAGTTGTAAAACATAGGGACTTTATTTTATGTCAGACAGCAGTTCCAAGGACAAAATTCTCTCTAAGGCCATCCAAACCAATTGGGTGTATTTGAGAGGAGGATTTGCCCCCTCAACTTCAAATTTCCAGTGTGTAGAACCGAAAAAAAAAGTGTACATTTTTTTAAAAAAACATACAGATTAAGGTCCCGCTTCTGCTAACACTTATGCAATTGCTGAATTTTACATGTGGGAGCAGCTGCATTGAGTTCAATTGGGCTGCTCGGGGGAGTAAAGTTAAGCATATTTGCAGGATCAGGGCCTATCATTAACCTATTTGTTACTATCATTAGCTATTACATGCTATTTGAGCTGATCTTTTGCCATTTTATCAGGTAGGCAATTTAATGACCCTGAAATAATAATTCATTATTCTGGGAAAACCTGTGCTACTAATACTTACTGTATGTCCATGGCAAAGATACACTGTTTGGCATTCTACAGTGATATGATGCTCTCTATATATTGTCTCCTGAGCTTTTGAGGCAGGATTAAACTCTGGATAATGGAAAGGAGTATTTTGGGGAGGGGGGGGAGGATTACTGGGCTAGATTCTTAGCTGGTGTAAACTGGCACTGGTTCATTGAACTCAGCAGAACTACACTGATTTATACACATTATTATTCATATTGTGGTAGCAGCTAGGGGTAGGTTTACACTGCAGTTAGACACTCGTGGATGGCCCGTGCCAGCTGGCTCGGGCTAAAGGGCTCGGGCTAAGGGGCTGCTCAACTGCAGTATAGACTTCCGGGCTCAGGCTGGATTTACAATGCTCAGCGACAGCCTGAGCCTGGAATTCTACACTACAGTTCAACAGCCCCACAAGCCTGAGTCAAGTGGCACGGGCCTGCTGCGGATATCTAAATGCAGCGTAGACATACCCTAAGAAGCCAAGACCCCAGTGCACTAAGCAATGAATCTGACTCATTAATGTGCCTGAGGAAGACTGTTAATGGTTTGGGCCAAATCCTAGCATTTACTGAGCACCTGTAACTCCCTTTAGTTTTCTCAAAGTCCTGGGAGAAAAGACTTGGGGGATTTCTTATCATTGAAATGAATGGGCTTTTACCCTTAGCTTGTAGCGTACCATGGAGTGGACATTATATTATGTACCTGCAAAGAGCTTTAGACACGTGCTTGTCATAAATCCAAGTCAATAAGAGCAACTGTAACAAAAGGTACCTCTCCTGGTTCTAAAAGTGACAAAAGTCCTATTTTCCCTAAAAGGAAACATTTTTGGTTTGAGATCATCTTTCACTCTACAATCTACAGAGCACAGGTACAATGGATATATAGAGGTGAATGCAAGTTCTGCCATTAGCAAGCTTCTGATTACTAGACTGACAAGCTGTTCCTTCCCATCTCATTTTTAGATCTAGTGGAAAGAGCATTTTGCTAAACTTTATGGGCCTGATGTTTGGAGGTGCTGAGCACTCATCTTCCATTGACTGGAATCTAACTGGATTTATGGATTCAGAGATTTTTGAGGCCAGAAGGGACCAGTATGATCATCAGTCTGACCTCCTCTATGACACAGGCCAGAGAAACTCGATCAACAATTCCTGATTCAAGTGCATAACATTCAAATTGGAAAAAATGTCCAGTCTTGATTTAAATACTGCAAGGGATGGGTATAGATCTTCAGAACTCGTGAAAAATCTGATCCTATGCCAACAACAAAATTGCCAGTGACAGTTTGTGTGGCATGTAATTAAGGGCCAAACAAGCAGGGGAGGATTTCAGGACACGAAGGCTGCTTGCATTCACCCACATAGAGACCAGCCATAATCTAATCCCACATGACGTTTGAAACAATTTAAACTTTTATGCCCCAATTCAGCAAAGCACATAAGCACTTAATTTTCAGCACATGCTTCAAGATTTTGCTGGACAGGGATGTATACAAGCCCATGCTTAAAATTAAAATATTCTTAAGTACAATGGATACTTTGCCACAGCCATCGTTGCCTAAAGGAGTAACATTATTAGACAGCTTCAGAAGAGGTACCTTCACCTTCTGAGCACACCCTTTGGCAGGAGTCAACCTCTGCTGGGGCCCACCTCAGTTTCCCTCCCCGCACTGAGTTAACAATGAGGTCATGGAGAAGCCAAATCCTTCTCTTTATAGCAGTAAAGCCTTCTGAAAGGACCGCTCACACAATGGTTTAAAGGCTCTTCCCTTAGAACCCAGGTAAAAACCTAATTCTCAAAGCAAAAGGTCTCTAGGCTCCTCCCGCTATGAGGCTTTAGGTTTCTCCACTGACTGGAGAGCTCTGCAGTCTTCTCGCTGTTAGTTCAGAGTCTCTCCCAGGCTTCCCTGTTTGCAGAACTTTTGCCTAGTTCTGGCTCCTGGGGAGATCCCCTTCCCTGGAGCATCCTTTCTACAGAGGAGTCCTCCTCTAACCGAGGTTCTTAGCCTATCAGGCATGGGGACTTCCCTTCCTAATTAACTGCCTTCCAGTGCTTCTGTAGCCCTGTTAGTCCCAGACCTGAAGAAGAGCTCTTTGCAGCTCCAAAGCTTGTCTCTTTCACCAACAGAAGTGGGTACAAAAAAATATATTATCTCGCCCACGTTGTCTCTCCCAGTGACTCAGTGTGTTAACTACCCCAAGCGAACTTGAGTTGCCACCTTCCTCCTTGTGGAGTCTCTCAGAGGTAGCCTGGGCCCCTGACCCTTTCAGAGGGTCAGACACCCTCTGACAGCAACACAGCCATCAGTTACTGTATAAACCATGCAGCCATGGCTGCACTGCTTTGCTCTGCCACATATAGCCAATCACTTATACACAGCACCCCGAATGTTGGCATATTGTAACTCATAAAAGAACACCAATCAAAAACAATAGCAATACAACTCATTTTAGACCATTTTGTGTATATAAAAATTTATGTTTACTGCAAATCCTGGCCCACTGTAACAGTAACATGCCTCACTAGTCTTGGGCAGGTAGCTATAAAGGGCCCAATCCTGCATGCCTACGCAAGTGATGAAGCGGGGATAAGGTGCTTACACCCTTCTGCTGGTGCATCATAATAGGATGTCCAGTACACAGAGGACAGAAGGTTCGACAGTAAAGAGTGGCAAAATTTTATGGCCGAAATTTTTTTCCTGGGAAAAATGCAGATCTGATTATTCCAAAACATTTCTCTAATTCCTGCTGGTTTTGCCCCATTGTTTCAGTTGAAAACAAAAAGAAATTTTCTGGAAAAAAAAATCAATGTTTCATTCTGACATTTTCAAAATGAAAAGATTTGATTTTTCGATTCAAAATGACTATTTTGAAAATGCCCTTTAATTTTGTTTTGAATTTTAAAAAGTTTAAAAAAAAAATGCTTGAAGTTGAAATGAAACAATTCCTTTTGGAACAAGTGAAACGTTTCATTCAACCTGAAACAACTTCTTTATTATTTTTCAGCTTTGCCAGCAAACTAAAATCAAAAAACTTTATTCGCCCAACTTTACTCCACAGAGCTACTGCACCCTCCTCTCGTGCAAATGGGCAGACACTTAACTGTGGCCCCTCCCCTCAGCTAGCGTGACCAGATGTCCCAATTTTATAGGTCTTTTTCTTATATAGGCTCCTATTACCTCCCACCCGCATCCTGATTTTTCACATTTGCTGTCTGGTCACCCTACCCTCAACAGGACCAATGGTATAGTTATAATGGTGCATTGGGGAGCACATGCTGAGCCCTGTAACAGTTTACTCCCTTCTCAGCACAGGTAGGAGTCTGGAAGAGATTGTGGGACACTAAGTCACATGCTTTCTCCTAGGCTGGGAGTTTCCCCGTACCATGGACAAGATCACAAACCGACACTACCACCTCATGAGTAGCACTTCAACAACCACATTGTCACACTGAAATCTGGAGGACTGAGGCTATGCCTCTATACTGCACACCACTCTGGGGATGGGGAAAGGCTCCAACAGTGGGGAGGTAGCGGGACACTAAACACAGGGGTGTAGATGGGGGAAGGCACTGCTTGGACAAATATGGCACATACCCACAAGGTTAAAGTGAGCGTGTACTCTACCCGCCTAAGCTAAGCTGTGCCTCCCTGATCTAAGCAGCTATTTATGTTGCGCTAGGGGGGCATGTGGCATATGTACTTTACACGCCACTGAAAGGAGTGTGCCGTGTAGATGGACCTTGAGGAACCTAAGCAGTTTGTCAGTAACACTGGAAATGCTGCCTGCAGGAGATTTTTTTCTTTAATTAAAGGAAAGCGAGATTCTCAGAATTTAGTTCCCCAAAGCATCTTGCCGCTTTTCTACGTTGGAAGAGTTTGTTATGCTAGCCAAGGCCATCTGCCTTGGTCGTCAATGCTTCTCATGCTAAAGGCACAGGTAAACCTTTTCCATATGCAATTTTCTCTTCTCCTCTATTATTCAGTGCTTTAATTTACTTATACTCACCCTGTTTTTTCACCTAGAAATCAAATGTAAAAGAGAAAAATCAAATTCACAGATATTTTTTAATAGCAAAGCCTGCCCTGCATTCATATCTGAAAGTGATTCACATATAGAGGTGTTTATTTTAAAAAACAAACAAATGTGGACTGTCAGTGCTAGATAAAATTAATGAACGCGTCTTACTTGTAATCACTGCATCGGTGAGTGATTCTTCTAAAGGCGTTTTGGACAGGATTTGTCATTGCCCTAACATCACACTATCTAAATATTTCCTTCAACTGTGAGTCAAGATGCATTGGTATTGATGTAGGTCACTCACAATGCAAAGTAAATCTAATTAATATAGAAATGCTGATGTCCACAGGACTGAATAATGATGATAGTTATCCCACACAGAAATACTTGGAACCTCTAAAGGGGTTCTCATTTTTCAAAATCATGCCTAGGTCTGCTGGTATGCCCATTGTCTGACTGGCTGAATCTTCATGGTTGGAAATAGTGCTTGTGCTGGTGTGCATATGGAGAGCAGGCATAGTAAATATTTCCAGATATGGGTCAAGCTGTATAATTTCTATTTGAGCTATTCCAAACTTCAGGCATATTCCGATCCAGTTTCAAGATCCATTTTGGGCCAGATTGTCAAGGGCTCCATCCCACAGAAACCCTCAAAAGAGTGCTTAAGTCGGGTCTAAGTATTGGATAGGGCTTGGGCAGGCTGTCTGCAGAGGAATGAATTTAACCCCATCCCCCCCCCCAGCAGAAACCAAAAGTACTTGTTCTGTCAAGCACATTTCATACAACATTTGAATTTTTTTTTTAAACTGCCATTTTGCATAAGAGCCTCCACTAGCGTCCATCAGTATAAGCCCATGAGAGAGGAAGGGTGGTCTAGCAGTAGGGCAATAGCATAGGATTTGAGAGACCTGAGATCAGTTTTCTGATCTGCCCTAAGCTTTGTATGTGACCTTGGGAAAGTCACTTAGCCCTGGTCTACACTGTGTGTGGGGGGGGGGAGGGAGAATCGATCTAAGTTACGCAACTTCAGCTACATGAATAACGTAGCTGAAGTCCACGTACTTAGACCTACTCACCACGGTGAGTCGACTGCTGCCGCTCCCCTAGACTAGATGCAATAAATCAATCCCCGCTGGATCGATCACTGCCCGTCAGTTCGGTGGGTAGTGAAGACATACCCATAGAATTTCTGGGCCTCAGTTCCTCATTTGTAACATGGGGATAAGAGCACTGCCCTACCTCACAGAGGTGTTGTGAAGATAAGTACACAGAAAGACTGAGGTGCTTACATACTACACAGAAAGGAGTCATACAAGTACGACAGATAGACCGATTTAACTGGAGCTATGCTAATTTACATTATCTGAGGAGCTAGCCCAATGTTTACACCTTTGCTGCTCTGTGTAAGAATGGCTGCTACTTGCAGTATTTTTTCTGCCTCTCTTTGAACCTTCTTGTACCTCCGAACACTGAATGAGGCGCCTGGTTTGAATGCAGGGAAGGTTCTCATGGACAATATGTTACACAGAGAGTGAACACTCCTGAGCTGATGTCAACCCTTAATTGATGTTAACTTGCATTCCCACTCCAGGTGATTGATGCTCCCAGAGAAAACCCTTAGTCCTTTAGTGTTCTATTGACCTTCTTCATCAAACATGCACCAGGATGGAAGCGGGAGATATTCCACATTTCCAAGCAGCTCCTCGCAGCTTGCCCATCTGTCAGGTAACCCACACATCCCTACAAAGAACACGTTTCATCCCAGAGGTAGATTTTAGAAGAGAGAAGGTGCCCTACATAGATCAACATAAACACACAGTGCTTGTGTAAATCTCATTCCTTAATGCCTTTATGTCCAGGCCAGTTGACCCTCAGAACTTGTACTGTTTTGAGAAAGATACAATGGGCCACATTCATTCCTGAGGGGAACCGTGTTTTTAGTCAATGGAGTTACTCTTGAGGATGATATTTGTGGAATTTATTACATATTTCTGAAAATGTTGGGCCTGATTCTCCTCTCATTTACAGAGTTGTAAATCAGGAGTAACTCCACTAAAATTGATGCAGTGATACTGATGTACTGATACTGATACAGACAAGACCTGAGCCTTTTATACGTCTGAAAACAAAGCCCCATTTTTACTTCCAAAGCTCTTTTCAGCAATTTCAAGAAAGCACGGAGGACTCCCAAATGACAGACAATTATAACTATGTGTAGCACATCGCTGAGCTATAATGAGGGCTTTCTTTTACTGGTATCCCAACACATGCATACATCCGGAGTACTACTCATGGCAGTAAATATCTTATTTTATCTTGAATTTACATAATGACATTAATTTAATCTTTACAAACTTAATATATTATTTTTGTGTGTGTGTGTGTGTATATATACACACATGCACGCACACAAACTAACCAGAGAGAAAAAACAAAACTCATTTTCTACATCAATGAAATGCAGCTACTATCTTGGGTGAAATTAAACTGATTACGAATAGGAAGGGAACAAGCCTACTCTGCATCCATTTGAAACTAATGGAGAGATTTCAGGTAGGCAGAATGCAATTGCCCAGACGAGAATTTGATGAGGGCTTCCCAATACTTATACTGGTGGTTTATGTGAGATCTCAAAATAGGGCTGTCCCCCAAACTCATGTTCGTCAGGTCACCTAGGCCATTGGCATCATGGTTTGTAACTTGGCTATGAAACAACTGATCAGCTAGTTCCTGAATTTTAATCACTGCCAACATTAATCGGATTCAGACTGGTAATATCTTATTGCCAGCCCCTGAGAACCTCCACAGAGCTAAATTTGTGGTGAACAAAGGATTTAAGGATCATTATGGTGCTGACGGTTCAAGATTTGCATTAATGTAAGAAACTCAGAGTACCGTTTGGTGTTTTCTAATTCTCAGGAAAAATATAAAAAGATGTCTATCTTGACATATCCCTTTTATTAATCAGACTATTTTTAGCAGAAGATAAGACAGTCAGGAAAACAGCAGGCTTTTAATAAAGGATATATTTGCGGAACCAATTACCAAGTAGTGACAGCAGACTGTTCCCTCTGATAGCCAGCAGGGAAATGTCGTTCATCTGGAACACAATAACGCAGTGCAGAACTTTTAAGTGAATAATAAATTTCGTGGAGGGTGAGCCTCTAGCTTATATGCGTTAAAAAAGCAAGATTTCCTGAAGAATCTTCCACCTAACCATTTACCCAGGTATTTATCTGACCCCCATCACTGAAACATCTAAGCACCTTAAAATCATTAATGGATGTCATCCTCACATCAGCCCTGTCAGGTAGGGAGGTATTATTCCCATTTTACAGATGGGGAGGTGAGGCACAGGTGTACATTCCCTCAGCAAAGCCCTATCTACATTACTGTGTCCTCACTGTTTCTGTGCTCACTCTTGTGGATCTGCAGCCATATCCCATGGCTCTTTGTGATGAGATCCTCTAGGATTCTTTCCCAATCAATTATGGGAGAACTTGTCTGTCCTTTAGGTGGAATTTTGGGAAGGCACTGGAGGATTATTAGCACTCAAGTGATTTAGCCTGTGTCCCCATGCAAAATGGACAAGTTCCAGCTTGAGTTAAAGCAAAGCCAGGGTTCTAACCCATCCCCTCCCAGCCACATCAGATAGCCTGGGGCTTAAACAACTCCACACCCATGTCACAGGTTTTTCAGTAACAATGGTGCTTACCCAGGTAAGACCCCAGGTTTAACTCTGCAGTGAATCATACCCACAGCATAGATGGACTAGATCAAGGTCACTCGTAAATCAGAGGTGGAGTCAGGAATTGAACCGAGTTCTCCAGTTCCGTGCTTGATCCACTAGATCATCTTTACTACGCCGTTAGTTTGTTCTCAACACATGAAATGCAGATGTCTTAAGACAAAAAAAGCTAGCATTCACCTTTTGACCCAAACCCCCCAAATCAAGGAAATTAATAGCTAAGTGAGATTCTCCATTCATAATACACCTTGTTATACTGAGAGGTGTACTGTCAAATATGACTCTATTACAGAGATGGGATTCCACAATACTGTTACCTCTCAAGTGCTAACAGGGTGCCCAGCATCATACAAAACACAAAATTAAGACAGTCGCCTCAGAGGATTTACAATCCAGAACAGTAGCTCTCAGCCTTTCCAGACCACTGTACCCCTTTGTCTTGCATAGCCCAAGTTTCTCCCCAATTAAAAACCACTTGCTTATTACATAAAAATACATAAAAATACAGGAAGTGACACAACACACTGTTATTGAAAAATGGCTGACTCATTTTGCATGTTAAATTTTAGTTTGTACTGACTTGGCTAGTGCTTTTTATATAGCCCGTTGTAAAACTAGGCCAATATCTAGATGAGTTGATGTAGCCCCTCCGTACCCCTGGTTGAGAACCACTAATCTAGAAGACAAACACAGAACAACAGGTTGTGTAGACACATATACCTCTCAACCCCCCAATGAAATGACTTCAGTAGAACTTAGGCGCACGCTCAAGTACTTTTCAAAGTGAGGGGTTAATCCAATGGCTAGTGACATCAATAGACATCCTTCCGCTGACTTGCATGGGCATTGGCTCAGTCCCTAGAACACTACTCTCTGAGGACTAGATGTCGCCGGTGTTGCAATGGTTGTTCTAAGTCCTTACAACATAAAAGAGCCATCTCTGTTGTGATCGCTCAATTTATTCCCTTGTGCCTGTACATTTTGGTAACCGTTCAATATAATTATTGTGCCTCATAAGAAATAAATTTCACACAGTAACACATTGGCTTACCGTGCTGTTTAGTTTCAAAATAACTTATGGGCACTCTATTTCCCTATTGCAAGATTAGCCCATTGCAGTAATAAAGTTGTCATACAGGGTATGTGATGGACCACTTTGCATTCTTGTAACTGCCTTTTTGTATTATAACTGTTCGCAACTTTATGTCATCTTCATAACCGTGATCAAGTGCCATAATAAAGTTACAAGACTGCTTTTTTTCCCCCCTACAATCCCAAGAGTTGCCTCTCTCTTGGGTGGTAACTTTACTCCTGTTTTCCTCTACTACTTTCATTTTTTTGCAATTGAAAAGACCTGCCCCTTTCTGGCATGAACAATGCAACTGGAGTAGAATATTGAAAGATATACCTGCTATTGCTGTGTGTGAATTGTTCGTATAAATTGGTAATCTACCAGCTATACAAAGGAACTGGATTCAACACAGGAAGGATCACAGCACAGGTCCCAATTCCACAAAGCGCTTAAGCACATGTTCAACTAATTTCAATGGCACCGTAGTGGTGTGGCTGGAGCAGCATCCCACCCACCCCCTGTAAGCCTCCCAGGGGAAGCAGGGAGAAGTCTCTTTGGTGCCCACTGAGGCAGGTTCTGGCTTACCAGCTAATTGTCCCTTCAGTCTTTCCCCCTTGTGGCAGGACTGAGGGGCTTTGCACCCCCAAAATGAATTGCTGTGGATATTTAACGTTCTACTACAAAAAGCAAATGTAACTTTACTCAACCCAGTATTGGGCCATCCCCCAGCCTTCTGGTTGGCTCCCAAGCAGTCTCTGATTCTCACATTGCTCACTCCATGGGGTCTAGCTGTTCCTCTCAAGTGACTGGTCTGTCTAGACGGCCTGTCTCCACAGCTCTGCAAGCAAAGCTCAGTCCTCTTTCCTGGACCCTCAGCCTTCCAGGCCTGGTGTCAGCTGCAGGTACAGCATGACAAGGCTAGCTGTGCTCAAAGGCTCTCCTTAACCCTTTCTCTGCTGGTGCAAGGCCTCTCCGTCCATCACAGGCATTTCAACACTTTGTTACATGCTTTGCCGAATTGTGGCTATAGGGAACTAGTGGCTACTTAGCATTTTCAATTCCAAATTTTCTATTCATAGATTGCAAGGGCAGAAGGGACCATTGTGATCATCTAGTGTGACCACCTGTAGAATACAGGCCAAAATAATCCCTAGAGCAGATCTTTGAGAAAAAATCCCATCTAAATTCGCCAAGTGTAATACCCATGTGACGCTCAATGTGTACCGCAGCTCAAGTTCTAAGATGACATGTCAAATGGTTTGAAAGCTATTGTGGTGCTTAGAGTTGGGTCCCAACAAAAATATCTGATTAAAACATCCCTGGTAAACTAATGGACCAGATTCTCAAATTGGCATAGCTCCACTAAAAGCAACAGGGCTTTGTCAACTTATACCAGTTAAGATTCTGGCTAAATATCCAGGGCAAAAAACTTCCCAACTTAGACCCACAAGACCACACATCTTGACCCAGAGCAGGGACATGATCATCCAGCCAGTAGAGTGGTGCTAGCAGGCCGCATTGGATGTTTGGGTGATGGCACAGGATGGTTTGTAACTAGAGATGGGAATTTCAAAGTGTTTAAAAATTTCTAGCCAAGAAAAACAAGACAAAAAAAGCCTTAGAAACTCTTGCCAAAATTATTATTTTGTTGTTTCGCAAGCAGCTTTATGGGAAAATTATTGAATTTAGTATCACAAATTGTTTTCTAGAGCACCGTATTTGTAACCCATTAAGTTCTGGGGATCAGAGCTGGAAAAGTTCACTGCTCCCACGCAAGTTACAAATTGCCTCCTGAAAATATTTATGCATGTGCTTCGCTTTGAGTAGTCCCATTGACTCCTGCATTGACTTCAGTTAAATTGCTTGTGTACTTAAAGTAAAGCAAGCGTATCAGGGTACATCTACACCACAGAAAAGAAAAAAAAAGAAACCCCACAGCAGCACGTCTCAGAGCCCAGGTCAACTGTCTTGGGGCCCCACTGAGGAGCTAAAAGTAGCATTGCTGTGTTTCAGAGCCCAGGCTCCAGCCAGAGCTGCAATAGCTACACAGCTATTTTTAGCCATGCAGCACAAGCACCATGAGCGCGAGTCCAGGCTCTGGGGCTCCCTGCTGCGGGTCTTTTCTGTTGTTGTTGTTCTTATGTAGACATAACCTAAGGGTTTACAGAATCAGGGCTTTTACTGGTGCTTTCCTGTGACAGGGAATAGAGGTCTGCAGTGGCGGCACATAGGCCATTTACACAAGTAATTCATTCTCAGAAACAACTGCCTGTTTGGTGTCAGGGACTGATCATGCACCAGATGCTCAGCTGCTGCTCACTGGTGTAGCTCCACCGACTTTAACAGTGCTGCAGTGATGGATGCCAGAAGTCAATCTGGCCCAAGCTGTCGGTTATATGAGTTCGGGGCTATATAATTTCCCATTTGGATGCTTTTCTCTCACCGGTCTACAATGTGGTCCTTTCTAGTGACGATGCATGCATTGCCATGCTGGGTGGCAACAAAAGTGCCTGCAGGAGCTAGTCATATCAGCCTCAAAGAATTCTCTCTGCACAGTTTGGTTGACATAGAACAATTATAAAACATCCCCTGTAACCTTTAGCTCTACAAGTTAGCTCTGCGGGTTTCATTCATTTGTATCCTTATTGTGACCTCTTTTTCCATTCTTCCCTGAGTGCCATCTCCCTGGGTATTGAAAATGCCTCAACTCAAAGATTAGCCCTTTGTTCTTCTCAGGTGCAATATGAGTCTCCGCTATTTTTTTTTCTCCTGGTTGATTTTCCCCCCTTCCTCTTATACTTTCACCGTGAGGCTATTCAGAAAGTATACACATTCAATTGATCTGATTACAGTGGGAGGCTATCAGCACTGATCATTGAGGAACATTACTGTATATAGAACAACCACCATTTCATGACAGGGCAGCTATTATTAAAAGGGTTTATTGCTATTTCAATTGTAAAACCCCAGTGTGCCAGGGGTTTACAACTAGAGATGAATGAAACTCAGCACTTCCGTTGACCCGGATTTATGCAAACTTTCCATTCACATGGGTTCTGACTTGTCTCCCAACTCTACTCCACATTTGCTTAGAGTTTCCAGTCTTAATAAATCAAGAATACAGTCAAACGCAACTAAATGTATTGATTTGTACCAGAACAACTGGAAATCAAAGTTCCACATTCATTTCTGTTAGACAGGGGTTAATGCTAGACCCTGCCAGTTACAGTATGGATAGTTAGAGGCTTATTAAGAAGGTAGATTTAGTGGATCAGGCACAGGACTGGGACTCAGGAGAACTGGATTCAATTCCCAGTTTAGCAATACTTTATTTTATTTTAATTGATCTTTAAATATTCAGGGTAAATAGGCCTAATCCCCTGAGATGGGATATTAGATGGATGGGATCTGAGTTACCCAGGAAAGAATTTTCTGTAGTATCTGGCTGGTGAATCTTGCCCGTATGCTCAGGGTTTAGCTGATCGCCATATTTGAGGTCGGGAAGGAATTTTCCTCCAGGGCAAATTGGAGAGGCCCTGGAGGTTTTTCGCCTTCCTCTGTAGCATGGGGCACGGGTCACTTGAGGGAGGCTTCTCTGCTCCTTGAAGTCTTTAAACCACGATTTGAGGACTTCAATAGCTCAGACATAGATGAGGTTTTTCGTAGGAGTGGGTGGGTGAGATTCTGTGGCCTGCGTCATGCAGGAGGTCGGACTAGATGATCAGAATGGTCCCTTCTGACCTTAGTATCTATGAATACACTTCCTTTGTGACCTCAGGCAAACCACTTAACCTACCCTGTTTTCCGAGTGTGAAATAGTGCTTCCCATCTCCCAAAGTAGCTCTGAGAATAAAAGTTTATTAGTTATTATGAGAGGCTCAGATACTACAAAGACAAGGGCCATGTGAGTACATAGAGAGATACTGTTTCTCCTTAATTTGCTCCTTTTGAAAGTTTGAATCAATTCTTTTCCTCCCTCCCCACCCCACTATTATTCCACAGTGTTTCCCTTAAAATTTATTCTCCACATACTTTTCTCTCATTGAACAGAAGATACTTCCCACTATTTTCATTTCACGTGTAAGTAATCTGCTCTCCTTCTACAGACATTGCCCTCTCCTTTCTTTGAATTACTTGGAGCATTGTTGCTAATTTTTCACTCCTTTGTCTTTAATAATTGTCCTCTGCATTGCTTTAAAAATCTGTGCAAGCCCCATTGCCTTAGTCGAGCCAATAATTCCAATTAGACTCCCTACTTCCTTTCCAGTCATTTGGTCTAATATATGTATCTTCTTATTAGTAACTTGATTTTTCTTACATCATTCTCGCATGTCCACCATTGCAATTACTTTCAAGGTCTCATAAAATTACATTAGTTTAACATCCCTCATTTAGATATTTATCAACCTGTTCCAGAGCTGCAATCCCCAGAAAATAACATTCTTCACAGACCTCTTGTGAACTGAGTTACAGGGTCAGAATTATGCACTCATTTTTAGATTGCAACTGAAGTCTGCAACATTCTAAGGCGACTTCATTATTACCAGTTCAGAGTCTTTCCACCGACTTCACTAGGCACTAGATTGGGGCATATATGGTGAACTTTATGTTTTGTTGTCTGAATCCAGCCATCAAATGCAGACAGGAGTCAGCCATGTGATTCCGTCTTGATCCAATTTCTTAAGCATGGGGATACTATTTGTCATTTAGAAACTAAGGCCCAGATCCTCAAAAAGGTACTTAGGCCCAGATGCTCAAAGTATTTAGGCACCTAACTGCGGGAGCTGGGTGCCTAAATACCTTTGAACATCTGGGCCCTAGCATCTGATGATCCTGTCGTCAATGAAGGCCATTGAGGCTTTATTATTTATGTGATACTAGCCCCAACCAAGATCAGGCCCCTACTTTACAAGGCACCCTCCACACTCATAGTAATAATGAATCCCTTACTTAGAAGAGATGGCAGTGCAAATAAGTGGAAGAAAGAAAGGATTACTGTGCCCATTTTACATATGGGCAAACTGAGGCACAGAACGATTAAGTGACTTATGCAAGGAAGAGCCGGGAACTGAACTCAAATCGTCTGAATCCCAGTCTAGTTCCTTCACCAAAACAGCATCAATTTTTTCCAAGGAAGCTTTGACATCAGCATAAAAAAGGAGGGTAGGATCAGTCCCTACATTTCATAGATATCTAATACAATAATACTTAGTACTTACATAGCACTCTGTGCAGTCCTCTATAGAGGTACAATTTGCTCAGGAGATTAAATATATGCAAGTCTAGTTGATTCTGTTATGACTTTTATTATAAAAGCTCCTAAATGCCTCTAACCTGAGTTAAGACATGAACATAATTGGTTTAATTTACTGTGTAAGGAATTTAATACAAGTAAACCCGACTGCTTGACAGAACATATTGCTATAGCCAATGACGCCTATCATCCACTGAAGAATCATCTCTAATTTACCTCAAGGTCAAAGCAGACACTCAAAAAAAAGTGTGCTTTTGCATACCATGGCCATAAATTATGGTAAAATTTATTCAACATCTGAAGTTGCAGCATGACATTTGTCCTGAAAATTGGCTCGAGTCCATGGTTCATTGCAAAACAAATTAATTTAATTTGAATGTCTTCCCTGCCCCCTCCCCGCCCTGGTTTTACAGGATGATGAGTACTCATGTTGACAATAAAGAACACACCCTAATAATAAATATTGTGGAAGGAAAGAGAACAAAGAAAGCAATGATCTTTGCTTTGACAGAGGCGGGGCCCGATTCCAAACTGGGTTTAGAGTTTAAGTGAAGAGTATGCACTCAGGCCATAGGAGGTGTAAAACTGATGAGAGATCATAAATCAGGCCCAGGGAGACCAATGGTAGGAAAGAAAGAAACTAAGTTTTCACACAGGCTGGGATTTGAGCTACATAGGGAAATCCTTAAAAATAGTTAGAAGCAATGTCTTAGGAAGAAAAGGAGAGAAAAATAAATCATTCCCCTTTAACTACAGTATAAAAATAGGGTTTTCAGGGAGGCAGCGTGAATAGGGCACAGAACTGGGAGCCAACAAACTCATCGCTTCCTTCTCGGCTATGCCACCAACTCTCTGTATGACCTTGGGCAAGTCTCTTCACTTCTCTGAACCTCAGTTGCCCTTTCTGCTCTTTCTACTGACCTATGCACAATTTTTGTATCACCACAACTATCTTGGTTTAGAAACTTCTACAATGAAAAAGGATGGGTGAGGTGATATCTTTTATGGGACCAACTTTTGTTGGTGAGCTTACACAGAGCTCTTCTTCAGGTCTGGAAAAGGTAATCAGCGTCGCATCTAAATACAAGGTGGAACAGATTGTTTAGCATAAGGAGTTAACACACATTACAAGAGACAGTTATCGCATCAGAACATAACGGCCATACTGGGTCAGACCAAAGGTCCATCTAGCCCAGTATCCGGTCTTCCGACAGTGGCCGGTGCCGGGTGCCCCAGAGGGAACGAACAGAACAGGTAATCATCAAGTGATCCATCCCCTGTAGCCCATTCCCAGCTTCTGGGAACACCTTTCCAGCGGTAGGACAAAGTAGAATAAGCGGGTTACAGATTGTTCTAAGTGTCTTTATTAAGATCTGATTTTTAGTGTGTAGCAACGTTAAGTTCCCATGTGTGACTTTTGAAGGTGTTGCCCAGGTTTCCTTTGAGGATGACAATGGTCAGATACGGAGTGATCACTTTGTGACAAAGCATTTCCATGAAAACAGAATTCTTTTGCAACAAAAACAAAACAACATTTTGTCCAAAAGCCATTTTTTGTTTTTTTTCCTCTCTCTCTGTCAGACCAACCCTAAAGCTTCTTTAAGCAGAAGCTTGCCACTGCCAATACCGTACCTGTGTTGTGGATAATTAAAAGATTTTACAGTCTCTTGGCAAACTAGTTTGATACTTTCCATAGCCTCAAAAGACTGGATCCAGAGCCCATTAAAATCCATGGCAAGAAAACTCTTGAATAAGCTTTGGATCAGGCCCTAGTCTTAGATCAGACTCTTAAAAAGCTTTTAAAAATTAGATTTCTCGTAATCGTTTGGATGTTTCGGAGAATCTCAGTAAAACCAAGTAGTCTTCATGAGTGACCTCCGTCACCATAGCAAAGCGGATCAGGTCGGCTTGACGTAAGGAATCTCAGATGAAAAATAAAAATAGAATAAAAGGAAAATCAACAGCAGAGGGGAAGGGGTGGGGAGGACCAGGAATAGAAAGAAGAAGAAAAAACCCACAACTTGAAATGATCTGCTTGATCATAAAGAAGTGTGCGAGTGCTGAGCACAAAGAGTGTTAATTTAAGGCAGACTGCAACTTTACTGAATACAGGCTGATAGCACAGACTGTAGTGACCGCTCTGCAAACTATGGCTGTCCTTGTTTCGATACAATGAAATATAAGTGTTCGCGGAGCATCTTGATCTAGGATAGTGTTGCAACAGGCTGTTTGGCTGAAATTAGACCCCGGTGGAAAGAACTTGCAAGGTTCACCTGGAGAGGGTCATCTGCCGCCATTTGTACAATGCAGCCATAATTGAATTCAAGCTGTTCAAGCTTTGTATCAGTCTTAAATACAGTGCTGCTGGAAGAGGTGACTTGCTATGAGACAAATGAATTTAATTAAGTTGGTCTAGCCAGGCTCAGACAAGTTCAGGAAGCTTTTTTTAAAATAACTAACTAACTAACTAAATGAGAGCTTGTTTGTCATGAGGCTCTTCCCCAAGATTTCATGCCTCAATTCAAGATCAAGATAAGCTGGAGGCAAAATAAATAAAGTTTGCTACCAACTACTCTGTTTGGAAAAAATGTGTTTCTTTGTTTCCTCCATGGAAAATTTTGATGCAAAAAAAGGAATATATTTTCAGTGGAAGTATTTGACTTTTTGCCAAAAAATAATAATAATAATAAAAGGAGTTGCTTTTCAGCAATTGAAAAGCAGAACATTTTCAGTTTCCTGATAACTCTCAGTTGCTACTGTATTCATTATCACAACACTCTGGGAGGTACAGTGGTACCATCCCCATCTTACAGGTGGGAAAGTGAGGCACAGCAAGCTTAAGTGACTTGCTTAAGATCACACAGGCAGGCTATGGCAGAACAAAATTCCCTTCTCCAGAATGCCAAGCTAGCACCTTAACCATTAGGAAGGATCATCCATCCTCTCCCTTCTAGTTTGTGGTTAGGAGTCTATTCTCAACTCCTTCCTAGTTTCCACGAGCAGAGACTTTTAATTAAGCCTCATTCATAGGCTAAGATTGACCCATAAGGTATGTCTACACTGGCAAGCCTCCCAGCCCAGGTAGACAGATTCATGCTAGCCGGGCTTGAGCTATTGTTCTAAAAAAAAAAAAAGAGTAGCCTGGACAATGCAGCTACAGGGACAGACTCCAAGCACCACCCAAACCAAAATATCCACACTACTATTTTGTAACCTACTGGTGAGTGTTACAGATTCCACCCACCCTGTGCCTGATCTACAGGGGATAGGAGTCTGTTACAGCACCAGCTAAATAATCTGGCTCAACGTTGTAGAGGCTGATGCTTTCAGCTCCAGATATCTCCAGTTCAATCCCCAGTACATGTGGGCCAAGGGTGTGGGCATCACAAAACATGCAACAGAAGCAAAACCTAAAGTGTACAAGAGACTTGGGACTTATTTAAATCTGGAAAACTACTTCCTTTGCTTGGACTGTGACAAGCAGAGTAAGGAAATTTAGATCATTGCATCTCTGAGTCGGGGGTAAAATAGGGTGACTCAGACCTGTGCGAAAACATTCCTGCTGTGGGTGAAATATGTGAGGATAGCGAAGTGCCAGCATTTTGGAGGGGTCATTCTGATTTTTTTTCTTTGCTGGGAGTCTAGGGCAGGCCATATTATGATTATGTCATATTATTTCATAAAGGAGGAGACCTGCCATTCCTGTACCAACCTATCTATGGTCTTTATGTGGCCCCATCACTGCAATAGCGGAGTGCCTCACATTCTTTAATCTATTTACCCTCATCACATCCCTGTGTCATAGTGAAGTGCTATCATTCTCATTTTACAGGTGGGGAACTGAGGCGCAGAGAGGCTAAATGACTTGCCTAAGATCACATAGAAGCCTCTGGTGGAGGAGTTAGTTAGTGAAGGGCAATTATGTGCAAAACCTAAAGTGAGACTTGGATGGATGCCTGAAACATCTGGCTACATGACTCCTAGGAAGAGCTAGATAATAGCAGAATCAGGTCACACACTCTTTTAAAAACCATCTGCTTGTATAAGACACTTCACCCAGACCTTTGTAACCAACTCACCAGGTGGAGCTTTATCGTTCTTGAACATATCTTGGCAGATCCTTAACCTTGCAGATTTAAAGATTTATATATGCCCCATAACAGATGAAAGTGGACATAAGGGACAATTAGCTATTCAGCCGGGAATGAAAAGGCAGGGGAGCAGTCTTACTCAGCAACTGAAGAGGTATGTCCCATGCATACAGATGCCAATGAAGGAAAGCACTTTGAGAGATATATTCTAAGGTAGGTATTTAAATGGAGTTCTCTTAATAAATTCCAAAGCTATATTTTATCACGATAGTCAAAGGACTAGGCATGAGGAGAATAAAACTGCCCAAGTGCCTCGTGTTATCCTCATCACAGTGGCAGGATATGGTGCTGAATTAAAAGGAATGATTAGCAAAATAAAAAAAATCCAGGTTGAGTCATGATGTGCTGTTGATAAATTACCTGAACCGAATGACAGGGTTTGGACCCACGTCACAGTGCGACTTGGGCTCTGAACTCTCCCTCCTAGCACGATTATAGCAGCTGAATCTGGAGCACTTGCTGACTTGAGTCAGACCGATGCATATGCAGACAGAAGGAGGGCTTGATATCAAACCTGAGCCGCAATGTGGGCGTAGTGTGCAATATAAACATACCCAGAGAGACTAAGTGATTTGCCCAAGGTGGATATTTGTAACAGAGGAAGGACTTGAACCCAAGGCTTCTGTGTCATGTGACAATACCCTAACCACTGGCCCAAGCTATACCAGCCTTTATAAATGTTATCCCTTGATAAGCCCCTAATCCTGAATTTAGATTTTTATTTCAAATTTACTAACATGGGCGGAGGGGGGAGAATCTACCTATTATCTCCTCATCTCACAGGACAAGCTACACCTGAAGGGCCCCCTTCAGCAAAGTACTTAAGCATGGCCGAGATATCCTCATAGGTATTTAGGCACCTTACTCCCACTGAATTGAGAATCTGGGCCCAGGTGACTCAAATGAAATACATGTACAGACCATTGGCTTGAATTGGACTTAGTCACAAGCTTAGTACTCTGTTGAACTGGGGCCTGATTTTTGTAAGGTGGCACTTCCATATTTTGGGGGGGAGGGGTTTGTTTGGTGGGAGTTTCCTTCTCGTTATAGTTTATTTCCTTCATAATCTGCAAAAGCTGCCCGTTGCTTTTTACCTTTTATCATTGTTTGATAAGGATCAGGACTAAACACAGACCAAGTTCATTGCTATACTACTATGCATGGCTGTCTGCTGACCCACTTACGACACACACATTTGTACCCAGATATAGGTGATTTATAAGCTATAAGGCAAGCTGATGCTTCTTTGTAAAGGCTGCATAGTTCCTGCTGCTGCACCGAGACTAAAGAAATAGACACACCGATGGGATAGCAGTCGTAATTTTTAATTATCCTCAGAAATAGTTGTCATAACCTTACAGAACAGTTACCTCTTGCATTAACAAAGTCAAAATAGAGGAGGTTAGAGTCGTAAACTTCAGCGGGGGGGGGGAAGTTCAACTGCAAATTGGTTGGCTAAAAAACTGTCAAAACCAAGAGGATATATTTTCAGGAGCAAAGCCTGAATTAATTATCAGTTCAATTTCAGTTTCAGAATTCTTGCCTAAGTGCCTGTGAGGAACCGCAGCTTAATTCTTAAAGTGGCTAACAGAAGGCAATATCAGATCACTGTTTGTAATCATAAAAGACTGAAGTTATTCACAATAAAGTCCAATTGCTCAAAAGCACCAGTGACCCCCTGTTTAGAATATTTCTGCCCTATGAAATATGGTTTTGCTTTAAAATGATTAATACAAGCACTATGGCATGTTTCATCGAATTTAAGTCTTTCTTGGACAAGCGAACTGTAAAGCAGTGAAAGAGAGGAGGACATTTTATTTGACCCACAACAGGACGTTGAAGGTGGAGGAAGAAAGGAAAAAAATCCTTCTTCTCAAGGACTACAAATACAGGAGCAAGCTGACAGAATGCTCAGCAACATGCAGTTTGAGAGACAACTAAATTCTTCATACTCAACATCTAGAAAAGAGACAATTACAGAACAAGAGAGCCTCTTATGGGGGACCGGGGGACCAGAGGGAAGAAGAGGGAGAACTGCTAAGTTGTGTGAAGTTACATAATACATATACACGCAATTTTAAACTACATTTTCATAATTTTGTTGAGCATTTTGAAGTCACTTAAGAAAACAAGCTACTGGCCTCAAAATAATTCCATTCCAAAGCATTTAGCCGCTATCTACTTTTCGGTCTGAAAAGGTCCTTTAAGCCTTCACAGGAAATAAATTAAGTTTCTTTAAGCCATCGCTGCTGTTGAATAAAGAGACCCATTTTGCTGAGCAATGGGCATGATCGTAAATGTCTTCAGTTAACATGCTTCACTGGAATAATTAAATTCTGGCATTTTCATTTCACACGTAACCAAAGCTGCTTCCTTACACTCCAATTGATACAATTCAGGAGTGATGGGATTTATTTATTTTTTTAAATGAACTGTACGTTTTATTTCCTTTTTGCCCCTCCCTTTGTCTTCTCAAATTGTAAGCTCTCTAGTGCAGGGACTATGGGATCTAATTCCCCCACTGTCTGACTTCACGAGCCCAATTCACCACTGCCTTTTACTTTGTACAATTAAGGTTTAAAATGTTACCATTCTGAGGCCCTTAAGCACATGTGTAAGTCCAACCGTATTCCAGACAGCTTCAAGTTATGTACACGCTTAAGGGTGATCATGAATTGAGACGTTAGATCTTTTCGCTCAAAGCAGGAGAAGCTCATATTTTTAGACCCAAAGATACCATGTTTGTTCCCTGCTGTCAACAACCCATTCGGGGGCACAGTGAAGCGGTGGCCTGGGTGGGGACTTTAGGTAACACTGGAAGGTAAGTTTTGGAATGAAACAAATGCATCTTTGCTGGAATCACCCAATGTGGTAAAATGCTGTAATCACATGTATTTATTTTTGATGGCCTACAAAGACCTAGCAAAAGTTCTGAAGATCAAGAACACCAGGGTAAAAATGTAACAAAATGTATTCCTCTTTTGTGCATTAAGCAGCAAAGCGATTGGATGTTTAGATTAACAAAGGGACGACAGCACAAGTCTGCTTTGTTGGAAAAGCTAATCAGGTCTCCTGAGAAGCTTATCAAGCTGATAATTATATGCATGGTTGTCAAGAGAGGGAACAGACTAGCACGGTCTTCTCCGAAGTCATTGTTCTGTTCAGTCTCGGAAATAGCGACTGAGGGAGGAGTCAGAACAGATCGGGGAAGAGCCAGCGGATTTGCAACTGATGCCTGATTGTTGACATGCCAAAATCTGAGAGTAAATTACAAATACTTGCCCCACCGTTACTTCCTCCTCTGGAGAAATAATTCATTTGCTCAACATCAATGAGGGCCTTCTGTTGTTTCACCTTTTCAGTTTAAAAATTTATAAGGAAATTAAATTATATTAGCCATTGTAGCTGTACTAGACTAAGCTGCCATTATCCACAAAGACGCTATGTAAAAAGATTCACTCTCTTGCTCTGTCATCTGAGGAACTCAAAAGGGATCTGAAATAAACATGCATCGGGAAAAAATAGTAAGGACCAGATGGCATCAGTAAGATAGCCCTGTCATAAATATAAAGGGAAAGGTAAACACCTTTAAATCCCTCCTGGCCAGAGGAAAAACCCTTTACAGGTGAAAGGGTTTTCCCTCTGGCCAGGAGCGGTGGGACACCCTCAGACCACCCTACTACCTTGGGCAGCCCAAGGCCCCAACTACACACCAAGGAATACTCCAAAACTTTAAGTTACAAAAAGACACAAAAACAGGAATATACATCCCATTCAGCACAGCTTATTTTATCAGCCATTTAAACAAAATAGAATCTAAAGCATATCTAACTAGATTGCTTACTAACTCTTGACAGGAGTTCTGACCTGCATCCCTGCTCTGGTCCTGGCAAAAGCATCTCACAGACAGAGAGGACCCTTTTTTCCCCCACCCCAGCTTTGAAAGTATCTTGTCTCCTCATTGGTCATTTTGGTCAGGTGCCAGCGAGGTTATCTTAGCTTCTTAACCCTTTACAGGTGAAAGGGTTTTTTTCCTCTGGCCAGGAGGGATTTAAAGGTGTTTACCCTGCCCTTTATATTTATGACAAGCCCCATCAGGCCAGACACCAAAGGGGCTCACAGTACATCCAAGTGGGGCTTGTGATGGGACAGCGTCTCCCTAGCCCATGTCTCCTAGTGATCAGAGCACCAGATAGCCTAGTGCTAGCGGTGGTAGAGGTTCCAGTCCAGGACTGGTGACAGGGCCCTCCTGCTCCTCCAGGTTTCAACCCAGGGCCTTGGGACAGGCAGTTCAGGGGTGCGACCTTGGCCAGGGTAGTACCCAGCCTGCTCCATGGGTTACTTTCTATGTGTCCCTGCTTCTCAAGAAGCATGGTGAAGGCCTGGCTAACAGCCCACAACGTGTCCCACCGGAAGGGGGTCTGGAGCTTCCTTCCTCCACACGGGCTGACTCTCCTCTGTCTCTTCTGCAGCGGCTTGCAGCTCTGAATCGAGGTCTGCTTTGGGGCAGCATGGGACACATGCTAGATTCCTGCATGAGCAACCAGTGCAGGTCTGCTCCCTTGCACTGATGGAGCTGTACTGCATCTTTTTAAGTTCCACTTCCACTGAAAGCACATCCAGCAGCACGGGTGCTGGTCAAAAGAACTCAGATCACCTTCAGGCACCTGAACAAAGCAGACAGATTTTCCTAAATAGGTCCCACTGAGAGTGCTTATGAAAATCTAATCCAGGCAACCCAATCTTTCCACATCAATGAACCCGGAGTGAAAGCCTGGCCCCATTGAAGTCAATGGGAGTTCTGTCATTCACTTCAATGGGGCCAGGATTTCGCTCCTGGAGTCTTCTGCCCTCCCTGCAGAAGGGGAAATGCTTTTTTACAGGATACTAGATTTATTCACCCTGCAGACTAAGATACCCCCCCACCCCATGCAGGAGAAGAGGAATTTTTGGCTGGGATTTGCGAAGGAGCCGAAGGAAGTTAGGTGCCTGCAGTAACACATCCTCACCTCATGGGTGCCCCCCATCCCATCTCTGTTTGCACTGTTGCATAGAGTCATTATCTTTGATGCCTCCTACTGGGGCTCACTCTTGAACCTGCAATGGTCTCCCTGTATCTGCGTGTTCTGTGGCTTGGACCACCAGCCAACTCACATAAAAGTCTAACCCCTTTCCTGGGTAGCACAAACAAGTACAAATTAAAGTCCAAACAAATCTACAAACTAATCACCCTTCCACCCTTCTCAGGCTTTTCTAGTTCCCTTGTTGGCACTATCTTAGAGTCTCCCCTGCAGGAGCCTAACCTGCTCCTGTAGTATTCTCTCTCCATTGTTTCCTGTCTGTTAAATCCTATCCCAGGGTGTCTCCCCACCAAAGACCCATCTCCTCTTCAGTTTTCTCCACAACTGAATCCCTCAGCCCTTGTCTACACTACGGAGCTAAGTCGACCTAAGTTACGCAACTCCAGCTACTTGAAGAACGTAGAATAGCTGGAATCGACACAGCTTAGGTCAATTTACTGCAGTGTCTACACCACTCTGGGTTGATGGGAGATACTCTCCCATCCACTTACCTTGCACTTCTCGTTCCAGTGGAGTCCCGGAGTCGACGGGAGAGCGATCGGTGGTCGATTTAGCGGGTCTTCACTAAATCACCGCAGTGTCGATTCCCGGTAAGTGTAGACATGCCCTCAAGTCTAAGGCAAGGGTTCTCAAACTTGGGGTCGGGACCCCTCAGGGAGTCGCGAGGTTATTACATGGGGGGGGAGGGGTCACGAGCTGTCAGCCTCCACTCTCCACCCCAAACCCTGCTTTGTCTCCAGCATTTATAATGGTATTAAATATATAAAAAGTGTTTTTAATTTATAAGGGGGGTGGGTTGCACTGAGAGGCTTGCTATGTGAAAGGGGCCACCAGTACAAAAGTTTGAGAACCACTGGTCTAAGGCCTAGCTCTGCCTCTTCTAGCCAGGAGCACATTCGTTAATCATCTTCCAGTGCAGGGCATGCCGAACTGGGATTCTTTTCCTTCCCTTACAGGTCTTGTTGTTTGTACCACCCCGGCACAATAAGATCTGAGTCTATAACTAGGGCCAGTAGATGCTACAATAATACAAATAATTCCTTCCCTCCACTGAACTAGATGCTACTTTGAAATTCCAAGATTTAGGACTCCAGGATACTTTTTTTTTTTTTTTTTTTTTTTTTAAAAAAGACAAACTGAAAATTTTTTTTCCATTATCCAAGCAGCTTTGTAAATGACCAAAGGATCTAAGAAACGTAGTAATTGCCACACTAAATAAGACCAGACATACCATTTCAGCTTGGGCATATCTCTTGAGCTTTCCTCTCATTCCTCCACCTGCAAAATAGGGAAGACAATGCTTCCTTTCCCCCATCCTTTGTCTCGTGCGTCGAGACCGTGAGCAGCGAGTGTCTCTTACTTTGTATACATACAGCGCATAGCACAATGCAGCCTCGATCTCTGTTTGGCAGGTCTAAGTACTACTGTCGTATAGATTTTTAACAACGATCCATCTCCTTCAGTATGCTCTCGGACAACGGCCAGAGCCAGATGTTGCAACGGAAGGTTCAAAAATCCCTTTATTTCTTATAAAAAGAAAAGGAGGACTTGTGGCACCTTAGAGACTAACAAATTTATTTACATTTATTTAACATCGGATGAAGTGAGCTGTAGCTCACGAAAGCTTATGCTCAAATAAATGTGTTAGTCTCTAAGGTGCCACAAGTACTCCTTTTCTTTTTGTGGATACAGACTAACACAGCTGCTACTCTGAAACCTTTATTTATTATGTGTGTGTATTGCAGCCGTGCCTAGAGACAACAGCATCATTGTTCTAAACCTGATACAAATATGTCTGGTAGTGGATAGTTATGGAATAAGTTTGTCCTCTTCTGAAGTTTTTTCTGTCAACCGTCAGCTAAATTATTAATGGAAATATTTGTTCACCATTCACCCCAGCTCCATTCACTGAATTCTTCTCTCCCATAAGCAACCATAGTATTTAAGGATTGGCAACCATTCCAATTTTGCTAACTACTTGGGCTGTTTTCAAGCCCTTTGTCACACGTCTGCTTGATAGGCGCATTCTTGAAAAATGAGATCAGGGAGAAAATTGGCAGTAAGGGAAAACGAACTGACAAGTGCCCTATGAGAATGAAAAGGGAAAGTGGTGCCATTTCAAATGACAAGGTGCCGACATTAGGTTGCAAAAACATTGTCTAGTTAAGTCATCTTAACGAGAACATGCTGTATTGCAAAGTGTACAATAAGTGGCTGATCTTAATATGTGCAGCACAGAGAGTCAATCATAGATTAAAGAGTTAATTTCAAACCTCAATAAATGAGTCTGTTAGAAGGCAGAATTGCCAACAGTCATTAAAGGCACCCAGAGAAAGGTCAGCCGCTCACACAAACAGGATGGAAAGAACTTTGTATTTCTGAAGCCCACTCCCCGATTTTAGTTTTTCCAAATATTGATTATTTTTCCTGCTGCTTGGAATGATACAACACCTCCAGAGGTGCCCTTATTAAAGTTTGCTTGGCACAGGCAGTTGCATTTGTGATTAGTTTCTAGGATGCAAGGTGAGAGAGCTATAAAAAAAAGACTGGTATTCTAAGAGGTGTGTAAAAATAGCATCTCCAGACTACAGGGAGGTAACCCTTCTCATTTACTTCAAGTTACACTTTCTGCACAAAGACATTAGCCATTCAGACTGAATGCTGCTGATCTCCTCCACACAAGCCTGCCATTGACCCAGACAGTTATTGCACTGCATGCTACTTTATTGTCTTTCAATTTTCATTTCAAAGCAGCTGTGACGCGAAGAAGGTTTCTGTTCTGGAAATAACCAGGCAAACACTTGTATTTTTGTTCAGAGGTCAATGGCTGACTTGCATGCAATACTCTTACCACTACTTTGCATTTATGCAGAGCCTTCCGTTCAAGGATCTCAATGCATGAAGCCTCACAAAATGCCTGAGTGGCAGGACAATGTTACCTATTGGTCCATCCTCTTCCCTACCCCCCATCGGGTGGATTCTGTCCCACCTCAGTCATAGATGATGACACTTGGAAAGCACAAAGCTTGGGTAGTGCTGTCACAAGTTCGGGGTAGAAGTGGGTTCTCCCCTGGTAACCTCAAAGGGGCTTCTCAACCGTTAATTCTCCTGCCTAAGAGCACCCAAAAAGAATGGTTAGCCAGGACAGAAGACCAGCTATTGAGTCAAAGCAACTGCCAAAGCTATTGAGCAATTGGGGAAGGGAGTGTTAGGAGAAAGCTCTATAATACCTAGCTCTTATATAGCATCTCTCATCAGTAGAACTCAATGCTTTTTTACTCAAGAGGGCAGTATCATTATTCCCATTTTACAGACGGATAAAATGAGGCACAGAGAAATAAAACAATTTGTCCAATCGAGGTGTCCTGAATCCCAGTTCAGTATTGTATTCACTAGATTACACTGCTTCCCATAAAAGAGAGATGTCTATATATATGTGAACAATTAATAGATTAAGGTGCCAGTAGATGGCACTTAATACTCAGTATAGTTCCTGGGTTTTGTAGGGCCAACAAAACTTCTTGTTGCGCTCTTTAAATGGCCCCTAATGTGACGGTCTACATGCACTTCTTAACAAGCAGACCCAGCCACACCCTCCTAATCCCCTGGGATTAATGATCCAAATAAAAGCGTATAGGCCACGCCTCAAGAGGTATCGTGAACAGTGTCTTTCAGAGATTCAGTAGGGAGCCACAGCAGGAAACGCTACTAGCTGGATCCATGCGTGATGCATGCAGAGCTGCCTCTGAGCAGGCTACAATAAAGGTCTTTGTTGGAACCACCTTGGCTGTGCCTCTGTGTCTGGTGTGAAATCAGAGATACTACAAGGGTCACTAGTGAAGCCCTAGCCCTCAAATCTGAGGCTCAGGCCCATCTCCAACATACAGCCATCCCAATACATCACAGTTGCTTCATGTGCCTTATCTCAGGAGGCTAGAATTAACTCATTAACGTTAAAGGATGCAGGAGAGCCAAGCCGCTATATTTCCATCTCCATTTTCTCTTTCCTTTGTCACCTCCGGATTGTTCATGCTGCTCTGAATACCTAACAAAACACTCAATCTATATCCAGCCACTATGTCAGTAATTACTACAGGGTGTCAAGAAGAAAAGGAGGACTTGTGGCACCTTAGAGACTAACAAATTTGTTTGAGCATAAGCTTTCGTGAGCTACAGCTCACTTCATCGGATGCATTCAGTGGAAAATACAGTGGGGAGATTTATATAGATAGAGAACATGAAACAATGGGTGTTACCATACACACTGTAACCAGAGCGATCACTTAAGGTGAGCTATTACCAGCAGGAGAGCGGGGCAGGGGTGGCGGGGGAGAAGAAAACCTTTTGTAGTGATAATCAAGGTGGGCCATTTCCAGCAGTTGACAAGAACGTCTGAGGAACAGTGGGGGGGGGAAATAAACACGTGGAAATAGTTATACTTTGTGTAATGATCCCTCCACTCCCAGTCTCTATTCAAGCCTAAGTTAATTGTATCCAGTTTGCAAATTAATTCCAATTCAGCAGTCTCTCGTTGGAGTCTGTTTTTGAAGCTTTTTTGTTGAAGTATAGCCACTTTTAGGTCTGTAATCGAGTGACCGGAGAGATTGAAGTGTTCTCCGACTGGTTTTTGAATGTTATAATTCTTGACGTCTGATTTGTGTCCATTTATTCTTTTACGTAGAGACTGTCCAGTTTGACCAATGTACATGGCAGAGGGGCATTGCTGGCAGATGATGGCATGTATCACATTGGTAGATGTGCAGGTAAACGAGCCTCTGATAGTGTGGCTGATGTGATTAGGCCCTACGATAGTGTCAAACACTCTAGCTGTTTCAGTAGAGTTCTCAGTAATCATTGGGTTTACATTTTCCAAGGGAAGAGGGCATTTTGACAGGAGCCTGTCTCGGAAATACAACTTTACTGTCAAGCTGATGCTACTGAAGTTTACTCATTAAAACAAACCTTCTGTAACTAAAACACACACAAACAAAAAAAAAAACCTACCAGAAAAAAAAAACAAAAACAAAAAAGCCCTAAAAAATTATGCTAAAACACTACTGAATTTAAGAAAACATCATCACCTTTCCATAGTTCCTTGTAACCTTCCTTCCGAACTGAATAATAGAATTACGTCCCTTCTGTAGAAGTTGAAAAAACTTTGGCTGCCATTAAGGGCTGCATACCTTCCATATCGATCCAGTTCAGCCAGCTACTGTAAGGGGGCAGAGTATCATGATCATCATGTGTGCACTGTCATTAATATAATCATCATAACTTAAGAGTTAAAACACATTCCTAAACAAAAATATTTTAATGTTGCTCGCAAAATTAGTTTTGTTTCACACCTGAAAGACTAAGTGTATTAAAAGAGGGGAAAAAATTCTCTCATCTTGCTTCAGTTATATCACCTAGCTAGGCAGGTTTGATAAGCTAGCTGGAGAGAGGACTGTGTTAGCTAGTTTAGCCAGATTAGATTGCTAGATATGAGCTAGAAAGAAAGAAGTAAACTAGACAGCCACCGACAGATATGAATAGCTTAGACTGAACGCAAAAATACCAAGATCCAGTAATAACTCTGTATTCATATGCTACATTCCAGCAGGCAAATCCAGAACAGATAATACTTTTGATTAAATTAGTGCCTATAGGGTGTTCTTGGCTGGTAGCTACCTTGATATAATCCTCATTATCTATCAAACACCACAACTATTCTGATGAATTACCTCCATTTCCCTGCAGTTCAGAACTTGGAAACCATATTATCAAGGTCACCAAATATAGTGGATCCTTGGGGCTTTCCAACTGGGATAACCCATGCACGGTCATTTATCACCAGACAGGCTCACCATTTCAGTCTAACAGATGCTGAGCACAGTACAGTACATCAACCTGTAACGACTTGCACCTGTTCTCAACCTATCATTCATCTCTTGTGAAACTATGCAGGGGCTGGCATTAGCCTTTACTGAAAATGATTGTGAAGGTACATTAGTGACTAGGTATGGTGAGATGGTCCATCTATTTTCACCCATTTATTGATTGGCCTTGTTGTTCTTTTCTTTATTCTTAAACATGATAGATCTTGAATTTTAAGAACGTCTTAGCTCTTCAGAGATATAGAATCCTCTAAGAGTGTCACAAGTTTTCCCTATGCAAATGAATCCACGAGTTCCAGTCTAATACCGGCACGGAACAGAAATTATTCATATTACTCAGGATAACTAACAATTATTGTTCTTCTTCATCTAGATCTTCAATCGTTATGTTCTACCATAGGATAGGAAACATATGCATATGTGGCTGGTGTAGAGAGATGACCGGAAAGCTCATATTAAAGCAAAAGGTATCCAAGAAGCACTCAAAACCTCTTATTCATAGTGGCCCTTTTTGCGTCCTGCTGCCTTAACCTGAAGCCTGTCTGGCTCTTTCACGTTTTGACAAGAACAAAAACACTGAAAAGTTTTTGTTTGTTATTTGGTTTTGGTCAAAAACTTGTTTTCCAATTAAAAAAAAACACCACCACCTCCACAATGTTGAGGAAAGCAAAACATTTTCCATAAACGTTTTCATTTAGTTACAATCCCAATTTTCCATCCAACAAAAGTTTGGGGGGGGGGGAATATTTAACCAGCCCTTCTTGTTCAGCCTATACTATAATGAAATTGATCTCACTCGGTCAGTCAAAAAACAGTTTCCTACTGAACCAAAACCCAAAGTGGATATGCCATTTACCAGCAACCTCATGGCCTCACAGGAACGTTGAGAGGATAGAAACATGGAAGATTGTGAGGCTCTCAGTTAATATGATAATGGGGCCATATAAGTACCCAGGGCAGACAGGCAACTGCAGGGTTTCCTTGCACCTTCTTCTGAAGCATCAAGCGCTGGCTTCCGTCAGAGACACAATGCTAGTAGATGGGCCATTAGTCCGGCAGTACTTAGTTCCTGGGTTATTAACTCTTCACTACATTTGCTTTTGAAGCCTGAGCACCAAATGTCATTGTAACACCTTCTTTCATTGTCACAGTAAAAAAAAAAGATTGGTGGGGTGAAGGGAACAGATAGGCGGTTTCTTTTTGCATACAACTGAAATAATTTTGGTTTCAGAAATTAGGGTGTTGGGGTTTTTTTAAAAGCACTTCCAAGCTGAGACTGGTAATAGAACATTTCAGCCAGTGATTTCATGATTAACTATGCAGATTTATAAAGGAATTGTTGACAAGATCTGAACAATAGCGTTGCAAATATACCGCTACAGTAACCCTGGAAATATTAAGTGATTTTTATTGAAACATACATATTTCTTCAAAATAGCTGATGACATTTTATCAGGTTTGTTTCTGTAAGGAAAGATTTTATATTTTCACTAAGCTATTTTTACAGTTGCTGTGGTAACTAGAATACCAGATAAAAGGGAAGGGGGAAAAGTAGCCACAGAACAAATGCAAAAGCTATATAAAATTCTTGAATCTTAACTGCATTCCACTCTTATCTAGAGCAGTGCTAAAGTATCCATCAATGAAAGCACAACTGTAGTAGAAGTTGGAAACATATAAAAATTAGCCGTATAATTTAAAATAGCTAATAGGGTATAAATAATTCCATACTTTGCTTCATTAGCCTAAGTTACAGTCAGACACCTGCTTCCCTTTGACTTTTAATGGGAGTCAGGTGCCTAGTTGCTATTTGTGCCTTTGAAATCACCCCCTAACTTCTTGATATACAGAAAGCCTAATTGGCTTCAATTCCAGACTGTCACAACCTCACACTGGTATAATAGTGATGCATCAGAGCTGGGCAATTTTTCATATTACGTTGCTCCAAGGAAAAAACTTTAATCGCTGTAGATTAATTTCCTCTGGCTCATTTTCTTTTGGGATTTCATTTTTTTCAAATAGATGATAATACTGCTCTCCTTTTTGTACAGTGTTTTTCATTCAGAGATCTCCAATAGGGTTGTCAACTTCCTAATCGCACAAAACCAAACACCCCTGTCCCGCCCAGCCCCTTCTCAGAGAACGCACCCCTGCTGGCTCTATCCCCCCACCCTCCGTCAATTGCTAAGTACTACTATTATTGGTCAGAAGAGAAAAAAGGGGTACCTTCAAGTGAGTCAAAGCTACTGTCACAATAAGTGATGGGGAGCTGGGGGAGGGAGAAGAGGAGCTTTATAATTTAGACTCCAATGGCAGGGATAGAATTCTCTATCCAAAAACCTGTAAAAGTTTTCTTTTTCCATTCAGTTCTGTAGGACTTTTCCATAAGGCTTAGCACATATGTACGGTAATGACACCAGCTCATTGCATCATTACTGTGAAATAATGCGGGAGCCTTTGGGAATGAAACCTTAAAAAAAAAAAAAAAGGTCACGGACTCTCTCATTATCTCTTTCCCTCCTCTTGTTTCTGTGCTTTGCTCTATTTCATCATGAGACAGTACTGTTGAATGCTAATGAAACAATACTTGGCATCACGCAAGCCGCTCCTGTCTGTGCAATTAATTAGTGCAGTAAACAAACCAACTTTTATAGATGTTCCAACACGAAAGGAAGAGGAGTAGATGTACAGGGTGATGCAGGGCAGCTGAGTGCATTGTCAGCACTTAGCAAACAGTAAATCATAACATCTAGGAGTAATGGGATGAAATGAAGGGATATTTAGGCTGCCTATCAGGGTGCTCTATTACACCATGGAATCATCTCACAAGGGAGGTGCTGGAAACCTGATCTGGATATATGAAACTAAATTGGATAAAGCACTGGTAACTATACAGAGCTACACTGCACCTCAAGGCACAGCCAGGGCAAGGCATGGTGTTTAAAATTTACCTCTAGGGCTCTATTCCCTCCTCTTACTGGTGTAGAGGAAACAGAGGTTTAAGTTGTTTGCTGCTGGCCTGTATCAGCACCCAAATTACAACCCCCACCCCTCCACCCCCGCATATTGTGTTCTTTGCCTCCATCCATTCACCACCCTCCCTTCCCCACCCTCTGCACCCTGGACCCAAGGTCTGGGTAACCAGTGCAGCAGCATGAATTAAATTCTTACTCATTGTCTCCCATGTGGCCAAGACACTAATAAGCTCTCAGTACCAAAGGGAACAATTCTGCATTGACCAGGGAAGGGAGAGGTGACCTAAGAGGTCTCTTTCATCTCTAACCTCTGTGATTCCATGAAAATGAGTCTTAAATCATGAGCACACCACTGGGATTAAATTCATAAGCCAGGAATATAGGGGAAATGATCCCATAATAAAATAAAATCATGGCCCTATCACAGATTCTGATATGTTGGTCACCATTAGAATGTCAACTTTTCTCCAGAGCTTAACACAACTGTGGCAGTTGTCACAAGACTCTCCCCTAATTGCGCATAAAGGGAAATATTGCAGGATCTCAGCTATCCCTGTGTGGATATTCAATAGCAACTACTGTGTCAACAAATAAAGACACCAATCTATAGTGTATTACTGGCAAATGCCATTAGCTAGCCATTGATTCATAGTGAATCTCTCTCTATTGGTTTAAATGTCAGTACTGATAGTCATTAGTGTGGTATAAGAATGGAACAATGATACAAGTTTATGAGATACAAACAACAATTAGGGCCCGATCCTCTATTGCACTGCAGCTCATGGAGTATAGATGTCATAAAATGCTCCCATTCTTATTTGGCAGCAATTTACACCATATCTGTACAGATGTTATTCAACAAGATATAAGGCACTAGAGAATGAGGCCCATTACACAAAGCCTTTCAAGGGAAGCGTTAGAAGCAACGCATCTATTCCTTATACTTTAGAGTGATCAGAGCATGTAATTCTTACCTTTATTGTTGTAACACTATATTTAGGACCAAAAATATCCTCCTTACAAGATAGTGGTATTTTCTTTTGTGGCTATACGAATTTTCCTTCATGGGGATGGAATATCATCTATCGTGATCTGATAAAGTGAAGCTGCTCTGGTCAATTCAAGGCTTTAAAAAACACCACTTGTTTACAATGAGCCTTGGGGGGGAAAAAATACCATTCTCCTGATCCGTCTTGTCTGCCTGATCAAGTCTGATGTATTGTTTTCCAAACCGAGATAGCGAACTAAATGATGACTTCTAGTGTCACAATTTTGTTCATAGTATTAATATATTGATTTCTTATATTCTCTGGCATGCAGAGAGCATGATACAGTTGACTGAGTGGAAATGGATTCCATTTCCAATTACTTTAAATGACAGTATCATCAAAATGTTATCTACATAAGCAGTTTGGTGGGGAAAATTGTATGACCCAACCTTTCCCTCACTGTGCATCAAAAACAGTGGGAATGGGGTGAAATATTTGTTTCTGAGGCTCTGTGGCTACAGAAAGACATCTGAAATATCACATTTGTTTAGAAGTCAGTAGAGGTGGGACTGTTTTGAGTCCCAGAATCCAACGTCCTCAAATCTGGTGGAAAACAAACGCTGATGTACATAAATCCCTCTAGAAAGTAGTAAGATTAGACTTAAATGTGGAGTTACTCCACATTTGCACTTGGAAAGAGAGCATAATCTTGCTCTGCCAGGTGTAACAGGAAGATAAAGTTACAGATTCCTACAGGGGAACTGCAAGGCCTTGTAGAAGGATGGTTTTATGATAAAGGCCCTGCACTAGGACTTGGGAAAATTAGCATTCTGGTACAGGTTATTTATGTGACCTTAGGCAAATCATTTATTCTCTGGCCCTCAGCTCCCCACAAAATAACCCTTTCCTACACCCCAAGGATGTTGAGAGAATATGGTTATCAGCATTCGGGAAGTGATCTGATATTACAAAGATGGAGGCCGCATACGTGTCTAGCTTAATAAATGAATTATAAATACTTTTAAAGCTACGGATTTGATAAGACTCCAAACATGAATTTAACAGGCACACCCAGCAAGGCCATTCCAAGTTCTTAGGTTGCTGCTGTAGGGTTACAGATGCTGAAACAGCAATTAACTAGGCTCAGTGAAGAATGCATCGTGCAGCAGCAGCAGGTGGACATTTCAACTTCCAGTGGTCTTCACTGCCATTTTTAATAGTGTGGTTTTAAAGATCTATGTCCATTTTGTCAGCAGGAGGCAAGGGACTCTCGAGCACAGCTCTTCACTCCAGAAACTTTGGGCAGGCTGGTGGAAATTTATATCGTCTCTCCCTCCTCCCCCGCAACACACACACACACAAAAAGCGATTTTTCAGTTTTAAACAAAAATAAGTGTCAGAACAGATGGATTTGATATCTAGGTAAGTGTGTTTTATCAACAGAATGGATTAGGGTGTTTGCAATTTGTCACCACAATCCCAATTCATCCTGCCAATAAAACATATTTCATCAACGCTTTAGACCACCATGCTAACGGAATGCGTTTTGTCAACAGCCCAAATCCTCCCTGTCAACAAAATCCATTCGGTGGGAAAATAACTCAAGCTCTTCTGTCAACAGCAGGAGAAAACCTTGATTGTTAGTATATTTAAAACAACAAAAACATCAGCCATGTTTTCTGGCCAGAATGGGGGAAAGAAACCAGAAAGCAGTAGCCAGGCTAGCACATTTAAGACTAGGACATTCAGGAAGTTAAAATCTTTCATAAATTTGGATTATTTTGAATGGGAAGTGAGTGAATTGTGGGAAAAGCCAGGAGTCAGAGCCCCAGCTTCTCTCTCCCCCGTGGAGTTGAACCTGACTATTACAGTAGCATCTACAGGCCAATCAAGATTGGATCACATTTGCTCGATCGCATACACACAGTAAGACACACCGAAAGATCTTATAGTCTCAACAGATAGACAAACGATATAAAGGGAAGCAAAAAGTCACAGAGAGACAGAGGGACTTGCCCAAGGCTGCATAGCAGGTCAGTGGCAGGACCGTGAATAGAACCCAGCACGGCTGACTCCCCATCCAGCATGCTAGCCATTATACAGTGCAGCCTAAGGTCCAGCCCCCAGTGAAGTCCATGTCAGCCTTTCCATTGATTTCAGCAGGCTAAGCACCAGGCCCTGAAACTTTTAAATTCCCGTCTAGTAGCATTTTCCTTTAACTTTGTCCCCCAAAATCTCTGTTTCTCAAGGTCTGCAGATTTTGTGATTGTTGGTCTCTGGGTTTGAATAGGCCTTCACCCAAACTCTGTCACCAAACTAGGCCAACTTTTGCGGGATGTTCAGAGCTAGATCCAGATTTTGCTATTTTTTTTCCATCTTTCGTTTTGCAGAATTGGAGAGAGCAGGAGCAAAAGGTGCTGGTTCCTGTTTGCCCCGTGCTTGAATTAGCTGCTTTTAAAAAAATGGAGTCAAAACGAACTGGCCCCTGAGCCAATGAGAATCCTTATTTGGGCTCTTATTCCAAACTACCCGTAATATGAGGCAGTGGAAGACAGTGCACGGGGAATTAAATACCAGGTAGAGTGGTCACCTTTCAAAAGTTAAACGTTTAACCAACAGTTGTCTTCAGTTAGAATAGCTGCTAAGGGAGAACATGCCACTGGGTAACATTCACATCAGGAGTAGGAAATTCCCAAGGCTCCCCACTCAGACGCTGATCAGCAACACACTTGAGCACATGCTTAACTTGGACGTTAATTAGGTCTCATTAACGTCAACAGGACTTAAGCACTTGCTTAAAGTTAAATACACATATGTGCTTTGTTGAATAGGGACCTCAGTTTCCCTTAGAATCATGCTGGGACCATCAAAATTAAAATCCATACGACACTATGCACCTATCAACTGGCAAGAAATTTTGGTCAACATCACATCTGGAATGTCCTGGACTCAGAACGAACAATTCTTAATTAATAGAGCTCTGTAAATCAGAAGTGATTTTTATAGCAACATTTTTGCCCACCTGTAAAACTAGATTATAAAATGAACTGAAGAATGCAATGCAAGATATGATGTTGAATGCATTTCACTGCCTTCTTACAAAAGGCGTATCTATTTGTGCTATTATTGGCATAGTCTAAAAAAGAAGGGGAAACGTTAATTACGCAAAGCAGTGTTTTTAGTAATAGAACAGATTGTATACATTCTAAGTACTGTATTTATATGACAAGAATACTGATGGGGATTCTTTGTCCTCAATGCTGTCATGTAGCAAAGGAAGAGAAAAGAACTCTGACCAATCAGAATTCTATCCCAGCAAGTAGAGGATGAGCTGGAGGTCTACAGCTGAAGAAAATTTCAGTGAACCATGCATCAGCTGGAATCCTACTGGCATGAGATCAAGGGCTGTGCCACTTACTCTTGCTCATTTTAGCATCTCCTCTTCTGAAATGATTCTGGGCTGCGTAACGTTTACTAAAAGGAAACAATGGGAAAATGTACAAGATGATGAATTGAGGCAAACATGGATCTTATTCCATTTAGCAATACATCTTCCAACCTTCTGTAGAAATGTCAGCGTTATTTAACAGAGATTATATTTAATTTCCTTTGTCCCCCCCCCCCCACTGCATCTATAGTTCTATGAATAAAAGTTTTTTTTCTTAATATTTTGAAAAGATTAAATACAAGGTCATACATCTAGGAACAAAGACAGTAGACCTAACCTACAAGATGGTACCCTGGTAAGCACTGACTCGGAGAAAGACTTTGGGATCATGGTGGATAACAAACTGAACAAGAACTTCCCAGTGTGATGCTGTAACTTGAATACTAATAGAAAGGACTATAAGTGCTAGCTCTGACCATCATGATCAATACTCTGTCCTGCCACAGGCTCTCTCAATGGACTTCTGTAAGTCATCTAGGATACATCCAACAAGCCCATGGCAGTGAGCCTTGAGATTGACAGACTCCAATGGCTCATGCTATGGCACTAAAAATAGCTGAGCAGATGTTGTGTCTCAGGCTGGAGTTTGGGTTCTGAAGCTTAGGAAGGAAGGTGGGCTTCAGAACCTGAGCTCCAGCCCATGTTGCAATGTCTATACAGCTATTTTTGATGCAGTAGTGCGAGCCCTGGTCTGTCAACCTAGAGTCAGAGGCTCGCTGCTGCTGGCTGTGTATACAAGCCCTTAGTCTCTGTGCTTCCATCCCCCATCGGTAAAATAGGGATAATAGCATTTCCCCACCTTTCAGCAATTCTGCAAGAATAAATATATTAAAGATTGAGATGTGCAAATATTACAGTAATGGGGGCCCTATAAGTATCTATGATAGATTAATGCAGTTGTTGGAAAGATGGAGAGATAGATGGAGAGACAAATAGGAGTATCAAGGAGTAGGAAGGTAATATTTCAGGTTTCAGAGTAGCAGCCGTGTTAGTCTGTATTCGCAAAAAAGAAAAGGAGTACTTGTGGAAAGCTTATGCTCAAATAAATTTGTTAGTCTCTAAGGTGCCACAAGTACTCCTTTTCTTTTTTGCAAATATTATTTCAGTGTATAGCATTGCTAAATCTAGTTTTTACCGGACTAGTGTCCAGCTCTGGTCTCCTCACTTTAAAAAGACGATTGAAAAACTAAAGATGGTTCAAAGAAAAGCTACAAATATGATTGTACACAGATACTTATGCAAGTTAAGTGGAATGGGGGGGAAGACGGCAGAGAGAAAATCATATTTGTCATGCTTTAAAACTTCCAAACGTTACTTCTCTGTTTCCTATAGTTTGGATAGAGAATACTGCAAACATCAGTTTCTTACATTTTCACAAGAATCAATTCTCCATCTTTTACTCACTCAACACTTATTCAGGGTTGGAAGTATTTGATTTTTACTGGTATGTTGGTAAACGTTAATTTTGCTGTAGATACACAAACTGACCAAACATATTTCCTTTGAGGATCAAAATTTACCGTTGGAGAAAGAAAGAAAAATGGTGTGTGTGAACTTAGTTTAACATAAGGAAATTTCTTTTGTATATTTTGACATGTGATGTTGACAACCTATGTTTTAATCGCTACAAAGCTTTAACTTTCTGAACCTCAATGTCTACTATCATTAAGTAATTATCTGAATGCCCTCTAATTTCCTGCTACTGTGAAAATTAAAAAATAAACAGAAAAAGGTTTAAAAATAAACATTGATATTACCCAGTGAAATCACTTAAAAAATTCAAATTTTGCCATGCCTGGTTTTGGGGCCAGATTCTCAAACTGACTTTAATCCTAGAATATCAGGGTTGGAAGTGACCTCATGAGGTCATCTAGTCCCATCCCCTGCTCAAAGCAGGACCAATCCCCAATGAAATCATCCCACCCAGGGCTTTGTCATGCTGGGTCTTAAAAACCTCTAAGGAAGGAGATTCTACGACCTCCGTAGGTAACACCCATTCCAGTGCTTCCCCACCCTCCTAGTGAAACAGTGTTTCCTAATATCCAACCTAAACCTCCCACACTGCAACTTGAGACCATTGCTCCTCGTTCTGTCATCTGCTACCACTGAGAAAAGTCTAGATCCAGCCACTTTGGAACCCCCTTTCAGGTAGTTGAAAGCAGCTATCAAATCCCACCTCGTTCTTCTCTTCTGCAGACTAAATAATCCCAGTTTCCTCAGCCTCTCCTCACAAGTCATGTGCCTCAGACCCCTAATAATTTTTGTTGCCCTCTGCTGAACTCTTTCCTATTTTTCAACATCCTCCTTGTAAGGACTTAAGGAGTTCTCCCTATTTATAACAGCTGACGATCTGGCCTGTGGTGTCTAAGCCCATTCACATACTAGGATCCTGATTCACCAAGGCATTTAAGCATATACCAAAATTTCAGCATGTGAATAGTCCCATTGGCTTCAGTGAAACTACTCAAGTGTTGAAGTCATGTTTCTGTGTTACGTATGGTGATGTATTTCTTACCGAGTGTCTCACATCAGATCCTGCTCTTTCTACCCATATTTGCTTCAAAATTTACCTTTGGCAACAACTACAGGCCAGAGTCAATTGAGTTTCATTCTTTAAAGATTGTAATTGCAGCAAAGCCTCTTTAATGCTGTTGTAAATTCACTCCCGAAAACTGGAAAAGAAATGACAGTGTACAATCACTTTTGTTTAATACTCTACATCTCTGCCTTTTATTTGACACGTTTCTGTAGCATTGCTTTAATGTGCAGAGTGGATTCTTTCTACAATGATAGTATCAAGCAAATGAAAGCCTTTGGTAGGAAGCTGTAATACGGATGGAGGGCTTTTAAGAGAATAGGCACATAATTAGGCACTGAAGGAGCATGCCTTAGCTTAAAAGGAAGCAGCGAAAGGTGACAGATCTTATAGAGCTTTAGCATTACACAGGAGTGATTATAGCACACAGTAATCGCCCCAGACTTTTATTCCCCTCAGGCAGCTGAATGTTTCAGCATTGCTCTGAAGGGCCCCCTTTTAAGCAGGACATTCAGAAAGGGAAATTATGAAAATATTTTCAAAGTAAGATTGAAGCAGATACCTCAGGCTCCCTCTTTACTTGCCAGAAGAAGTTCTCTCTCTCTCTCATGCACTCACAAAGTCTGCTGTTAAAACTGATGACTGTTTTAGTTTCAAGCGGAGAGACACTGAGGACTGTTTGTGATTGCATAATAAAACCCAGCCACGTTTTACAAAAGTGATGAGGCATTTTGGGTGCCCAACTTGAGACTCAGTCAATGGTGCAGTTTTCAGAAAGTGTTTAGCTTTCACTTTCTGAAAATCAGACTGCTCTAAAATGTCTCAGTTCAAGCACCCAGAAATTAAGGAACCTGAAATCACTTGTCATTTCTGAGAATCTTGGCTTCTATCTTTTCTACATGGACATTTGAGCTTGACCCCACACCTCTGTATATAAAGCACTATGTCTTACAATGAAAGATTTGTCATTGACTAATTGGCACAGTATAGAGTGCTTGAAGATGAACAGCATGTTATCAAAGGGAGTTTGGCACCAAGGCACTTTTGAAAAATCCCAAGAGTCACCTATCGGCATCGTTAGCTGCTTAAATACTTTGAAAAAATCTGGTTGTTGGGCACTTTCAAAAATTGTGTCCATGGTCTACACCAGCAATAACAAACCATGTTATAATACAGTTAGGACATGACTGCACTGTAACTGAGTTCTCTAAGTTCTAATTCTAAAGTGGGCGTTGATTTTAAATAGAACTGGCCAAAAATTTGGGGTTTTTTTTAAATTTCATCTGAAATCAGGAAGGCATACAACGCAATTGACAAGAGCTTTCTGGGCAGGTGGCTGGGGAGCTGTCACTTTGATTTTCCCTATGGAAAAAAACAAACAAAAAAAACCACCCCCAAACTTTTTTTTGGCAAAAGTGGACTTTTCCCACGTAAATTTTTGAAAAATGATTTAAAAAAAAATCTTTATGTTGGGTAAACTCAAAACAGAGTGAGAGACAGTGTTCATTCAGCCCTTTAACGAAACACTCAGTTATTCACACAGCTCTAGGTGTTAGTGGTAAGATAATGACACTTGGTTCGAGATGGTTCTGAACCTCACCCCTGTAGCTCTTTACGACACCCAAATGTTGTTATTAACCTTCATCTTTGGAAGACGCCAAAAATCAAGACCCTGGATCTGAACATCTGAAATCTTGGGACGTTCATACCAATGTCTGGCTCTGGACGTAGCATCTTAGGTCCAGCTCAACTGTTAATATTGTTTGACACTATCATTTGGCCTCGCCTCCCTGACTGGAAGTCGATGTGGCAAACTATAGTGGGTGTGTTCCTTGAGGACCATGACTCACAAGGAAATGGAACTGAACAGAAATTGGACATTAGATTAGACAGGCAGGCCAGGTACTTTCGTAAGGGGACTAAAGTAGTCAACAGAGCTGAATGATTGTGTAACCCACTGTTGAGTGTGTTACAGATCCCTAGCTGCTCCTAATCCAAAAAGAATAAGAGTCCATTGCATCCAGAGATAGGGAACCTTTACTCTTCAGCTCAAGCTGCAGCAGCTCGTGAGCTTCACCCTGGAGGGAACTGGTTCATTCTCCAGTGTGTCAGCCAAGATGATAAGCAATCATATATATATATTCTGCACTACTGCTTCTCTCTGTTTATATTTGTAGCCAGAAAACATAAGAAAAAAGCACAAATAATTCAGAGTGGCATTGCAGCTTTCCTCTTTAAAGGGGGATCAGGAGCTGGGTTTTTTTTTTATTCAGCTGACCTGCCAACATTACTGCACCAGTCATGACATTATTTCTAAAGCAGAAGAACAAACACATCCAGTAGCTCTGGACAATGACTGATCTGCTGTGTGACAGCACGTAGAGTTGCTTGTCACCCAGCCAGGTCCTGAGGGACAGGAAAGAGCAAGGTGGCCCCTAGAGTTAGCCAATGCTAAGAATAAGCAGAGGACAAATGCAAAATGGGAGAAGTGAGTGACACCTGCAAAGCCTTGGCTAGCCAGCCCAGCACTGCAAAAAAGGGAGACAGACACATGCAGGGAGCTGTGTCACTTCAATCCAAAAGCAACATTTTTCCCCCCCTTTAGAATAAAAGGGCACAGCTCATTTGTATTCCTCCTCTCCTCATGGATCCCATCTAATTCCAGTTCGATTCCATGAGCCTTTCATTGGCCTGACAAGCTATGCAAGTATTGCCAAAGTGTGAAGAGAGAGTGACCGACTCCTTGGTTATCTGTCAAGGGTAGATAGGAGAGAGCCAGAATAAGGCTGCAAGCCACGTCAAGAATTGGATACCCTTCATCCAATTACCAAATATCCACCGTTGATATGGTGGCAGGTTGCTACAAGACCTTGCACCATCTCAACTGTCTCTCCCCTTCCTTGCTGTGATAGGTAAGATTTTTCTCATCCCTTTTTCCTAGGAAGCTTCTTACACGGGCAGTTTACAGATACACTCTTCTAAAAATCAAGCCACTGAAAAAGGGTCCAATACCCTAGCTTTCAAAGAGTAAATCCTGAGGACTTTACATAGGCCTCATCTCAAGGACAAAACTTGACCTATTCAGGACAAAACTTAATGTACATGATTAGCTTTAAACACATCCCTAAGTCCCACAGAAGTCAATGAAGCTTGAGCATGTGTTGAGTGCTTTGGGATCTTAGTTTTCAAATCAGGGAAAATTCCTTTCCATCGTGCTCCAGATACTCCAGCTATATGGGGAGTTATCAGAGGAAAGAACAACATTAGGATGTCCCAAGCTTCGCTATAAAGACACATGCAAGCGAGATATAAAGGAATTTGGAATTGATCCTGACCAATGAGAAATCTTGGCAAGTGATCATAAAAAGTGGAGCCATCGTCTCTATCAGGGTATCAAAGTCCATGACAGAAGCTGGCTCCTACAGCTTGGAGAGAAAATAGCCCTTAGGAAGCAAGCAGCTCCCAACAAAGATACATACATTTGCAACAACTGCCAAAGATCATGCAAATCTCGGATTGGACTATTCAGGCACATGGGACATTGCAAACCATCTACACCATAGGCTGCAATTCCCACCGTCTCTCAGAGATGAAAGGATGCCAATGTCTGCTCCAGAGAGGTGCAGAACGTTCAACTCCCATTAGATCAAATCTCCAAGTCCTTATTCAGTTCTTAACTTCAGTGACATCAGGATTGCTCCCCCCACCACATCCCTACCTCGTACGCTTGCTCCCTGTCAGAATATGCACACCATCCTATCAGAGGGCCCAAGGCCACTCTAGCAGATGGCAGTGAGAAAACACACGCTGAAGAACCAGCACTAATTTATATGCATAGCAAGTTAGGAAATGCTGAATATTTAGCAGGAATTTCAACCTTCAGGTAAAGTTCAGTGAAAAGTTCAGTTTCGCTCACAGCTGGATTGCTATAGTAATTGTAAATCATTTCTATGGTCTTGGAAGGTGAGATTTCAGATCTACAGAGATCGGGATTATCGTTTCATTGAGGGGAACAAAAAAGACAACGACTACTCCATGCTGTAGAGTTCATTGGAGAAGGCACCTACCTGCAAGGCTGATCAACTTCTCATGAGATATGACTGGAGGAAAGCTACAGGGAAAAATCATGAGAATTTTGCAAGCTTTTCAGAAGACATTCCTGGTGTTTTGTCAGTCATCAAAACTAAAATTTCAAGCAGCTCTACTGTTTGTCAGAAAGAAAGAAAAAATTATGTAATATTGTAAAATAGGGGTGATTTTTTAAAAATAAATTAAAACATCAACATTTCCAAATCAAAGACATTTTGACCAGCTTGATCTCTGATCTGATAACACTGAAGGTTTGATAGCTTCTGGATTCTGCATCCTTAGAGCGATCAGTCCCTCGGCAAGTGGTGCCATAGAATTCAATAAGACTATCCATGTGAATTAGGACTATATTGCTCATAAGGTGCACAATATGGTCTAGTGGCTCATGCAGAGCAATAAGACTCAGGATTAGAACCCAGGTGTGCTACTGACCGGCTGGTGACCCAGGGCAAGTCACTTCCTGTCTCTGTGCCTCAGTTTTCCCATCTATAAAATGGGCCTAATGATACTGACCTCCTTTGTAAAGCCATTTGAGCTCTACTGATGAAAGGTATTAGCTATGATCATCATGGCAAGGGGTTGAACAGCTGTGCCTTAGTTTGGCTGAATTTCTTACTGAATAGCTTTATTGTGATCCTCACAGTATGGAAATCCTACCTATTTTCTGCTGAACTGGGACCTGTGTAATTAGAACTGAATAAAAAAAAAAAAAAAAAAGGTGTAATTATGCTATACACTGAAATTATGAATTATGCCATACACTGAGCTTGTTATTTTGCATGCAGCCTAACAAAAGTATTGAATTTTCCCCCTATTTATCAGTTTTAAAGCTTATTGTGTAAGCCAGTGGTTCTCAAACTCAGGCCACCGCTTGTTCAGGGGAAGCTAGGGGCAGAGCTCTTCTTGACCTGCTGCTCACAAACCGGGAAGAATTAGTAGGGGAAGCAAAAGTGGATGGGAACCAGGGAGGCAGCGACCATGAGATGGTCGAGAACAGGATCCTGACACAGGGAAGAAAGGAGAGCAGCAGAATACGGACCCTGGACTTCAGAATAGCAGACTTTGACAACCTCAGGGAACTGATGGGCAGGATCCCCTGGGAGAACAACATGAGGGGGAAAGGAGTCCAGGAAAGCTGGCTGTATTTTAAAGAATCCTTATTGAGGTTACAGGGACAAATCATCCCGACGTGTAGAAAGAATAGTAAATATGGCAGGCGACCAGCTTGGCTTCACAGTGAAATCCTTGCTGATCTTAAGCACAAAAAAGAAGCTTACAAAAAGTGGAAGACTGGACAAATGACCAGGGAAGAGTATAAAGATATTGCTTGGGCGTGCAGGAGTGAAATCAGGAAGGCCAAATCACACCTGGAGGTGCAGCTAGCAAGAGATGTTAAGAGTAACAAGAAGGGTTTCTTCAGGTAAGTTAGCAACAAGAAGTCAGTCAAGGAAAGTGTGGGCCGCTTCCTGAATGAGGGAGGCAACCTAGTGACAGAGGATGTGGAAAAAGCTAACGTACTCAATGCTTTTTTTGCCCGTCTTCACGAACAAGGTCAGCTCCCAGACTACTGCACTGGGCAGCACAGCCCTCTGTGGAGAAAGAAGTGGTAGAAAAGCTGGACGAGCAGAAGTCCATGGGACCAGATGCGCTGCATCCGAGAGTGCTAAAGGAGTTGGAGGATGTGACTGCAGAGCCATTGGCCATTATCTTTGAAAACTCATGGTGATCGGAGGAGGTCCCGGACGACTGGAAAAAGGCTAATGTAGTGCCCATCTATTAAAAAGGGAAGGAGGAGGATCCGGGGAACTACAGGCCAGTCAGCCTCATCGCAGTCCCTGGAAAAACCATGGAGCAGGTTCTCAAGGAATCAATTCTGAAGCACTTAGAGGAGAGGAAAGTGATCAGGAACAGTCAGCATGGATTCACTCAAGGGCAAGTCACGCCTGACTAATCTAATTGCCTTCTATGATGAGATAACTGGCTCTGTGGATGAGGGGAAAGCAGCGGACCTGTTGTTCCTTGACTTTAGCAAAGCTTTTGACGTGGTCTCCCACAGTATTCTTGCCAGCAAGTTAAAGAAGTATGGGCTGGATGAATGGACTATAAGGTGGATAGAAAGCTAGCTAGATTGTCGGGCTCAACGGGTAGCAATCAATGGCTCCGTGTCTAGTTGGCAACCAGTATCAAGTGGAGTGCCCCAAGGGTCGGTCCTCGGGCCAGTTTTGTTCAATATCTTCATTAATGATCTGGAGCATGGTGTGGATTGCACCCTCAGCAAGCTTGCAGATGACACTAAACTGAGAGGGGAGAGAGAGAGAGAGAGAGAGAGACACTGGAGGGTAGGGATAGGATACAGAGGAACCTAGACAAATTAGAGGATTGGGTCAAAAGAAATCTGATGAGGTTCAACAAGGACAAGTGCAGAGTCCTGCACTTAGGATGGAAGAATCCCATGCACCGCTACAGACTAGGGACCGAATGGCTAGGCAGCAGTTCTGCAGAAAAGGACCTAGGGGTTATAGTGGACGAGAAGCTGGGTATGAGTCAACAGTGTGCCCTTGTTGCCAAGAAGGCCAGTGGCATTTTGGGATGTACAAGTAGGGGCATTGCCAGCAGATCGAGGGATGTGATCGTTCCCCTCTATTCGACATTGGTGAGGCCTCATCTGGAGTACCGTGTCCAGTTTTGGGCCCCACACTGGAAGGAGGATGTGGAAAAAAATTGGAAAACATCCAGCCGAGAGCAACAAAAATGACTAGGGGACTGGAACACATGACTGATGAGGAGAGACTGAGGGAACTGGGATTGGTTAGTCTGCGGAAGAGAAGAGCGAGGGGGGATTTGATAGCTGCTTTCAACTACCAGAAAGGGGGTTCCAAAGAGAATGGATCTAGACTGTTCTCTGTGGTACCAGATGACAGAATGAGGAGTAATGGTCTCAAGTTGCAGTGGGGGAGGTTTAGGTTGGATATTAGAGAAAAACTCTCTCGCTAGGAAGGTGGTGAAAACACTGGAATGCGTTACCTAGGGAGGTGGTAGAATCTCCTTCCTTAGAAGTTTTTAAGGTCAGGCTTGACAAAGCCCTGGCTGGGATGATTTCGTTGGGGATTGGTCCTGCTTTGAGCAGAAGGTTGGACTAGATGACCTCCTGAGTTCCCTTCCAACCCTGATATTCTATGAAAGCCCCTGGCAGGCCAGGCCGGTTTGTTTACCTGCCGCGTCCACAGTTTCGGCCGATCGCGGCTCCCACTGGCCGCAGTTCACCTCTCCAGGCCAATGGGAGCCACAGGAAGGGCGGCCAGCACATCCCTTGGCCCGCGCCACTTCCCGCAGCCCCCATTGGCCTGGAGCAGTGAATTGCGGCCAGTGGGAGCTGCGATCGGCCAAACCTGCAGACGCGGCCGGTAAAGAAACCGGCCTGGCCCGCCAGGGCCTTTCCCTGAAGTGGCAGCTCTAGTTTGAGAACCACTGGTGTAAGCGACACTTTCTGTACGTTAATATTGATGGGATTATTTTTATTTATTTAAAAACAGTTCTAATTAGTGACTCTGATCAAACAAACCTAAGCCCTGGCCTTCGATAAATGCAGAATGCTATACCGTAACCCCTGGGCTCCTGTGAACTAATTATTTTCATAGCACACCAAGCGAACAGCACATTTCAGGCTCTTTCAGGCATTGCTCTTTTAGGCATTGCTGCCCATATATGCATTTCCATGTAAGCAGTAAAAGTAAGTACTCAGCATATGTTGCCAAAGCAATAGCTGTGTATGCGTTATCTATGCAAGGCCGTGCTTATTCCTATCCAGGCTAATAGGCAACAAGGGTCACGGTCCTCTGCTGAGTGCCACAGTCTCATTAGTGAATTGTCCCCTCTACCAATACATGAGGATTTTAGCGCCATGTTAGGAAATGTTTTTATTTTCCTGGTGTGCGATTAGCTGAAGTTCCATTCTAAGCTCGTTCAGACGATAAACTAGAAATAGAACCCAAGTCTCTTCGATCCCAGTCCCGCACGCTATGCTCGACAAGACTGCAGCCCCCATTCCGATCACGTTGAGCCCTCTTCCCTTCAAGCTCATCCACATTCCGCTACACAGAACGAAAGTTACAATGGTCAACCCTTGTCCGGTGAAGCACTGGAGCACGTGTTTAACAGTAAGCGTACGAGTAGCCACGCTGAAGCCAGCAGGATTACCTCTGCTCTGTCCTAAGTACCTCGCTCAGTCAGAGCCTTAGGCTCTGCTCCTGCAATCCGATCTGCTTGGGTGGACCCTGATGACTACTTGGAGCCCCCAGTGAAGGTATGAGGGGTCTGTGCAATTACAAAGGTCTGAGATGAAGCATGGCCTAGTGCAGTGTTTCTCATCCTTTTTGCCACTGCCCAGCTGTGTGACTTCGGGCAAGTCCTTGTACCTTTGTCTCCTATCCCATTCTTTGTTTTGTCTCTTTACACAGGAAGCTTTTCAGGGCAGGGACCGTCGTACTCTTTGTTTGTACAGACCCTAGCACAATGATTCATGATCTCAGTTAGTCCCTTAAGCCAGGGGTGGCCAACCTGTGGCTCCGGAGCCACATGCGGCTCTTCGAAAGTTAATATGCAGCTCCTTGTCTAGGCACCGACTCGGGGGCCGGAGCTAAAGGCGCCAACTTTCCAATGTGCCGGCGGGTGCCTACTGCTCAACCCTTGGCTCTGCCCCCACTCCACCCCTTCCTGCCTCCTCCCCTGAGCCTGCCATGCCCTCGCTCCTCCCCCCTCTTCCCCGAAGCCTCCTGCACGTCACGGAACAGCTGATCAGGAGGGAAGGGGAGGCGCTGATTGGCGGGGCTGACGGTGGGTGGGACGCGCTGGGAGCAGGGGGGTGGAGCTGATGGGGAGCTGCTGACTTATTACTGTGGCTCTTTGGCAATGTACATTGATAAATACCGGCTCCTTCTCAGGCTCAGGTTGGCCACCCCTGCTCTAAGCACTGATGTAACACTACTTATAAATCATAAGTCTATTATCCAGGCCTGTTCGCACCATCAAAATACAATTGCGATGCCCAAACAACCAGTTTTCACAGGGTTTTAAATACTCAGTCACATGAAATAGCATATCAATATTCATCGTCAAATGAAGGCCAGAAAAAATATTTTTACTTACAATCTTAATTCTAGCTTGTGTTCTGTCTACATTTCTAGTGCAGGGATACAATATCTGCATTTTTATTAGATACCTTATCAGTTCTACTGCCTCCATTTGTCATGGGGCAATTACGTGACACTAGAGATTAGGCAGGGCCTTGCACATCTAGCCTCTTAGGTGCTTTATCCTGCCTTCTTAGTGATGGTTTTCACTAGGTCATCACCAAATGACCTTCTCTCCCTGACATGCAATATGTCTACTTTTCACCAATCAGCTGTCACTCCTGTTTTTCCAATCATGCTGCGTGTCTATGAATTAATTCTCCGTAGCACCAGTATTGTCCTCAGAGAATCAATGGCCTTTTTGTCCTGAAGAATTTGCCCTCAAAATGAGTGGAACAGGTTCAGATTCCCCAAGCTGGAAAGTTCAGATACATAACTCTGAGGATGTTCAGAGACAAAGGTTTAGTAAAGGCAAGTGCCATATGCATAATTCAGAACCGGACTGACGTCTGAACCGTCTCCACAAGAGCGAAGGACATTGTATGCATGAAAAATACTATGGCCAACTGAAAATACAGAACAGGACTCTGCCAGCTCCCTGGAGCAACCACCACTATTCCTGAAAACAACTGTCATGGGATCTTTCACAACCTTCAGTGGTTTTTGCAGAGAGCCCCCGACCATCTTCTTTGAAGGAGTCCAGCAACGCCAGCACATTCCTCCACTTAGTGGGATCTTGGAATCCCTACTCCTTTGTTCTAAGTGCATTTAGCACTACTTAAAAAGGAACCAAATTAAAAACCTTGCCTTTAACCACAGCCTGAGCCGCATCTGTGCAAATTTTGCCTGCAGAAGTGCTTCATTCCAGACCCAGAGGCACCCTCCTCTAAGGGTGAAGAGTATTTTGATTTCCACAGCCCATCAGTTCTTTGCCCTCTCTGCAGAGATTGCCATCAACAGGGCTGATTAGTTCCATCACCGGTTAAGTGCAAGGAAAAACAAATTTACCGCTGAAATACCAAGAGAACACTAGCTTCTATTTTAAAACCCGACTTAATTAGGTTTTTTAAAAGTGTATTCCTTATTAATGGGGATATTACCAGAGGACTAACTAGCTGAAATAACTAAATTAAATTCTATTATTTAGGGGGTGATGGGAGCACAGCTTGGCATGTGCATGAATGTTCCAGTGGAGGAGAGTGCAGTTTATTTCAACGCAGACCATCATCAGCATGAGAATTACTCCACACTAAAACTACTCCGACATCTTATTAAAGGCTGAGAAGCCAGCTTGCAGAAGCAGCAATAAGCCTTGAGCTGGAGAGTCAAGTTCTACGATTATTCAAGTCCACTGAGGGCTGGGGAGGATCACAAGCAGAGGAGAGGAGAGAGCAGGCAGTATTTGCACTTCTCAGCTTTAATGCAGAGTTGCAATGACCCCCGCCAAAAAATTTGTTTGAAAGGGGCCAGGAGTGGAAATGCAGCTGTGCGGAGAGGAACGTCAGTGATGAAATTTAAAAGACAACATGGAAGGTGGTGTGTCCCTTGCTCTCACCAGTCTGCTCATCTGGTTCTGTATGGGTCACAGGGAGTAAAACAAAGCAGTCCATGCCCCCACACAGCTTACAGTCCAGAGAAGCAAGGCAGATGAAGGGTAGGAGAAAATAATTATCCTCCTCATTTTACATGCGGGGAAACTGAGGTGCGCAGTTAAGTGACTTCCTCAAGGACATACAGGGAGTCTTGTGGCAGAACTGGGAACAGTCTCCATTGGAGTCCCAATCCTCCATTTTAACCACAATATCGTCTTTCCTCTTATATGAAAGACCAGGGCAAACCCAGGAGAGGATTGTAGAAATCAAGAGGACACTACTCTCCAATGTAAAGATTGTCTGCTTTGCAGCTGTCTACTTTGAGGCAAGGACAGGAGGCGTTCAGGAGCACAACTGTGCTGCTGTAAACACAGAGCGCTCCGAGTCCATCCCATGGCTAACTGCAGTGAGTGTAGGGAGAGCACCCCCATCCTCCTTGACTGGAGAAGTGAAAGCTCTCCCTTCCTGTTGCAAAGATGTTAAGCCCAGGAGGGACCACTGACCTCCTATCTAACACCGGTCATAGGACTTCCCTGAATTAATTCCTGTTTGAACTAGAGGAGATTCATTTAGAAATATATCCAATCTTGATTAAAAATGGCCAGTGATGGAGAATCCACCATAAGCCTCAGTAAACTGTTCCACAAGTTAATTACCCTTACTGTTAAAATGTGCATCTCATTCCAGTCTCAATTTCAACCAACTACCTGAATTCAAATACCCCTGAACTTCAGGGAACACATCTCATTTTTAGGTGGCTGCAGACACAAACTTTTGCGAAGAGAAAAAGAAAAGAGACATATCTCTCTAGGCTGCAGCAGAATTAATTCCCTCATTTGCCAAGGAAGAAGAAAGGATGGTTGTGATGCAAATTCAGTGGCACCTTCTTATTGTTCAAATGAAAACAGGTGAGAAAGTTCCATAAAGGAGAAAATTGCTTGCACCTCTGCTATCCTCACACATATGGGATCCCATTGCCCTCATTTGATCTCCATGCACCAGCAGTGTCTCCATCAGCATGCATATGCAGACAATCGGAGATGAATTAACATGGACAAAATGCAAGGCTGACTCATGAATGAATATTCTAGAGAGGGAGTGTGTCTTTGACCCTAAGGAGGAAGGATTTTGCATGGCACGGGTCCCTAGATTTCAGCTGGGAAAGGAGAGAAATTTCTTGTGAAGATTTAGGAGATTTTCAAAAGCTGAAAGGGGAGGTAGGAGTCCAGTGCCAACTGAATTTCAGTGGGAGAAGGTTGCCCATCTGCCCTTTATGCCTTTGAAAATCTCCACCTAAAAAACAGACGGATTGTCAAGCAGTGATACACACACCAGGAGGGGAAGGTAAAATAAAACCCAAACTTTAGTTCCGTCTGAGGTCTTTTCCTCAGTGCTGGCTTTACTGACCCAAAAAGGATTCAAAAACCCAAGAGCAAAGCAACTCAGAACACTTGATCCCAGCCACCAGGGGGCTTTGCAGTTTTCTGAAAATAATCAGCAGCACCAGCTCCTTCCCTTGTGCTTTTATAGCCCTGCTTTAGATTACCCATGCAACAGGCGGGGAACCTGGGCTTTCCTCATAACCCCTTACACGCTGGGGCCTAAGCAGTGCCTTTACACCGTGTCACACGGAGACACAAAAATAAACTGGTTTCTAAAATAGAGCCTCATCCAAGCCTTGCCACTGATGTCAGCGAGAGTAGGATCAGGTCCTCAGTGTCTGTTGCAGGGGCTCTCTTAGTCGATGTGGGCTCAGACCCCAAGCACCACCACCCAACTTAGAGCTTGGAATCTGTACCAGAGCTTGGAAAATGGCACCTCTCCAAGCACCCCCAAACTTTGTGGTATTCACATTCAGGATTCACATTTTGCAGCTTCGGCCTACATCTCATTAGAATCATTCATACTGCAGGAGGAAGAGTGATTTTGTGCTAAAAGGTTCTGTCCTCAGTCTGAGATGACCTGGGTTCAGTTCCTGGCTCTGCCACCGAACGCGGATCTCTTGGCCTCTCTCTGGGTTTGAAAACTTTCTTTGGTTCAGAGGGAGCAGCGTTAGACCAAAAGCCAAGTGCTTTCAAAAATCCAGAGGGAAGAACTCTGTGGATCCAGTCTCCTTTCCCCCTAGTATAACTCCTCTGAGCTCATTCCCACGTGAATATAGATCAGACCCACTACACCCAAAGCCTCTCTCTAACATAACAGAATTACAAGGCAGACATGGTATAGGATGGCAATGCTTGTCTTGTAGGGAAGTTTTGCTCGGTTGCTCCCTTAAGAGGCTGGTTAATAGAACATAATTCTGTGCCATCAGCAGGTGGGAAAGGATGAGGAGCCACACTTTTTGCAATTGGCAGGTGCAAAATGTATCCAACTGAGCATTTATTTCTCTGGGAGGGAAGGGGGCATCTCTCATGTGATCTATTAACTCAGCTCCATAGAAGAGGAAAAGGGGAGGAAAAAACCAAACAACAAGCTGGGAATACGAGTGTCTAGATTTTCTGAGATGTGTCATTTTATAATTTCAGTGAACCACATCATTGTTTGTCATTGGGCAGAGTCACAAAATGACACAGGGAAATGATGAAAAGCCATCTCCTTCCTCCACTCACTTTGAGCTCAGAAAGCTTCTATTATTTCCATATAGTAGGTTTCCTGGATGGACTGGAGATGCAAACCAGCATAAATGGAACATTCATAGCTAGCAAACAGCCTCCAACTGTTTGTAGATTGGATAGAAATGTCAGGAGGGAGACTGATCCCTTCTTCCTCCTTCTCTTATCCATTATAAATTTGCCATTTTTATCATTATAATTTAAGTGCATTAATCACAAACTCAGTCACACACACCCTAGAACTCTAGCTGGGAAGGGATTTCCCCTACCCACAACACAAATGCCCGGTTCTGCTGTTACCTGAGGTTTTCAGAACCCCCAACAGGGGCAACTTAACTGTTTCACTCCAGGCGGCGTAAAGAATAAATCAACAGGAACACAGCAATTCCATCTGATAAGATTTATGCAAGTAAGCGTGCTTTATTTAAAACTGCAGTTGATTAGATTTAAGCATACACAAACATAAGGAATAGGTTTAGAACATCCCAGATATTTACCTAACATCGGGAACGATACTGAGTAATTAACAGCAGGTTTGCAGTGGCCAGTTCCTCACCCACCGGGGAGAAAGGGTGTTAGGGTAAAAAAGTTTTAAGATGGCTTCAGAGGACTGCTTCAAAATACACTTTATTAGCTAATTTTTTATAACTAACTTTTACAAAAAACACAGGTGAGCTGTAGCTCACGAAAGCTTATGCTCAAATAAATTTGTTAGTCTCTAAGGTGCCACAAGTACTCCTTTTCTTTTTGCGAATACAGACTAACACGGCTGCTACTCTGAAACCTGACATAGGTTATAATGACCCCTACTGGGTTACATTTTTAACTTTTCATATTAGAGGCGTTTAGACTTAAGGTTTTCTAACCACCAAGGTTTTTAGTTTTATAATTGTTTGTCCGCTTTTCTCCCATTCTGATTAGCAGAAACTGCCAGCTAGATATGACCTTGCTTTTAAAAGTCTGTTTTTAAATTAACCCTTAACTATGTGGTGTTTTATTTTATTAATTCCGGATGGCTGAATGCACATAATATGGTTGCAATTAGCTTGATGACATACATACCCCTCAAATCCAGGGCAACACTGCAACAAATTTCTCGAACTGAGCTACTTCTATTGTTCACCCTTAAAAATTGCAACAAAACAATGAGGCAAGCTGGTGATAGTTTGACACGAATGTTAGCTAAATCATTGGAGGAACCTTGGCTGGCATAAGGTATTATTACTAGCAACAAAACGAAGGTCCATCGGCACAGACGGAAGAGGCTGTTTGTGTCAAAAATTTATGTTTGCTGCACCATAAAAGCTGGTCAAATAATGGAAAAATGGAGAGGGGGATACAAATATGTTGAATAAATTATTCTCTGCAGAATATAATTTGAACTACTTTAACACTGACCGGACAGAGACTGGATAGACAGGTGGACAAACCAACTAACTCCATGCAAGGGTTTTTTTTGGCAAGGTTTTGAAGGCAAACTTAGACCAAGTTCAAGGTTTTCAAAAAGCAAAGAGAATTTGGGGGTCTGACTCAGAGGTCTTGTTTAGAATGGATGTTACAGCACTGCAAACCAAGGTATAGGACATTAGCTTGCTCCACATCTCTTGTGGACTCAGCTACAGTGCACGAAAAGAGTTTTAACTTACTACACACCGATTCTCACCCTGGCTTATGCCACAGTAATGACCCAAGCAGACAAGACAAGTAATTTTCCCATCCCAGAAGAATTTTCAGTTTGTTGAAAATTTCCCCACCCTTAGAATCATAGAAGATCAGGGTTAGAAGGGACCTCAGGAAGTCATCTAGTCCCACCCCCTGCTCAAAGCAGGACCAATCCCCAAGTTCCCCAATGAAATCAAGGAGAACATGGAGGTGCTGGGGCCTCATACGTGCAAAACATGTGCTCTACCACTGAGCTACCTCCTCAGACAGAAACTACAGCCTTCTAAAATTAGGACAAAAAGGTGTCGTTTAAAAAATGTTCACAAAACAGACAAAATAAAACCCAACGTGTTTACTTTCAATCATTTCAAAATGTTTCATTTCCATTTTGACCTTTTCTTCTTTTCTCTCCCCCCACCACTTTAATATAAATTAAGTTAAATTGTGAAACAAAGTTGTTTTGAACCAAACCCCAAACTTTTTATTTCAAAAATGTCACAATGGGGCATGCCATTTTTTCCCCAAACTTTTTTCCCCATGTCAGGAAAGTGACTGAAACTGACACTTATCTCCGAACAGTTTCAGTTTAGAAAAATCCACTGAAAGATTCCCAACCAATTCTACCTGACTTCTGTTTGTGATTTTGTAGATCTCCCCTCAGCTGACAAAAATTTTCAAAAAACCTTACATGATTTAGAAGCCCAAGTCCCATTCTAAAAAAGTAACCTGGACACTTAGGAACATAAGTTTCATTGGGGGGAGAAAAAAAAAATCCATCAGTGGAACTTAGGCACTTAAGGAAACTTTTAGGTAAAATTTTCTAATTGCTCCGCATCAACATTGAAGATCCTATGGCATTTTGGGAGTTGGCCGTGGTATGCCAGTGAATTTTAGATGTATCCCATTCCCCGCTCCCTTTGAAACCAACATTCTAAATTCGATACGAAGATAGATTGTTTTTCACTTCTCACTCACCCTCATGAAGAAGAATGCACTCGTTTGCATGTGCAACTTGATTGGCTGAAGCAAAGTCAACCATCTAAATCACTTACCTGCAAATAGATATACAGGAACAGCTTCCTCATTCATTTCATTACTGTGTAGAACTAACTGTGAACCAAGTTTTTTCTCTCAAATTTGTAAGAATTGAAATGATACTTTATACTTAAAGCACCTTTCATCCCAGATACAGAATCTCATCTCACGTTATGAGCATCAACGAGGTCGCACAAGAGTCACGGTAAGGCAAACCACTTAAGTCGTATTACAATACCTTTTGTATAGAGGGGTATACCGAGACATGAGATATGTTCTATGCAAGAGTAGCAAAGAGGCCTTAGTGTAAATGACCATCAGACCCACATATATCTTTATCAGGGTTCCTTCCCCACTCTGAACTCTAGGGTACAGATGTGGGGACGCACATGAAAGACCCCCTAAGCCTATTCTTACCAGTTTAGGTTAAAAACTTCCCCAAGATACAAACTTCGCCTTATCCTTGAACTGTATGCTGTCACCACCAAGCATTTTAAACAAAGAACAGGGAAAGACCACTTGGAGACGTCTTCCCCCAAAATATCCCCCCAAGCCCTACACCCCCTTTCCTTGGGAGGCTTGAGAATAATATCCTAACCAATTTGTTACAAAATCATCAAAGACCCAAACCCCTGGATCTTGGAACAATGGAAAAATCAGTCAGGTTCTTAAAAGAAGGGTTTTATTTAAAAAAAAAAAAAAAAAAAAGAAAGAAAAAATCATCTCTGTAAAATCAGGATGGAAAATACTTTACAGGGTATTCAGATTCATAACACAGAGGATTCCCCCTCTGGGCAAAACGTTAAAGTTACAGAAAACAGGAATAAACCTCCCTCTTAACATCGGGAAAATTCACATAAAACAAAAGATAAACTAATCCTCCTTGTCTGGCTTACCTATACTGGTTGCAATACTGGAGACTTGGATTAGGATAGGTTGGAGAAGATGGATTTCTGTCTAGCGTCTCTCAATCCCAAGAGAGAGCCACCACCGTAAACAAAGAGCACAGAACAAAAGCCTTCCCCTTCCCCCTCCCCCCCCAAAAGGTTTTAAAGTATCTTGTCCCCTTATTGGTCCTTTGGCTCAAGTGCCAGCCAGGTTAGCGGAGATTCTTAACCCTTCACAGGTAACAGGATGTTGCCTCTGGCCAGGAGGAATTTTATAGCACTGTATGCAGAAAGGTGGTTACCCTTCCCTTTGTATTTATGACACTCTTGCTCAGGTTCTGTGATGGAAAGTTAACACCAATGACATCTCCGCAAAAAATTCTTTAAAAAGAACCGAGGGTTTTTCCCCCCCTCTTGTGTCTTTCTTCTCCCAAATACATGTTTAAAAGATATTAATTTTAACTGAATTAAAAAGGAAATAAATCCTCACCTAAGATATGGTAAAAGCAAACGCTATACTTCAGTAATTTGGAAAAATGACCTTCTGTGATACTATGCTCTGAAATTCAGATATTTATTAGAGACCTTCTCTTTTGCTTTGATTCTTTCATGAATATCATTACAAGGGCAAAGATGCCCCATGCTAATGTAAAGGTTCACCAGCTTACTCAGTGAACCTTTAACAGCTATTCACATTCCTTTCTGACAGCTATGACAACTCAAAAGAACAACATGATATGGTCCATAAATTGCATAAGGCCTAAACAGGTATGTGCCAGAGGATGATAGCACTTCTGTTATACAACAACGTGAATATTTAGTAAGTATCGCCTTTCTAAAAATCTCTGTCAACACACCGACGCTAAAAACAATATAGATCCAAATCTTCCCTGGCGTAAATGCCACTGACTTTGAAAGAGTCATACCAGGGATGAATTTGGACCAGTATAGGATAGGCACAGTATCTGTGACGGCAAGATACTGCAGCTCATTTGTACTAAGGTTAGTTGCAATGGATCATAAAGATAACAATGTATACATAGTGGTACAAAAGGTAACTGGCTAAAAGACATCATTATCTTAAGATGGTGAATGTTAACAATGAAGTTGCTTACCATCCCAATGGTGACCTTGTCTGGAAAGTCAGTGAAGAGCTGGTGAAAGGCACCACGTACATATCAGAATCTAAGAGAAGGAGAGAAGTAGCCTTGTTAAAGCACTTGAGGAGGACTCAGAAGAACAGTGTTCAGTTCCTGGATCTGCATGATTTGGGCAGATCATTTCATCTATTTGTTCCCTATCTATAAAAAGGATTAACACTTTTTCTCCCACTCTTTGCTAAGGACTGTTTCTTCCTACGTCTGAACAGTGCTTAGCATGAATGGGGGCCCCTTTCTCTGTTGCGGTCTCTAGACATTAATGGATTATGAACAACATAGCGAACATTTTAAAAACATGAATACAGTTTTGCACTCTCTCACAACCTTTTTTGGCCCTACAAACATGATGCTTCAACTATTAAGCTTCTTTGCTCCGGGTGAATTTCTCTAAGGGGGTCTTGAAAAAGACCATCAGTGGCTGGGGAAACCATGCAGGGGTGCAGACTTCATTTAATCAAAATAGCATAGAAAACATTAAGGAAATTGCAAGGCCCATCATTCTTTGTGTAACATGGTTTGTTGTAGGATGGTTCTGCCAAGGTTCCTGACTCAAAGAGCATGTAATATAGAAAGGATGGACAGAAGCTGGGAGAAAGGAAGGATTGTTATCCTGATTTTATAGAAGGGCAACTGAGGCAGAGAACAACTTAAGGCCCTGATTCAACAAAGCAGTTCAAGATGTGTTTAACTTCAAGCGCTTGCGTAAATCTATCCCCTTCATCAAAGCACTTAAGGCTTATTAAAGTTAATGGTACCTAAAACGTGAGCGCTTTGCTGAATCAGGGCCAAAATTATTTGTCCAAATTTGTGGCTGAACCAAAAACCGAACCCCCCTCTCTCAGAGGAGCAATCCAGTGCCCTAACAACAAGACTGTCATTTACTATGTGCTTATACAATGCCTAGCACAATGGAAGTAGGTGGGGCGTAATGGAGGCTAAGCCTCCCCAAAACTCTGCTAATGCTTCCCACCTCAGCCCTGGGCCGCAGCAAGGCTCAGAGCTCCTCAAGCCCCGGCAGGCAAGAGCGGGACGTAATGGGAGCGGCGGCTTGGAGAAGCTCGGGCAGGCTGGCCAGGGCTTGTCTGACCATGGTGGAGGGGCTCAGGGATCCTCTGGTCCCAGCAGGTGAGAGAGAGGGGGCAGTGGGCTATCCTCCCTGAATGGGTGGTTCACGCGCACCCATGACAATAGACGTGCTTGAAGCTTCTGGGCATTACTGCAATATAAATGTTAAGGAACAATTATCATATTCTGAGGGCTTAAAACAGAGGGCTTAATAGTGTCTAGGTCTTTCGTGGCTCTGTATGCATACACTCCTTGCATGCATTTAGCAAAGCAACAGAGAATGACTGACTGCGAATCCTTAGGTGATAAATTACCTGTGGACCTCATTTACTCAATCTAGTTCTGTAGACCACGTATCTGATGCAGAGCGTAATGTATCCACTGTGAGGGGCATTACTTTGGGTGTGTTATACAACAAGCATGATTTAATAGGCAGTGCCTTCTATTGGATTCAGTGGGTGATATATCTGAGAGGGGATATGATCTATTTTTAAGAGGATAGGTTATATTTCAGTGGATTGTCTTTTGTCAGAGTGAACTGTATCAAATTTGTCACACGGTACATTTATTTCAACATGGGATAGACGGGTTTTGTTTGGTTAGTACAATCACCACACTCCTATACAAAGGTATCTGGCACTAGAAAAGACTAAATTACTGTCCTTGCATGCAAAGTTTGACTGTCAAATGCTCAAGCATGCGCCCACTTCACGAACCTACCAAATTTTACACTGGGGAACATAGAATTGCAGATGCACAAGTACATGTGTTCATTTTTTGTAGCATGACAACAACCTGCTCAGACCTGCACAGAAAGTAAATGAGACCTGGTCCCCACCCCAATCTAAAGAGTGAAGTTATTATTTTTAATAGCAATACCACCAACACCTCACTCTTAAACAGACCTTTTCATCAGTAGATCTCGAAGCACTTTACAAACACGGTCAGGATCATTATCACTATTTTACAGATGAGGAAAAGATGAGGTAGGTAGGGAGAGGGATTTACGTGACTTGTCCAAGGTCACCAAGCTGGCCAGTGGCAGACAGGAATAGAACCCAGGTCTCCCGAGTCCCAGACCGGTGCTCTATCAGATCACATACCACCCTCACTTTAATCAGTGAAAATCTAGAATAACTCCACTGATGTCAGTGGAGTTACTCTGGCTTTACAATGGTATAGCAGAGACCAGAAGTGTTGCCAAAACGTTTTCCAGCAGATCTCATTTCTTGAAAGGTTAGTGACAGAGCAGGACTTACCTGCAATGCTCACCATTTAAAAGCCAGCATCAAATGACAAATAGCACGCAGTGGTATCTGAATCACCAGATTTTTCCCCCTTTTCCAAGTACAGGGAAACCATTGCATTAGGACAGATTCTGTGCACAACTGACGAGCCAATATTGGGGACACTTGAGCCAGACTTCAGTGAAAATAGTGCTTTAGTTTATTATTTTGTGTGAAAGTTAGTGCAAAAAGTGAACCCTACACTGATTTTGTGGAATTTCGTAGAACAGTGTCAATATTTTTCCACATCATTTCAGAAGCCTGGCTCGGTATTTTTTTTGTAGCAAAGAATTAAATATACATCTCAATATCAAAGGCCCGCTTTTGCGTAACAAATCACTTCGGTGTCACAAAGTGTGTGGGGATTACTGAGTCCATGATCGGCAGCCTGGAATTCTAGAGTTCTAGGCCTACGTCCGCTATTGAGTTGCCTTCATAAGGCTTTGCTCTTATAGACACACACACATTCAGCCCTGTGCTTGTGTGTGTGTGTGTGTGTGTGTGTGTGTGTGTGTGTGTGTGTGTGTGTGTAAATAAGAAAGTACAAAATAACTCATGATTTTAAGCCACTGATTCGGGGGGGGAGGGGGGCAGGGGATAGCACATGCAACATAATTCTTGAATGCTTAAGGTTGGAAATACTGCCTGCAGTTAAATAGTGAAATACACTCCTCAGACTTCGACAGCAATATAGTCCACTGTTGTCAAAGACCGCTATTCAGCAAATAGCTTGGCCACATTTTTAACCTTAAGCATATACTTGAGTCCCATTCAAGTCAAGGAGACTTAAGCACTTAAATGCTTTGAGGAATGTTTGCTAGGACCCGAGATCCAGATCCTCAAAGATATTTAGGTTTTCCTCTCCCACTGAAATCAGTAGGATTGAGGTGCCTAAATACCTTTGAGGGTCTGGACCTAAAACCATTGATTATCCTTGTAAGCAATAGCCAAGCATGGATCTGGATGATGGGATGGATTTCACCCTCAGCAAGTTCACAGATGACTCTAAGATGGGGGGGGGAGAAGAGGTAGATATGCTGGAGGGTAGGGACAGGGTCCAGAGAGACCTAGACAAATTGGAGGATTGGGCCAAAAGAAATCTGATGAGGTTCAACAAGGACAAGTGCAGAGTCCTGCACTGAAGACGGAAGAATCCCATGCACCGCTACAGGCTGCGGACCGACTGGATAAGCGGCAGTTCTGCAGAGAAGGACCTGGGGGAAGCTGGATACGAGTCAACAGTGTGCCCTTGTTGCCAAGGCAGCCAATGGTATACTGGGCTGTATTAGTAGGAGAATTCTCAGCACATCAAGGGAAGTGATTATTCCCCTCTATTCGGCACTGGTGACATCACACCTGGAGTATCGCGTCCAGTTTTGGTCCCCCCACTACAGAAGGGATGTGAACAAATTAGAGAGAGTCCGGCAAACAGCAATGAAAATGATTAGGGGGCTGGGGCACATGACTTATGAGGAGAGGCTGAGGGAACTGGGGTTATTTAGTGTTCAGAAGAGAAGAGCGAGGGGGGATTTGATAGCAGCCTTCAACTACCTGAAGGGGGGTTCCAAAGAGGATGGAGCTCGGCTGTTCTCTGCGGTGGCAGATGACAGATCAAGAAACAATAGTCTCAAGTTGCAGTGGGGGAGGTCTAGGTTGGATATTAAGAAACACTATTTCACTAGGAGGGTGGTGAAGCACTGGAATGGGTTACCTAGGGAGGTAGTGAAACCTCCATCCTTAGAGGTTTTTAAGGCCCAGCTTGACAAAGCCCTGGCTGGGATGATTTAGTTGGGGATTGGTCCTACTTTGAGAAGGGGGTTGGACTAGATGACCTCCAGAGGTCTCTTCCAACCCTAATCTTCTATGAGGTCAGCAAAAATACAACCCAGAAAAGTTTTAGACACCACAGAATCAAGTCAGCTGTGCATATTGAAGTATTCATACTAGAAGAAGGTAGGTAACTATTTCATAGCCATTTTATAATGAATATTCACTGTCATGTATCAATCCCTCACTGTCAGGTAGCTTAAGCAGGAGTCAGGTTTCTGACTGTCTCAGTGGCAAATGATAATTGGCATTTAACAGAACTGCAGAGCAAAAATAGCTTTTAGAACACCAGTAGGTATTTTTAAGCCACTCAATAAACCCACTTCTACTGTCCAATTACCTATCATCGTCTAAACATGTTTAGTGTTTTAACAAGGAGGTCATTTAGGTATTAAAATTCAGATTAATTAAATGGCAGCAAGGGTTTAACTCTTAAATATTTTAAACTTGCCTGCTAGAAGAGACCTTTAACTAACATAACAATGGCCTCATAAAGTTTAATTTGCTGCTGAAATTAAATTGCAGATGAGATTAAAGCATGCACTTTCAAATATTGCTGTAATAGGATTGACTCAAGGGTCAGCGCTAGGTACAATAATCCAGAGGTATTGTGCCAGCACAGGAATGACTGAACAACAAGAGGGATCTTATTCTGAAGTATAAATTAAGTGTGATCTTGTGAAGTTCTTTATTAATTATTATTTTGCATTGGGATAGCAGCTAGGAACTCCAGTCAGGGATGGGGAACTCATTGTGCTAATACTGTATATACAGATAACAAAAAGCTGATCCTTGCCCTGGACAAACCTACAATTTGAGCTGGGCAAAAAAATTTGGCATCTATTTCACTGAATTGTTCCATTTGAAACAAGCCTAGAACAAGCTGAAACATTTCATTTCAACGTTTTCTAAATGAAATGTTTCAATCTCACTTCAAAGAAGCTCGTCATTTCAAAATAATTTAGTTTAGTATTCAGATTTAAACTTTTTGAAGTTTTAAAACAAAAAATGTTTTGTGCAGCCCAAAATAATTTTTTTAAACTTTTTAATTCACCAAAAGTTTAAAGTTTCAACCAATTTTGTCAGTTCAAACCAAACCAAACCCAAAACCATCCCACCCTGTTTTTGGAATTCCCAGCGAAACAAAAAAATCTGTTATTCACACAACTACTTAAAATCAAGACTAAAAATGATCTCACATGCTCAACTTAACAGTGAGTTCTCAGGGCCCGATTCTCATTTATACTCAGGCCCCTTTACACCATTCTGGCAGTGAAGATGCCTTGAAATGGGAGTAAAATATATTATTGATTAAATCATATATTTGTGGTCACTTAAGGCCCCTTTAAGTTGCCAGAGCAGTGAGAGTCTGTGTTGGACTGGAAGCTAAGCATAAAGCGAGAGACAACAGGCAGAAAAGCGTGGGGAAAACAAATATATGTGAAGAACACAAACTAACTGTGAGATCATGAACATCGTGATATTAGCCAAAATGGCCAGACATGCAACCCCATGCTCTCCATGTCCCTAAACTTCAAAGAGCCAGAAGCTGGGACTGGAAGACAGGGGATGGGTCACTTGAAATTGCCCTATTCCGTTCATTCCCTCTGAAGAATCTGACATTGGCTACAGTCATAAGAGGATATTGGGCTCGACAGACCATTGGTCAGACCCAGTGTGGCCATTCATATGTCAGGCAGCAGCTCATGCTCCTACACTGGAACACGTAGTGAGAAGGGAACTCGTGTCTGGCTGTGCCTACCTCCCTGGATTGGCCTGACTCACCCCTGTGAACACTCCTCAAGCTGCAACCTGCCATCAGGCAAAACACACACCGGAGTCACACTTCCCTGTGTGTAGAATTGCCTCCTTCGTGATGGCAGACACCCCATCTGCTCAAGTTGTGTATGAGGACTGTGTCCCACATACTTGGTCGCACCCCCAGCTTTGTGTTTGGAACCAATAAGCAGGCAAGTAGACAAACAAGCCAGCAGGTGTGGGAATTTCTCCAGTTGGCATAAAGTACTCCACCTCTGAGAGGCAAGAGTTCTCCCGTGAACATAGCACTGTCTATGCAGGGGATTAGGTCGGTTTAAGAATGTCACTCAGGGGTGTGGATTTTTCACACCCCTGATGTAGTCATGCCCACCTAATTGCCTAGTGTAGACCGGGCCTTAGGGTAAAAAGCCTAAGCACTGTTGTGAGCCAGGCAGTATGCCCCAAGCCTTCATGAGTTTCTACATTTAAAGCCAGACCTTGCAACTGCTTAAAGTTTCCTTAGAGACTCCTATCCCCACAGATATACAATAAGAACCAATTTTTTTTTTTCCCAAAACAGCCACAATCTGGGCTTGATTTTCAACAGAGTTCAGCACTTCGGGTGCTGAGCACTTCTGAAGACCTAGCTGTGTCATAACGAGAACTTCTGGGGGCTGAATTCTATTGAAAATCTGGATGCCACTGAGAGGCCTGAGCAGTCAAAAATCTCACCCTGAGATCTTGATAATCTGGGTCTAGATGGCAAAACTGAAGTGAGCTGTAGTTCACGAAAGCTTATGCTCAAATAAATTTGTTAGTCTCTAAGGTACCACAAGTACTCCTTTTCTACTACTACCGAGCATAATGCTACATGGTCAGGCTCATTGTGAAGAGGAGTCTCTCAGCACCTTGAAAGAGCAAACCCTTTCTATTAAGAATGAAGCGATGAAGAATGGGTGGGGGGGGGGGGTGTATAGGGTGACTGGGTGTCTGGTTTTCGACCAGAACACCCAGTTGAAAGGGGACCTTGGTGGCTCCGGTCAGCACCGCTGACCAGATCGTTAAAGGTCTGGTCGATGGTGCTGCAGCACTAAGGCAGGCTAGTCCTTACCTGTCCTGGCACCATGCTGCACACCGGAAGCACATCCAGCTCCTAGGAAGGGGGGCCACGGGCTCCTCACACTGCCCACCCCAAGCACCATCTCTGCACTCGTATTGGCTGGGAACTGGCCAATCATTGAAGATTAGGGTTAGAAGAGACCTCAAGAGGTCGTCTACTCCAACCCCCTGCTCAAAGCAGGACCAACCCCAACTAAATCATCCCAGCCAGGGCTTTGTCAAGCCTGACCTTAAAAACCTCAAAGGAAGGAGATTCCACCACCACCACCCTAGGTAACCCATTCCAGTGCTTCACCGCCCTCCAAGTGAAAAAGTTTTTTCCTAATATCCAACCTAAATCTCCCCCACTTTAACTTGAGACCAATGGGAGCTGAGGGGGACAGTGCCTCCGGCGGGGAAGAGCAGCACGCAGAGTCTCCTGGCCTCCTAGAGTCAGACCTGCTGGCTGCTTCCAGGGCATGACCAACACAGTGTCGGGACTGGCAGGCAGCCTGCCTTAGCCCCGCTGCGCTGACCGGGAGCCACCCAAGGTAAGCCTGTGCCTCAACTCCCTGCCCCAGCCCTGAGACATCCCTCCCAACCCAGAGCCCCCTCCTGCACTCCCCAAAGCCCTCATCCCTGGACCCAGCCCAGAGCGCATACCCCCTCCTGTACCCCAGCCCTCTTTCCCAGCCCTGAGCCCCCCCCCAACTCAAGCCCCAACCTCCTGCCCCAGCTCTGAGCCCCTACCAAACCTGAAGTTCCCTCCTGCACCCCACATCCCTGGCCCCACCCCAGAACCCGCACCCCCCAGCCGCATCCCACATCCCTGGCCCCACCCCAGAACCCGCACCCCCACAGACGCATCCCTCACCCCCTCCCACACCAAGCCGCTGCCCCAGCCCAGTGAAAGTGAGTGAGGGTGGGAGAGCGCGAGCCACCAAGGGGGGGGGGGGAAAAATGTAGTGAGCAAGGGGCAGGGCCTCAGAGATGGGGCAGGGCTAGAGTGTTCAGTTTTGTGCCATTAGAACGTTAGCAACCCTAGGGAGGGGACAGGTGGCTGGGCTGGGCTGCGGGGGGTACGGTTAGGCTCTGGAGGAGAGAGGGGGTGGGTGTCTGGGCTCTGGGGTTGAGGTGGTATGGATGTCTGGCCCCATCAACTGGGTTTGGGCGGGGGGGAGGCAGAAAACAGGAACTTTGTTGTCATAGGGGTTTCTTTAACTCTCTACTCCTGGGGGAAATTCTGTGCGTGTCTGTATTGTTAGAGACATACTAAGTTACAAGTCTTTTCGGTTACAGGTATTTTGAAATAAAATTAAAAAAAATGGAAACTGGTATGATTAGGTAGTGTTACTCTGACAAATAAAATTTGCCGAATTTTAAAATATTGCACACAGAATTTTTTGTTTTGGGGCACAGAATGCTCCCAGGAGTAATATGGCTAAGCCCCTATTGCCAACCAACTGTTCAAAAATCAAGCTCCCAAAAATCAGGAGATTTGGGAAAGATACATTTCAGGTTATTTTCAGCGGGACTTCAGCACTCTGAAGAAAAAAAAAAAAACCCCACATTAGAGAACGTTGACCTCAGAGTCCAAAGTTGGAGGCAGCCAAAATTAGAGGTCACTTTGAGCAGCTAGACCTGTGTGACTTGGCCAAAGCGACACACAACAAGTCAGCGACAAAGCTGGGAGTAGAACCCTGGAGTTCAGACAGGCCCAACAAAGAAAACAACAGAACGCCACTAGCCATCACCTTCAGCTCCAAACTAAAACCTCTCCAACGCATCATCAAGGATCTACAACCTATCCTGAAGGATGAGCCATCGCTCTCTCAGATCTTGGGAGACAGACCAGTCCTTGCTTACAGACAGCCCCCCAATCTGAAGCAAATACTCACCAGCAACCACACACCACACAACAGAACCACTAACCCAGGAACCTATCCTTGCAACAAAGCCCGTTGCCAACTCTGCCCACATATCTATTCAGGGGACACCATCATAGGGCCTAATCACATCAGCCACACTATCAGAGGCTCGTTCACCTGTGCATCTACCAATGTGATATATGCCATCATGTGCCAGCAATGCCCCTCTGCCATGTACATTGGCCAAACTGGACAGTCTCTACGTAAAAGAATGAATGGACACAAATCAGACGTCAAGAATTATAACATTCAAAAACCAGTTGGAGAACACTTCAATCTCTCTGGTCACTCGATCACAGACCTAAGAGTGGCTATCCTTCAACAAAAAAGCTTCAAAAACAGACTCCAACGAGAGACTGCTGAATTGGAATTAATTTGCAAACTGGATACAATTAACTTAGGCTTGAATAGAGACTGGGAATGGATGAGTCATTACACAAAGTAAAACTATTTCCCCATGGTATTTCTCCCTCCCACCCCACCCCCCACTGTTCCTCTGATATTCTTGTTAACTGCTGGAATTAGCCTACCTGCTTGTCACCATGAAAGGTTTTCCTCCTTCCCCCCCCTGCTGTTGGTGATGGCTTATCTTAAGTGATCACTCTCCTTACAATGTGTATGATAAACCCATTGTTTCATGTTCTCTCTGTGTGTGTATATAAATCTCTCCTCTGTTTTTTCCACCAAATGCATCCGATGAAGTGAGCTGTAGCTCACGAAAGCTTATGCTCTAATAAATTTGTTAGTCTCTAAGGTGCCACAAGTACTCCTTTTCTTTTTGCGAATACAGACTAACACGGCTGCTACTCTGAAACCTGGAGTTCAGACTTAGTCTCTTATTCTTACCACGCAACCAAGGTCATTAGGATACATCCTGAATGCTGTACCCAAACTTGTTTTCTGCAAAGAGAAATGAAGAGTGGCTATTCAGTTAATGACCTCACACGGAACTCCACCTCTCTGGATATACGGCCTGATACTATCTCCATTTATTTGGGTTTGGGTCTTGGTGAGTGAATTCACCACGTTGGGTGGATAAAAGGGAACAGCAATATTAGACGATCACCATGTGTAACAAATAGCACGTCTTAGAGCTGTAAGTCTTAGAAAGACTAACAGGAACAATAGGACAAACTCACCCTTGGCCATAGCTATTTAAGGCAATCGAGTTGCACCAGGGATGAATGAGACACATTAAGATACTTATTCATTTTGTTGACAGTTTCATACTTCGGAAGCTTGTATAAGTGTATGGTCCCTGAGTCCAACATGACATGTTTATGAGAGATCCAAAACACTATTTTCGTCAAGAAGTTTTTCCTTCACTGCATCCTGTAGAGAGAGATATTTACAATGGCTCGTGTGGTTTATTGCTAGAACACTTCACAAAGACATTCACAGACCTGGATTCAGGGTAGAACACACGCTGCACTTGAGGCATAGCGAATCAGACTCTGCCTTTAACCCCATGGTCACCATCTAGGATCTCTGAGCCAGATCAATCTATTTCACATTCTCTGACCAACACTTTTTTCTGACCAACCTATTCCTTCCCTCCCCATATCTTGTCCTGCAAATTGCAACCAATCGCGGTACTAACATTGATGCACCGAGAAGGCAGCTGATATGGAGCCATCTTTGTGTTTGTTAATAAAGAAATTTAACTTAACTTCTTAACTCATTGACTGAGATGGATCAAAACTATTTTAGTATTTACAACATCCAAGGAAGAGTGATAGGAGAAGATAAATGTGTAAATAGGAACACCCTAGGAATAGCAGCTTGGTTTGTCAAGGCACAAATTAAGAGAGAGTAAGGAGTCCAAAATCTTGTTACACCACTGTGCAAATTGGCTGGACCATGGTTCCAGTTTATGCGAGAATATGCAGGTGCCGCATCCCTCCAGGGGGATAGGGTGTAAGAGGGAACGGACAAAGCTTTGGGTCTTGCCCTCCGATGCACCAGGCAGCCCAACTGAAACAATACATATTTATCCAGCCTGTATAAGCCAGTTGATGCCTCAGAGCAGGGAAAGCAAGTAAGCCTTGATGGGGGCGTTTCTAAGCCATGCTGTCTTCCTGGGCTATTCCTGTGATAATGCAGCTTACATAACAGCTTTACTCAGGATTGTGTCCACCGTCACAATCTAGTGCAAGGCATAAGTGGCCCTTGTCCATAATTTGAACCTGTTGTGCGTCGATCCCTCAAGTTGCAGCTACATAATCACAACTTCTTCCCGATTGTGAGGTTTACGTTCCCTTTGAAAAGCATTCATGCTAGGCTTGGCTTTTACCTTCCTGCCTCTCAGGGGTTGCCATACTGAAGCCTATACATCGAAGTAGGGGGTGTGTAAGAGAGTTCAGTTAGACAGTGATTGATATTTTTTGCATGCCCCATTATATTAAGTAGTTGGCATGCTATGTGATGTGAGATCACTGGAAACAGAGTGCAATTCATCCTTTGTTTTGGAGCGGAGAGGGGAAGGGAAGTCAAATAATAGGCTAGGGGAGAAACCAGTCGTTCTTTAGCATCCTTTGTGGGCGCACTTCAGTTGTGCGTGTGCTGTTGGGATATTCATCAAAATGGCAGATTGCTTTGTTGTTAATTAATCCTGATGCTCACCTGCTCCTAATGGAAAGTATATGGGTTTTATTCCTTATGCGGAATAATACAGAGAGGGGGGCAAAGTGGGTGAGGCGCTCTTTTACTGGACCAACTTCTGTCAGTGAAAGAGAAACTTTCAAGCAAAACAGAGCTGTAAAGCTTGTCTTACACTGACAGAAGTTGGTCCGGTAAAAGATATTACCTCACCCACCTTCTTTCGCTAATATCCTGGGACCAACACAGCTATAACAACATTGCAAACACCACCACCTGGGATTATATCACGCTGCATCAAATCTGCAGCCACTTGCAACTTCAAGGTGACCTCAGGGATGGATCCCAATTCCTCCTCCTGTTATTTATTATTTTTATGGGGGTATTGACTAGGAGCCCCAGTCACGGATCAGGAACCCATTGTGCTAGGTGCTGTACCATTGCAGAACAAACCCTGCTTCCCAAGAGCTCATAAACTAAGTAAAACGGATCCACCAGCCACTTGAATTATAGTGAATCTCTTTTTGCCATTAGTAGTACAGAGCTACAACATACAGTTAAGCAATTGCAGTTCAGGCCAATGGTACTGCACACACATGCTGGCTCATTAGAAAATAATTTTTCTTCTCTAACAACTCTAACCAGAGAATCTGAAGATAGTGGTTCACGCTTTTTGTTTAAGGGTGCATTTATAACTAGTTTACAAAAAAGGAGTTAGTAAGTGGTTAAGAGAGGTTATAAGCATATTACACACAAGCACATCAGTATTCCGAGTAGCAGCCGTGTTAGTCTGAATTCGCAAAAAGAAAAGGAGTACTTGTGGCACCTTAGAGACTAACAAATTTATTTGAGCATAAGCTTTCGTGAGCTACATCCGATGAAGTGAGCTGTAGCTCACGAAAGCTTATGCTCTAATAAATTTGTTAGTCTCTAAAGTGCCACAAGTACTCCTTTTCTTTAAGCACATCAGTAGAAGGGGTTATAGATGGTCATAAACAACTATGGGCCTGCTGCACTGTGCAGTATACAATAGTAAGTCTCAACCTTCTCCATACAGGAACCCCACCAGACAGTCTAACCCATCTAGTCAAGATCTACCTTGGATTTCCCCACCCCTTTCACCATATGCAAAGGGCAGAGCGGTCACAATCCCCTGACTCCTTCTCCCCTCCAGTCAGAGAATATCACGGTCGGAAGGGACCTCAGGAGGTTATCTAGTCCAATCCCCTGCTCAAAGCAGGGCCAATCTCTAATTAAATATCCCAGCCAAGGCTTTTTCAAGCCAGGCCTTAAAAACCGCTATGGATGGAGATTCCACCACCTCCCTAGGTAACCCATTCCAGCGCTTCATCACCCTCCTAGCGAGAAAGTTTTCCCTAATATCCAACCTAAACCTCCCCCACTGCAACTTGACAGAATGAGGAGTAATGGTCTCAAGAGCCCCTTCATCTATAACAACTGATTGAGCCTTTATTAAAATATGTATGAATTTTATACCTGTACTCTGCATAACAAGTATGATCAAATCCATTTGGTAAGCCCTACAGCCCCCGGCTGGGTAAGCGGCATTACACCCATTTTATAGCAAGTTAAACCAAGACAAGAAACGTGCTGGATGAAATCTTAGCAGCGGCAGAACTGGGACCAGAATCAGGGACCCCAGAGAGGTGCCAGCCTCAGCTCTCTCATTCTCCCATGAGAGATAGGTGCTTGTTGAAAGCAACGTTCCTAGCTAATAATTACAAATTCCACACACAACATATATTTGGGAAGGAAGGAGATTACCAGACAGGACTTCTCCCCAGCTCCAAAGCAGATGCTGCCAAGGCCAGTCTCTTGGAAGGGGGTTTATTGTCTTAATACCAGCAAGGACACAAACAGAAACACAGTCTTAACTCAGGCCTTACTTCCCAGGTTTTAGCTTCACCCCTCTCATGGGCCTCTAGCAGCTGCTCCATTCTGACCAGTTCTATTCCCTTTCTGGGGCAGCAGACTCAGGGCTGTCTCCCCCAGCACCTGGCCCCTTCCTTCAGAGTACCCCTCAGACATTAGCTTGATTCCCCTGTGGCTTTTCCATTCCTGGAACAGCCTCCTTCAATCAATCCCTCCTTTTCCTGCCCACTAAAGGCACTATATAAGCTCAGGTATAGCCTAGCCCTCTTTAATTGGCTGGATTGGACTCACCTGCTCTGGGCAGGGAACTGAGTCTAGTCTATTCACAGGGATCAGCTACCCTGCAACTGAGGGGGACTGTTTAGCTGACCTGGGGAGCGTGGGAGGAAGCGTTACCATTTTATTTATTCAACCATGAGAACTTTATGCATTAGGCTCCCTGTAATCAGCCGTAAAAGCCCACCAGCTGCCATGACTGCATGAGGACCTTGCTTCAATTTATTTGCATTGTCATCCGAGATAGAGGCATAGACTACAAAAAGCCCCTAGAGTATCATAAACACATTGCTAAGACTGAATCTCTATTCAAAAATCCCTCGGTGGAAGAGGGGAAACAAATATTACTGCAACTCCAAGCTACAGAAATGACAAAGGATAAATTACACCGAATGGGGAGAAAGCTTCAAAAGAAATGTTTTCAAGGAGGTAGCAGCAATCAATTTTTGGATGATTTACTTATATTTAAATTAGATGCGTGTTTGTGGGGTGAGGAGGAGGGGAAATGTTTGGATGTTTTTGACAATTTGAGTTTAGTGATGGTGGCAGCTGCCAGGCTGACAACTCCTAATGAAAAAGAACTGCAGGAAAGCTTGAAAGCTTGTCTCTTCACAACAGAAGTTGGTCCAATAACAGATATTACCTCCCCCACCTTCTCTCTCGCTAATACCCTGGGACCAACACAGCAACACCACCTCTGCATTCAACTCCTAATGGAAACGTTTTATAAACAGCAAGGGTGATCTTATCGCTGCATGAAGGTGTAGGTGAACTCGGTTTGATTCCTGACTCGGCCAACAACTCCCTGAGATACCTCAGGCAAGTCATTAGAATGTGATTTTTCCAGAAGTGCATAGGTGAGTTACTCACTCGGCTCCCGTACATTTTAAGTGGGACTTAAGTAACTTGGGCACTTTCAAAAATTTCTCTCTGTCTCATTGCCCCCCTCCCCCGTCCCACCTCCCGCGTATAACGGGGACATCATCACTTCCCTACCTCACGGTGGTGTTGGGAAGACGCAATATTTACAAGGCACTCAGATTCTGTGGCGATGTGCCTAAAAAGAAAGAATTTGAGAGGGAGGAAATTAATAGGGTTTTATAGAAATGATGGTAAAAAAACCTACACACTGAATAGAGAAAGATCTATTCTGTGCATTTTTGAGCCGTCCTTGAGAATTTTACAGCAGAGCTATAATTGCCTGTTTCCAAAATGGGTGGAGAAATAATTGTTTTCTCTTAAATTCAGTGGGACTTCTAATAAGGGGACAATGGACCCAGCCAAAATGCATCCCTGACCTTTGGGGGTGTTTGAAAGTCAGACCTGAATTTGTTGTCGATTAGACTCTAAGGATTTTTCCCCTATGGCAGCACAAGACCCTAAATCCAAGACCCACTGAATTTTATTGAAATCATTCCATTGACCTCATGGGTCTTTGAATCCGACATTACTTGCCTCAGGGGACACTGCAAGTCAGGAGGCAGGGCCAAGAACAAGAGCCAGGAATCTTGGCTCCCAGTCCCTTACTCTAACCAGTAGACAGCATTCTCCCCGCCTCATTTTCAGAGATGCAGCAGCTTCTTGAAAACCATACACTTGGTGCCAGAACTCCAGCTGCTGTAAATCAACATATTTCCATTGGCTTCAGCAGAGTCACGCCAATTTACACCAGCCAAGGGGCTAGCTGTGGTTTTCTACTGTTCTCCAGGGATAGAAGTGCCAGCCCGTGTCAGGTCTCTGCCTTGGAGAGAATGAGGCACTTGACAAGAAGTGACTTTTATTTCTCTGTATGTCAATTTACAGAACGATAAACATGATAACATCTCTTCCATGCAACAAAATAACCATTATTGCAAAGTGACTGTGCTTTTGTGCATCTTATTTTCTGTTTAAAAAGAGAGAAAATGTTACATGTTGATAACCGAGAAGAGGAAGGTAATTTGAAGATAATGCCAGGAAAAAATCTTTATGCAGATGCCTAGTTTTTGCTTTGGGTTGCTCTTCCCCTTGGTTTGATATGCTAAAATAGTATTGAAAAACGTAATTGGAATTTCATCAGCACTTGAAACAATTAGGAGAGGCTTCACAAGAGGGTATATTTCCCCCCTCTGTTCCTATTGTTTAGATTACTTTGATGAATAATTCAAAAGGAAATCAGACGCTGCTACCAATGGGAACACACCTGATTTTACAACAGGCAAAGAGGAAAAAAACAAAACAAAAACAAACCAACCAATTATTCCAACTGCTGAGCAGAAAGGGATGCCAGCTCTGGGACTGAGGGCAGACAATGCCAAGAGCCACTGTTTCTATCTTCCTTTCAGGCATCAAGATCAAGAACCAATTTTGTGGGGAGTTTTTTTGGATTTGCATTGTATCCGTTGTTTTGCACAGTTCATTGCTTTCAGATGTGCTCACTTTAGATTTTGTTTGACTGCATCTGGGGTTTATGTGGTGATGGATTGTGCTGAGAAATGTAAGGAGACATTTAATAGCAATTGCATTAGGTGGTTTTAGCTTGGGCAGTCAGATGAAAGCATATTGTTATCGCAAGGTAATGCAATAATAGATGTAGTCAACAGGGCATAAATACATGCGTGTGTGTCTGAGACAGCACCCAATCTCTCTTAACTAGCTCCTCTCCCACTCCAGCCCTTTTCTTTCTTTAGAGAAAGAGAAACCAACTATACTGAAGAGGAGCTCAAAACAAGGTGACTATAGAAATGGAAAACATGCTTAAGCTGGTTAGGTCAGACTAAGTGCCAGAGGAATTCAATGCTGATCCTTGTGAGATCATCAGTGGCTTTGGTTGCGACAGACTATTCAAAATAGGTGCTAACCTAGAACGGGGACAGTTCAATCTATTCAGAAAAAGGTAATTGGCCCAATTCTGATCCGAGTTACCTTGAGTTTATATGGATGAAGTTCTCCCTTCAGTCGTGTTATTATTGATACACACGGACATAAGGCCCCCATATGGGAAAGCAGTTAAACACATACTTAAGTCCCATTGAAATCAACAAGACTTAAGCACATGTTTAAAATTTAGCTCGTTTTTAAACGATTTGCTGAATAGGCACGGTTTTAAGCACATTCAAGTGCTTTCCTGAATGTTACAAGAGAAGTCTGTAGAGATGTCTGTAAATAGCTAGTTAATTGATAAGGTGCCAGTAGATGGGGCTCAAGATTACGTAGCATAGTCCCTGGGTTTTGCAGGAGGAATTAAACTTCTTGTTGCTATTGAGTATTGCAAACGGCTTTTTGTGTGCGATTGTTTACACAGAACGGTTAAGATTGAATCAGGGCCTAAATGAGATCAGGATCAGGCTCACAACAACTCCTCCCCCCCGAAACCTCTTTCTTTCTTTCTTTCTGGAACTGACCTCACACTGAATTATTTTACAATCTGAAACAAAATGAAACTTCCCTCCCCCCGCTATGTCTGCAAGCCCAAAACTTCCATTCAATTCAGTTGGAGCTGGACCAAGCCCAAGGATGCTTTTTCTTTATTAAATAAGGACTAATTTATTGGTGAGCACCTGCCGTAAAAACCACCATTTCAACCATAGCATGCTACTTCGAAATATTCAACATTCAAGCTGAGTAATCCATAACTCATTGAATATCCTATTTCACATTTTTTGTGCATGAAAACATTGCGACATCCTTGGATTTATTATTTTCCTCAACATTTTTTCCTAAATAGTCCATATCTGAACTTCAAAATTTGTACTGGGTCAGTTTGTTACAGAATCGTGTGAAATTATTTGTTCCCTGATTGGATGATTTATATAACCATTATTTAGCAGTGGCAGGCACCAGAGCCAATCTGATTTTTCTTGTGAATATTTTCACTTAAAAAAATGGTTTTAATTCTAAATACGAGACCCAAACTTGTCTGAAAACCAGAAGTTTTGGCCAAAAAATTTCAGTTTGGGGGGGTTTTAGGTTTTCAAGAAAAAACAAAACCAAAATTTTCCATGCAAGTTTCCATTCAGCTGGTAAAATATTTGGACAGAAAATGTTTGCTCTAGTAGTTATTGTCTATTATGTGTACGTACTGTGTCAAGCATCCTGAGGACCCATTCTGGATAGGGCTTCTAATTGCAACTGCAGTAATAAGCATGGAATTTTCAGAAGTGCTTAGTAGAGTTAGATGCCCAAATCCCACTGACTTTGAGTGGGATTTGAGTGCTTAACTGTTCTACGTGCCTTTGAAAATCTCACTCAATATTAATAATAAAATCCTTGGAGCTATATAGGCTAGACAGGGGATAAGATTCCTAGGAGGCAGAGGGCTGAAATTGTCTTGCCTCTGTTTGGTTTTTGTTTATGCTCGTTAATTCTACCGCTACCTGCAAAAATAAGCAGTTTTCCCACTGTATAATTCACACTTAAAAAAAAGACCTATCAGATGACTCATCTCCTTATAAAAACTTTACAGCCGTAAAATTTAAAACTTGATTTCAGCCAATTTTCTTCAGCCTTGTTCATGGCTCCAGCTGGTTTGCTAACAAATAAAGATTAAAGCCTCAGAAGAAGACCCATGCTCCTTCTCCTTGGTGAATCTTTGCAATCAAACCTGGACAGCGAAGGGGCGTTTTCACACACCCCGTAAGAAATCAAAAGAGTGCAAGAAAAGTTGGGACTTTCTGTTGCAATGTGAGAAAACATAGCTCTAGTCAGAGCAAGAGGCTTAAGCTACGTCTACACTGCCCCACAGTTCAGGCTATGGGGCGTGAATGGTAGGGCATATTGAAGCCCTGTGCTGCACCCGTGTCTTCGGTGTGGACACGGCACAAGCGAACTAAAAGGTTCCTAGTTCACATTCACCAAGGCCGGTTTGAAAAGGACTGTCTTCATGCAAACGAGGAACGTTTTAGTTCATGCCTACAATATCTACACTGGGGAATTATAGAGCAGCACTTCAGTGCCCATTAATTTGCATGCCCCCATAGTCCAAACTGCAGGGAAGTGCAGACAAGCCCTAAGACTCAGGATGCCTGGATCCTTTCCCCAGCCCTGCCCCTTGACTCGCGTTGTGACCTCTAGCAAATCAGTCACATGTGGTGCAGGTTCCTCCATATATAGAATTGTAGAAGATGAGGGTTGGAAGGGACCTCAGGAGGTCGTCTAGTCCAATCCCCTGCTCAAAGCAGGACTAAACACCAACTACATCTTCCCACTCAGGGCTTTGTCAAGCCCAACCTTAAAAACCTTTAAGGATGGAGATTCCACCACCTCCCTAGTTAACCCATTCCAGTGCTTCACCACTCTCCTAGTTTTAGAGTAGCAGCCGTGTTAGTCTGTATTCGCAAAAAGAAAAGGAGTACTTGTGGCACCTTAGAGACTAACAAATTTATTAGAGCATAAGCTTTCGTGAGCTACAGCTCACTTCATCGGATGCATTTGGTGGAAAAAACAGAGGAGAGATTTATATACACACACACACACAGAGAACATGAAACAATGGGTAAATCTCTCCTCTGTTTTTTCCACCAAATGCATCCGATGAAGTGAGCTGTAGCTCACGAAAGCTTATGCTCTAATAAATTTGTTAGTCTCTAAGGTGCCACAAGTACTCCTTTTCTTTTCACTCTCCTAGTGAAATAGTGTTTCCTAATACCCAACCTAGATCTCCCCCACTGCAGCTTGAGACCTTTTTCTGTCATCTGCCACCACTGAGAAAAGCTGACCTCCATCCTCTTTGGAATCCCCCTCCCCCTTCAGATAGTTGAAGGCTGTTATCAAATCCCCCCTCAGACTAAATAACCCATTCCCTCAGCCTCATCTTGTAAGTCATATGTGACCTGAGTGTGGTAATTACCTGCCAACTCTGGCTTCTTTGAAGATTAATGAATTATCCCAGTCCTGCCCTGAGCAGTTTCAATTGCTGCAGCATCAGATCTGGGGCCACATTTTCAAACATACTTAAGTGCCTAAAACACAGGTATGTGACTAGTGGGATTTAGATAAGTGGCTAGGCAGGTTGGCACCTTCCTTCCCTTGAAAAGACTCAAGTGACTAAGCCGGTTAGGCCCGTATGTAACTCTCACTAGCCATCTATCTGCATCTTTAGACACATTCATACCTTTGCAAATCTGACCCTCATATTTAGGTTTCCTGTTTGAGAAAACAGTGTAGTGCCAGTGGGCACTAGACTAAGACCTCAGTTCTATTCCAGACTCTAGAGCTGCCCTGCTATGTGACACCAGACAGGTCACTTCACCTCTCTTTGTCTTTGTATCCTAGCTTGGGCTCTCTCTTCTATTTAGACTGCAAACGGGAGATGGCCAGAATATGAAAATCCCTGTGGGAAAAAAAAAAAAAAAAAAAAAAAAAGTGTCAGTAAACTGGGGGAAAATGGCAAAAAGGCTAAATTATTCACAACAACGGATTTCAAGGAAAAGGTTAGGAGAACTGAAACAGGATTTGTCAGCTTCCCAGCTGCCTGCCTGGAATGCTCTTTCTGAGGAAGTGAAATTGACAAGATCCTGCCAGGGAGGCAGAGAGATCAGGTGCTCAGCCTCACCCACAGCTCTTGGAACCAGAGAGAAAGGGGAGTCAGCTTCTCTGACCCCAGAGCACAGGGAGGTGTGGGGCAGGGAGAGACAGTCAGGGCACTCAGCCTCGGCAGTCCTCCGAGAAAGATTCTCAATTTAACTTTCAGAAAGCAAATACGTATTTCAGCAAAAACGAAATTTTCCTATGGAAAATATTGGTTTTTTGCCAAAAGGGCATTTTGTGTAGGAGAATCATTCTGACAAAAAAAAATTCTGATCCCATCATCATGCAAACTCTGAGTCAGGGACTGTCTCTTACTCTATGTTCGTACAGTGTCTAGCACATGAGAATTCAGCCTCAGCTGGGTCTTTTCAGAGCTACCATAATGCACACAATTAATGATAAATGACAACTTTCTGCACTTCTCTAGTATCCTTCCATCAGGGGCTCTAAATGCATTTTCCAAATATAAATGAATTAATCCTCATGTAGGCGGTGAGGCAGGTATTACCGCCAGTGTACTGATGGCGGAACTGAGGGACAAAGTGGTTAAACCCAAGTTCACACAAATCAGGGGTAGTGTAAATACTCTTGCCACTCACCCCCCCCCCGCCAGCAGGCGTTGCTACTACTAGCAAGGGACCAGGCAGTAACCTCTCAAACAAAGCAATTAACTGGCCTGTTTAACCTAGAACCAATTGTTTTTATTTGTACTTTCAATTTGCAACATAGTTAATTTTGTACTCACTGTGGTTTCCACTCTCAATGAGGACAGTGACCCGATGAAGTGAGCTGTAGCTCACGAAAGCTTATGCTCAAATACATTTGTTAGTCTCTAAGGTGCCAACAAATACTCCTTTTCTTTTTGTGGATACAGACTAACACGGCTGCTACTCTGAAACCTGTCATAGAATAGCTGTTATAACGTCCAATAGTCCTGGTCTTAAGCCAGTACCAATTACCAAAACCTTTTCTGAGCTTACCAAAAAGTGTAAATGATTGGGAGGATTCTGAGTAATCAACTGAAAATATAGGAGAAGTATTGCTAATGGCATTGCAAGGTTGAATCGCTTTTGAAATTTACAACACAACATTCAGTGCGAAATGTTTTCTTCATGTAATGCCTGTGAATAAATAAACAAACAAACAGACAAAAAATGGCAGTTTGGTAAATTAATTCAAGCATCAAAAAATTAAATAAAGTGAGGATTAGAGCTATTTGAAAAAAAATGCGATGGAACAGTTTTCCATTTGAAAATGCTGTTTCATTAACACTTAAAAGTTTAATGGAAACGTGCTCATTTTGATGAAAATTCAGACAAAAATTCCAAAACCATTTGAAAATGAAAAGCATTTTGTTTTGACTGTCATTTTGTTTCAACTTGTAAAAATCTTTACAAAACATTATATATATATACACACACACACACACACACACACACACACACACACACACACAAATGTCAGTAAAATGGCATATATTAGTTTCAATAAGGTCATTAAGGTATTTCTGAATCAAAATATTTTGGAATTTATTCTGCAAAATAGTTTCAGATTTTGCTTTTGGTATTGATTCAGGTTGCTGTTTTGTTGTTGTTATTTTTTAAAATGTTGGAGTTTTCCCCAAGATCGAAATTCCATTTTCCAACCAGCTGTAGAAGAGAAGAAAACCTGGGCCATATTTTATTTCTACAGTGGTTACATGAAAAAAGTCAGTTGCCTTCAGATAACTAAATAATAATCCCACACTATTACTTATTTATAGGATACCTCTATGCTAAGTATCAGCAAGGGATGAATTGGGAGTAAAAAATGCTCATTGTACCCTTTCAAACTCTCCACTGAAAAGAAGATCCATCGCTGTCTGCATTTTGTTTCCTTTTCACACTGAGTGGGATTATTTTTAAATCCATGTTCAGATTTTTCCTTATCAGAATATAACAATTATAAAGTAAAATGTACCCTGAGCCTAACACACTTCTTGGTGCCCTTCAAATGTAGTTTTTTTTGTGTCGGAATTTAATTTAAACTTTAGTAATTTAGTGCAACTTTCCTGAATTTAGATGGCATCGTCCGAGATTAAACCCTCCGCAACAGAAATAACCCAGTGTTGCATTTCAATTTATGCAGTTCGTATGGCTGTGCACTACAAGATGACTAGCATTTTAAACTGTGATCCGTTCAAGTAACTCATAGCATCATGGAGAAAACGTCGTCAGGAAAAAGGAAAATGGATACCCAGTTTTACAAGCACTGCCACCAGAAATTTTGCGAGAGCACAAGAGACAAACTATCCTTTGTCAGATTTCAGAGTAGCAGCCGTGTTAGGAAGGAACAGCATCTTAGCCTCAAATTAACTGCAGCTGTTCCATGTCTTTGAAACACACTGACGACAAGAAATACATGTCAGTCCAGCTACATATCTCACTGTGATGGCTGGGTCTCTCTGTGCCGCATCGCCACACACAAAGGATATGGCTCTTCCTAGATGGGAGGGACTCCTCCCTCAGGAAGTAAGTGTGACCAGAAATCAAAGAGAGTACAATTCTTGCCGTGGAGAGAGGGGGGAATGTTTTCGATCAGCAGCTGGAGGAGCTGCCTGTGTGACCATTTCCAGTAATAAATACAGGTAGTTCTGTTGTTGAAGTGAGCTCACACCAGTGTCACGATTCCAAGGACTCCGTACAGCTTTGCTAACCCATCAATAGAGAGACCTCAAGATCACGTAAGACTACGCAAGTACAAACGTAATGATGCAAAATCATCAGTTTAGGAGCTATCCAATGTACACGAGACAAGAATTTGTATTTAGTACTTACAAGGCCCCAGTCTCCATTGTTCTGCATTTGGTATCACCATTTATACAAGTGCAAAATGCTTGGACTCTTATTTGGTCATGCTTTACCAACACTTTACACTCGTGCCAATGACTGTACAAGGTGCATGGTAAAGGAGAATCAAGCTGCTAGTCAGAACTTCTGACGTGATCCTTTGATCTGTATATTTCTCTCTCTTAGGTCTGTATAGGACCTTCATTACTGTAACAGCCAAGCACCTCACAATCTTGTAACGCATTTATCCATACAACATCTCTATGAGACAGGAAGTGCCATTATCCCCATTTTACGGATGGGGAACTAGAGTGCAGAGTAACTAAATGAAGGTCACACAGGAACTATGTTGCAGAACAGGGAATTGAATCTGGGTTTCTCAAGTCCTAAGCAAATACCCCAACCCTTGGGCCATTCTTCTCTCTCATGGTACCTTTGCTTTTCGACCACCTCTCGTAAGATGGGTCACCAACTGAACATACTGCTCTGGCATATACTTGGCTTGCCATGCAATGCAGCTGCAGTACATTATTTAATCTATATATCTGCCTCTCAATCTTTTCTCCTAAAATCATTGCAGAGCTTGGAAAATTAACTCCGTGAACTCTTTTCAAAACTTTCTCACCTCCTTCACCCCAACAGCTTCTGGAGAGAGGAACATTCTGCAGGGATGTGAGGTATAGACTTTATTTACCCCACCGGCAGGAGACAGGTGGCTGTGGTGAAAAGGTGAGTTGTTGTACACTAACTGTTGAGAGACGTTACCATGAAGCTTTTATGGTTATTGCAAAATACAGGGCTATGGTATTTTGTAAATCTCTTGTTATCCATGTGTAATCTCTGTCTTAAACAAAGGCAACTTCTCTGTAGGGTTGGGAGATCCATTTCAGAAGGTGTCATCCTACAGAGAGAGGAGTTTGGAGGTTTTAATTAGAACTGGATGCAACTTTTTACTGAAATACAGTTTGTAAAAACCAAAGCGGTTTGAAGAAAATGTTTAGGTTTCATCAAAGTTTTTGAGAGAGACACAGAGACCTTTCTGAATCAAAATGCTCAGCCAACATAATTCTGATTCATAAAAACAATTTAAAGGTTCTATTCCTGTTCCAGGGTGGGACGAGAACATATTTGAAAGCTCAGAGGCTGCCATGAAATGGAACTGTCCTCCTCCGGACAGCTCCACTTTTAAACTCTCAGGAAAAGCACTGAACTGACAGCCTTGGAAGAGAAAATGCACCACTAAGACTGGAGTTATAATCAGTATCCCCCCTCCCGCCCGCCTTGTCTGCAAAACCACGTTGCTCAAAGATGATTTAGAAGCAAAGGGATACCCTCTCTCACCTCTGTGTAAAGATCTCCATGCCCTTTGTATCCAAGGCGTCTGGACTGGGATTGCCTAAAATAGTACTAATTAGCATGGAGGCGGTTGTTTTTCCTGTGTGGGACGGGAGGGGAATGTCTTTTAGGAACTTGACTGAGGCTACCAAACCCTTTTTCGCATAGGCCACCAAATGGCCATCAGCTAATTAGCAATCACTGTCAGCAAGTACTAATCTGTATTGGGTTTAAATCAATGACCTAGGGCAACAGGCTTTCGGTTGCACGTGCAACTCAAACTGAGGTCAATAGGAGCTACTAAAAATCAGGTCCATAATCATGTCTTCTGTTTGCTTTTATTGTATTTGCTTTTATATATTTTTAAAAGGGGAAGTATATATATATACACACACACATATATATATATATATATATATATATACACACACACACACACACACACACACATATACACATATACACACACACACATATATATATGAAAGGGATGACCCTGAAAAGGGAAGAGAGCAAGTTAATGTAAGCCACATGATTGCAGGGTAGTCTTTGTCTCCCTCTAACATTTTCTGTTGACCAGTCACTAATGAATCACCTACAACTTCCTGGACACTTAGGCCCTTTGTTCCGTCAGTAGGGGTTCATGTTTTTATGGTGAAATGTCATGGCTTCATGACCCACGATGGGCATTTATTATATTAGGGAACCAAGTGCAGCTAAGAGGAAAAAAAAACTTGACAAAACTGCTTTGCATACTGCCCTTCACCCCAGTTGCTCACAGATCTGCCACATTTTCTGCTTCAGGAAAAGCCAGATTCTAACAAACATATGTGACCTGAAGCATCTTCTTTCACACATACAGTCATAAAGAGTATCATCCTTCAAACATCTTCACACTTACACTTCCCAAGTCATAACTCCTGCTCATACCTTTCAACACTAGTGTTGGAAGTTCTCTGGAGATTAAAGGACAAGCTAAAAATCAGTTTCAAAGTCACTCAGAGCCTTTTGCATGTGGGAGAACTCATAGCACTGAACTTCCTTTCACCTTCGTTCCTATTATTTTCAACAAACCCTCACGCAGCAGAGAAGCGTCACATTCGCAGCCCAGGGACCCATCCAGACAAAGCATAGTATAAATGGTTGAGTATATCCACCACAACTCTCTCTGTAGGAAGACAAAGAGACCTAGAGGTTAAAGCCAAGGGATGGGAAGCAGGATGCCTGGGTTCTATTCTTGCAACTGAATGTGATTTAGTAGTTAGAGTGGAACATGAGCAGAGGCTCCTAGGTTCTAGCTCTGTAAGTGTGACCTTTCACCTTACCATAAAGAGTTCTCCAACCATCCAAGGAAGACAGACAGATCCTTGTTGGGGATTCAATACTCAGAAGAACATTCTGCCGGAACAAGCAGACAACAGGACCATGTGATGTTTTCCTGGAGCCATGGAACGTCATGCTAAGATTGGATAGGTTCAGAAGTCAGTGGGCAAGGATCTACTAGTAATGGTTCATATCAGTATTCATGATACTGCATCACAGGCTCTCTCGCATATAATAGATGACTTCAGAGAATTCTGAAGTGTGCTGAAGGAAAATCTTCTCTGAGATCCTTTCTGTCTTATGAACAAAGGAAGACAGACGTTTCTGGCCGTGAACTACTGGCTAGGTAAGTGGTGTAGGGGGTTTGGGTTGTGGTAACAATGGTCCACTTTGTACAGTGAGAGGGGGCTGTATAGTTTGGAAGGCTTCCAACTCAGAAAGAGGGGAACCAGTCTCCATAGGGACAGGCTGGCTAAAATAGTTATGAGGGCATTAAACTTAAAAAAAAAAAAAGGGGGGGGGAATAAAAGGAGTCAAGGTATGAGTGCTCATTTAGCACAGAATCAAAATGTTGAGAACATAATTAATCCAGGAACCAAAGCACACGAAGAGAAGAAATTCTTTAATTATCTATATCCTGATAACTTGCAAAAAAAAAAATCATCATGAATGCTTATGGATCAATGTCCTAAAAGATAAAGCACAGGGTGGGGTACTAGTTGGTGTCTACTACAGACCATCAAATCACACTAGGGAACAGGCTGACTGGCTCCTTATGTGCCTATATATAATGTGTAGGGGGGAAAAGCAGCATGATCTATTTGAGTGGCTGCTGGTGATCTCATGCTGCCAGTACTAAAACATCCCTGGATTTTTTAAATATTCTAGATGACGATTTCCTAATTCAAAAAGTGTCGTAATCAGCGTAGGGGAAATCTACATTAGACCTAGTCTCAACAAATAAAGAGGAACAAATCACCGAACTAATGGTAGCTTCCATACAGATGATCATGACTTGATCAAGTTTATAATGTGAAAACAGAATAAAGTCCAAACCAGTAATAAATTAATATAATACGCACACAGAGGGCTTTAAAAGGTTCAGTTTCACAAAGCTGAAAACAAGTATGATCCAAATCATCTGGGAGGAAGAATTTAATCAGAAAAACATCAAGGATAATTGGGAAATGTTTCAGAACACTTTACTAGATGCCCCAAAAGCCACCATCTCACAATCAAGGGAAACAACTGAATTGGTTAAAACACTCACCTGGTATAGAGAGGAAGTGGAGGCCGCTATAAAAAAAAATAAAAATAATCGTAGGAACAAAAAGAATCCTGACAAATGGGTATTGATGAAAATGGTAGAATTATCCATAATAATGCGGCTTTGGCATATCATGGGTTATAATAGCAACCTATGGGATCAATCTATCAGTCACACCTTCTGGATATTCTGTATTACTCGGGTACAAACCAGCTCCTTGGAAGGACAGTACTGATGCCTGGTGTCAGTCCCCAATTTCTTCTACAGCCTCTAACAGTGCAATTCTAAACTCTCTCCTGGACTCTGGGGAGACCTTTCTCACCCTGTCCAGTCAGCAGCAGCAAACCCATAAGGTTCCAGTGTGTATCACGGCTGAAATCACCATGTGACGGGGCCACAGACTGCACCATGCTCCTAAGAAATCCCTGGAATTTGCCTGATTTCAGGAGTCATCACAAAGATACCAGGCGCTTTCAGTTAGGACTTCAACTCTTTTGGCAAGTGCCAGGGTACCTTTAATGACCATGAGCAACGTTCAGACACCAGACAAATGGGATGAATATGATCGTTTAACTTTGAGTGTGCATGCAAGTCCATCCAATTAACCTCAATGTGAAACTGTGCTTGGCTGAATCAGGGCCCTTATGCCAATTTAGGTTAGGACTGGTCTATAGTTGTTGTATCAGTATAACTAAGTTGGTTCGGAGAGTCATTTTCTCCCTCTCCCCATGTGTTTATACTGACCACCTCTCATGGGGATGCAGTCATACTTGTATAAAGATCTGTATCAATATAACTGCATCCATTTTGGAGAGATTGTAGCACTTTAGATGTACTGATATAGTTAGTGGCACAACTCTAGTGTACACTAGGCCTTGTACGGAAGTGGCCAGGAGCAGAGTTATGTCTCATATCAGAATTGCTTCTCCCAACAGCACAGTGCCTGATAGCACCACACTGGGCTGGGGATTCATTTCTGATTCACACAGAGGAGGCACCAGCTACTGAGTCACCAGCTCCCCCTCCACTAGCACCTCTTCTCTTATGGGTCCCCCCCATTCAAGCACTAATCTTGCTTTGCAAGTGAGATCAGGTAAGCTCAACACCCACAGAGGATCATCTGGAGATTGCAGAGAGTCCTGCTGTTCACCTCATTGATATAAAACCTGTCTTCTAGCCTATGTGTTCCAGCACTGGCAGAGTTTATAATCAGCCCTGTAAAGCTGTGTGTAGCTTTATGGGTTGGCGTTTTTGTATTTGTCCTCGGAAATATAGTCCAGGTGTATCTTGGTAAATTTCAGCTTTCTTTCCCCAACAAGAGGTTATTGCAAAGCGGTTGTAATCACTCTCCTCAGCTCTTTGTGTCTGTACCGAGCACTCTCAGCAACTTAAAAAGAAAAGGAGTGCTTGTGGCACCTTAGAGACTAACAAATTTATTAGAGCATAAGCTTTCGTGAGCTCATCCGATGAAGTGAGCTGTAGCTCACGAAAGCTTATGCTCTAATAAATTTGTTAGTCTCTAAGGTGCCACAAGCACTCCTTTTCTTTTTGCGAATACAGACTAACACGGCTGCTACTCTGAAACCTCTCAGCAACTTAGTAGTTTGTACTTCAGCAAAATTCATTAGCCGCAGCGCAGCAGATTCATAGAATCATAGGACTGGAAGGGACTTCGAGAGGTCATCTAGTCCAGTCTCCTGCACTCAAGGCAGGATTAATTATCTGGACCATTCCAGACCTAGGTGTTAAACCTAGGTAAAAACCTAACCTGCTCTTAAAAATCTCCAGTGATGGAGATTCCACAACCTCCCTAGGCAATTTATTCCAATGCTTAAAACCATCCTGACAGTTAGGAAGTTTTGCCTAATGTCCAACCTAAACCTCCCTGCTGTGATTTAAGCCCGTTGCTTCTTGTCCTATCCTCAGAGGTTAAGAAAAACAATTTTTCCCCTCTCCTCCTTGTAACAACCTTTTATGTACTTGAACACGGTTATCATGTCCCCCTCTCAGCCTTCTCTTTTCCAGACTAAACAAGCCCAATCTTTTTCAATCTTCCCTCATAGGTCATGTTTTCTAGACCTTTCATCATTTTTGTTGCTCTTCTCTGGACTGTCGCCAATTTGTCCACATCCTTCCTGAAATGTGGCCCCCAGAACTGGACACACTACTCCAGCTGAGGCCTACTCAGAGCGGAGTAGAGAGGAAGAATTACTTCACGTGTCTTGCTTACAACACTCCAAGCCCTTACTCATATTAAGTAGTGCCTTACTCTTGAATTAGTCCCATTGCTTTCGGTGGGATCACTCACGGCATGAGGTATTACTCACCATGGGTGAAGATGGCAGACTCTGGCCCTGTAGCTGAATGTATGCTGTTATTAGAATTTCAGGCAAGGAAATTGTTAAATAATAAATAATACACCAGCCCTCCCTCAGCACTACTACTTAGACCCTGATCCTACAAAATCTCACACATGTGATGAGCTTGGAGACAGGGTGCTCTAGTTTAAGAGTTGGGCGACCTAGGTTCTATTCCCAGCTTTGCCACGGACCTGTTGGGTGACCTTGGCAAATCACTTCCCTTCTTATTTTCTCCTTGATCTGTCTTGCTCACTCAAAGTGTAAATTCTTCAGCACAGGGATTATCTTTCACTATGTGTTTGTACAGCACCTAGCACCGATCTTGTGCAGGGATCAGAGATGCTACACAAATAGGAATAATTTAAAAAAAAAAAAAATTACTTTACGCATATCAATAGTCCCATTAAATTCAGTTGCTCCAATCACGGGTCTATTTCAGGAAAACACTTAAGGACATAGATTCATAGATTCTAAGGTCAGAAGGGACCATTCTGATCATCTAGTCCGACCTCCTGCAAAGCGCAAGACACAGAATCTCACCCACCCACTCCTATGAAAAACCTCACCCATGTCTGAGCTATTGAAGTCCTTAAATCATGGTTTAAAGACTTCAAGGAGCAGAGAAGCCTCACATGTTTAATCCATATGTATTTACGAAAGCTCTTAAATCTATACTGAATTTTAGAAACACGTTTTCAAGTATCAGGGCGTAGCCCTGTTAGTCTGTATCCACAAAAACAACGAGGAGTCTGGTGGCACCTTAAAGATGAACAGATTTATTTGGGCATAAGCTTTCGTGGGTAAAAACCCACTTCTTTAGATGCATGGAATGAAAATTACAGATGCAGGCATTATTATACTGACACATGGAGAGAAGGGAGTTACCTTACAAGTGGAGAACCCATGCTGATAGGGCCAGTTCAATCAGGCTGGATGTGGTCCACTCCCAGTAATTGATGAGGAGGTGTCATCCTCAAGATACATGCTTGAGTCCCTCGGACACTCAACTTTCTCCCGTGTGCTGGATGTTATCCTTTCTGTAATTCAAAGGGACTATTCATGCATCTGAAGTTAAACGTGTGTTGAAGTGTTTGCAGGATCAGAGCCTTAGTTCTTGCATAGCAGGTCACCCATAGATCTCAAAGCACTTTCCAGAAGGAGGCCCCTCTTTACAGATGGGAAAACTGACACACACATAGAGAGTCCCTGTCCAGAATTGCTTACAAAATAAATAAAGACAGACAAAATGGTGGTGTATGTGCATGAAGGAAAGTATTATTAGTTCCCCATCTGTAAAATGGGGACAAAGCAAAGAGAAATTGTGGCTCTGATTCAGAAAAAAAATTAAGTACATGCTTAAATGCTTTGTTTAATTGGGGCTTCTGGCCTCAATGCTACACAGTCTTGTGTACGTGCTTAGCTTTACGCATTGATGTGAGTGGCACTTGTCACATCCAAAAAGTTAAGCAGGTACCTATACATATTTGCAGGATCAAGGCCTAATGACTTCCAAGTCACAGAGGAAACCTGTGGCAGTGTCAGGAATTGAACCCCCGTTTTTCTTCTGCATATTAGTCCAGTGTCTTAGCCATAAGGCCCATCCTTCCTCTCTAACATCCCACACTACCATGGGTAACATACATTTAGTCCCCCATCCCAAACAGTACATTTAACACAAGCACCTTTTCAAGAATGTGCCCTACTGCTGACCGACCAAGTTACAAATTGTTCAAGTCACTAGCTGCAAAGTGTAAGTAACACTGAAAATGCGCCTGATACCCTTCACTTACCTGTTTGACGCGTGCCACAAGTTCTTTTACTTATTTTTTTAATTATGGCTGAGATGACCTGCCCTTGAAATACTTGGCTATTTCTAAAACATTTGTTCTCATCACATGTGCAAAATTTTCCTATTGAATATCTGTCATTCAAATGGATTATTATTCAGCAAGGAACACTTTTGGCCCAGCTATGTGTGACATATGCAGTTGGGAATTTGCAAAATTACAGGAGTGACATCTCCAGTTAAACTGGCAGAGATCCACACTTTGACCTTGCGTTTCATATTAGCATTTTTGTATTATATTATTTCTGATCACACTGGCATGCACAGTCATCCTTTCTTGTTAACGATGCTGCTCTGCAGACGATTGAAAATAAACAATAGACATGTACAACCACCCCAGTGGCTTGGAACCGGAGACATGATGCCATGAATATAGCCGTGTAGAAAATGTTTCAAACACAACAACAAAATATAGCAGAGGTGAAAGAAGGATGGGAAAATCTGGAAGGCCTTGTCTTCACTACAAATAGTTGTTTCTTTTAACTCAACCCCCGCAACCACACACAAAACTCCATCACAGATGTGTGCGGTAATGCTAGTAACATGAGCTGGCCTGCACAACCAAGGGGATAGGACAGATCTCTATCAGTTCACCTCATCAGCTGTGAACTTGTCCTCTCTGTAGTGCGGATGCACGCTAGTGTCGCAACACAAAAATCAAGGGCTCCTAGACTTCCAGTGCCTTCCCACAATCCCCCAGAGATCTTCACCCATTGTCTTTTCTTGTTGTCTATCTATTGCATGATCCAGGAATGGAAGTAACCTACCTTGTCATGTAGGCTAATTTGGAACTCGAACCCCACTTTTACGGTTAGCTTCTATGATCAGCAACTGCAGTCATCCACCTCCAGTACAGAGATGCATTGTTTGAACATGGTGACTAAGACCACATTAAAAGCGGCAGAGAGTCCTGTGGCACCTTATAGACTAACAGACATTGGCATCCGATGAAGTGGGTATTCACCCACAAAAGCTTTTGCTCCAATATGTCTGTTAGTCAAAAGGTGCCACAGGACTCTTTGCCGCTTTTACAGATACAGAATAACACGGCTACTCCTCTGATACTTAAGACAACATTGGCTCAGTATGCTGCCAGCTAGCCAGAGGCTGGCACCAAGGTGTTGGTGGATCTCTGGTGAGAGACTAGCAGGGACCATGATAGCAGGAGGAAGAACCAAAATGCCAAACTCCATGAGGAGAGCTCAGAAAAAAAGCTAACAGAGCACAGAATCCAATGAACAGGACCTCCTTACAGAGACAAATCAAGGGGATTGAGAAGACAAAGGAGTCATTAATGCCCAGGGAATGTGCCTGTTCTATGAAGAGATGGAACGGGTCATTAGCAGGTTCCCAAGCACAGAGTCCAATTTCATGGTGCATAGCTTAACACAGCTGCAGGTTGGTCTTTGTGGCAGAGGCGATGCGTGGTTGGGTCATGTGCCCCTCCAGTGACATGGACTGAGCATGCTCACTAAGACTCTTGTAGGCAGCTGCCCTCACTCAGCCCCTCTGCAATCAACAGGCACAGGGCATCTCTGCTTCTTGGCATCAAACTGAGTGCAAGAGGAGCGACCAGTCTAAAACCCCATTTCAGCAAACTACTTAATCATGTGCCCAACTATAAGCACATAGTAATCACACTGACTTCAATGGGACTCTTCATGGCTCCAATTCAGGAAGGCACTGAAGGACATGCTTCAGCCCATCCTTACTCAGCAAAGACTCAAGCATGTGTCTAAAGCTGAGTCCCTCAGACATTAAACTTTCTCCTTCATCTGCTACATTTTGCTGTTCTGTTCACAACACTTCTAGCAGCTACACTTCTGGAATGATGCCTCTGGGTCTAAGCCTATAGGGTGGCTGTATGCGTTCTTTGTTTTCAATACCTGTGTCGAACCATCATTAACAAGAAAGGCCATTGTGCATTGAAGTCAAAAGGACATAAGCACATGGTGAGTGAAGAATTTCCAAAATCAGGACACATGTGCATAAAGTTAGCCACCTGCTTCACTCACCACCTTGGCTGCATCAGAGCTTACCTGCACCACTGTAGCGCTTCAGTGTAGACATCCACTACAATGACAGCAAGGCTCCTCCCATCGCTGTAGTTAATCCACCTCCCAACAGCTGGTAGCTAAGTTGACAACAATTCTTCCATTGACCTAGCCCTGTCTATATCAACGGTTTAAGTGGTTTGCTTAATTACATTGCTCAAGGGATGTGGATTTTTCACACCCCTGAGAGACACAACTATGCCAATTTTTCTTTACAGTGTAGACCAGCCCTGAGCATCTATACTCCTGAAGATGCTCACCACTTCCAAGAACAGTCAAAGGCCTGGTTTCCATGTAAATTTTTAACTGGTATTAACTAGTTCAGTTAGAGGGTATTTTTTGTTACTGATACAGCTATCGCAGTACAACTAAGGTAGACACAGATCAGTATCAAGGTGACTTATACCAGCATGGCTCATTCCCCTTCCCATACGGAAATAGCAATACTATAACAAGCACCTTTATACTGATTTAACTGCATCCATACACGGGGTGGGGAAGGGGGTGTTGTACGAGTCTAAATATACCAGTATAAGGGTAGAAACTGTCTTTTTGTTCTGTGTTTGTACAGCCCCTACCACAACAGGGTCCTGGTCGATGATTGGGGCTCCTAGATACTACTCCAATAATAAAAAATAAATAATAATTAATAATAGGGTGGTACAACTTTCTGGTGAAGCCAAGCCCTTACTGGGTTTTTTTCCCCCTTATCAACTTGATGCCCTTTAACTTCTTTCACCCACTCCTTTCTCCATGCCCTTTTCTATACTGTTCTCTAATGCACATGATACCACCTCCCACATCTGGGTTTTCCGCTGGGTTTGGGTCAGGCCCACGGTTCTTACAACAAAGCACTCCAACTTTACAGTTAGCCATTGTATGTACTTTGTTGCCTAGAGGCCGTGGGGGAAAATATATATATGCATATTTTAATTACATTTACTCTAGAGTTCTTAGGTTTCAGAGTAGCAGCCGTGTTAGTCTGTATTCGCAAACAGAAAAGGAGTACCCGTGGCACCTTAGAGACTAACAAATTTATTAGAGCATAAGCTTTCGTGAGCTACAGCTCACTTCATCGGATGCATTTGGTGGAAAAACTCTAGAGTTCTTAGAGACTCTTATTTAAAAAAAAAAAAAAACACCTCACAAATAGTTAGCCTAGCAAATGAGACAGAAGCTTGATACCCTTTCAAGGGATTTGCAGAACGAATCAATCTCCTAAATAGAACAGTGGCAAGCGTTTCAAATAATGAAAATAAATATTTAAGAAGCTGCCACCTCAAGTTGCTGGGAAGACAAAGTGATAATTCCCCATTAATGCCTGGTCTTTGGAAAGGGTTTTTTCTAATTAAAATTAAAAACACTATCAACAGGGAACACTCAATCATAGTCAAAGGGGAATTGGCCAATTCTCCTTAAACAAGGCTTTCCGAGTAGCTTATTAGCATTATACCCCATCTACTTACAGCAGCCTGTAGCCTCTGCACATTGGGGCTCACCGCTAGAAGTAAAAGAATCATTTCTGCTAACAAAAGGGCTTCAGGAAATAATTGCTTTTGGACTCTCAAGGATCAGAAGCTATGAACAGAAATTATTTCCGTGCCCAGCAAAGTTGTTCAGTCACTCGCTGTATTTGGCCCATTCTACAGCATGAAGGTTCCACCTAATTAGGAACGTTTTGCAGAATCTGAAGCTTTTGGATTTAATGGTCAGCTATGGCAAACCCCATCTCTTTGGTAAATGACCTTGCATTCAAGGAGCTGCACATGGGCTCGGTTTAATTAGCGTTACTTTGATCTCTATGACAACCCCTTTGCTCAGCTTGTCTTAGGTTAAGGACTCCTGTAACAGCAAGGACATTGCTTCAAAATTACTGTCAGCCAGTTTGCAGCAAGTTATTCAGCACCACTTAATGAGGCACACAGTTCAAAACACACCTATGTGGAAATTTTGCCTTTATGATTTGGGGGTAGTGGGGAGTTTGGATGAAAATGGTGCACAATAACCAAGCTTTGTAGATTTTGAATGGGACGCTCACCTGTAGGGTTGGGATCTCTGCACTTCTGTTTTAACTCTCTAATGCTGCAAGAAAACACTTGGGTCAAATTCTTCCCTTGATGAGCTATATTGTAGAGCTTGTGCTTGTTTGGTACATTTAACTCCCGAACACAACAGACGCTTCACAGAGAAGCAGATAGCCACTGAGAGGCAGAAGAAAAAATGGTAGGTGCTTTGGGATTTGACCTAATAAGGAAGAGTTCTGACTGTCTCCTGAGTAAATCAGTTTTGGTGGCTCTGATTGAACAAAACACTTCGTAGAAACATAAAAATCTAGAGGTGGAAGGAACTGCAAGAAAATAATCTCGTCCATTCCCCTGTGCTGAGGCAGGATTAAGTCTACCTAGACCATCCCTGAGAGGTGTTTGTCTAACCTGTTCTTAAAAACCTCCAACAACAGGGATTCCACAACCTCCTTAGGTAACCTGTTCCAGCGCTTAACTATGCTTAGAGTCAGAAAGATTTTCCTACTGTCTAACCTGAATCTCCCTTCCTGCAAACTAAGCCAGTTACTTCTTGCCCCTGCCCTTGGTGGACTGAATATGCTTTAGTTCAGTGATTCTCACTGTAATCACGGAGTGATTTTTACTCAAGTGGCCTGCCAAATGCATTCTGGGTTTTTTTTGGTGACCCACCATTACATATATACAACCTTCAGCCCGCACCACAACCCCAATCCCAGCCTGGTGTGATGAGGAGGCGTTGGTGGAGAGAGAGGGTGTTGGACAGTGAGCCTGCGCCGCACTTAACCCCCAGCAGCGGCTCCCATCCTGTGAGGCTGGGCCTGGTTCCCCACTCCAGAAATTACAACCTGGGTCACGGAATCACAGCAGTTTGGCCTGGCCACCGCTCTGTCATGATGGAGGGGTGGCTGGGCCCAACCTGAGTGAGGTTATGATCCTATGTCCCAGGTTGCAACGCCCAGAGCAGGGAGCCAGGCCCAGCCCCACAGGACAGAATCCGATGCTGCAGGGTGAGAACAGGGCACGCTCACTCTCCAATCCTTACCCCCCGTCCCCCGCAAGCTAAGAGAAGCATATGTTGACCTAGGCAGGGCCCAGTGATGGTTTTATCCAGCCCTGTTCATGGCAACCCATCCAGAACCTTCCTGCGACCTACTGGTGGGTCAAGACCCACCATTTGGAAAACACTCTTTAGCACATCACTTAACAACATGCTTCATGTTAAGCACATTATATTCAAGTCCCATGGAAGTTGATGGGACTAGACCCTTGCTTAAAATAAAGTACAAACTTAAGTGCTTTGCTGAATCAGGGCCTCTGTGTCCAAATAGCCCGTGCCACTGCACCCCTTCATCACCGGCACCATGTAAGGACTCATTGGTTCAATTGATGGGGTTGTGGTAGAACCAACAGCAGCCTCAGTAATTGCAAAGGTGAAGAGGCCAATCTATGTAAAAGAGAAGGAGATGACAAGAAGATTATGTCAAGAGCTGTCGATGGCATCTCTGTCTTATTTTTATTTATTTAGCCAAGTGGGAATGAAATGATATGCTTAGCTAGGCTGAAGAAATGCCCATTACCATGGTGATAGTGGAGGATTCGCAAAGGTAAAGTAGGTTTCAGAGTAGCAGCCGTGTTAGTCTGTATTCGCAAAAAGAAAAAGGAGTACTTGTGGCACCTTAGAGACTAACAAATTTATTAGAGCATAAGCTTTCGGGAGCTACAGCTCACTTCATCGGATGCATTTGGTGGAAAAAACAGAGGAGAGATTTATATACACACACACACAGAGAACATGAAACAATGGGTTTATCATACACACTGTAAGGAGAGTGATCATTTAAGATAAGCCATCACCAGCAGCAGGAGGGGGAAAGGAGGAAAACCTTTCATGGTGACAAGCAAGGTAGGCTAATTCCAGCAGTTAACAAGAATATCAGAGGAACAGTGGGGGGGTGGGGTGGGAGGGAGAAATACCATGGGGAAATAGTTTTACTTTGTGTAATGACTCATCCATTCCCAGTCTCTATTCAAGCCTAAGTTAATTGTATCCAGTTTGCAAATTAATTCCAATTCAGCAGTCTCTCGTTGGAGTCTGTTTTTGAAGCTTTTTTGTTGAAGGATAGCCACTCTTAGGTCTGTGATCGAGTGACCAGAGAGATTGAAGTGTTCTCCAACTGGTTTTTGAATGTTATAATTCTTGACGTCTGATTTGTGTCCATTCATTCTTTTACGTAGAGACTGTCCAGTTTGGCCAATGTACATGGCAGAGGGGCATGGCTGGCACATGATGGCATATATCACATTTGTAGATGCGCAGGTGAACGAGCCTCTGATAGTGTGGCTGATGTGATTAGGCCCTATGATGGTATCCCCTGAATAGATATGTGGACAGAGTTGGCAACGGGCTTTGTTGCAAGGATAGGTTCCTGGGTTAGTGGTTCTGTTGTGTGGTGTGTGGTTGCTGGTGAGTATTTGCTTCAGATTGGGGGGCTGTCTGTAAGCAAGGACTGGTCTGTCTCCCAAGATCTGAGAGAGCGATGGCTCGTCCTTCAGGATAGGTTGTAGATCCTTGATGATGCGTTGGAGGGGTTTTAGTTGGGGGCTGAAGGTGATGGCTAGTGGCGTTCTGTTGTTTTCTTTGTTGGGCCTGTCCTGTAGTAGGTGACTTCTGGGTACTCTTCTGGCTCTGTCAATCTGTTTCTTCACTTCAGCAGGTGGGTACTGTAGTTGTAGGAATGCATGATAGAGATCTTGTAGGTGTTTGTCTCTGTCTGAGGGGTTGGAGCAAATGCGGTTATATCGTAGCGCTTGGCTGTAGACAATGGATCGAGTGGTATGATCTGGATGAAAGCTAGAGGCATGTAGTTAGGAATAGCGGTCAGTAGGTTTCCGATATAGGGTGGTGTTTATGTGACCATCGCTTATTAGCGCCGTAGTGTCCAGGAAGTGGATCTCTTGTGTGGACTGGTAAAGTAGTTTCAAAATTTGGGATATGTTGGGTTGTGGGGCCAAGGAGAGATTAATTCCCTTTGGCTTCTCTGTGAGTCCAAAAGGTATTTCTTATTCATATCATGGTAACGCCTAGAGGCCATGGCTGATTTGAAGCCTAATTGTAATAACTGGGGCTTCAAATTTATCATAATTGTGAGCTCAGCTGTAAAAGGTGACCAAATAAAATGTCACAATAATCCATAACAATAAACACTAATAAAAATGGTGCAACAGGAAAACAAAAATTAGTCTAAATGAAAAGGCCTACTAACATAACCCAAGGTCTGGGTTGAAATCATCCCTCATGAACAAAGGGGACTGAAAATCAATGGACCAAAATTGGTGTGTTGGAAATTAGGCCTAATCAGTGAACAAAATAATGAGGGGATGGGCTATTCCACACATCACTCCCTTTCGTATTCTTAAAAAAAAAAAAAAAAAAAAAAAAAAAAAAAAAAGCAAAGCATTCTGGGAGAGAGAAAATTAAGTGAAGGAATAAGTTTCATCGAGCATGGCTTGCACCTCCATTGTCTCCTGGGATCCCAGAATCCAGGACACTCCGTTGTGCCTTATTCATCCTTTTTGAGCAATGTCCTGTCCAAACCGGGCTCAGAGAGACCACGACTGGCTCTGGCTGAATCCTGAACACCACCCGGAATGTGAGACTTTGTCACTGCCACCAGTGCATCCTTTTCCATCCCCACCTTATTTCTTCTCTTTCTTATCCCTCTCTTTTGTCTAATAAAAGTCTGGCTCAGCAGGCCAAAACTGCATATTTTGCAACACGGCTATCAGCTTGTGACCAGAAAGAGGCAGTTAAAGCAATGCCCTAAACAGCCCGACGCTGGTATGAATTTGTCAGTTTTGGAGTAGCTGTTAAGACCATGTGCTGTGCCTGTGTTTTTCCAGCAATGAAGTGGCAAGTGAAAGTTGACACTAAAAACAGAAGCTGCATTTTTCTATCCTTACTGTTCTTTTCTCTCCTTTCTTGTATGTGTTTGTCTTATTCGATTTTCAAGGTCAGATTCTCTCTCTCTCTCTCTCTCACACACACACACACACGCACATTTTCCTATTATTCACTGCTTGCAAATATTAAAACGACTGACAAGTATTTGTGGAAGTATCCTCCAAAAGTTGCGCAGGCAATTGTTCTTCTAAAAATTCCTATTCGGAGCCAGGCATTCCTGAGGTTCAGATGTTTTAGAATTCCGATATCCCCAAACTTGGAGGGTAAAATCCTGGTGCCATTAAAGTCAATGAGTGTTCAGTCATTGATATCAACGGGGCCAGGCTATTATTCAAAATCTGTTGATTAATGATAAAGTCCAATCATGATCAGAACTTGTTGATCTTTGGCACAGAGGAAGACATGGTCCCTGCTCAACAGATCCAGAATTCAGGTGTACTCAAATACAATAATTTGATTTGACTTAATACTTACCTATAGCAATCAAATGATATACTGGGACACTTGCAAGTAACAACTCCAGCACACACAAGCAGGACTAAAACTCTCTACAAAACTCCAGATCAAATACAACCTAGCATCAGAAGACAATTTAGCACTAAGTTAAAGATACAGCACAATGTATTGGTGTAAGTGTGCTATCTATTCGGATCATTACAAAGCCCATCCATAAGCATAGACCGATAGACATTGATGTATTAGTGACTATCTAATATCCATACCAACGCTGCTCTTGGGGATCATGTCATGAAGCCATTACTCCATCCCTTTTTACTGTAAGTGATGTAATTTCAAAACAAAAACTAAAAGAGATAAAATTAAAGATATTCATTTAAAGACTAAAAAGATTGATTTTTTTAGCTCCTGGAAATGAAGATGTAATAAGTCACTAACTGCCTCACAGCAGTCCTTTACATATCAATAGATTATGTGGGGTTTTTATACCTAATTGGTTGTAATCCAAAATGTATCGTTGCCATAGCAATCCCTACATCCTATGCAACATGCACCAATACCAGAGAGGCTCCTTGAAGAAAAGCCCACACATGCTCATTGTTGTTATCAGAGATGGGCCCCCAACCTAAATTGTAGATCGGAACATCTGCCAACTCACTGAGATTTTGTAACCTGGATCTAACGGTTGTGTCTTGAGTCAATCCCTTTTCATTCTGCAGTATAACAAACAATAACGTAGTGCAACAGCCTCAGTGAGGCGTTTCAGTTTCAAAATTCATTGTTGAACGAGTATATGTTCCCCTGCCAAGCAGCTGAGAGATGTGAAATTGTTCCGAGTGGCGGCTCTAAAGCTCACGGGCTTGTCTTCACTAGAAAATTACACCAAGTTACAACACGACCCAAAGAGTCGTGCTAACTAACATGATTTTGACCATGATTTAACAGCACTCCGGAAGGCCCCAGTTTCAATTCCTTTCTTTGCCACAAACTTCCTGTATGACCTTGGGGAAAAAATAGAGCTTGTTAGACAAACAGTTACTGCGTGGCAAACTACTGCATGGCATGCCGCGCACTAGCTGTCCATGTGGATCCTGCTACCACACGTTAAAAGTTCGCTAGTGTACGCTGATCTACTCCACTTTGAAACAGGAGTAGATCAAAGCACACTAGGGAAGGTGTAGAAGCAGGGTCTTCCCTGACAGTTAGTCGATGCCATTCTAGTATGTTCTAAATTGACACCCCAGCTTGCCACACAGCTCATGTTCATCTAGGACAAGCCCTTACTTAGGGTATGTCTCCACTGCAGTCAGAGGTGTGTGACTGCAGTCTGGATAGGCATCTAGCTTTAATCTGGCTAGCACGGCTAAAAGTCGCAGGGAAGATGCAGCCACTCAGGCCCCAATGCAGGCTGTACAAGTCTGCCCAGAATCCAGGGTACGTACTCGTGTGCCTAGACCGCACCAAGGTCCATGCCGGCGTCTCTCAAATAGCGTTTTTAGCTATGCTAGTTAGATGAAAGCTAGATGCCTACCCAGACTGCAGTCACACCTCCAACTGCAATGTAGACATATGCTTCTCTGTGCCTCGGGTTCCCCATTTACTCTCACTTCCCACCTGCAGAGGGGTATTATACGGATAAATACATTTGAGACTGTGAGGCACCTAAGAAAGAGTTCAAAACTCAACCCACTCCCTGCTTCCCCTTATGAGGGAGAGAAAAGCGGCAGCCTCCCACTGAGGCCTGCAATATAGGTGTCCTGCACAGAGCATAGGTGTGTAATGCAGGTCACAATCTGGCCCCTCGCCAGGAGATAGCTCACAGAATCAAAGTAAAAGAAGATTAGCATTTGATGTGATAGATTCACAGAAAAACGAGGCATTTTTTTGTAGTTGTTCTATTGCCAAAATCCATCGTTTGACTGATGAAAATAGCTGGGCTTTTTATTTTATTTAACTTTTTATGGAGAAGGCTAGTTGTTTTTTTCCCCACTGAGACCACAAGTGAAAGCCAAGACCAAACACGGTCCTTGGCTGCTCACACTGCATGAATGGATGGGATGGAAGCACTGCAAAAGCATTGCTGAGAATAATATTGCTTTCCACCTTGACAGCAGTTGTCATGCAATGATCTCAGTGTGCCTTACAGACACTAATACACCAGTTAAATAACTAACTTTATAACCATTTTACAGAGGGTTACAAACTAAGGTTGTAACAAACTAAGGTTTTAAGAGGTCAAGTGACTTGTTCAGTGTCATACAAGTCAGTCGTTGCCAGAAATAGAATCCACTGGCCTGCCTTTTCAAAGTGCAGAGCATCTCTTGTTCCCACTGAAGTGTGAAAATCAGATCCCATGAGTTCTGACTTCTAGTCTCCTGCTCTGATAGGCAACGCTCCCACATTCACACAATCCCCCAAAGCAAAAATACCGAGCCCAGACAGAGCTAATCAAGATCTGAAGGGTGCTGAATTGTGTGCTACAGAAATGCTTGTGCATTTATTATCCATGCAAACATTTACATTCACATGGTCCGTTGCATATATATAGCAAGCGTAAGCATCCATTTACTTCTGCAATTATCCATTTCAAGCAAGCAAATGCCGGTTTGGACGCAAAATTACAATTTTGGAAGTCTGACTCAATGAATCCGGATCAACTTTGAAAAGCTCCAACTTGCATTATTTAACACTCAAGCAGCGGAATGTTGCTTTTTTATTTCTGCCTGAAAGTGAATTTTCACTTAATTTCTACAAAACCAATATTGCAGCAATACGTAGTCAAAACCCTGTCATTTAAGTGCCTTTTCTGCTAAAACACAGTCACATTCCCGTCTCCCAACATGCTATAAATATCAAACTGCCCTTGCAACTACTGCTCCACCAAATATTTTCAATACCTTAATGGTTTTCTCACTGAACCATAAAAAATATTTATAATTTCAATTTTCAAAGCATTTACACAAGGAGAAACTCATAGCAGGAGGTGAAACACAAATTACGATCACCGGAGCATAAAAAATTCTTTGGGTCTATGTATATGTAATGAGGGAAAAGCCAACTGCTTCTCAAGAGTAGACTCTTATTACAGGCTATCATTACATGTAAGTCAAGGAGATAATGAATTATTCACTCCAGGGTAATATTTTTTGAATATACAACTTGACAGGACAATGCAATACTTTGCAAGTCTTAATTTGTATTACGTATACTTTGTAGTGTTGCCAGGAATATGATCGTAGTGTTTTGTCCAATATTTTTCAGTCCTAGTGACTACTGGGTGCACTTTCCTCCCATAGAGCAGGAACCATTAGAAAAGGGATCGATAAAAAGACAGAAAATATCATAGTGCCTCTATATAAATCCATGGTATGCCCATATCCTGAATACTATGTGCAGTTCTGGTCGCCCCATCTCAGGAAAGATACATTAGAATTGGAAAAGGTACGAAAAAGGGCGACAAAAATGATCAGGGGTATGGAACAGCTTCCATATGAAGAGAGATGAAATAGACTGCAACTTTTCAGTTTGGAAAGGAGACGAATAAGAGTGAACGAGGTCTATAAAAATCTTGTCTGGTGTGAAGAAAGTGAATAGGAAAGTGTTATTTATTCTTTCACATAACACAAGAACTAGGGGCCACCGAATTAAATTAATAGGCCACAGGTTTAAAACAAACAAAAGGAAATACTTTTACGCACAACACACAATCAAGCTGCGGCACTCATTGCCAGGGGATGTTGTGAAGGCCAAGACCGTAATAGGGATCAAAAGAGAACTAGATAAATTCATGGAGGATAGGTCCATCAATGGATATTAGCCAGGATGGTCAGGAAGGCAATCCCATGCTTTGAGTGTCCCTAGCCTCTGTTGCCAGAAACTGGGAGTGGATGACCAGGGAAGGATCACTCGATGATTACTTGTTCTGTTCATTCCCTCTGAGTTGGCCACAGTCAGAAGACAGGATAATGGACCATTGGTCTGACCCAGTATGGCCGTTCTTACGTTAACACTAAGATTATGACCTGTTCATCTTCCTTACATGCTCGTGACCAATTCTGATGAAGTGGTTGTCCCAACATCTACATTTTGGGCATAATTTGTTTAGTCAAGGGCTCCAGAAGTAGAGAAATGTACCTGTTATTAATAACTAGTGTTAACCTGTTATTCACATCTGAGCAGTAATATTAGAGTTTGCATTTTCCATGGGCTACAGCAGCTAAAGGTGTATAAACACATAGGAATGTGTGTTTGTGTACACCATAAAAGCGTCCTCAAACAAAAACGTTTATCTTGCATACACATCTCCCCCCGGGGAGAGCATGATAGAACAAACACGTGACTTTAGTCACAATACTTCATGTCCTACTTGAAGGTACTCAGATACTACACTGATGACAGCAGTATACAAACCTGTACAGAACAGAATATACACTGAAAAAGGCAACCAAATCACATACGTTTTAGAATGTCGGGATTGTTGCATGAAGCATTAGAGGGCAACATAAGCTCTCTCACATGTGCATCTGTAACTCACTAGACAGGATGGGTTATGTGTCGCCCTCTATATCCGATCCACAGATGATGCGAGTCTGTTATAGCTCTCAGCTAGGGAAACCTGGCTCTTTAGGTTAAGCTGTAGAGACTCATGCTTTTAGCTCTGGGCCTACCCGGTTCAATCCCTGGGGTTGGCAAGATGGCAGCCATTATACACACTCACACCCCACACACTTAATCTAAAACCACACAGGGCTAAAACTTTCCATCCAACAGAGGAAAGTGGTGATATACCTGTCCACTGGAGGACAGACATAAATACAGCGTATGGCTATATGGATAAGACATGGTCACTTGCAAAGTGATCATTTCTACGGTCTCATAAAAACATTAAACATCTTCATGCCTTGAGCTCATTCCTTGTTTTGACTCAACTCTTTTCCTTCCTGGTCACCCTTTGACTTTGAGGTCATCAAAAAACACCAATGGTCGGGAGGAAAAACTTGACAAAACAGCACTGGGCCTATACTCTCCGAAACCCCCAACCTAGCCTCACCCTCAAGGTTCACAAGCCCCAACAAACCCTTTAGCAGGGCTTCCCAGCCTTCCATGTTTGTATGAAAACTCCAAATCAGGCTTCTCTATTTTCAGATTTTGACTATCAAGGTTTTGCACAATATTTTCATGTAAAACACCGACGGGGTACACGTGATTCTGTTTCCATCTAGTGGCTGTTCTACATGGAGGAGTAAAGCCAAATATTACTGCCCGCTAAAATACTTAAGCCTCTCAGCTCAGTGTTTTAGCGCCGATGGTCTAGGATTCTATTCCCTGATGGTACCATGGAGTGGATCATAACTATAACTATCATAACTCTATTTTATTATTCATACCACTTCAACCTCCGTAGGTTAGACACAATCATAACATTCATAACCTATACTTTAATAATAGCCTTTAAAAAAGGAAAAAAGCATATAAAACAGCTGCCTTAAAACTCAGAGAGAAGCACTGACGAACTAAATCACCCCAGCCCGGTACATAAATGAAAAGCAATAAAAAGAGCAGGGACTGATCCCTGGAGAACCTCAGTTGTGATGCGCTGTTGAAGATGAAAAGCTATCTATGTAAACAAATTGTTTATGGTCTGTTAAACAAAAGCAGAACCAATGGAGTGCAACAGATGTACTTCCATCTGAGATCTCAATCTTATGAAGCAATGTGTGGGCCCGATCCCATGACTCTTATTCACAAGACTAGTTCCCCTGCAGTCATCAAAGCCACTCAAAGGAGTAACAGCTTGTAACGGGGTGCACTCACCCCTCGTGAGCACCCCCTTGGCAGAGTGCGCACCTGCACACACTCTCTCTCTCTCTCTCTCTGATTGTCCCTCCTCTGGAGACAAATGTCTGCGTCCTCTTGGGGCTTCCTGGCTACAGCTCTCGTGCTGGGCCACTATAGTTCAGTCCCCCACTCTGGGGTGCCTCACTGTCCAGGCCACTTCCCACAGTGGCTAATGGGGGTTGACAGGGTCCCAGGCTAGCCCACTACTCTGGGTCCCAGCCCAGAGACCCTTTAGATAGCAGCTATCTGCTGTGTCCCTTTATCTGAGTCACACGGCTGCTCTAATTCCCTGGGCCACTTCCCCACGGCCCTGTGCCGTCATCACCCTTACCTCAGGGCCTTCTCATGATGGAGTCCCCACAACCATCTCAGGGCTCCTCCTTGCTCTCCCTGGCTTCTGGTAGCACTACCTTGTCCAAGGTCCTGTAGCTCTGTCAGCCAACCACACTCCTTCAGCTCCAGCAAGGAACTGAACTCCCCATGGCCCTACAGCTCTCCTTATACTAGGCTGCTGGGCCCTGATTGGCTGTGTCCCACACAGCCACTCTAGGCAGCTTGGAGGACCCTCTCCAGCGCCCTTTTTTGGGGCAGGGTGTGGCAGAGCCATGAGGCCTCCAGCAGGGGGCCTCAGAGGCTCTGGTATACCCTGTCACATGGCTACATAGTTCCGCATTTTTGATCTGATCCAACTCCCACCAAAGTCCCTGACATTTGGATCAGTTTCTTTGTGACCAGTGTTATCAAAGCCTTCAGAGAAGCTGCAGCAAACAGCAAGAATTGGATGGAGTCACTGAGCTGGCACGGACTTCATAGTTCACAGTTTTTTATTACAATGCTCTGGATTCAGCTTCATCGAGAGGGGCCAATCCGAGCCAATTGAAGTCAGTGACAGTCCTTTTATTGACTCCAGTGGGCATTGAATCAGGCCCTCCAGAGAGCTGCAAGTAAGAACCAGGATGACAGACATAGGCTGACCTGATTAGGGACTCAAACCTTTTGAGAGATGCAGTAGCACTAAGCTAGATGTCAACTTTCTCAAAGCTCAGGGTTACTCCTCTGTACCCTCTTGGCTCCGTCCCATCCCTACAGCTGGGCTTCAACTTTGAACCGAGGGGCTCAGATACCAGAGCAATGGGCATGCTTAAACGTGTCCAGAATGGGAACAGTGAGATATCACTACATAGGTGCTTGGATTCCATGGTAACAAGCATGCCTAAATACTTACAGACATCCCCATGTTCTTTTGAATCAACTCTTTGGTTCATTTTCATTACCCAGCCATTTCCACTGTACTTTTCGACAACATCGTTACATTCAACCTTGGCTTCCATCATTAATCTTAGAAGTTGATATTTCCAGGGTTGAGATGACAGCTGTACCACGCTGAGCACTGGAGAAATAAAACATCTGCCAACTTGGCGCACGCATCTGGATAGATGGGAGTCATGGGGGAATCTAGCTAATAACCCATGATGCGCCTTCATGCTCACCTGGCCGCCTTTATGGCATATTTTATTGCATTACCCTGGCCTGCTTTGTCACTTCAGTTTTTAAACCCAGTGACCCCTTGGCTCTTCTTGTTTATAGGTTCGCAATAATCGGTAGCATTATTAGATACTGGGGGGGGGAAGGGGAGGGGAACACACCAATAAGAGCTGCAATCTGGCTGTGGTTTTAGGAATGGGATTTATACAATGCCATAACAAAATTATAGATGAAATAAAAGAAATGTTTCGAGACCATTCTCACGCTGATCATTTAACTAAATTTTAGTGTTTGCAGCCACCCCATGGGGCCTAATTATAGCGGCCTCTGCAGATGTATACCACAACAACAAAAATCAGCTCTGTCTTCTAGTTGAGGAAGTCTAAATAAGGATTTGGGATCATGAAGCAGCAAAACAAAAATCTAATAAACGATGAAAAATAGGACACTCCGGTTTTTACAACATGCGTAACTGATGTTAAGGAGTAAATTAAAAAAAAACGAGACTAGGCATGTATTGTTCAAATCTGAGCACAATGGTAAATTGTCAAGAGGGTTTGCTTAATCCAGATATTTGTCTGAAGAAAGAATGGCAAAGATATGAAAATGCTAAGGATTTAATGTCTTATCTGGGATATATTATGTATATGAAAAAAAAAAACAACCATCCTAATTACTTCTGAAGTTGATGACATTTATCTTATTGCTAAACTAAGGCCAATGGCAGACAGAGGGGAGACCATGCCAAACTGGCTCTTGGCAATTTTCAAATGCATCTGTAAGGACATTGTCTAAATGTCTGTAAATATCTCCAGAAGGTTCAGAAGCAAGAGCGTGCGTCACAGGGCAAATCCAATCCTGATAAGCAGGAATTTGTAAATGTTTTTTTCCCCCCATCTGTTGTCTTGTTATTAGATTTGCAGTGGCGTTACACCTCTATGCACTGACTTTCAGCAGCTTGGTGAGCCCTGTTAACAAAGGAAGCTGTGAGCAGTGATGTTGGAACAATTTTTATAGAGGGGAGTGCTGAGAGCTATTGCACAAAACTGTAAACCCTGTGTATGATGGAAATCACTTCAAGCCAGTCAGAGGCCTAGTCTAGTCTGAGGTTTCAGCCACCAATATAGGTTAATTAGAATAAACACCTAGACGGTACTGGCACTGGGATATCAGCATTAGTACCGGGGCAGCTCACAGAGATCAGGCCAGGCTGGTATAAACCGTGTCTGCACAATGGTGCAGTGACATTCAGGGCCCAATCCTGCACCACTGAAATCAATGGCTAAATTTCATAGTTGTGCGATCAGGCCTTTCACGCTTCACGAGGGAGATTTTCCACGGACACAAATAGCATTTAGCCCCTTTCAGCATTCAGTGGAATTAGGTGTCTAAATGCCATCTGTGCTTTTGAAAAAGACTCTCTCTCCCTAGGCATGGAAACCATATTTCAATTCTTAGCTAATTATTCATCTCAAGCCTCCTGAGAGATCCAGGAAGTATTACCTGAATTTTACACTTTGTCAAGCCATTTAATATTCAAGACTGTTTCTTTTTTTCAAAGCCTTTGAAATAACAAAAGTAATTACTATTAGTAACAGAAACAAAAGACAAAGTGAAGTGAAAACTCAAGGATCTAGGGTAATATTTTCAAAAACTCAAGGAGCCTAATTCTCAAGGGGACTAAGTGACTTTGGCACTTTCAGAAATTTTACCCTGGGTACCTCTGACCATCCCAGCCTTGATCTGTAGGTTCCCAGAAAAGCTCATGTAACTGACATCCAGAAAAGAGCCAAAATCCAACACTCTGTCAGTTCATGGGAATTATTTCTGTCTCTCCAATACACAATCACAGTGGTATCTAAGCATCACCCAAGTGTGGCTTGTGACAAACTACCGTTATTGTCCACATGATAGAGAGAGTCTGACCCTGCACTCTAGAAGCCAACAGAAGTTTTGCCATTGACTTCAGCAGGAGCAGAATGGGGCCATACAGGACAAACGACAGAACTGAGTAGCTATAATGCCAGCAAAAACACCATAAACCAAGAGATTAAAGCTCCTGTGGCTGGTAACCTGGGGTGGAATTCTAGACCCAATGTAGCTACAGAGCCTTCTAAGTGTGCCTGCATTTCTCTTTCACGTCACCCGCAAATCTGACCTCCTGATCCAGGCCCTGCATCTGCACAGGGTCCCCATTCCTGCTTCAGCTGCCCCCTCTCTCTCTCTCTTTCTCTCCACAATTATTGTGCAGCAGCGTGTGTGCATCTGTGTCAGTACGTCTGTAGGAGACTGTCTCAGTGCATAAGTGTTTGTCCCTCTGTAACTTTCTGTCACACTCTGATTATCGCAGACCCTATAGAGGATCCCTGATGCATCACACAAGGCTCCCACTGCCGCTCAAGTGTCTCTGCTTTTACACTGCTGAAGCAAAGTGGCAGTGGTGACAGCAGTAGTTAGCTGGATCTCATCATCCCCAGGTGTAATATCACACCTAGGAATACAGAGAGGGTTTAAACACAGTTTACAAAATGCACTTTGCTTAGGCAATAGCAGCTAACTGGGAATGGAGGATATTTCTTTCTAAATCAATTAGCATTTTAATTTCATTTCTCTCTATTTTCCCCCCACTTTTACATAGTGGAAAATTCCTCAGAGAGAATTTCTGGAGGCTTGACAAACTCAGCCAGATCCTCTCCTGTCCTTGTTCTAAATACATTGGACCTGCCTGTATCAACAAATACCATGAACAGTACTAACTGCTTCTTACTTTGCTTCCCTTTGTTCTGCAACTGTGAAACACAGAGGTAAAGAGCAAAATAACAGCCGGTATTAATATTCTAATTAGCACTAAACAGATTGCTTCACACACTCGAATAGACGCTGTTCTGTGACCTTAAGCCCGTCTGACGTGTTTGTAGTCATTCACATTTCAGCTTCGCTGTTAGTTAGTGGATAAAACAGAATCTATTGGAAGGAAATAGGTAGGGAAGTGAAAAAAAAACCCCTACTTAGCTGATATTTCCAGTACAGCAGAAACAGCTACAAAGGCTAACACTACACGAAGCCATGGCTTTCTAGCAACTTTCACAGCCAAAAAAATTCAGGCTTAAGGCACAGATTCCACCCTTAACTCTAAGCGGGTGGGGCGGGGGGAGAGAACAGGTACCTCCTACCTATTTTCCCTTGTAACATAGCCCAGTATAAACATTTCACTACCGTTTCCAGAGCTCTGGGCAACAGAAGCTCTTTGTCTAAGAAACAGAGCATGACTAGATGACGTTTGCCATGCTATTCCAAGCAACAAACTGGCATTTCCACTCTCCCTAAGTGTTGGATGACAAGCTTGGCACTGGTCTAAACCAAGAGTTGCTTGATTCACACCCCTAACTTGAACGTGTGGAAATGAGCAAAGAGATTAAAACTTGCTCAGATTAATCCACATGTGGGTGATTAACCGATTAGCCAGGTAATTTTTTGTTTGTGTGCGTGACTAAATATAGTTAACTTTCTTAATGCCTCCAGCAGCACACTGTCCAGGTAAAATAGGAGCTTATTTGCTCCTATATTATTCCCCCACCCCATTTTTTTTTCTACTTATGGTATATAACCTTGGACTTCTTTGTACTACCAGGATATTATAATGAAAAATAAAGTCTTAGAAATAAAAGCACATCATTAGGCAGATGGCTGAGGTCCTTTCTGTATTTGTTTTACAAATTAACTTGAGTCCAAATGAGACAGTTTTAGTCACTGAATATCCATTTTCTTCCCCCCCCCTCCCGCCCCAACAATATTCAGTTTTTTCCCCTGTGGGTCATTACTAGAGAGAGTCCCTAACAACTGAACATTACTATAGAGAGTCCCAGATGTTCAGTTCATACTCACAGAATGGGAAGTACAATAAAGGGCAGTTTTCAGACTCACTTTATGGGTCCATTGTTTAGTTATGAGCCATCAGATCTCTTGAAAGGGGTTTATAGGTAGTGAATGTGGCTCCTTTGATATTGTTTTCAAAGCCACATTATTGTCACAAAGAATTACCAAGACTTGCGTGTTCCATGTAAGGAAATCAGAGTCAAGCGATGGGAACGGTAAAGGGCTCAATTCAGCAAAGCACTTAAGTACATGCTTAACTTAAAGCAGTTGCTTAAGTCATGCTGAATTGCTCAATCAGGGTTTAAGGGGCTGGATGGGTGAATTAAGACAGGTAATTATTAACATCTTGGTTGAAGAGAAGTGGGGGAAATGATAGCTGTCTACAAGTATCAGAGAGGAAAATAAGCAAATTGGGGGATGTATTAGGATACAGTTATGCAAAAGTGCATTTCATTTGTATGTCAGAGAACACTATTTTACTGTTATGTGTATTACGGCCAACTGCGGAGTAACCATCTCAAGGCAGTGGAGGGACCTGCCTCATCAGAGATATTTAAAACTAGACTGGACAACGCTCTAGCAAATGACCGTAGGGAACAATCAAAAACCTGCATTCAAACCACAACTCCCTCACCCACGCTGGATGTGGAAGACGACCAGAGTTAGATGCAACTCTGGTCTCCATAAGGGGGCAGAATCAAACCTATGGAAAGTTCGGATTTGAAGCATAGAGCTTAGATTCCTCTCTAGTTCTGGTTTATTAGCTATTATTGTTTATATGACAGTAACAGATGGAGGCGACAGCTGAGCTCAAGACCACATTGCAGTAGGCTCTGAACGGACATATAGCAAGGAACAGTCCCTGCTCTGAAGTGTTTATGTCTAAATAGATAATACACAGAGACAAGGTGAGAGAGAGGGAGGATCATCATCCCCATTTTAAAACGCAGGGAACTGAGGCACAGAGAGAGACGAGTCTGTGGCAAAGCAGTACATACAATACCGATCTCCTGACTCCTAGTCCAGTGCCAGCTCCACAAGAGTACTCTCCCTCTCTGCTTTAGGTAGCTTCAGAAGTCATAGAGAGCAGGTGAGAAGAGGACAGTAGAGTCCAAAAATAATATAACTCCTTTCATTGTATAGGACCGTTCAACTTCTCATTTCCAAGAATGTCTCATCCACCTGGCCCTGGTGTGTCTGCGGTGATGATGTTTGTGCGAGGCCATCAAATGGTTTCCAGAGACATGGACAGGCAGCAATTTCTTAAAGTGCAAAACAAGTCGATGTGATTTCAAACATTTGGCAAAGAAGCAGGTACACCCTGACGGTATATTAAATTCATTATTCAATATATTCCAAAGAGTGTGGCATGTCAAAGTGACCCATTTATACTGTGTTTACCTGGAGTCAGGAAAGCTACTATTAATACAGGGCCTTGTCATTTGAAGAAATAGGCCTCACCGACAGGCATGCTGGAAAAATTTGTAGCCAGGGTGCTGAGAGCCACCGAACCAAACTGTTAACCATGTATATGATGGAAACCACTTCAAGCCAGGGGGTACGGCAGCACCCCTAGTTCCAGCACCTATGCTCACCAGTGGGGGAGTAAGAACAGAGGTGAAATCTCTGCACCTCTCCCTCCCTCTTTAACAGGGACGTGGTAATCTTGTATATAACGTTACCAGCCAAAGTGAGCTCGATTAGCCTAGCTGTGCTGGACGTTGCAGCTATTAGGAATATTTGTAGGGAAGAGTGCGGAAATTTCCGTGAAGAGAACAGAGGCCTTAACATCATTGCTAAGAAAGATGCATTTTTACTTCAGGGTAACGAATGCATACGAGCTATTCTGAGGCAAAAATCATCAAGACACGACATTTCAGTTTTACCTCAAGATAAACTGGGAGAGAGGTCAACCCCAGGCCGAGGGATAGTTCTGACCTTGGTGAGTTTACTTCATGTTAAAACGGAAGTGCCCTGTCTTCACTGTGTTTTTATGCCAGAACAGCACAAGAGCATTAGTTACCCTGAGAATTTTTTTAAGCACCTTTTTAGCAGTGAAGACGAGACCTAAGAACCAGCTGAGCATTGACACTTTCCCTTAAACAAAGGCCTTAATGGAAAATAGTGAGATTATATGCAAACAAAGCAACAGCATTTGTGAATGCAAATAGCTGGGAAAGCTGAGGAATGAAAGGTCAATTACAGGAGAATAAGTCAACATAGATTTCCAGTCTCTGACCATCATTCCCGCCAATGGCTGAACGTTCTGATTTGCTCATTTCAATTGACTTTCCACTGAACCTTTCTTTCTACCTTTCCCTGCCCTCCTCCAAATGGATCCTTTAACTTGTGTCAATTTCCTGCATAGCAAGAGCTTATTTTCCTCGGACACCACTAATTAAGGATCATTACAGCACACTCAAGTTAGAATATTCACCTTCAAGACAAGGAGCTGCCCGTTTGTTTGTGTGCCTGGTATGATGTCCAGTACATCTGCCCCATAACAGGAGTTTGTACAGCGCCTAGCACAATGAGGCTCCAATCTTACTCAGGCTAGCTCACCTTGAGCTAGCACACTAAAAATACCGTGTGGATGGCACACCATTGCAGTGTCTCAGGCTAACTGTCCAAGCTCAGACCCAGGGGGAGGGGGGACAGGTCAGGTGGGCTAGGACTCAGACAGCTAGCAAATCATCTCTTTTGTCTTCCCCATTTTCAAGCCCCAATCCAAATTTCACCCATTTCACAGCAGCAATATTGCTCTAAAATGGGCCCCGCTTTCATGGACCTTCCTTCTGTTGCAGTATGCACATTTTATGAAACAAGGGGGCCAATTTGGAATTTGCAATGTATGTGAAAATGTCCAAACTCTGAGCGCCTCAGGTTTCATTGTGACTATTTTACACCGGACAGTAAAAGTGGTGGATGTGATATATGTTGACTTTAGCAAAGCTTTTGATATGGTCTCCCACAGTATTCTTGCCAGCAAGTTAAAAAAATATGGATTGGATGAATGGACTATAAAGTGGATAGAAAGCTGGCTAGATCGTCAGGCTCAGCGGTAGCGATCGACGGCTTGATGTCTAGTTGGCAACTGGTATCAAGCGGAGTCTGTTCTGGGGCCAGTTTTGTTCAACATCTTTATGAATGATCTGGATGACGGGATGGATTGCACCCTCAGCAAGTTCGTGGATGACGTTAAGCTGGCGGGAGAGGTAGATAAGCTGGAGGGTCGGGATACGGTCCAGAGTGACAGACAAATTGGAGGATTGGGCCAAAAGAAATCTGATGAAGTTCAACAGGATAAATGCAGAGTCCTGCACTTAGGACGGAAGAATCCCATGCACCGCTACAGGCTGCAGACTGACTGGCTAAGCGGCAGTTCTGCAGAAAAGGACCTGGGGATTACAGTGGACGAGAAGCTGGATATGAGTCAACAGTGGGCCCTTGTTGCCAGGAAGGCTGATGGCATATTAGGCTGCATTAGCAGGAGCATCGCCAGCAGATCGAGGGAAGTGATTATTCCCCTCTATTTGGCACTGGTAAGGCCATATCTGGAGTATTGCATCTAGTTTTGCTCCCCACACTGCAGAAGGGATGTGGACAAATTGGAGAGAATCCAGCGAACGACAACAAAAATGATTAGGGGGCTGGGGCACATGACTTATGAGGAGAGGCTGAGGGAACTGGGCTTATTTAGTCTGCAGAAGAGAAGAGTGAGAGGGGATTTGATAGCAGCCTTCAACTACCTGAAGGGGGGTTCCAAAGAGGATGGAGCTCGGCTGTTCTCTGTGGTGGCAGATGACAGAACAAGGAGCAATGGTCTCAAGTTGCAGTGGGGGAGGTCTAGGCGGGATATTAGGAAACACTATTTCACTAGGAGGGTGGTGAAGCACTGGAATGGGTTACCTAGGGAGATGGTGGAATCTCCATCCTTAGAAGTTTTTAAGGCCTGGCTTGACAAAGCCCTGGCTGGGATGATTTAGTTGGAGTTAGTCCTGCTTTGAGCAGGGGGTTGGACTAGATGACCTCCTGAGGTCTCTTCCAATCCTAATCTTCTGTGATTCTATGATTCAGCCAACTGTCAGCATCAGAGATTCTGTCAGTCACATCCTCATAATAGCTTAATATGTCAAAGAAAAGCCTATAATGCATCTTCACATGGAGACCCTTCAATTCAAAAATTTCATTTTCAGATGATCAATAAAAATATGCAAAATCCTAAATTATTGAAATTTAATTCTATTTAGTCATCTCAAACTATAGAACGTAACAAATGTTTGTTTGTTTTTTCCTCTATTTGGAAAGTGGTGCACATTAGCGTATTTTTAAAGGCATCTTGAAAGATGTCATTCCTCATTGACTTGTTCTCTAAACACTCTCTAGTTAGCACTGCATCTTATTAGGAGATTATTAAAACCTAAAACACACACAGGGGATTTGCAGACACACTCCTATTTTGAAGTTGCATTTTCAATTAAAAGTAAATAAAAACTCTGGAAAGGATGAGAACAAAGGGTACAATCTCAGTGGAATCTCTTCTGATCAGCCACACAGACTCAATGGAGTATTATATTTGGGACTTCACATGTGATGAAATATTGCATAGCTTGCAAAATTGAAGATTGCTCAGTTTCTGGTGGTTTTGTTGAAATCCCCAATGCTGCATTGTTGGAATCAATGTACTTTTGCTAGAAATAGGAATAAAACAGAGAATTTAGTGTTGATTTTTTTAATATTTCAGAAGACAGGCCAAATTCTACAGGCCTTTCCAAGCTGCTGCTGCTGCCTTTCAAACCATATTTACCTCTAAAGATTTCAGTGAGGGCTGTGTGGAACATTGTTTTTTTAAGTTCAAAAATGTGATGAAATATTGACAAAGTTTATCATGATTTTTGGGGGAGGAGTGTAATATTTCCCCCCAGCTCTGGATATAAGTGAAAACAAAACCAGCCTGTACAAAATTGAGTTTAGAAAGAATAAAAATATCCTGTCAAGTGTTCTCGTCTTCTGCTGTAAGAAACATGAAATCCTTTCTTAGCATCCCATAAACTTAACTCATCTTCCCACTCAGCTGTGTTTTAATTCAGGTGCTGACTTCCATTGTTCACTCTATAACCTACTGCTGTTAAAGAAGCACTCAACAATGCTGCAATTGAGTTACAGAGAAGGGTGTTTGTCAAGTCCATAATACTGCTTCGACTCTAACACAGCAAAGCAATGAAGTGCCTTCCTTAACTGCAGTGGATAGAAGCATAGGCTTAAGACCTGATCCAACACCCAGTGAAGTCAACGGGAGTCATTCTATTGACTTCACTGGGCTTTGCATCGGTTCCTTAAACTGCAGCATTTCTCCTCAGCGAACTGGCTACTGGTAACATATCAAACCTGTCCTCCACTCTCTCACAGACTTTCTATACAATATCAAATCAAGTTCAAAGTCTCTCTCCTTATCTTCCAGGTACTCCACATTCCAGACCTAAGGTATCTAAAAAAACAACTAAAGCTCCAGGACACAGACCATGTTCGGCAGTTTCACTCCTCTGGTACAATATAATTTTCTACAATAAGGATAAAGTTTATCTATGCAGGACACAGAGCTTTGTCTGCGCCAGGCCAAGACTGTGGAGTGAATTCCTACAGGAACTTAAGGCCACCCCAAACCTTGCCACCCTCTGTTCCTAAATACAAGACACATTTCTTTGACCTTCCTTCTCTATCACATCGCAACATGTATAGGTTTAAAAAAAAAAATCCAAAACAAGACACTGCACTGGACACACTTCTCCCGCTAGAAAAGGGTGAAAGAAGAAATATATGACAGACGTTAATCATGTTGTTAAACACACAACTGAAAAGCACTTAGGCCTGGGCTACATTACGGGGGTGGGTTTCGAACTAAGATATTCAATTTCCGCTATGCTATTCGCGTAGTTGAAGTTGAAGTATCTTAGTTCGAGTTACATGGCCGTCCTCACGGCGACGAGTCGACCGCGGCGGCTCCCCCTTGCACTCTGCTTACTCCTCCTGCCGAGGTGGAGTACAGGCATCGATTTATCACATCTAGACGAGACAATAAATCGATCCCTGATAGATCGATCACTTCCCGCCGAGCTGGTGGGTAGCGAAGATGTACCCTTAGATACTAGCGTGACAGTTGTGATATAGGAACCTATATAGAATATAAAATAGAATGGACTTCAAAGGGGACTTGAGTGCATGGCTGACGTGTTTCGCTAAATTGGAGGTGTCACGGCTGAATCCCCACTCTGGCACGTCGAGTGCAGAAGGTGGGGCCCGCAAGGATTATCAAAATTAATATGGGCCACTCCAGGCTTGGATTAAACTCCCAAGGTTACAGCTTTTCTCTTTTTCCTTGGCTTGGTAAATGCTGCCACCACCCAAATGCAAAACACAACAAAACAAAACAAAAAACCTTGGACTCAGGAAGGGGCACTTGGGAATTTCTCCCTCCAGGGCACCCTCAAGCCCTTTCACACACACCCATCTGGGGAAGAGCTGAGGAAAAAAAAAAAAAAAAAAAGGGAAATTAGCTGTTGCCACCAGCTAATCAAACAGCATATGCACAAACCTCTTAGGACAACAAAAAATCCAATCCTATTCTTAAAAAAAGTAAATTTTATTAAAAACAAAAAGGGGAAAAATACATCTGGAACTTAGGCTTTAGCTAGCATTTAAAAGAGCAATTCCAAAAATTAAACACCCAAACTAGCTTTCTTGGGGGTTCAGCTTAAAAGTTCCAAGCAAACAAAAGCATTAGGGGTTAGCACAGAGGAGATCCAAAAGCCAAAATAAAAAATGAATGTGTCTGATTGTGTCTAACTAAACATTCCCTATCCAAATAATTTTCTCTAGGTTTGGAAGATGAATTTTCATACCTGGTTCAAGCTTTACATAGCACTGCTGCTCATGTCTCCTTCTCCAGCAAACAACAGACAAAGGGAAAGTTTCTTTCCCAATTGTAAAAGTTCTAGCCTTGCCATTGGCTCTTTTGGTCAGGTGCCCACTCCTTTTCTTTTACCTGTGGGCTTGTTAACCCTTTACAGGTAAAGCAAGCAGAGAATAGACACCAAGAGGGATTTTACAGCTAACTGGCTGGCTGGGTGTTCATCAAAGGGAGCTATCCCCCCACTTTATTTATCACAGGAGTCTCAGACCATTGCTACTTAGTAAATGGAACCTGTGTCCCTAGTTTTTAAAAAATGGCAGCAGTAGTAACTCCTAGTGGAATCTAATAAGCAAAAGGGGACATTTTACAGATGGGAAACAGAGTCAGAGAGCCAGATTTTCAAAGTTATTTAGGGGCCTAAATATTTTGAATATCCGGTCCAAAGAGTAGGACCTTAAGTCTCATTTTCAGAAGTGGCTTATGCACTTAGCGTGTAGGTGCCTAACTCCCATTGAAATCAATGGTAATCAGGCACCTAAATGCTTTAAGCACTTCTGAAAATATAACTAAGTGCCTACTTGCATCTTTAGGTGCCTATATATATATATGTTTGAAAATCTGGTCCTTATGGGCCTAAGTCCCATTTACTTTCAGTGAGACTTAGGCCTGGTCTACACTGCGGGGGGCAGGGAGGGGAATTGATCTAAGATCTCGCAGCTGAAGTCGATGCACTTAGATTGACTTAGAATCACTGACTTGGCGTCCTCGCGGCGCGGGATCGACGGCCGCCGCTCCCCCGTCGACTCTGCTTCCGCCTCGCGCCGTGGTGGATTTCTAGAGTCTACGGCAGAACGATCAGGGATCGATTTATCGCGTCTACACTAGATGCGATAAATCGATCCCCGCTAGAACGATCACTACTCGCCGATCCGGCGGGTAGTGTAGACATGGCCGTAGGCTTCTATGTTGCTTTTGATAAAAGGAGTTAGACACTTAAGTACCTTTGTGAATCCCACCTTTAGCAACTTGCCTGAGGTCGCACAGGAGAGCAGCAAACAGAACACCCAGGGCTCCCCAAGTCGCACACTAGTACACTTACTACTGGGCCTTCCTTCCTCTTTAAACTGCACACGTTCTGGAAGCAACACGCATTTGAATACATTCAGTCTAATTGCAGGTTGCAGAATAGCAGCCGTGTTAGTCTGTATTCGCAAAAAGAAAAGGAGGACTTGTGGCACCTTAGAGACTAACACATTTATTTGAGCGTAAGCTTTCGTGAGCTACAGCTCACTTCATCGGATGCAATGAGTGGAAAATACAGTGGGGAGATTTATGTACATAGAAAACATGAAACAATGGGTGTTACCATACACCTTGTAACCAGAGTGATCACTTAAGGTGAGCTATTACTAGCAGGAGAGCGGAGGTGGGGTGGGGTGGGGAACCTTTTGTAGTGATAATCAAGGTGGGCCATTTCCAGCAGTTGACAAGAAGGTCTGAGGAACAGTGAGGGGTGGAGGGGGGATAAACATGGGGAAATATAGTTTTACTTTGTGTAATGACCCATCCACTCCCAGTCTCTATTTAAGCCTAAGTTAATTGAATCCAGTTTGCAAATTAATTCCAATTCAGCAGTCTCTCGTTGGAGTCTGTTTCTAAAGTTCTTTTTGTTAAAGTATTGCCACTTTTAGGTCTGTAATCGAGTGACCAGAGAGATTGAAGTGTTCTCCAACTGGATTTTGAATGTTATTATTCTTGACCTCTAATTTGTGTCCATTTATTCTTTCACATAGAGACTGTCCAGTTTGACCAATGTACATGGCAGAGGGGCATTGCTGGCACATGATGGCATATATCACATTGGTAGATGTGCAGGTGAACGAGCCTCTGATGGTTTGGCTGATGTAATTAGGCCCTACGATGGTGTCCCCTGAATAGATACGTGGACACAGTTGGCAACGGGCTTTGTTGCAAGGATAGGTTCCTGGGTTAGTGGTTCTGTTGTGTGGTGTGTGGTTGCTGGTGCATATTTGCTTCAGGTTGGGGGGCTGTCTGTAAGCAAGGACTGGCCTGTCTCCCAAGAGCTGTGGGAGTCATGGGTCGTCCTTCAGGATAGGTTATAGATCCTTGATGATGCGTTGGAGAGGTTTTAGCTGGGGGCTGAAGGTGATGGCTAGTGGCGTTCTGTTATTTTCTTTGTTGGGCCTGTCCTGTAGTAGGTGACTTCTGGGTACTCTTCTGGCTCTGTCCATCTGTTTCTTCACTTCAGCAGGTGGGTATTGTAGTTGTAAGAATGCTTGATAGAGATCTTGTAGGTGTTTGTCTCTGTCTGAGGGGTTGGAGCAAATGCGGTTGTATCAAAGAGCTTGACTGTAAACAATGGATCGTTTGGTGTGGTCTGGATCAAAGCTGGAGGCATGTAGGTAGGAAAAGCGGTCAGTAGGTTTCCGGTATAGGGGGGGTGTTTATGTGACCATCGGTTATTAGCACCGTAGTGTCCAGGAAGTGGATCTCTTGTGTTGACTGGTCCAGGCTGAGGTTGAGGAAATTGTTGAAATCATGGTGGAATTCCTCAAGGGCTTCTTTTCCATGGGTCCAGATGATGAAGGTGTCATCAATGTAGCGCAAGTAGAGTAGGGGCATTAGGGGACGAGAGCTGAGGAAGCGTTGTTCTAAGTCAGCCATAAAAATGTTGGCATACTGTGGGGCCATGCGGGTACCCATCGCAGTGCCGCTGATTTGAAGGTATACATTGTCCCCAAATGTGAAATAGTTATGGGTGAGGACAAAGTCACAAAGTTCAGCCACCAGGTTAGCCGTGACATTATCGGGGATACCGTTCCTGACGGCTTGTAGTCCATCTTTGTGTAGAATGTTGGTGCAGAGGGCTTTTACATCCATAGTCTAATGGTTCCGTCTCTGCAGTATACAGCAGTTCTTATTTAACAGGAAGGTGTCTACATAGCTATTTCCTTTCCCAGATCAGATCCTTAAAGTCAAACAGACAAAGACAAATGTGTGCATTTCCCCCTCCATCTATCACATATCTGTTAATTGCTTGTTATCCAGGCAACAGTTAAATCTGATGGATTTATTAATAAAGATAAAAAAGCCAGATGTCCCTCTCTTGCCAGTAGACAAGACTGTTGATATTGGCATATTGCATTTCAAAGTTTTGCTATGGTTTTATGATCGCAAAAGGTGCCCTGAATTGTTCTTGTTTTTCTTGATGACAGAAATGATAGTGCAGTTAAGATAAATTGGAAGCTTTGACATTCAGAAATAAACAAACACTCCTTAATGACTATACCTCCCAAATCCCTAATTGTTTGTCTTTAACGTGTAGGAGACATATGTGGAGCAATTCAGAAAAATGGGCTTAACAACAAAGAGTATTTTATTATTACTACTACTCCATTGTTTAGTTGGAGCTATTCATAGTTTTAGCGTCATCATAAGACAGTTGTGTCCAAGATTTCCTGTCCCATCTATGCTATGAGATGATTCGCATCAAGTTCCAAAGAGGGACTGGACATTTATATGGACAACAAGAAAAATCCAGAGTTGTGACAACTAATACCAAGAACAGTTTTGAAGGGGGATAAAAAACCTTATGCCCTGGAATAAACCGGTTACTAACTATTAAGGATTAGGATGGGACTTTAAAGGGGAAGAGATTATGCCTCTGCTTCCTACATCAATGTTCTTTCCACTGTCCTCTGAAGTGGATACTGGACACCGGTGGAGCCAAGATACTGGACTAGATGGACCACGGGTGTGATCCAGACTGGTAGTTATGCTTCTATCATGGGTGCCCATACTGTGCCAGACAGCTGTGCACTGGCCATGGTTAAGCATCACAGGTATCATCGCAGAGTAAGATTAAGGGAGAGAAAAATGCAACTCAGCTCATCTTCCAGCTCTCCCTCCTGCAACGTGCCCTGCCAGTTAGATGCCTGTAGTCAAGACTGGTGAAAGTGGCATATTGCATTTTAAAAGTTTGCTGTGGTTTTGAGATCACAAATGATGCCGTGAATAGTTCTCGTTTTTCATGGCCACAGAGATGATAGTGCAGTTAGGGTGTATTTGAAGCTCTGACACTCAGGAATAAACAAATATTCCTTAATGATTAAACCTCCCACATGCCTAATTGTTTGTCTTTAACATGTAGGAGAAATATGTGGTGCAATTCAGAAAAAGGGGGCTAAACAACCAACAGTATTTTATTATCACTACTCCATTGTTCTTGATGAAAGCCTGACTTTTTTTTTTTTTTTTAAAGTGGTTTCCAAGGTGAAAACAGTAATTGCAAAATCTTGCAAGGGATTTAAATGGTTTACAGTTCCCCCGATATCTGCAACTCAGTAAAAACTATCATTACTTAAACAAAAATATTATATAATAGAGGGTAAAGCTCAGCTGAAAAAATAATCATGTGTGTGCTTTTCTCCCATATTCTGAATAGTAAATTACACCACAATGAAACAGAGACAGCGCTGCATGTCATGGTGATAGATTAGGTGAGATTAAAGAAAGTGGTTAGATTAGAGAAAGAGGGCCTGACCCAAATCCCTTTCAAGACAATGGAAGTCTTTTCATTGACTGCATTGAGCTTTGAATGAAGCCTAGAAACAGGAGAGAGGAGATTTCAATCAATGAGGCATTGGTAATATTTGATGTGATTATAATGCACTTTGGGAACATTCGGAGACTTTGATCCATTTGAAGGATCACCATCTAGTTTGGGAATTAATTCGTATCATTCAAACCTGAGGCCAAACCCTGCAGTCCTCTCTCAAATCAAAACCCCTACTGAAGTCAGTGGTAATCTCTCTGAGTGAGAGCTTCCGAATTTAGCTGCTCTGGAGCTACTCAACATGGAGACAGGCATCTGTCATTAAGTCTTTTGTCCTCAGCTACCCAGAAGTGAGCATAACTTTCCTTCCAGATGTAAAAGTATCTTAACTCCATTAAAATGCCATTTAAAAGGACTTGAGGCCAAATCCTCAGCTGGGGTAGAGTGATGTGGCTGCATGGTAATCTATCGACTGCTCCTGATTTACAACAGTGGAGGATCTGGCCCTTGTGTGTCCATCAGAACTATTCCACCACAATGCTAATGCCACTCAGGTGCTCAGATACTACAGCAAAACACATGAGATCAATAAATACTCAGGCAGCTCGAACAGCAATTGAAAAAAAAAAAATAGGAAAAGAGTAAAGAAAGCTACTGAAAGCTGGCACCCAAAGAGCCTGCATTAGGTTACCTTCCTGGATATGCTGCCAGTGACATCTGTTTGATAGGAGACACTTAAAGTTTTGCTCCCCTTAGGATGAATGGGCAGAAATGAGTTTGTGCAAGTGGCTGGCTGGCTGAATTCCTATAGTATCATTTTAATGCTGCTGAGATTTAATTCTTTGGTTAATGGTATGCTAGGGGGCTGCGAGCCTTGGATGGGCGTCTTTTTAGTTATTATTTAAATCTCAGTAAATAAGTCATTGGCAATGCCCAGAATTAAGAATGCAACAACAGCTTGAACTATTTGTTTCACCCATAGTAGTGGGCTTCTAGGAGATTGGACTCAATCTCGGGGAAGAAACAACCTTACAAAATTTAGAGGGAATTATCCTTGAGTGGAATTGAGGAAATGCTTTCAGACAGATCACCACCTTTAGCACAATCATGGTTTCCCTTACAGTTTAAGCTGCACACCTTGCTTCCTGTGACTGGGTTTTGCATTCAGAATCTCAATAACCTGGAGCTGCCTGAAAACGCAGTTTCCCAAATCATCATGCAGCATTTCCTTTGCTCATCCAATGTTGTACCTTTTGTATTCTCAGTGATCCGAAGGACCCAAGGGCTTCACCGGCTGGCCTCCAATTAGATGCAACAGTAAAACAGACTATTGGCTTGGCAGCTGCACCCTGTGCTGCTAAAAAACGGGAAATTCAAGTAGGGTGAGGCGCTCCCGCAAGAAGAAAGGGTGGGCAAATACCAGCACCTCCATTCAGACCAGCATTTGAGTCAGAGGTGGGAACACCAATAAGCAAAGGTTGTAGGGTAAGAATAATAGACTCATAGATTCTAAAGCCAGGAGGGACTAGTCTGACCTCCTGTATAACACAGGCCATAGAACTTCCCCCAACTAATTCCTAGAGCAGACCTTTTAGGAAAGGATCTAGTCTTGATTTCAAAATGGTCGGTGATGGAGAATCCACCGCAATCCTTGGTAAATTGTTCCAGTGGTTAATTACTCTTGCCGTTAACAATTTATGCTTTATTTTCCTATCTGAATTTGTCTAGCTTCAACTTCCAGCCACTGAATTGTGTTATACATCGGATCTCTGCTAGACTGAAGAGCCCATTATTAAATATCAGGTTTCAGAGTAACAGCCGTGTTAGTCTTTATTCGCAAAAAGAAAAAGGAGGACTTGTGGCACCTTAGAGACTACCAAATTTATTTGAACATAAGCTTTCGTGAGCTACAGCTCACTTCATTGGATGCATTCCATTCATCCGATGAATGATATGGATATGCACTCCATGCATCCGATGAAGTGAGCTGTAGCTCACGAAAGCTTATGCTCAAATAAATTTGTTAGTTTCTAAGGTGCCACAAGTCCTCCTATTATTAAATATCATTCCCCCAGGTAGGTACTTATAGCCTGTAATCAAGTCATCCATTAGCCTGCTCTTTGTTAAGCTAAATAGATTGGACGCATCCCTATAAGGCATGATTTCTAATCCTTTAATCGTTCTCGCAGCTCTTCTCTGAAGCCTCTCCAATTTATCAACATCCGTCTTGAATTGCAGGAGGACACAATATTCCAGCAGCGACTGGACCGGTGCCAAATACAGCGGTAAAATAACCCATCAACTCCTGTTTGAGATTCCTCTGTTTATGCCTCCCAGGATTACATTAGCTCTTTTGGCTGCAGTGTGACACTTGGAGCTCGTGTTCAACTGATTATCCACCACAACCCCCAAATCTATGCCCTCCTGCAGAGCCCTCCATCTCAGAGTGGTTGATTCCTGATTCCACTGAAGCAGGTGGAAGTTTGCCATTGACATCCACAAGATCAGGATTTGGTCCTTCGTGAACTATGCCTCTCAACAATCCTGTGAGGTAGGGAAGTATTAGCTTCTCCTTTTGTAGCAGAGGAAATTAAAAGAAACAAATTGCTGAAGTGGCTTCTCAAAAGACAGAGATGGGACCAAACCCCAGATCTCCTGAGCCAGAGTGGCCTAATGGTCAACTGCACTGCAACTCTGGAGACCTGAACCCTGTTCCTGGCTCTGATGCTAGCCTGTTGGCTGACTGTGGACAAGTCTCATCCTCACTCTGTACCTCAATTTCCCCATTTGTAAAAACAGAAATAATGATCTTGACTTGCTTTGTGGAGCACTTTGAGATCTACTGATGAAAAGGGATATACAAGACCTGGGTATCATTAGTAAAAAAAGAAAAGGAGGACTTGTGGCACCTTAGAGACTAACAAATTTATTTGAGCATAAGCTTTCGTGAGCTACAGCTCACTTCATCGGATGCATTCCATTCATCCGATGAGTGATATGAATATGCATTCCATGCATCCGATGAAGTGAGCTGTAGCTCACAAAAGCTTATGCTCAAATAAATTTGTTAGTCTCTAAGGTGCCACAAGTCCTCCTTTTCTTTTTTGAGAATACAGACTAACTATTTTCAGGCTGCTACTCTGAAACCTATTATTATTAGTGCTGTGGTTAAAGCATAAAACCTCATTGTTTCCTTCCTCAAAGGATATCTCAATACTAATAAAGAAAACATGCTGGGAAATTAATTTAATCTTTCAAGGTTGGGTTGGTAAACAAGGAATCTCTGACAATGGACTCTAGCCCACAGGCAAACATTCTCAGACTATCTTGAGCACTCAGGTAACTCTGACTCATTTTATATCTGTGCCGAGTTGAGCTATATGGTGTTGCACAACCAATCACAGGCAGGAAAGGGCCAACCGCTTATGTTTATTGAAATTCATTCACCAAAATGCCTGTAACACCACATTAAAAGTACGCTGGGTGTAATAAAAAATTTAATTTACCATTCACAAATCTTCTCATTTAGTTAAATCAGCTGCATTTCAGTCACATTATGTGTATATTTTTAATGCATTTATTTCTTATATTTTTCCACATCTGACTTGAACTAGGTTTTATTTATTCATTTTAATGTAATTTAGATGTATTCTAAGGAGTTGTCCTTCGTGTAGCAAGTGTGTTGCCACACTGCCATCTACAGGTAAATCTAAGAACAATATAAATTAGTATTCCTTGGGAATACGTTTCCAATCTAATGCAATGTATAAATTAGAATCTCTTATCTCCTTTGTGTCAAAATTTGGATGCAGAAACATGTCTGTAGTTTCATTCAGCCTGTAGGAAGAGTTTAAGGATAGTAGCAAATGTTGTGTCTGGAGTCATATCAAAACAACACCCAAATTTCAGAAATGCTTGGATTTGGAGTTTCAACTCAGGGCCATCCCTACTGTCTTCACTTATTATTACAAGAGAGCTCTGTAGAAAGCACTTCTACCCTCCAGAAAAATAAACCATTTCTTTAAAAAAATAAGTTCCTTTTTCTGGAATTACAGACACGTATTATATCATTATTATTCTTAAATTAAACATTTATATTGAAGGAGCGCTTAGCATCCTCAGTCAGTCTGGGGACCTATTCAACTAGGCACTGTACAAAAATACCATAAATGGCATCTCTGTCCCAAAGAAGTTGCCATGTAAAAAAGACAAGACATGTCATGGATATTTTACCATAGGCTCACTGTGTGCTTATTTGTAGCCAGTCAGTTGCAGTTATCATAACTCTTAAATTATATTTGGACTCAAATTCATCCCAGTGCCTTCAACAGTTACACCAGAGATTTACTTGTCCCTAAGTATTTGAGAAGTATATCAGAGGGAGAACGAAATGATAGATCTTTCTTTGTGGCGTACAAAACACTGGGTATACATTTAGGAAATCAAGAGAGCTTTGAAAAGCTTCAGAGAGAGAGAGAGAGAGACGGAAGGTAGCTGAAACATGTAAAGCTTTGCCAAAGCAAGGATCCTGCTTGAGAACAAACACTCTCTTTGCTTTCTAGGGCCCAATCCTGGTCCCAAATGCGGAACTCCTCTTGACATCACTGGTGCAGCAGGATCAGGCCTCCAAAGCGATTGCAAAGTAAACCCATTTTAATGTGATGCTACTTATCAGGCATGATGTTTTATGACAGCACTAGCAATGGATTACCATTATCAGTGATGAAATTAAAGAGGCCTGAAGTAAGGCTACTTGTGAGAGTAAGTCTTGCAGGACCAGACCTTTCAAGGAGCAGATATGGAAAAAGAAGTACACATTATTAACTGTTGCTCCAATCCTACAAATATTTGTTCACATACTTAGCGTTATATACTAGTGTCATGCAATAACCACAGAATTATGATAAATGCATCATCGTGTTTTGTAGTTCCAGATTAGATTGAATTGCCTTTTTTTTTATTCCATGGTGTCCCTATACAGCAGAATTAAGATTGTTTAGGTGTCCTAACTATGCATTTCTTAACAGGTTTGGGTCAATTTTAATTTTAACCTCAACTCTAAGCTTGCTGGGTTTGTACAGCTCGACTTTGGTATAATTATAGCATCTCTCTAGCATTTTTACCCTTAAGTTATTGATACACACTCACCCTTAACTCTAAATTAATGTCCTTAATTATTTAAGTTTCACAGTGCCTGCTATGGGCCGGTAAATACCATTATTGCCATTTTACAGCTGGGGAAATGGAGGAAAGGGAAGTGATTTTGCTCAGAGTCACGCAGGAAGCCAGTTACAGAGTTGGAAACAGGAGTTCTAATTTCCAGTCGATACCATAAGCACCAGATAACACTCACTCACTAGTTATTTCCTACCTCCCTAAGTTGTCAGCCACAATTATTTGGGGGAATTTATTAGACACTATTTTTTCCAACAGAAACAACAGGGCAAATCTTCAGCAGGAGTAAATCCAAGAAGCTATATCAATTTATGTCAGCCAAGCATCTGACACAGAGATCAGATTTCTAACCATAGGTTTCAGGAGACTAAGACACCCTTGCAGAAGACACCTGGGTATTTAGTATTTCTAACCTCTGGTGTCAAAAGAGGGAGAGATCTAATTAAACAAAGGGTGGGGCAGAATATGGCGTTTTCTTCTTCCACAGAGGATTTGCTTAGTCCATTCTTGCATGAAAATGTATAAAAAGTTTAAATAAACACTCCAAAGATAGCATGTTCATATCACGCTAATGCCAAGAGACTTGACTGACAAGGACAAATGACTTACATTTTGTGTGTGTAATTTACATTGATTTTAATATATCTGGCCTCATTAATGCCTTGAGCACACATGTAGATAGCCCTGCCAAAGACAAATATATACAGCTTCAGATTCCAGGAAGGGCTGGACTACTAACATTGCCCTAAGGACTTTTGAGCCCGTCACATTCTTTGAGTTAAGTGTGAAAACATGCAGCAGTTATGTTTGCTCCCCTTAAAAGGACTAAGTTGTTCCAGCTAACGATCATACACATCACAAAGTATCATGATATGAAGTGACACATGTAAAGTGTCAATTACTTCCCTATTTTAAAAAGGGAAGGGACAAAACAGTTTTGTAAGCCTGGTTATTCAATTTGAACAGTGACCAAAATTAACTAATAGATTTAGGGTAACCTTTTGGAAAGTACCTTGGAGCCTTAGGGGTTAGACCGGCAAAGGTTTTTAGGTACCTAAACATGTATTTAGCCATCTAGTGGGATTTACACAAATGCCTACGCGAGTTAGGTAGCGAACCTTGTTATTTCAACACAAATCTATACATGGACACTTATTTCAGAGTAAGAATGTCCTGTTTCAAATTTTGCTTAAGCTCTTGTGGGTTGTTTGTTTCCTGCAGATTTCAAAGAAATAACCTCTAATAACAAAAGCACATTTTTGCCAAGATAACGGTGTCTACACAATGCCACATTAGCATAAAAATGTCAAAAAAAAAAAAATAATCACACCTTTACCAGATATTGCTCTGACAGCAAACATTACAGTGTTGGTCTGGCGGTTTCAGGAAGGGGAATAATATCTGTGTACAAAGCACCTTTATATAGGTATAATTGCATCCACATTAAGGCTTATGCTTTTATCACTACATTGGTTTAAAAAAAAAATCACTCCTCTAATAGACATAGTTGTACAGGTAGAACTTCCATGTGTAGACCAGCCTTTAATTCTCTTTTATTCTATTTTCTCTTTGGATATCATTGACAATCTGCACTCCCTTCTAGAGAATTCTACGAAATCTTGTGCTTTGCAATAGTAAAATAAAAGCCCCACAATTCATGGAAGGTCTCAGCTTTTATCCAACAACTTAACCCAATGTTAAATCATTTCCATGACCATGAAATACAAGAGAGGTAAGTTAAGTCTTGGTTGTCCTGTTTATCACCTACTCCATGTCAGATGAAAACATGTGTCTTTATATTCTGAGAATTATGAAAACAGAAAAAAAAATTACCATAGTAAAGTCAGACTTTGCATATTAAAACCCAGGTCAAACAACTTTTGGTTTATTATTACTACGATCAAATTATGATAGCTCTGCAGATGTTAGAAGCAGAGAGTAGAAAGTTTGGAGGTTCAGTCTGCATTGAATATTGAAGTTCAGAGATATTAATCAAATCTTTTTCAGTACTCATCCAAACCAAAGGAGCTCCTAACGGGCAACTCTTAGACCTCTCTTGCTCCCCATGCGGTTCCCTAGTGAAGCCTGGCTCTAGCAGCAATTTTAGATCATCTCCACAAAAGGCCTAGGTACCCACTTCGTGCCTTCCTGCACAGGCTCTCCACCAAGCAGCAGATGTTTTCATCTGACATTGAGTAGGTGATAAACATGACAACCAAGACTTAACTTATCTCTCTTGTATTTCATGGTCATGGAAATGATTTAACATTGGGCTAAGTTGTTGGATAAAAGCTGAGACCTTCCATGAATTGTGGGGCTTTTATTTTACTGCGTATCTGACAAGTATTTTATTAATACTGCGTATTAATTCGAGTAGTGCTCTCCCTCTTTCCCTCATCTCTAGAGGTGAATCCTGTCTGAAGTAAGAGGCCAGGTTTCCGCCCCAATGACTAGAGGGATCTGATCATCAGGAGCCTCATATATAAGATATAGGAGATAAACGTCCAGCTCTACTCAACAGTGGTGAGGTCTCAGCTGGAGTACTATGTCTAACTCTGGGCACCATGTTTTAGGAAAGATGTGGACAAATTGGGGAGATCCAGAGGAGAACAACAAAAATGATGAAAGGTTTAGAAAACCTGACGTATAAGGAAAGATTTAAAAAAAAAAACGAACAAACAAACAAACAAACAAAAACCCTTGGGCATGTTTAATCACGAGAAAAAGACGACTGCAGGGGGATCTGATAACATCTTCCAATATGTTAAGGGCTGTTCTCCATGTCCACTGAAGGTAGGACCTGAAGCAATGGACTTAATCTGCAGCAAGGGAGATTTAAATGAGATATTAAGAAAAACTTTCTAACCATCAGCTCTGGAATAGGCTTTCCTGGGAGGTGGTGGAATTCCCGTCCCTGGAGGTTTTTAAGAACAGGTTGGACCAACCCCCGTCAGGGATGCTCTAGGTTTACTTGATCCTGCCTCAGCGCAGGGAACTGGACTTGAACTGCCAGTAGCAGAGTGCCAGGGTTTGGTTTGGTTTCCACTTGTAACTTACAATGCAAGAGAAAAACCAGCTAGGTGGCAACCCTACATCCCCTGCCAATGGTACACACCACGCAAATAGCTGTGGGCTCCACTGTTTGCTGCCCTCAGCATTATAGTCTCGAAGAAAGAATCTTGCAAACAAAAGAAATGGGTCTGATAAAAAGCATCCAAAGATATTGCATTAGAAAAGGATACAGGGGAAGGGAGACTAAAATCATCATTGTCCTAGTCATAAAGAGTATGCTCTTGTTTTCCATGTGCATCAGCCACTAGAGGGGGACATGAAACACCGAGCCAGAGTGTTACATTTGTTTGACATGAGCTGTATGGATGAAATTTAAGCCAGTGCCTTGGGCCACCTGCCCTCCTTAGCTCCATGTTAAATCCTGGGGAATCCCTCTTGTCCACTAAACATGTTGTTGCTTAAAATGTGAGTCTAAAAAAAGAAACCAGGCTTGTATCTTACAAACTGAAAACAAGCGTCATGCCAAGTCTGCTGGGTGACCTACATGAGAGAGATGGTGGGTTCAGTTCAGTCAAATATTCTCTTGGCATAACCTGTGTGACACTTCATAGAAGTCTGACTGGACAGAGCGGGTGAATTCCTCACACATTTTTTCCAGGTCAAGTCTAAAACAAATTGGTGGGCCATAGCCTACAGTGCACTGTAGATTAACACATTGATTGTACTCTATGGGTTAATGGACTTTCTTTCTATCCAGCTAGTTGGGTTTTCATATCATGCTCTTCACTGCAGCTAAACTGAAGCAGACAGAAATTAAGTTATTTTGGCAGTCAGCAGCATAGCTGAGATAAGGACTCTGGTCTGCTGCTTCCCAGTCCCTCGTGTGAACTGTGCGTAGATTATGCTACCTGTCTAGAGAGACACAAAAACTGGACTAGTACAGATAATACAGCATTAGACTAGCACTAAAGAGACCTGGATTCTATCCCCAGCTTTGCTATTGACTCTCCATGTAACCTCTCTGAGTCATCTGTAAAATGGGAATGGTAATACTCACCACGTGTTGTAGAGTGCTCTGAGATCTATGGTGAAAAATGCAAAGTATATTATTTATTATTAATATTATCCAGAGCCAATCAATCAATCAGGTACTTTTCAGCAGCACTAAAAAAATCAGCCAAAGCAAGTCCCAAAAGAATCGTTCGAAAAAAGGTCACGGTACTTAAACGAACAGAGCTGATTTCAGAACCGATTGACTGATAGTACATGCACAAATCCTAGCTTAGCATGTTGTTCTGCTATTTCCATATATACTCAATTATACCCTTGTATTCATTAAGGCTACCTACATAAGGAGTCTTTGTAATTACAGTCCATTACCCACTACGAATCCCGGACTTAAAATATTTTACTAATCATTCATTATTGGAGGAAAAGCTCTCCTTAGTTATGAAGGCAATAATGTGGAACACCACCAGTTTATGATACATGAAATTCTGGCCTTCAATGTCTCTGTAGTGTTATCTGTTAGTGAATTCAGCCTGGGATCCAACTCCTCCGTACATAAACGGCCAATCTGTTAGACACAATCCAATTGATTGGCAACTGGGAAACCAAATGCCATCACAAACATTTTGATTTCATTACGCAAGCGGACATATTTTATCTGTGCTTGCAGAATTTCCAGCACAGACTTCAATTAGCAAGAGCTTTCACAATGATGAACTTCTTTGTTGCGCATACCACACAAGTCAGCTAGCAACATTGAAAAGCCGGAGACTAAAACAGAACACGTTAGAAATTAATAAGAAACAGTGTGGTTCAACAGTCAGATCAATGGACTGGGGAAGAGGAGTCCTAGATTTTATTTCTGTCATTGCCGCACTAGAATTTCAAGCAAGTCATTTGACCTGATTGGGCCTCAGTTTATCCATCCACAACATAATGTACAATAAAAAATACTTTCATAGATACTAAGGTCAGAAGGGACCATTCTGATCGTCTAGTCCAACCTCCTGCACAACGCAGGCCACAGAATCTCACCCACCCACTCCTACGAAAAACCCCACCTGCGTCTGAGCTATTGAAGTCCTCAAATCGTGGTTTAAAGACTTCAAGGAGCAGAGAAGCCTCCCTCAAGTGACCCGTGCCCCATGCTACGGAGGAAGGCGAAAAACCTCCAGGGCCTCTCCAATCTGCCCTGGAGGAAAATTCCCTCCCGACTCCAAATACGGTGATCAGCTAAATCCTGAGCATATGGGCAAGATTCACCAGCCAGATAGTACAGAAAATTCTTTCCTGGGTAACTCAGATCCCATCCATCTAATATCCCATCTCAGGGGATTAGGCCTATTTACCCTGAATATTTAAAGATCAATTAATTACCAAAATCCCATTATCCCATCATACCATCTCCTCCATAAACTTATCGAGTAGAATCTTAAAGCCAAATAGATCTTTCCTCAGAGATTTTGTCAGACAGACAATGTTAGTCAAGTTTCAGAGTAGCAGCCGTGTTAGTCTGTATTCGCAAAAAGAAAAGGAGGACTTGTGGCACTGTAGAGACTAACAAATTTATTTGAGCATAAGCTTTCTGATATCTTTGCGAAAGGTCTACACCTACCCCCCCTGCACCCCAGCCATGAGCTACCAGCAGGATTTGAACATGAGACATTAAGCACAGATCCCAGCCTCTTGAACTAAAGGAGGAATTCCTTTAGATGCTGCAAAGAACAGGCTCTTATCTTCTGTGCTTAACACATTTACCCAAAGAGTTACATTTGGTTGAAATGAGCTGCATGGATGAAATTCATCCCAGTGTTTTGGTCCCCTTTGCATACCTAAACCCTATATTAGGTGCTGGGGCATCCCTAGCTAAAAATGTACTATTCACTATTCTATGCACTAGGCAGACATTTACCTTGCAAATATATAAATAATATCTGAAGGCAAACTACTTTTTAAAAGTATCTATGTTACTACTGAATAGAACTTATTGCCATCTTCAACAGCCTTTATTCAACAAATGATCTTTGCAAGTTGACATTTTTTATGCTAATACGATAAGACCTTGCCAAGCAAGGATATTTAATGGCAGTTCTTGAGACCCAACTTATTCTTAATCCTTCTCATTAGCTGCAGTAACGGCATCAGTTCTGAAGATGCATTATTCATGCCCAAACCCTTCCATTTGTGCTGGGAAGGAAGGTGAATCTGAAACAAGCTACTGAATACGATTTCTTCCCCCCGCCCCCAAAGAAAATAAAAGGCTTTTAAGTGAAAATGAGCTGAACAAAGGAGAACAGAAGTCAATTTGCCTCAAAATGTAAATGATGCATCTATTCACACTGAACATTCCCTCAGTGAATCCTAGCCAGCTGGGTCAAATAACTGGACAGATTTTTAAAACCCTGGCATAAAACTGGATTGCAAATAACCTGATTACAGATAAATTGGAAAAAGTGTAGAAATTGCCTGTGATGTTTTAAGTAATTGTGCCATCGGGTCATGTAGTCTCATTTGCTTAAAACTAAACAACAGCTCTGCTGCTACTGATACATCCCATTCGTGTTTCATGCTTGCTCCTGATCCATTTTGAGCAATAGGGTTGGTCCTCGGAGAATTTGCCTTCAAACAACGCATTATAGAAATGCCCAGTCGCACAGGAGAGCTCAACATGAATATAGAGTCAATATGGTGATGGGGCTAGAGCAGAAAACAGAACCAGCGCTTCTGGGATCCGATTCTTGGTATTAATGCACACCCGTCTACCTATTGCCTTTTATCACTGTAGTACCCGAGTGTTATTCCCTGAAGTAACTGTACTCCAGTTTCAATTCAGAACATTTTTGATAAACAGACCAAATGGAAGATAGTAGCAAAACCACAGGCCCTTGCCACTTCAGCTAATAGGGAATCTCCTTCAGTTGTTTGCAGTATGGTGGGTCTGTGACACACATTTGAGCAGTTTTGATCCCATCCACTAGAGGGCAGAGGGGCACAAACACACTAGCCTGTTTGTTACAGTTTTGAAATGACACCTAGAGAGCACGACAGTTGGCTCAACTGGTACCACAAATAAATTTGGAAATCTGAGTAGGGTGAACCATCTATTCAATGGTTTTCAGAACAGCTGGGCAATGAACTATGGTGACTTATGGATGGCTGTGTGTGGCCTACGGGCTCAAACTAACTGGAAGCATAAAGAGAGTCAAACTAGGACAGTGGCTGGTTCGACCTAAGGTACTGATGGTACCCATTACTGCAGTATTTGAGCACCTCACACTTTAATGTGAGAGGCAGTGTGGCCTAGTGGAGAAAGCAGCAGAGTGGGACTCAGGTGAACTGGGTTCTAGCCCCAGTTCTGCTACTAGCCTGCTGGGTGACCCTGATCAAATCACTTCACTGCTCTTTACCTCAGGTTCCCTACCTTTTAAAATGAGGATATTGACACTTGCTCTCTTTGTAAAATGCTTTGAAGTCTATGATGAAAGCACTATATAAAAGAGTTGGGTATTTTTATTATTCTCCTCAAGTCACCCTGTGAGCTAGAACAGTGCTATTATCCACCATTTTACCTAGGGGAAACTGAGGCACAGAGAAGCGAGGTGACTTGCTAAAGGCCACACAGGAAGTCTGTGAAGAGCAGGGAACTGAACCTCAGCTCCCCAGTCCAAGGCTGTTTTCCTACCCCGTGACCCTTTCTGGCTCAGGCTGGCATTCTCTCTGCTCTCAGCAGTCTTAAATCAACTTAATAAATAAGATAGAGGAGAGGGTGGCAAGTTATTCACCATTTTGCCATGAAACCTGTCATTTTCACCACTGAACACAGCAGATCACCTTTGGGCAAATGGAACTACTCCTACACTAGTGCCTGCACCATAATTTCCAGTGCAAGTAACGAGCACCTGAATATTACAGTGCTTGGGGCTCAAAGTACATGGACAGGGGGGAAAAGCAGCATGTCCCTAAAAAGCTGTTCATTTCTTACAACGGGAGACCAGAGACCTCCACAAATAGTCAGCGAGAGCAGCTAGACTTCTGCATCTGCTGGTACTGAAAACGAAACTATGTGCCAGAGGCACAGATAGGAACAACAACAACAACGGCACATAAATGAAGAAATTAATTCCAAAGCGTAATGAAATTCTGATGGAATTACATATGACATCCCCGAGAATACTAAAAGCAAAGTTCATTGCAAGTATTGCTGTTACAATGAAGACCAAAAAGGAATTAATGTTCGGTTAACCGCTTTCAGATAACAGCATAATTGAAAGCAGCTGGAGCCCTTAGCTCTGCACACAGGGTGGTAGTGTAGCCTAGCTATTTGCACGGGAGAACTGGCTGCCATTCCCAATTGCGCTGGTGACTCACTGGGTCGGTGTTGTGTATTTGTATTACAGTAGTGTTTAAAGGCGCCAACCAAGAGAGCAGACACATTGTGCTAGGAGCTGTACTACCTATATACAAGAGGTGAGATGATCACACTGGTCCCTTCAGGATTTATATCCTATGAATTAGAAGAGGGAGTCTTGTCCCAAAGAGTTTACAATCAAAATGGACAAGAGGTGGGAGAAAAGAAAGTATTATACCTATTCCCCAGATGAGGAAGAGATGCACACAGAGACTAACTTGCCCAAGGTCACGTTAGACAACTGTTGCACAGCCAAGTATTGAACCGGGATTTCCATCGTACCAGGCCAGCATCTTCTTAGCCACAAAAATGTCTTTGCTTTTTTACCCTATGAGACATTTAGGTCCAAATCCTAGAAGGTATTTAAGCCCCAAAGTTCCATTGAAAGTGCCTCAATATCTTTGTAGACCTGGTCCTTAGCCCTTGTGACTTTTGACAGAAGAAGCGCAAAGAAAAAGTGAAACAGAATTACTTCTAATTTGTCCAAAAAACCTACACCGGTAAAGAACAGAGATCGCACTACGGCTGTGCATTGGTGGCTTGAGGAATCATAAATAATAAGAATGAATGTCGCCAGATAGACAGACTTTGGCACACTCAGAGATGACTAAGACAGTATCCCTGCAGTTAAATGTGGATTAATGACGACTTTGACAAGTCTTTATCGCACACTTCTCCAGGTATCATAAAAAATGGAGAAAAGAAAGAAAGAAAGAAAGAAAGAAAGAAAGAAAGAAAGAAAGAAAGAAAAAGGATCGCAAGGAAAGCATGTGTCATTAATGAATGATGGAGGATGGGAAGACAAAGGATAAGTCTTGCCGCCTTAGAATAACGACTCTTGGAAGAACTTTATCAGGCATGTCTATGCCCCTCATAGTACAGCAGAACCTAGAGTTTAAACGCAGAGGAACATGAGCTACCGCATATGCCAATACGGGGGCAGGATAGAAATTAATTGTGCTAGCAATGTGGCAGGAGCTGCACAACAAAGCCAAAAGCGTGCTAGAAAATCACCTGGCTTGGGAGGATTGTGACAAACAGAAACTCCAGCCACGTTTGCTGAAAGGCCTGCAGAGCTTCTGACAGATTGGGCAGAAATTCAAGCGAGTTGGGTGGATTTGACTAGAAAATAGAAAGGGATTCTGTCAAGAACAGCTATTTGCCCTAAAATCTGAAGCAATTATTAGTATTTATTATCTGTATTACCGTACTGTCTAGAAGCCCTAGTAATGGACCAGGAGCCAATTGTGCTAGGCACTGTACGAACAGCAACCAAAAAGAGTCCTTGCCCTATATTGCTTACAAATAACTGTGGTATAGTTTATTTATTGTGGGTCATTGATTTCCAGATCAAATGTGCTCAGTTTACTAATTTAAAAGATTATTTTGCCCGCTAGCTGGCAGCCATGCCAACTTCCTTTGGGATCTGAGAGTTAAGCTGGGTTCTTTTTTTATGCATCATCGCTTATTACTGGTTCTATCAGCAAAACTGACTTTCACCTTTTATCATTTTTGGATTTGCAACCTTTCAGTTTCATTGAATGTCCCTTTGTTCTTGTGTTAGAAGACCGGGAGAATAGATGCTCCTGGAATTAGATTATAGGAAATTTAAACTCCAAACAAGACTCACATAAGCCATGCTAACACAATGTGGCTCTGTCTCCCTCTAGTGGTTTACAATGAGAGGTTCCATGTTCAGTCTTCCCTACCTGTGACCCACCCAGCGATGCAGCATTAAAGGTGAATGGTTTGTCCTCAGCTACACTTGCAGCTCTAGTTCAACTTTACTGTTGACACCTAGAGTAAGGTGAACACAGACCTCTCCAAAACACAGGACATGGACCCTGGCTATCCCCGCCCCCACCCCACTGGTGTGACCTTGCAGGCACATGTGCAAGGCTGTGATGCACAGAGGACACGATTGTGCAGAGCAAACTGCCCTGCCCCTGCCGGTATGATACTGCACAAGCTGTGCATGCAATGTCACACCGACAGGGGTGAGGCGGTACACCCTGCAAAATGGCATCTTCCGGGCCCAATACCAGACAAAACCACATCCAGTTTTACATGAAAACCAGACGGGGGACAAACCAGAGAAAAACAGGCCTGTCCAGCTTCAAACCAGACAAATGGCTTGCCTAACCCCAAAGACAACAGCAGGCACCACTGCTAGTGTAGACAAAGCCAAAAAGTAAAAGATATTTGCCTGACTCCTTGGAAAGTGAAACTGCAATGGCTCCTGGCAAGGATCTTCAGGAAGCCAAAGGGAATCAGATGCCCAAATCCCACTGAAAGAAAATGGGAGTTGGGAGCCTAGTTCTCCAGCCATAATTCGAAGTCTGCAAGAAATTAAATTCAGTGTATAGTGCCTGACTTTCATTTAACACAAGGTCACTTTACACTGCTCTGGCAGACTAAAAGGAGGAGCAAGTGACACACCCAGTTAAGGTCCCTTTGCACTGCTAGCATAGAATACAGAGCCTTGGTATAAATGGGAATCAGGCTCTTACCGTTTGTTTGTTGTCAATGCAAGTCTGCGATCTATCATCCTTTTATTAATGAAAGGAGAAACCTGCTTCTGAAAGAGCACGCTGACAAAACAGCCCTTCCTCAGACAAGGAACTCGATAAGTCACGTTGCTTTAGAGAGAGAGAGTGCGCGTGCAGGGTCCCATCAGTCCAGAGGAGGAGAGGAAAAAATAAAAAGATGTCACAGGAACTATTATGCAAATTTCTTTGGGGGGGAGAAATAAGTAGTGTTAAGGTCATCTTGCAGGACCATGAATATTTTTAATTCAAAATATGTATTACGTTTTAATCAAACCACCTCTATCTTCCTTCTATCCAAGTAATTTACATTCTAGCTATGTCACAGGGGCAGTTATGAGCCAGCTAAGCTCTCTAATATAATAACTATCAGGAAACTGTCGTGCATTATTCATGTTAATTTTGCTGAACCAAACACTGTGGACAGGAAAAAGTATTTTCCATTGAAGTATTTTTTTGCCCCAGAGAGATTTTTAAAATTGATTGGATCAAGTTTCTTTCTTAAAATTAAACCTGGAGGCAAGGAGACTGACGAGAACACACGCGCCTCATTGGAGAGAACTGAATTTCCTGCTTGCAGAGTTTTGTGACTTCCATTTGGAATGGTTACAGTGTACAGATGTGTTTTTGATGCCATAAACATTTAAAACAGGGAGCAAAAGCCAGAGTCCCAAATTAGCAATACTCACATGCAAAGAAAGCAACTGCTAGGAAGCTAGTAATAGGAACATAGGAATTGCTATTGGACCCAAGGTTCATATAATCTAGTATTTTGTCTCTCTGGGCTTATCCACACGTGGATGTTTTGGTGCTTTAACTATATTAGTGTTGTTAAAGCAGCAACCCACCCACTAGGGCATAGTTGCCAACTTTCACACGGTAAATAAGCACCCCGACTTTCACAATAAGCCAAAAATCAAGCTTATCCCATTTCAAAACAAGGCCAAAACAAGCCAATCCCTAAGAACCCCAACACTCTATGTGACTAGATATACCCCAAGTGTGCAAGATGAGACTGTGGTGGGCCCGCTGTGCACCTCTGACTCTCCCCGCCTCGCCCCTGCTTGCCAGGAGCCGATAAAAAAAAAAAAAAAAGGAACAAGCCAAAAACTAGCCAACAAGCAACTCACAAGCCAATGAAACCAAAAACAAGCCTAATTTCTGTGTTTTTTCCCCCACAGGTTTGGCTTGTCTGTTCTAAAGTCAACACATTTATACAGATATAAAAATGCTTACACCAGTATGACCGAACTGAAAGAAGTTATGCCAGTATCAGGTACAATTATACTGGTCTAAATGCCTTTACAGCAGGGCTTTTACTAGTAGAGCTATGTCAGCAAAAATAACCACGCCCTTAATAGACAACTATATTTTACACAAGCTCTGATAGTGGCAGACCCAGACGTAAGAACCACAGAGTTGGCTGATGTCAGATTATCTGCACACACCCACACACACACACACTCTCCCCCAGATAGGTCTCACCCTGATCTCTAATAGTTGGAGATTGGCTTAAACCCAGAAGCATGAGATTTAATAGCCCCTGCAACATTTTTGTTCCATGATTGATATTTTCGTATCAATAAATGGAGGGCAGGGTTTGGTTTAGATTCAGTTACTATATCTGCAACACGAAGGCTGGGAAAGTATGTGTTACAAGAGTGCTTTTGGAATGGCAGGGGAACTCGTGGGCCTACTAAAATGGGGGGTGGGATACAAATTACCTTGAATTTCACTACCGAGATATAACTCTCAATGCGGAAGTCACCGAATAAATACTGAAGCAAAAAAGAGACCAGAAAAGAAAATTACTTTCAATTCCAAAAAGTCAAAGAGATTATGTTCTTATTTCTTGCCAATCTATCAACAGTCGGTCAAACAACGGAGAGAGATCTATCAACATAGAAAATATCAGACAGATCATGTCCCACTTTGCTCCATAGTTTCTCAACTGCTCTCTAGAACCCCATTATGGTACTATCTTTGAGACTTGTCTAACATAAAAGCTAATTACCCCCATTGTAGGTGGGAACCTGAACTACAACCACTGACAGATTTATAGCTCTACTGGAAATATAGACACTTGACAGAGTAAGAATCTGTGGTCAGTAAAACAGATTGATGCTCTGAAGACACTGTCTAAAGGGCAGAAAGGATAATACTTGCAGTCTCTCTTCTTTATTGCAGTAATTCAAAAGGTATGTTTTACATAATTATAATTGGAGTTACTGGTAAGTTTTTAATCATACGTGCATGTGCCCATAAGCATGATATGGAAAACCTGCAGAATTTCTACTGCATGTGCCAATGTAATATTCTGGATACCTGAAAAAATACAGATTTCTTCCTGTCCATATCCAATGACAAGGAGGGCTCAGATGCTTGAGAATGGGACCCAACGTGATGCAGCAGAGAAAGAACTGCACTGGGAGTCAGAAGATGGGGGTTCTATCCTAAACTCTTCCATTCCACCAGCTGCATGATATGGAACAAGCCACTATCCCTCTCAGAGCTTCACTTTCCCTACCTGCGGAAAAAGGGATAATGACGCTTACCTTCCTTTGTAGATCTCTTCCAGGTCTATGGTCGAGAAGCACCACCCAAGAGCTGAGATTATTATTATAGCTGGTTATAGTGAATTATCTCAATGGCCATATCAACCCCAGGAAAACGCATCACATAAGAAAATGCTTTGAACGGTCATATGTTAATTAACATGATAAACAGGTTTTTGCTTTAGTGTGGACAAGGACAGTCATGTTTAAAAAGGTGTGTGTTAGCTGTGGTTAATGACAGTTGGTGGGATCATGACCAGATGAAACATTTTTCAACATGTCTAGTCTTTGTTTACACTAGGTGCTAAGTTTTGTTTAAAATCATGTTCACTACAAAGGGGTAATTAAGATTTTTTTCTACTATAATGTATTTTCCCAAGATGTAAGTCACCAATTCAAATCCTGCCTAGGTTCATTAGCTTGTCTCACGATAAAACATGTGGGGTTTTTTTTCCTTCTTTCCTTTTCTGCTTTGCAACCTCACTTTGTAATCAAGTGTCATGTGACATAAATGGAATGAGATAGCAAATAAGGTAGAGAGCAGGAGGGCATGATCCATGCAATATCCATGCCCAAATGCACTCAAGTAATACAAGAGAACCTGGATAGGACATGGATTTTCATACAACCCCCAAGTGACTTTTCTAAGAAGCTTACCTGAAAAATGTGTTAAAGAATCAATTTACTCATCACTAAAACGCAGCCAACTCTGGAGCAAAGGGTGTTGGGTGTAGTTTTGGGCAGGAAGCAAAGAAAAACAACATATCCCATCTGAAACTACAAGGTGAATGAATGGAGGGTAGTGAGAACGATATCCAATTCTTGACACTGGACTTTTCAGCATCCCTGCCTCCAAGGCTTGAAACAAACTAAGTACAAAGCATATGTCACATAAGGTCCTAAACAGAGCTTAGATACCATGGTGACAGGTACCTTACATACCCTGCTTATTCCATTATTCAGGAAACTGCCTGATAGGACAAACTTTCAGGCCCATTCTTGGCTTTAGGCCCCAATCTAGCAAAGCATTTAAGCACGTGTTGTTCCATTGACTTCAAAGACACTACACATATGCTTAATGTTTGGCACGCATGTAAATGCTTTCATAAGTGTGTGTTTCCTGGATCTTCCAGACTGGGATCTACCATGCTTTCAGGAAAGCAAGCAATTCAGAAAGGGAGATGAATAGCGGGACTTTTTTTTTGTTCTTTCTTTTTAAGGGATGAGAGCAGAAGAAAATAAAATCAAAAGCAGGAAAGAAAGAATAAAGATGACACATGATTAGGCAGACACATGCACAGAAGCAGACCGTCTCCTGTGAGCATCTCTCTTATCTTTCACAAAGATTGTGCCATTTTTATCTCTACGGGAAATAATTTTACCCAAAGCAACATTGATTTAAACAAACACCTCCCTTTCTCCCACGCTTGCAGGTATGTTATCCATTAATCATTGCAATGGCCTTGCCTGGCATTATCAGAAAGCCTCGCATGTTCGCTACACTAAAGGCCTAATTGCTTTAAAAACAAAACAAGCTCAAGTAGCATTTGAAATTTTGCGTGGATATTTGCACAATTCAGGGCTCTGAGGGAGCCTTAATATAGGCATTACGGCCTAGTAACAGCCCACATTTTGAACACAACTCTTCTCCTCACCAAAACCTTGCAGGATTGTGCCTTATTTGACCTTGGAGTCCGCACCCCTGAAACTGCAGGCTGGGTTCTCTACTGTCTAGCTTTCTGGGGGCTTGCAGAATTCCAGTTGAGCACCTCCCAAGCAGTAATGGTGTTTTACAACACCCCCCCCATGGGGTAGGAAAATATTATCCCCATTTCTTACACATGGGGAACTGAGACATGGGGTAGACTAAGTGACTTGCTTGATGTCACGCAGGGAGTCGATGGCTGAACTGGTAACTGAACCAGATCTCCAGAGTCTCAATCCAGCAGCTTAGTGCTTCCTGCCCTAGTTTTACACCCGTGTAAACTCCACTGACTTTCATGGATTTACTCCTAATTTACAGCAGCGTATGTCAAAGGAGACTCATGTGCCACGAGTGGACACTGAGGCTGGGAAATTCTAATAACCGGCACACAGTATTCTGTATAATTCCTAGTGTCCTTTAAATTCACCTAGGAACAACATTCTCTTTTCCCTTCCCTTTGTGTCTTGACCCTTGTTTGATCTAGATCCTGGTTTACACACACACACACACACACACACACACACAGTCTCTCTCTAATATATGAAAACACACACACGCACGCACACACAGAGTCTGTGTGTTTGAATGTCAGCCAGCACAATTATCCTTTTATGGCAACAATGATACCAATTATCAGGTCAACTAAAGACTTAAAGACTAGTAATTCTTCTTAAGCACTTTAATAACCTTTTATCTGCTAAATAAAAAAGGTCAGCCAACATCATTTAAATATTACTCTGCTCTCTACAGCAAAAGGCAAAAGCTGAAGAGAGATCATTAGTAAGCTAATAAAGTCAAAATTAATTGTTTTCCTGTACCGGCCTCTATCAATTATTTTGCAGTAAGCACAACTGACATTATAGAGCAAGTTATACAATTTGAAGTTTACCGCTCTGTTGTCCCTGATTGACTCAAGAATTGTTTTCCTGTAACGTGATCTAAGGGACAGGACACTAGACTCAGAATCAGAAGTTGTGGGTTGTATTCAGAGCTTTGCCATCGACCTGCCATTGCCCCTCTCTGTGTCTCGGTTTCTCTTCCACTTCTTTTGTCTACTAAGCTCTCCATGGCTGCGACCCCCTTTTTCTAGGTCAGGGGTGGGCAAATTTTTTGGCCCAAGGGCCACATCTGGGTATGGAAATTGTATGGCAGGCCATGAAGGCTCACAAAATTGGTGGTTTGGGTACGGGATGGGGTGAGGGTTTGGGCTCTGGGGTGGGGCCAGAAATGAGGAGTTCAGGGTGCGGGAGGGGGCTCCGCACTGAGGCAAGGGGTTGGGATGAGGGTGGGGGTGGGAGTGAGGGCTCCCGCTGTGGGTGCAGGCTCTGGGGTGGAGCTGGAGATGAGGGGTTGGGAGTGTAGGAGGGTGCTCTGGGCTGGGACTGAGGGGTTCGGCTGGTGGGAGGGGGATCAGGGCTGGGACAAGAGGATTGGAGCATGGGAGGGTGTCAGGGGTGCAGTCTCTGGGCAGTGCTTACTTCAAGCAGCTCCCAGAAGCAGCAGCATGTCCCCTCTCCGGCTCCTAGGCGGAGGCGCGGCCAGGCGGCTCTGCGTGCCACCCGTCTGCATGCGCCGCCCCACAGCTCCCATTGGCAAAGGTTCCTGGCCAATGGGAGCTGCGGGGGCAGCACTTGGGGCAGGGGGAGTGTGCGAACCCCCGGCTGCCCCTACGTGTAGGAGCTGGAGTGGGGACATGCTGCTGCTTCTGGGAGCAGCGCGGAGTGGGCAAGCCCCAGACCCCCACTCTCCGGCGGGAGCTCGAGGGCCGAATTAAAATGGCTGGAGGACCAGATGCAGACTCCGGGCTGTAGTTTGCCCACCTTTGTTCGGTGCATTTGTCCAGAACCTATTGCAATGCAGCCCTGATCTTGGTTGAAGTTTCAAAACACTTCAGTAATAGAAATAATACGAATATCATACCAACAAATCACTATGGAAATAAGTTCTTAGACCTTTGTTAACAAGTACAACAATTGGCAATTATTGTTCTGACTTTCCTGAAATTTCACAGACAACAAAGAAATACAAGAAGACTAGGAGGAAACAAACTACTGCCTGAATAGCACTGCTTGGCCAGGAACTCACAGTGCTTTTCACATATTCAGTAAGCATCACACCATCTCTGTGAAGCAGGTAAATGTCTTTGCACTTTCGGTTAAACTTATTCACTCAAGGTCATATCGCAAGGTAGCATCATAGCCAATAAAAGAACCCAGGAGCCCAAATTCTCAACAGCCAGATTCTGCTGCTGGGGAACTCAGGGTCATGAAGGCACATCAATTGCAATGGGACAGTTCAAAGAATAAAGTGCTGCTCCATGTGAATAAGGGTGACAGAACTGGGCTCTTAATTACCAGCTCCTTACACTCCCTTAAATCCAATATTCCCTCATCAAATACCCTTAATATAGATATTAACTGTAATTCCCGAGAAATGTCTGATGACATTAACCCAATGAAAGGGGAGAATAAAAATTCATGCTCCAATGTTGATGCAATATTCCTCATTCAATAGCATAAAATAACTTGTCGTGCCTTTCAATGCTTTTCTGCAGTGCCTTAATCCCGTCTACCAAAACAACAAGGAGCCTGGTGAAGTGGGTTTTTTACCCACAAAAGCTTATGTCCGAATAAATCTGTTAGTCTTTAAGGTGCCACCAGACTCCTCATTGTTTTTGTGGATACAGACTAACACAGCTACTCTTCTGATACTTGGTCCCTTCTACCAAGGATCTCAGCAAGGCTGTTGGGTAGATTTGGCCCAGATCCTGTTTCATAATCTCTCTCTCTCTCACCCCTCCCCACCCAGCTCAGTAGCCATCCATGACCAACTGTGACTCAGACGTTAGGCGTTTGATCCAAAGCCTGCTGAAGTCAGTGGGAGACATTCAGGTTCCCAAAGTCTGAACCAAGGTCCTATAAGAGCATCTAGGAAAGAACAGGGTTAGCTGTCTTGCCAGGAGCGTATATACGGAAGCTTCAGCTACCACTGCTCCTATTCGTCTCCCTCCACGCTATCAGTCCAGTGCGATTTTGGTATTAATTACTTATTAATTTATTATTATTTTAAAAAGTGTGCTTTATATCCAGATCTCCCCTTCGCATCCAGTCCACGTCAGCAGTGACAAAGGACCAGATTTTCAAAAGTGCTCAGGACCCACAATTGAGGCCAGATTTGCAAAGAGAGCTCGGTTCCCCGTTAGGTACCAAAATAAAGACCAGACTTGTCAAAACGTGCTCAGCACCCCGCAAAACAATAGGCCAGGGGAAGGATTCTCCTCTATTATTTTTTCTTGGTGGGAGCAGTTGAGTGAAATGCCCCAAAAGCGCAGCTGCCCAGTGGCCTACAAAAAAATGGAGTTCTCACTTTAGAACTTGGTGGATACTTGTTGTCTACATCCCCCAACTCACCAGTACCTGCGCCATTCATGCATAACTTGGGTTGGCAGACAGAGACCAAAGACTGAAAGATTGTGAATGCTGATATGGCTACACTGCAATCACAGGATGATGTGATTACAGCTCATAAAGACATACCCAAGCTAGCTTTAATGTAGCTCATTTGAGTCCTAGGACAGACAAGCTGCGGCAGTGCACACTTCAGCACGGGGTATACAAGCATGCCCAGAACCCCGAGTCATTACTTGAGAAGCTAGCCACAGCTTCACTGCTGTGGTACCTGAGCTCGCTAGATTAAAGCTAGCTCAGGGACATCTACACAAGCTCCAATCACACCCTGTGATTGCAGTATAGACATGTTTTATGTCACCCTCTGTTTCAGGCCATGTCTACACTAGGAACGCTTTACCAGTCTAGCATACCAGCAAAGCGCTCCTAGTATGGATGCAGCTTATTCTGGCAAGAGTGCACTTTGTACCACTATCCTATATTTGTACTGACCCCTGCCCACGAGTGAAACAAGCTATACCAGTACAAGTGCAGTTTTGCCAGTACAGCTGCATCTACACTAGGGACATCTGTGGGCACAGGTATATTGGTCAGGGATCACACCCTGACCAACACAGCTGTCCTAGCAGAAATCTGTAGAGGCAGCTAGATGCACATAGGTGTAGGGGAAGGATAGCCGGAGCCAACCTGGGACTCAGGGAAAACCAATGTTCAGTTTCCTGCTCTACCACAGTGTCTTTTGTGACCCTTAGTCTCTCTGTGTCTGTTCCCTTTCTGTGAAATGAGGAGAATAGCACTGCCCTGCCTCACGGGGGCATTGGGAGAATAAATACATTAAGCACAGTGAGGCGTTCAGATGCTTATGTTCTTATGGTAACGGGGTCATGTCAATATCTAGCATAGACGAGAGGCAACTGAAAGAGGCTCAGACCGGCACTGGCCATAATGGGTCTGTTTTATAGATCACTGGAAGATTCAATTCTCCAGGTTTTGTTAATACAGCACTTTTGGACATCACTGAAAGACACACCTCGATACGATAAAAAAATCCACTTTCCCAGCTGCTATATCAATGGAGTTGACTCTATGGAATATAGAGGTAAAAGTGTTACCTTTAGGACTCTGCATGACCAAAAGTAAAAATCAACGCACCTGCACTCATCAAAAAGGCACCTTGTCCCCAAACATCACTGTGCAAGAAGATCAAGACCCCATGGGATGCAGCTTGAAAAATATACACGACTTGCAGAAAAGCAAGTATCCCCCTGGATTTTTTAAAATATTTTGCCAGTATCTCTTACCGAGCTTCAGCTCTGAGAAATCTCCTGGGGGCACCGCATACGGCAGAAATGCAATTTGCAATGAACACTGACGCTGGAAATATAATAAAGCAGCCCTATCCGAATGATGGTCTCGAGGGAGATCTGCATTGACTCTCACGTGGGATGCGGATGGCAGGTATGATGGCAAGCAAGGGAAAGAGCCTTAAAAGGGCTCTCATGCGATTCAGACAAGTATCTTTCATGTGTAGCTAATGCACCAGCTTTCAGTGGCACCATTGGAGAACTCTTGACACACTAGGAAAGCTTCATTCCTGTGAAGCCAAACCCGGAGCTGAAAAGGAGGACCCTAATGTGACCAATAGTTTTCTTCAAAAACTATTTGAATGCATAAACCGACTAGTCACAACACAACACAGACCATACACCCAGCTGACACCACCGTCCCACTGCGGTTTTACTGGGAAGCAGGGAGGGAAGCTTTACTTTCTACAAAGGGGCTTCCCTACAGCTCTGCTGGAGTAGGAATGCTTAAATCAGCCCTTGACTGGCCTAAGTTTGCCTCTTCTCCAGCCAATGCCACCCACTTTTCATGCTATACTGGGCCCTAAAAGGCACCGATAGAAAATGGCAACAATAATAGAGAGACTTGAGAGCAGTGTCGGGCAAACCAGTTTGGAAAATTTAACTCCCACACATAAACATTTGTTTTTGTTTTTTCCTAGCATCCAACTGAGATCAGAAACATGCCAAGAGGAGCTTGCCAGAGCTATGGGAAGGAGAAGAGGTGAAGACTCCATGAAGTCCACTACGACCCTTGCAGGAAAGCATTCAGATACAATGATAGTGGGGTGCTAAACAGATGGGAAGATAAGCAGATGTGGTGATGGTCAGAAAAAGAGACTACAAAACAATTGCATTTTGCTCCAGATTAGAGCTGGCAAAAATTTTCTGTCAATGTTTTTTCAATGACTTCTCAAATGATACGACATTTTTCATGGAACATGTATTTGTATGTTAATATTTGAAATTGGTATCCTTTTCAATTGATTTCAATCAAAATTACACATTGTTGGTTGTCACTGTTTTGGGGATTTCTACCTCTTTTCTTCCTTTTATCCCCCTTGTCTGAGGGGTGGGGGAGGGGAGAGAAAGGAAAAGGGGAAGATAAACACCCTAAAAAAAAATCATTTCAAAATCAAGTCAAAATATTTTATTTTTAATCAAAAAAAGAAGAGGAGGGTTGCTGGTGTACCTCCCTCCCCCCTTTCCTTTTAATGCATTTTTGGCAAATCCTACTCAAAAGGCTGCTCCCATATCAGCTTATTTTGCTGACAGAACCAAATTTGCATCTACTGTTGGTAGCCCAGGCCTGGAAGTGAGAGCTCAATTCTACTCTGCGTCATGCGTCCTCAACGCCATTGTCGTTCGCTGTCACTTGTGGAGCTTTATTACAGGACATGATGGAAAAGGCCGGGAAGAGGAAGTCTGTGACATTAGCAACTGGGAAAATCCATCTTCAAATCTAGATAAGCTAAGATGATGGAACTTGGAATCACAAGAAGGAATAATATGCCAAAGTTGCCAGCATTATTTTTCTGCACAACACCACGGTTCAGCCTCTGCTCCCAATATCAAAAAGACAGAGGAGACGCGTTCTCAGCAGAGGTGGAAGAAATCACTAAACAATAAGACATTATAGCCATGGAGGAAATAAAGTCACTTTAAAGATTTTTCTGGTCTTGTTATTCATACAGAGGTGTTGGCTGGCTGCTTGAAACCTGCGGCCTGGCACATAATGATCCTTTGCCAATGAACCCTGGCAGCGCAGGCTGAGAGAATTCAGATAGTGTCTCACTGAAAGGAAGGGACAGGGGAGTTGGGACAGAGCAGAGAACAAATTAGAAGCATGTGACTGGAAATGCAGTAGTACAACGCTCAGACAGAAGTGGTGCTAAGATTTGGGTGGTTGCCAGTGAGCAGCTTAAGCATGGGCATAAACAACATCCTTTGGCCTCTGAACAAATGGGAAATGTACAGTTTACCAAGCCTATCAGAAGACACATTTGGGACATCAGAGGATGCCCACTGGAAGGAAAAAGAAGAAATTTGAAATTGCACATCCTGTGCGTGTTTATATGAAAAGGGTGGATTACAGTCGCCTACCCAGCAGTCAAATGCCACCAACAGCATTTTGTAAAGAGGGACAAAAACTCCTGAATGGGGAAGCCTTGTTTTGCTGATGGCTTTGTGTCTTCCCTGGAACATGAGCTGTATTTTTAAGGGACTCCAACAGCATGTATGCTGCCCAAAGCACTGAGTCTCCCAACTGATTTCAGATGGTCATCTGTGCTCCACACTCAGGGCCAAATTATGAAGCCCTTCCTCACACTGAGTAGTAACTGACTCCTGAAGTAGCCTCAGTGAATACAGTGGCACCATTTGTGGAGCAAGGCACTACCCAGAGTGAGCAAGTGTATGTCCAGGGGACTCTTAGCAAGCCCAATGTTCAACAGCACGGGGACATGTCACCAATCCATCCACCATGTTGCATTCTTTTGACATTACAGGCTTCCATATCTGTGCTCGGTGCGTCACAGGATTGGATTTTTTAATCGATAAATGTTGGTAAGTATCAATTTCACCATGCATGAAAAAATGATTCCGTCAACAATCATCGAAATTTACAGAAAGGCAAAGTAAGAAGAATGTTGCTTGAGATCTTCTTAGAGTTTGATTTAAGAATATTTACCTTGTATATTTGGACATGTGGTGTTGACAATGTGTGTTTTAATGGTTATAAAGCTTTAACTTTTTAAATCTCAGTGTCTATCCTGTCGTTAAATCATTATTGTCCAACTCCCCCAATAATTTCCCGCAACTGTGAAAATTTAAATAGATCAAAAACAGGAAAAAAATGCTTAAAAATAAACATTGATATTATCCATCAGAATTATAAAAACCTAATTCTATCAAGACTATTCACAGAAGACACAGAACGACATGGTCAGGGCGTGATGCAAATAGGGAGGTGAACAGAACGTATGGAGGGGATAGGGTGAGAAGGAGGAAGATAGCAGCAATATAATAATGCTGTGACTCACTCTAAGGCATCTTAATGATGGGTTAAGATCATAAGCAGGGCTTGTAATATTGTCTTTTATTAAGGTTGCCTGACACTTCCTATTGTAAGACCCTGTTTTCAGCTGTTTATAACTTCTCCAGATTCGAGAAGCTGAATTTTCCCCTGCTGGGTGTCTGCCACATTTTTTTTTTTTTTTTTTTGTAAATCAAAGAGTTTTAGCCGTTTCCAAGCCCTTTAAAGGTTGTTTCATTCACAAAGTGTGAAGCTAGATGCAGATTAAGTTGAACAAATAAAACTTTATTAAATCTTGTTAATTGCTCTGTCCACGTGGCTGCATTGCTTCTAGTCTAACTCCCTGTGTCCCTATTCCACTTACCAGTCAGTAACACTCCCTCCAGGGACCATTGGCCCTCTAAGTCCAATTCCACTGATCATGATACAGAGGTTAATAAAAACTACATTGTTATGCCCCTAACAATATTTATATAAAATACTTTAAAAAAATCAAAATCTAATGAATGCAAAGGACTTGCATGTTATAGACATCACAAAAGTTACGGAGGAATGTGACCCCAACACAAAACCAACCTGCTGACATCTTATTCAGTGAAGGCACCACACAGAAACAGAGGGAGATCAGGACATTCAAGGCCCAGCACTAAAACAGATTCTACTTGTCAGGACTGAGGTTGAGTGGCACAAGGGGGTGTGTGTGTGTGTGTGTGTGTGTGTGTGTGTGTGTGTGTGTGTGTGTGTAAGGGAAGTTACAAAAAGGTTGTCCTCACTATTTCTATCTCAAGCCAATTACTGTTAATCTCTCACCTTCATAAGCACTAAATTTTCCTACTAATTAAAAATATGGCTGTTATAAATCTCTGGGAGGCAGGTTTTTGAAATGGAAACAGAATCTAACCAATAATGCTGAATGTGCTGCTACGCTTCCAAAGACGTTATGGTCCCCTAAAACACAATCAGAAAATCTCCAGTAAGGAGAAGGCCCTTGTGTCTCAGCATCACGACATCTGCTGCTACTGACCTAGTGTTCAAAGACACACGACAAAGACATCTCCGTGAATTCTACTCGGCCGCTTCTAAAATCTAACAGGGAGATTTTCAATAGCACCAAGGGCAGTTGATTTTTCAATGGAAGTTGGGTGATTAAATCTCCCATTTGTGCCATTCAAAATCTTTTCCACGTGGATAGACTCGTAGGTGGCTATCAATCAATCTCTGGGTCCTGATGGAATTATAAACTGCGAGACTGAAACTTATTTGAGCCCACAGAGATGGAGACAGTTTTATTAGTTAACTGGTAATGCATCTATCTCTAATCATTACTCTTTGTATAAATCTCTTTTCCCAAATTATCTGCAGATCAATTTACCTAGCGGCATCCCTCGCACTTTCACGTTCTGTTCTTTAGTTGATTAAGAGCACTGTCATAAATGTAAAGGAAGGATAAACACCTTTAAATCCCTCCTGGCCAGAGGAAAAACCCTTTCACCTGTAAAGGAGCTAGGGTTAAGGGTTAAGAAGCTAGGATAACCTGGCTGGCACCTGACCAAAATGACCAATGAGGAGACAAGATACTTTCAAAGCTGGAGGGGGGGAGAAACAAAGGTTCTCTCGGTCTGTGTGTTGCCTTTGCCGGGACCAGAGCAGGAATGCAGGTCAGAACTCTTGCAAAGGGTTAATAAGCAATCTAGTTAGAAATGCGTTAGATTCTGTTTTGTTTAAATGGCTGACAAAATAAGCTGTGTTGAATGGAATGTATATTCCTGGTTTTGTGTCTTTTTGTAACTTGAGGTTTTGCCTAGAGGGATTCTCTATGTTTTGAATCCAATTACCCTGTAAGGTATTTACCATCCTGATTTTACAGAGGTGATTCTTTTACTTTTTCTTCTATTAAAATTCTTCTTTTAAGAACCCGATTGCTTTTTCCTTGTTTTTAAGATCCAAGGGTTTGGGTCTGTGTTCATCTATGCAAATTGGTGAGGATTTTTATCAAGCCTTCCCCAGGAAAGGGGGTGTAGGGTTTGGGAGGATTTTTGGGGGGAAAAGACGTTTCCAAACGGGCTCTTTCCCTGTTATATATTTGTTAGGCACTTGGTGGTGGCAGCAATAAAGTCCAGGGGCAAAAGGTAAAATAGTTTGTACCTTGGGGAAGTTTTAACCTAAGCTGGTAAACATAAGCTTAGCGGGGTTTTCATGCAGGTCCCCACATCTGTACCCTAGAGTTCAGAGTGGGGAAGGAACCTTGACAAGCACAATAATTGTTTCCATATGGGAGACCATTTCTGAAAACATCTTAGTTGAGATTTTAAAAGCCACCTGAGGCTTTTAAAACAAATGGAAATTGGACATCCAAATCCCTTCAAAGGATTTGAAAATCTCAGCATCCCCTCTTTTTTGCCATTGTTGAGTGTTTACAAACTGCACTTCAATTATTTTAAAAAACTTTCTGCATCACCAGTGAAATTTAATATTCCAGCTGAAGAAACAAACACAACTTCCTACATGTTCAAAAATCTAGTATTTGTTTGGCCTTTCGTAGCTGACATTCACTTCTGTGGAGAAGACTTCACGCACTCTCTGTAAGTCCCACTTAAGCCTTCAAAATAAACTTTAAAGTGGGATTTAAATGGTGCATTTGCCTTGCATTGGCCCTTTGCACAGGGGTGAATTTCACCAACAGGGATAAACCCAAACCATTCCATCCATATGTGGATCCACACTTCTTCCAAGTTCAGAAGCAGTACAAAAGTAACATTACTTTTCTTGGGTGGCTAAATATTGTACACATCTCTCCAGTTCCCCGCTCATTTGTTCGTATTATACAGCTGCTAGGTCTTACCCATTTACATTGAAACCTCTTAAGGACATAGAATATCAGGGTTGGAAGGGACCTCAGGAGGTCATCTAGTCCAACCCCCTGCTCAAAGCAGGACCAATCCCCAACTAAATCATCCCGGGCTTTGTCAAGCCTGACCTTAAAAACCTCTAAGGAATGAGATTCCACCACCTCCCTAGGTAACCCATTCCAGTGCTTCACCACCCTCCTAGTGAAAAAGTTTTTCCAAATATCCAACCTAAACCTCCCCTACTTCAACTTGAGACCACTGCTCCTTGTTCTGTCATCTGCTACCACCGAGAACAGTCTAGATCCATCCTCCTTGGAACCCCTTTTCAGGTAGTTGAAAGCTGCTATCAAATCCCCCCTCATTCTTCTCTTCTGCAGACTAAACCATCCCAGTTCCCTCAGCCTCTCCTCCTAAGTCATGTGCTCCAGCCTCCTAATAATTTTCGTTGCCCTCCTCTGGACATGGCATATGATTTGTCTGTACAGATATACTTGGGAACGTTAATGCAAATTAACCAAAGTTGTCAATTAAAACTGGATTGGTTAAACTGCATTAAATCCCTGTGTGGACACTCTCATTCAGAATTAAAGTGGCCTTAATTCCATTTATCCTAATTCAAAGGGGTTTTCTGATTTGAACCCAATTCTCAACCCAGTGGTAATTGCTCTAAATTAATAGCAGTGCAACGTTTGCGTCTGAATGACAGCGAATTAAAAATGTGGGATTTTCCTCTTGCAATTTGCCTGTGTGAGCACAAGTGCAATTGACACTTTCTGAGCTGAAACAAAAAAAAACAAGCTCTTATTTGTGGGCTTTATCGCTGGCTGTATTATGGAAAACTTTGTTTCCATGACAGCACACTGAGCATGGAAGCCCATCTGTACCCACACAAAGATAAAATAATCTGAAAGCAGTTTTTAAAAGTACAGCCAATTGGAAAGCCCAATAACATATTCAAAAGGAAGCTTCATTTCAGGAGACAAAGATGGGATGTGACAATTATTGCAGAACCATCTATTACTATGGACGCTCGACAACCTAGAAATGTCAGCTCTTGTCATGTTACTCTGACATTCCTGGTGATTTTAATCTCCTTGTGTCTTCCTAAAGTGAGCAATACAAAGGACAGGTGGAATATTAGATTTTAAACCACTGGATGCTTAGTTCAATGTAAACAGATAAGCCAAATGTAAAATCCTTGTAGTGACCTTTATAGCAAGGCAAGGCCGTCACAGAACATTTCCAGAGAAACATATGGGTGAGTGGGTAGCTTTAAGTGATAGTTTTTCACAAGCACCTGGGAATTATAACACAGATGACTCTTCTTCTTTCAACACCTTAAATCACTTAAAGTGCTAGAAAAGGTGAACCAGCGGGAACAGCTACACTATAGAAAACTTTGTTCTGTGTAGTGTCTTTCATACCGGATCTATCCCAAAATGCAGTACAGTGTTAAACAAGAATTAACAGTCCCAAGAAGGAAAGACAATGAAGGGTGGGGAGGGAGAGAGAAAGAAAGAGATGCTTTCTGCAGAGACTTGAACAGAAACCGGTCCAGGAGACAGAGAGAGAGGGAAAAACTGCTTCTAGACAGCAGCAGATGTAATGGTACAAGCTCACATGCCAGCAGCAGTATGACTGGGTGCAAGAAAAGAGAGGCAGATGACGTTGGGTCTAAGGCACTTGACTAGGTCTGGGTTCAATCCCTGGCTTCCACGGGCGCACAGTGACATTCAAGAACCGTGCCTCAGTTCTCCCTCTCTAAAATGGGGAGAATAGTCCATCCTTAGCCCACCCTTTGTCTGTCTTGTGCTTTTTGACTATATGCTCTTTGGGACAGTGTGATGGGGCGTCCACCTCACACTGGCAGAAAAGGGGTTAACAGAGCCCTAGGAGAGGCTGTGTGGGAAGCAACCAATAGGAGAGGGGCTGCAAGGAACAGCCAATCAGGGTCCAGCAGACCCGTATAAAAATGGAGCTGCAGAGCAGAGCAGTTCAGTTGCTGCGAAGATCCCAGGGAGTAAGGACGGTGTCCCTGGAGGGCTGAGAGAATTGTAAGCACCTTGGACAGCGCACGGCTGGCTCCTGGTACTGAGCAGCCCAGTGCCCTGAGATAAGGCCAAAAAAGGTACTGGAGCTATGGGAAAGTGGCCCTGGGAAACAAAACAGCATTGACCGAGGTTATAGAGGATCAGCAGGAGAGCACTATTTAAAGGGTCCCTGGAATGGGGCCCGGAGTAGTGAGCAGGTCCAGGTCTCCCCAACTCACCAGTGACAGGACTATTGGACAGAGATATCTTCCCCCTGCCCCCGGAAGTGGGGAGAGTGGACAGTGACCTAGACAGAGGGCTGAGTCGCAAAGAGGACGCTGCGGTTCTTGGAGCTGAAAGAGGGGCCGTAGGTGGGAGCAGAGACAGAGAGCCAGTGTGCAGATGGTGAATGTAGGCGTCGGCCTCAAGCTAATCCCCAACATGACCAGGAGGGGGTGCTAGTCTGGCAATGAGGGCTGCACCTCATGACACACAGCCAACGCCTCCTTCTATGTGTACAGCAGCTATATCACAATGGAGCCCTGATCTTACTCGGGGACTCTACCTGCTTCAGGGATACCACTAATTAATAAAATAATAATAGTCACAATAATGAGGTGAAGTCACTGAAGTCATCTGAAGCAAGTTCACAAAGAGCCATTTTGAACTGGATCCCAGAACAAAAAAAGAGCTTTGGGATTGGGCATTTAAAGAAGTTGTATTTAAAAATATAGATACACATACATATAAACTAGACTATTAATATAAATACACATGGCAGCATTAATGGATCAAAGTAACACTAAGCATCATTATGTGGCAATGAAAGAGGGACAAATTTCAGACCCACTGCATAATTCTAGCAGCACTCTGGAGAGTTCTTTGTGGACAAGGAGGGACTCCTCCCATGATCTGATTTGAGAAGCAGAAGCAAACCTCTGCATGGCTGCTATCTAGAACTGGTTGGGAATTTTTTGATGCAACTTTTTTGTGCCAAAAAAATGCCGATTAGTCAAACCCTAAACTGTTTGCAGGAAAGGGCCACGTTAGATAAATTTCCCAAAAGGGTGAAAAAGTTTTTAAATTATCAAAATATTCCATTTTGATGGTTTCAAAAAGATGACTTTTGTTTTTTTTCCATTGAGAAACAACTTCTCATTCCAAAAAAAATTAATTCAATTGACACTTTAAAAAGTTAAAGAAAAAAATGGAAACAAAACATTTGATTGAGAAACAGAATTCCCCTCCCCCTCCCCCAGTTTCTTAGTTTTCAATCACAATTCAGGATAGGAAAAAATTCTGAAATCTCAAAAATTCTCATGGACAGGATAACCATTTACTGCCCAGTTCAACTGCTATCCCATCTCTAGAGCACCTGCTCCCACGTGCTTGGCTTTGCTAAAGCTGTGAAATCTAGCTTAGCTTTATTCTGATTTTCAGAAATGAAACCCTGCTGTTGATAGCACCGGTTCAAATACTTGAAAATGTTTTTTTTCATTGAAAATAGCCATTTTGCCCCAAAAACAAATTTTTTCCATTAAAATTTGCTGGCTGTCATTTTTGCACTAGCCTGTCTGTCCCCTCCCCTACCTCCCACATTTTTAATTGAAATTGTTCCTTTACCAAAAACCCATGCTCTGGAAAATAAAACAAACATCTAACATTTTTACTATGCTTTCGATAAATTTGGGATAATAAAAGAGAGGCCCCCAAAATTCACAAAACAAATTCAAACCCTAAGAGAAAAATAGGTCTATTTCAGACCCTTACACATTGCAATGTTTCCTAAGACTCGTGTTTCATTTTTCAACCACCTCTAACTAGTTATTCCAGTAAATTCCCAAAACTGTTCATATCCCTCCAATCAATTTCCTACGAACAAGTACACTTTGCATTCTGAATTGATGTATTCTTTAAGCTTCACAAAACCTGAAATTGAGTTTTGATTTGCTGGTAGCATTTTGTAAATCCTTTATATTGGTAGATTACCTTGAGCATCTACACTCATTATTTCTAGTGTGACTGTATATTGCAAGTTAGCTGTGATTTAATAGGATTTGCATCCCTGTCCTTGTAGCACTAAACCTTTCTTGTATTTACTTGGAAAGAATGTGTTTCTGCTTGAGCTCAGTGGTTCTTTCATTGCCGCAGGTACATCCGTCACCGATGAGCATGCTATTATAAATCCGAGTAAAATCAGGAGAAACTGAATTCTGAAAGCACATGTCTCAGCTGCCATTGCAGTATTCTCCCAGAACACCAAGGGGGGCATTTAGCTGGAAAATTTATCTTCTGAAAGTTAGTGATGAATGGATTCACAAAGGGAATGGTCAGAAGATCCGATTGAGAAAGGCAGTGTGTGAAAAGAATTATAAGGGAAGGATAGATCGAGTGTGGCATTATGGGACTTGGAGTTATTAAAAAAGAGAATTTAAGATAGCCGAAGTTAGGCTACCCACAGAACCCATAATGGTGCTATTCGGTTACAGTTCAAGGGAAATTGTCGTCTTGGGAGAGGATCCACTAATAATGATTACCACGAGCAGCCAGATGTGTGGCAACTCGTTTTGGTAAAAGGAGAGTTGTCCAACATTAGTGGCATAGAGAAATAAAGCATAAGAGATGGAAAAAATTATAGGCAACCTTATAATCAGGATCAAGTCAAGTTTATAATAACTGGTTACCTTTTGGGGGATTTGAACAAAATAAACACACATACCAGATAATATAACAGGTGGCTCAAACACAAGAGGCAACAGACAGGTCAAAAATATTTGTGTGGAAAGTTCATTCATGTGAATAATGACAAAATAAAAAGTTTTTAAAAAAATCCTATCATCACTGACATTGCAACACCAGGTAGTGGGCCCCGTCTCAAGAATGCATTCTTAATTCAGGAAGCTTGATTAAGCATGTGCTTAAATCCTACTGAAGTTAATGCAATTTAAGCACATGCTTAAAGTTATACATACAAATGCTTTCCTGAAGTGGGGCTGCAATATGCTTGATACTGTACAAAGACAATAAAAAACCACCTGTCCTGCCCAGGAGAAATTGCAGTCTTAATAGACAAGAGGTGAGGGGAAAAAAGAGCAGTGAAGTGACTTGCCCAGTGTCATACAGCTGGTCATAGTGGCAGAATCTGGAAGAGAGCCCACACCTCCTGAATCACATAATCTTGCAGCCCTAGCCATTGGATCCCACTGCCTTTTGATAAGCATGGTAAAAATGTCGATCCGATTTCGTTACAGCCTCTGTCAGGATTGGACTCTTCAGGTCAAATCCTTGGACAGGCTTCTGCACCGATGTAAACCCCTCCAAACTTCTCGGGCTACAGGGCTAAGAGTGGAACGCCCACTTTGCATTCCCATGCACAGCGAAGAGGGTTCGTCTACTGCTCTTCACAGGGCCATATAAGGAGAGGTGGAGAGAAATGGGAATGTGTGAGTGGCCTGTGGATTTACTGCCGAAATCTGACCGGGTCAAACCCTACACAGTTTCTGGGAGTTTTGGAATCACCCTCCAGTGGCACTTTATAATTCCAGAAAGAAACAGGATAGATGAGCTTTGATGAGTATATTATTCAAGCACTGAGTCACAGTCAATATGCATTTTGAAAGTAAAATGATGAGCAGGCAAGGACAAGTGTATTTATTTTAACCCACACACATCCTTTGCTGTTAATTCTTGTAAGAGAATTTTGGACTGTCCCCAAACATTCTCTCTCTCTCTCTCTCTCACTGCAGAATATTTTTCAGGGCCATTTCTGCTGCAGATCTAATTTGCATTTCTGAAAATAAAAAGGCACTTGGAATGTTTTGGTGTCTTTTGCTGCGTTGGCTGCAATGGACTTACATTCAAAAGGTACATTGTCCGACAGCCTTCGGCTGAAGTCTGTGGAAGCCAGATGTTCCCAGGTACAGATCCTAGCTCTCGACTCCCAGTGGGGTGTGGGAGAAGACTTGGCAATCGCTTCCCCTCTGTACCTCAATTTCTACATCTATAAACAAGGACAAAATGCTTACTGACCACTCAGGGCTAGCTAGCTAATGTCTGTAAAGTGCTTTGAAGATAAAGAAGGCTATACAAGGTTTTTGTTTTTGGGTATTTTTTTTTTAAACTGAGAGTTTTCTTCGGGGCCACTCTCACAGGAACACAAACCTCACCTGTTCTAAATGCATAAGCTCAGAGCAGCGGGTAACATGGCTATACCAGGTCAGACCAACGAAGAAGCTGTTTAACTAGCTTCCTCGTTTTTGTGTAGTACACCTTTTTGAAGTTAAATGCTACTGTGATGGGTTCCTTTGGTATTTGCCCCCTACAAGGATGTTAAATGTAATTTCATTATTGCCACTGTTCCAACTATGTTCACCTCTCGGTACAGATCCTGGGCACTATATTGGACTAAATCAAGCATTTCTTCTCCTCTTGTGGTTCCAGGACTAGCTGCTCCAAGAAGCAGGCATCAGCGGTGTTTAGAAATTTTATCTCTGCGTCGTGTTCTCAGGTGACATGTACACAGTCAATACGGGGGGATAGTTGAAATCCACCGTTATTATTGAGTTTTCTGTTTTTGTAGCTTCTCTGATCTCCCTGAGCATTTCACAATCACTATCACCATCCTAATCAGGTGGTCTGCAGTATATTCCAACTGCTATATTCTTATTATTCATGGAATTTCTATCCATACAGATTCTATGGTACAGTTTGATTCTTTTACAATTTTTACTATATTTGACTCAATGCTTTCTTTCAAAGATACTGTCACTCCCTCACCAGCGCGACCTAGATTCATAGATACTAAGGTCAGAAGGGACCATTATGATCATCTAGTCCGACCTCCTGCACAACGCAGGCCACAGAATCTCACCCACCCACTCCTACGAAAAACCTCACCTACGTCTGAGCTATTGAAGTCCTCAAATCGTGGTTTAAAGACTTCAAGGAGCAGAGAAGCCTCCCTCAAGTGACCCGTGCCCCATGCTACAGAGGAAGGCGAAAAACCTCCAGGGCCTCTCCAATCTGCCCTGGAGGAAAATTCCCTCCCGACCCCAAATACGGCAATCAGCTAAATCCTGAGCATATGGGCAAGATTCACCGGCCAGATACTACAGAAAATTCTTTCTTGGGTAACTCAGATCCCATCCATCTAATATCCCATCTCAGGAGATTAGGCCTATTTACCCTGAATATTTAAAGATCAATTAGTTACCAAAATCACATTATCCCATCATACCATCTCCTCCATAAACTTATCAAGTAGAATCTGAACCTTATCCTACTCGGTCATTGCTATATGTTTTGTACCTGGTATCATTGTGTCCCATTGATTATCATCATTCCACCCAGTTTCTGTGATGCCTATTATATGATTATCCTCATTTAATAACAGGTACTCAAGTTAGTAGTTAGTACTTCTAGCATTTGTATAGAAGCGCTTATCAAATTTGTCAATATTTAGTTGCCTGCCTTCACGTGATGTAATTGAATGGGACTCTGTCATTTGTTTCTCTTCACGTCCTACCTGTACTTTATCAGCTTCTATCCTCTCTTCTTTATTAGGATATGGAGAATCTCCCTAAGGGACAACTCTGTCTGTACTGTGTGCTTTCCCCCAGCCCTTAATTTAAAAACTCCTCTATGACCTCTATGACAGGCCAGCAATTTGGTTCCATTTCAGTTTAGCTGGAGCCCATCCTTCGTGCATAGGCGCCTTCTTTCCCAAAAGATTCTCCAGTTTCTAATGAACCAGAATCCCTCCTCCGAACACCATCATCTCATCCATGCATTGAGACCCTGCAGTTCTGACTCCTCTGGTCCTGCACATGAAACTGAAAGCATTTCAGCTAATACAGTCACGCAAGTCGTGGAGTATGATCTGTTACCTAGCAGCCTAAATTTGGCCTCCTGGACCTCCCTACCACCTTTTCCTATGTCACTGGGAAATGCGCATTTTTAAAAATACATTTTTTTAAAAACCCAAACTGAAATGCTAGCAAAACATAACACTCAACTGCACACACAGGTGCCCCCCTGGGGCGAGGATGAACATCACATGACAGATTTTCAAAATCATTTTGCCACCTCATTCGTTTCAGGGGGCGGGGGGAAAACCAAGAGTTTCAAAGAAGTCAGTGTTGAGATTTTTTCGATTTAAAGTGACTTTTCATGTAGAAATTTCTTTCAATTAAAAAAAAAAACCAAAAATCCTTTTAAAAGAGTTCAAAATCAAAAAGTTTCATTCAGCCCATTTTTTCAGCGGTCAATTAACCCCCCAAAAAATCAATCAGTTTCACCCAGCTCGACTCACAACATCTCTACGTATCTGTAAAACAGGGATAAACAATATTCTCTTTTTTACGTATGCATAAACTGAGGCAGAGCGCCCTTAAATAACTAACTGAACTCTGCCAGTGATCAATAATAGAATCCAGGAGTCCTGACCGAGTCCAGTGTACCGAACAACTGGCCAACTCTACCGAAGAGGCCAACCTGCAAAGTCGTATGCACCTGAGAAACCCTTGAGAGCGAAGCAAGGCCCACAGCTCTTTTAAGGCAATAGGAGTCTTCCCAAGGACTTCACTGGCCTTCCGATGAAGGCCTGTTTTAGGTTGCAGTGGGACCCTATAGAACGAAATGCGCTACTGCAAATCTAAGTTATGAGAATTATACCTACATAACCCATAGGCTGGGACAAGTAATAGACCCATATTCTCTGTAGATCAAGGCAGATAGTAGGAGGCTTGATACGCAGTGAATAGTGGGCCGCGTGTAAATCTTTGGATGAATGTTTCTAATTTGCTCCATGTCTGTTATTTAAGCTATACCAGGAAGTTGATTTCTTTTGCCGGCTTCTCTCTTGCAAGCGCACAAAATTTCTCCAAAGTTACTCATGCAATATATTTGTAGAGGTTAATTCAGGACAAAAATCCCAGGAAGCAAATAGCACAGAAAGTGCCAACATTCTCTTTTTTATGATTTCTGACAAATCAGTACTACAACGTGCTGTCGCTACCAAGGGAACCAGCTCTAGCAGAACTCATTTTGCATTACGGTCTGGAGAAGTAAATCTTTCGGAGTTCTTGCTGACATTGAGCTAGAGCATAAGTCTAGATTTGTAAAGGTAATAGATCAAGTGGCAATGGGCAGAGGAATTTAAGTTGAAAGAAAAAGTGGAGTAGGATGGTGTGTCTTCGCTCTCAACTGAACAATTACAGTAGGTCTGAAAGGATTCAATGTTTATTGGTAAACGTTGCTAAACGTCCATTTCAACATACACACACAAACCAATAAAAAATATTTCCATTGATAATAAAAAATCTACGGATAAGCAGAGTGAAGACAATGCTGCTTTAGCACTTACTGGAGTTTGAGTGAAGGATATTTACTGTGTGTATTTTGACATGTGATGTTGACAATTTGTGGTTTAAAGGTTACAAAGCTTTAATTTTTTGAATCTCAATGTCTGCAGTCATTAATTATTGGCTGATCCCCTCCACACCCCCCCCCCATGAATTCCTCCCCAGCTGTGACAATGTAAATTGACCAACCTTTTTAAAAAAAGCTTAAGCCCCATAATTTTGTGCAGCATTGAAAATGTAAAGCCATAAAAATAAAAATATTATCCATTGAAATTATTTAAAAAAAATAAAATTCTGCCAAGCCTCGTTCAGAGTATGAAGAAACCGCAGGGATACAGTTGGGTTCCAAATAATTGTTGTAGTGGCTTTTGTGTAATTCTGGCCAAGTCCCCTAATCTCTCTGTGACTCCCTCTGTAAAATGGGAATAATGATACTGACTTTCTTTGTAAAATGCTTTGAGATCTACAGATGGAAAGTACTATGTAAGAGAGGATGATAATACCTACATGTAAAATGAATCAACTACATCTCCCACGCTCTGTCATCTTCTCTATTTAGCCCGAAAGCTCTTATGGGCAGAACTACATTGTTATGTGTATGGACAACCTCTCGCACAATGGGATCCTAGTCTGGACTGGGGTAATTTGGTGCTACTTGCCAGGCCCGGGCATGCCCACATGCAAGTTTTTAGCAGAGGCTGGAAGGAAAACCCAGCTCCACAGACGCCCGGTCTTGTGCCCCATCACCCACTGGCTCCACATTGTCCTCGTCTCTAGTTTAAATATACCTAATTCTGTCATATTCATCAATATCAAGGTCCATTTTGCAAAGTTCAGGTCAGTTTCTTTTTGTGCAGTTTGTTGTCTAGCATTAGCAGCCAGCCTCTAGAGCCCAGCAGATGGACAAAGCAATGATCAGTGGAGTTTTCCCATCTGCTTTTTGTTGTCTCACAGCGTGTTTGGTTTGCCTTCAAACAGCCTAATTCAACACCAGAGGAATCGAGACTATTTTAAAAAACACTAATAAAACAGTTATTGTCAAGACAAAATTTGATAAAAATTTTGAAAAGGTTTTCATTGCAAACTTTTCAAAAAGAACTGAACATTTTTGCCAATTTTTTTTAACCAGAAGTTCCTTTTTTCCTCATCACTACCCCCTTTTCTTCCCTCCCCAAGTTTCCATCTTTACCATAGAAAAGGGTAAAAAAAAAAAAATGGAAAAGCAAAAAACCTGAAGATCTCTTGTTTCTTCAGCCTGCCACCTGTCAGGAAGGGATTCCCCGCTTCCCTCCCTCAACCCCCAACACATTCTGGGTTTTTTCTGCTTCCTCCAAAGCATCAGAGTTGGCGACCACTGAAGATGAGGTACTAGATAGGGTGGGTCAGTGCTCTGAGGTGGCACCAAGAATTTTCTGTCTCACATGCATGGCTGAAGGGTCCTTGCTCACATGCTCAGGGTCTAACTCATCGCCATATGTGGGATTGGAAAGGAACTTTCCTCCAGGTCAGACTGGCAGTGATCTTGTGGGGGTTTCACCTTCCTCTATGGTGTGTAGGTATGGGTCACTCACCAGAATCATCTGGTTTCAGAGTAGCAGCCGTGTTAGTTTGTATTCGCAAAAAGAAAAGGAGGACTTGTGGCACCTTAGAGACTAACAAATTTATTAGAACATAAGCTTTCGTGAGCTACAGCTCACTTCATCAGATGCATTTGGTGGAAAAAACAGAGGGGAGATTGATATACACACACACACAGAGAACATGAAACAATGGGTTTATCATACACACTGTAAGGAGAGTGATCACTTAAGATAAGCCATCACCAGCAGCAGGGGGGGGAAAGGAGGAAAACCTTTCATGGTGACAAGCAAGGTAGGCTATTTCCAGCAGTTAACAAGAATATCTGAGGAACAGTGGGGGGTGGGGTGGGGGGGAGAAATGACATGGGGAAATAGTTTTACTTTGTGCAATGACTCATCCATTCCCAGTCTCTATTCAAGCCTAAGTTAAATTGTATCCAGTTTGCAAATTAATTCCAATTCAGCAGTCTCTCGTTGGAGTCTGGTTTTTGAAGCTTTTTTGTTGAAGGATAGCCACTCTTAGGTCTGTGATCGAGTGACCAGAGAGACTGAAGTGTTCTCCAACTGGTTTTTGAATGGTTTCAGAGTAGCAGCCGTGTTAGTCTGTATTCGCAAAAAGAAAAAGGAGTACTTGTGGCACCTTAGAGATGAAGTGAGCTGTAGCTCATGAAAGCTTATGCTCTAATAAATTTGTTAGTCTCTAAGGTGCCACAAGTACTCCTTTTCTTTTTGGTTTTTCAATGTTATAATTCTTGACGTCCGATTTGTGTCCATTCATTCTTTTACGTAGAGACTGTCCAGTTTGACCAATGTACATGGCAGAGGGGCATTGCTGGCACATGATGGCATTTATCACATTGGTAGATGCGCAGGTGAACGAGCCTCTGATAGTGTGGCTGATGTGATTAGGCCCTATGATGGTGTCCCCTGAATAGATATGTGGACAGAGTTGGCAATGGGCTTTGTTGCAAGGATAGGTTCCTGGGTTAGTGGTTCTGTTGTGTGGTTGCTGGTGAGTGCTTGCTTCAGGTTGGGGGGCTGTCTGTAAGCAAGGACTGGCCTGTCTCCCAAGATCTGTGGGAGTGATGGGTCGTCCTTCAGGATAGGTTGTAGATCCTTGATGATGCGTTGGAGAGGTTTTAGTTGGGGGCTGAAGGTGATGGCTAGTGGCGTTCTGTTGTTTTCTTTCTTGGGCCTGTCCTGGAGTAGGTGACTTCTAGGTACTCTTCTGGCTCTGTCAATCTGTTTCTTCACTTCAGCAGGTAGGTATTGTGGTTGTAAGAATGCATGATAGAGATCTTGTAGGTGTTTGTCTCTGTCTGAAGGGTTGGAGCAAATGCGGTTATATCATAGAGCTTGGCTGTAGACAATGGATGGTGTGGTATGATCTGGATGAAAGCTAGAGGCATGTAGGTAGGAATAGCGGTCAGTAGGTTTCCGGTATAGGGGGGTGTTTATGTGACCATCACTTATTAGCACCGCTGTGTCCAGGAAGTGGATCTCTTGTGTGGACTGGTCCAGGCTGAGGTTGATGGTGGGATGGAAATTGTTGAAATCATGGTGGAATTCCTCAAGGGCTTCCACAGAACAGAACCACTAATCCAGGAACCTATCCTTGCAACAAAGCCCGTTGCCAACTCTGTCCACATATCTATTGCCTCTTTTCACCTGCCCTCACAAGGTGTACAAAACATGACATTAGCAGTCCACCCATCCTCTGAATGCAGCAGGCTTGCGACTCTTTTTATTACTGTGTCCATACAGCTCCTAGCACAATGGGGTCCTAGTTCAGGACTGGGGCCTCTAGACAGCACCATAATAAGAGAGGTGTGGCAAGTATGTTCATACTGTCATTGCCCAATCAACAATTATCTGTCAGCGGTATCCCAAGTGTCACGTAGTACACTCTGTGTAAAGGAAATAACGGCAGACACCACTACATATTAAGAGTGGATACATGGTGACTTATAATGGAGGCCACTGTGTGGGTACATGTATGTCTTAGATCTAACAAGAAGGTAGCCATTTGCACCACATCTTGAGTGCTCTATTCATTCTAGATTATTGTGCAGAAGCAGCTCAGAACGCTTTGGCCCCTACCGCCTCCCGAACTGACGTCATAAATTTGTCCACTTAAGTTAAACAAAATTTGCACGAAAAAATAACGGAAAGGCATTAGGTACTAAACAACACAGCAGAGAGAGCCTGGAGCATCCCAGGAATGCAATGAAACCACACTGTAAGTATATTTTTAATTCTATTATACTGGACAACTTTATGAACAGTTGCAGAGTTCAAACAAAGTGCACTCCTTAAGTTTGTAGCACTGGGCATGAAAGTGTCATGGAAATATCCGTTCACTAACATTTTTTGCAGCTGAAGCACAAAATTCTAGTAATGTCTTCCATTAATATACGCTCAGATTCAGCAAAGCCCCTGTTTGAGTCCCACTGAAGTAAATGAGAAAGAAAGCACAAGCTCAAGTGGTATGATGAACTGGGGCCATTATGCCCCAAGCACTTAACACTCAATCCACAGGATCACTGAAATGCAGCCACCTCTGGAGGCAGCTGTTTAGTAGCACATAGCAACACTGACAAGCAGTACCTTTATCCCAGGTGTTCACAAACTTGTTCATAGTGCAGATGACACCATAACCGTGTGGGTCTTGTGAACAACGCCCTTGCCTTCATAGGTATGCAGCATCCCTGTGCAAACTATGGAAGAAATTTTTTTTATATATTTAGATTTAATGTAACTTAAAAGACGCCTATCCAGAGCTCTAGGCACCCCACCATACCATTAACAATACCACTAAATCTTGGGAGCAGTAGACAATCAAGTCAAGAGGAACTCAGCCAGCCTACAAAAACCCCTTTCCAGCTCATCATCGTCTAGGAAGCAAAACCTCAGGCTTCTCCAAAACTTCTTGCAAACATACATCTTAGGCATCATGTAAAAAATTAGGAAACTATTTGAATTGTTACCCCCTTTGACCTCAGCAGCTAGTCAACATTCAGAGCCCCCTGGGATGTTTCCACTAGGAGGAAAAACTGATGATGGATCCAAGATTATTGCTGGATTGGGTTGGTTGTTTGTGGGCAGGGAAAAGGGGGTTGTGTGTGACATAATCATATTTATTTAGAATTTAGATTACACATACATTCCATAGAGCTTGCATGGAATGAATTTTATAACTAAGTTTAGTCAATTTCGGGTGGGGGGGAAAGACTTAAAAGAGCCAGGTTTGGGGCCCTTTTCACAATTCCCGTGCTCTCTGTGAAATCGTGATTTACACAGCACCCTACATACAACATAGGCCATAGAATTGCCCCAAAATAATCGACCCGTCTTCTCTTAGTTTTTAAATCAAGGCGCACCAATAACTGGACATTTAATGTATTACACCCTACTGCCTTGTCTTCACCCATGTGTGGTAAGATCCTAGAGAACATGAGAGACAAACACACCACTTTTCCACTAGCAAAAGGCCCAGTTGGGTGTTCTGACATGTTTATGGCTGAGCAGACAAAGTTCAAAGCCAGGATAATATTTGAGGAATGAAAGTGTTGCCGTTTCTCCTCATCTGCGAGCAAGAAGAGAGCTCTTTGCCAGGGCACAGTGGGGAGAAGAGCTGGAATATTTATTCTCTTTCAGCAGACAAAGGTTTCGACATTGTCTTAGTAAAAATCAGCATGTGCATCAGTCCTGATTAAAACCCAGCTCCAAGTCTGTATTATTTCCCAGGCTGTCACACAAGGCCACTCAACGCACAGATGTTTCAGCGGGAGTACAAAATCAAATTGTTTGTGCTCACCAGACTGAGAGCGAGAGAAAACCATGCTGGCTGTCAAGGTGGAGGAAAGATACAGCTAGCGATGTGCCAGGGACTCCAGCCATCATAAAGCGCCAAGCACACAGGAACAATTACAGCACGACAGCTAACATGCTGAGATCCGAATCCCACACCAAAAAGGAAGCTTGATGGAAGGGTGAAAACTGAATGCTCTGGGGCAGGGAGGGGAATCAGCTTCAGCTCACGTCAGTCATCTACTTAAAAAAAAGATATCACCTGACTGCCAGGTAGGCAAGACCTCTCTCACCGCACTCTCATACACAGAAAGTTGACTGTCATAAAGAGATGCGCTGGATACCCGAATACTGGGCCTTGCTGACTCTGGGCTAATGTATGGCTGTGTCTCACTCAGCTGAGCGGGGAAAAATAAGCTTATCCAGATCTGGGATCCATTGCAGACTGTCTGGATACTCCCCCCTCAACATATACACCCCCTCCCCAGTCAGTGGGTTAGTGATGAGCAGTGAATAGGACCCCTGGTTCCACCCCTCTCCTCACTCACTGGCCTGGCACGAGAGGAGAACGAACCTGAACCTGCATAGGCACCTGAAATAAGTATGATTTACAGACAATGCGCATCAGCAACAGAACGCTCAGAAAGGATTTGAAGTAACACATATTCTGTGGCATTTCTGCTTTCCCCAAAACACAGGCATACAAATCTGACAGCCAGCCAAGGCAATCACCAGGGCAGGAATTGAAGCTGCAGCAACCCACTGTTATACATGCTCAGCTTAAGCATCCAAACATTGCATTGGTCTGACAACTAATGATAACGTGACTAATCAAGTGTTAATACCACATCCTGCTGAAGAGTCTGCTTTTCACATGCTGTCCATTATGGAATTTCTCTGCCTATGCACCCATGAAAGGAAGACCCATAATTTTAAAAGGAACAATAGTCTTTCCGTTAAAACACTGGGTTTGAGTAAGGAGATCTGAATTCTCAGCTCCACCACTAATTTGTGACAGGCCTGACCCAATGTAAATCTTTCCGTGAGTTCAGTGGGCATTGGAACAAGCCTTACGTGACCTTGGGCAAAACCATTAACCTGTCTGTGCCTCATTTCCTCACCTGTGTAACAGGGATAACGATATTGAACTCACACCAGGGATCGTCAACAGGCAAGGCACGGGCCAAATCTGGACCGCCAGATGCTTTTGAACGGACCCCAAAAATCTTTCTATGTACTTATCATTATTGTTGGGGTTTTTTTTTTTATTATTTTCTTCTTCTCTGGAGTCTGGACCTTGACTACACCTGGACCACGAAATTTGGACCCTGCCAGAAAATAATGGGCTACACTTGACTCACACGATACCACTCGTGCTAATACTGTCTCCTAGAGGATCATTTTACAGCAAAAGGTCTCCTTGTCAGCACTGCAGCAGATCTCATCTCAATGCCTTCTTCACCCAGAAATAGGCAGTCATTCGTATGAGAACAGAGCTTTAGGTTTAGTTTTTATAGAAAGAAACTCCCTCTAAGCAAGGCAGTGGTGTGGAGAAGGCGCAGATCTTCAGCATGTCATTCAGAAACCTTGTTTCAAAAGGATATATTGTTTTCTTCCCTTCTGACTGGCCTGAATTTGGGGCGGTGGGAAATCAGCTATTAGTGGCTGTATTACGGGAACCAATACAGATCTGTGAATACTGAAAAGAGAATGGTTCAATTGAATTCAGCCGCAACGACACGAGGTTAACAGGAGTCATATCGAAAGCTTTGGAGAATAAAAGGCAAACCAAGAAAAATGAATAAAAACCCCAACACTGTTTCCCAAAAGGAGAGAAATTATAAATATATTATATAAAGGTTCAAGCCAAGAAATATAGCTAAATCACAACAGGAAAAAAAAAAAAAAAAAACAGTTCCATGCCACACATTTTAATCCAAGCTTGGGGAGTCTGTTTCCAAGCATTGAACTCATTACTGCACATAGATATAGGCAAAGTTCCAGCTAGGTTACATTTGCTTGATGCTCCTTACCTGTGGAAGATTTATATATTCCAAATAATTCACAAATGTGGATTCTGAGAAACAAGAGGAATTAGCAGTGCTTCACTACCATGATATTCAAACTGAAATGGCTGCACCATTATGGTAGTGCAGGAGTATAGCAACAGCCAGTCCTGGACAGCTTCTGTGCCCACTCAACCCCTCCATAGGAGTTCTCTGGAAGGACCATATTAGCCCGGTTGAAGAGAAGTGGTGGGCATGTTCACAGTAATCACTGCATCCATACAATGCAAATGCTCAAATGCAGAACCTCACGCTGAAAGGGATCAAAAAGCCACCCTTACTTCTCCAGCTATAGGCTCACTCTGAGCTTGGGAGCCCGAAAGCGTAAGTGATAAAGAATTCTTCTATGACACCCTGATGTGCTCTGAACAGATTCTTCTGAGCAAGCCTCCTTTTGGCTTTGGTTCGGTTTTTAGGCTGCAATCCATAGCAGTTAGTTAGTGATAGAATAGGCTTATGGGCCCCTATGCTCCATCTCCCTGCCTGTGAAAGAGTATTCCATAAATTAATAGTCTACTGACTGGTCCCAGTCCTTCCGCCATATAGAATACTCAGAATGGACAATGCAAAAGAATATGTTATATAACTGATATCTGCTCTCTCCTTCTCTGTCCTCCAATCCCACCTGAGAGCCATGTAGACTGAAGTATCCTCTTACCGGTAGGAGGAGGTCTCTACAGGTGAGGGCGAAGGCACAGTCAGAGCATGGTCCAAAGCACTGGACTGAGAGTCAGGACAGCTGGTTCTGTTCCCAGACCTGCCACGAAATGGCTCTCTTAGGGCAGTCACTTCCCCTCTCTGTCTATTTCACTCCCATCCTTTCTTGTCTAACTTATCTGGCCTTCAATGTATTTATCTTCACAACATCCCTGTAAGGCAGGGAAATGCTATTATCTACCATTTTACAGATCAGGAACTGAGGCCTAGAAAGGGCACACAGGAAATCTGCGGCAGAGCAGGGAACTGAACTCCAGTCTCTGAAGTCTTAGGCTAGTACCCTAACCACTGGATCATCCTTGCTGCCGGGGTAAACTCTTTAGGGCTAGAACCGTCTTACTATTTTATGTAGCTCCTAGCACAACGGGTCCCAATCTCAGCGGGGATCAGTAGCTGCTTCTCTGACACAAATAATAAAGTCATCCGAACAATACAAATGGAGACTTAGACTCGGCCAGTACTATGCCTTTGGAAATAATGAGAGGACTTTACCCTACAGAGCTGTCAATATAGCATGGGCTACCAAATTCACTCACTATTTAAACAAATAAACCTTTTTATTTGTAACAAAAGTTACTTTTTTTTTGGCCTATTCAGCTGCCAGCATTCATACTTTAAGTGCTTATTTTTTTTAAATCAAACCTCATTATCAACTCCTGACACCGTACATTCTTCTTTGAGAAGACTAATCAATGTCTGTGCAGTGTTTTGAACCACTGCAGGAAGTAACTTTCAAAGCTTATTTTTGTGTATATTGTTTTTAACTATCCTCTTTTAAATCACGTCTGTCTGACATGCCAGCGTTCAAAGAGAGCTTGCAAGGGTTTTATTTAACAACAACGCAGCAGTGTTCCTCTCAACTCACTCAGCCAGAGTTATGTCTTATGTCTTTTTTTTTTTTTTTGGACTTTTTGCCTGCACCTTCTTTATCGTCCTTTAAAACAAATTAAATTGGCACTCTGGATACAAAGGGACACAGCTGTTGGTTGCACTTCCCAGATATATAATAATATAGTTTGACTTCAACTTCATTTATTTCTGACTCAGACTACTGACATCCTGTTTGTGATAGACACCTGTATACGGAGCGTGTGTCCCAGGCTCTAAAAGCACCAGCAGACCTTGAAAGCCCTGCTCTTATTGAACATAAGTGCTAACAGCCTCACAAAGTTTGTGTGTGCCCCTTGCTACTCGGTAAAAGAGCAGGGTCAGCATGCTGCATTTTGAGAATCACTAAGTGAGAAAACTCCAGCTATTCTCTAAATCAACTGACATTTTCAGATCTTACCTGCAGCTGCAGCTTTAAGACTGCAAGAGTAAATACCTGGAAAGAAAAGAGATGATTTTCATGCTACCCAGTTACCCGACTACCTTGTCAAGGAGAAGATTAACCTGCATCTGCCATGAGCCTAAACAGATGAAGAAAATACTAAGACCTTCCACTGAAAGGCTGCTTACAGGACATAAGGCCTTGTCCGAAGCCAATAGCAATCTTTCGACGACTTCAATAGACTGTCAACCAGACCCTTAAGCTCCTATTCCGCAGTCCCTCCCTGTTCAGCCAAGTACTTAACTACAGGCTTAATTTAGGGTGCATGCTTAAATCCCATTAAGGGCAATGGGATTTACACACGATCGTGCACTTACGTGACTTAGTGGACAAGGATAGTTTTAAACACATGTTTTAATCTTCGCTGAACTGGGGTCTTGGAATTGCAAAACAAGGGGCTCTATCTGTGACTAGACGGATGATAGTTAGCAGACCATTTTGCAGTCTATAAGGAGATTCCAGAAACAGGGGAAGGCTGGCAACTTATTTTCTTCTGAGCCACAGTCCCACAGAGTTAATTCAATTCCCTGAAGCCAATGATGTGCTGTAGCAAATGGTGCAGTGGTTTGCATGTACGGTTCAACCCTAGAGGGTGTGGTGCAGATTTATGCAAAGGAATGAGACAGACAAATGGATTTAAGCAACCTGCCTTGTTCCCAAGTTGCTGTGCCTTTCTGATTCTCCTCTCAGAAATGCCATGTTTAACGCAACTCCAGCCTGGACAGAAAGCCATGAATAAAGGGAGGACTGTTAATGGAAGCGGCAATGCTACTTACAATAGCTTCATTATTAAAACCAAATAATGCATTAAAATATCTCCATTTTATTAATGGAAAATATAGCCGGGTAATGTAATCCTCTGCTAGCAAGGCAATGTGAAGCTTAATAAAAATTGTTTTTATCATCTGGAAGGCAGCCCATCCTGCACTTGTGCAAAACAACTGTATCTGTCATCGCAAACATTTACTGTTTCCCCTTCATTCCATTTTTTTTTGCTCAAAAATAATACCTCTGCAGAGTTTAATTATGCAGATGCATTGTAGCTCCATCAACCTGACAGTCGGTACAAGCATATACAGGTAATTCTATTGTCATCACAATCAGGAATATCCTGTACTCTATACTTTTACAGTCTCAGTCATGCAACAAAAACTTTGGGTTAGTTACAGAGCTAGATACTTGGGTTTCAAGAATCAGTTTTATTTCTGGTCTTGGTCTGCTGGGTTTTTTTAAAGTCAGCTTTGTATTAAATATATTTAGGTCCAGCCTCCATTTTGGGGGCTGTCAACTGTGCTTGCATTTTTCACCCACAAAATGAATTGTAAATGGAAATCTGCTCCCAGATCTACCAGTATTTGACAAGTGAGTCTGAATAAGCCAGAAAAGGCCACATTTTTAGAAGTATGAGAAGAAGATGGCCCAGTGTTTGGGATCCTAGCCAGTGCAGTGAGAGATAATTCCCTTCTGTGCGCTGGGCTTCCTGTGTGAGCTTGGTCAAATCACTTAGCCTCTCTGTGCCTCAGATCCCCACCTGTAAAATGGGGATAATAGCACTGCCCTGCTTCACAGGGGTATTGTGAAAATGGATACTTACAGATTGTGAGGTGCTCAGATACTATGGGACTGAAGGCCATAGAAGTCATAAGTACTTGTGATAGGCAGGGTCACAGTTCCAGACTGTATCAGCATCTGTATTCTTCTTCACGGTCCAGTAAGGGCACCTACTTTAGGTCCCTGACTCCCCATCTGATGCCTCTCTTGGACCAAAACCCCTGTCCCTCTCTCTGACCATGAGTTTTCCAAGCTGCAAAGTTTTCCTGCCTAGACTGTGAGTTCCTCAGCAAGCCGTACTGCCTAAACATCTTCACTTGGCTTTCTCCTCAGAGGCTACGAACAGTTGTAATTGCCCACAGTTATAAGTTACCCCACAGCTCTTCCTAAGCAAGCACATTTATTTTTTAACATAAAAGCATTACAGAGAAAACAGACCCCAAAAAATAATGTACATACATGCTAATAAGCTTATCAGAGATCGCCCCCAACTCCAACAACAGCTCTGGATCCTTCACATCCTGCAAAGGGTTTTTTCCTGTGGTTACAAGTTTATAAGCGCCTCAGCTCAGAACAAGAACCCATATGCATAGTCTTTCCTTTGTATAGCTTGGTCTTTGATATGCGGAGACCAGGAAGAGGAATCAGTCAGACAGTGGTTCTCTCCTCATGGTGTAGCTTCCAAATGTTGGGTCCACAGATAGGAATTTATATTCACCTCCCGCACCACCCACCCCGGAATTTCATAGGAAATCCACTCAACTTTGACCGAAAAGTTCCTTCTTGCCCACCTTCTCCATGAGGGCTACATTTCTGCTGTCAAGGGTAGCTCAAGGCATTTTCCCTCTCTGTCAAAGCCTGGGGCTCAGCTGACCGTTTGTTTCAGATCTGTCACTAAGTGTCTTCCCTGCAGGTGGTGACGTTCGCTCAGTCATAAATTATAGATTTAACGGCTGCGCTGAAAGGACGAGACTGATCATACAAGAAAATGTCCTCCCAGGCCACGGTTATGAAATGTTTTGACTGCCATCCATGTGGTTGTGGTGTACTGGAAACTGTGTTAAAATTACAAGCGATCACTAAGTTTGTAAGGGACTTCCCAGTCTTGCTTATGTAACACACACACCTCCTGGGTGTGGTGTTCTGTCCCATCTAGTGGCACCAAGACCACTTAGAGAGAGAGAGAGAAAGAGAGAGAGAGATTTATGAGTCTGCTCTACAGCCTTAGCTAACAGTCAGTTGGCTTTTAACTCATGCGGCAGAGACTCGTGCGTTATGCGCCAAAGGTCCCCGGTCGTAGAGGAGAGCTAACATAGTTATTGCGGGTTTATGCTTGACGAGCTGAGGCTTATAGGAAAAGATGTGTGCTGTATAACCCTAACTGCTTGTGTGATTCTCTCTCAAATAAATTTCTGTGCATTAAGCATATTAGTTTCTGAATTCTCACATCTGCCCAACTGTGGGTCATTAAAGATCCGTTTCAACAGTGTTTTGCTTTCCCCTGCGGGTGTTCAGTATGGCTCCTTAGACAATCCTAGGTGCCCAGGCCCCTGATATTACTATATTCTACAGTAATATCTTCATTGTCTTTGCTGAACAAGTGTTCGGGACAGGCACCTGGGCCAGGGTCCTGAAGTTCTGTAAAAAGAGGATCACTTCTCAGCCTGACAGAAGCCCCACAGAGGAACATACTTGAAACTCCCGATAATGTAAACGGGAAGGCATCAAAAGTTTTGATGCCTAGTCTGATGAAAGAGCTCAACCGTCATTAATGCCTGTTACAGTTAAACATTCATGAATTTTCATGAGCTTTCATTCATTAGCTCCTGCGGCCACCTAAGATGCGGAAAGCCAGGGAGAAGGGGCTGCCGCCCATTCCTTTGAGCACTCAAATGCAGGCCGTGACCTGATCTGAACACAATCGAGTCGACCGGCACGGCCTCCCAAGCCTGGCGACAGCATCTCAAAAGCAATTCAGGGCCTATTTAAAGAAGAAAAATAGATCTAATGTGGAGTGGTGACATCGCATTATTGTCACAAGAGAATCCATCGCCATTAATACAGCCAAACACAAATTCACAAGACAGCGGAGCACAGCTCACCAGTCAATGGACTGTATGTAACGTAAATGCTTTGTGAAACCTCAGCGTTAGGCATTCTCTCTTCTGATGGGTAGCCAGTTCATACTAGGACACCCGTGTACTTTTACACCCGTCAACTCAGCCCTCCAAGATGGCAAGATAAGGGAGCTGATGTACTTTGTGTGACTAACAAAACTCGCAGTGCAGTCTCAGAAATCTTTCTGTAAAAATGTTTAAATGATCCATCTATGCTATTTCTATGCCCCCCCCATTACTGTAGTGATTGTGTTATTCTAAATGTTCCAGTTTTGCTTGAAAATAAATTGCAGGATTTTTAAAGCAATTTTCTTCCTCAAAATTTCTGATAAACAAATCAATCAGTTTTACTATCTACTCCATTGACATGCACAATTGCCATCTGCATGCATACGTTCTGGGGGAAGGAAGACTGACATGGCATTTGGAGACCTAATCAGTTGGTCAGGATAAGGGCTATAAAACAATTCGCTCATAAACGGAGGAAAGACCAAGAAGGGAGAGTTATGCACCATCTGGAGATGCAATTGGCTAGTTTATCGCCCCAATTGGCCTTATGTCTCTGTTACTCAGAAGTTTTTGGTGGTTACTAAAGATGGTTAAATGCTACTAAGTGAACAGGGAAGAATTTGGAGAAGAGCCAGTTTGAAGATGACATTACATTTCACTGCTGGGCAGTGTAGTCAACTATCAGGGTCTTTTCTGGAAGAACAAAATTAGTGTTTTAGAAGCAGCATAGTCTAGGGGATAGAGATTTGGTCTAGAGACCTGGTCCAGAGGTCCTTGTTTTGCCACTGACCTGCAATGCAACCTTGGTTTAGTCATTTCCTCTCGCTATGCCTCTGTTTCTTAGTTTGTCTTATACATTCTGGATGTAAACTTTTTGGGACAGGGACCATCATCTCTTATGCCTTTGTACTGCACTTAGCACAGCGGCACCCTGATCTTGGTTGGAGCCTCTATGTACTACGGTTGGCTAGCATACAATTTTGTTGCCCAGTAATGCAGTTTTGCCAGATCCCTTTGTAACTCTTTGTACTCAGCTTTGGATTTAACCATCCCAGTAATTTCCTATCATCTGGAAACTTTGCCAGAAATGCAAGGAACTGTGTAAACACCTCACCAAAAAATAATGCACACTCACTCATTAGAAGCCCCATTTTGCTTTGGGAAGCTGAAAGCTGCGGTCATTAAATGACTGACATGGAATTTAGACTGCTGAGGATCAAAAAAAAAAAAAAAAAAGAAACCGTGACTGCTTACTCATGGCAAAAATCCAGAACTGCAGCTGCTGACAAACTGTCCTGATGCACCATTTCATTTGCAGGCTACACAAAAAGTGATGAAGTCTGTCCAGCATCCCATCTAAACGAACAATCCTGTCTCACAGAATGCTATTGCTCAGCTTTACATGCCCCTGACAACTTTCATTCGTATTTCCCCACTCCCACGTCTCCTGTTCCAAGTCTTGAGCTATCTTGTCCTACTCGATCCGTGCAACACGACTGGTGCTCTAAAACTTGGAGTCAGCAGCATAGCGATGAAAATCCTGCAATGTACTGAGTGAGCCGTTATCTTTGCGTCAGTGATTGACAGTTGCAACTAGTTCAAGTCAGATTATCCCACTCATTGGGCAAACACGATACAAAATTCCCTCACTTTTCTTAAAACAAGGTTGCCTTAGTCTTTCCTGTTCACTTTCTGCACGTGTTTGGGCCACAGTTTCACAAGTGCACATAGGTAGGAAAAGCAAGTTTCAAATTCCCATGAATAAGTGTTGGTAGAAACCAAATGTTAAATTCAGATGCACCAAAATGTATGGAGCAGAAGGGCTAGTGTCTCCTCCTGCCAGTCCTCTGTGGAAGGGACGATCCGTCCAATGAAAACCGAAATACCTTCTTTCAAGTCAGTGGACCCCCTTGAGGTTCAGTCCTTTGCAACTCTCCTACCCAGGGCTTCTCACTCAATCGCTGCCTGCTCCCCACCTGTCCTCTACATAGGGTGCTCTGGAGAATTCTCATCTCCTCCCTTCTCACCGGCTCCCTGCCCAGCACTCACCCTGCTTTAACTGACTACCCTTATGTCCCCCAGCAGGCCTGGTTTCTAGTCACAAGCCCCTATCACGAGACCCTGGGTGTCGTTACCCTCACCCGGGAAGGTGGGATAAACCTGGCATAGGGGAGTCTGAGCCCCACCCCCCGTTAAAGGGCCAGTGTCAAGGAAGAATGAGGAACTGAATAATAAACGTTCCTAAAACCAATCCCACACCTACCAATTACTGTTTCACATTGTGTCCTTATGAAAAAAGCAAGAAAAGCTAGTATTTAATAATTAAACCATTTGGCTTAAAGATGGTAGAACCCAACTGTCTGCAGCTGCCCATATCCCTGCAGTCCTGGGCCCCACCTTTCATCATGGGGGTTTCTGCAGCCACCCTGTCCCCAAAACCTTTACATAACAGCAAGAGCTGCTCCACACACACATTTCACCCGCTCCGGTTCGGTGGACCCCTGAGGGGGCCTTTGTATTACAATACGCTGGCCAGAGTGGCGCACACGACACCGCACTCTGCTGGAGAGAATTAGACAAGCTCCACAGCACTTGTCATGGGGCTCTCTGCTGCTACAACTGAAGATTTTCTTTAGCTTTGGTCATAGAAGCCAATGCTTTTGAAGCCAAACACTATCCCCAATACATGCCAACTGGGCATAGGGTGTAGCAGATGGACGACCACAAGCTTCTTGGTGGCATGGATTTCTTGCAGTATATCGCGGGTCGTCTTTATTTAAATCACAAGCCAGGAGAAGCTGGATAAACTTGCTGTTTATTAAATGAGATTTCTATCTTGATTCATTTCTGTTCTCTCTTCCCCACTATGAGGTCTACTTTAATTCTGCAGCTTTTTTGCAGAATTACTTCAATTAAATGCGCCTAGCTTTCAGGACCTTGCCGGGCATATACTTCTTCCTTGGAGGCCAATTGAAGTTTTACAAAGGAGGTATCTTAACACAAGGCCCGATGACACATCAAGAGCTATAATTAAAACCTGCATGGAAGGAAGGTAGGTGGCATCAGACTTCCTGCCGCTATCTTTAATATACTGTTCCTGTCTCTCTCATGCAGAAGCCTGCTTGTGACTCAACATGCTCATTCCCCCCTCTACCCCCTGGGTTCTAATAGGGAATGCCCACTAATTGGTGATTAACCAGCTTCTTCAAAATTGCATACACAAGGTGGGGGGTTTGATTACTGCCCTAATGAGAACAAAAATGTTGTGTGCACTCTGAATCTCCAGCAGCAATACATTACACAACCAGAGGGAATGGCTCTAGATCGCCTCTACCCTCCACCAGGCCTGTTTCACCATGTAGACAACCCCTGAGGCCCAGACCATTTAAGGTATTTAGGTACCGATTTCCAATGGGAGTTTGGTGCCTAAATCCCTTTGAGGATCTGGGCCGAAGTCCATAGCCCTCCTGGCTGCAGAGAGAAGCTTGAAAACATGAAGCTCATGCATATTAAAGGCTTGGGGAAAAAAAAACAAAAAACAGAAGGCTGAGAAAAAACAACCCAACATTTACTATATTTTTTTTAAAAAATTATGATTTGGGGGGTTGGACTGATGATTTTTGAACATTTGGGGTTAACATGCAGCTTCAATACAACAGTGTCTTACTCGGAATATCACTAGACTTTCTCTCTCTCTCTCCCTCCCTCCAAGTTTCACGAAGCTATTTCCTCCTGTCTCAGCATTTCCTGGTAGAATTTTTTTCCTAACGTAACATTTTCCACATTCAAACAAACTTGCCTTTTTTCAAAAGGGAAAAAATCTGGACTTTAAAAAACAGTGTGATTTGAAAGCAATGTTTTTATTTAAATGGTTTGGATAACCGTTATCAAAACCATTCATTTTTATTTATTTACTAAAAGACAGATAGTTGAGAAACTTTAAAATTTTCAGTAAAACCTTTTCCAGATGTTCTCAAAATAAATTTAACTTTAATAATATTTTGATTTAAAAAACACACTGGGGAAAAAAAATTCAAAAAACAGCAAAATACTGGCCTGACAAAACACTGACAATACATAAATATTATACGGACTATAATGTTTTGACATTTCTGAAACGAAACATTTCAATGTTTCAGAATACATTTTTTTCAGAATTTCTCCGCCTTCAGAATTTCAAAATTTCTCCTTTTTATTCACATTTGAGTTGCAAAACAAACATTCTGACATTTCAGTTTCCCACGGAACAGGAATTTGTTCTCCAACCACCTCTAGTTTTAACCACCCAGCAGGCGTGTTACACAGTTCGTATACACACGCACGCACACCTCCAAGCCATTTCCAATCATGCTACTGGCTGTGCTAGTTAGACTGGTTTTTCAGCACTAAACACCTGCTTAGTCTGAACAGTTTCATACTGAACCGATTCAGTGTCAGTATGTACACAGACTAGCCAAAAGGATTCAATTAGTCCTCCCACCGCTGCCTCCACGGAGGATCAGTGGCCTTGTGAGATCTCCCAGACTGCACTGCTTCTGGGAGCTGAGCTCAGAATAGCAGGAGAGATACCCAGAAGTCACTGTACAAACACAAAAAGGTCCTGCCCCAAAGAGTTTGCAATCTATACAGACAGAGGGTGGAAAGAGAAACAGAGCGGTGAAGTGACTTTGCCCAAGCAGCTATACCGGATCAGTGGCAAGGTCAGGAATAGAATGCAGGTCTCCTAGCTCTCAGCCCAATACCCTATCCACTGGATCACTTGCCCCACCCCGATCTGAGTAACAGAATTAGAGGCTAACTTTTTTTTAAATTGACTTTTAAGGGCCACATGTTTTTATTCTCATCATCAATGGCGTTTGTTCTTGCAGAAAGCCCAGACCTCTGTCTCCTTTCACTGTTTGTTCCAATCTGCTTCCGAACAGGGAGTAATTCGTTCCTTAATAGGGTGTCTAGGTTTCTGAGGAAACTACCCAGTAAAAATCCATTGCCTCTCCGCTGTGCAATTATTTGCCTTTTAAGCATATATGCAATAAGTACGCAACCAATAAAGAGGGAGTCCTGCTGCTAAAAGATTTAAAATAAAAGAAATGATGCAACCCAAGCAGATTCTCTCTCCCTAGGTATATTAAGCATCTCAAATTACATTGTTTGTATGCATTTTTCATGTTTACTTCCTTAGGCAATTTGGAAATGGCCTGGGAATGACAGTGGAAAAAAATCCTCTCTCTGTCATACAAATCATTAAATCTTCATTAAAGGATTTTCACACTTGTAGAGCGAACGGGGAAACAGGTGATTAGACTCATAGACTTTAAGGTTGGAAGGGGCCATTGTGATCATCTAGTCTGACCTCCTGAACATTGCAAGCTACAGAATCTCACCCAGCCTCTCCTGTCATAGACCTCTAATCTCTGGCTCAGTTACTGAAGTCCTCAAATCATAGTTTAAAGACTTCAAGTTAGACATAATCCACCATTTACATTAGTTTAAACCTGCAAGTGACCCATAACCCATGCTGCAGAGGAAGGCGAACCCCCACTCCCAGGGTCTCTGCCAATCTGACCTGGGGGAAAATTATTTCCTGACCCCAAATATGGTGATCAATTAGACCCTGAGCATGTGGGCAAGACCCACTAGAAAAAGACCCCTGAAAAAGAATTCTCTGTAGTAACTCAGAGCCCTCCCCGTCGAGTGTCCCATCAATGGCTGTTGGAGATATTTGCCGCTAGCAGTGGCAGACGAAACTGCCGACAATGGCAGGTAGCCAATCATACCATCCCCTCCATAAACTTACCAAGCTCAGTCTTGAAGCCAGTTAGGTATTTTGCCCCCCCCCCCACACACACACACACACACACACACACACACACTGCTCCCCTGGGAAGGCTGTTCCAGAACTTCACTCATCTCATGGTTAGAAACCTTCATCTAATTTCTAGCCTAAACTTGTCGATGGCCAATTTATACCTATTTGTTCTGTGTCTGCATTGGTTCTTAACTTAAATACCAGTGAGGGAGAGGAGTTATTTATCCCTCTGGTGTATTTATAGAGAGCAATCATATCTCCCCTCAGTCATCTTTTGGTTAGGCTAAACAAGCTGCACTTTGAGTCTACTCTCATAAGGTAGGTTTTCCATTCCTCAGATCATCTTAGTAGCCCTTCTCTGCACCTGTTCCAGTTTGGTTGCTACATTTTGCAGCAGTCTTGATTTGTAGAGACGCAAATCCTTGCACTCATATGTCTCGTTCCATTCCCATGACCCCACATAAAGGCAGAGCTTCACAACAGGATTAAAAGGTACGTCTGAGACTAGAGCAAGAATAGTAACGACTATTTCATTTCTGAGTAAAATGAAGAGCAGCATGCTCCAACCAACAAAATATTGGTCTAGAAGTCCAATGATGGACAACCTAATAGTTATCATTGCATAAAGAAAGGGAAGAGAAAACATAACTGGCCCAGTCTACTAGCTTAGTTGGGAAAATAGCCCTTGAAAGACATTTTTCAGTGTAGTTAATCCATTATGAATACTATTTCATTGGGGAAGAGAAGCACCTACTAAAGCACGATTATTGATCTATGCGTACTTATATGGCCCATTACCCTAAGAGCATAGCAGTACCTCACTTTGCAAGTGAGAGGTTCTGAATAGACTCAAAGCTGGGTCTGCAGAACAGCTGATACCTCCTCACTGCTACCCAGCACCTGTGATAGGGCTGTACACATCACATCGACCCTATGGAGATGAAGTACCACTTCAGAAGGCCAGACTGACAGCTTCCCGCGTGGCCTCCGCTTGGTCCAGGCACCCTATTTAATCCCAGGTGGTGCTACCGGAAGTGTCTGTGCAATTAGGTGGACTCCCCTGCCCACGGTAGCGACAGACCTCCCTCTGAGCTTGCTCTCAGACTCTTTTGGCTCTGACTCCAGCTCCAACCCTTGGCTCGGAGTCCGGCTTTGACCTTTGGCAACATTCCTGGCCTCTGAGCAGTGGGCCCGACTGTCCAAGCCCAGTCGTTACAAGTATATATTCTCCCAGTATTCCCATTTCTATACATCCAAGTATCATGAGTCAAGACCCCTAAAAATCATGAGATTTTTAACCCAACATTTGTTATTTTTATTTGCCTTGTTTTCAAGACAGTCTCTCCAGTCATGATAGACCAGCATTTAAAAAAAAAATGAAAGTCATGATTTTCATATGTTAACATGACTATAGGAAGTGGTATTAACAAAACAAAAAACTCAGTATTGTGAGTTTTCCAGAAAAATCCAATAGCTGGCATCACAGTACTTCCCTAATTCATCTGGCGAAAGAACCACCTCTTTCCAATTAGCATTTAGCTCATAAACATCAGGCCACATCCTTGCGACGCACATTTTGTGCTGCTTTAAATTTTTTTTTGGTGGGGCAGGGGGTTCCACATTTAAGAAGAACACAGAACAAACACCGTCATCTGATCAGAGAGAGTTAAAATTCAGTTGCGTTTGCATGCGAATTATAAAATCTTTCCAAAATACTATCATACAATTCTATTTATTTCCTCATGATTCACCTTATGCCCCCACTTTCCGAATATTTTGTTGCCGATTCATAATTGTTGACATGTTGATTCCTTAATGGAAGACCAACATGTTTCTATATATTTTCTTATTGTAAATTTCTCATTAGTGGACTTCAGTAGAATCAATTGATTCTGTAAACTATCCCCTCCAGTGTATCTCGTGTAGCACAGAGTTTACACTTTCTGTAGCACACTCTACTGGGAACCAAAAGGAATGACCAACTCATTTAGTTCCTTAGCACCACCTAGTGCCAAAAAATTAATTTTTTTTTTTTTTTTTTTTTTAAAGAAAGTGTTCTTTTCTCTCACTAACCTACTAAGTCAAAAATGAAGATTATCATCTCACCTTTGGGGCACAATTCAAAGCTTTTATCCATCTCCAGATAAGAAACTACATTTAAATAGAAAATTAACACTGACAATTTAGCAGCCTCCGTTCAATAATGATTGGCACATAGCAGTGTGTTTCATCAAGTGATCTCAAAGCACTTTGCAAACATTAATTAACACAACACTACTGTTTTACCGATACTTGTTTTATTGATGAGTACATCGCAGTACAGGGAAGTTGAAGGATTTGCTTCCATAGCAAAGACCCGATTTATAAACTTGCCTTCTCTTTCTATTTTGTGGATTATAAGAATAGCTTGTATGTATGAGCTATACTGTACTTTACAAAAAGTAACAATTAAAGTTGGTCAAAAAATCAGAACTTCCATTTTGTAGAATTGAAGGGCTAGATTTGAATCCCTGCTATGGAGCAGGGACTTGAACTGAGGTCTCCCCCTTCTCAAGGGAGCACCCAAACCAACAATAGGGCTCCCACAGTAGGGCATTCTGGGGTAGAACTCTCTCCACCTCTAGTGCTGAAGCTGTTCCAATTGGTATAAGAGACTTGCATGGTCATTGGGCCAAAGAGAGTGAGAGAAAATTACTCACCTTGGACAGAGGAGATCACAATCTAGATTTCACCCTCCTCTACTCCTTACTGTGATAACTGTCCTGTTGACACCTCTTGTGATTTCATACCGTATGTGGAGTTTTCTTGACGCCCCAGCTTCCCAACCCAAAATTACGTGACAATCTCAGAATTCATTAAGTTTCTAGCCTTTATTTTTTGCAGAGAGGAGCTTGAAAACATGACCAGAGGGTAGCTCTAAAGGCCCAAAAACCACAAGGCAAATAAAAAGAACTCAAAATGTATAATTATTTTAAAATCTCATGGTTTTCAGGCCTATCTAATAATTGGGGACTGACTCTTGATGTGTGAGTACTTGGGCTCGCCATTAATGTGGTCCTCATGTACACAGTCTTACACAAGGAATACCTGCAAGTCCTCCATTCTCTCAACTTCAAGTCCTTCTTAAAACCCCACTTCTACTCTGATGCCTATAGTCAATCTTGTTTGCAGAGGTACTGTAGCAGGGTTGGCCCCGGGATATGAGAGTTACCAGCTGGGACCTACTTCTGTTGGTGAAAGAGAAAAGCTTTCGATCTATGCAGGTCCAAACCCAAAGAAGAGCTCTGACTCGAAAGCTTGTCTCTCTCACCAACAGAAGTTGGTCCAATAAAAGATATTACCTCCCACACCTTGTTTCTCTCTCATGAATCTTGTTCATTTGAACAGAAAATCCCCTCTTGTTATTCCCCATCTCATACCACTGCTGGATTAAGGCACAGACATTATAGACTCAGGCCTAAGGTCCCAGATCCTGGAGTCACATGATGAAATCAGAACCTCGGCATTATTTTATTTAAAATGTGTATTTCTAGCCCTTATGGATGCATAGTAAAACTTAAAAAGATGGCTTGAGTGTAGCCAATATCTGCCTGAATCTGCAAACAGCCTGAAACAATAGCTGTAAGAGACATTAACTTTGAATGCTGCTACCACTCCAAGGAAGGGTGATGTCATAGCAAAGGTGGAGCCAAGATGTCAGGATGGGGAATAAGAGTCTCATGAGGGACATGCCTGCGACCGTGGATTGCCTTAATTCGGGCTTGTTCTATCTCCCGGCTCATCAGTTCATTGTGAGCTTTTGGGGGCAGGGACCGCCCCTTCTTTTATCTCTGGAAAGCAGTTCGTGCAGGGTGAGCAGCATTGCAGACAAATAATAATAGCAATCTCCAAATCTGGCAGCAAACAGGTAAGGGTAGACCCAGAGGATTTGATTCATACCCTTCCCTGCACAAAAAACCCTGTTCCATCAAGCATCAGCCATCTCGAAGACATTTTACCAAGATTCCATCCTGTTGCTGCATTAACCGATCTGCCGCAACAGAGGCCTGACTGCTTACAAGTCTGGAAACCTACACATTACTGTGATGTTTACTTTTAAGTAGCCTGATCCATCTTCTGCCCCATGCAGAGCACAGCCAAATTCATTACAAGCAATTCAAGTCGCTAATCAAATGTTCATTGGGTAGATACAAAGTATCCAGCATCTCTATTAGTGCAGCTAAAGAAAGACAGGATCCAAAACACTTTCTCGCCCTGAAGAGGCATAAATCATCATCATCATTATTTGTAGTATTATTATTATTACTATTATTATGGTAGAGCTTTTATCCTCTGCATGGAAATAGGCAATCTGTAACAGAAAAAAAAAATGTTGAATACATTTCCCCCAGCTACTGAACACTTTAAATCTGTTGTCAACATTCCTAAAATATCTTGTCTCGTTTGAGGACAGAAAAGCTGGCTATGCTGAACAATTTATCACATTATTTGTATTAAAGTAGCAATGAGATTGCCCATCCAGGATCAGGGCTGCTTTCTGCAAGTGACGTAAGCAACAGTCCATGCCTCAAAGAGCTTGGGGGCAGATTTTTAAAAAGGTAGCTAGGTGACTAAATACCTTAAAAACCAGGCTCTTACTGCCTAGACAAGGCAGACAGTGGGTGAAGGGGAAACAGCGGCACAGGGAAAGCGAAGGGAAGCTATTTAACTTCTAAACTGGGATTAGAACCCAGAATTCCGAGTCCCACACGGATGCCCTGGCTACTAATCTGCAGTGCGTCCCCACTATCCCCAATGCCCATGAAGATCCTCATGTGAAAAGTGCTATGCAGCTTCAAATTATTATTTTAGTATTACAAAGTTATTATTCTAACTCGGAGGGCAAAGGTTAATGGGAAGTTACCCATGCAGATCCTGCAACGGTAGGTTTACTTGCAGTATATTACTCGGCCACTGGTGTCTCTATTTGCTGCACAGAGTTGCAGAAAGGATGTGGTCCCTGCAAACAATGGAGAAGAAGCTGGGACTAAAGCCGCATGGGGGCCTACTTGAGTTGTTCTCTTTAATAAGCATCTCCAGTTAAAGGATTGTGATATTGTAACAATCCTTTTAAAAAGCATGTATTGGTAAAATAATGGGCTGCAGCTACACTGCTATTTTTAGCATCTTCGCTTGATTATAGGTAGCATGCTTTTGTCTACCCCAGCTGAAAATGGCAACTCCAGCTGGAAGGTAGATATAGCCTACAGCTGTTTCCAGTAGTGCCAAAGTCCATACAGTTCCGTTAGATCTTCTACAGAGAATGCCCCACTGAAGCAGCAGGAGTGCATGCAAAAAATATCTGCCTCTGATTTATGCTCCTTGTTATGTGAAATCAAGTTTCTCATTTTGTTTTTTGAAAGTTGTCACCTGCACTCTATAAATAAACTACATCCAGCACTGCAAGCCTGGGGCCTCCATATAATTCAGTGAGTATATCAGTCTTTCCATATCCAAACTGACTTGCAATTACTCACTGTGGAAGCAAATACACTGTGGTTTGGATAATCCCCAGAACAATTTAGCCACAAATTAAATAAAATAGATTCTATCACGATTCAGGAATACTCGCTCAGAGCAAGAAGCATCCCCTAAGAATAGGAACAGCACCATATATGCACTGGGACAAGGTTAGTCATATAACATTGTGTATTATCTTGTTTCACATAAAATAGATGCTGTGCTGGGAATAAGTAAACCCAATGGACTGCATCCGATGAAGTGATCTGTAGCTCACGAAAGCTTATGCGCAAATAAATTTGTTAGTCTCTAAGGTGCCACAAGTCCTCCTTTTCTTTTTAATGGACTGCAAGTTACACGTGTTTAGAGAAACTCATTCATTTATAAAATGTATCCTTGTAAATTAATAAAATCCAATGAAATCTAAAAAAGACAGACAAATATTCGTTAGTATGTTCCTGGTATGGCCATAGCGATCCTTAATATAAATTTGAGGATATAGGTCAAATTTGAGATCTTAGGGTAAATTTCTAGATAGTTACATTTCCAGTACCGTAGGGATTTCCTTCATCACTTTGGTCTACACGGTCTTTGCACTGGTATATCTATGTTGGATAGGGGTGTGATGTCTTACCAGTATAGTCATAGCAGTATAACGTACTGTTGATGCAGTTGTACTCGTATAAAGGTACCTGTGGTGTCATTCCCCTTCCCATACCAGAATAAACTCTGCTGGTAAAAGCACATTTCTATCTCTATAACCCATCCACACTAGGGGAGAGGTATAGCTGTAACTATACCAGTACAAAATGGGTGTGTAGACATAGCCTTATATTCACTGGGAGCGCAGGGCTCTCGCAACCTCACAAAATTAAGTTCCTTAACTGTCTAAGGGGAGCATTTATATACCTTCAGAGCACCCATAACTAACGTAAGCCCAGGCAAGAAAAAAAAAATCCATTCATCATGGCAGAACTCAACACAAAAGAGCATTGATTAAATGCGCAATTATGTTGACACTTTCCCATCAGATGCCTTCCTTCCCCGCCTCCCCCGTGCTCCACAATAAGTGCATGAAAACATGTGTTTATCTCCCTCCATAATGGAGTGTTTCTGTTCCTTTGAACTATTGAACTTCATATGAAAAACACTATTCAGTCATTTTTCGATGGGGAAAGTATCTTATTGGAATACTCGCCCTGCTATAATGAGAGACACGTTTGTTTTGTTTGCAAATGTAACCAAAATGTCACTTGGCTGGTATGTTCTCAATCAAACCTTTGTGATTCCAGAGAGAGTTCAATGCTTTACATGCAGATTGTGTTCAGGGTTAGGGGGGACAAGGCGGGGGAGGCTGCAGGACTTTTGCAGAATCAACTGGGATCGATATAGGCAAAAATATAATTTCTCATGCACAGAAGTCTCTCTCTCAAAAAAAAGAAGCTCCGGGTAAAGCACGGATATAGCAAGGGATTTGATTTGATTACAGGGAAGCATCGTGTTTTAATACTGTCGTCATCTAGAATGTGTATAGAGTGAAGGTCCTACCCTGGCTAATGGGACACCCACCAGGATGCAGTTTCAAGATCTCCACGTGAGAAATGCATACTCCTTTCAGAGGCTCAGTCCTGCTCCCATTGACGTCTTCGCTTTCAAGGCCTTCCCTGCCTATTATCTCTCTGTAGAGATGTCGACTCCTGGCATCAATTGACCAATGATGCCAACCTTCATCTCCCACTTGTAATTATTTATAGACAAGTGCTGTCATGCTTTCTTCCATGGTGCCCCTCACACCATGGGAGGACCTCTCCACAACTACCTCATTGTCCTCTTTCAAACCCTTCCTTAAAACTATCCTTTGCTGTGATACCTAGAAAAAAATCTGTACAACCATTAGGCATCTGGTGCACTGAGACCTCAGACTATTAAGTTGACCAATATGATCTCACTGGTTGCTTGCACTCCCCGATCCGTGTCTAGCCACCTGTACCCTTTTGTCCGATACCTGGATTGTAAGCTCTTTGGATCTTTCTGTTCTGTGTTTCTAAGCACCTAGCGCAATGGAGCCCCTGGTTCATACCTGGGATTGCTTCGCACCACCTCAATAGAAATCAATACGAAGCGGCAAAGTCAATGGGCAGGCCCCTCACTCACTTCACTAGGCCCACAGTCCCGGGTCCGCTAAATGATGATTTATTCATTCATTTCAAGAGGAGGGGAAGCCACACATTTTGCAAAGGTGTGCACACCACTAACTAGGATGTCACGCTATTTCTTATCATTGGGCTAAATTCTCTGCTGTTGTCAACTCCGCTGGAGCTGGGCCCATTTACATCTGCTGAGAATTTGGTCCATTCTTTCTAGAGTGGCGTAAGCGTGCAGGCAATATTAGAGGCAAACAAGGACAGAGTTCTTGCTTCAAAGGGTTTATGGCCTAGTGACTCTAGCACTGACAACAGAATCAAGAAATAACTGAAGAGAAGAGACATAGAATTGGATGGATTAACATTACGTTATATAGACAGGGGAGTAAGCACATGGGACAGGACAGGGCAGGGCATGGACATACACTCCCAATCAAATACAGTGAGAGTGAGAACTCAGTTTGTTTACTTTATCAAAAAAGAAGAAGATCAAAAGGTGGCTTGATTACGGTGTATCAATGTCTTCATAAGAAGAAAATACCGGGTACTAAATAGCTCTTCCATCTAGCTCAGAGAGGCAGGTCTAGATCCACTGTCTGGAAGCTGAAGCCAAACAAATTAGAAATAGAAATAAGGCAGACAGCACGGAGGATGATTAACCATTGTGGGGAGGGTGGGGGGAAGTGGAGGATTCTCAGACCTTTGAAATCACGACTGGATGCTTTTCTGGAAGATATGCTTTAGTTAAACACAAGCTATTGGGCTCAATTCAGGGGAAACTGGGTGATACTATCTAGCCTGTGTTATACCGGAGAGATCATCTAATGGCCCATTTAAAACCCATGACAATCAGTGAAAATTGGGCATCCAGATCCTCTAGGCAGCTTTGAAACCATAAGCATTATGGCCATAAACATTAACACATGCTGTTCCTACTTCGTTGTCCTGTGTAAGGTTTTCCATTCCATGAGCTCTGTATAAAACAAAGCCCACTCAAGCCAGTATCAAGGAATTTATTCAGCTGTTTAAGAAGAACCCATCTACTCCATGGTGGTGTATGAACTGGGGGGCTTGTTTCAACCACCAGGGAAAGGGGGAAAAAAGCTCCATGCATTAGTTCAGTAAGGTCCTCTCAGGGTTTGCTTTATTATCCCCAAACCGTAAGCAAATCAACTGAAAAATTCTGGGCAATAGAGACTCCCCCTGATTCAGAAAGAGTCCGACATGACACAGAGAGCTTGGAGCTGCATGTTAAGAGCTGCTCACCAGAAGCAATTTGCAGCGCATAACAACAACAACTTCATTGATACTTGCTAACTTAAAGACAGTCTTATGTCTTGAGCTATAGTCTTATGTTAGATAGTAAATTATTAATCCTTTAAAGACATACAGATATATCCCATTCTCATAAAGACAGATTAAATAAAATAGTCAATCTAGGGCTAACACACACACACACACACACACACACACACACACACACAATTAAAAAAAAAAAACCAAAAAGATGAAAAGCTTAATTGGAGGTAGGGAAAAAAGATCCTTTTTAAACCCTCCTCAAAACTATACAGAAACTTCAGGAAGAGAGATTAGTTTACATTTTGCTATTCTGGATAAGGGTGCGTGTCTCTGTGTGTGTAGGGTCTAAAAATATGTGACACATTAGATGCACTCTCTGTAAGTGAACACCATGGAAAATTCAGCATCCCAGCTAATCCGTTACTGGAAGTGCAGACAGAAAGGTAGGCATAGGGAACTGAGACAAAAAAACAGGCAAAAAGGAAGATAAATTGTTTGACTTTGGAGACACTTAATTAATCAGTCAGTGCTTAAACCCTAGGGTATAGTAAGGATTCAAGGGCAAGAAATTGATATATGCCATAGCATCCTCACTCAGAAGCAGCTTGAAAAATGTAATATTAGATGACAGGATAAAAAAAGGCTTATCAAGTGAACAGCACTGTGATTTTGCGTGCCCTCCAACCTCCCTAATCTTTAATAGCAAAACCTTTCAGACATTTGAGGCAAGCATGATAGATGTCGTATGGCACGCAACTGCTCCTTGAAAGACATTAACGGCTACCTGAGACAGTTTATCAGAGTCGAGTCTTGAGCGACCAGATAGGATAAGGGGATTAAGAAATGAATCTGATGCAATCGGAGGAGTTACACTGGGGGAAGATTAACAGATTTTGATGTCCAGTTTTTCAACATTACTACACAAGGAGGAACAAAACCTTTCAAAAGATCTGAGAGGGAAGCAGAAGAGGAGGCTTGTTTCAATAGTAGAACATACAGTATTGTTTGGTCTTGGGTTCAAGATGTAGGCTTGGATCTGCTTCGACAAAGACTTTGTGTGTGACCTTGGGCAAGTCATTTAGGCTTTCAGTATCTTAGTTTCCCATCTGTAAAATGGGGGATAACTATAATACCTCGTTCTTTTAAAGAACTTTCAATCACCAAGTCAGTATTGCTAGTCCCATTTTACTGATGGGGAAACTGAGACACAGCGATTAACTGACTTTCCCAAGGTCATTCAGCAGGCCAGTGGCAGAACCAGGAATAGATTCCAGAATTCTTAAGTCCTACTCCAGTGCTCGGTCTACTAGGCCACACTGCCTAGAGGGGGCAAGTTCAAGTCTAAGTACTCAGTTACTAGAGTCATGTGGGGGGGTCATCTAAGTACAAAGTTGAACAGATTTTGCATAACATGTAAAACATTGCTAAACAGGGGACTGCATCTTCAAAAGATCAGCTTACATATGAATTTTAAACGTTCCTTCTTTTAAGGTGGCAAACAGAACTAACCAAACAATGAGAACAACTTTTGTACAATATCAACATTCCAGGCATTTCAAATCAGCCTACAGCTGGTCAAAGAACAAAAAGGGAGAAGGTGGAGGAGTGGGAAGGAGAGGAGCTTTTTCTGAAATTGTTTTAAAATGTATAAGAAACAATATCCCATTTTTCTCTTCCCATCAAAGCTCAAAACTTTGACTTTTTGTCCAAAGTACAAATTTCTGAACATTTCAACCAGCCCTATCAGAAGAATTTCCGAAGTCAAACTCAATGGCATCATTAAACTGATGTTGCATCTCTGAACCTGCACTTCTAGCTGGGTCCTGTTGATATTAGCTATGCGGGTACCAAAGACACATTCTACCCACAAGTTAGAAAAACCAAGTTCAGTGTTGGGAGAAAGGTTGAAATACATGAAGGAGAGAGGACTGGAAGCATATGCTGATTCGACATAGTCTTTGCTTAGGCAAAGTTCCCACTAAAGTCAATGGGAACTTTGCGGAGCAAGGACTGCAGGATTTCAGTCCCTATGAGACAATGCATCTCTTACACCTCATCCTCAGCAAACTTCTAGTTTGTAATTTCCCAGGCATAATATATCAATAGGATGTCTTGTAGTACTGTCCAGTTAGGTCAGCCCATCACAGTACATTACAGTGTGTGGCACGCCAAGGGAACTGGGACTCCTTCCAATCATATGACAAGCCAAGGAGACTCAAAAGAAAGGACGGAGAGTGCTGAGTCTACAGGTTTAACAACAATGAATTCAGTGGAAGCTTGCAGGTGTCAACATAGACAAAGGGGTCTGATTCCGCAAGATACTTAAGCACGCAATTAGTTCCATAGACTGCAATGGAATTACTCATATGCTTAAAGTTACGTATGCGTTTAAGTCCCTTCCTAAAAGCAGGAGGCAAGATATTAGGAACGTATTTAGAGGTCACAATGGAAAGGGTGTTGTGAGAACAACTGCATCTTCATAAGGAAGTAGTACAGAGGGATTTCTAGCAACTGGCCAGTGGACAATATCAAAATGTTTCAGAAGCTTTTATTTGTTTGTTCTAAGCAGAGGGAGATGGACAAAAACCATGCATGTTTCATTGTCCAAAAATCTCACTTGCTAAGTGTCTGTTTTACAAAGACAGGGATGGTACAAATCCAGACCCCACCCCCAAAATTTAGAGGAGAAGATGGGAAGATTCATAGATTCATAGATACTAAGGTCAGAAGGGACCATTCTGATCATCTAGTCCGACCTCCTGCACAGCGCAGGCCTCAGAATCTCACCCACCCACTCCTATGAAAAACCTCACTCATGTCTGAGCTATTGAAGTCCTTAAATCATGGTTCAAAGACTTCAAGAAGCAGAGAAGCCTCCCTCAAGTCAACCATGCCCCATGCTACAGAGGAAGGCAAAAAACCTCCAGGGCCTCTCCAATCTGCCCTGGAGGAAAATTCCTTCACAACCCCAAATATGGCAATCAGCTAAACCCTGAGCATATGGCCAAGATTCATATTTAAAGATCAATTACTTACCAAAATCCCATTATCCCATCATACCATCTCCTCCATAAACTTATCGAGTAGAATCTTAAAACCAGATAGATCTTTTGCCCCCACTGCTTCCCTTAGAAGGTTATTCCAAAAGGACAGATTAATCTGATTTGTCCTAGCCAATCAAAGGTGCTTAGATACATACCTAACCAGATCCTGTTCCCACTTTAGCCAATGGCAAAGGCATGAGGAGAAAGATTGGGTCCCAATCCATAACAAAAACTGTTAACGACTTGAATTAATTACAACCTATTTTCTTCCAAAATAGCTAACGTTAGTTATTCAGGAGACTTGACTCTATGGAAACGGATAGGATAAAAGTAAGGTGATTTTGAACTAAAAGGAGACCAAAAAATGTGAGGATAAAAGCTGAAATGTCTTTACGACCTGTAACTCAACACTGTTTGACAAACTGTCCCCAGACTCAGCACAAGAAAACTCTGAAGGCAAAGGAGGAGATCTTCCACTTTTCAGGCCAAACCAATTTCCCAAGCCAGAGTGATAAGGAGGAGATGAAAATAAGACTTTATAATGGAAGTTCATTGCAACCTTAAATAGGGCTACTATTTCTCCATAATGCACAACTATCATAAAGCAATCGTTCTCCTAAAACAAAACATAAATCGTTCTCCTAAAACATATTTACAAAACAAATCGTTCTCCTAAAACATATTTACTTTTGGCTATTTAGAAAAGAAAAAGTTAAAAACCTATCAGTAGAGAACCTGCCCAAAATGTCTTCCGAAAGGCTGAGGTGCTTGGTCTGTGGGCAGAGTTTGGAAGAATAACCAGAGCTACCAGTGTAGCATCCAAATGAGGAAAAACAGACAATGACATTCAGCTCATTGGCGTGCATACCAGATACATAGAGAGGGGTTTGTGCATCCTGGGCTTTCCCTGCAAACTGATTTGGAAAACAAGAGCCAGGGGATCAAATTCTGATCAGAGCACTCCAAATGCAGTCTTCTGGTTAGCTGAACTTCTTAAACCCTAACACAAAGGTTAGATGGGGCTGTTTGTCCCAACCTCTCGGTCTTGTCACATGCTTTTACAAAAGGAGCAATATGGGCACAAGTTCATCTTTCCAAACAACAATAAAAAATATGAATGTGGTGAAAGCACCTCCTGAATGCAATTTACAGGAGCAAGAGTGAGTGAGTGAGTGAGTGAGTGAAAGGGCAAAACAACAGAAATTAGCAGCAGGAATTAATGATGCATTTGATGAAAAAGATCAAAACTCGTTTTTTACATTAAGGGACAAGTAAGGAACTCTTTGTGCTTTTAGAGCACAAGTTGAACAGCACCAAATTAATATCTAGCCTGTCACAGCAAGAATAATAAATCACTGTTTTACAGGATTTAATATTCCCTTTTAAAGCAAATAGCATCTTTTCTTCAACTTTCAAAGGGAAAGTACGTTGTTTTAAATGACTTTAAAAAAAAAAAAAACACAACCTAATGAGACAGAACATAGAAACTTATATAGTATAACATGGCTTTGGGATGAGATATTTAGCTTATTATAAGTAATATCAAACACCACCATTTATTACTTCGAGGTGTATTTCCCAAGCAATTAGGCAAGGGGAGCCTAATTACAAATTAAATCCGTGTTCAAATAAGCATAATAGAACAACAACTGTAATCTGCCGAGACATGACAACAACAGCTGGAATGCTATTTTGTTTTAATCACATCTTAAAAAGACTTATCAAATTTTCAGGAAAACATTCCAAAGAATCTGTTTCAAAGGTCACCTTTGAACAAGGAGTTTCTTTTGTTTCACTCTAGCAGAATGTTCAATAGAGAGTGGATACTGATGGAACTGGGAGCCAGGAATGCAGTTATGCCTCACATGAATGCAAAGAGAATATGTGTTCAGCAAATAAACTTGTTTTATTTGAACATGACACACATACCTTGAAGAGACTTGGAGAGTAAAACCCGCTCCCCTGTGGTATGGGAGACCATGCCCCTAGGGGTCTGGATAGGAAGGAGTGAAGCTCCTGTTATGAACATGCAATTGGAATCAGACACAGAATAAAAGCACTCTTGCACGCAGTTTACGCACAGAGTGATTGCAGAACATCAATTCTCCAAACACCTTAGGTAACAATAGCTGTGACCTATACACACACCTCAGTTCTGACACACTCATAGCTTTGGGAACCTTAACATCTCCTTCTCTATCTCCTGAAAAGCAACCTCCAGAGTAGGCACCACCTGTTCCAGGACCAATGCACCACCAGCTACACTTCTCATCTACAAAATAGGGATTCTAGTCCCCTACTGCTGCAGGGTGCTATGAAGATCAAGGCATATAAATTGCTCTTTCAACAACTGTGCCTGCATCAGAGTTCTTGCACATGCAAATCAGGTTGTTCGAAACAGCTCTTTTTTTTTTTTTTTTTTTTTTTTTTTTAAAAGGGCCAGATTTTCACAGGTATTAAATAGTCCAAAGCTGCTAGTCACTTTTGAAAGCCTAACTCCCATTGATATCAGGACAATCAGCTTCAGTTTCAATGCGAGTTAGGCAACTTACTTGCGAAGAGGCTTTTGAAAATCCCATTAGGCACCCATCTGCATCTTGAGACCCCTAAATACCTTTGAAAATCCAGTCCCGTGTCTCATCAGGGTGTTGTGTAATACGCATGTTAACATATGGGAGATGTTCCGACACTGCACCGTTGAGGGCCATACAAGTACCTAGACAGATAGAAGCAAACCAATACAAAGTTTGTGCCCTAAAGTCTTAGATAGTTAAGCAATATTTTGCATTACAAAAAGAAGAGGTGGTAATCATCTTAAATGTGCCTCCTAAGCTAAACATTTACACTACGTGTATTGAGGCGGTTCAATAATAGGGCACTTTCTGAAATTTAATAATTATGAGTGATAATTCAAGTTGCAATGTAATTAATTCAAAAATTAAGGCAGCAATAGATGTGAAATCACAATCTTAGTAATCGATTAAAGTACCTAGGTATAGTTAAGCACTTCTAGCAAGTTAGTGGGAAGTCAATTAGCTAGACGAAAGTTAATTGCTATAGCTATCTTGTTTTAGTCCACTTAAATAAACCCAAACAGTGCAAGAAAAAACAATTGTAACATATCGACAGCCAGGTCAATAGGTATTTGTTCCTTACTTAAAATGGAAGTAGAAGAAATCCCATTTTAAGTCCAGTACTCTATCTTCCCCTTCTGTTTATCTAGGTTTGTAGAAGGTTGCCTATCATCCTGCTACGTGAGCATTCTTCTATGGGCGCTTTAAAAAAAAAATGTAAAATTAAATCTTATGTAGGTATTATTGTCCCCAGAGCATAGGAAACTGAGTCAGGGTGGCTATATGCTTTGTTCAAAAATCAAAGGAAGTCCAAGATTAGAACTCAGGAGTTCCTAGTTTCCAAGTCCTGAGCTCAGAGTAGCACCTAGGCCCAGTGAATGGGAGACTGGAGACCTGCATTTTATTGCCAGCTCTGGCACTGGCTGCCATATGACCTTGGGCAAGTCACTTCCCCTCATTGTGCCTCATTTCCCCTTTCATGCTCAGAAGCAATTATGAGGTATCCTTGGTTAATTCATGAAGTGATAAATGAGTGAAAGCTCCAGTCTTGAAAGCAGTGATGCCCCCGACCCTTATAGTTCTGGAAAACAGAGGAAGCAAAATAACCAAACAATAAACCTCCATCTTCACAAACTTCAAACTTGGGGCTGATTCTGCTTCCTTAGGTCCACAGTTGAATCTTTCGCTCTACACCCAGCAAAAAAAAAAAAAAAAAAAAAAAAAATATGAAGGAACTATACAGCCACAGCTCTCCCCGCAAGCAGCCACGTTTACTAAATATACACAAGAGTGCCACATACATACTGCCGCTCTGACCGATTTCTGGAAGCTTCTGGACCGTACAATACAGAGACTTAATGGATCGTATTAAAGGAAACAGTACCCTCTACCTATCCACTGCAATCAACCAGCGAAAACGTTCACCCCATCAGCTCATAATCAACAGCAGGCAGCTTCAGAGTATTTAACTTCTCTTCATATTTTGTGGCCCTACGTGTTCTTCTCTGATAGGTATGGCACGTTTCAGTTTCACATTTGGAGTGGGGGCAAATTCCCTTCTGGCATCGTCCATGGAATTCCATGGAGTAGAGATTTTAGCTCGTATTTTCAAATCCAATTAACACTTTGGGCGAAAGGAAAACACAATCATTCAGATTAAATGAAATGGTTATTTCAAACAGTATTTGTAACTGAGCTTGCTTGGACTGCCAAGGAAGGAACAGTGCAAAACCTCTTTGGAAACCTCGTGGATTGGCTGATTGTAAGGTTCAAGAAAAAGCTATTCTTTCCCTTCTCATAGAATATCAGGGTTGGAAGGGACCTCAGGAGAACATCTAGTCCAACCCCTGCTCAAAGCAGGACCATTGACCATTTGGCCCCACATCCCTAAATGGCCCCCTCAAGGATTGAACTCACAACCCTGAGTTTAGCAGGCCAATGCTCAAACCGCTGAGCTATCCCTCCCCTGAGGCTGGTGGTTTTTTGTAAGTCTCCTGGAAGTTGCACTGGAATTGGTTTGTCCCAAATCACTTTGGAGGTCATATTTGTCATGCTTTCCTCCCTGCTGATTGAAATTACCCAAACAGCTGGGGCAGGATGTTTTGGGAATAACAACACTATGAATAATACAAACTCACTCTGCCCAGCCATTGAAAAGTGAGATGTTATATTCAGTGTCCAGCAAACATCCCTCCTCGCTTCCTTGTCTGTAATAATTGAACATTAAATATTTAAAGAAAGGTATTATTCCCACACATCCATGGCAATGCAGCAACAGGCATTCATCTTCAGAAGCACAGAATGCGAGTTAATTCTGAATAACTTGAAATGATTTGGGACTGAAAATATTCAAAGGAAAGTCAATTGTAAGCAATTAAAAGCTAACAGCCCAATTGTCAGTGGTGCAAAGCGCACACACACTCCAACAGAAATTAACAGGAGGTGCAGATATTCAGTCCCTCTGAAAAATCAGGCTGTAGGTTTGAAGTGAATGGGAGCTTTGCCATTATTTTAATGGGATGGGAATAGGAGCCAACATTTGGTCTATGTTCTGCTTCTCTTTTATACTCAGAGACAGAGATTGATTGCCGTACATAAAACCATGTCAAAGCCAAACTTGGACATCAGCTGGGGCTGTTGCAAGGGGAAATCAAGAGTTGGATATCTTGAGTTTAATTTTGTTTTTGCTGTAATTCATTTTTCAAGGCTTGGGAAATTGGTTTGCCATTATTCCGTGAGTCAGCGTTGGGCATTTTGCTTTCTGCAGCTCTTTACCGGATAACCCATTTTTACAGCTTTTAAAAACAAAGTAAAAATTGTTTTTAAATGATTAAAAATGAACATAGTTGTGTCCTTGCTCTCCACACAACCTTAAGAATACGGGGAAACTATACAGGCTCAACTGGACTTTAAGAAATTGTTTCTATTTGTATATAGCTGATAAACAAAAAACTTAGCTCCCTAGATACACTGCTGCTTGGTTAGATTCTAGAGGCTTTTGCAATAAAGGGCTCCCAAGCTATCAAGCCATGCTACCTGATTCCTATACACTACAAACAAATAGATTATACACCTCAGTTACAGAAGAGGAACATATTCTCAGCTGGTGTAAATCAGTAAAACGCTATCTATTTCATGTACTTATTTGGCCCCCATTTAGCATAGTATTTGAACATCTCACACAATCTACCATGTATTTATCTTCACGGCACCCATGTGAGGCTGGGTAGTGCTGGTACTTCTTGTGACGGTGCACCCCATCATGCTTTATGGAAATATGACATAACTGGAATACGTTTTATGCTAGATATGCCATGTAACATCTCTGCCATGTAATCTAAAGGTTATGATCTACTGAATATATTCATCCTATGTGTATGCATGTATCATTTTTGTACTCAAAGTTATGAACATTGGCTCTGTACTTGTTTAATTTTAAGTAGCCTCAGTGAAGCAGTTGGTCAGCTTCCTGAGAAAAGACTATTCTCAGTAAGTGCCCATTCAAGAAACACTTAAGCTAACAATGAACTTGGAGATGCCAATCCACATGTGAGCTTTCCTGGGAATGTGGCCTGGCTGATAAGGAAACTCAGTCATGCATGGACATGTGACTTGCCCAGGTGACTCCAAAACTCCATCTTGGAGCTGGATTCTGCAAAAGAGAGAGGAGGGGGGGTCTCCACTCACAAGAGAAAGAATATTTAAGCCCCTGGGACATCCTTCCATTTTGTCTTCAGCTGGCTCAAGAGATAGCCTCTCCACCCCCAAGGATACCTGAAAGAAACTGGAACAAAGGACACTAACCACAGGGGTGCAAGTGATTGCTGGACCCAGACTAGAAGGAGACGAGTCTGTAAAAAGAAGCTTACTGGAACATCTCTGAGGGTGAGATTTCATCTGTAATCACTTTCTTATTGTATTAGGCATAGACTTGCGTGTTTTATTTTGTTTGGTAATTTACTTTGTTCTGTCTATTATTACTTGGAACCACTTAAATCCTACTTTTTCTATTTAATAAAATCACTTTTTACTTATTATTTAACCCAGAGTGTGTATTAATACTTGGGGGTGGAGGCAACGGTTGTGCATCTCTCTCTATCAGTGTTATAGAGAGCAAACAATTTATGAGTTTACCCTGTAAAAGCTTTATACAGGGTAAAACAGATTTATTTGGGGTTTGGACCCCATTGGGAGCTGGGTACCTGAGTGTTGGAAACAAGAGCACTTCTTAAGCTGTTTTCAGTTAAGTCTGCAGTTTGTGGGACGCAGTTCAGACCTGGGTCTGTGTTCGTAGCAGGCTAGCATGTCTGGCTCAAACAAGGCAAAGTTCTGAAGTCCCAAGCTGCCAGGGGAAACGGGCTCAGAGGTAGTCTCGGCACATCAATTGGCACTCTCAAGTGGGTTTCTGTGATCCAACCCGTCACACTCCTATTGTACAGATGGGGAATTGAGGCACAGAGACGCTAATTGACTTGCCCAGTGTCACACAGGAAGTCTGTAATAAAGGAGATGAACATAATGAACCTATGTCTCCTAAGTTTTATGCTAATGCCCTAATCACTGGACCATCCTTCCTATGGACTATAATGGAGCTATGTTGCTTTACACCAGGTGAAAAGCTGATCTATCGTATCAGTGATAACTTACTGTAGATTATTCACAGAACTATGAACAAAGGGCCCAGTCCTGTAAGGCTTTGAGCAGCCTCAGCTCCCATCAGTGACCACGTAAGATGATGATGCTCAACTCTTCCTCACTAGAAGGACTCAACACTGTGTAGCGTCAGGGCCAGGATTTCTTGGGGTGAAATCCTGGCCTCGTTTAAATCAATGGACTCTTGATTTTGATTTCAGTGGGCTCAGATTCCACCTCCAGAATCCAGACACAGACCATACTGTGGCACCAAGTCAAAACTAAGTAATGGCAGGGCTTGGTCCAACAAAGCCAGTGACCCAATGCGGTCCCAAAAGTAGACAAATCCCTAATAGCTCAAGTGTGGCAAGGCCTTCGGAGTGCTCACGGGCACGTCAGGGCCCAATCCAATGCCCAGAATCATTGGAAAAAGACTTCCATTGACTCCAGTGGGTGTTGGATCAGGCCCCGAGTAAGCATCTCTTCCTCAGTGCTCAAGACTTCCTTTATCACCCAGCCATTTATTTCCACCCATCCCTTCCACCCGCACCTGTTCTGTGTGCTGAGGCTAAGTGTAGACCATTCTGAGTTTGGACTCGACCCATATTGCCTTTCTCTGTTCTGCACACTTGAGAACCGTAACCCTGGATTTCTGACTTATGGAGCTGCTATATTTTACCAAGGAAACTTTTAATAAACACTACATCAAGGCACTTTCCACACTGTTTAAAAAAAAAACCTACTACCATTTTGGTTGGGTGATGCTCACTTTGGAGTATCTCAGGATATTGCTATCAGGCAGGATTTTGGGGGCCAAATTCAGACCTTGAGTAAGCAGGTGTAACTACAATGCTGATCTAAATTTGGCTCAGGGTTCAGATAAGCTTGGTCACTCAGCTTCTCTCAAGCTGCCCTGTAGCATTTAAAAACGGGGACAGCACAAGCAGGTCTCTTCTTGGCAATTTTTCCCACTTTACCTTTGCCAGCAATGGAATCAATACAGTATCTGGAGATGTCCTTATGCCCCGGTCCAAATGATGTGTGATTAAAAACGGCATTGCTGGTGCTCTCTTGTCACAGATGGCATGTGGTTCTGCCTCAGAACTTCTGCCAGGGGGTCTGACTGAACTGTCAAGCTGGGATGCACTCAGCATCAGACAGGAAAATGCTGGGTCTTTGCCTTTGAAAATTATTGTGACGGGAGGGGTGAATGAAGTGCCTCTGTTTTCTTGATCCGTTGTCCTGCTAAGACCTCAGTACACAGGAATGCACAGGGAGGTTTTTTTAAGTTCTTTTTTTAAGTTAAGATCACCCTAACTATTGTTATTACAGCAGCCCCTAGATATCCCTGCTGAGATCGGGCCTCAATTATGCTAGGTACTGTACAAACACATCGTAAGAGATAGTCCCTGCTCTGAAAAGTTTACATTATAAATAGATAAGACTGAAGGGGAAACTGAAGCACAGAGAGGTGAAGTGACTTGCTCAAGGTCACGCAGCAGAGGCAGGTATAGAACCCAGCACTCCCAACTCCCACTCCAGTATTCAATATCCACTCGACACTTCTGCCTCCCCAGCTGACTGAATCACAGCTCTCAAATTTAGTTTTATACCCAGTGAAAACACAGACTCACTATATCTAGCTCTACAAATGCTAACTGTTATTAAATAGAGACATCCCGTTAAGAACCAGCTTTATTCCTGCTTATTGCTTTGTTGCTGGCCCTAAAATTTTTTAACGAACAAATTCATCATGCACTCCTTACGTGACCCATGCTTACCCACTACGGGTCTTTGTCCATCTATCTCACGCACACACTACAGTGACAAGTCCACACATCGAGGCTTATGAGTCTACTACAGCCTTCAAGTTATGGAGCATGGGTTCTTTAGCTCAGGCCACAACTCATGCCTTCAAAGGTCCCAAATTCAGTTCCTACCAGCGACTTGTCCAGGAGCATCACATCACGTTTCTGTGCCGGACTCCCACTGGCTCCAGTGGGCATTTGGGGTGTGCAGAGATGATGTACCATTGCCTAAGGGCCAAAGCATGGCCTGGCTTGTGCCACGGCACAAGGAAGTAAGTGGGCATAAAATATCCCTTCATTCCTCAGCACAGTCTACTTACACAGCGGATAGCTATACCAGAGGGGACAGCGGCCTTCAGGAGGCTGATATTCCCAGTCCCTGTTCCTGTGGAAGAGAATGAGCAGGGGTTTGGCTCTGCTGCACCAGGTACCTGGGGGAAGTAAGATGCTCCAGGTACAGACACGGCACAGGGTACGTGAGTCTCCACAGCCCCAGAACAAAGGGGAAACCAGACTGTGGCTAAGGAAGCAAGATTAATGGGTAGAGCAGTAGCCTGGGAGATCTTGTTTCTATTCCTAGCTCAATCACCGGTCTGATGTTAGACCTTGGGCAAGTCCCGCAGCTCTGTGCCTCAGTTTCCCTAGCTGTAAAACAGGGATGATACTGACCTCCTTTGTACAGCGTTTTGAGATTTATGGATAAAAATAGTGCCGTCTACGAGCCAGGTGTTAATACTGTTGTGACAAAGAGATGCCCCTTGCTCAGGTCTCACAGCAAAGCCATGATTTAGCCCTAATTAGTCACAGAGTTCATGGCCAAAGGAATGCTGGATCCATCTATTTACGAAGCTCAATACCAGTAACATAAGCTCTGGTCTTCACACAATACTAGCGAGTCAATACAATATAAGGGGAATTCTCAAGTCACAGTGGATGGGAACATTCTGTGTCTGCTGGATAATCCAGTATACGCGAGGTACCTCTCTGGAGGTGTTACAACCTGAGTGAATTTGCCCAATCACCCCGCACTGTTAGTTCTTGGAGGGCTGTAGTCACCCTCCCCCATGGAATTACATACCGTCCCTGGCTCCCAATGATACACAAACTTAATATAGTAAGATCTCCCAGAGATATTGCAGGAAGTTGCCAAGTGCATCATACACTCCCCCATGAGGCCTAGCTTCATGAGCCCATGTGCGTATGGAAGGGTAGGGGATAATTGGCCCTACCCTCCTTCCTCTGGGGAAGTTAGTTCTGCCTTTAGCTCTAGCCTACAGCATTTCTGGGGCTCTGGAAAGCAAGGATCAAGATTGTGACTCGAGCATTGTGCATGAGGCACTGATGTGGGCCAATGGAAATGGTGAAAACTCTTCCAACAGATCCATACTGGAATGGTCACACGCTTCCCAGCTGGAAAAGTGCATAAAGCTGGGTAAGGAAAGGTTGTTTTTTTTTGTTTCCATGAAAAAAGTTTCCATTAAAACTGTGCAGGCTTTTGTAAACACACACAGCTACCACCGCCACCAAAAAAAAAAAAAAAAAAAAAAAAAAAAAAAATTGATTTTTTAATTTTTTTTTTTTTTTTTTTTTTTAAGAGAAACTTGAAAATTTCCATTGAAATTGGACATCTTCACAGGAAATATTCCAATGAGCTCGAGACATACAGACTTGTTGTCCGAATAAAACAAACAAGACAGACCTGTACAATGGCAATGGGAATATTTTCTTCCACTCCCACCCTCAGGACAGGCAAGCAGAGTTGTCCCACTTATCCCAGTGGTAATTTTAAAACTTGTGCATCAGATGGAAACTGATTTCCAGGTTATAGCTTCCCCTGAAAAATGAAGTCACGTTCCCCTTGACTGTTCTCTGCCTTTAAGAATTGGAAAAGTTGTGGGACTAAATTTTGCCTTTGGCTGCATGTCAATTTCAGAAGGTCATCTCAAGATAAAGAAGTTTGCTTAGATCACAGGACTGGAAGCCAAGACTTTGCGATTTCTATTTCTGCTTCTGCCACTGACTCACTGCATGGCCTTGAGCATGTCACTGCATATTTGTGACTCAGTTTCCCCATCTCTGTGAAACTGGCAGAAATACCTCTTTCCAAGTATGTGTTTTATTTAATCAAACTTGGGAAAGCAGCCATGTTTTTATGATGCGGAAATCAGACAGAAATGGAAGTCAAGACAAAGAGTGGTTTGTCCAGGAAAGTTCTAAGTGGAGACTGCAAAGATTCAGACCTTGATTTGTAAAGCACTTTGGGATTTGCATAAACAATGCTTTGCAAATCCACACTGTACAAGAGGCTGTCTCAGCTACGGTACCTTCCTTGCCCTCTATCCAGGCTAAAGCCATCTTTAAAGAAACAACCTGAAAAACCTTGTCATTTCAATTTCACACACATTTCCTTTACTGTGAATTCTTGAAATCTGGGGAGTTTCGTTTCCTCGGTGCTATCCCCAGAGGCTGCTTGTCTATAATAAAACTCACTCAGGGAGACATCAAAACAGAATAGGATACATCAGGAGAGAGCAGAAGGGCTAGAGCCCCTCTTGGTGGGACCTAGATGGTGCAGCAGGGTCTGGAGAGTCCCCAGTTCCTAGGGTTAGCAACACATATTATTGCCTCTGCTTATGCTCATTGCTCCTACCAGGGTAACTGGGGTGCTCGTGTCCATCATAAGCTCCCCGACCAGCACCTGAACAATGTTTCCCCCTGACGTCTCACTGCACCAGACTCAAATTCCTCATCGTCTTTTTCTTTTCCCTATACATCATTCCGCACCTGCACCGCTGTGCTCGTTGCTTTCCTATTCCCTCACTCTCTCTCTATGCTATTTCCAAGCCAACCTGATCTTCCTTCTATTCTCTGCCTTCTACCATACTGCTGCCCCCTATATCCAATATAGTCCCCGCCCTAATTTGCCAAACCTGGGCTCTGCCTTCAAATCCTCCTCTCTCCAAGCATCTCTTCCTTACACCTTCCCTTCCCTGGCCAGTCCCTTGGCTTAGGGTATGTCTACACAGCAAATCTGGGCACTGGCAAGCCTACGCTGCGATAGTTTGAATCCAGTTAGCATGGGAAACCTTTGCAGCAAAGACAGTACAGCACAAGCCTGGCACGAATGCTAGGTACATGCTTAATGTGCTGTCTTCACGATTGAGTATGCTAACCTGTGCACAGCTTTTGCTGCTTAGACATGGCTTTAGTCCCAATAAGGGTAGGTCTACACTAGCACTTTTGTCAGTATAAATGTGTCACTCAGGGGCGTGGGGGGGACGGACCCAAAAATTCCGAGCAACATAAGTTACACTGACCAAAGCACCAGTGTGGACAGCGCTCTGTCGGCGGGAGATGCTCTCCTGCTGACACAGCTACCGTCGCTCCAGGGGAGGTGGTTTAATTATGTTGATGGGAGAGCTCTCTCCCGTCGGCACAGAGCGGCTACACGAGCGATCTTCCGGCCGCACAGCTGCATCAGTACATCTGTGTCACTGTACGCTAGGGTAGACGGGGTCCAAGTTATTCAGGGTAGAGAACGGGACTGACTATCCTCTGGATAGCGCAACATTAACTTCTTTGGAACAAGACAAGTGTCTCAGCCCTAGAGAGCAGCAATAAGGCCCACTGTCAAGGTGGGGCACGGGGGATGCGGTTATAAAGATCAATCATCCAATCAGTGAGTAGGGAGACCATCGTCTGAATACAACCGTAACAAACAGCATGCAACCCTTCACTGCCTGAAATCCATTCACCGAACAAACCCATACAAGTGAAGAAATCAGGATCTAAAATAATCTCAATTTGTTCTACTTTTCACTTGAATACTGCTCAGCCAACTCGAGTGCAGAAAGTGCGACCTGGCACTTAAAGAGAGCGTTCAACCAGCCCTCAGAATGGACCAGCATGTAATGTTTGCAACCTAGGACTGAGGGTATAAAAGGACTCACTTCTCAACAGCCAGGTTCCTACCATGAGAGCTCACTGTCACATGCGTCATGACATATCAGCCATTTCCATTCAATGCTAATTAAAACTCAGAATTCAATGCTAATTAAAACTCAGAGTCCAAGTGTTCGGAAGAAAAAGCTATCAACAACCAAAAGATTCAAGCAGCGGAGCAAAGGGAAGCCGTGTTCTCAAGGTGCTTGGCCAAAAAAAAAAAAAAAAAAAAAAAAAAAAAAAAAAAAAAAAATCTACATTGGTTTCAGAGTAGCAGCCGTGTTAGTCTGTATTCGCAAAAAGAAAAGGAGTACTTGTGGCACCTTAGAGACTAACAAATTTATTAGAGCATAAGCTATCGTGAGCTACAGCTCACTTCATCGGATGCATTTGTCCACCAAATGCATCCGATGAAGTGAGCTGTAGCTCACGAAAGCTTATGCTCTAATAAATTTGTTAGTCTCTAAGGTGCCACAAGTACTCCTTTTCTTTTTACATTGGTTTGTTTATCCTGTCTGCGTTTTTGCAGAACCTAGCACACTCAGCAGCAGCAGCCACCCGCCGGTACTTCCCTCCTGTGAAACCAGGAGGGGTGCCCACTTTGAAGATGCTGCTTGCATAGATCAGCCCTTGATTCCTGTTGACATTTGCAGCTGAGGTGTAGGTGGTGCTAGCAGCCTTTTTCAAAGTTCCCTGGCTCCGTTTGTTCAGACGCTTCACACTCCTGTGAAATGCGATAATGCCACGCAGCGGGTGGAGGGAATGGCACAAATGGATCCCTCCAGGAGACAGCAGATTTCAAAACTTCTTTGCATGTAAAGACAAATTCCACCATTATCAAGTCTACTCCCTAGACACTTGGATTGGGGAAGGGCTGATGAGGGACAGGCTGCATTGCTATGTTTTATTCCTTCTCCAGCAGACGCTAACTATCTATAGGCTGGTCTACACTGGAAAATTAGATTGACCCAGAAAAATCCACACCCCTGAGCGACATAGTTAAGCCAACCTAAGTCCCCGTATAGGCAGTGTTAGGTTGACGGAAGAATTCTCCTGTTGACCAAGCTACCGCCTTTCAGGGAGGTGAATGACCTATACCAATGGGCGAACCCCTCCCACCAACATAGGTAGTATCTACACTGAAGTGCTACAGCTGCGCAGCTGCAGCATATCATGCATAGACAAGCCCCAGCTCCTGGAGGCAGGGTAGTAAGTGAGAATTTCAGCTTGCATTAAAAAAAAAAAAGAAGAAGAAGAAGAAGAAGTTTCTACACTGATGGTTGTGGAGAAATGCCTGAAAATGCAAGCCGAGTACATCCTAAAGGCTCAGACAACAGAAAGGAAATAAAAGGAACGCAACATTTATTCTTCGTGTAAGGGGACTGTTGCCCCCTTACAACATTCAGTGGGGATGTTTTGGTTGGCTAACCCCCAGTACTAAAAGGGGAAAGGGCTATGGAAAACCTGGACCCTGAGACTGATAGTCCCCAGGAACAATGGGGAGAGGCCAATGCTCCAGGTCAGCCTAAATGACAGAGTGGGCAGGCTAAGCAGGGAGTCAGGAGGCCAGGGAGGTCCCGTCCTCCATGTGAGCTGGATTTGCTTGGGTCAGACAGAGTGGGGCTAAGCTAAGGAGAAAGCAGGGGCCAGAGCTGAGCTGGGGGGCAGAGCTGTGCCAGATCCAGAGGGACCAGAAAAGCAGCCCAGAGAGAGAGCAGACCCTGTCCTGGGAGCAGAGCTGCAGCCCCAAAGCTAGAGGCACAGCCCAGAGAGAGCAGACTTGCCCGGGGAGGAGAGCTGCAGCAACCAGAGCCAGAGGGGCCAGAAAAGCAGCCCACGAAGCAGGTCAGTGCTGGAAGCAAAGTCACAGAAGCCTGCAGAGCAGACCTGTCCTGGGAGCAGAGCTGCAGCAACCAGAGGCAGAGGGGCCAAAGAAGCAGCCCAGGGAGCTGGAGGCAGAGCAGCAGCAGCAGTGCAGAGACCGAGCGGTGGAGCTGGGGCTGGAGCAGTCTGGACTGGGTGCGGTGAGCAGCTGGGGAGAGCAAGGGGGACCCTGGGCAGTGGGTCCAGCACAGGGAGAGGCCTCAGCCAAGAGGCTCTGCAGGCCAGGCTTGGATCGTAACCCCGACAGGGCGGGGCGATACTGGGAAGAAGGGTCCTACCACTTAGAGCCTGAGAGCGTGTGGCCACCACCAGAGCGAGTGTCCAACCCGCAGCATCCCTGCAGCATGGCAAGGGCCTGAGAAGAAGGCCTGGGACCTACAAGGAACAGACTGTGAACTGCCCTGATGTTCCAGAGACATGTTCCCTGCCACTGAGCGGGGTGATGTGTTTCCTTTAACCTTTCCCATTATTCCTTATTCTTTTTAAAACTAAATTGTTAATTAAATACCTTGCATGTAATGGTCAGTGGGTCAGAGAAGTGCCCAGTGCAGAGAGAGTACCCTGGAGTGGGGACACCCTAGCCCCTGTCCTAGGTGACCCCAGCAGGGTTGGGAGTCGAGCCCCCCAGGAATCCTGGGCCCAGCCTTGTTGGGGTTACGGGGACACTGCCAGACAGGAGAGGGGAAAGGGAGCCCTCAAGGGCAGGGAGGCCACTGGGTAAAGGAAGTGGGAGCGAGGACTCAGATCCTTTCGCTAGCCCACTTCACCGGGGTCGTGCAGAAGCCAGGAAAGTTCCCCACAAGAGCGGGACTATTCCCCCGCTTACATTTGTTTGAAACCTCGTGTGTGTGGGGGGGGAAGGAGTGTTTAAAGATAAATCTCCTGATTTTTTTTGGGGTGGGGGGGTGACTAGTGATTTTTTTTAACACTTGGGGTTGGCCATATTGAGGTTACATAAGGGCCTCAGAATTTAAAGTGTTCTGTAGGAAGCAGTCAGCATCTTACGGGAACAGGCCCTGAGAATCATCAGTCAAGCTGACTGTAGAACTCAGGCATTCCAGCCACTAGGAAACAGCTTATTTTGCCATAGTATTGGAACACCCCAGTATCTCCGTGAGTGTGCAAATTGATACATGCCAATACATCCCTTCTGAATCACTGCTCTTCTAACCTAACTGAAGAGCCACCGGCCCGAGTACAGGCGCCCACAAAATTTATGCAAGTTGTCAATAAGTACCATTAAGCATTAAGCTATAGAAATTATCCCATCACGTTCATTAGCTCAAGATTCCCTAACTTCTTTCCTGAAAAAGAAGCATTAAGAAGTCAATATCAGGCCAGATTTCACTTTAGCAAAAATACCATATGTTTAGGTGATCAGCAGCGCTACTAGAAGAGCTGTCTGTCAGTAACACTATGGATACTCAAGAAAAGAACAAGCTATGGAAATCAGTGGCTTACATGAAAGGACATCTGGCTTCTTGCTACCCCACAACACAAATCATTTGCCCTGCACAAAGTTTTCTAAAACAGCATCTCCCATACATTCTTCTCCTCTTTCTTTCCATCACCTCCTTGTCTTCTCTCCCCTTTCCCCATTCACAGATGGTGGCACTCATTATTTAATATCACATCCTGGTCAGGGATGGTATTCTAAACCTCCCTCATATTCCCTTGCAAGTCCCCATGTGTTTTCAAAAAATACACTGACAGCAGACATGCATCCAGCAACCTTCAGTACCAGAGCAAAGTCCTTTGCCACTTCAGCTAAAGGAGCAAGTCTGTCACCTGGTGGGAGAAGTAGGCTACCTCCATGAAGACCAAGCATCCAGGCCGTGAATGCAATGACCACTTTACAAGTATGTTACAAACATGGAGCCAGAGTTCTGGCTCAGGCCTGGCTCTATTGGATGTGCACTCCCCTCTCTTCGACAGTTGGACTTTTTTTTTTTGGTCTAGCTCAGTTCTACCTTTGGGAGATGCAGCCATTTTCCGCAATGGTGCGTATAGCACTTGAAATTCTCTTCCCTACTAACTAAAGGCCTGTTCCAAAACCCACTGAAGTCATAGGCAGAAAGGGTTTTTCTACTGACTCGAGTGGGGTTTAGATTAGACCCTAAAACACCTTAAAACAGATTTCAGAGGAGTGACGCATCACAAAGCGAGAGCTTCTTTCCAATGGACGTGTTTCAACTGACTCCTCTTTCATTACATGCACTGATTCAGTCCTCTTTGGTTGTTTTGTTGTCTCCAGTTTGTAAAAATCTCCTTGCTTTGAACATCTCCCAGGCTTTACGAAGCTCTCTGCCCCATTAAGCAAAGCAATCTCCTGCACCGTTCACAAAAACAGACTCTCTGAAACACCAAGGCAGCTATCCTTTCTAACAAAGAATATTTGTGATCCTGCTCAGCACTACGCACCTGGGCTAATAAGTGTCTAGGCCCCATTCACAGTCACATAGAAATAAAACATTGTGATTTCATTCCATTTCTCCCTTTCAAATCAAAGAAATGTCTCCCATCTCGCCTTTGATAGCCTAAATACCATGTCTCTTATCTGCATCTGAGGACATACTGACATCTACTGGATGTCAGCTTTATTACAGGAGTACTTGTGGCACCTTAGAGACTAACAAATTTATTAGAGCATAAGCTTTCGTAAGCTACAGCTCACTTCATCGGATGCATCTCACGAAAGCTTATGCTCTAATAAATGTGTTAGTCTCTAAGGTGCCACAAGTACTCCTTTTCTTTTTGCGAATACAGACTAACACGGCTGCTACTCTGAAACCTAGCTTTATTACAAAGACTTTAAATGAACATCTCTGTTTGAAGGCTTGTCTTTAGGTGTCTAGAATTAGCTTTAAATTCCCATATCTAAAGCACACTTTGCTGCCGGACCACTATCGTGAGATGCCAAGCATCCATCCTAAGCAGCCATTTTAAAGTGTCCGCAAGGTTTCTAGATATTTGTTCAACCTTATTTTAAAACCCAGCCTGCTAGCTTGGGGAAATGCAGGCTGGTGGATAGAGCACGGCACTTAGCACACAGCTGATGGTTTCCATTCTCGGCTCTGCTTCTGGCCCGCAGAGTGATCTGGGACAAATCACGTCCCCTGTGAGTGTCTTTGTCTCCTCCACCCCCATCAGTAAAATGGAGATAATGACACTGACATCCTTTACAAAGCACTTGAAGATCTACTGATGAAAAGCCCTATATAAAAGAGGTAACAATAACTATTGTTATTCCGGGATTAGCCTGTGAAGTATAGATCTGGGTTCAGACATCCTCAAAATTTCAAGAAGGTTCTGATCTAGTGTTCTGCTCTCCAGGACACAAAAATCAGATATATTTTATTTATCCTGCAGGGGAAAAAACCATGACAGCTCCAGGACGATGGTGCAGGATTGCATTGGCTGTTAGCAATAATACTTAAATCACATGTACTGCTGGCCACAGGATTAATCGCATTAAATAGATTAACTTTATTTTACTTTTTATTGGACGCTCTGTTATTTTACACTCTGTTGTAATAGTGCGTAGCTGCCGTGCTCCACCCCGGAGGTGACTGCTGCAGTTTGGTAATGGGTGAGAAAACATGGTTTCTAAAGCACTTTGCTTCCCTGGGGACAAGAGGCACCATTAGCAAGGTGAGATATTCTTAATTCATTGTTGATCATCCTGTTCTGTAGGGGTTGGCTGCCGTTTTCACCCAACATCATACAACCGGTTTTTCCTTAAGACTTTCTATTCAGGCATCTGCTAAAATTGGCATTAAGACGTTCAGGTCTGCCATTTATTTTCAGGGGCTCTGACAAATGCCCGTCAAATACATGGGAAAGAAAGGGTTCAGACTGTAAGTTCTTTGGGGGCAGAGACCAGCTCTTTGTACAGCGCTTAGTACAATGGGAGCCTGGTCCAGGACTGGGGCACCTACTTATCACAATACAAAAAATAAGTAAAAGCACAATCCATTGGAAATGGGGGAGAAGGTCATGAGGCTGTGGGATGCTTCCCCGCTAACTCTCACTGTGCATCAACCTTTCACTCCTCCATGTAGCAAACAGTGGGCAGGGCCAGGATGGTGGTGGGAGGAGCCTCACTGAGACTTGCTCCTTGCCTGGGACTGCTGACAAGCCACATGGAAAGTCTAGAAACTCCCACTGTGCTCCTCTCCTCCATGCAGTCCTAATGTGCTCCGGGACAGGGAGGGCGGCCAATGGTCTGAGCCTGCAGCAGGGTCCTGGCTCATGCAGTACGGGTGTGGACTGAAGGGGATGCCACAGAGTCACCAAGTTCAGTGGGGTACCACATTGCTGTTGCTCTTTCTGCCATGCTGGTCCCAGGGAGTGGGGAGCAAAGTTCAGTTCTGTTAAAGTTGCCATGTTTTTACCCTGATTTGTAATCATTTGTGCAGGAAGGGAACATAGGTTCCCAGATCACAAGCAGCATAAATCCCCACCATTTCCCCCCGGCTTCTGAGTAGGTCTTTAAACTGAGGGAGCTTGATTTCATTGGTTGTAGCAGCCGGAGTTCAAGCTGCAGTGGGGGAGGTGGAAGAGAAAAAACAAACAAACAAACAAACGAAAAAAACCAGTTTCTCCTGTAGGGTTCATTCCTCTCTTATTTTGGTTGACGGTTTTTGGGTCTGTGTGACCCAGCTCCTGACCTCAGCACCAGCCCAAGCGTACAGGTCTTGTAGGAAAGAAAGAATTTATTGGTCAGGCATGAACAGAACAGAAGCTATGCCCAAGAGGGGAGAAGAATCTTCCCTGGTAAGATCCTTCATGCACCCAGCGTTTTACTTTAATTAAACTAAACAAAATAAACTCACTCATCCCTAAAAGGCAGTGTGATCCAGTAAATAGGGCACTCACGAGTTAGGAGTCCAAAGTTTGTTCCCAGCTCTGCCTCTAATCTGCTGTGTTATCCTAAGCACATCACTTCGCTCCTCTATGCTTATTTCCCCCTTTCTCTTATCTACTTGGATTGTCAACTATTTAGGGCAGGGCATCTCTTATTTTTGCTAATGTACAGTGGCTAGCACACTGGGCCCAAGCACTGCTGGAGCCTCCAGAATGTATCATAAGAACACAAACACACACCATATTCCCTCTTCATCCTCCCCCAAACACGTAACACGCAGAGTCACCTGAAAAACAACTAGAAACCTAGAAGCCATTCCGCTGTAGCAGCCAAAAAAAAAGTATTTGTTTTAACATTTCACTTTCTGGAACCCTCAACAGGGGTTTTATTTACCAAGACTGCTGCCTTTCACCTTTTATCCAACAATCAAGTGCTACCCCCCCACCCCCCAAGAAGTTTTATGGGATGATGCTCTAATTTGCCATGGCATTCAGGGATCCTTGCTAGTCGGGGGGGGGGGGGGGGGGAAAGACGGGGGAACCATATATACACATCAGAGAACAATGGCATGAAGAACCATGGATGCAGAAGCCCCACAGTTGGAAATTAACATTCCTATTTATTCCTGCAGCACGGCACTTTATTGACTGAAACAATAATCACTTGGTTTATTGATCCAGTGATTAATTTTAATCATTCATCTCTGAGTTGTCAATTCCATTTCTGCCAGCTGGAGCTGCAGTGCTAGAATTAGTTATCCTGGGCTTGACAGCAATAACTTTTCACAAACAAAGGAAATCGCAGGTGAATGATCACGCCTGAGAGCATGGTTCAGTGCTCGTGAGTCACTATCTGTCACCGAAAGAGCCCCGTGCAATGGTGAAGAGACGGGGCATTTGTTACCGCTCCGATACATTAGCACGTCTCAAGTAGCTTTGCTCCAGACAGCAGCATTTGGGTTGCCAGAACCAGCCACTGGTGCAAGTTGAGGGTCAAGCCAGTGAATCAGTGTGAGCAGAGCCTGACCCAAAGCTCTGCCACACACACACGCAGAGGGGATATTCGGAGTCTCGGCATTAGTGCTCTGTAACTAGTTGCAATTCCAAGACTCCCCTTTGCCTGATTTTACAATCCAAGGAGCCCAAAACACTTACCAACAATAATGGGACAGGTTCTCCTAACCTGCGTTAGGCCAGTGTTACTCTTCTGAAGTTACACCAGATTCATGCTCGTGTCAATGACAGGCAAATCAGGCCCTCAGTTTCACAAGACAGGGAGAGGCATGATATTGACATTTTACAGAGGGAAAGGATCAGTTTTACAGAGGGAAAGGAGCAAACACAAAGCAGTTATGTGGGTTAGCTGCTGGACGCAGCATGTCAATAGGGCAGAGGCTGAAACCTAGAAACCTGCATTTCCACCCTATCCCTCAACTAGCCAGCAGACAACACTACCTCTGTAGCAGCAAAGCGCTCTTCAATAGTGTACCATTGTGGCTTTCAGAGTGGTCTAGATAGGACAATTGCAAAGGGGTGCTAGATTCTGACAGCCATTCTCCAGCTGGGGAAAAGAGCTCAAAATTGGTTATTTAGGGAAGCTATTAATTCCCCTTTAACTGGGTTTAGGAACAGAGCAGGGAGGTTCCTGGCATGGTATCTTTTCCCTCTTGCATTACAGATATTAGCTTTCTGGAGAGAGGCAAATGCTGGCCTGGATTTTCAAAGATGCATATCACCCACACTCTTACTGGAAACAGTAGGAGTTACAGGTGTACAAGAGGTGAACAAATGGTGCTGCCATCCAGTGGGGTAGCTCACTGGGAGGGTAAAAGACCTGCCGTTGCCACCAGCTGAGGGAGTGCTTTTAGCTGTTTCTGAGTGTTTTCAAATCACCACCACCACTGGCGTGTGTCAATTATAAACCTGTGCTACAGACACACGTCTCTGTTCACCACCAACCACTTTACAGCATTCTGACTCCAAGGCCCCACCTCGGCTAGGGATGGAGTCTGGGCTTGAAACAGGTGGACGCTTCCCTCCTCTTACCACCACCAGCCAAATGGCAGAGCAAGCAGCTTTTCTACACATACTCTGGGTAACACCAGCTGAAGCAATAACAGAAGTAGGGCCTGAACTTCTCTGAATTAGGAACCTTGCCACATGTGAGTGCAAGTCTAGAGAACGAAGCTAGAGGAGAACACCCCTGGTTTGGCCTCTCTTCCTGATAGCCTAGGACTTGCCGAGCAAAGAACGTGACTGAGGTGGCAGAGAAGCAATCCAACCCAAACAGACAAGTGGTTCATTGCAAGTCGGGAGGGACCAGCTTGCAAAAAAACCTTCAAAAACAGACTCCAGCGAGAGACTGCTGAATTGGAATTAATTTGCCAACTGGACACAATTAACTTAGGCTTGAATAAAGACTGGGAGTGGATGTGTCATTACACAAAGTAAAACTATTTCCCCCTCGCCCCCACACTGTTCCTCACACGTTCTTGTCGACTGCTGGAAATGGCCCACCTTGATCATCACTACAAAAAGGTTCCCCCCCCCCACCACTCCTGCTGGTAGTAGCTCACCTTACCTGATCACTCTCGTTACAGTGTGTATGGTAACAACCATTGTTTCATGTTCTCTGTGTATATAAAATCTCCTCACTGTATTTTCTACTGCATGCATCCGATGAAGTGAGCTGTAGCTCACGAAAGCTTATGCTAAAATAAATTTGTTAGTCTCTAAGCTGCCACAAGTACTCCTTTTCTTCTTGCAAAAAAGTGACACTTGGAGCTGGTGGAAGCATTCAACATTTTGACAGAATTTCTAGTTTCAAAATTGAATTTTGAAACGTGCCAGGGGAAAGAGGATGGCATTTCGCATCTAGTTTTGCAATTTCCCCCCTTTTTGCTCTACCCAGCTCAAGATAAAGCTATTTTTCCCCTCTTAAAGTGAGACGGTATCTCTCCAGTTACATTCATAGCACAGTCAGAATCAGTCCCGCTCGCCACTGGCCTCAGAACCACATCTGGTGTTCCGACACAGCTGCTGCTAATATGGTTTCCCTTAAGCAGCGAGGCTGCTGTTCTTTTGCATGCAGATCAGGTGGCAGAAAGAAGCCACACAAAAGAGGGAACCAGCAAGGTCTTTTCCTCAAGGCAAGCATGCTTATAATGAGAGACATTAACGTAAGCAGAGACTGGATAGACAATCTCCCTAGCTAGGGGTTGGTCAAAAGTTACATCTCGAGGTCACCCTCTTGGGGTGAAGGCAAAGCACCTTGCTTACCTCATATATTCTTCCCTTGGAACAGCAGTGCTGTGGCCCAGGCCTGCAGAATGCAGTAGAGTGCTCTGGCTGGACCTCTTGGCAAGTCCTCACCCTTCCAGATGTTGGCGGGAGGGTGTATGAAACAGTCCAAACAAAAAAGGAAAATAGGTGCACAGCCCAGACCCCCTTCCTCACGCCGAGGAGGGGAAACTGTGTCTCCGACGCTACAGACAGCCTCCGCTTCTACCCTCCTGCACGGCTAAAGGCCAAGAATTAGTCCCGGCCAAGAAACAAACCAGCCTGGGGTCTTTCTCCTCAGAGGGCTCAGGCTGGTGTCGCTTCCCAGCCATTCTCTGGCACATGCCCCAGGCTGGCAGCTCTAGCTCTGTTTGTCTCAGAGCCCCAGCCTGCCTGGCCTGAGCTCCTCCCTTTCCTGGGCCCACCTGAGCCCTGACAACTCACACAGGTGCTGTGGGTTGGGGCTGATGGGGGCCAGGAGAGTTCTTTAACCCCTTCTTGACTGGTACAGTGCGGGTCATCTGCCCCACCACTGGGTTCGACCCTCAGAACCCCCAGGGCATGCAGGGTGACCTATCCCAAAAGCATGCCCCTGCTCTGGACCCCTCCTTCCTCCACATCCCCTCCTTGGATTGTTTTTACCCACTTAAAAATGATCTCCCTGACTTTAATTGAATCAGGATAATGAGGCTTATGAACTCAAGCAGTAGCAATAAAAGGCCATCTACACTAAACCTTTAATGTAAGAGCAGCATGACAATTTGAGCAGCTGAGTGACCTTTATGAACCCTGCACATAGCACATCTCAGACTAAAGGCACAAGGCTCGATAAGTGTGCAGAGCTAGTTTGTGTAATCCTTATGACTGCTTCCTTTGTTCACTCAGAGCACGTTCTCATTTAAACTCTCAGCCCAGAGAGCTCAGATAAGCATTTTGGATACCTATCTATGCCTCACAAAGTAGGGAATATATTTTTGTTTTCCTTTCATTCTCCTGCTGTGCTTGGCTTTATTTGCCCCAGTTCTAAGAATCCCTTTTTAGCTGGCTGCTTTCACCCAAGAAGAATTTGCTTCAGAAGTAACATCATTCTACTGCTAATGAGGGGACCTTTTCTATTCAGAGTCCTCTCTGCCAATTCTTTGCATCATTTGGGTGGGGTGTCACTGCAAATTAGTTCCATTTTACTGTTTTCCCCTGCAACTGCTCAAGATTTCTGCTTGGTTCATTATGCCCATTCATGCCAAATTCCTCCATTATTCAGTTAAGTTTCCTTCCTATGTAATCCTCCCTCTGCTTTTACTTTCTTCGGGAGAAAGTTTCCATTTTTCTTCTGGCTTCTTCCCGCCTCTATTTTGAAGCATTGTGTTTCCTTATTGTGGGGAAAAAAAACAAGTGGCACGTAATGCTGCAATCAGCCAAACCCTAACAACACTTGGCATTTTCTCTCTAGCACCTTTCATCCAAGGATCTCAAAGCAAATTGCAAACAGGAAGAAATTAAGTCTCCCAGAGTAGATAGTTATCAGCGTCATCCCCATTTTACAGACGCACAAGATGAGCAGGGCTTGATTTTCAAAAGCAATGAGCTCTCCCAACAGCCGAAGCTCCATTTTTAGAAAAGACGTTGGCTCCTAACTGGGATTTTCCAAAGGTCCAAGGCACCTAATTCCCATGACGACAAGCCGATGACCTATTAGCCTGCTTTATCAGAACTGCACACCTGTAGGTCTCTACTCCCCATCAGCTTCCACACAGAGGAAAGCCCTTTAAGTGTAACAGTCTGCTTTCTACCTACCAAGCAAGGGGATAAACGTCCACGAGCCTTTGCATGCTGTTATAAATAAGGTCCTGTTCTAGTAGTACTGATATTTGCCTGCAGAGGTCAGCATTGCAAAGGAAATATTAAGCAAGTTGCTCGGTATCAGGTTTGGGGAATTACAATAGGTATGAAAAAAATTAAATGCACTCTCTTTATTTTTAAACAACTGTTGGTGTTTGTGAGAGGGCTGCCCCAGCGGGTTGCCAAGTTCAGATCCTGAAGTGAACTGGTATAGAATTTCAAACACTTTGGATCTATGCACCTGTCACCTGTGACCTATTATCATGACCAGCGAAATACCCTCTTGAGCCCACAGAGCAGGGCCGGCTCGAGGCACCAGCAATGCAAGCACGTGCTTGGGGCGGCACGTTTCCAGGGGTGGCACGTTTCCAGGGGTGGCATTCCGGCCATCCCAAGCACGTGCTTGCTTTGCCGGTGCCTCGAGCCGGTCCTGCTTGGGGGGGCGGGGAAGGAAGAGTCCCCCGGTGCCAATCCCAGTCTGAAATGGCTGTAGCAGCTGTGCCCATGGCTCCACGTCTTGCTATGCAGCACGGGGAGAGGGAGCGGGGGGGCCCTGGCTGGAGGGACCGGGCAACTCCTCTCCTCCCCCCAAAACACCCGATGCTTGCTCCTGCCGGCACGGGGCTGCGACACCCAGCTCTGGAGGGCAGCGCTAAGCCCCCGGGCGTGCTCGCAGGGAAGGAGAGACAGGAGGCAGAGCTGTTCGGTGCCCCCCACGCAGCTCCAGGCCCCTCTGGTTACTCGGCAGCGACAGCCAGGCTGGGCACCCCGCCAGCAGCGTGACTTGGTCCAAGCCGCGCGGACCACATGAGCCCTGGGGTCGGTGCTGATGTCCTGCCTATGTCAAGGCCTCCGGCGCAGGGGCAGACACAGCCCAGCTCACTCCATGGCCAGCCCGGCGAGTAAATGAGTACACGAGGAGGACATTGTTTTCTTTCACCAACTACAAATTCTCTGTTTTCATTTTTTTTTTTTAATTTTAAAGTCAAAAAACAAGACAAAAACAAAAAAAAAATATCGCAAAGTGCAAACGTGTAAAAGCCCCAACATTTTTTTGCTTGGGACGGCAAAAAAAACTAGAGCCGGCCCTGCCCCAGAGAGGAATTCACTTCCATACAAGGTTTTAACGTGTAATAAACAACTCAACATTTTCCCCCACCTGCATTATCATTCAAATATAGTGCGAATCAAATAAGCAGTTGTCAGAAGGCTGCTGAGATAAGAAACCACCACGAGAGGGCTGAAGAATATACATATATTTTCCATCTGATACAAAAAGCTTTAAGGTGAAGGCTGGGATTTTGAAAGGAGCCTAAGGCAATTAGGCATAACTTAAATGGCAGGCAGGCAGGCACCCAACTCACTTAACCTCCTTTGAAAGCCCCAGCCTAGATTCCTCCCTCCTCACTCCTGGACTGTGAAGAGAATATGTTTTGTTAAGTGCAGTTACAATTGTAAGAGTCGCCGCATGACGATGTTCCTTCTCATCCAGCACTTCCGCTCCTGTGAGTCTGAACGGACCAGTAATTAGGGCATTAGTGACACATTTGTTAGTCTCTAAGGTGCCCCAAGTCCTCCTTTTCTTTTTGCGAATACAGGCTAACACGGCTGCTACTCTGAAACTTCGAAGATGGGTGTTCAAGTCCCTACTCCGCCAGAAGCTTCCCGTGTGGCCTTGAGCAAGTCACCTAACTTCCATTGATTTTAATGCAAGTTACGACCCTAAATATCTTTGAGGATCTAGGCCTTAGTCTCGCGGTGCCTCAGTTCCACACCTGTACAATGGGGATAATAGCACCCCCCTACTTCACGGGATAAAAACAACAAAGATTGTGAGGCGCTGAGATACAATGACAGGGGCCATGTGAGCATGAGAGACAGACTTTGTTAGCACAAACACATGTGCCCTGCAGAGTCATCATATCTACAAGGAAGTGAACCAGATTCTATTCCATCTCACATAGGGTTACCAGATCGCAACTGTGAAAAAACAGGACAAGGGGTGGGGGGCGATAGGCGCCTATATAAGAAAAAGTCCCAAAAAACGAGACTGTCCCTTTAAAAACAGGACATCTGGTCACCATAGTCGCACACATCACCAGCAAAAATTGTCAACTGAATTTTGACTGGAACATTTTTGTTATCAGCGATTACCGCAGAAAATAGAGTTTGATTTTTCAGGTCCCCTCCGGTGTTCGCAGTGCTGGCGATGGGAAAATTAATCTTTTTGTTCAATATAATGAACCCTGAAGATCCATGAGCGAATAAAATATGAAAGATCCATCTCACCTTTTTTTTTTTTAAACAAAGCCTCTTCTCACAGTAGAACCACATTTTAAGATAAATACTCAGTGTCTGATGTATAAAAGCATGGGGATTATCTAGCCTGTTAGACCTTGCATCACAGACAAAGATATATTAAGGCAGTTATAGCTGGTCTAATAATGACAAGGAAAAGAATATAGTTGCATATAAACTGCTTGAATTTGATTGGCTGCTCTTCCTGAGGTCATTTGTTATTGTCAGACATTCCTAGATCTGTCAGTGAGGAGTGCAATACGAGAAACTAAATAGACTAGATCAATTCACAACAATGTTCATCAACACCGGGTTTACTTTCCATTTTCTTGTTTCTCCTCCGATTGGCTGACAAACTTTTTAAAGGTTTCAGAGTGGCAGCCGTGTTAGTCGGTATTCGCAAAAAGAAAAGGAGGACTTGTGGCACCTTAGAGACTAACCAATTTATTTGAGCATAAGCTTTCGTGAGCTACAGCGCACTCCGATGAAGGGCCACAAGTACTCCTAAGCTTTTTAAACGATACCATGTGGCAAGTCTCGCCCCATGAATAATGAATAGTAAATAATCAGTGAACAATCCAGAGGCTGAAAATTAGATGCCTGAACTATTTGGTGAACACTTACAGTTTGCAGAAACAAATCAAGACATGTTAGATAATGATAAGGGACACATTTATCTATTATTGCTATTCATCTAGCTCTAAAAGTAATAGTTTCCTGGACAAAGGGCGGAACAATCCATTATGGTTATCTGCTCTGACTAGCTCCGGACCATAGAATTTCACCCAGTGATTTCTGCCTATGGCCCCATAACTTGTGGAGAAACAACCACAGACTTTCACCATTAAAAATGTGAGTCCCATTTCCAGTCTGATCTTTAATTTTCACATAACACAAGAATCAGGGGTCTCCCAATGAAATTAATAGGCAGCAGGTTTAAAACAAACAAAAGGAAATACTTCTTCACACAACTCATTGCCAGGGGATGTTGTGAAGACCAAAAAAAAGTATAACTGGGTTCAAAAAAGAATTAGATAATCTTATGGAGAATAGGTCCATCAATGGCTATTAGCCAGGATGGTCAGGGAGTTGGGACACAACCTCATGCTCTAGGTGTCCCTAGCCTCTCACTGCCCGACTCTAGGAGTGGCTGGCAGAGGCTAGATCACTCAATAATTGCCCTCTACCTTTCATTCCCTCTGAAACATCTGGCATTGGCCACTTACAGAAGACGGGATACTGCGCTAGATGGACCATTGATCTGACCCAGCATGGTTGTTCTTCTGAGATTAATTTCCAGCCACTGGGTCTTATGTCTTTGTCTGCAAGATTAAAGAGCCCTCTAGTGTCCGATATCTCCTTGAAGAAGAGTTCTGTGTATTTCATGAGCTTGTCTGTTTCACCAGCAAAAGTTGGTCCAAAAAACGATATCACCTCACCCATCTTGTCTCTCTTCTCCCTGTGTAGGTAATTATTCATGTTTGCTTTCTATTAATAGAGATGGTAATATGTTTTCACTCTAAGTCCAGTCAGGTTCCAGGGGTGTACAAAAAACAGCTTTAGGTGAAAGGTTATGATGCTATCCTGCTCCAAGTGTTAAACAACACTAACCCACATTATTCCTACCAGATGAAGTTTACTTCTAAATAGGGTTTAACTGGCGTCTAGTCTTTGTGCTGGCCCGCTGTTCAGGGGCAACTTTCACTCTTTGCTATATGAAAGATATTGGGCTAATAATTAAACTAAAGGGGCAATTTTCAGATTCCTTGGTGCTGATTTCCTCTTTGTCTCCTGGAAGTATCTCTGAAAGATTCTAGTGAAGACACAGAGTGGAAGGATCAGGCTGGGCTGTTTTCAACCCACCATTAGCTCTTTCTCTCTTGCTCACAGAAGCCTTCTCGCAATCCTTTAAACCTTAGTTATAAATGAATCTGCAGGGACATCAAAATGAGCAGAGATGGGAATGGCTGACAAAACAAGAAAAATTCTAAGCTTTCTTTGCTTTAATCTTAGCCAGGGAGTTGATGGAATGATACTAAAATTCTTTAATAAAACCATTGACTACAGACAATGGTAAATAACTCAAAGACGTAACTAAAACTAAATTGTGGCAAAGGATTCTAAACAGACTCATCTTTGTCAGGGTATATTTCTCAGGCTGTGTTCCAGCTTTATTTTTAATGAGATGATTGTTGTCTCTCTGAAGTTGCTATACATACTTTGGGGGACTGGGGTGGGAGAAGGGATGACCAGAATTTGAGAAGGAAAAAAACACAATGGAAATATTGAAAAGGGTTGTTATGGCGGGGTGTGGTTTGGAGATGAGCTCCCAACCACTGTAAAAGATCAGTGTCTCTGACAGGGTCTGACAGACTCCCCATCATTTGCCTTCATGTGGAGAAGGTGTTTTTACCAAAAGTGGGAGCACCAAAGGTGGGTATCTGGTGCCATTTAAAAATAACCAGACAGCTCAAGGCAGATGGGGCATTTCATCATGGGAGGACAGCCTACAAAGGAGGAAGAAAACTGTGATCTCCACCTCTCATCCATGATGTGAATTGGACATAAAACCAATTTCCACCATCTTGTGCATTCAAAGCCTGTTCACCATAGTCAAGAGCCTTGAGTAGCCATTTACACGAGTGTGAACTGGATATAAAACTCTTCCAGATCAGAATGGGAGCATGTTAGACTTGTATTGCACTGGTGTAAATAACTGCACAAAGTGCAAGAAAATGGCCCCTTGAAGAGGGCTGGACAAAAGTTTTCCATGAAAACTATGCTTCAGTGAAAAACTGGGGGTTTCCGTGAAAAATTCTTCCACCAAGTGTCTGCTTTCTGCAAAAATATTTGATTTTTTTTTTCATAAAACAGTGTCTGAAAACCAAAATATTTTGATGCTGAAATGCCACCAAAGTGCTTCCTGGGATTTGTAGCTCAGTTACCTCATTTCCAATCCTCCTCTATTGGCTTGGCTCCCCGGCCAGACTACATCCCCCATGATGCCCCACATCCATGTGGCTGTCATGTTGTGCTGTCTCCCCAAGCAATGCAGTCCAATCTATAGGGAGCCCAGCCTATGGAGAACCAGGGCGATAAGGTATCTGAACTACAACTCCCATTTCAACATCAAAATATTTCTGGTTTTGATTTTTCACCAAAAACTCAAAATTTTCAAAAACTTACAGTTTTCCAGCCAGCTCTACCCTGGAGCCTGATCCCTTCAGTGAAAGGGATAAGAGTGCCCAGTGCCTACAAGATCAGGACTTTATTATTGTGAGTATAATGTACACTTGTTTTTATTATGTAAGAAAGATATTGTGGGGAGAAGAGAGATAAAAATAATAGTCTATTACAGGATTCCTACTGGTAATTTGTATGGTGGTAGCACTCGGGCTATGGACCAAAACTCCATTGTGCTAGGCATGTTCAAACATAGAACAGAAAAAAACTAACAAACAACAAACCAGTCCCTGTTCCCAAAAGATTACAATCTATGTATAAGAAACAAGGCAACAGATGGATACCAACAGATTGATGGGGGAGCACAAGGAATAAATGAGACAATATTGGTCAGCGTGATAGGTTGCGGTCTCAGCACACCAAGAGCCCAATCAATACCTACTCACTCCCTGGCTCTATAGACCATATAGATCCTGGGCCGCTTTCACAATTGTCCCCACCCTTGTCTGTCAAGGGCACATTTTTTCTCCATTGATTCACATTAAGAGCTATTAGGTCTTGCTCAGTATTTCCCTTCCATCTTCTCTTTGTTTGACCATGGAGGTAGGCCACCATGAGAAGGTTGGTTTCAGAGTGGTAGACGAGTTAGCCTGTATCAGTAAAAACAACGAGGAGTCCTTGTGGCACCTGAGAGACTAACAAATTTGATATTGAGTTGATATCGATAGAGAATTGATAATGAGTGGAAGACCATCAGAAATATGCTAAAGAGAGCCTTCCTATGGTGCCTAGCCCTTGTCAAGTTTTTGGTAGGCGTCAGAGCAGAGGAGCGAGTTTTAAGGAGGGATGTGAAGGATGACAATGAGTTAGTTTAGATAGTTTACATTCAGATATAGTTGCTACCTAGGAAGATGATCTTTTAAAGAGACAGTTTACTTTTTCTTTTCAACCAGAAATAAACTTTTAAAGTTAGGAGTAGGAAAATACAAAGAAGAAACATTCCCACACCATAAAAAGAAAAGGAGTACTTGTGGCACCTTAGAGACTAACAAATTTATTAGAGCATAAGCTTTCGTGAGCTACAGCTCACTTCATCGGATGCATTTGATGGAAAAAACAGAGGGGAGATTGATATACACACACAGAGAACATGAAACAATGGGTTTTATCATACACACTGTAAGGAGAGTGATCACTTAAGATAAGCCATCACCAGCAGCCGGGGGGGCGGGGGGGGAGGAGGAAAACCTTTTATGATGACAAGCAAGGTAGGCTATTTCCAGCAGTTAACAAGAATATCTGAGGAACAGTGGGGGGTGGGGTGGGGTGGAGAAATAACATGGGGAAATAGGTTTACTTTGTGTAATGACTCATCCATTCCCAGTCTCTATTCAAGCCTAAGTTAATTGTATCCAGTTTGCAAATTAATTCCAATTCAGCAGTCTCTCGTTGGAGTCTGTTTTTGAAGCTTTTCTGTTGAAGGATAGCCACTCTCAGGTCTGTAATCGAGTGACCAGAGAGATTGAAGTGTTCTCCGACTGGTTTTTGAATGTTATAATTCTTGACGTCTGATTTGTGTCCATTCATTCTTTTACGTAGAGACTGTCCAGTTTGACCAATGTACATGGCAGAGGGGCATTGCTGGCACACGATGGCATATATCACATTGGTAGATGCGCAGGTGAACGAGCCTTTGATAGTGTGGCTGATGTGATTAGGCCCTATGTTGGTGTCCCCTGAATAGATATGTGGACAGAGTTGGCAACAGGCTTTGTTGCAAGGATAGGTTCCTGGGCTGGTGGTTCTGTTGTGTGGTGTGTGGTTGCTGGTGAGTATTTGCTTCAGATTGGGGGGCTGTCTGTAAGCAAGGACTGGCCTGTCTCCCAAGAGCTGTGAGAGTGATGGGTCGTCCTTCAGGATAGGTTGTAGATCCTCGATGATGCGTTGGAGAGGTTTTAGTTGGGGGCTGAAGGTGATGGCTAGTGGCGTTCTGTTATTTTCTTTCTTGGGCCTGTCCTGTAGTAGGTGACTTCTGGGTACTCTTCTGGCTCTGTCCATCTGTTTCTTCACTTCAGCAGGTGGGTATTGTAGTTGTAGGAATGCACGATAGAGATCTTGTAGGTGTTTGTCTCTGTCTGAAGGGTTGGAGCAAATGCGGTTATATCATAGAGCTTGGCTGTAGACAATGGATCGTGTGGTATGATCTGGATGAAAGCTAGAGGCATGTAGGTAGGAATAGCGGTCAGTAGGTTTCCGATTTAGGGTGGTGTTTATGTGACCATCGCTTATTAGCACCGTAGTGTCCAGGAAGTGGATCTCTTGTGTGGACTGGTCCAGGCTGAGGTTGATGGTGGGATGGAAATTGTTGAAATCATGGTGGAATTCCTCAAGGGCTTCTTTTCCATGGGTCCAGATGATGAAGATGTCATCAATGTAGCGCAAGTAGAGTAGGGGCATTAGGAGACGAGAGCTGAGGAAGCGTTGTTCTAAGTCAGCCATAAAAATGTTGGCCTACTGTGGGGCCATGCGGGTACCCATCGCAGTGCCGCTGACTTGAAGGTATACATTGTCCCCAAATGTGAAATAGTTATGGGTGAGGACAAAGTCACAAAGTTCACACCATGTTTACACTTGGATAGGAGGCATACCTGGCAGGAAGCAGAACTCACTCTGAATTCCCTCCTTTTCCACTCCTACTGATCTGCGATTGCAGTGAGTGGAGTGGGGCGGACCTCAGACTTTTCTAACAGTGAGGACCATGTCTTAACAGGACAGTTCTTGTGAACGGCCCCTTACCATTTGTCATCATGCAGATCTAGCATTAAAGACACTCTAGAATAGCAGAGTAGCACAGCAAGACAGTGTTGGGTCCACGGCCCAGACTCTTCTGCCAGCTCCATCCTCCAGTCCTGTTTTAGTGTGCAGAGCAGAGAGCACTGGACTGGGGACTCAGAAGACCTGGGTCTGTCACTGACTTGCTGCGTGACCTCAGCTTCCTCCTCTGTAAAATTGGGATGGGGCTATTTGCCTCCTTTGGAAAGTGCTTTGAGACCTACGGATGAAATGCAATACACAAAAGCTGGGTGTTGTTATTAGGTAGTAAAAATGGGGAGGCTTGTCTACACTACACCCCATTCGCCGGCGGAGCTGCCTTGGAATGCGAATTATGGATCCTATTTCTTGTCATGGTAGATGTGGTGATTGAGATCCGAGGCTCTTTCAAGCCCCAAATTCAAAGCAAAAATTCCTTTGGGATATTGTAACTATATTAATGTAAGCTATTTCTTTAATAAAAAAAAAATACCCTTCATGTTACAGAAAACATCTGTGCTGCCAAGTTAATGAGGATTTTTTTCCCTACTCTTCTCCCTTTTAAATAATCTCGGCACTAAGGTATCCATAGAGACAGACACTGAATGCCTGCTAGACTGTTGTGTCTATGACAACCGGAGAACAAGCATCACTGCAGGGTTTAGAAGGCGCAAATCCTCTCACCTATACCTCCCCCTTTCTTGCATCAGATTGTGGACGTCAATTAGGGCCTGATCTTGCTGCCATACAGTCAATGGCAAAACTCTCAGTGGTGAAGAAACAGGGTCCCAGAGCTCCCTTCTGATATCACACCACTGCAAATCAGCAACACCTCTGCTGAAATCAGTGAAGTGACAAGCAATGTGAAATTGGGGAAAGTGAGAACAGATTCAGGCCCTTGGCGTTTTGTATTAGTTAGTGAACAGGGCTGTGTGTCATGTTATATCCAAGAATCATAGAAGATTAGGGTTTGAAGAGACCTCAAGGGGTCATCTAGTAGGAGAACCAATCCCCAACTAAATCATCCCAGCCAGGGCTTTGTCAAGCCGGGCCTTAAAAACCTCTAAGGATGGAGATTCCACCACCTCCCTAGGTAACCCATTCCAGTGCTTCACCACCCTCCTAGTGAAGGCGATAAGGTAGGTGGGGAAATATCTTTTATTGGACCACCTTCTGTTAGTGAGAGACACACTGTCAAGCTCCACAGAGCTCCTCTTCAGGTCTGGGAAAGGTCCTCAGTGTCACAGCCAAACACAAGATCGAACAGCTAGTTTGATTCTAAGGGACCATTCATGGTGAACTACTACCATCTACTTAGTTAACTGCTTCTGCTAGACCAGGGGTTCTCAAACGCATAACAGACTGTGAAATCTTGTCTCCCCGCCATGAAATCTGGTCTTTTGTGTGTTTTTTACCCCATACTATACAGATTTCACAGGGGAGACCAGTGTTTCTCAAATTGGGGGTCCTGATCCAAACGGGAGTTGCAGGGGGGTCGCAAGCTTATTTTATCAGGGTTGTGGTATTGCCACCCTTGCTTCTGCACTGCCTTCGGAGCTGGGTGGCCGGAGAGTGGCAGCTGCTGACTGAGGGCCCAGTTCTGAAGGCAGCAGTGCAGAAGTAAGGGTGGCAATACCGTAGCAGGCCATCCTTACTTCTGCGCTGCTGGTGGTGGCAGCGCTGCCTTCAGAGCTGGGCTCCCAGCCAGCAGCTGCTGCTGTCCAGCTGCCCATCTCTGAAGGCAGTGAAGAAGTAAGGGTGGCAATCCGCAACCCTGCCCCCCCATTCCCCCACAACTTCTTTTTGGGTCAGGACCTCTACAATTACAACACCATGAAATTTCAGATTTAAATAGCTAAAATCATTACATTTACAATTTTTAAATCTTTTGACTGTGAAATTGACCAAATGGACCGTGAATTTGGTAGGGTCCTATATATAGCTAATAAAAAATCTGGTGGGTTTTCCTGTCCCATTAGACTTTCCTTGTATGCACAGAGCTCCTACTGATATCGGGCTCAATTCACCCACTGTCCTATCCTCCATGGAGTCATTTACACTTGTGCAAAGTAGGTATAAATTCCTATCAATTCAGCATAGTCGTATGTGATGCACACTTTTCACTGATGCAAATGATTACACAAGGTACAAGGCAACAGTGAACCAGACCCATCCATGGGAATTCTTCCCACGGGAGAGCAGGACATCTGCATGGAAACCAACTAGGTGGATCCAGAGGGAGAATTTCCCCCTGCTGTTTCCCCTTCTTTCTGCCTCCTAAATCCAATGGTCTGATCCTATCCAAGGACTAGAATTAACAGGCAGGGTTTGTGCAGCTGTGTTGACTTCAGTGAAATTACACTGCATCATAGAGTGACTGGCCCTTTAAGGCAGATGGATCCCCCCCACCTGTGACACAGTTAGCTCATCTCCCCAGGTGGAGAAAATAAGAAAAGTCACATGACAGGCAGGTCACAGGGCTAAAGTCAGTCCTTCTAGTGCCTCTGGGGAGAGAATTACAGACTAGGTAGGAAGCCCTGGGAGTTGCTGCTTGATACAGAGCAGGGAGAGAGACTCAAAGGTGCAGGAGGTGCATAAGTTGCTCCACACAAACAGAGTCTCCTCAGCTTCCAGGCACAGGGCTGGGGAGCGCAGAGACCCAGTACCGGCTAGGAAGGCTTTGATCTTTATTAATAAACCAGCCCCCAAGAAGGGGTGTTATCTGACACATGAAAGCCCTCTGTGAAGTTACTGAGGAGCCCAGCATGGTGAAACTGAGGCAGCGGAAAGCCCGAAGCCAGAGCTGCAGTGCACCCTTTTTCACCAGCAAAAAAAAAAAAAAAATCGAGGTCAAAATATTTTGAGAGGGGAAAAAAATAGTTGAAAAGGAAGTGCCTTTTTTACATGTCCCCCTATTCAAAAACCACATCAGTTGAACCGGTTGAGCGTATTGCTCTCCTTGGCCCCAACCAGAGACTATTCCAGAAATGATTCTGCCCAATCACTGGGGCTTTCACATGGCCAAGACTTGGTTTCACCATTATACAGGGCAAGTTAAATGGCCTGTTATAGCCCCTTCTTTGTGGGAAAAAATACAAACCAGCAAAAGAAAGACTCAGTGGGGGAGGAGGATTTTTTTTGCATATTCTGAAGCACTGTAAAAGGCTGTTGTTTAGTTCTTTGGAAACCGTGGTAATATGGGAATGAGTCATGCAGCCTGCTAGCTTTTTCACTCCAGACAGCAGGATCTTTGTGTAAGCTTCTAGCTAGTTATTGCAATGGAAAGAAAGATCTGTAACAAAGCACGAGCCTCCTCAGACCCCCTCACCCCTGCACAAAGGTAAATGACTGGGTGATTGGAGCCACTGCACCATGGCTACTGGAGATCAGGCAGAATATTTCCTAGCGTAGACACACTCAGAGAGAAGGGCCAGAGCACAAGCTGGGCCAGGAAGTTTATTTACATGAGCTTTGCTTATGAAGACTGCATTCAGCCTGGTGCGACCAAGAAGGGCAAGTTCCTTGTGTGTAGCTAGTTTACAAAGACTTCCTGCACTTACATGTCCACTGCAGCCATGTAAACAGTGCTCAGCACTGGGTCTTGAATGATTATATCATTATCTGTATTACAATTATGCCTGAGGCCCCAACCAAGGTCAGAGGCCCATGCTTGCCATCTCCATTCTGGAATGTATCCCTAGGCAGGACAGCCCTTAAGCATGTCAAATGAAACTTAAGGACATGCCTTAAGTGGGATACAGAGCCTGGATGTTGGACTCTACTGATAGATTTTTGTGGTGTACTGAAAACTGTACTAAAATGATCCACTATCACACATTAAGAGTAAAGTGTTTCCTAGTCCTGCTAGCAGGCTAGGGGGTTCTGTAGGGAAAGCATGTAATCTGGGTCTTCAGCAGTCAGTCTGCAAAAAGCCAGCCTAAAGCAAGATAGGGGGAGTCATACCACGCTGCCTTAGGGAGCAGCCTGCTTTGTCTCTCTCTGTTTTTTTTAATTCTTGCTTGTAAGGGTTCTGGATTCTAAGAAATAAATCCGTGTTACATTGTAACCATCCAGAGAGAGATTTTTATGTTTATATTTATCTTCTGTGTGTATGCTGTGAACGTAGCAATTTTTATTTATTCAGATTTATAAAAATTATAAAAATGTTAATTAAGAGCATCTATCGATACTCTCTAGGTGCCCTGGACATAATTGAAAAAACATCCTAAGTGCCGCAGTACAATTTAATGTAAACCACCGTGAGTGGCTCTTTTGGATTTTGATGTCCAAGCATCATCATGAGGCACTGCAGGTTAAAAATAAACAGGATGGGATCTCTTGGCAGTTAACACACTACAGATCCTACGCTGGACACACGATACCCATATGCAATAAAGTACATTTAACCTTTCCTAAGAGGCACTCCAGCCAACAGCAGGCCTTTTGACTGACAGTTCTTTGAGACGTAACATGTGTCAGTTGAAGGGAAGTCTCAGTGATTTGTCACAAGTAGTAGCCCAGTGTCACGACTTTACCGTGTCACCAGGGGAGTATTAACCAGAGGGCTCAAATTCTATGCTGCCTTCAAAGAGCATTCAAATTCTATGCTGCTTTTGTCTTTATAAAAAACATACAAATTGTCTGTCCCTTCCTCCAATTATTACTTCTCCGCTGCTTACTTATTCTTCAGGGCACAGTAGTCAATTGTTCCCATGCAGAGGTCAACACCGCAAGATATTCCAAAAGCATGAAAGATGCGTGCTCCAGATTGGTTCTACTCAGAATATTTTGCTGAAACAGAGCCAGACTGCAAGTTCCTTACTCATGTGGATATGATTTACTGAGCCAGTTAGACTCCACTGTTTTCATCTTTAAATAAAGATCCAGCTATCCCTGACCACCACATTACCTAGCCACCATTGGTTGACTGGTCTGTCCAATAATCATTTATTTGTAGCAATGGGATAGAGAAAAAAAACGGGCATTTGAGCTTCGAAACACCCAGTCTGACAACTAAATTAAGGATTTATCTATCTGGAGAAAACTGATTGGAATACCTATGCAGAATAAGAATGCCCACAAGAGGAATTATTCGGAAACAGCTATTGCACTTTAAGTTCACAAACACCCTATCGGATTCTAGAATAGCTTCCCCATATAGACAAGCCCTGAGCTAAGACCCTGGAAGCCTTCAGAAAAACGTATCCAACTGCCTAGTGTTTTTAAAATAAGAGTTATTACAAGTAAACTGCCCACAACAGAATGGATGCAGGCTAAAAACTGTACTAAGTCACATAAAATAATTACCTGTCTCCTTCATAAGCTTGCCCACCAACTCTTATTTTTGTGTCGACAAATGCTTTAGAAACATCCTGTGTTGTACGGGCCTGCGGAGAGGTAACTGGACCAGCAGTGTTTGTTGGTCTTTGGTTTTTGGTTTTTTTAAAGCAGTATCTTGATTCCTGTTTCTAAAGCTGCACACAACTCAAACCTTGCATTTGGTTGTTAGAATGCCAAGGGGACTTAATCACGAGTTCACTCTGCTGCCATGAGCCAAGAGAGTTGTTTAAAAGCAGTTCCTATGAGAGATGTATTCCTTGCAGGTTTAAACAACTATCCCCAGAAAACTCATTGCATCATCAAGAAAGCAACCTAGATACAGGAACACAGCTCTGCCTGTAAGTAGCTTATCTGTTTCTCTGCCTGGAATAGTACTTAGCACATGGGCAGTACTGAATTACCTACGACTGTTATCAGATTATAGCAGCTAGAGAAACAGTTTGTAACTTTTAAAGTGATAGTATTCCAATAATAAACACAGACGATGTGTAAATGATCCACAGAGATTCAGTGAATAAGATGCCTACCGATACAATAGGTAAGTTATTGATTATATATTCCTTAAATAGGTAGGTGCACTTTGGATGCTCTAGTTCTTTGTATACTTTATTATTACTACCAATTGTTTGTATTACTGAGCAACTATAAGCACATTCACACTATGCTAGGCACTGTACAAACACAGAACAAAAAGAAACTTGCCTTTCTCTCTGAAGCGCCATTAAGGGAGATAATACTTTGCATGTATATAGTGCATTCTATCCAAAGGTTTCAAAGTGCCTTTCAATAATTAATTTGGCCTCACAATGCCAGAAAGGAGTAATTTTGGCTATTCTAAACATGGGGAAACTGAGGCACAAACAGGGTTAAGTGACTTGCACAAGGCCACACAGCAAGTCAGCGAGTCATGTTTGCCTTCAGAGCTGTTTGTGCTGGAGACTGCAGTGTACTGTAAAAAAAGATAGGCCAGTTCTTCTGCTAATGTAAGTCAGCATAGCTGTGTTGGAGCCAATGGAGCAACACCCATTTACACCAGCTAGGAATATGGCCCTGTGTGTGCATGCAGTGGATTACATCAACCGGCCCATGAGTTTGTGGATGGAGAAATGGGATCTCAATTTGCAGCAAAGTGCTGACAGGATTCATCTTTAGAGGTACAACAAGGAGTCCGGCGGTACTTTAAAGACTAAGAGATTTATTTGAGCATAAGCTTATGTGTATTTATGTACATTTATGTCTGCGTCTGTAACTTTCACTCCATGCATCTGAAGAAGTGAAGTTTTTACCCATGAAAGCTTATGCTCAAATAAATCTGTTAGTCTTTAAGGTGCCATCGGACTTCTTGTTGTTTTTGTGGATACAGACTAACACGGCTACCCCCTGAGACTCTTTAGAGGTATTGATTTACATTGATTAACCTGGCCCAGATATTTATTTGCTAGAGATGTTACCACTTACGGACTAACAAAATGGATTTAGAAATTCTTCAAAATATGCAGGAAGCAAGGACAGCATGCTCTGCAGAGACCATGAACTTTAAAACATTATTTATCAGCATCACAAATGGCTGGCGCTATTGGATGTAGTTTGCTTGAGGAATCACAGGCTAATTGCATTTTCTCTCTGATCAAATGGAATGCCAAGGGCTTGGCTTTGCAACAGTCATGTGTTTGTTGGGAAATGTTGCTAGCTAGAACAAACAGTTCTGTGCCTGTAAAAGTTGAATGACTTCCCAGCAAGGACTTTCCCTGCTCTCCCTTACCCCTCACTACTCCTCTATCTAATTTGGACTATCGCTTGCGTAATAAAATGCACTGTTTGCCTCTGAGCTGTAGCTCACGAAAGATTATGCTCAAATAAATTTGTTAGTCTCTAAGGTGCCACAAGTACTCCTTTTCTTTTTGTGAATACAGACTAACACGGCTGCTACTCTGAAACCTATCAGCACTTTGGAGAACTTCCCCATGACCTATAAAAACAAAGAGGATACAGACTAACACGGTGACTGCTCTGAAACCTGTGGATTTCATAAACTCCTGCTTTGCAGTAAAACACCAGAATAGTCAACTGTAAGCATTTACCCAACCATTCAGACTAATTGCACGAGTATTCTCTTGTGCTGTTTCAGTGCTACTCTTAGGTCAACGAGATCAGAGCTTCATCACCTTGGTTCTTTATTGAAAAGTCCTCCAGCGTTTTACAGAAGAGGAGACGCCCTTCAAGGAGCTTGGTTTACAAAATGAATTTAACAGAGAATTAGATCTCTGTTATAGAATTTATAGGACAATTTAAGAAACCTATAGAAAAGAGTGGAAACCTATTTGATTTAGACCTTGTCAACAAACGGTAAAGATTTTTTATGTGACAGGCACAAACAATCAGATATCTCAGCTAGTTTAAAACTCACAGCCGGCCACCTTGGCGAACATCTCCAATACTGCAGTTCTCCTCCAGCAAGTCTCCCGTTGATTCTATGGGACTGAGCCCTTTAGACCCGATTTTCACTTTTAGTTAGGTTCCTTTTTCACTGCTTTGGCAAAGCCGTGTAAAGGGGCCTTAGGGTAGTGAGAAATCAGGCCCTAAGTTTCTACATTTAAGTTACCTGATCTAAAATGAACATTAGAATAGTATTTGATTATTTGGACAGGACTAATCTATGTGCGCTAATGGCCAAATGGATCTTCTTAGAATCAATGGCCGTGTCCAAAAGATGACAAATAGATTTTGCTGAATTGGCCCCTCATAATTTTCTTAAAATTTCTTTTCCCTTTTGTTTACAGTGGCAGAGGTTCCTGGAAGCCTGCTCTCATTTTCCTTCTCCACTGAGTATGTAGATGCTACACAAGCCAATGACATATGCCCTGTGGGCATGTCTACACTTACCTCCAGAGCGATCCATCCGGGGGGGTGGGGCAGGGTCGATTTATCGAGTCTAGTGAAGACATGATACATTGACTGCCGAGCGCTCTCCCGTCGACTCCGGTACTCCACCAGAGCGAGAGGCGCCGGCGGAGTCGACGGGGGAGCATCAGCAGTCGACTTACCGCAGCGAAGACACCGCAGTGAGTCGATCTAAGTACGTCAACTTCAGCTACGCTATTCACGTAGCTGAAGTTGTGTAACTTGGATGGATCCCCCCCACCCCACCAGCCAGTGTAGACCAGGTTACTCGTGTGGTTTGCCATATGCTGACGCATGCAGTATAAATGCCTATGTGGGAGTTGGAATAAAAACTATGGGATTTCAATGGCAATTTGAGCAGCTAGAAAGAAATGACCTCAGTATTTGGGTCATACTCTATTTTGCTTCTGAATTCATTTCACCTTTAGTTTAATGTAGATTATAGATTAATAGATGATAAAACCAGCAGGGATCACTGCAATCATCAGATCTGATCTCTTGTATAACACAGGCCATAGAACTTCATTGAATTAATTCATGCTAGAACTAGAGTATCTCTTTTATGTTTGGCTTACACAACTGCCCCAGCAACCAAGCATCAGTGAATCAATCGGAGTTCATTTTCTCCACTGCCTTGCTCCTATGTCATCCTCTCTGCCTGTGAAGCTGGATGCAAGCTGCTGCCACTAATCTGGTGGCATTTTATACACATTCACTTTGCCCAAGGTCACAAGAGGTAAAGCAGAGGAAAAAATAAAATCATCCCAGTGTTGAATTTCTGGTTCCATTTTTTAAGTAAACCTTATTTAAAATATTTGTTTTAGTGGGTGGAGGAGGGGGAAGTATGGGGAGATTTTTATTTTGTTTCCAGCACAATTAATAATTATGAAAGGGTTTACTTTAGTATTATGGGAACAGCTGCCATCTGGAAAATTCAACCACTCCAGATGGCCACTGGAGCATTTAACTCTTTTGGAGCCTGGGTGACCAAAATCAGTTCTCTCTGCCCAAAGCACTCGGACACAACATATATTCGTCAATAGAAGTGGGATTCTCTTTGTTTCTTTATACAATAAAACCTGAATAAAGAATGTGCATTTTTCAGTTTGATAGTAAAAAGGTCACAGATGCATAGGCTTCCACAGGGTACACACTCAGCTTGCTATCATTTTATTTATCTATCTACCCATCCATCCATCCATCCCTCCCTCCCTAGCAGTAGGTTTACTGGATGTGTACTAGCTCCTAGTAGTTCTTCCTTGATTTGCCTTCTTGGTTTTGAGCCTTTAGGGTTCACATTTTCAATCTTTCCTACATAACCATGAGAGCTACAAAAGGGTAATCTTTTTTGTAAATGAAAGCTGAGAGTCTTACATAAATCACATGACTCCAGGAGGCGGAGCTTTAAGAAAAATGCCGAATATCATGAGACAAGTCACAAGAGTTGGCAACACAGAACTGCACAGGTGTAACTGAGGGAAGAACCTGCTTCATGTGTGTTAGAAGGAGAGGAGAAGGGGTGATGGTTTGAAATTAGTCACTCCAAACTCTTTTTTTTTTTTTTTAATGACCGAGACAGGTACTACCAAGCAAGCCCTCAATAACAGATCAATGCCCATTTGCAATAAAGAGAAACAATCTGGAAAAAGACAAACAGCTCCTGGCGAGGGAGTGATAGCTAGCACACGGGACTGGGAGTCATGGTTTCTCTGTTATGCTGGCAATAACCAAGCTGCACGCAGATGACTCTCTGCATTCATGCACTCTGACATCTCTCCACCAAGCGGTTTTGTTTTCTGCAGCACTACAAATCCTGCTTTTGAGTAATATGGAATCCTCAAGAATTGCGGGGGGAGAAGAATCATTCTGGCACAGGACTGCAGAAAGCCTGTCCACCACTTGAATTGCCAAAACAGCAGAGTTACCAACTCATGATTTCTACCAAGAGTCTAACAATAATTTATGTTTTACTTAAAACCCCAGCTCCTGTGAGGAGAACCTCAGCTCTCTCTTCTTCTTTTTTAAAGTGGGTTCTTTTAAAGTAGGTCCTTTGGTAGTTGCAGAGAAAATCTTGAAGACATGAGCCAAGGACATGTGCACAGGAGTGGTTTTTCTCCCTGGGCATGAAGAAAGCTATGCACAGGGATCTGGCACAGGGATATGCTGGGACTCCACGTTCAACTTTCCTTATGGAAGATATGCTTTAGCCAAACAAGTTATTGGGCTCAATAAGGAGGTAGCAAGGTGAAATTTAATGGCCTGTGGTATAGAGGAGGTCAGACTAAACAGGTGATTCTCAACCAAGGGTAAGTGTCAGCCAAGGGTATAGAGGTCTTCCAGGGGGTACTCAACTCCTCTAGATCAGTGTTTCCCATCTTGGGGATTGCAGCCCCCAGGGGGGGTCCTGGGACAGCTTTGGGGGGGGGTCTCAAGAGCAAGGCTGACAGTACGGGGCGGCAAGCAGGACAAACGCCTGGGGTTCCACACCGTAGGGAGCCCGGCAAAGCTCAGTTATATTCTTCAGCCCCGCTGTCTGGGGCTCAGGCTTCAGACAAGGCTCACAAGTGAAAAACAGGCTCAAGTATCACACTGAAATGCAAGTACAATGTTTATATTCCAATTGATATATTTTATAATTAGAAGGTAAAAATGAGAAAGTCAGCCATTTTTCAGCAACAGTGTGCTGTGACACTTTTGTATGTATATGTCTGATTTTGTAAGCAAGTTGTTTTTAAGTGAGGTGAAATTTGGGGGTATGCAAGACAAATCAGACTCCTGAAAGGGGTGCGGTAGTCTGGAAAGGTTGAGAACCACTGGGCTAGATGATATAATGATTCCTTTGGCCTTAAACTATGGAATCTATTAATTTAAAGTCGGGGGGTATGCAGGGAAGGAGGTCCCAGGTCATGAGAACCTCTCTGTGCTTCATTTTAGCCATGTGTATAATTAAGATTGCGATAGCCATAGGGGCTGCAAGGCTTATAATACTGAATGAAGGGGAAATGTGTTCAAGTGCAAAGCATTATGTTCCCAAGGCTTTATGATGAAGAGCAAGGAAAAAAATACCACAAAAACTAATTTGATATAGACTCTCTCAATTACACTATGACTCAGATTTCAGAGTAGCAGCCGTGTTAGTCTGTATTCGCAAAAAGAAAAGGAGTACTTGTGGCACCTTAGAGACTAACAAATTTATTAGAGCATAAGCTTTCCTGAGCTACAGCTCAAATGCATCCGATGAAGTAAGCTGTAGCTCACGAAAGCTTATACTATGACTCAGAGTTTCTAGGGAAATAGAAATCCTGTTTTATAGCTCTCCTAAAAAGGAAGACACTGATTTTTGCTACCAGATAGACACGCCATTTAAAATCCAATAGTGAGCAGGTACCCAGAATTGTTTTCCTCCAACCCAGCCCTGTAATAATTCACAATTAGATATCTGTGCTCCCTCTCAAGGTGGCATATTGCTCACTCCCAGCCAGGCTGAATCTGGATAATGTTCAGACGGGAGATCATCAAGGAAAACCTTGGGTAGGGCATTGGTGATTCAATAGATGTTATGAATCATTATTAATAAGTTATTATTAAAATATCTAGCACTATATAGCACTCTTCCAAGTGCTTTACAAAGTATCATTATCCCCATTTTACACATTGGGAAACCGAGGCACGGAAAAGTGAAGGGACTTGACAAAGGTCACCCACCAGGCCGGTGGCAGAGGCAGGACTAGAATCCTGGTCTCCCCATCCCAGTCCAGTGCTCTATCCACTAGACAACACTGCCTTCTTAAGCACTGTTAGTCAGCTGTTGTGTTTCACCCCACAGGTAGGTAAAATTATTATTTGTGTATTTATAAGGCCATATTCTGTCAGAGCACTGTGGATCTGCAACTGCCAGGAAACTTTTGGAGTGAGTGACTCCAGATTTGACTTTCTGCAATCCCACAGAAAGGCCACTTTGCAGAAATTTACAACACAGGAAAGGATGGGGCCTACAGGTTGGGTTGTGTGGTTGCCTTCCCCACACCTACAGAACCAATAAAGCCAAAGTTCAAAGTCACTTTGGCCTTGGACAAGTCCCTTCCCCCCATGCCTTAGTTTTCCCACCTGTAATAATAATACTGACCTCCTTTGTAAAGTGATCTTTGAGATCTCTGAATAAAAAGCACAATTAAAAAAAACTAGGTGGTGTTATTATTCAAGGGGTGAACTTAGAAGCTAACTCCGAGTCTGTCGCTTTGATGAGAACAGGGTAAGGATTCAGCCTATGCTGAACCACTATACAGCAACCAGACACAACTTGCCAAGTAATGAGCTTTTCTCATACTGTAAGAACAAAACCTCTCACACCAGTACACTGAGTGTGTTCGTAATTCCTTCCCGGCTGCCCCAAAACAAACCAAATCAGTTAACAAGGGAAAGCCCATCCTAAAGGGATCTACATGAACAAGAACTTCCATGAATGAATTAAAAGGTAAATTTACAACAACAACAAAAAATGGTTTGGCCTCCATTCACTGCTTTCCTTTTCAACTGTACCTGCAGTACCAAAAGAACCAGAGACCTCATTCATCTGCCACCAACTCCAGTTAAAATAAAACCTCTGAATGATGGAAGGGATCAATCCACAAACAGCCATGTGCCATCCTTTTTAGCTATCACAACTACAGGGTACAGCCAATATTTTTAGCTTTGCTTCAGGGCAAACAGCCTATTAATGGGGTTTTTTTTTTTGTTTCTTTGTTAATGGACTTACTCTTCCTGGAGCATTAATGGATTTCATTCTTAATCTAATGTTTGTAGCTATCACTTGTTCTGGCTTTGTTTTGGTAACTTCCTGAAAAAGACGGGGGGAAAGACTACTCAGGGCTTATAGCGGTTTTCATGTTCAGAGCACTGTACAAACAAATCCTCAGAACACTGTGGGAGGTAGGTTAGTGAGCAGTAAGTATTACTCATTCATATAGTCCATGGGAAGATTTTTTAAAAACTGGAATGCTGCCCTGGCAATGAGGAATGAGGAATCTCCCCGCACAGGTGGAGGAGGAGAAACCATGGACACCCAAGGCTGGGAGTAGGGGGGATGCCATAGCCACCACTCCCAAGAGGAAATAAAGGGTGGTGGTGGTGAGGGAATCCCTTTTAAGGGAGATGGAAGCATCCATGTGCCAGGCTGACCTGGCATCCCAGGAGGTATGCTGCCTATCAGGGGCCCGTATCTGAGACATTACAGAATGATTGCCGACCCTCGGGCTACTATCCCACGAGGGCACTAATGAAACCCTGCAGGGTATGACCCTGAGCAGATCAGAAATGACAACAGGGTTTGGGGGCACAGATGGTGTTCTCATCTATCCTTCTGGTCAAGGGTAGGGACCCAGGCAGAGACGATGAATGCATCGCACAGCAGATGGTGTTGCTAGGTGGGCTTTGGCTTCCTCGATCATGGGGTGCTGTTCCGAGGACTGCTGAGCCAAGATGGGATTCACCTAGCAAAGAAGGGGAATGGTATCTTCAGATACAGACTGGCTAACCTAGCGAGTTGGGCTTTAAACTAGGTTCAATGGGAGCAAGACACAAAAAGCCCGCAGTTCAGTCCAAAACAGAGACCTACGTGGAGAGTTGGAATCTGGGGGGAACATGGACAATCGCAGCAGGGACAAAGGAAAGACAAGAAGGAATACAGAGGGAAAAATCTAATGAACATCTTAGGTATCTATATACTAGGGTAGGAAGTAGGGGAACGAACAGGAAGAAGTAGAAATGCAACTGAATAATCACAATTATTACACAATCAGCAGACTAGATGGGATCATTCACATGACTAGAATAATGGTATAGAATGCCAGGCAGAGGGAAAAAGGGAGGAGTTGCTTTGTGTATCAAAGATGTATACACCTGCACGGAGGTTGAGATAGAAGTGGGAGACTGACCTGTTGAAAGCCTCTGAGTAAGGATAAAAGGCGTCAAAACAAAGGTCAGGGTAGAGCTGTAGCTCACGAAAGCTTATGCTCAAATAAATTTGTTAGTCTCTAAGGTGCCACAAGTACTCCTTTTCTATTCACAGCACAGGACTTGGTGGGGATGTGGGACTTGAACTATGCAAACATCCGATGGGAAAATAACACAGCAGGGTACAGATTATCCAACAAGTTCTTGGAATGTAGAGGAGACACCGTTTTATTACAGAGGGTGAAGAAAGCAACTAGGGGAGAGGCTGTTCTAGATTTGATTCTGAAAAATAGGGAGGGACTGATTACGAATTTGAAGGTGGAAGGCAGCTTGGGTGAAAGTGATCATGAAATGATGAGTCCACGATTAAGGAATGGTGGGAGGGAAAACAGCAGAATCAAAACAACGGGCATCAGCCATCAACTTACTGCAGTGAAGACACAGCAGAAAGTAGATCTAAGTACGTCGACTTCAGCTACACTATTCACGTAGCTGAAGTTGCCGTAACTTAGTACGGCTGGCAGTTTTTAAGAGAGGCATTATTAAGGGTACAAGAGTAAACGATTCCAATGCATACTACACTTCCTATCTTTCGTAAGAGACCACCGTGGCTTAATCTGGACATCTTCAATCAACTGAAACTCAAAAAAGAGAGTCGTGTGAAAAGTGGAAACTAGGTCAAATGACAAAGGATGAATATAAAAAAAACAACACAAGCAGGTAGGGATAAAATTGGAAAGGCACAAAATGAGATTAAACTAGCTAGGGACATGAACAGTAACAAGAAAACATTCTAATACATACATTAGAAACAAGAGGAAGATCAAGGACAGTGTAGGCCCCTTACTCAATGAGGAAGGAAAAACAACAACAGAAAATGCAGCAATGACTGAAATGTTAAATGCCTTTTTTGTTTCAGTTTTCACAAAAACAGTTATCGGTGATCTGATGACTAACAGTGAAAATCAGTATAAATCAGGGCTTCTCAAGCTGGGGGTCATGACCCCTCAGGGGGTCAAGAGGTTATTACATGAGGGTTCATGAGCTGTCAGCCTCCACCCCAAACCCCACTTCACCTCCAGCATTTATAATGGTGCTAAATATAAAAAAGTTTTTTTAATTTATAAGGGCGGGGGGGTCGCACTCAGAAGTTTGCTGTGTGAAAGAGGTCACCAATACACAAGTTTGAGAACCACTGGTCTCAATGATGTAGGATCCGAGGCTAAAATAGGAAAAGAACAAGTTAAGAATCACAAGTTAGATGTCTTCAAGTCAGCAAGACCTGATGAAATACATGCTAATATACTTAAGGTACAGACTGAAGAGATCTCTGAGCCATTACCAGTTATCTTTGAGGAATCATGGAGGATGGAAGAGACCCCGGAGGACTGCAAAAGGGCAAATATAGTACCTAATATAAAAAAGGGGAATACGGACAATCCAGGGAAATATAGACCAGTCAGTTCAACTTCACAACAAGGAAAGATAATAGAGTAAATAGTCAATCAATTTGTAAGCACGTAGAAAATAATAAGTAACAGTCAACATGGAATTGTCAAGAACAAAGCATGACAAACCAACCTAATATCCTTCTTTGACAGGGTAACAAGCCTTAGGGATGGGGGGAAAGCAGTAGATGCGATTTATCTCAACCTCAGTAAGGTTTTTGATATCGTCTCACATGACCATCTCACAAACAAACCAGGGAAATACGGCTTAGATGAGCTTGCTACAAGGTGGGTACACAACTGGTTGGAAAAGCATACTCAGAATGTAGTTACCAATGTTTCACAATCAAGCTGGGAAGAGCATATCAAGAGGAGTCCCGAAGGGATCTGTCCTGGGTCTGGTCCTTTTCAATATCTTCATAAATTATTTGGATAATGGCACAGAGAGTACACTTATCAAGTTTGCAGACAATACCAAGCTGGGAGGACAGGATTAGAATTCAAAATGATCTTGACAAATTGGAGAAATGGTCTGAAATAAATAGGATGAAATGCAATAAGGACAAAGGCAAATAATTACACTTCGGAAGGAATAATCAAAATGGAAATGACTGCCTAGGAAGTAGTAGTGCAGAAAAGGTTCTGTGGGTTATAGTGGATCACAAACTAGATATAAGTCAACAATGTTAAACAATTGCCCCCCCAAAAAAAAAAAGAAAAAAGAAACATCATGCTGGGATATATTAGCAGGAGTGTTGTAAGCGATACATGAGAAATAATTCTTCCACTCTACTCAGCATTGACAAGACCTCAGCTGGAGTATTGTGTCCAGTTCTGGGTACCATACTTCAGAAAAGATGAGAACAAATGGGAGAAAACTCCAGAGGAGAGCAACAAAAATGATTAAAAGATCTAGCAAATAATGGCCTACAAGGAAAGATTGAAAACATTGGGTTTGTTTAGTCTGGAGAAGAGATGACTGAGGTGGGACCAGATAACAGTCTTTGAGTACATAAAAGGTTGTTGTAAAGGGAATGAATAATAAATTGTTTTCCTTAACCACCGAGACTAGGACAAGACGTAACTGGTCTTAAATTGCAGCAAAGGAGATTTAGGATAGATATTAGGAAAAACTTCTTAGCTGTAAAGATTGTTAAGCAGTGTAACAAATTACTATGGGAGGTCGTGGAATCTCCGTCACTGGAGGTTTTTAAGAACAGATTAGACAAATACCTGTCAGTGATGATCCAGATAATACTTGTTACTGCCTGGGTGCAAAGGACTGGACTAGATGACCTATGGAGGTCCCTTCCAGCCCTACATTTCTAGAATTCCATTTTACAGTTGGGGAAACAGCAGCAGCAGGGAGGTTAAGTGATTTGACAAAGGCCACAGAAGGAGACAGTGTCAGAGCTGAGATTAGGTTGAGTATGAGGAACAGCTTCCTAATGGAGAGATCTGTAAGACTGTAAAATAGCCTTTGGTTATAAGTTCCATCGCAAGAGACATTTGAAATTGGACGGTTCAAAACCATGAAAAAAATACATTTCAACATACAAACCTGCATTGGACACAGAGGCTTAACTTCTACGTTAAAAATACAAGCTGTTTAAATATAGTGAAAGAAAAGGCAATCTTTTTCATTTAATTGGTGTTTGTCAACAACATTTTATTTCTATCGTTTAGAGCTAATAATATAAAATTATAGCACCATCCATCAAAGCACTTCACAATTATTAGAATTTTAGGATCTAGTCTACAGCCCTTGAAAAATCAATAGAAAAATTCCCATCGACTTCAGTGTGTTTAGGATTGGGGTTCTAAGAAGGCTTTCCCATCTCCCAAGTGTTTTACAAACACGATAGGCCAGAACCTCAGCTGAAGCCAATGGAAGAAGACTGATTTATATGCTTTGAGGATCCGGCCCATTAAAATTAATTCAAAACATCCCTGCAAAGTACAACTGATGACATATTTCCGTTGAAGGTACCCCCCCGCAAAAAAAATCCCAAAATCTATTGAAAAATACTGGAAAACAAGACATGTGGGATCACATGACTGCAGCACATTTGCACCAGGGATGAATTTGGCCTCTTAGCCTAGGAAACAACCATCCAGTCCAACATGCCTTCACCTGTTGGCCTTCATCACACTCAACACCTAAATTGCCTTCTATTCCGGAAATAAATATTGACATCAGTACTGTCTATTCAGATTCAAGCAATGCAAAATGCATCCCGTTTTCATGGCAGGCGGCAGTTATCCTGTTGAACTTAATCTTGTCAGAAGGATAAACCTATATGTGGCACGGTACAATAGAAATCCTCTTACACTCTGTGATCTCTCTCTCTCTCACTCACTCAGACTATCCCAGAGTCAAACCTATTTATTTTGCTTCCTATTCATAAAGGGTGAAACTCACCCTTATCCAGAAGGACAGCAAGAGTCTATACATCAATTAAATCCCCACTTATACCCTCAAAATTGGACATGAGAGTTGATTACACAGGGAAGCGTAGTTATGCTTGTTTCATTCACAAAAATGCGTAGCTGAACACAAGTTAAAGTGAACAAGCAAAACTTTATTAAACCACGTGGACTACTTTGTCCACATGGCTGAGTTGCTTTCAGCCTAACTCCCTGGTACCCCACATTCCCTGTATCCCACATTATTGTCCCATCAATAACACTCCCTCCAGAGAACATGGGCCCTCTGACTCCAGTTCCACTGATTATGATACAGAGCTCTAAAAAGTGACATTAAAAATTGTGGCCTTTCAGATGGTCTTTCACTTTCTTCTGATCACATTTCCTCAGTTTATAAGTGGTTTCCTCCCCCAGCCCAGTTGCTGGTGCCACAAACTCATTCTGAAACTAGAAGCCACGCTGAATTCTTTCTGGCTTGAACATCACCAAAAATAATAAAAGATTCCACCATCAGGATGGAGTTAATTATTTGGTCGATGTGTGGAGCAGAGTAGAAACCATCTGTTTTTATCTGAAGGGATAATAGAAGTAAAGAAAAGAAACAAAAATCAATCAGTGTTGCCAACTCTCGTGATTTTATCATGTAATTTTTAGTGTTTTTCTAATGGCCAAGCTCCTGGGGTCAAGTGATTACATGAAAGTCTCATCTCAGCTTCCCTGTTTAAATATTTAGATTTCCTTATAGCTAGACATTTTTCCCTAAATGCTGGAATAAGTTACCAAGGGAACAAGTTTCAGAACGGTAGCCGTGTTAGTCTGTATCAGCAAAAACAACTAGAAGTCCTTGTGGCACCTTAGAGACTAACACATTTATTTGGGCATAAGCTTTCGTGAGCTATAACCGACTTCATCAGATGCATGGAGTGGAAAATACAGAAAACAGGTCTAAATATACAGCACACTACCAAGGGAAATTTGTCAAAACCTTCCCAGGCTTGTGTCATAATAAATTCTTCATACATGTTAACGAGGCCTGCAGACAAAATACATCTTTACCTCATACCCTTCCCAGTTGAAAACTTCTCAAGGTCACCTGCTGTTGTTTGCACCAGGGCCTGGTGGTGGAGGGGGTGAAGACTTGCAATGACATGCTTTGGAATCCCCACGTCTGACAGCATCCTCCAAAGCCAATATCAAGCGCTTCTGAGTAGTCAATGAAGCATGATCAATAGGTGACTGTACTTACTGCATTTTTCAATGATGCAACGGGTATTTGCGATTTGGTCACGTGTGCCTCGGCCCTCGCTGAAACAGGCTTATTGTGATGGTAGTCTGCTTTTATTCTTCATTTCATGTTATCCTAGATTATGTAGACTAGAACTTTGCTCACATGCAATATCAGGGAGATGAAAGAACAGTTATTACTACTCACCCACATAATTGCATAGAAAAGCTTGAAAATGTGATCTGAACGTACCCTAAAGGCTCAGGAACCAGAAAGTGAAGGAGAACCCAAAGCTGTTGGGTTTTTTTTTTTAAATGTGATTTTGACTCATGATTTTTCAATGGTTAAGGTTGGCAGTACTACAAAATTTTGGTTTTGTTAATAAAGTAGATCATAATATGATCTGCACAGATCAGATCTTTTGAGCAGAAAGATACCATTTTCACATAGGCTGGATGCAAAGCCCTCTGAAGTCAAAATCGATTTCCTGGGCTTGACACTGATCGGTTAGAAATAAAGGCGGGCAAATAACTGATCTTCCAGTTCAGCCAAGCAAATCAGAAAAAAGAAAGTCCAGAAACAATATTTCCATTCTGTTCCAAAAATTGTTTGGAATTGATCAGTAAATCTGAAATGTATCACCTGGGAGATAGATGTAGGGTCAAACCCCTATCCTCTAGGTGAGTGTCTTAAGCACCAGACTAGAGAGTTATTCTCTCTCTTTGGCCCAGTGAATACTTAAGTATTTAAAAAAGTGGAACAGCTTCTGCACTTCCGCATCCCAGGAAGATGCTCTAAACCACTGGGCTAAAGGTTATAAAGGGGGCTGAATGGACACACACACACACCCTGAAAAATGTTCTACCACTGCAACTATTTGGGTCACATTCACGAACAGTTTTAGGTTGACAGACGCTGCATTTTTTGGCAAATAAGGTATGTGTCTGAAAAATGTTGCCCAGCGCTCGTTCCAAGTCTCAGTTTTTAAACACAGTTGGCTAGAAGATAGACAGACCAGGATGAGATGCAAAGACCTTCTTATGTCCACATTTTGAGTATTTGGGCCCTGATCCTCCACCCAGAAGTTAATTGCAAGATTCCTATGCACTTCAGTAGGCATGAATCAGGCCCTTGCTGACTAAAGATAATTGGACTCGGTAAACGTGTCAAAATTCCATCTCAGACTGTCTCCAATCTAGTTCAGCTTCCTCTGCTTTTGGATTTCAGAGATCAGTGAAATGTGCAGTCTTGTGAATGAGACATAAAAATCAAAGTCCTAGTCATTGCGGTTACTAATAGCTTCCGTAATAGTGGAGGTATCAGCCACAATATCTGACCTAAATTCCCACTTGAGTAATAGCAATATGCTGCCCTAGTTAACCCTGGGCGGCTGGTTTCAGGAGGATACATCCATCTTGATTCCTTGATCATGTTGGTTGATATCATGTGTTGGTAACCAGTTCCCATATTTCACCCCCAGCAGCGGTTGGTTTTCGATCGTAGATGTAGCGAAACCAAAGTAGGATTTGTGAAATATTATGTATTTTCATATTGCAGAGCAGTTTGTTAAGCTTGTGACAGAGTCTGAGAGTCCTTGGACATGAAATAAGCTCAATAAATGCTATATTATATACTCTAGAGAGATGCATGTATGTATGTTTGTATACATTTGGAAGTAAAAGTGAAATATTTATGTGCACAAAATAAAATTCCTTCATATTTATAGAGTATTTAATTTATTTGTTTATGTATTTACAGCCCATAAATATTCAAGGATTTGTTTTGGTTTGTGCGCATCAAAATATCACTTGTACTTCTAAGAGATTAAAAAAGGATACACTCATATATTACTTTGCAGAATCATAAAAATTGTGGTTTGCTGCAAAATGGACCCAAAACACTCGTTTTTATTTTTTGGTTGGCTCATTTTGCATTTTTGCTCATTTGTGTTTTATCGTGGTTCATTGTTTGGGTTTTCCTACAAAACTAATGTTTGTCCATTGTAAGACACAGGAGAATTGCTGTTAAGAGAACCACTGGTTGGGAAAAAAGGAAATTTCCATCCTGTGGAAAATTCCAACATTTCAAAATTTGTTTTCACTCTGAATTGGAACCATAAACCCAATTTTTCCCCATAAAAAATGGAAATTCTGAAAAAAAAATCTGATTTGGAAACATGGAAAAGTTTCATTTAATCAAAACAATATAAATATTAAATACAATGTTAAAAATTGTTACACTATAAAGGTCAAAGCAAAATGAAATGATAAAATCAAAATGATTTGGCCAGCTTAGTTATGAGCGAAACTGACAGTTTAAAGTGTTTACATTGCTAAAGTAAAAGGCATTTGAAACATTATTTTGGCTTTCCTCTTATGGTGTCCTAGATGACTCTCTCTCTTCCTCTGTCTCAATGGAGTTCTGTAAGGATTCCATATAATGTGCAAGCTACTTGGAAGATACTTTATTCTGACATATTATTAATAATTCACACTCTGCGAGGATATTTTTCCATTTAAATGGTACACAAGAAGAATATAAAGAGATTCTCAAGACAACAGCATGTGTGGAATAGAGTAATATCTTTCAGAATGGCTAATGGAAAAAGAAAACTTTGGGTTTCATCTCATAGGAATTCTGAGTTAGCTTGGTTATGACTGTGTGCAAAGATTTGAGATAGATGGTGAAATAAATTCACTGAGGTGCAGTGAGTCAATGGAAATATTCTGCTCGATGTAGGTCCCCTTTATGTCCCAAAACCAGAGTTTAGGCAAGATGTAAGTGGTCCATAAGCTTTGCGTCAGCTCTCTGCACAGGTGTAAATTTCACTCCTATGTTATTAAGGGTATTTAGTTTAATAGAGTTGTGCCCACTTACACCACAAGTGAGCGTAACTGTGAGAATAGAAGCTTTTGTTGCTATAAACGGAGGGTTTTCTATCCCCAACCCTGTGTTTTAGGCTCTTTTGCCTTATATCTGCATGGTAGGAGTCATTAGGCAAAGGGGGTGCGGGGAGCAAGGTAGAGAACAAAAACAAACACACAAGAAACCCTTTAACTTTAACTATGGATATGTCTACCTTACAGAGGCTATGCCATCATAGCCACCTAGCATAGACGCAGCACATGCCAACAGGAGGAGTATTGTCAGGGTACCAATGTTACCTCCCCAAACAACTTGAGCTTGCATCTGTCAGACCCTATTTTGGAACCTCCTCCATACACATCAAGTATTCAGGAGTAATATCGACTACCCAGCAGCAGCAGATCCTGGCTCGAATTTACTAGCACCCTGCAACTAGAAGACTCAGTGCTGAAGCCCACAACCGACCTCTTCTCCTGCTTCTGCTTTGTTAGATGGCGCCCGAGTGGAAAGGTGGATTCTATGTGTTGCTAGAATTCAAAACTTTCTTCTCCGGGATTATGCGTTAGTTGTTAATCAAAAGCCAATAGCGCTCCCCTGTTGGGCAGCAGGAACAGGGGATAACCGGCTGCAGGCTAGTGTCTGGGGCAGCATCTGGAGGTCTGTGGTGTGTTTCTGCTTCGCACTAGAAGTTACAAAGAGGCTTCAGGGGTGTAGGGTGAGCACCGGGGCAGGGACTGGTGTGGTTTTGGAGACGGTGTGAGGCAGGCTGTACTGTGAAAGGCCCTGGGATAATGTGAGGGGCTGTGTGTGGCAGGGCGGGGGAGGAATGGGACATTAGGGGTGGCTCGAAGAGGGTCTGCGGGGCTGCAGTGGGCTGTATGGAGAGATGTGGGGTGTTAAGTGGTGGATATTGGGTTGTGGGTGCCATGTTGTGCGGTGCAGGGGTTTGGAGGGCTGAGACGTGGGGGTGGAGGAGACTGGGTACCAGGGGCTGTGCAGTGGGGCCTACTGGGCTGGCTTGGACAGGGCTGGGCATGTGTATGAGAGCAAGTGCTATGTGGCAGTTATTGGGATGTGTTCTGGGTTGGGTGGGGGAGATGTAGTGCTCAGCTGTGGGGTGAAGGGGCAGTAGGAGTGTGGGGCTGGGCTGGCGAGTAATGGGGGTGTAGGGCCGGGCTGTTGGGGCAGTGAAGTACGCAGGATCGGGGCAATGGGGTGGGTTGGGAGCAGGGGTGGGTGGAGCTGGGGGGGTGAGTAGGGGCTGTGGGGTGCTGGGCTGGGGCAACAGGGGGCAGGGCAGGCGGAGTGGAGGGTGAGTAGGGGCAGTGGGAAGGGAGGCAGGGCAATGGGGTGGGTTGGGGCAGTGGGGGCAGGGCAGGTGGAGCTGGGGGTGAGCAGGGTCTGTGGGGGGCAGGGTTGGGGCAGTGGGGGGCAGGGCAGGTGGAGCTGAGGGATGAGTAGGGCAATGGGGTGCTGGGTTGGGACAATGGGGGGCAGTGGGGTGGGGTGAGGTGGGCAGCAAGGGGGCAGGGCAGGTGGAGCCAGAGGGTGAACAGGGTCTGTGGGGGTCAGGTTTGAGACAGTGGGGGGCAGGGCAGGTGGAGTGGGGGATGAGTAGGGGCAGTGGGGAGGGAGGCAGGGCAGTGGGGGGCAGGGCAGGTGGAGCTGGGGGGTGAGCAGGGTCTGTGGGGAGCAGGGTTGTGGGAATGGGAGGCAGGGCAGGTGGAGCTGAGGGATGAGTAGGGGCAGTGGGGTGCTGGGTTGGGGCAGTGGGGGGCAGGGCAGATGGAGCCGGGGGGTGAGCAGGGGCAGTGGGGGGCCGGGCGGGCGGAGCCGGGGGCTGAGCGGGGGCAGGGCTCGGAGGGGGCCGGGCGGGGAGGGCAGTGGGGGGCCGGGCGGGGGGAGCCGGGGGCTGAGCAGGGTCTGTGGGGGGCCGGGCGGGGGGGCAGTGGGGGGCCGGGCGGGGGGAGCCGGGGGCTGAGCAGGGGCCGGGCTCGGAGGGGGCCGGGCGGGGGGAGCCGGGGGGGCAGGGCGGGGGGGCAGTGGGGGGCCGGGCGGGCGGAGCCGGGGGCTGAGCAGGGGCCGGGCTCGGAGGGGGCCGGGCAGGGGGCTGAGCAGGGTCTGTGGGGGGCCGGGCGGGGGGGCAGTGGGGGGCCGGGCGGGCGGAGCCGGGGGCTGAGCAGGGGCCGGGCTCGGAGGGGGCCGGGCAGGGGGCTGAGCAGGGTCTGTGGGGGGCCGGGCGGGGGGGCAGTGGGGGGCCGGGCGGGCGGAGCCGGGGGGGCAGGGCGGGGGGGCAGTGGGGGGCCGGGCGGGCGGAGCCGGGGGCTGAGCAGGGGCCGGGCTCGGAGGGGGCCGGGCGGGCGGAGCCGGGGGGGCAGGGCGGGGGGGGCAGTGGGGGGCCGGGCGGGCGGAGCCGGGGGCTGAGCAGGGGCCGGGCTCGGAGGGGGCCGGGCAGGGCGCCTGGCTCCTCCCCGGGCGCGTCTCTCCCTCCCCGGCTCTCCCGGCGCAGGCGGATCCCGGGGGGCAGCAGCCGCCGCAGTTCGCAGGCCGCGGGCAGGTGAGTGCGGGGCCGGGGGCGCTCCGGGCCGGGGGGTGCAGGCGGCCGGGGCCCCTGGAGCTCGAGGGGGGCCTGGAGGGGCAGCGGGGGCCAGGCGCGGGGAGCCAGCTGCCCCCCCCCCCCACCCCACAGCATAAAAATCTGGCCGCAGACGGCGGCATCCAGCCGGGGGCGAAGGGCCAGGAGAAGTTTAAGGCGCGGGGGGGACGGGCTGTGCGGGCCGGAGGGGAGCCGGGGGACCGGATCCCTTGGCCCCTGGCCGGGGCACGTGGCCCCCGCTCCTTTCCCGGCGCTGCCTCTTCGCGGAGGCCCCGAGCCGCAGACAATTAAAGTCAGAGCAGATTTTCTCTGGTCCGGCCCCGGCCCCAAAACCCCGCCCGTTTCCTCTGCTCACATCGGCTTCTTCCTCTACCCCAGCCCAGAGCCCCCGGCCCCGGGGCACTTCCCCCAGCTTCGCTCTTGGCCCCTGCTTTATTTAAGTGCCAGAAATGCGCTGGGGGCTGTCGCAGGCATCAGACCTGAGCCAACACCGCAGCCGCCTCCCTTCACCGAGCCCTGCTTCTCCTGCCCCCGGGCCCAGGCCCCCAGCAAGACCTTTCCCCACAGAAAAAAGAGAAGGAGGACTTGGGGCACCTTAGGGCCTAACCCATTTATTAGAGCATAAGCTTTCGTGAGCTACCGCTCACTTCATCGGATGCATCGGGTGGGTTTTGTCTCCACCCCATGCATCCGATGAAGTGAGCTGTAGCTCACGAAAGCTTATGCTCTAATAAATGGGTTAGTCTCTAAGGTGCCCCAAGTCCTCCTTCTCTTTTTGCGAACACAGACTAACACGGCTGCGGCTCTGAAACCTTTACAATCAGAGTAACTCTCGGAAATCCTACCCCCAGCTTGTCCCAGCTGCAGGTGGGAAATGGGAGCTGCTAACAGGCACACCCAGCTGCCGCCCCATCCTGGGTTACCCCCGTGTCCTACATCTCGCAATAGGGGAGCTGTTTCCATACCATAGCAGCTTCCTGGCGTCATAAGAGCATTTCAGCTTCAACATTTGCACCCGGGGACTTGTCCCTACCCTCTGTTGCTGGATATCTCTGATACCTTACCCGCTCTCTCACCCTTCCACCCCCCCCCCCTGTGCTGCTGGACCGCTCTCTTCCTGACCACTCCTCTCTTCTCCTCCATGTCCATTCCCCTTTCCTCTCCCCTCTTCCTCCATTTCCCTTCCTGCCTTCACTTACTGTGCAGATTCAGCTCTTCACCACCATCACCCTTGCCCCCGTCTCGAACCGACTGGATAAAAACAAAAAGAACCAGCCTTTTTTTTTTTTCTTCTTTTTTGCAAAACAAAGATATCTCCAATACCCCCCCCCCAGCCAAACACAACCAAAACAAGCTCGTGAATGGGTAACTGTTACCCTCATTCTCCATTCCTCTCTCCTCAGTCCCTGATTCTTTCATCATCATTATAACCTCTTCTTGGCACAAACCATCTTTGTCTAGAAAGTGCTCACTATACTTTAGGATCTAGATAAATAATCTTTCTTCCATACAACCCTGACAGCGTCGTCTTTGTGAAACCCTTCACCTGCAAAATGGTGAGATGCAATACTATTACGTTGTGAGGATCCGTGTACTCATGTTTGCAAAGTGCTTTGAGATCCTCTTCTCTGAAGGGTGTAGAGACAGGCCCTGAGTGTACGCAAAACGTACAGATGGATAAACACTAACAGCATCATTACCTGTAAACAGATACCTTCTCCAAGATAATTACTCTCTCCAACACTTATGTAGGTAACGTAGGGTTGGATAACATATCTTCTTATAGTGGCAATTCATCTTTTCCTGACATAAGGCAGGAACCCCACCCCGAAGGCTGCAGAGACATTAAACAGATGCGTGATTTTAGACAGATTTCTGAGCCACTGCCTTGTTTATCGGTTTGTTTTGCCTTGGCACAGTGAGCTAGATTATCTAATACAACCCCGATGAAACATTCTCCAGTGCTTAGCTGAAACATGTCTGATGAAAAAATCCAATTGCATTCTTGTTAATAACTACTTTACTTGCTTAAGAGGAGACTTGGATCTTCATATGAATAATATTGAGCTTTTCTGTCTGTATTCAGGAAGGGACGTGGCTTTGTTAGTAAAAATGGTTCAGTTTACCCACTGAGGTTATGAATGTGACTTCTTTTTTGAGTATATGCAGAGCTGACTAATGCAAAATACAAACATGTCTTTGGACTATTTTTAAACCCACGGCCCTCATGATCACTGACAGTCAGTATTTCAGTTTCAAGGCATTATGGAAATCAGAAAGGAACAGAGACAGTTAAAGACTGAGGGCTGTAAAACAGCTAGATTTTTAAAGTATTCTGCCGGGTAAGGCAATCCGATAAACAACAAAAACCCAAGGCTTTGTTTCTTCATTGTTATAGTCATGGGGCATGTGTTATTGTATCTTTCCATTGTTCCGTTTTGGTAAGCAGAGAGCATATTTAAGTACAAGAATCCTGCTAGGTTATGTAACCATAGTCAGCCACTTGCAGGGTTTATACCGTGATCCACTTAAGCTGTCGTATGTATTAAATAAGCATTTTAATTAAGGAACAGTCAGGTCAAAGCTCTCAAACCAGCAGTTGATTCAGATTTTTTGGTGTGGTTCAATAATGTATTGAATAACATTGTGCCACAAATACCTGTCTCTGCCATGGCAACTGCAGCACTCAGAGACAAACTACTGTACATTAAAAATTCAAGACTCCATTATGTACGGACCCTACTCTCCTGTATGTACTGCCCTGCTAAATATTTTTTCAGCATTAGAAATAAGGAAGTTTCTGTCCTGAGTCCAGCATTTCTTTGCACATTATTTCTCTGCACAGTGTATTATTCAAATCAAATCTTTCTAGAGGAAGCAGGGTAGACAGGTTCTGTCTTGCGCTAAGAGATTGCTGATTTGTTTTCCCCCCTTATAAACAGAAGCTAAGAACCATCATATCTGTTTCCCTGAGCCAAAATTGTACACGTTTCAGTTGTTTAGATGTAGCGAACTGCTTCATTGGTGCACTTAAAGTAAATGGGTGATTGTTATGGGGGACATTCACCCCTGGTGGCCGAGTGCAGAACCATAGTTGCATCTCTGCCTCAGTTTCCCCCTGTAGACTATCAAGGATTTCCTTGAGGCTTGTATATAGTTAACACTGCCCCTTCAGGGATCTAGTTGATTTAATCAGAGGTGAAACCTGGTATGCAAACAAGCCTTCACCCCAGCATCTTATTGATGGGAGTGGGAAGAAGAGAAAGGGGTGCAAGTTAATGTTAGTCAGTCTTCCCCAACCTGAATTCCTCCTCCTTCTCCTCTGTCTAGGATCTTTCACTCGTAAGGCCCTCTCGAGCTGGGATCCTCCACTGGAGTCACACCTCCGGACGTCCCCTGTGGATGGCTTCCTTCCCTCGACTCAGGGCTCCCGCAGAGATCAAACCCCTGCCACTCTTCCCTAACTACCTGGACCCCCTCTTACTCTCGGTAAGGTCCTTTCTCTGGGACTGGGCCTCCCTAGGTGTTTGCCCTGTTAGCCCTTTGGACACCTGCTTTCTCCAGGAGCACCTTTCTTATATCTCCTTTTCTGGTGGGCTCTCTAATCAGCTCATGTGAGAAGCTTCCTCTCCTCTTGACTGAGCCCTCAGAAGCCTGTATTAGGCCCAGGTGTTCCAAAACTAACAGCCATCTAGGTAATTAACTACTCACATGGGGATCTGGGTTGGCTCATTCTCCTTAGCCAGCCTGTCACAGCTGGACTGGGTGCCTGAAGCCCCTCAGGGGCCAGCTACCCTATGCCAGCATTCCATATTCATCTGCATGCTTTAATCCCCCTTGTGCTTTGTTAGGACTCATCTCTCTCCATTCTTGGCACTCTCTCTGATTGATAGAAATTTGCATGGACTCATTTCACAATAAAAGGAAGCAAAGAGTAGGAATACGTAGCAAATTCTCAGCATGGAGAGACATTAAAAGTATTAAGAAAAGGAGGACTTGTGGCACCTTAGAGACTAACAGAATTTATTTATTTATTTTATAAATTTGTTAGTCTCTAAGGTGCCACAAGTCCTCCTTTTCTTTTCGCGGCTACAGACTAACACGGCTGCTACTCTGAAACCTGTCATTAAAAGTAGAGTGTGCTTTATGGAATAGAACTAGGGCCTGTGTTATTCAGTATATTTATTAACCATCTGGCAGGGGGAGCCGTGAATGATGAGGTGGCAAAATAAGTGAGCTTACTCAACACTAAGGAATGACACGGAGGATCTTCGGGAAGATTTCACTAACGTAGTTAATTGGGCACCACAAACACAGAGTAAAGCCAACCCACACTTGTGAAGGGTAATGTACATTAGAAGAACAGATTGAAATTTCTTCTGTGCCCTGATGGGTCCAGAATTCGTTGTAGTCTGGGGGGGGGGGGGGGGGGGGCGGGGAAGATCTAGGGACAAATTTTGGCCCCATTGAAGTTAGGATTTGCTATTAATTTTAGTTAGACCAGGACTTGATCTGGGATTTGCACAAGAGCCCAGTTCCCCTCAAAGTACAATGAGAGTTGGTGCCCATTTCCCTTAGACTCTTATGACAAGCCCAACCTTGGTGCTCTTCCTGGACAATGGAGTGAAAATTCCCTCTCAATATGGTCAGATAAGCAAATAAGGTATTAGTCCGTGTTCAGCAGGGAATAGAGAGAATATGGGGAATTATATCTTGATATAAAAACTGATAGTACATCTTTACTTTGAGTAGTGTAGTTGGTTTTGTAATCTAAAAGTAACACACCTGATACAGGGAGGAACACCACAAGTTCTTGGAGCAAGTGAGTCCATACTCGGGGGGGGGGGGGGGGGGGGAGTGTGTTACTTTTTGCTAGCCAACCTGATAACTAACATGAGGTGAAATCCTAGTGAAGACAAGGATTGTAGAAGGTAGTTGTAGGGTTATTACTTCAATTACAGGTGTGATTTTTTAAAAAATTATATTTCTGTAACAGCAAAACCCCTGGTGTAAATGAAGTTATACCAGTATAAAGTCCTTTTGCTAGTTATCGTTTAGTTTGCTCAAGGAAGCTATACTGCTATAAGATGCATCTATACTGGGAGGGTTTCCTGGGATAGCTATATTTGCAAACCTTTTATTTTATACATCTGGCCTTACTGTTGCTACAGCTGTTTTGCCTTCACTGCCAAAAAAAAAAAAGAAAGGTGTTTTTACAGTGGGATTACGTACGTTAGCTATCCAACTGTAAAATCCTAATAAGATTAGACACAGGTCGCTTTTACTGAGATGTAGCTAGGCCAGGTCAAGGCTATATTCACTGCCCATGGTTCTCTTCACCTAGCTGTATCACAGTAAGAACTACATTGCCTTGGCTCTGCTAGGATTTCACAGAGAGACACTAAATCACATAAATTATCCCACTGTAAAACACACCTTTTTTGGCAGCAAAGACATGTCCTAACGGTAAGACCTACACTACAAAAGATTTGCTGTTATCCCAAAACAAGTGCTTATAAACTATGTGCAACCTATATATTAGTTTCCCCCAGTCAAACTGGGTATACCAGTAACAGCTCTTTTTAAATAATGGAATAACTATGTACTAGGGGTTTTGTAGGCATAGAAATGAAGGAAGAAAAAAAGAAATCACTCCCCCTCATCAACATTACACCTTAGACCTGGCCTAAGATTGAGAAGAAAATGGAGGTTTGTTTGTTTTTTTTTTAAATGCCCAACCTCCTGGTGGGTCAGATGGCTCATTGAATTGTGTCTCCCCTTGCCCCTCACCCCAGTAAAGAGGACATTTTTTGGAAACACTGCAGAAGAGCACCCACACAGAGAGGGGAAAAAAAAATAGGGTAAATAATCTGTAAATGTAGTCTCTTGTTTGCTGAATGATTTCAGGATTACCAAAAAAAGAACAGGAGGACTTGTGGCACCTTAGAGACTAACAAATTTATTTGAGCGTAAGCTTTCATGGGCTACAGCCCACTTCATCAGATGCATAGAATGGAACATATAGTAAGAGGATATATATACACACAGAAAATATGAAAAGGTGGAAGTTGCCAGATCAACTCTAAGAGGCTACTTAATTAAGATGAGCTACTATCAGCAGGAGAAAAAAAAAAACTTGAGTGATAATCAAGATGGCCCATTTCGGACAATTGACAAGAGGGGTGAGGATGCTTACCATGGGGAAATAGATCCAATGAGTGTAATGATCCAGCCACTCCCAGTCTCTATTCAAGCCTTAGTTAATTTAGAAAATCATTAATAAGCTGGGTACCATTTACACAGGGACCATCTATTCGACACTGGTGTGGCCTCATCTGGAGTACTGTGTCCAGTTTTGGGCCCCACACTACAAGGAGGATGTGGAAAAATTGGAAAGAGTCCAGCGGAGGGCAACAAAAATGATTAGGGGGCTGGAGCACATGACTTATGAGGAGAGGCTGAGGGAGCTGGGATTGTTTAGTCTGCGGAAGAGAAGAGTGAGGGGGGATTTGATAGCTGCTTTCAACTACCTGAAAGGGGGTTCCAAAGAGGATGGATCTAGACTGTTCTCAGTGATGGCAGATGACAGAACAAGGAGTAATGGTCTCAAGTTGCAGTGGGGGAGGTTTAGATTGGATATTAGGAAAAACTTTTTCACTAGGAGGGTGCTGAAGCACTGGAATGCGTTACCTAGGGAGGTGGTAGAAATCTCCTTTCTTAGAAGTTTTTAAGGTCAGGCTTGCCAAAGCCCTGGCTGGGATGATTTAGTTGGGGATTGGTCCTGCTTTGAGCAGGGGGTTGGACTAGATGACCTCCTGAGGTCCCTTCCAACCCTGATATTCTATGATTCTATGATCCAACCGTCTTTTAATGTGGCCAGGACAATGTCATATTGGTCCAGGATCCTCTACTACAGTCATTTTTATGTTATAGACCACCGCTTCCCGGTAAATCTCTCATTCTGAGCACATGACAATTTTGTTCCTACTTACATTGGCAAAACAGCTTCAAGGAAAGTAAACTCAATGTAAATCCAGGTTTGGCCAAATGGAGGTCTAACGAGGTTTGATCAACCAGTGTTTCCCCTGACTCAACATTTGTTAATAGAGATTGAGAGAGAGGGGTGGGGGGGGGGGGATTTAAATTCCAGTTTATCTGCTTTGTACACTTGATGGCACTTCGTGGATGGACACTTTGTCCTCGTGTTTGAGTCCAATTAGCACATATTAACAAGGGAATGAAAAGCATTTAAAATAGAAACGTGATTGTAAAAATCCTCAAAAACTGGGGCAGATGTAGCATCTGAAACTGCTCTTAACTTTGGCTAGATTTTGGGTGGGCATTGTCCCTTTAAAATATGATGTGGGAATTGGTTACTTCAGATTGCTTTTTTCCCCCGTGATGGTGAAGACAACCTGAGGTGCATTTGTGCCCTCTTGGGGCAGGAGGGAGGATATCTTTGCTGGAGCATCTCTGACTGGAACTGGTTTGCTGTGGCAGCCACTTAGCATGTTAGCCTTAAAGCTTGCTGGATGGCTCACGCTTCAGCCAAGTCTTTGTCTAAGGCGTTTTCCCCCTCTTTCTTCCTTCTTTCGCTTCATTAGAGATGATGCTTGTGTTTGTGCCATAGCATGTGGCAAACTAGAAATTGCTCATAGACTGCTTAACACACCAAAAGCTGACCAAGGATGTGGAGCAAGCGTTGCTGGGACTGCATGTTAGTGCTTGTACCTTGTGCTTTCCAGAGCCAACAGTGAGCTGGAGCTGACAAGATTCCTACTCTACCAGCACTTGAGACTGGAATTATGTCAGTTTCCGCACATTGTTGCCTCCCAAGTGTAGGTCCAGTTGGAAGAACAAAGGATGAACCGGCTTCTGTGTGTTTGAATCAATCAAATCAAACGGCTTCTGGTGGATCGTTCACTTACACCTTAGGAAGGAGCTGAGGTTTCAGCTATGACAGTTCTTAATTCTGGTGGAAATGGGTCGTCAGCATCTCTTATATTTTCACTTTTACAGGAAACCATCTTTAGATGGAAAGCCATCTCAAGGTAGGAAGCAGGAAGGTAGAGTTATCCTTTGGTCTAGTCAACAAGTGTTAAGCCCGTCACTGAATTTCTGTTACCGAGCTATGAACCCGGAGCTCATCTTTCTGTAACTTTCACGTGAGCCGACAATTGGATCTGACCAGGATCAGAGCTGCTGTGACCTCTATGACTGTTTGCATTAGGGTTGGAAACAGTTTTAGTCTTCTACACAGCTTAATTGTGTCATTCAAAGAAGTTAAAGGTATAAGTTTAAAAGTTGCACTGCAATATAAATCATTTTTTACAGTCCTGTACTGAGTGTTGTATTTATATAATTCCTTTGGATCTTATTTCTTTTAGACTCTCTCCAGTGGAGCAGCCTTTCAAGTATTAGTAGATAGAATTAGCGTACACTAAAAGCATGGAAGCCTTCTAAACTGGCATTTAACCTTGACTTTTCTTAGCATTTATCCTGCCAATGTGCAGTAATTGAGACACAAACACTGGGAAATGCACAGTAATTGGATGTCTTTTCCTTCCGCCTCCCCCTGACATTGTAAAGCTGCCAAAACATGACTTTTCTCATGGCTTGTTGTTAAAAATGCATTTTTTGCTCTTATGTTGAGGGTTGTTTGATCATTTTTTTTCTGTCTGAACTCAGTCCTGAGCTGAATCTGTTGTAACTTCTGCATCACAAAAGAGCGTGCGTGTCTTCTTCCTTTTACTGCAAAATATTGTTGCAAACCTGGTTACTATCTAGATATGTCCAGACTTTTCTCATCAATGCTTTATTCTCTTTTTGCTGACAAGAGTTGTACATGTGCAGGCTTCCTGTGATGTTTTTTGACTGATGGGGCCTGATTCTCATTTACACTGCTCCAATAGTGCAAAGGCATTGACGTATGTAAATATAATTTACACCTACCTAAATAGAGGTTTTGATGTAAATGAGAATTAGCACCATTGTCTTTGATGTTCAAAGCTTGAATGTTAATTTTCCAAAATAGTGGTGGAAAGATGTTGGGAAAGAGATCTGTATAGTATGCACTGTCCATTTGTTATTATGCTTCTTTAGAGGGGCATTTTACAGTTTTATACGTGACAGTACACTTGCTAGCCCAGTACTGTGAAACACTGTAGTTACTCGTCATAAGTTTAGGGAAATACAGCACTCTCTCACATACCATGTGCAGTAACACTCTAAGTACTCAGATTTTTAAAGGCGACAGCTATACTTTGAGAATTGCATGTTTATGAGCATTGTAGAAATCCTCGTTTAACTGGGGTCTGTAGAACGTTAATACTGGTGTATTAAAGTCACTTTTTATTTTAAAAGGTTTTTTTTTTAAAAAAAAGTCAACATTCAAAAATTGGATTTTTTTTTTCTTTTGAAGAAATCCATAAGGTCAAATCAGTAAGGCACTCACTACTCCCATGGAAGCTTATGGGAGGCGAGGATATTCAGCACCTCTAACTCAGAACCCAGGAATACACTTCAAAACAGCAGCAAGAAACAGCTTTTCTAAACTATGTTTTTAATTTCATTCCTCCAAATTTGAGATTTGGTTTGGGTTTGTTTTGTTTTTTTCCCCATACCCACACATACCCCTTTACAAGGAGCAAAATCTCCTCTTGTGATTTAGCATAAAATATTGCAGAGCAGGTTTTAGTGAATGTGCTTTTAAATTTAAACTGCAGCTAATTTAACAGGTCAGATATAGCAGAAGTAACAAGGTCCATTTCCACTAGGTATCATATATCGGGTCTGTTCTCTCTTCTTCATCTCTTGGCATTTCTCCTCCGTAGGAATTAAGTGCATGTTAAGAGAAAATAGCCTTTTTAGCAAATTGACTTTTACTTCTATTGCTTCTGTAATTTAAGTGGGGTTTTAATATTTATATACATTCAATGCATTCAGTCTACAGCCATCTAAAATGGACTGTGTGTTGATAATGATTTCACAAGTCAAGCGTTGAATAACGCCCTCAGATGCAGACAGCAATGGAAGCCCCGTAGATGCAACCAAAGGCAGACCATGACCCTAGACCTCATGCAAGACCTCCTTCTGTCTGGGTTAGAAATACAGTTGCACCCACTGAAAAATCAACATGTGCCGATTGCTGTCATAGTTTTCTCCTGTTCTGTGCACAAAGAAATGCTGAAGTATCTTATACCATTGTATGGTAACTGTTAGCAAATGCGGATTTGTTAATGGTGAGGTTATTTAAAGTCAAATACAAATGAGGCTGATCAGACCTCCCCCTACCATCCGGTTGCAATATGGTGCATATCAAACACTTTTATAGATCAGGTTGTTCTTTAAATCAAATAATTACCTTTTACAGGCTAATCACCATGGGGAGGTACCAGATAACCTGCTGGGTAGTCATCCTTTTTGTTCTGATGTGGAGCGACGTTTCCCTTTCCAAAAAAGGAAAGGGTAGAGGTGGAGGCGGTGGGAGCACAGGAAGCAACCGCCATCCCAGCAACCCTGGCTACCCCCCGAATCCTAGCTATCCAGAAACCCCTAGCTACCCCCATAATCCTGGCTACCCCCCCAATCCCGCCTACCCCCCCAATCCCAGCTATCCCAGGAACCCTGCCTACCCCCCCAATCCTGCCTACCCCCCCAATCCCGCCTACCCCCCCAATCCCAGCTATCCCAGGAACCCTAGCTACCCCCACAATCCCAGCTACCCCAGCAACCCTGGTGGTGGGCAGCACTACAACCCAGCTGGTGGCGGAACAAGCTTCAAAAACCAGAAGCCCTGGAAGCCTGCTAAACCCAAAACCAACATGAAAGCCATGGCAGGAGCAGCAGCGGCAGGCGTCGTGGGTGGGTGGCCTAGGCGGCTATGCCCTGGGCAGCGCAATGTCAGGAATGCGCATGAATTTTGACCATCCTGACGAGCGCCAGTGGTGGAATGAAAACTCCAATCGCTATCCCAACAGAGTATACTACAAGCAATACGACGACCGCTCCGTTCCAGAGGGAAGGTTTGTGCGGGATTGTGTGAATATCACAGTGACCCAATACAACATTGATCCCAACGAAAATCAAAATGTGACCCAGGTAGAAGTTAAAGTCATGACGCACGTGATACAGGAGATGTGCATACAGCAATATCAGCAGTACCAGCTGGCCTCTGGTGTCAATCTGCTCCTCTCTGACCCATCGCACATGCTGATCATCATGCTTGTCATTTTTTTTGTAATGCATTAAGAAAGCAGCCTCAACCTGAACTGTGCTGCTGATCTGTGCAAACGTTCAGCGGGAATAAGCGATATAAAACAGCCTTTCTGTGGAGGTCTCTCAGTCTTGCTTGTGTGTGTCTTAGGTGAAGTATCTTAAGATCTGTAATAGGTATCAATAATGTACCATAGAGACACATGCTGACAGTGTCAAAGCTATCTCTGATTATACACCTACTGTTCAGAATTAAGATTAGGGACAGACTTCAAATGGAAATAAAAAAGTAAATCTGTTAGCTCCACATTTGTTCTGGTGCAATAGACCTTAGAAGCCAATACAAATCAGTTAATACTGACATACAGTGACCTTGTGATCACACAAGGAAGCGGCTTTCACCAAAATGCCCTCTTCCTCAAATTCATTCTTTAAACTCTGGTACAGATAAGAGCCATCTGATCATATTCATCTTCCCTCCTCCAAAACTAGACCACTTTTGAGAGCTGTTTTTCCATTTCAGTACACCACTGGATTTTTTCCTCCCCAGCTCATCTAATTAAAGACTTCAGACTGTTGTCTGGCTTCACAAGCCCTCTTTGGCATCTAGGGGCTGAGCAAGTGCGAAGGCAGAATACTTATGAAAATCCTCTTTACAGATAATTGATGTCTTAGCTAATGGCACTAAATAGTACCAAATGGCACCAATCCCCAACTTGGGGACACCACATTTTTGGGGACATCCACAGTCCAAGTCCAAATTACAAGTTAATTGTGTGACCTGGAGTACATACCGAGTATTTCAGACAGTTTTTCCTGCCTCTCCGTGACTTAGGACGCGAGACCCTTCCATTGCTAGGCTGTATTTTGTACCATTAGATCACCTTCTGGTACTTAAGAGTATCCTCTCTAAGTACGTGTGTACATAGTGGCATTCCAACCATGTAACAGTTTGCCCATTGCAAACGTTCCAGCAGCAGCCAAAGAATAGGCCAGCTTTGGAGGCCAAGAGTGAGCCTAAGATAGCAGCCTGCCATATGCCAAGGTTTCAAGGGGCAGGCCTAGATTTGTTAAGTTTGGGCAGAGTGTCCTTTTAGTTGTACAGTAATTGGCTTTGACTTGGACTGTTTAAAGAGACAAATGGCTGCTGAAGGTGTAAAATAGCTGCAACAATAGCACTTGTTTCATAGTTGTCATCCCAAGATTCTGCTGATGCAGTAAAACGTGCATGATTTCGTTCATGGCTATATTGTCCGTAAAGTTTCTCCCTTCACCGAGCTGCATTCACATAAACTGTTGACTTCATTGGAAGTTGTGCAGGACATATTTCTGAGGGCAGGATTTGGCTTTAAAGGCCTCATCTAAAGCCTATTGAAGTCCATGGAAAGGCTCCCCTGGATCAGGCACTAAATCAGTAAAACTTGCATTACACTTACTTCAGCAACTTGATCAAGTTAGAGCAAGCAACATCAATCAACGTTATCCTGACACAGACAGCCAAAATGCTGGAATTCATCTTTTGGAAGCAACTAATTCTGGCTGACCCACTGCTTAATACCCTAAATATTATGGTAATCGATGGGGTCAGTTACAGCTAATCTGCATTTTGATTGTCTTGATGACGCAAAACTCTTGTATGTAATGTGTAGTATATGTAAAGTTTACGCTTATTGCAATTATCAGTCCAAATATTTAATCTATAGTCTGTATATTTCAGCGAGGCACTGAATGACTATAACAACCAACCACCCTTAATTATTTCTGCTTCAATGTAAGTTGAATGGATATATTATGAAACTGTTCAAAATTCAAACCGTAAAGACAGGACTTTGAAGTCACATGTAGTTTGTGATATGAGAACATTCTGTATATTTGTAATGGTGCATGTACTAACTCTGACGTTCAAATCCTTTTATAAATGTTTGATGTCTGGTAAAAATTAAACAGACACAGAAAAGGCTCAAGTGTGTCTCTTTCATGCGGATATCTTCATTTGTGAATGTTTCATCTATTCTAATTGGAACCTGAACTCCTGTTCTCAGAGACCACTATTTCTGCCTGAACATTTTCTCGCTTCTGTTGATCCAGGTACTGATATGGCCCTCATCACCATAATATCTGAGCACTTCACATTGATTAAATGAATTTTACCCTTAAACGCCCCTGCTGAGTTAGGGAAGTATTGTCCCCATTTACAGATGGGGAAACGGACATGTAGAGTATATTAAGCAACTTGCCCAAGATCACACAGGAAGTCTGTGGCCGAGGCAGGAATTGAACCCAGGTCTCCTTGGTCGCGGTCCAGTATCATATCCACAAGATGGTCCTTCCTTGCTTGCCTGTGCTTTAATTGCATTTTAACGGGATATATGGTATAATTTCTAAGCATTTAAGTCCCATTTTCCTAAGTGACTGAGGCACTCTTGAAAATTGGATTTAGTCTCCTTGGTAGCATAGCTGGTTTTGAAAGTTTTATACATAGAAGCTAAGCGATTCTGTGTTCTGATAAAATGTAAATGTAGATGGAGAAGTTATTACCTAGCTCAAAACACAGGTAATAAATAGAGGTAAGGAAACTAGCAACAGATATATATTTTTTAAGCCTATCAATGATCCTGTATTGCTTTGCACCCTGAATAAACGCTAAAGCTGGTCTGGGAAATAAGGTTTCCATTTTGCGGGAAATTCCAACATTTTAAAATTTCATTCTGAATTGGACTGAAAAGTTGAAATTTTTCCACAGAACAGAAATTCCAAAAACATTCCGTTCAAACACCATTATTGTTTCGATAATGCCAAAACAATACAATAGGTCAGAATGAAACAAAATAATTTAAGCAAAATGTTTTGACGTTATCAAACCCGAGAAAGTTAAGATGAATCCCAAAGTTCTCCCCTAAAAAAAAAATCCTCAAAATTGACGTAAAAAGTTTCAATTTCAACAAAATTGCATTTTCTGTTCCACTGAACACTTTGACCAGCTCTTGTAGGTCACATAACTGGGCAAAATGAGTATAAATGCTGCTGTTCTGGTTTGGTGGTGTGTTGCACCCACTTTGAACATTGCTAAGCATCAGGGAATCAGGGTAAGAGCAACACATGCCATCGCTTCGCGAGTTGGGGGCCAGACTCTCGGCCGGTCAGCTCATCCGGCTGGTCTTGGCTAATCAGCATTGCTCCGTTGACTTCGATAGAGCAAAGGACCTGAGCCTAGAAGGATAAATAAGCACCTAATGTTTAACATCAGATCCTAGAGTTAATTATTTATTAGCCATTTAGTTTTGCATGCTTCAGAAAATGATGGGCCCTTAAAAGCATTTGTTCATTTGCTCTTTTCAGGGAATGTTTGCTTCCTCTGTGTGCGAATTTAAGGACTTGTGTCAGGAGCCCAATTCATGGCCTCAGATTGAAGCTCTCTTTGTGCAGAAAAGTGGCGTCTCCTAAGCAATGGCAGCACAAGCTTCCCTCACCTTTCCTTTCCTTATGAACTTCAGTCTTTCCTTGAAGGGTAGTTCAGTCACCATGACCCATTCAGTCCTTCGCATCTCTATTGAGATGGCTTCAAAATTAGTGGCAATTTCTCTGATGCGGGTACTTATTCATTAGAAATATTGACACTGACCAACTCCCTTATCATAAGTGACCAAAGAGCCATCACTACTAACCTGGGGAGCATTTGGACTGGTATCACAAGAGTTAGTATATCCTATTTCCTTCCCCTTCCCAATTCCTGATATGTTGTGCTTTAAATTAATTTTGAGACTGTGTCTTGAATCAATTTGTCTGGGGAGAAGGTGCACAGGGAAACAGAATCAACTGTAATCTTCCCTCCACACACACACACACACAAAGCTGTATATTGTGTCGGTTGAAATACAAAGAACGAGGGTATATAATGGCCTTATGTATAATCACTGCAAACCTAATGCAGGACCCTATTTGAAACCTCTGACTTAATATCTCCCATTTATATTTTTCTGCAGAGGTGGGGTCCAAACCAGCACTCCAAATCCAAAAACCAACACACTCTGTGGAAGTCCAGATCCAAATTTGACACCTGCCCATACTACTAAAATGGGCCTGAACCAAACTCCAGGTCTAGAATGCCAGTACCCTGAATGTTAGGAAAGTCCATGGAGGGATCTGAACTGTGTGTCTCAGGTCTAGGTCTAATTTCTCAAGCACTGGGCTTTTCCTAACAGTATTAGTGTAAGTATGACACACTTCAAATATTTTATGCAGTAACCTATTATGGGGGTAGCTATTGGTCTTAGGTCTTTTGTCCCTCTAGTATTAAATCATGTATGTTATATTAATTTATATAGAGGGCTGACTGAACTTTTATGACTTGCATAGCTGTCTGTTTTACTTATAAGAATCGGATGAAGAACATATTGCTTTCTAATGACAGGCTTAAAATGAAGTGCACTGTTCCTCCCCCTCTCCCCCACCCCCGACTTAATAGGGTGAAAAGAGGGTTTTACACTCATGCAAATATTAGCCGCTGCTCAGCTGTGATATTAATCGATCCATTACTTCAGTGGTAGTCTGCCAGGCCACGAAATATTGATGCACCATACTTCACAGCGAGTAACTGGTTCTTTCCCCTTCAAACTGCAAACCCGCAATGGATCAAGTCTGTGCATCTCTAATACCAGTGGACTCTGGCTCTCTCGCCCAATACATGCAATCTTCATTAAATTCATTTTCTTAAAAAAAACAAAAAAAACAAAAAAAAAAACCACCCGCTTTGGATTTGTTCCCTCCCTGATCTCCATCCCCCCCCTTTTTTGGGGGGGGCAGTTACTCTTCGCCACTGCGGTAGCACGCGAAGCGTGAAACAAACACAAAGGTGGACATGATCCCAGTAGCAAAAAGCTTACAGTCCTGTAGCTCTGTTCATCCCAGTACTCTGGAAAGGGAGGATGCTTTGAAGTAGACCCAATGTTTAATTTATTTGCAAAACTGTAATTGACAACGAGTGGTACTCTTGAGACACTAGACCCGTGCGGCTGCTTTATGGATGCCTGACCTCTTGGGCCTAACAGGTTGGAATTGCACAGCTCATTATTCTGAGCCACTGAGGACGTGCTTACACGGCATTTTTGAGGTAGGGTGACCAGCCGTCCCGCTATCAGGGGCTTTGTCTTATATACGCAACTCTACCCCCTGCCCTGAAAAAATAAACGTCTGGTCACCCTGTTTGGAGCAAGGCTCCCAGCCTGGGGATAGCAGGGCTTCACCAGGGCCCTAAAAGCAACTGTGCATGCAGCAGCCTGAAGCTGCAGCACAAGCTCTGAAGCCCCCCTCCTCAGCCTTCAAATCTCCGACCATACAGCTTTTGTAGAGCGGTAGCGTACGCCCCACTAACCCAATTCCGTTGGCCCAGCCTCATTCCAAAATGTTGCATAAACATACCCCCCCGCACCAGCCTCTATCTGATGAGGCAGGAACAGAAATAGTCATGTTTTAGAGTAGCAGCCGTGTTAGTCTGTATTTGCAAAAGAACAGGAGGACTTGTGGCACCTTAGAGGACTAACAAATTTATTTGAGCATAAGCTTTCGTGAGCTACAGCTCACTTCATCGGATGCATTCAGTGGAAAATACAGTGGGAGATTTATATACACACACCACACACAAAAAATGAAACAATGGGGTTTTATCATACACACTGTAAGGAGAGTGATCACTTAAGGTGAGCTATTACCAGCAGGAAGGGTGGGAGGGGGAGGGGAGGAGGAAAACCTTTTGTGGTGATAATCAAGGTGGGCCATTTCCAGCAGTTAACAAGAACGTCTGAGGAACAGCGGGGGGTGGGGTGGGGGGGAGAAGTAGTTTTACTTTGTGTAATGACACCTCCACTCCCAGTCTCTATTCAAGCCTAAGTTAATTGTATCCAGTTTTGCAAATTAATTCCAAGTCAGCAGTCTCTCGTTGGAGTCTGTTTTATTCTCCTCTCTCTGTGGCTAGGATAAGATGCTTCCTCCTTTCAGCTGCCGCATTGACCTTCGTTTTCAGTTGTCTTGCCGCACCTTTTCCTGCTGATCCCCTCAATCCTCTCGCAGCCACTAACCCTTTGCCCATCACGGCCTACCCAGGGCAAGTTCTAGATTGCAAATCCCTTCTTCCCATTGGGTAGGGCTTAATTGTAATGAAGAGGTGCTGGGGCTCAGAAATTTTTTTTACATTCATAACTGATGCAGCAAGCCCGGGACTATGAACTGCACCTATACCCTTAGGTTCTCAAAGGGGACAAAAGTCCAACCCCGCCTGTTACGCAAGATTGTTTTAAAAGGCAGCAGATGTTGAAGACAAGTAGATGGTACCAACCAGTGACAAGAACTGAAGCCAGGGGACTTCCAGGCTCCTGCTACAGTCACAGAGGGATATGACAAATAAGCTGGAAGTTCTAGAAATGGGAGGAAGTGCTTGTAGTGGAGAATACTGAAATGTGTTTTCGTTGGATAATATAATGGGATGACGCTGCCATCCCTTCACGGGCATTGTTACTGGCTGTCACTCTGAGCGACGGGGGGGGATGTGTAGAATGGAGGAAAGCAAGGTTACCATCCATGGTTTCCCCTCCTCACTGTTTCCCGAGACCCCAACATCCACTGTGACCCCCTTGGGCCTTCGCTGTCCTACTCCTGAAAAGCATCCTGACCAGACTGGGCAAAGAGGTTCTGAAACTGGGGGCCAATCTAAATTAACTTCCTCTCTCGGTGCCCATAAGGCCTTAGCACCCTCTTAATGCCACCTGAAAGACTGTCAAGAAGGGTGTCCCCTATTAAACACAAAAGGTCTCACTACAGCAACATAAGGGAAAGGGCAGTTTGTTTTATACAGCGAAAGCCTTACTTACTACTTTATATTCCAAATGCTTGAAACTGCTTGTTCTGGGTCTTTAATAGAAAGTGGTTGTACACGGGGAGTCGCCAGCAATCGACTTGACAGAAAACCCTACATTACTCCTGCCTTTAAATGTTGTAACAACGAGCAAAAGTTTATTAACATCTTATCCCTTCTCAGTCTGACACCCCCCTGTGTTAACATAATTCGCAATCTGACCCTGAGATTTAGCGGGGATTAAAACAACCTAAAGAATCTAAGTCTGAGCCATTTTTATGAATAAAACTGATGGCCAATCTGGTCGAGCAAGAAGCAGTGCACACTGGTCTGGTTATTCATCTGGATAAAACTAAGTCAGAGTTTAAGGCTAGAGGGATCACGCCAAGGTCAACAAGTCTGGCCTCCTGTACATTACAGGGCCAGAAGATAAAGAGGGGTGCAGTTTGGATGGCTTACATGATTTTGTTCCCATGAGACTTCAGCCAGAAATGGTGACTATTTCCCCAGATCAGCTCATCTCACAAAAGATTAAGAAGGAACTCACGCATGATCAAGACATTTGTCTCCTTGACCAGAGCCTGCAAGAAAAACCCTTCGTTGTTGGGATCCAGAGGAGATCTGAATTCAAATACTCCCTTCCTGAAATTTGGAGGGGGTCAGATTAAGTATGTGTGAAAGAGAATATTACAGCGCTCCATCATCCATTTCAGCATAGCATTTGAGGCTACATCTACACTATGAGTTCCTACTCGTGTACATCATGGCTAGCTGTCACTGAGCAAGCACAAGTATCAATAGCAGTGTAGCCAAGGTAGCCTGGGCTATAGCTGTTGAGCCATAAAACCCACCCGTTTCAGGCAGATGTGTCACTTCACAGTGTAGACATAGCCTGCGTTAGGATTTCGTTTTTGTAGCTGAAAGGGAGGACACACTTTGCCATGAAGCTACTTGCATTCAACATGACTACCTTTGGCATATATATTTTCTAAGAATAAGAAAAATCTCTGCGAGCTGCACTGGAACCCAGCTGCGGCCCCCCCTCACATGACAGAAGCATTCCGCTTAACTGCATCCCATCTCTGTGGATGTGGTTCACCTTTTTGGCAATGTGGGGGAGCAGTGGCAAAGGCCCTCCATACACATTCCCCCTTGCCACCAGCCAGGATTGCAGGGGATCTGCTGACACTACCACCAGCCTGTCCAGAAACCACCATACTGGTAAGTGTTTTGTTTCTCTCTCTCTTCTCCTCTCTCCTCTCTCCATCCCCCAGCATCAAGGCAATTTAAGGGCTAGTACCACCACGTCAACGACTGGCCTACTGCCACCTCACCCACTCAGTTCCCCATCCTCACGACAGCAGCCTTTCCAGGAAGGTGAAGTGCCCTGGGCTAATGACAAAGAAGAGAGTAAGAGGTGGCAGGGAAGAAATGCCTCCCCCACCATCTCAGACCCCAATCCACTCCCCTGCACCACCCTTCATCAGTCACAGTTTCCATCCCGCAGGAAAGGCCACAGTTTGAAGTTAGTTTTCGTTCTGCATTGGAACAAGGAGTGGAAAATCATGGAATCTGCCGTGGAACAGAAGAGTTCCTTTTGATAAAGTGGAAAAGAAGCATTTTGAGGTTAACCTTTCAACTTTATATTATAAATAAATTTAAATGAAAACATCTTGACTCCTCCCCAACCCAAAATGAAATGTTGTCACATTCAACCACGTGCCCATGGAATGTTTCGATTCTGTTGAATCAACAACATTTTCCAACCGATAATTTTTTGACCCATCTACAAAGCATTTTTACTATTGAAAAAAGGTAGGTTTTTAAATTATTTATTTATTTTTCTATTAAAATTAAAAATACATATATCATTTTCCCTCCCCATTGACAAATTGGAAAAAAGGAAAGGGCGTGGGAGGAGGGGAAAAATGAAAGTTTTTGAAACGGGAAGTTTCAATATTCAATCTTTCCGTTTCAAACCCTGTGGCATGCGAGGGACATAGAAAAGTTCAAAATGTTTCACAATATAAAAATAAATAGAACACCTATTTTGCTACCAGCTCCTAAAAGAGAAGTCAGGCGAGAACCAGGATAATTAACCTTATTCTAGAAAATAAAGGATTAACTTTTCTCTCCTTTTTTCATTAACCTTTTTATTCCCACCCCAGGAAGAATCAGAAAGGCTCTGTGTTATGCCCTCCATTAGTTATAATGCCATCGCCATGTTCAAATCCAAACACCATTCCGAATTCAATTTCTCCAAAACTCAAAAACCATCTGCATGGCAGAAGAAAGCATTTTTCCTCTCTGACGCAGCCGGTATGACAGAAGCCTCTTTCGTTTGTCTCTAGATTTATTGATATGAGTCTCTCCATCTCTCACTGGTTTAGTACGAGGGGAAAACATCGCCTATTAGAATTCTCTAGCCAGCACCTCACTGGCTACATAGGTAAAAATCACCTGCCCTGAAATAGTTCATTGTCTAAATACTTTATTGTTGCTTTATCGCCATCTGCTGGTCAATGGGGGCAAGATCCAGCTTTACAAACTTTCCCATGTGGGTCTTGTGCTCGGGATAAGCTAGATACTGAAGTAGAGAAGCAACAGTCAGAAAAAGGTAGTTGAGTTCAGCCTATCCCTGGCTTGTCCCCACTACCTGCCGATAGTAAATACAATGATAATAAGCAGCACTCTGTGGTGTTTAGATGTTGCTTGTAATATTAGAATTGGGTAGCACTGGCCGTTGGAGTCTGAAAGGACAGGAAACAGGAAGGGGGGAGGAGGAGTTGAGAGGCTGGGAGAAAGCTATAGAGGGTGCAGCAGCAGGTTGGTAAAGAGGTTTCCACTTTTGAAATTAAGTCCTGTTGAAGCTTGTTCGTGCCTTGCCTGGTTGATACAACACACTCCATCCCCATTGCGCGGCTGTTTGAACAGAATAAAAATACTAGCCTCTAACTACACACCAATGAGGAGTCCAGTTTAAAAAGAAAAAGGAGGATAAATATAGGACTGACAGCGGTCATTCTAATACCCTGACACCTCCCGATTGGGCACTCTGATCCACACTCTGATCCCATGCAGGCTGCCATTGATTTCCCTGCATGGGTCAGCTATGCCATCTGAGCCTTGAGGGGAGAGGAACAAGGCCAGTTTCAGTGGGAGAGGAACAAACGCCTGTCTACAAGGCCATCTACAGCAAAAGATCCATCAGCTGTCTGCTTCAGAGGGTACAGTAGCATCCTTCAATGTGGGTGGCATCTGATTGCAAGTACCCACCAAGAGATGGCTCAAGGAGCAGGTCTCTGATACAACCAGGATCAACCCTTTTCAAGAGGTAATGGAGTTTAGTCACGGCATCGGGGTCACGTTCTGTATATATTGTTGGAAAACTAATGACACACTGGTGATGAATAGCATTAATACATACATTTCACAATGATATACGGTGTTATGGATGTTCTCTGAGATGGCATTTGAAAGTCTGTATTTGAACGAATTATAGAACAGGTCTGCCCAGGTCTTGAACACGAAAGGAGCCTGGTCATCAGGCAGAGACAACAAAGACATGTTTACATGCAAGGTAAACACAGCCATCATGAGAGCAAGTGGGGAAAGATGACCACTTAACCATCTTCAGGGGGAATGGAGATGGCCCCCAGGAAACCTCTGCCTCTTGAAGCCAAGTCAATGGACTTAGAGTGGTGCATTGCAAAGGTTTACTGGATATAAAAGGAGGAGCAGAGAACCTCTAAGTTATCCCATCTAAAGAGGTCAGAGCTCTTGAGATCCCAGAAAGATGTGGATGAAGTCCCTGGAAGTTGATTTTTGGTGAGAAACCTGCTTAAGCAGATTGTAACTGGCTTGAAATTAAAATTTTAGTCTTTGAGCATTTCCTACTTTGTTGTTCTAGACTCCATCCCTTCCTTTGGTATCACTTAAGTAGGACTTTTATTGAATGAACTTGTTTTGCTTTTACTGGAACTAATCCAGTGCTTTGATTAAACGTTGAATGTTTAAGTGTTTCTTAACTCCAGTAAGGGTGGTAAAAGCTGCTGATGTAGTTTTCTTTCCAAGAGTGGCAAACATCACTTCTCTAAGGTGACATAACCCCTCACTGGCTCTGAATTGCACCCCCAGACGTGATACTTGGTCAGGCTGCTTCATTTATGGTTTTTCCTTAGTCCCTTTGCCAAGTCTTGTTTTGTAAACTCTTCCTGGGGGATGTAGCAACTTACGGCTTGATACACTTAAGGCCTGGTTTTCAACAGAAACTGAGCATCTGCAGCTCCCATAATTGTGAGTGCTCAGAGCGTCTCGAAATCAGGACCTCAACAACAATTGCAACTGAACTGAGCTTTATGCTGCAGTGGATGCAATGGACCAGGTGAAATGCAATTGTAATATTGGACACCAGGGGAAGCCACCCAGGATTCTGCTTCTTAATCAATGTAGATTGTTCAAAAGAAATACTTAGCACTTCCAACATGTTTTACGGCCTGGGTTAATTCTTGGCTTCCATAAATAGAAATCTGGGCCCTGAGCCACTGGTAGCACAAAGTCTGCTCCGGAAAGTCACATGGCAAAGGGGTACTGTGTCGACAAGGTGTCACGGAGGGACCCAAGAGCCAGCCAGCAAATCCCACAACGTGGGACCTGGGCTTTCCAGGCCTGTGCTTGAGTGTTTACACTGCATTGTGAACTTGGGTTTACAAGTGCAGGACCAGGGTCTCACAGCCGCCCTAACATGTCCATACTGTGCCATGCAGACCCTCTGACGGGGGTCTGCAACTTGAGCTGCATCCACACTGCAAAATGACAGGGCTCGGACCAGAGTCACAGCAAGACTCAGGCTCTGACCTCACCCGCCTCCCAACAGCTGGGTCCTAACCCAGGTCCTGACTGCTTGATGACCCGAGTCAGACTGATGTGTGTGTTGAAGGAAAGAGGGCTTGGGCTCACATCTGAAGTCAGAGCCTGGCTTAGTGGGCAATGTAACATACCCATGAGACTAGTTGTGGAGGAGCAGGGGTAGTGCTGCCCAAGAGACACACTTAAGCAGCGCATCTCCCAGCGGTAGTATTCCACAAGTAGGATTCACCAGAACTTGCAGCTGCCCTTCCTGGTGGAGCGTCCCAGAGATGACAATGGTGTCACCACCATCTGGCCTCTCCGGGGGCAACCCGTATGCCCCACAGGGCATCCTCAGCTTGCTTTGGGTTCTGGACCAAAGTAGGCAACGCCCTAATCTGTGTAATTGTGCAGTTGCACGCAATGCTCCCTGCCTGCTTGAGTTTTGTCTCAATCACAGTGTGAGCTCCTTGGTGCAGGGAATCATGATTTATTGTGAGTATTTGCTCAGCTCACTGGGCCCTGGTTGAAGCCCTATGGGTGCTACTCTGCCATAAAAATAAATTGCATTTGAAATCTATTGCCAGCTACCTCTGATAGGGAGTTACCTTGTGCAACACAGACCTGGGCTTGCTAATAAATGATACCAGTCTTAGCCCATCTCCAGTGCTTTTCATTCAGTCGGTCTCAGAGGACTTTACAAAAGGAGGTCAGTAGCAATATCAGAGCTGGGTGAGAACGTGTCCTGTCCCAGGAAAATTTGAGATTGGAAAAACATCTCTTCCACATCTGGATGTATCTAAGATCTTTCAAAACTTTTCATGAAAGCCAGAGAGACACCCACCCCAGAATAATCCATGGTGAGGCACCCACTTGGCATGTGAGAGACTCAGGTTCAAGTCTGTGCTCTGCCCCAGTTCCCAGCTATGGGAGTGAAGCACCTAACTACCTTTAAAAAACAGGAGTACTTGTGGCACTTTAGAGACGAACAACTTTATTTGAGCGTAAGCTTCCGTGGGCTACGGCTCACTTCATCAGATGCATAGAATGGAACCTAGGATAAGAAGATATCTATATATACACATATACATATACATGTGTATGTATATATACACACACACACACACCACACACACACACACACCCCTTATAAGACAGATTGGAACATAGAGTAAGAATATACTCATCGTCTTTAAGAGGTGTGTGTGTGTATAATATATATATAGATATAGATATATCTTCTTATTCTATTTCCATTCTATGCATCTGATGAAGTGAGCTGTAGCCCATGAAACTTACGCTCAAATAAATTTGTTCGTCTCTAAGGCGTGCGCCCCACTTACTCCTGTTCTTTTTGTGGATACAGACTAACACGGCTGCTACTCTGAAACCTAAATACCCTTTGAAACTTCAGCCCCAAGTGACTTGCCCAAGATCCCACAGGACATCTATAGTGGTGGAAGCAGGGACATGGATGAGACTCAAGTCCCAGGCTACTGCTGCCTAAACCACTACACCATCCCTTCTCTCTATTAGCTGCAGGAAAGGAAACTGAAAATGCTGAAGGAATCAAATCCGGTCGGCAAGTGTGTGATTCTGCACGGTCCTGAGCACTGTCAACTCCCCATTGCCTTCAGAGGAACAGAGGGTGCTAACAAGTCAGAGCATTGTCAATGAAAATCTGATCCAATCTCCATTGAGGTCAAGGGAAAGAGTCTACTGAGTTCAGTGAGCTCGGATCAGATGATCGACTTGGTGAAGTTCCCTGGGCCTGTCTCTCGTAGGAGGTCAGACGAGATGATCATAACGGTCCCCTCTGGCTTTAAAAAAAAAAATTCTAAAATATAGTCAACCAATTTTATTTAAACTAATTTTGATGTTGGGCTTGATTCGCTACTGTCTGACACCAGGTAGCTCCATTGAAGTCAGTCGAGAATTGAGATCATCAAGCCTATATATATTCTGTGAAAGATTCCAAGTCTGAAGGCCAGGGCCGGCTCTCGACCGTTTTTGCCGCCCCAAGCAGTTGAAAAACCTGTCGCCGCGAATCACAGTCACGGCTGGCAGGAGAGAGAGAGAAGCTGCCACCGAATCGCCACCGCCACGGAAACTCTGCCGCCCCTTTCTGACTGCCGCCCCATGCATCTGCTTGGAAAGCTAGGGCCTGAGCCGGCCCTGCTAAAGGCAGAGGGTGTGGGGAGATGACCTCTATTTTCTTTTGGCAGCTTTAGGCTGTCTGTCAGAATGGTTCATCTTTAAATCCATACCAGACACTGGTTGCTATGAAGATTGCTGCCCATTTGAGTAGTACAGGCCAGGGCCTAAAAGGAAAAATTAATAAAAATGCCTTTTTTTTTTTTTTTTCAAAAAAGCATTTACTGTAATTTGGTCATTATTGAAATTGCCGATTACATCCCACCATAAATGTGTTCTTGGCTCGGGGTTATTGTTTAATTATTTCAGAATGACTAATGATGAATGGATTGGATCCACTCGAAATGAAACCTCTCAAGCTTTAAAAATAAAGACAAACAACCATTAGGGTGGAAAGAAAGTCACAAGAGCACGAAACTTCTTACATAAGGCAGCGACATCATCTGTAACTCAGCTGCGGGTGTGACTACAGATAAAAAGAGGAGCTGTGTTTAGTGCATTGCAAATGTGATCTTGTGGGGGGGTGGGAGGCAAATCTTTTATAGCTCTTCCTCAGACAAAATTCCCTTCACAGGAGAGTCCTAGGAAATATGACAATTATATTCTTTCTGTGGGATTTTTTTTAAACAACACTTTAGCAAGAGACACTTCTCATGGCCTCATGTCTCCATTACAGCAACATCTTTTCTTTGGCCTTGACCACCGTTCAGGGTTGTAAAAAGAAAGGAGGACTTGTGGCACCTTCAAGACTAACCAATTTATTTGAGCATAAGCTTTCGTGAGCTACAGCTCACTTCTTCGGATGCATTCACGGTGTAGTTGCAAAGGTCATTTTCCTAGCCTATCACTTTTTCCAGGACCACTCTCTGTAGACTCCCCTGTCTCCACAGCATCACACACCAACTACTTGTCCTCCCATTAAGAGCCCCTTCACGGACCTGTCCCCACTATACCAATCATCATTCTCAACCCTGCATACGAAGAAATGCAGTTTCATTCTACCCAACCGATTTTTTCAGAATTGCAGTGAACCAAAAAAAAATCTGCTATTTGATCAGCTTCATAAAGGACTACAGGTTAGGATATTTGTAATTTTCAGTGCAATTCCCACCGATATCAAAGCATTATCATCAGTGTTTAGCTAAGGACAGAATTCAATGCTTTGAAATCAGATGCAATGATCAGAAGTATTGTAATTTTACACAGGAGTTTTCCTTTACTAGGACAAAATCCATTACAGCTTAGGATTAGCAGTTTAAATTACAGGAAAGGCAGAAAAACCACTGTCTGTTCAGCAAAGAGAATCTGACCTTAACTAGTTACACTGGCTGTTTGGGCTAGCAGTCAATTTATAAAGAGATGCTTTTACTCTCTCTCTGTTTTATACTCAGCTATTAGAAGCTGGCAGGGATCTGGAAGTTTGTGCTGGTACTAGCCAGCTTACTGGGAAACTGGGGAGGTGCTCCAATGCTTAGAGCCAGCATACTGGGAACCGGGACTCCTGGGTGCTTAATTCTGCCTGGTAATTGATTTCACTGTGTGATCTCAGGCCCAAACTGAGATGTGCCTGCTAATTTTTCACAGGGCAGAGCATGAGACACCTAAATCCTGACATTTAAGAGGCACTTGAACACCCGCACCCACCAAAATGAAGTCACTGGGAGGTCCAAATACTCTGTGCTGTGAAACTACATGTCTTGGATTAGGCACCTGGAAGTTAAGGGGCACATTTGAAAATTTGGGGCTCAACCCTCCTTGTGCCTGAGTCTCCCCATCTTTAGAGTGATGTAACAATGCTCATAGAGGTTGTACCTTTGTGGGAGATTTAAGTGTTACTAATATGTTCTCCAGCGTCCTAGATGTGCATAGTGTTGCGGAAAAGGAGCTATGGATATTACAAATTGTCAGGAACACCGTGTAAAACCATACATTCAAGATATGGCCAGTGGACTTCATTTCTGGCACACTCTGCATTCTCTGAGTTCTTTGATTATTTGCATTCTCACAGTTCTTTACTTGATTATATCTTCTATAACACCAAGCTGCATCCCGGAGACAGAGAACCCCTGTTTCAATCCCAAAGAACTGCTTTGCGACTGCCATTTGCTTGACTTTGAGGAATCTTTATTATTAGAAAAGCTGTATGAACCTAGACTTTCCATGCCCAACCAGAAGAGAAGAAGTTCTTGAACTACCTCCTGTTGGACACATGATCACATAAGTCTTTTCTATCCAGAAATCTGATTCCTAAATGTCTTGCACTTACCGTGTAAAGCGGTTGCCATCGCTAACCCTCTAGAGTTCGGTTTCTGAATGAAAGATTTAGTTTATTGTAGGGCTAAGTCCCAACTAATTCCCTGGATCCAACCACCCCCAATTTGTCAAAGGCAGGTTAAAAGTTTGAATCATGCCCGATGGCCTAACCATGTAGAAATGGACCCACACCAGAATCCCAAGATCCAAATATCCCCTTTCCCACCTACCTCCCAAACAGAAGTGTTGAGATTCTTGACACAATCTGCGTTCACTGTGTGCTGGCCCATGGAGATGGGCCACAAATCAGAAGACAGATCTGAATGCTTCTCAGAATTCAAGGCTTTTCAGGAGCCAGATCCCCAAATTTTACAACTCAGATCTGCTTGGAATCATAGGACTGGAAGGGAGCACGAGTGGCCATCCAGGCCCCTGCACTCATGGCATCTATCTATCGATCTTAAGGTTTTATACAAGCACCCATCATCACAGTAGCTGAGCCTCTTTTTAGGCACGAGCTGAACTCGGACACTCAACCCAACTGCCCTGGAAGTTTGGCCAAGTTCAGGTGCAGATCCAGCTCTAGATATTATTTGTATTGCAATAGCACCCATAGGCCCTAAAAATGGATCACTGTGCTGGGCGCTGTACAAAAAGTCAGTCCTTGTCCCTACAGAGCTTACAGTTCAAATACAAACTGCACAGCTCAGTTCATCTCTAACATGTACAGGAAAATGGAATATTTAACAAGAGGCAATTCAAACCTTGAAGGGGGAGGAGGGGAGGGGGAACAGATGATGCTCTTAGACAGTACACTCAGAGCGAAATAATTTGCCATATTTGGAAATGAATATACCCCACCTACTGCTATATAGGTTGAGAGATTCAGCTTGGCAGCTGCTATCGAAACCTGCACTTCCCCCAAAAAACAACCTGTAACTCTCTAGCAGAAAGGTGAGTGATTACCAACATCCGGCACAGATTTTTATAACTTATTTTCATTCGTGATTGCATAGGATTTTGCCATATACATTTGTTGTTTAAAAACCTCTCACTCCATCCTGTATTGTGAATTGCAGAGCTATATAACCATCATTTGTTTTCAGTTACTCTTAAGTGACCTGGATAAAAGGGACTGCTGATGGATCTGCAGTAATTCACGACCCAAAGACTGATCTCGAAGCAAAAGGAATTGCATTGATGTAACAAGGACCAGAATTCACTTCAAGGTATCTTATCTGGATGATTATTAGACATGCTCTCAGATAATTTACCTGATATCTGCACGGTTAGATCCCAAAAGAACGGTCTGTTTCTTCCAGCTCATGCAATGTTTATTGCTCTGGGATATTAAAACTGTCATTGATAATGTTTTTAATGGGTATAGTTGCATGTTGGAGCCTAAATGACCTTTCCATTGAGTTTCCAAACCTTGTATCTATAGATTCTTTTCCTGGAAAGGAAGAGAGTTCTATTCATCTGCTAGTTTAGCTAGAAGCAAATATGAAGTATGTAGTACCATATTGACGGGGAAAACCACACAGCACCTACCAAAAAAAAAAAAAATATATTATATATATATATATAATGTATCTGGTGGGTTTCATTGCTGAATTTAGCCTCACAGGGGAAAAAAAAATAATACATTCACAAACTTGCTTATGCTTGTGATTTCTTCTTTGGACTGAATGGTCTGTTTATGAATGAGCTAAATCCTTTTGTTCTAACCCAATCCTTACTCTCCTAGTATTCCCACTGACTCTCAGTCAGAGTTTTGCCAGAGTAAATGTGCATGATTTGGCTCTACAGAAATACACAGGCAGCACTGCATTCCCCCCTCAATAATACCACCTTGCCTGTCTCGGAGGTCTCAGGATCCCAAAGTGGCTTACCATCATCCATTGCCACCACACCCCTGCAAGACAAGAAACAAACATGGAGAAACTAAGGCTCAGGGAGGTTAAATGATGTACCCACGGTCGGAGAAAGCCAGTGGGACAGCACCCAATTCCTCTGCTCAAACCAGAGGTCAGGAAAAATAGGAAATGGTACAGAAGCATCCACCCATCCCATCTTCTATATGTTTCAAGCTAACCTACATGATACATATACACGATATTCTATCTGTCCAGGTATTTAAAATGCACCCATCACCCTGATATCTACGCGGTAGTCTCTTGTTGATCTTTCCATTCGAGCCTGCCACTCTGGTGAACAAGATTGGTTAGCAAGAAAAACCCCCACCCAAACGTAGACGTTTGAGCCAAATGCATGGTTGTGGGTACATAACTAAGAGAGTGTATAATTGCACACATTTTCCTTCTTCTCTTTTATGTGGAGCCTTCGGAGACGACGCTCAGCAGTACATCTGAGTACCCTTAGCTGTGTCCACAGAATTGATTCCATGAGGAGCTTGATTTGACAGCCTTTTTAAAAAAAAAAAAAAAAGTTACTCACAGATTTCTGTGATGAATAAAACATCCACACACTCTTTCCACAGGAAGAAGCTCTAACATACCGTGGAACAATTTCTCAGGGCTGCAAGCTACGAACCTTGCTCTATGTGCCTAGCTGGAAAGCGGCTACTTGTTACTTTCCACTGAAAGTGAAGCCTTACCAAAAGACAACATCCTGTGATCATAAAACAGCCTTCCTATTAGCACAGAATGAATTGGGACCTGACGCAAAGCCCACCCAAGTCAATGGAAGGTCTCCCATTGGATCAGGTCTTACATGCTCAGAAAACTCTATTTCCACACCTTGAGCATGAACAGTTTCAAAACTTATTAAGATGGATCCAATGGATTGATTTTTAAGCAGATTTCCCCCCCCCCCCGCCATTGATATCAATGGGGGAATTTCTGCTTGATATCCAGTGGCACAATATGGGTGTGGCTATTAGTTATTTCTTACCCCAAAGCAATTCCCAAAACATGGTGGGTTCCGAAGTAAACAGGGTTAGGTGGAGAACAGCAAAGGGTCATTAAAAACTAATATGCACCTGATCCAAAGCCCATTGAAGTCAGTGGGAGCAATGTGTTCTGGAGAGCCCTGTTCAATATTCTTAATTCTTCCTTTTGCAGCATACAAAAAACACTCTTATGGCAGCCTAGTTCGTTAGGAGTTAATTCCAAAATACTTAGATGTTAGAAAAGCCCTGAATTCCCTCCTTAAATCTCAATGGGGAAAGCATCTAAATCACCTAGGTCATTTTGAAAATAGCAACCGCTGACTTTAACCTATGCCTCAGTTTCCCCATATGTGAAATGGAAATAGCACTCTGGCCTCTTACACGAAGGTACCTTTGCACCTGCAGCTGAACTAGCGCTTTGAAAGGACAGGTCAGTCTACTGCAGCATGCAACTGCAGCTCTATCTTTTGTACTTAAATGGCCCCCACTACTTTAGTTTCTGGGCAGGTCACAACACCCCTGTGGGGCAGGGCAGTGTGACTATCCCCATTTTACAGGGCCCAAAGATGGAAAGTGATTTAATCAACCCGGAAATCTGTGGCAGAGCAGGGGAATTGAACTCAGGTCTCAAGTTCCAAGCTGGTGCTGTAACCATTCAACCATCTTTCCTCCAGCCAAAAGGAAGCATCTGGCTGCTCTTACACAGCCTCGGGGTAATACTGGAGGCTTGTGATGCTTCATTATAAAGTCCTTTGAGACTTCTGGATGAAGAGCAATATCTACATATGATTATTTGTCACCTAAATGTTGACAGCTTCCCCTGGTTGTTTTTCCTCATTCTTACCCTGGCAGTCAAACGGCTTGCCCGAACTGCATAATGTCATGGAGTTGACATGCTGGAGAATTTGGATCCAGAGTTGTTCCCCCTCCACTTCCAAAAAGGATTGGGGAGCATTTGGGACAAGGGGCTTGGTTTTTGTCAATTATAAAGTTAGGAACCTTTGCAAAATTCAGGTCTGGATGCAGGCGAGGATTCTGATCCCCTCCAAAGTTTACAGGGTGTTGGGATTGAGGCCATATCTGTAGGAAATAAATTCGGTTGTTAAGAATGACTATTAATCCAAGGAGGACATTGTGGAATTGGGAGGGTTCAGGAAGAGCCGGGAGAATTACGAAAGGATTGGAAACATGCCTTACAGTGACGACTCAAGGAGCTCAAAATATTTAGCCTTTAAGAGAAAGTTAGGGACTTCTCATCGCAGGCTATAGTACCTGCATGGCTCTTCAATATAGCAGACCAAAGAGCATAAGAAGATCCAATGGCTGGAAGTAGAAGCTGGACAAACTCAAACTGGAAATCTTTTAAAACAGTGAGATTCAACGGTTAATTGTCAAGTTGCCAACCGTTCTGGTAGATTCGCCATCAATTGCCATTCTCTAAGTCAAGACTGGATGCTTTACTGAAGATACACCATAGTTCAAACAGGCATTATTTTAGGGATGTTCTGTGGCCTGCATTCAGCCAAATTAGATTATCACAATGGTCCCTTCTGGCTTTATAATCCAAATCTCTTCCCCTTTCAGATCCTCCAGAATGGGAAGGACCCGGATGGCGACCTGCTGGATGGCTATGCTTTTGCTGGTGCTCTGTAGCGACATCACCCTTTGCAGGAGGGGCTCATCAAGTAAGAAAGCAAACCAGAATAAAAGTCCTCCCCCCGTTAATAAGCCCAGCCCGCCAACCAAAAAAGAGCCTGTCAAGATTCCAGGCACGCTCTGTTACCGCGGCCAGTTGCTCGACATCAAACTAGAGCCCGAAGATGCCAGATATTACACCGACAACTTCAAAAAGTTCCCCGATTGCGTTTATTACCCTAGGTGCTTCCAGTCTCTAGAGGCGAACGCAACCAAGGACACGTTGGTTAGCGAGTGCTTCAACGTTACGGTGGGTCTGACTGAAAACAAACTGGGCTTATCCGAAGGCAAGAATGCCAGCAGTGCGTACGCCAGGGTCATGTGGCAAGTGATAAGCCACTTGTGTGCAATGGAATTCTGCTGCCACCCGTGCAGCCTCTCTCTGTCCATCCACGGTTCCTTTGGTCGGGTCGCACTGCTTTGCCTCATGAGTTTTATTTCTCTTGCCGTGCAATGAGCTTGCATCGATTTACTGGCAACAAGGGAGTGCCTGTCAGTAACTATTTACCTTTTATGATTTGTGTATGTTAAACTTCCATAATTCTTTTATTTGTTATTTTTTATCCTTTGTGCGTATAAACGCAAGTGTCATTTATCTATTCTATCAAACTCATGGGCTTTGTTTTACACTGGGCTAATCTGTGTCCAAATAAAGGAACGTGCTAATCTTTTAACTCCTTTAACCTAGTCCTGAGAGGGATTCTGGATTCTATAGTAATAGACATTCTTATTAGTACGTGTTATAATTACCAAGACCAGGTAATATACAGGGTGCATATGATCCAGTTATGTTCTGTGATTGATATTTGTTATTGCAGACTTTTCCTGTGATGAAATAAATGACCCATTGAGAGATGATGTTAATTCATTAAGAGCTACCGCTTGCCACAGCTGTCAGTAATAAAGTCTGGATTATAAATCCCCTTTGGTTTATCAATCAGGTAAAGTGCGATAACCATAAAAAATCCCATACGTAACGAGGTAAAAAAGAGATACTGAAAACAACACAGAGTGAAATAATTGTGAGAAAGTAACTTTTCCCTCCCCACAAAGATGTCTTTGTCTCGCATCCTATAAAAGAAAAAAGTTTTGGGGGGGCTAAATTGGGAGTGAATGCTGCCAGCATTCCATTAATTACAGAAGATGGGACTAAACTACCTTTTCTTCATGTAGAGGGGTGGTAAAGTATGTTTTCTTTCTGTATCCTGGATATTGCTGTATGAATCTTTGATTAAATCATTCCATTTGAGCTGGTTATTCCAATATTTCGCATTATTATTAAATTCCAATACGCAACAGTATTAAAAGCGAAGGAAGTCGTGAGCTGGTTGCAGACACAGTCTTCTCCTCTTCAGTTTGTGTTTCGTCGGCCGGCAGGATCGAACCGGGGACCTCTGGAGCTTAGTGCATGAGCCTCTACTGCGCGAGTTAAGAGCCAACTGACTGTCAGCTAAGGTTGAAGAGCAGACTCATTTTTCTCTCTCTCTCTCTAAGTGGTCTCAGTGTCACTAGATGGGACACAACACCACACCCAGGAGGGTTACATTTGCACAGTTGAATGGTCAAGCTATTCGGTAGACAGTGATCTGTGTGCCCTAGCACTCCCCCCTTTCTTGGCTTTGCCCTTCCTAATCAGCATACTTGAGACTCATGGGAACTCAGTTGTGGTAAGGATATTAAATACGTGGAGCAGCAAAGCGTATTTGGAAGGGCATTATGGACTATAAGAAAGGCAGAGTACAAGGAAACCTCCTGAACAACCAAACTTCCTCCCACACATTGAGTCTCAACCGACAGGTGCGAGAGAGTGGATGGGGCAGTAAATGTTGCACCAAACCCAGTGATCCTGCTTTACAGAGGTTCTTAGAAGTTAAAAAGAAAGGCTGGTCTTTGGATTAACTATAACGAAGGCTTAGATTTTGTCATGGTTATTTGTAGTAAAAGTCACTGACCGGTCATGGGCAACCAAAATAAATTCACAGAAGCCATGACCGGTCTGTGACTTTGCTGCTGTGGCAAAAGCCTGCGGCAGCTGGGAACATTCGGAGGGGCCCCCCTCCACCACGGAGGCTGGGAGCTGCAGGGTGACCTTATTTCCCCAAAGAGAAAACAGGACACCCCAGCGCTCGTCCGAGATGTCCCCCCTGTCCTCACATGAGCTGTTGCCTGTCCGCTGGGACCCTTTGCAGGGCCCCCCCCGTCTCTACAGTTGCCTGTCGCTGGAACCCTGCCATGGCCCACTGGCTCCAGGTCCTGCAGCCCCTGGGGCGAAGCAGAGAATGTCACAGAGGTCCTGGAAGTGGCAGATTCCATGACCTCCCTGACATAACAAAGCCTTAACTATAACTTGAAGACTGTAAGCTATTCAGGGCAGGGGACTGTCTCCCACTCTCTGTAAGCCTGTAATACAATGAGGCCTTTCTCAGCAGTTTATCAAGCAAGTGGTCCTATTCCAATAGTCCTTATGAAGGATATAATCATCTCACTCCCCTCCAGTATGGAGGAATTCACATTCTGCATGGTCATAACGTCACCCTGCTCATGCATCATTGAAGTGGAGCTGCTTAGAGATGGATAGATCATCATGCACTTGGCTGCAGAGACAGTAAATGCGTTAGTGGTAGGGAGTCTATTTCTTTGAGTGTAAACGATTCTAAATGAATGTTTAATGGGAAGATAATGAGTGGGGTGCAATGGTTTGTGCTTAGTTTGAAATGAAGGATTAATGTGCCCATTTAGAGGGCTATGCGCTTCTCACATTAATGAGGTTACATCACAGCTGACTCTGGCAATTACAAGGGAGGAGAGGATGCTGTCAGCTCATTACATTTTGCAACATCGCATCACTCAATGGACTGTGATCTGTGGCAGAACAACTCTGTCCCTAGGTCAGCACGCACCCAACTGTCTCTGCAATTGCATTATTATTATTATCCAAATAAGAGCCGAGTGAGATCTTGGACCAGATCCCTCAGCTGGTGTAAATCAGCAAAGCTCCACTGCTGATTTAGGTTTATGGGGAAAAAAAACCCACAGTTGTCCTCCCAACCGTTTTTAAAATAAGAAAAAAAGGTGACTGACTATTCAACTAAAAACAAAAATTGGTCCAAAAAAAAAAAAAAAGCATTGGGTATTTGTCTTATAACCCCCCTCCAAAAAAAAAAAAATTAAAAAAACCCTAAGTAAAACAAATGTAATTTTCATTGCAGTTTTTCATGGGGTCAAAAATCCCCCCCCATCGCTATTTCAAAAGCTCCAAAACGTAACAAAACTTGACACATGAACCCCATTGCAGAAGAAATAGTCTGAGACCATTAAAAAAAATGAGAGAAGAAGCGCTAAAGCCAGGCTGCAAGAGCAATCTGTAAGCAAAACCAGAGAGTACAAAGCGTCCCTCCAGCTAGAACATAGCCTATGTCATTCAATTACAGAAAGAACACTGGCTTAAAGCGTATAGCATTAGCCTCTCCCACTGGACACACTCCTCTGGCCTGACGTTCCCATCTCAAAAAGGCACAGGCAGCTTGATTTAACTTAGAGACATCACTGACCTGCATTGCTATGTGCTGCTGTGATGGGTAAGGCTTAAGACTGTGTTAGCGGGGAGGTTGCCAGTCAGCACTGCACCCCAAGCAGAAAGCTCACACTCATTAAATCCTGCTGGACTTGGTTTCTGGGCAGTAGAAAAGTTTTTCTGAAATAACCAAAATTCACCAGCAGGACCATAGTGTTAGAAGCAGGATGGTCAAGTGGGCTAGGCCATTAGCCTGGGACCTGGAAGGCCTAGGTTCAGTCTGTGATCTGTCATAGACCTGGGTAAATCACAGTCTCTCTGTGCCTCGGTTCCCCATCTGTAAATGGGAACATAACCCAGCCCTACCTCACAAGGGTGAGGGGAGAATAAGTACAAAAAAGATGTGAGATGCTCAGATAATGGGGGCCATGCAAGTACCAAGACTGGTGGGTGAGAGCGGGCATGGAGAGCACCTGAGATGATTGCAGACTTCACTTCTCCCATTGCCTCCGACGACTGCCAGTATTGACGGACCACAATCTCCATGAGGATGGAGATTAAAACAGCAAGCAAAGACATCTGAACTCTGGATATGTTGTAGGTCATATATTATATCTGATTCTGTGCAGCAACCCAATTGCTTAGACTGTCAGCTCCTTGGGGCAGGGACTTGCTTTCTGTGTTTGCGTATCACCTAGCTCAGTGCAGCCTTGGTGTATCGTTTTGTTTCCTCGGTGTTACAGCAAGAATGGTAATAAATAGGAAGGAACATAAAGTCATCGCTGTGGTGCCTGTATCTATAGCTGCATTAATGCAAGAACTATGCTTTCGTAGTTGACAAATCGGGCCCTACATATCTTACTGATTTTTTATCATTAAGGCCACTTTACATTTCCAGAGAAGAGTATGGGTAACTTACACATACTTTAAACGGTCCCTTTACACGGCAGATTCAGTATAAAGTGGCCTGAATGTAAATGAGAAAGAACCAGGTTCATGACAGATAAGAAAAACCCCAACATAGCTCCCCCAGCATGAGGAAAATGATGATGATAATGCTCAGAGCCAGAGCCAATAAGCAACAGTTATCCCTTTGTTCCCCCAATTTTCAGAAACAAACAATCACAACAAAAAAAGGACAATGGAACAAGATAGCAGCCTAAACTATCTGATGGTATAAACACCTGGGAAGGAAGGGGACTGTTACTGTGTGATATGGGGATATAGGTAGGAGAAATGGATTAGTTTAGGGCTGAGCATCAAGAAGCAGCTTCCCGACAGTGAGAAATGCAAGGCTGAAGACTTGGTTTCCCCAGGGATGTGGGTTCTGCATAAGTTATTTGAAAACCTAAAACTTCAACACCTAAAAACCACAGAGATGCTGTGCTGTCCAGGATAACATGACACGGAGCTGGGATTCAAAGATGTGCTCTCAGATGCAATTCAGCCCTGAGGTCCAGCACATGGGTGCAGGCGTTGTTGCTGTGCATCTGCACATGGATGAATTTCACCCTCATTACGTAGAGTCAGTGACCCCCTATATACCAATCAACTACTGTTTGCAAAAGGTGTCTCAGCCCCTGCAGTTAAGAATGGAACAAACGCACCATTCTACTGGCTAAAGCATACAAATTATCTCCCTCAGAAGTCATTTGCCTCTGGCTGGATCCCCTAATCTTGAAATTGGCTTTGATAACCATACTTTCCCAAGTTTCAGAGCAGCAGCCGTGTTAGTCTTATTTGCAAAAAGAAAAGAGTACTTGTGGCACCTTAGAGACTAACAAATTTATTAGAGCATAAGCTTTCGTGACGCTACAGCTCACTCATCGGAGCATTTGGTGGAACATTCAGAGGGGAGATTGATATACACACACGAGAACATGAAACAATGGTTTATCCTACACACTGTAAGGAAAGTGATCACTTTAGATAAGCCATCACAGCGCGGGGGGGGGAAGAGGAGGAAAACCCTTACATGGTGACAAGCAGGGTAGCTATTTCCAGCAGTTACAAGAATATCTGAGGAACAGTGGGGGGGGGGGTGGGGGGGAGAAATTTTCCTCCTCCCCCCCCCCCCCGCTGCTGCTGATGGCTTATCTTAAAGTGATCACTCTCCTTACAGTGTGTATGCTAAACCCATTGTTTCATGTTCTCTGTGTGTGTGTGTGTGTGTATATATAGCAATCTCCCCTCTATATTTTCCACCAAATGCCTCAGATGAAGTGAGCTGTAGCTCCCGAAAGCTTATGCTCTCATACTTTTCCAAGTGTTCTGTTATCAGAGGTGAGAACTGCTGCTTGATGTGAGAAACTTAGCAAACACGTTTCCGAGATGTTTTAATTGCCCATGTCATTTCAGAGCCCACTGCTAGAAAAAAGTAACACGCTCCAGGTTGCTTAAAAAAGAAAATCCTACCTATACCTGTTGATATGGAATAGCAATTTCATAGCTAGGTTGACCAGACAGCAAGTGTCAAAATCAGGACAGGGGGGTGGGGGTGGTAATAGGAGCCTATATAGAAAAAGACCCAAAAATCGGGACTGTCCCTATAAAATTGGGACATCTGGTCACCTATTCATAGCAGCTTAATGTCACTAATTGCTTGACTGAAGAAGATTAGTACAAACAGAAACTGCTTTTAAATTGGAATCGTTACAGTCTGTTTAATTGATCAACAACACTAACCCTAGTGGATTGAAAAGGACACGTGGGTTTGGTTTGCCTTAATACATTGATCCATTGTGTTTGAGGGATAGGATGATCTGTAGCTCACGAAAGCTTATGCTCAAATAATTTGTTAGTTTCTAAGGTGCCATAAGTCCTCCTTTTCTTTTTTGCGAATACGAACTAACACGGCGATATCTAAAACCAAAATGAAACAATTCCTGGATGGTAACAATTGTATGGGCCATGTGAAGCCATTGCAGCTTATTAGGTCTTTAATCGATACAATATTCAGCGATTGAAACAAATGAATATTGTGCTCATGTCAAGCCGTTGAATGTTGATGCCAAAATATTATTTTCTTTTTGAAGCATACCCCAAAATTAAGTGTAATCTACAGATAATAAATAACAATAAAAAAACAGTAAATCTAGGCAGGATGAGGCAGTAGGACAATATGCTCATGGGAACAGTCTGCACTGTCATGGGAGAATGGACTGGCTCCCCTAGGAATTGATTGCTGTCACTGGTGATTCTGCCTGCAGTTTCATGTACCAGATTCTGGGTGATAACGTGAGAGGATTACACTTCTATAAGTAAAATGGCTCTTTATTAAGAAAACTATCTACCGGGATGCTGCAACTGCAGTCAGCATTCCAGCAAGTACACACAGACTGGCTTTCTGGTGCCCTCTCCAGAATTCTCTCCCTCCTGCAACCTGCTCTCTTCCCTCCAAGTTCCATGCAGGTTGCTACAACTGCAAGCAAAGAAATTCAAATTTCAGTTTCACGTTCCACACTTAACAGGATGGGACAAATTCACTGAAGTCAATAGAGTTACATATAGCAGAAGTCAGAGTAGCAGCCGTGTTAGTCTGTATTCGCAAAAAGAAAAGGAGGACTTGTGGCACCTTAGAGACTAACAAATTTATTTGAGCATAAGCTCTCGTGAGCTACAGCTCACTTCATCGGATGCATTTGGTGGATGAAGGAGCTGTAGCTCACGAAAACTTATGCTCTAAGGTGCCACAAGTACTCCTTTTCTTTTTGCATATCGCAGAAGTGGGTTCATTATGCCTACATAATGCAGCAGTTCAGAATAGCATGTGATGTTAGCCCCCGATTTAGCCAGATGCCCAAAGATGTGCCTAATTCTAAGCATGTGAGTAGCCCATTGATTTTCCACGTTTACTTTAAACCATATGCTTACACATCTTACTGAGTCAGGGCCACATATACTGCATACCATAAGAGCAACAGAGTTTGCTTTGGCATGCATCAGCAGCCAGTGAACTTAACGCAAGGACGGAAACAGAAAAAGCATTCTAAAGTTGCGGTCACGCCTGCCGACATGGTAGATAATGAACGAGGTAAAGAAGATTATAAAGGGGCTGATCAAAAGTCCATCTAAGTCTCAGAAAGATTCCCATTGGTTTCATCGGCTTTTGGATCAGGCCTAAAGAACCAAACCTTGTTTGGGTTCTGAACATTAAAAAGCAAGACCAGAAGGGTTTTGCAAAACTAAAACCATGCCTCCTCTGCCCACCTCATGTGGTGCTTTTCAGTTAGAATATTACTTTAAAAGTACTTTAATAATAAATAAGTAATAATAAATAATAATAATAATAATAAAAAGCTTTTGGGTACACTGAAAAGGCTATATTTATGTGGGCAAGTTGATTGATGTAGGTCCCTGCAGGGTTATTGGGATAGGTCAGGAGGTTTCTGACGTTTTATGGGTTCAGACCATTAATTAATGTCATTGGATTGCTGACTGTGGTTTTTAAGTTCTTTGTGGGGGTTTGATTAAATAACATGAAGTGCTTCAAGTTTGGGATCAGCCCAAAATAAATCCCAACGTATAATTACAGTAATCATCTCTTCATGGTTCATGAGAAACTGAGCTAGAAATGCTTGAACGGGCTTTGCTCTTGCTTAGACCACTGTAAACCAGAGCGACTCCCACCTACATCAGTGGGCTAGATTTGTACAGCTGTTTCAATACAGGATTGAACCCACAGCGACAGAATTTCATAAAGAGCTAAGTAGAAGTAAAACTAATATAGCAGTATACAGCAACATTAAGTATACACACACCATATATTAGTTAGTCTAGGTTAGTGATTTTCAACCTTTTTCCATTGGCGGACCCCTAGAAATTTTTTGAATGGAGGCGTGAACCCCATTGGAAATCTGAGACATAGTCTGCAGATCCCAGGGGTCCACAGGCCACAAGCTGAAACCACTGGTTTAGGTTATACATGCATACACCTCCGACCCCTTGTTTCTCCCCTCAAAGAAAAATCTCTAATAAAACACATATTCCTATTACTTGAAGATTTAATCCTGGGAACACTACCAGGCGCAATGCTTGTTAATTCTGTGTAAATCAGTAAGAACATGCCCCTGGTGATTGTATGGCCCTGATCCTGAAAAGCAATTAAGCAAATACTTAACTTTAAGCACATGAGAAGCGCATTGACTTCAATGGGCCTGCTTCCTATGATGAATCAAAGCACTTGCTTAAATGTGCTGCTGGACAGGAGGCTATACTCAGTTTTAAGCGTATGTGGATCATCCCCTCTCTCCTTCCTCTGCATGGGGTGTGGGTCACTTGCTAGGTACATCTGTGTCTCTCTCAGCAAATCAAATCCCTACCACTGCAGGGACCTCAGCTTGGGCCCTCCCATTTTCTGCCTGTGGCACACAACAGTTAAGTCCAGGGGTGGGCAAACCACAGCCTGCAGGTTAGATCCAGTCCAAGAGCCATTTTAAGCCAGCCCACCAGCTTCGCTGGGAAGCGGGACCTGCAGCTCGGCCCCACACCCGGCATTCCAGACAGGGTGCTGGGGTGGAGGCCGCTCTGGCGCTCCAGCCGGGGAGCAGGGTCAAGGCCGCACCACACGGCTCCTGGAAGCTGCGGCATGGCCCTGCTCCAGTACTCTAGCCAGGGTGCAGGGTCAGGAGCCACTCCATGTGGCTCCCAGAACCCTCGGCATGGCCCCACTTCGGCTCCTATGCCATCCAATGGCCCCCTCCGGTGCTCCGATGGGAGCTGCAGGGGCGGTGCTGCAGATGGGGCAGCGTGCAGAGCCGCCTGGCTGCGCCTCCGTGTAGGAGCTGGAGAAGGGACATGCTGCTGCTTCCGGGAGCCGCTTGAGGTAAGCGCCGCTCAGAACCTGCACCCCTGAGCCTCTCCCCACACCCCAACTCCCTGCCCCAGCCCTGATCCTCCTCCCACCCTCTGAACCCCTCAGTCCCAGCCCAGAGCACCCTCCTACACCCCAAACTCCTCATCCCCAGCCCAGAGCCCTCAGCCCCCTTCCGCACCCCAAACCCCACTTTGTGAGCATTCATGGCCCGCCATACAATTTCTATTCCCCGATGTGGCCAAAAAGTTTGCCACACGTGGTTTAGTCTCGGACATGTTTTAATATTTTAATCTAATCCAAGTTATTGGGTTCAATGCAGGGGTAACTGGGTGGTGTTTAAAGGTCTGTGATGTACAGAACGTCGACTACATGATCTATTGGTCCCCTTAACCAGGGGGTCTCAAAGTGGGGGTTGTGACCCCTCAGGGGGCTGCGAGCTGTCAGCCTCCACCCCCAATCCCCATCTCACCTCCAGCATTTATAATCCTGTTAAATATAAAAAAGTTTTAATTTATAAATGGGGGGGAAAAATCACACTTCGAGGTTTACTCTGTGAAAGGGGTCACCAATACAAAAGTTTGAGAACCACTGCTTTAAACTATGAGTCTAGAGAAGTCCATGTTTATGCTTTTGCACCCCTAGGTAGACCCAAGATACATGACAAAAAGGGATAATTATATCGTATGAACACAAATGCATCAACATTGGGTATGCGATGCTGTAATACCATCAAATCTCTGAACGACAGGTTTAGACAGGTAAACTCTTTCCAGCGTGAGTGGACGATGACTTGGGTATTTTATTGTGGACTAGGGTCGAGAGGCAATCTGGCAAAAGCCGAAACAATTTTGAGCAAGGCTGGCTCCTCTTCAGTTTGTGCCCTTGGCTATGCGGGTTTGAGGCGGGTTTTTTGCATTTGATTATACATTAGTCTTTATGGCCTGAAGGATATACGTTTGCTTTCCCAGGCCAACAGCAGCAAGGAATAGAATGCAAATGGGTCTGGATCCTTCAGCCCTTCCTCAGACAAAAAAACCCTATGAGGAAGTAGGTGTTTTACTCTCCCATTGGTTTCAATGGGAGTTTTGCCCGGGATCATAATGGGAACAGAGTACCGTATTTTTCCATATATTATAACCCACATCCACTCAGGGTGGTGCTCTGTCCCCTTCTAGTGGTGGACGAGTATAACGGTTGATAAGCCTGTCACTGCCTCGGCTAGCAGACCTGTTTAGAGCCAGAGGTCGCAGGTTCACTTCCCAACATAGGCATCTGTTTGGTGCTTCCAGGCTATGGGTGAAAGTCACCCACCCCGCCGTGCAGCAGGCCAGCACAATGCCCATGCCCATCCCTCCCCCAGACCTTCAGAAGAGAATTTATGCCTCCCCTCTGCACAGGGCTATGTTTTACTCTATCTGCACAGAGGCACAACACAAAATTACATGCCCCATTGTTTGCGCCACACACCCACGTATAGTACAGGGTTGGGATCACCTTTTGTGGGTATAGCTCGATACGTACATTTAAAAGCTTTTCCCCTTTAAAATATCCGTGCAGGACTCGGTAGAGTAACTCTAGTTAGAGATGAAGGATGTTCTTCGGTTAAGATACTGGACCTCAGAAGACCTGGATTCATCTCCTTGCTCTGTAACAGACTCCCTTTGTCACCTTGAGCAAGTTGCTTAATCTCTCATCTTCCTTCTCTCCCACACCCCTCTTATAAAATGGGAAGAAGGCTGCTTGCCTTTTCTTCCATCTTTTGTCTGTCTTGCTTACACAGATTATCAAAGGCTGTTAGTCCTGAAGACTTACAATGTTTTTTTTACTGCATCCAGCACAAGAGGGGCTCCTGTCATCACAAGTCCAATACATATGGTAATTGTCATAATGATCAACTAGCGGTGTACAGTATTTCAGTTCTCTGGTGCACTGCGAGTCAGTCAGAAAGGAAGTTATTGGTGACAAGTGATATTGCAGCACAGAAACCAGAAAACACTTCATTGTATAAGTAGTGGGGAAAGAGAGGTAAATCATGTCCAAAAAGCCACTCTTTCCAACAATTGCCCTGCTAATGCAAAGTGTAACAGCAATCAAGCCTAGCATGAGAGGCAAATTACACGTTTAAACAAGAGACTTACTGGAAAGATATCGCAGGCTCCCGGCATTTCCTTTAGCTAGGAGCGTAAATAGAAAGCAACGTTCAAACCCCATGGAGAATTAAGAGGAGTTGGGCTAACCTTGCACAACTTGAGCTTTATTGGAATGGGGCTCAAGTTCTAAGTGCTGCCAGGAAGGAATCTCTCTCATCATTCCTTGCACTTACGTGTGTGCATTGTAAAGATAACCACCGAACGGTCTTTCTCTCATCTAAACAGTTCTCGGAGCTGCAGAGGACTCCCCTAAATACTCAGCTTATCCAAGAGCTATTGGGAATTTTAGCAGTTTGGGATCTTTTCCTTCCTCCCCCTGTATGAAATCACAGACCTCCTTAAACAACAAACCATTTGTTAAACAAAACAGCTACAGATAAACAGGCTTCCACACAGCTCAAGTTCCAGCTTAGTATCCCTTGTTTACCAGGAGCCACGTGCTGGACGTCTACGTGTCATAGAGACATCTAGTGGCTGAATAACATTCTTCAGGCAAACAAATCATTGCACTCCCCGTATGATGCTACCACAAGTGTAGTCAGCAGAAGCTCTCAAGCTAGACACTATTCAGTATAGAGAAGGGCGTGTTGCTAGCAAGATGCTTTTGTGAGAGCTTCTTGGGCTTGGAGTTTGTTTCCCATTCCCTTTCAGAGCCTGGCTCCAACCTGCTGGGCATGCTGTCAAACTACTTTTGCCTCAGGTTTGGGGAGGGAGTGGGCTTTCTGGAAGGAGGTGTTAATTGGGAGCACTGGTAAAGAAGCTCGTTCATCATTTGCTTTGTCTGGGCAGCCTGTGAACTTTACTGAGCGCAAACACATAAAGTTACCATAAAGAACTTCAGCGTTTGCAGAGACAGGGCCTTAGACAGTAAGCCCCACAGGGCAGGAAATTCCCCTTTGGCTGTAAAAGGGATGCCCTCTGGTACAGCACTGTATAATAATCAATAAGAGAGCACCAGTCCGGCTCTTAAATGAACAGGCTCAGTGAGCAGCTGTGCATCTTCTCAAGGACAAACAGCACTGTTCACGGCGCTGCAGAACCAGGGCAATGAGGGTAGCATAAATAGCTAGATGGACAAGCCATCCCCCAGCAGGCCTGCCATGTGTCTCACTTCTTCTCTTCTTTCCTCATTCCTCCCAATAAGCCTTCAATTTTGCACAAGTCCTCAAGCCATCCCTCCTCCCCCATGCCTGGGAAGGATTGGGGAGTGGGCAATTGCCTTGTCCCTGAAGAGAGGGAGAAGTCAACCCATTTTCTCTCTCCCTCACCCATTCCCAGCATCCTCCAGGGCATATCAAGGAATAGAATTCGCCACCATGCCCCCTTCCACATGACAGAGGTCCTGTTCTCCAGTTTGGAAATCTGATCACTTTAGAAAAGTGAAACGACAAAGCGCATGGACTAATCAATAAGGCACTGGACTGGGACTCAGGAGACCTGGATTCTAGTCCCAGCTCCGCCACCCACCTGCTCTGTCATCTTGGACAAGTTACTGCCACGCTCTGTGCCTCAGTTCCCCCCCTTTACCAGTCATCTTTAGTTGGATTGTAATTTCTTCAAGGCGCAGGCTGTCTCTTGCTATGCGTATGTACAGTGCGTAGAACAACAGAGCCCAATCTTGTTTGGGGCCTACAACTACGACCATAATAATATGGTCAACATCAAGGGACCGGAAATTAAAGACACAACCCAGTGGGAATTCTAGGGCATTGTTGTTGAGGGTCAAGCTATGATGTAGCTGCGGGTGTTCATGCATGCCTGTTTACGCGAGTGAAACAGAATGTGCTTGCAAGCAAGAGAACATTTTTCTGAAGGCATCTAGATCCAGGATATGAATGAAAGAAATCCCTGTAAGTGAAAGCGTCATGTGAATGAATCCCAACTCTCATCAGAATCCTGGCACATCTGAATCCGTAATCAATGGTAAGCATCATCGGAGAAACAGCCCACCCTGCTTTCAGAAGGCCTGACACAGCTCTTGATTAAGCCATGAGTCACCTTCTCACTGCATTCCCCTCCACTGCAAAACAATAGCACCACATCGGGCTGACAAGTGTCACCTCTTGGTTCCCTGTCATTTTCACTAACATTTAATTATTTAAACAGGAGAAAGGCAATAAACAAGTACTAGAAACTACGCCTGTTAAAACACAGTGAGCAAAGGATTCTACAGGGCATCCACCCCCAGCCTCTTTCTAGCAAACTTTTACTGAAAATAGTCTTTGGGATAAATGCCACCAGACGTGCTCAGACCCATTACTCCTCACTCTAAGGATGTTCACTTACAGTACACGAGTCAGCTCTCCGTGTGCGGTACAGCATTAACAGACCATGGTCCCTCGGAAACAAGGGAGACAAAGCTGGAACTCAAGTTGCGTGGAAGCCCATTTCTCTTTAGTGGCTGCTGTTTTAGAAACACCTCTTGTTTAAAACAGACTGCGATTCCATGCCTGACACTCACCTTTCCTTTGCTCTCTCTGCCTCCCCCCCCCCCCCCTCGTTCTCTCTTCCTTTCGCTCACGAAAGCTTACTCTCAAATAAATTTGAGAGTCTCTAAGGTGCCACAAGTCCTCCTTTTCTTTTTGCGAATACAGACTAACACGGCTGCTACTCTGAAAGGTACTTATGTGGCCCCTCATCAGTGCCGTAGGAAAGTCTCACAGCTTTTAATGTATTTATCCTCACAACAGGTCGGGCAGTTCTAAGGCCCTATTTTGCAGAGGGGTCCGGAGAGGCAAAGTGAATTAACCAAGGTCACATAGGGAATTTGTAGGGAGACCTGGGTTCCACTCCATGCTCTGCAAATCTTAGGCTAGTTGCACTAACCACTGGATTATCCTAAAGTGATGGACCCCTTAGGGAGGGTCTGCCTATGCAGCAGCTGGGATGAGTGGCTGCCAGCTAGAGGAGCCAGAAATGCACTAGTTCTGCTCAAGCTAGCGGCTAAAATTAGCAGGGTAGCCATGGGGCCTCGGGTTAGCCACCCGAGCGCATACCCAGCGAGTCAGGCAGGGGTGCATTCAGACAGCTAGTCCGACACACCGCCCAAGCTGCCACATCCCCACTGCTCTTTTTAGACTCTAGCCACAAGAATATGATTACGCAAGCTGGGAATTGCACCTCCCAGCTGCTGCATAGATGTACCCTTAAAATGAGAGCTGGCGCTACTTTGTTCAGCAATGTTGAGGCCTCAGCTGGAGACGAGGGATACTTGGCGGGGGGAATAGGAGTGCAGGGAATGGAACTTTCATACAGGGCTGATCGGAACCCTACATTTCAGTCTGGGGTGTTCACTGATCGCTCAGTACATAAGGAGCTTGCACACGAACTTGTCTCGGAAGCTCAGCCCTGGAAGGCACATTCCCTAGTACCACATACGCAATTACCCCAGGTAAAGACGTGTACTTTTCTCTCCACGCCTTTGAGACATGACTGTTCCCACTCCTGCCCCCGTTGAAGTCACCAGCCGGAGATATTATTCTGTTCAGAGGAAAAAAAAACAAAAAACAAAACACACCTCTCCAGATCCTGCCCTGTGAGAATTGCTCACTGTGCCAAATACCCCCCGCACTAGGTCATCATGATAGTGTAATGCAAGTGACTATCACTAAAGTACTTGATCCCACATTCATAGAGAACAGGGGAAATGCTGCTATGATTAACACTGCCGATTTATCCACAGGGCTAACCTGTAAAATAAACAGCAGTTGGTAATGGTAACCAGTACGACTACATAAAAACATAAGAATGGCTATACTGGGTCAGACCAAAGGTCCAGCTAGCCCAGTATCCTGTCTTCCGACAGTGACCAATGCCCGGTGCCCCAGAGGGAATGAACAGAACAGGTCATCATCAAGTGATCCATTCCCGGTTGTCCATTCCCAGCTTCTGGCAAAACTAGCGGGAGGGATTTGTCAGGGTTTTTGTGCTGTTTTATAGTTAGTTTGTTTTTTAAAGAACTCTTTCAATACAGCGTCACATCAGCAGCCATCAAGACACGAGGAGGAAAATGTCAAAACAGACTGTTACAAGTGAGTCAGCGAAATCTGAAGAAAAGCTTTTATATTGTTATTATCACCACCAAGTAGTTGTCTAAAATCTGGTCTTTGCAGCTTTTAAGAAAAGCTCCGTGCGTTTCTCTCCCTGCCCCCAGCCCCTGACATGCTGCAAGATTGTCAGAAGTGACAAGCAATTTTGGGTCATTCACTTTTGGGTGCCCAACTGAAACACCTTAAAGGGGCCCAATTTTCAGGGTATGATGCGCACCAGCCCTTTGAAAATCAAGCCCCTTTAAGGTATCTTCAGCTGTACACTCAACATCTTGTGTCAGTTTTTGCTCTAAGACTCTTGGCTACACACCATAGCCGGTAATATTTATTTAGCCTAAAAATCTCTCTACTGCTTTTGAGTATAGTTATAGGCACCCAAGTGAGTGGAAGAGAGCAGTCCTGGAGTTCCACATTTATTCTCACTCTAACATTCATACCATGGGCTCAGTTCTTCAGCCAATGAAATGCTGATTGAAGTTGTAGGATCAACTTTGCAGGATCAAACCACAGATCTGTGCAGTTCACAAACTTTTGGAATCATGCAGTGGTCAGAACGTAGGACTGGGAACGAAATCCCACATTCATACTGTTACAGCTATACAAAGCTCCCACCTGTACCTCTCGGCCTCAGCTTCCCCTTTTTGTGATCTATCGTACCTGTATCGTCAAGGGATTGCATGATGGCTCACTAATTTATGACTGAAAACATTTGGAAGATAGCAATGCAAGGCTCCTTTTTCTAAAAGTCATTGCTACAAACCCAGCTCAAGCTCCGAGTATTAACCAGTCCTCTTCACCAATGAGGAAGATGCTGCAGTCAGAATTTTGCTGGCCCTGTTCAATGCAGAATTGAATCTACCTCACTCTTCCATAGCTGAATAAGGCCTATATTTTAGCTTGGAAAGCACCTCTCCATGCTGAACAGAGTCAAGATTCCACCAGCAAGTGATATACCTGACCACGACCCTGATCCTGCAAGTCACAAAGCACAGGCTGTCCCCAGCACAAAACCCCAGTGACTTAGACAGGGATCTGTCACATATGGTAGCTTGAAAAATCAGGGTCCAGAACTCCTGGCTAGATTTCCCTCACCCCAAACACAACATTAACCACCCCTCTTCGCAACCCCCTCAAACCAGCCTCGTGACAGAGTTAATAGAAAATAAACCCAATTTGGGCTACACATTAAGCAGATGCACCTTTAATAAGCCTCTGCCTCTATAGCGGTGGTAGATGCGTCATTGTATCTTCCAGGCAGTTTCTGAACACTATAATAGAAGCGCAAGTGGTAAGGGGCAAAGGCAACAGACCGTCTACAAAGCTCAGGTTAAAAATCACGAGTTGAGACTTACCTCCTGGAGGAAGATGACCAGGTCTGAGTACATGTCTTCTCTGAGTTAGCCAGGGCTTTTGTTTGCTTTGGCCCCCCGGCTTCGCTTTTAGCAGGGGTGGGTCTCATACTTTGGCTAACTAAGGATTTCTGAATGGCTCTTTCCTCCTAGTGCATGGATAACCCAGAAGGGGAGATAATAATAATGTTTGTCCCTGAGATCTGTATTAAGGGCTCCCCCTAAGTTCAGAAGGACTTTTCAGGAAACCTCACGTTTGCCCTTCCTAGAAGGAAGGATAGACAGAAGTTAAATTTGCTGCCTGGGGGTTGTTAGAGGAAAAAAATGTCAGGGAAAGCTTCTGCTGGAGAAAGCTAACGAGTCTCACCTGGAACCATCAAATCACTGTCTAATGAGAAGAGATAAGAGACACCTGCTTGTAAGGGGGCTTGCTTCGAGGTGTGTAAGTTAAAAGAGTTGTATGATTTGGTGCTTGATGTATTTGCACACAGCGGTAGAAGACAGGCAGGGAGGTGTCAGGTATATGACCAGATGCCTTCTGTTCACACTCAGCCAGCACAACACTGAGTCAAATCTCACATACCATTGCTTTAGGGACTTCAGCGGTGCATTAACCTCATGCCTGGCCCTGGGGGTCAAACAGAGGCCTCTGCCATCAGCTGAATGCAAAGAAGTCAGCAGCAAACCCTCAGTGCAGAAGTTCTGTTCCATAACACCAGGGCAGTAGAATGTGGTGGGATGGGGAAAAGATGAGGTTAGAACAGTAAAGGTAAGTGACAGAGCATCTCAAGGCAAAACTTTATTACAGGCTGCAGCTCAGGGCTTTTCTCTTACATGCCTCTGAACCCACCCATTTGTTTACAGTGGAAGCGCTCACCTTTTTTCAAAATGTAAAATCTAACAGCATGACACAAGTCAGCGCACCAAACCTACAACAGTACGGCGAATCGGTGCCTTCGTAGCACCCGGTCTATTGAAAGCACTATTTAACCATTAGCTAATTCATCCGCACAACAGCCCTGTGAGATAGGTGCGGAGGTATTATTACCCCATTTTACAATTGGAGATATGACTCACCTGAGGCCAGGCAGGGAGGCATTGACAAGGCAGGAGTTGAACCTGAGGCTGCCTGGCTCCCACTCCTCTGGATTACACTGTCTATCTTACAGGTTAACGTTTCTCACCCACTTTATAGTTTTCCAGAACCATCATTGTAATTGTTTGCTAAGCTATGGCCAAATACTAAGGCTGGTGGAAAGCAGTAATACACATACGTAGCCCTTGTGAAGGGTTTTTTTTTCCTCTTCAATGCACTTTTTAAAAGAATCCTCCCAAGTACCTCTGCAAAGCGGGTCAATCTTAGCGTCCCCATTTTACAGATGGGAAAATGGAGGCACAGCAAGGTGACGTGAATTGCCCAAGCCCATAGAAGTAATCAAGGAGTGAGCCAGGAGTCTGTCTTGGAAGGTTCCAGCCTTCCAGATCATGCAGCTGTTGATAGTACTCTTTGGTATTGAGCAATGGATTAAAAGCAGTATTGTCCTCCCACCAAAATAAATAAAAGACAGGCTGTCCTTTAATCCTGTGTACATTTCTGAGAGTGCAGTCATTCAAAAAGGCCACTGTATCTACTGCCAAGTAATTAGGAAACAGCCCTGTTTCTAGCTATCAGATCAGTCCTTTGTGTCGACAATAGCTTTAACACAATAGTTCCCAACCCACAAAGAGCTGAGAGGTATTGACACAGAGTAATCGCAGGGAGAGCTACAGAATAATTGTGGTGACGTATTGGGTGTGATGTTCCAATTGTGACACTGCTTCGCGAGGCAACGGGCTGCCTCATCCTAAGTCAGCACAGCCCCATGCTGGCACGGCATCAAAGCCATCACTGCAACGTACTCGTAGGCTAGAGTCCAGCTAGTGTTTCAGTTCTTGGGGAGGGGGGAAAAATGCCTCTCACTGAATGGGATCCATGCACATTCTTTGAAGGAGCCTAGGTTTTTGCCTGGCTAATGCGAAAAAGGGATGCACACTTGTGGCACAACAGATTCTTTCCTTTGTGCAAACCATTCCTTAAAGGGTGAGCAACTTTTGAGTGGAAGTTCTCTGGCCTGTGTGTCTGGACATTGCTTTACTAACATCTGGGTGAAAGACACTCCTGGGCCCTATGTGCTCCATAGAGCGGATCTTCACCCTTAAAGCATACCCTGGGTGCCAAATGTGGCTTACAGGTAGGGCGCTACCAAATTCACGGTTCATTTTGGTCAATTTCACGGTCCTAGGATTTTTAAAACCGTAAATTTCATTATTTCAGCTATTGCCATTGTACGAGTCCTGACCCAAAAAAGAGTTGGGGGGCGGGGGTCGCAAGTTTATTGTAGAGAGGGTTGCGGTACTCCTACCCTTACTTCTGCGCTGCGGCTGGCAGTGGCGCTGCCTGCAGAGCTGGGCAGCTGGAGAGCGGCAGCTGCTGGCCAGGAGCCCAGCTCTGAAGGCAGAGTCGCTGTCAGCAGCAGTGCAGAAGTCAGGATGGCACGGTATGGCATTGCCACCCTGACTTCTGCTCTGCTGCTGGAGGAGCACGGTGTTTAGAGCTGGGTGCCTGGCCAACAGCCACCGCTCTCCGGCCGCCCAGCTCCAAAGGCAGCACAGAAGTAAGGGTGGCAATACCCCACCCCCCTGAAATAATCTTGCAACCCCCCTGCAACTCCCTTTTGGGTCAGGACCCCCAATTTGAGAAACATTGATCTCCCCTATGAAATCTGGTCTTTTGTGTGCTTTTACCCTGTACTATACAGATTTCACGTGGGAGAGCAGATTTCATGGTCCGTGACACATTTTTCACAGGCATGAATTTGGTAGGGCCCTACTTATAGAGCCTTGTAAAAATATGGAAGTGCAGGATGAGGGGCAAGAAAAAAAACCAAGCAAGTTCTAATCATGTCAAAGAAAATAGCAGCACGTAGAACAGCTGTGCACAGTTGTGCTAATCGCTATTTTGGAGGACACTGGGAATTCAACTGGAAACCTCTGGTGTTCAAAGCGTGAGTCGCTACAGCCTGAGCTAAAAAAAATAAAATAAAGACATCCTTGCCTGTGGAGAGCTGTGATTAATGCACGCCCTGTGAGGCTCAGCCAGACCTGGAGAGGGAAGATGCTCTGTTCAGGGCTTTACACATTTTTCTTTAATGGTATATTTATTAATTAGAGCTGGTTCGGAGAACTTGAAAATGTCCTGAAGACTTTTGAAAACATTCCCAGAAATTTTGAATGATAGCAGCCAGCTCCAACCTTTATTTAGACTGGCAAAGCGGGGGAACTGGGACTTTTGCTTTTTGTTGTGCACTAAATTCAGTTTTATTATCTTATCCTGCTAACCTACCCACCCCCACTCACTGCGGGGGTTTCATCCACTGCTCTCTTTTATGGAGCTTGTGAGGCTTAACGTGTCTGTGCTACACCGAGTGCGCAGGGGCCCTGATCCTTAACTGAGATTCTCAGATACTTGGGGAGCAGTTATATGTATGGAAGCTATGAACAGGCCCTTGGATCCTGGCATGGTGCCCTGGCTGACGGTGCTGTTGGAGAATTCCTGACAGTTTTCAATTAATCAGCTGAGGTCTACTTTTTAGAGCTTTATTGAAACAAAGCAATTTAATAAAAGATAATGGAATAAGTGGCACAAAAGGCCTAGTGGCTGTAGTGAGCTCTGTTTATTAGAATTAGAAGGCACTAGAGGGTTTCAAGAACCATGGCTGAATTTTCTAGGGGTCCTATGGCCTGTGGAAGCCCTAGTCCTATTAAATCCAGCCTCTAACTAGACATCAGGCTTTGTCACCACTGGGTTTTAATTTGAGTAATTAAGCTGAACTTTGAAGAGCAAGAGGCTGGATACTTGGGTCCAGAGCCCCCCACCCAAAAAAACCCAACAGCTGGCTTGGATTTTGTCAAGCCAAAAGCTAATCTAAAGAGACTTGCAAAAATCAGCACCAGCCCTTCGCTTGCTTCTTTGCGACGGTGTTGTGGTTCTGTTCCCCCAAAAGACTGTAGGGTTATTGACGGTGGAGAAGGTGACTCTGCTTCATGAAGTCCATCTCTTTGCCTTAGAGCAGACTAGGGAGAACATCCGAGCAAGAAAGCAAACAGTGTTAGATGGCTGTCGGGCTCCAGATGTTCTACATCCTCTCTTGTTCTATGCTTAGATTGTAAGCAATTTGGGGCAGGGACCAGCTTTTTGTTTAGCACCTAGCACAAGAGGGTCCTGGGCTACAACTGGGGCTCAGATCTATCATCACACTGGATGCAGAGGGCATGGAGGGGCCTGCTTTCACCTTGACATGCCCCTCCAGTGTAATTCTATGCCTTTCACGGGATTTTCTTCCCATTCACCCTGTCACGCAGCAGCATCAGAACCTGAATTTTGTTTCAGGTCGCCACAGGAAAAGATGAAGGGCCTCAAACATTGTTGCACCATTCACCACCCATGCCCTGATTATGCATGTGTCTAGCTTCCACTGCATGCGAATACTCCCAAGCCCCTTAGACCTCTGTCTTGCCTAGAGGGTTAAATTTTAGCAGACTGGGGCTGGAAAGTTAGTTCCATCTGACCCCCGGCCCTCGCTGTTCCACTCCCGCCAGTCAGCTACCATGGTACAAAAAATAATAAAAAATAGCTAACCTATTGTGGCCCAGCCTCAAAAGGGGTTCGCCCAGCTCGCGACACAGCACCCTGGGTTTACCTACACGTAGATTAGACGAGTCCGGCATTAAGGAGGTGCACAGCTATAGTCTCTCTCTCTTCCTCATTGCTTAACTACTCATTGGGGCGGGGATGGGGGGACACTGTTCAGCCCCTAAGGAGAATACTAAGGCAACACCCAATTGGAGACAGAAGCAGGGCAGTGAGGCCTTCCGCATCCTTCGGGGCCCGGTTGTAGAACTCTCCTTCAGTGAGGAGGTGTGACCAGTTGGAATAGCCCTGGCCGCTCGGTGGCACCTGCCTTCCTCCTAAAGTGCCGTGTCCTACACGGGAGTGGCGAGATCTCCCAAGAGCGCCCAGGCCGTACCCAATGGCAGCCCCGGCGGCCGCTGCTCCGGCCATCTTCACCCCACCCCTGGGGCTGCTCTCTTTGCTCTGGCTGCTGCTGCTCTTCGGGAGGGCCTGGAACCCTCCGCGCCTCCCTCCGCTTCCTCCTCCATTTTTCCCGCTTCCTCCTCCTCCACTTTTTCTTCTTCCTCCTCCTCCTCTTCGGCAAAACGCAGCCTCACTGAAGACAGCGAGCACGAGCATGATGATCCAGGACCAGGCCTGCAGGGTCGTCCTCATCCTGCCACACCTGCCACAGGCACACGAGGGAGGGAAGTGAGCCCTGGATTCACCACAGGGAACGCGACAAAGAACCGTGCATTGATACCCGACAGACCCCAGTTCTGTCCCTAGCGCTGCTGTGTGGCCTCGGGCAAGGCTTTGTGCCTCTCTTTCCCCTCCCACTCTTTGTCTGTCCCATCCATCTAGCTCCTCCAGGAAGGGACTCTCGTGTAGTACAGCGCCTAGTGCAACGAGGATCCAATCTCTGGTGAGGCCCCTCGGTGCAAACCTTAATGCAAGTATTATTCAATAGGTTTGCTATTTACAGGGTCATCTTAAAGGGGAGATAAAGTTTATATCCACTTGAGTGCTATATCAAAGTTCATCTGTTGATGACCTACAACACAGCAGGACCAAAATTTCAGAGCAAAGTTGTGCCCACAATTATTTAAAAGGGGAGGTCTGGTTATATCTGGCCTGAAACTTGGACCGTCAAAACCAGTGAGAGTCAATGGAAAGACAACTGGCATCCATCAAGAGATTCCCATTGTCTTGTTATTTGGACAGTGCCCTTGGAGTATTAAAATCACCAGAACCACTCGTCATCCTGCTGTTCACAGGGTGAGCTGCAGTAACTTGCATAGCACCCGTGACACAGCAGAACCTTCTCCCCATGAGCTGATCAAACAAAATCCATTGGGCGTAATTTGCTGAGCCATCACCATCCAAGCGCTGCCCTGGCTAGCACTGGCCCCACACTCAGTGTTTACAAAGCACTTTTGAAAAGCCCCGTGCACACATGGTTCCATAGCTGGAGTTCCATTTCAATGGAAGAGCAGACATAGCATTTAAGTCAGCAATTTGGGTGCAAAGATCTGCGGGACGATAGCCGTCAAATAGCCCCTTTAATAAATATAGGGAATGAAAAACAAAAATGTATTAACACTCAAAGGGCAGATTTGGGGGGGAGGGGAGGGGAAGAGATCTGCTTTATTTAGTGTATATTACAGACGCTGATCCTGCAAACACAGCTAAACATTTTTTGAGCAGCACCAGGGCTCTGCCAAGTTCCTGTCGAGCAGCACTTACAGATCTAGAGCAGCAGAGAGTCCAGCTGGCTGTTTATGACATGCCCATCCCCATAGCATCTGAACAGAATTGCAGTCAACAATGTATGCAGTTCTTGGACAGAAAGACAATGCCGACATTAAGGCAAATTGTTTATTTCCCATCTACTGTCAGCTCCCCGTGCCAGATGTCATTTCACACCCTGCCTCCTCATTTAAGCATACAGAATAAAGGTGAGTGGCTCATCTCATGAGAAAACACTCAAGCGTCTCCAAGTCAGAGCAGAGCTCTGTACTCTTCACATCCTAGGATCCAGGCCGAGTTGCATGTGTTCCAAGAGGCAAATCTTGGAATTCTACAGCCTTGCAATCCACACTTTATCTACCCCATCTCTGCCATTTCTAGGGTCCCCACCAGCCTAGTCCCTCAGTTCTATCCTTCCCGACCCAGTCCCCTTTATTTCTGCTATTTGAAGGCATTTAAACCCAATCATCTGCTGCAATTTTTCCTTCACATGCTCTTACTTTGAATGCTCAGGAAGTAATAGATACAAACAGGTTAGCATGTCTGCATACCAGTTTGCAAGACAACAGTAACCAAGACCTTCCTGTACTTAGAAGTCCAAGAAATGCAATCAAACCAGGAGCATGTGAAAATAAATGTTAGATCAGACAAAGAAAATAGCTTCACTTACTTGTTGCTGGGGCAGTAAGAGACAGCTCGATTCCCTGCAGGGAAATAATCTGCTGAGGGAGAACTTCCAAAGAGCTGCATTCTGCATGTGTGCCGGTGATAAAGCATCAGCTACTCTACAGGACCAGGATTCCCCATCAGCTAACCATGACTAACAAATGGAGCTGACATCACTCATCACATCCTGCCCAATGAGGACGATGTTAAAGGCACGTGCTATCTTTCGAATGGTTACTATTAGAGACGCTCTGCAGACTTTCTCTGCTGGGGCTTCAGTCATTCACTTGTGGCCTTTGCGTGAGGGGCTGCAGGTTAGCTTTGCAGGATGCAGCCCCACTTTCCAGAGGTGTGGTGTCAGACAGGCATTTTTCAGTGCAGATGCTTAGCCACTGGGAAGAGGATGGAATCCACCACACAGGCTCTGGACAAGGTTATGGAGGAAGATAATCCTATACAAAAGTCTTGACCATTTACACATCATCTGCAGAGACACTAGGCAGGATAACCTTCCCCCAGAAAATCAAGCCTCATGCTTCAGGGCATAAAGTGATATTGGGGCCAGGAAGGAATTTCCCTCCCCACTTGGTACCAAACAGCACAGTTCAGTCCTCTATAGAGGAAATACAGCCCTAGGTAAAGGGGGTAGTTTCAGATAAGACCTCAAAGTAAGTTTTAAAGTGGGACTTCAGTGATGCACGGACATTCTGCTGCCACCTCTACAAAGGGGTGAATTTTGCCATCTGGAAGATAAACATCTGAAGAGTCCAGTACTGAGGAGTGAGGCAGAGAGTCAGTTGTCTCTTGTCGGCCTTTTGGCTAAGATCAAGTGCTGCCTATGTCACTATGAAGTGAGCCTTTGGTCTGTGCCAGTGTGGAAAGTTTTGGGATGCAACCCTCTTGAGCCCAATTGAGGCATAATGCACCAGATGCTTAGTTGGTGTAAGGCAGCTCCACTGGCACTCCACAACTGGAGTTATTCTCACCCTGTGAAACCTTTCCCTTGCTTTAACACTTGCTTGTTCAACTTAGTCCTGTCTCCTCTCCACCATCAGCTCTAAGAAACAAATACACACAAACTTAGCAATCTCAGTAGCATTTCTATCTGCAAAGTGCTTTATTTAAAAAACAAAAAGGATCTAACTCGTGTGCTTTGATAACGTATTGAATTGTTACATAAGCTTTTCCCGTTAATAAATGAGGCATTGTCAAAGTACATAAAAAGCATTTGTCACTTTACAATACTTTCAGTAACACAAATGCTAGACAGATCTGTGTAAAAAAGGTACCATTAAAAAAATAACTACAAAAAGTTACACTACAAAAACTCGAGAAGAAAATCCCCACAAATTTTAATTAGCGTTAATGACATACAAAGAGATATTGCTAGTTTCGCTCCAGAATGAGAGAGATTTACACAGATGTTCTACTTACGTCAATGCTAAAGCAAATATTGCAGGTGGTAATTGAGGCTCAGAAACTGCAGCTCAGCTAGGGATGTGGGGGGAAAACCCAGTAGTGGTTTTAGATTTGGATCTGGTTCACAATTATACGAATTGGTAAAGCTCAGAGAGGGTTGGGAAAACGGTTCCAGCGTTGCCCCGGTCTCTACACATCTGTCATTGGCATAATCCCAATTGCTGCTCATTCTTTTAGTAACAAGGATGCAGTATTGCCCCATTTGTTCCCCTTTTGCAAACAGATCTTGGTGATCAGAATTTCCCCACACCATGTCAGAACTGTGCTGCGGGGAGCAACCACATGAGGTGCAGGGCAACCAAGAACTGGTTTTCAGTTTTTCTGGCAAAGCAGCAAGGAGAAGCCCAGCATCCACATTTGCAATGGCTCTCAGAGTCTGAACTTGTGCACACCAAAGGCCTTGAAAAGACTCCCATTGCCTTCAATGAGCGCCTCAATGAGGAGCAATGCAAGGGCCAGTCTAAGTTAGAGAAATTTGCACCTTCCTCCCCCTCTCCCCCGAAAATACTGCAGCAGCGCAAAATGGTGCTGATACTGGCAAAAGCTGCAGTGGGACAAGCACCATTTGGCACTCTGGCCACATGTCTAAAGATAAGAGAAATATGCCTTAGTGCAAGCCCCTAATATAGACAGACATTAGCAACAGATGTTACAAAGATCTCTCTCTTCACCCTATACACAAGGGTAAAGTTAGCCTAGACTTATTCATTAACCAAAAAACATGTACAAGCTGACTCAAAAAAATAAAAGAGACACCAACGAATTCACAAATAGTTGGTTCTGTGCTACATGATCCCGAAACAGGTGTGGGGTAACCTCCCCAAACCACGCTGATCGAACCTCGAGTTGCAACTCTTCATACGGTCATTGTGCTGGCTCGAGTTTCTTTATAACAATGTCTTCCAAGAGAAACTCGCTCTTGGAAACTATTTCCCTGGGCGATATTTGGCATATTGTGTCGATGAGAGAGATTCACATCATATTCTTATTTGTTTTTTCCTTTCCACAATAGAACTAGTGCAAATGAGAAGCGGGGAAGGGGGGGAAAAAAGAAGGGTTACACGGCCGGGTACAAGTGGAAAAGAAGCAAACCACACGGATGGGCAGTTCTCCCATAGAAAGCCCAATGGACACACAACTGCAAACTTCTTTTATTTGCAGCAAAGGCCATGCAATCTAAGGCCAATATTTATTTCCAAGGTCATTGAAACCAACCTAAACAGTCTCCCTTCTCTTTTTAATTATTACAATAGAAATGTGCTTGCTTTAGTTAGCCAAGTCATTTGTTGCATGTTACCGTTTTGTGCCTTTAATTATGTGTTGGGCGGGGGGGCGGTCGGGCGGGAAAGGATGCATCTTAACACTGCGTGTGTGAACTGAGCGCTGGTAAAAGATGCTGGAGGCCTCAGTGCAGCAAAGTACGGGCTTAACTTTGAATGCTGAGGTAAGTGGGCCTCAGGCTAGGGTGACCAGATGTCCCGATTTTACAGGGACAGTCCTGATATAGGTGCCTATTACCCCCTACCCCCGCTTGCTATCTGGTCACCCTACCTCACGCACATGCTGAACCACCGCCCACGTGACAGCCCTGGAGACTGGTTAAACAGACACGGCCTAAACAGGGGCAGTATACGCTTCCCCAAGGCTGCTGTGGAGACGTGCCTCAAAACCGTGACCTCTGGGCTGCCCTCTTCCAGCAAGGGTTCTGGCTCCGGGGCCTGTTCAGCACTTAGGTTCTCTGCCGAGCCTCTCAGCACGAGAAGGTCGTTAGCACCCACTCCGGTGTTGGGTTTAGTGCCCTCAGCCCCAGTTCACTAGGAAGATCACAACGCATTCCTCTCCCGGAGGGCCACTCTACAGCCATCCGTGAACAACAGTGTCCATCCTGACTTAGATCTGAGCTAACTAGAGCAGCTCAAAAGAATGGGGCAGGGGGGAGTTGCAAGAATTAAGTTAAAAAAAAATAAAATAAAAAAATATCAGGGGTTTCTGTGAAAGTTTTCAGCAAAAATTAGAAATTTTTTTTTCACCAGCTTTAGAAAAGAAAAGAAAAGAAAAGAAAAGAAAAGAAAAGAAAAGAAAAGGGCAGCGCAGAGATGAAAGGCTCCTTATCCCAGTGCTCTGGGACGTCCACTCCCCTTCTCTCTGTCTCACTGGTTTTGTTACACGCTTTATGTAGATTGAGTACCGACTGCTACAGAAGCTCTAAAATATTAAACACTATTTGCCCACAGATTGAAACCTATTCTAGATTAAGACACAAAGCGTAAAGCCACCAACAGGCAGCGGGTCACAGCAACGCAGAGCCCACACAATGGAAGTGTTCCGGTCGTCCTTCTGGAAACTCGGCTCCTACTTCTTGCGTGACCCCACTGAGGGCATTACACAAGCCAAGAGAGACAGGAGTGAACCACGTCGTACAGATCACACCACAGCCACGAACGCCAAGAGCAAAGAAAGTAGAGAGACAGATACCCTTGTATCCAAATCCCCATTTAAAATGAAACCAAACCCATTCTCCTGAGTAGTATCAAAACCATTGTCATCCTCCCACATTGACCTGCTGGGACCTAATTCCTCAGGGCATCTATGGACAGCTGAACACCTTAGGGCTCAACATTCGTTCGAGAAACACTAGCATTATACTGCACATCTCCAAAGAAATAAAAGGCCCCATAGAGCTCGTGCCCAGCCCTTGTCCTAAGCCAATCAAGGAGAACAGAGAGACTTAGTTAATTTAGGGCATGCTTGGAAGTCTGCTCACCCCACTGCCAGTTTCTCTGTTCACTCAAGCCTAGCATTAGATTCATCTTTGAAGCCATCATTTAAAAGCAGGACTTCCTGTTGCGGGCTCTGCCAATGCAGATATAAATGACTGAAGATCAAGTTTGGGTTGGATTCCGAGAATAGTGTCCCATGTCATCTCAGCTAGGCTTTGAACCAAGGGCCTGCTAGTCTGTAGGAAGCAGGTCTACCTGTACATCCAAGCTGGGAGCCTTACAAGCTCCATGTGCTTTACATCCATCATGCAAAAAAAACCACAACAAGACACACACACAGAGTGGAGACAGTAAACACTACTTAGAGACAATCAGCTGAATTTAAGACATCAGGATCTGACAAGCTACTTACACACTGTCCTTGTCAAACCAGCTGGAGTGTGGTAATATTGTTGTTGCTTGCAGAGATTAAAAATCCAGTGACAACTAGCCACTCTCCAATCAACAGCCCCAACCCATGTTCTGCAACAGAGGAATCACTCGATATAGCTCTAGGCCAAGACAGTAGGCTGGTGGGAGTCGGTTTCCCTTGCTTGAGGAAGGGTTTATGGATCAAGCGTTTTTAATCACAGGTGTGGACAAGTCAAGGGTCTTTCTTCAACTGGTTCTGAGGCAAATTTTCCAGAAGCTCCTAAGTCTCTGAGGCACTTCTGGAACAAAAATGTTACCCGCCCCATCTCAAAAAAATTCCTCCGGCAGATGCATCAAAATCTATACAAATATTTGATGTCAAGCTGCATGAAACTGCCACCTCTTGGCTCCCTTTATTCCTTGTGACAACCACGTGAGAGTATCACACAACAGGAGTAGCTCACGGACACACCTAGTCCTAGTTGACTTGGACAGCCTGATCTTGCAAGGTGCTTAGCTCAGCAAATTCACCTCTTGATACCATTTTTTAGGCTGGTCACAGAGTCATCGAGTTTAAGGCCAGATGGGACCACTAAATCATCTACTTAGACCTCCTGTATATCACAGGCCACCAACACCCATACACCAAACCTACCAACCAACGGTTACTGAAGCAGGGCTCCACTGACTTCAGAGTTACTCCTGATTTACGCCAGAGAGGGGAGAATCAGGCCTACTGCATGTTGAGAGAACTCAGCACCTTGTGGGATCAGGCCCACAAGCCTCACTCTCGAAATCCGTCACTTAACCCTCCTCTGCCCCCACCCCCAGAAGCCACCCTAGCCTAACTCCGCACCACGACCGACACGCTCCACGCTCTCAAGGACCGAGCAGCCCAAACCACCAACAGACGACGGTTATAATTGTAACGACTTCCAGAACATCTGCCCCACCCCATCAGTCCTCCCAAGCGATCTCGTGCCAGCATCTAGGTTGGAGGACACAGCTGTCCAGGCTCCCAACCTAGGCAGGTGCATCTCTTCCTTTCCAGCTGCTGTCCGTCTCCCACCAGCACTCTGGGGCCTCCACTTCCGGCTCACGCGATTCTTCGGTCTCCTCCTCACTTTGGGGAGATCGACACTGGGATTTCCAGCACAGGCAGGTGTACACACGCTAGCTCTGATCCAGCCAGTGCGCTAAATAGAATGGTGCGGCTACAGCGGTACAAGCGGTGTCACGGGCTAGCAGCCCGAGTCCTTACTTAGGGTCTTGGATGGGATTGAACTCGGGTGGCTAGCGTGTCCTGCTACCTGTGCGGCTGTAGCTATTCTGCTACTTTTGGCGCGCTCGCTCCATCAAATCGAGCACGTGTACTTCTACCCGAGCTGGGGAATGACACCTCTAGCTGCAGTGCAGAGATACACTTGGTGACCCACAGATGAAAGCGAGGAGCCATGCATCAGACAGGGGAGCACTGCTTGCTCCTTCTCACATGCCACTGCTCCGTGGAATAGTCCTCAACGTACCACTCTGGCCACGTGCCTCAGGCCCAATGGTAACACATTGGAGGAGCCCAGAGACCATTTGCAGGTGCACAGAAAGCCTGTGCTGGCAGTAGAAGAACGAGGCAGGAAGGGTCGAGCGTGAGGCACCAGGGGACCACAAGGCTGATATCCCACCAGTACCGTGCAGGGGGGAAAAAGGTATATCTTTTGTGATTGCACTCTGAGAACGCTCTGAACAGGAAAAATAAAGAACAAAGAGGACTGTCCTGTATGGGGAAAAAAAAGCTACACAGAACATTGATCTTGCCATCAAACACACTTCATAAAACGCACAACATTCTGGCACGAGCGGAGGTTGGCAGGAGTTATTGCAGCCAAGTGTTACCAGCGCTGGGACTGGTCTGGAGCATTTACACAGTCCTAGAATTTAAGTGTGTGGGCACGACAGAAGCTGGTTTACTAGCTTCAGTGGACATGAGTTTTGTTTTTTTCTTTTGCATACAGACATGAAAACCTATGCGTAGTCACATCAGCGCTCAAGCATGGATACGCATCTCGTAATGGCATTAGGTGAGAGGTAAAGGAGCGCGAGCCACTCTTCTCAAGCAACTGCTTTCTTCAATACAGATGCTGCAGGTCAAAGCACACAGACATGACACACCAGCCTCGGTGGGCATATCCCAAGAGCCTTCTTTCAACATGCCAGCAAGGTCAACTCTCCTCTTTGTGAATGCTGGGCATGGCAGTTCTGAAATGGCTTCTGAAGGGGCGGGCGGGAAGGGGGGGGGGGAGGTTAAGACACACGTGCCGAATCCTTGCATTCTGCAGATCACTTTGAGAGGGGAAAAAGAAAATTACTGAAGAAGATTTTCCTTCTGCAGAAGGAGTCCATTGACTCTCACACATCCACGTCTGCTGAGCAGGTACAGGACACACATTCAATCTCCGCAGGGTTTTGCGTTCAGGTTTGGTTCCCAGGATAGAGTGCATCATCTTTTCATTCCGTTCTTTGTGTAAACAGTGATTCTTAAAGAGACCTATCGCGTCTGACACAAGGCTGTAGCACAGCGCTGAGGAGAACTTTAGATCGTTGCTGGGCTCTCAGAAATCTCTTCTAGTCTTCGTTCTATCATTAACCGGAGGACTGTGTATCTAAAGAAAGAAAAAGCGAGCCTTGTTAGAGCGGAGCCCGAAAAATCTAGGTACCTTGACAAATTGTCAACAATACTATAACTCCTCACCCAACAGGAGAAACCACCCATATGAGCTTCACAATAGGCCCAGAAGGTCTTTGAACTTAGACTCTGACGGGGCAAGGGAGTGGAGGAGCCAATTTCCATGAGTCAAGAGCCTTCTACCTCTAACAGCTATTAAAAACACTGCCCCCAGCTATTAAAAAACACTATAACAGGGTTAAAAAAAGAACTAGATAAGTTCATGGAGGATAGGTCCATCAATGGCTATTAGCCAGGATGGACAGGGATGATGTCCCTAGCCTCTGTTTGCCAGAAGCTGAGAATGAGCGACAGGGGATGGATCACTTGATGGTTACCTGTTCTGTTCATTCCCTCTGGGGTACCTGGCACTGGCCACTGTCAGAGGACAGGACCTGGACTAGATGGACCAATGGTCTGACCCAGTGTGGCCATCCTTATGTTCTTGTAAATCTATGGGCCAACAGCCCAAGATATTCTCAATTGTCCGGTAAGCGTGAGGAGAGGCACAGGCCTCTGAGGTAGCCAGAGCCACAAACCAAAGCAATACAAAGCCAGTGTTAGCCCAAACTACAGGAAGAGTTTGGGAACCTCAGACAAGCCTGCTTTGAGCTTCTCAGCAAACCTTGTCCCCAAGCTCAATGTCTAACCAGACAGACCTCTCCCAAGGTCCCATCTGTTTATCCACGGGCAACAAGGAGGGTTGAGCTTGCCAGGGACTTTTTAAACACACGAATTAGCTGGCACATTTAGCCACATTATGAAAATAGAAGACAGAACGCTTCCTCCTGCACCCACCCTGCATTATTTATGGGGACATGTACAAATGATGCCTCTAGTTGAAACTCCAAGAAATGGAGCCTTTTCATCTACGTCAATTTCTCTGCAAGGAATAGCAGCGAACGATTCCCACGGCACGTCATCACGGGCCAGGTTCTAGTCAGGGAGCAATTGTGCCTTCATGCCTCTCAGTTCACAAGTTCATGCTGCCAGGGGTTTGATGCTGGTTGGGTCCCCACAAGAGACCTAGCAGCACTGCTGGATGTCGAAAGGACACAAAGAATAACCTAGAATTCACCCTCCTAGACACACTTCGGGCCGGTCTACTCGACTGCTTACGTCAATGCAGCTGCACCAACGTAGGGCCATGGTGTAGATTTGCCCAAGGCTGCAGCTAAAAAGGTAGCGTGTTCCAAATCTGAAACCAACTGTTCACATCCACTGAGGATAGACAGACAATCACATTGTAAGCTCTCTGAAGCAGCCAGCACGCTTGGAGGCGCTGTGAAATAAGTCATTACAAAGACAGAGGAAATGCTACATTGGAACAGACCATCTACTCTCAGACTGGTCTCTGCATTCCACCCCAGCAGTGGTTGCATCTGAAGTGCGGTGAAGCAATCCCTACAAATAGCGGAGGAGCACTGGGATCAAAAAGGTGCAGAATACTATCAAAAACCATTTATCAGCATCATCATTATTAAAATGGGTTCCACTGCCAGGAAGCCCCTGTTGCCACAATTCAAGAATGGGCTATATGCAATATCAGTGGTCTTCTGCTTCCCCACAGAATTACACAGAGAAGGTTGAATATGGGGGGGAACCAAACTTTTTCGCTAACTTTAGGCAGCTACGCCCATATAGGCTCCCGATTGCGTGGCTTGCCTTTTCCTTCCCCAAGTACTCAGTGACCAGTAACTCCCTTTAATCTGAGAGGGAGCGGATAGCAGTTCAGAAGCTCTGCACATTGGGCCACTATTTAGGTGCACAAGTATGGATTCAGGTATACGGATCCGGAGAACTAACCCCAGGTCTGCAGGGCTCTGGGTGACTGATGCTTCCGCCCTACCATCCAGCAGCCGTGATCAACACACTGCAAATCCTGCGAGACTAAACACCACAGAAAGTTCACCCATGGACGACCCGACTGGCAGCACCCCTCATGACCTCAGGTTGGTCCAGGCACACTATTTAAGCACAGCAGAATTTTCAGGGAAGCCGACTGTCCAATTGGCAGTACTTGGCCTGTTGCTTCACAGACCGTGCTCTTGTTCCCTGCTTCGCACTCCAACTCCGTTCCTTGGCTCGTCTCCTGACTATGGCTACGATTTCCAACTAGAGTCCTGATTCCGACCTTCCGCTTGACTTCTGGTTTCCGACTCGGACCCCTGGCTTGACCCCTGCTCCAAACACCAGACCCGACAATCCACAGGCTCCTAATGTCATGATATCTTTAAGCACTTGCTTGTGACAAATCTTGGCCTAAGGCCTTAGTGGAAGAAACCCATGGGACTATTTTAACTTGAGAAGGGAGCACTTACTTGTGCATGAGTTTCTTCACTTCACGGTCTTCTTCTTCTTGGAGCTTCTGGATGAAGCTTTTAAGAACTGGCATTTCAAATTTGATGTACTGAGCAACCTACGTTGAAAGGAAAAAATAAGAGCGAACAGTGGACGGAGCACTACCAAACAAATTCCTGTCATCAGTAGATCTGAAAGTGCTTTAAGGGCATTTAAACCTCATTACTGCCCCCCTGGGGCAGCGTTCCCCCAGTTCAAGGTTGATAAGCTGACGCATGGATGGTGAAATCCCCCCCCCCCGCCCCCTGGGGCGGAGAGAGTCAGCACGAGCCTATCACTTAAGCTCTCAAAAAGCAGGACTTAAGTGTCATATAGCCGTTGTGCACAGGGAGCGACTAGCTTTACAATAGATCACGCTTCCAGTGACGTCCGGTGGCAGGAAAGTTAAGCCAACTCTGGGTACCTCCAAAAGCCCCACCCGAAGCGAGCAAATCACAGGCCCCCCCATGTAACTCCTTAGGCTAAACACCGCTTGCCCTCTATTACATCCGGGCACCACGTGCCAGTGAGTCTATAGCTTCTTATCATCAACCGCTGCTCACAGGTTTCACTGTACTCCTTTCACAGGATGCTGCCTTGTGATGCAAGTTTCCTTCCATTCTATACAATGTAACTCAATGCGCTAGCCGTTTGCAAGAAAGGCGGCAACACCAGTGCTGGGAAAACGCTGACATCTGGGAACACCCCGCTGAAGGGTCTTTGCAATTGGCCACAAAATATTTCAAGAATAGAACGATCCTATGATACGATGCGAGAGGAAATCTAGACAAACAATGGCAATTTCCTTAAACAAGAGGATTAAATATGTTTATTCAACAATTACAGAAGCTAAAGGCAAAACAGAAATTCCTGTTTTTTTCTGAACTACAGGGGGGCCAGTATTCTGCTTTCAGCTACACCAGTGTAATTTCACTGAAGCCAGACAAGTTACTCCAGATTTACACTGGTGTAACAGAGCAGAATAGATCCCTGTAACTCAAAATGAAAATATCTTTTATATCCATACTACTTACAGTGGATTTGTATTAGCAGAAAGTAAATCAGGTAGTGAAGAGACCTTCACCAATAATATTGGCTTTACAAGCTGGTCTCAATTCTGGAGTGAACTCTAACCTCTCAGGTACGTTTACACTGATCCTAATGTGTGTGTGTCTACTGAGAAGTTCCATCAATTGATATAAAACACTTTACCCTGAACTCTGCTGAAATTAAATGTGAGGACAAAACAGGGAATCCAGTTGCAATAGGATTACACTCTATTATCCACCAGATGGCAGAAAATAGCGATTTGCTCTGAGCATTTAATTTCTCTCCTTAGAAACAATGGATTATGTCAAGGGACATGTTAGAAATGACAGGTTGTAATGATTATTGATCAAATGTAGAACAACTTAAATCTGGTCACATGATCTGGCTCTCGATGCTATAAACTAGGGTAAGTGATAGAAGTCAGTGGCATAGCCAGGCAGATCCGGGTGATTTATTCATCCGAGTGCCTGTTTTTACCATCCCGAAATGTTCACTCCTTATCAAAAAGGTCCTAGAGAGAGATGACGGCTGATATTTTCAAAATGGATCTTAAAGGGACTTAGGGTAAAATTTTCAGAAGCACCTAATTGGATTTAGTCTCCCAGGACCAACTATGACCTATAGGCTCTTGATGCCAACTGGCTGCGGACACTCCGGGTGCATCATTTTACCGGGATCCCCGTGGACATGCATTAGAGCTTACCAAAAGGTGTCATGTGATGTCTCTACCAAGAGTCAGTAGCCCACTGGTCATTACAATCCTTACAAAAATGTATATAAGGAAGATATTTAAGAAGTTATGCATCTATGCTGAAAATGATGCTCTTAAGGTAACGCAGGTCATGAGGAAATAAGCATCTACCTCTTGCCTAAAAGGAACATGCTATCTCCCTGTGTGGTCCTAGGTGTACTTAGGGTTACCACCTTTGAAATGCAAAAAAAGGCACCCCCCACCAAAGGCAAACCCACTGCCTCCCCAGCCACAAGGCAACCCCATAAACCCCTCCTCCACCCAACAGCCACTTATAGTATCTAGAGAGACATCATATATAGATAAGATTGAGAACATCTCATGTCTTCTCACTCCTGTGTAACTCAAAGCCTCTCTCATGCCCATGCATGGTGCGCTTGCATGTTGATGGGCAGACAGCTGCTGTATTTTCAACAGTTTTGATTGATTATTGCTTAAACTGTGGAACTGGGAACACTGCAGCATCTTTAGCTGGACACAGAAACTTTTAACATTAGCTATCCCAGTGTATTGTGTTGATAATAATGCAAGTCTTTAGATGCATGTAAAAAAAAAAAAAAAGCCCTGGCAGATTAAATTATTTTTCTGGCAATTGGCAAATCCATTAAAAAAAAAAAAAAAAAAAAAACAGCTGTGCCAGTCAAATACCTGCCAATGGTAACCCTTCTTGTACTGCATATTGTCCACTTCACAACGGAAGATCACAGCCACCCCGGCTGCATAGCACTGGCAAGCAATGCTTTAGACATGAGACAGGTTTCAGAGTAGCAGCCGTGTTAGTCTGTATTCGCAAAAAGAAAAGGAGTACTTGTGGCACCTTAGAGACTAACAAATTTATTAGAGCATAAGCTTTCGTGAGCTACAGCTCACTTCATCGGATGCATTTGGTGGAAAAAAAAAAAAAAAAAAAAAAAAAAAAAAACTCCATGCATCCGATGAAGTGAGCTGTAGCTCACGAAAGCTTATGCTCTAATAAATTTGTTAGTCTCTAAGGTGCCACAAGTACTCCTTTTCTTTAGACATGAGAGTATCTTGTTAATTAAGTCCAGGCTCTAGAATGCCTGTTACAATTTTATTTATAGGTAATCACTTGTTTCCAACACTTCGACTTGCTATCACTTGAATTCATATGCTTTTGTTACACTGACTTGTACCTGTTTTCACTACCAACATATCTAAGTGCGTGAGTAAAGCAGAGTGGTGCTCTGAGGTGAAACTGATAAGATGGGGGTTACTGCTTCTTTGGAAGCAGCAACTCTGGAAATACTGCGAGTGTCCAGCGGACCAGGGGCTGGATGCTCCAGGGAGATGCTTTCAGGGCTGGGGGGGGTTGGAGTGTGCCCATCACTATCCTCTAGAGAGAGCACGCAGCAAGGCCTGTGGAGGCTTAGGGACTCCTTGTGTTCCCGAAGCTGGTGGAGTTGGGGAGCAGGCACAGACAAGGCTCCCTCAAGCTAAGGGCAGGTGATAGTGAAGTGCCTTACAGCCCTAGGTAACCCGGGAAATGTCACACCCACTGAAAACGTCCCAAAATCAAAGTTTTGCCCTATGACAACCAACTACCATCATATTTGGGTCCCTTAAGCTCATCCCACAATTAAAATAGACAATAAGGTTGAACAGCAGTTACCCTTAAAGAAACCCTAGATATTCCCATAAAGAAAGATCCTCTGTTGAATTTTTAAAGCCATCCTGTAAATTATCTCCCTGCTAACAGGCTATTAGCATAGTTTAGTTTTAAAATTCTCTAGGTCTTCTCCGTAGACTTATAACAACGCTTTCAATGTTTGTTGAGCCAAGCAGGAAGCGATCTTTTCTCCTAATGCTGCAAGAGCATTATTTCCCTGTCCTGCCGCACCAGTGCCAAAATGCAAAACAGGGCCAGAACACTTGCGGTCTCACAGCGCTTTTCGCAAGAGCATTTTATGTAGCA